>NC_137247.1:10553112-12953112 GCF_051294905.1 Botryllus schlosseri | reverse complement strand
GAAAGTCTATAATTACAGCATAACAATTTGATCGTTGTGATACACATAACTTTATCTCTGATTCTCATGAACATAGGCGTAGCCATAGTGATGCGTCACACCACATCCGTTGGGTCACTTCATTCACAACTTTACGTTTTTGACATCAACCTATAGCTTGCGTCCCGGCTACGCCCATTTTTGTAAACGCATGCGAAACCATACCAACGGGTTGTCCGGAGGATTTTCATCAACAGGATACAGAAATTGACCGTCTGAAAAATGATGGAAGCAATTTGCCTATGCATGTATTACATAAAACAAAAGGATGCGCTTTCGCAGTTCAAGATGAGAATGAAGACTTTCGACTTCAGCTGCCAGGAAGCAGCAGAGAAAATATTACTTGAGTCATGAAATATTTGCAGTATCGAATAGGTCTATATATAACGATTCGAATATGACGCTGCAAACGTGACACTGTGACAGTCATTATTTTATACCCTATTATGCATTCCCATAGCTTCTTGGTTCAACGGGAAATTTAACTATCGGTGTGACATATGAGCGCACTCCAAACTACAGTAGGACCTGTAAATTATAGCTACACTGGCATTAGGAACGCACTGGTATCACAGAAATGCGAAACGACAGTAATACCATATTTAATTATTCACCCTCAACGATTTTCAGGCACTTTCTGGCTGAGCAGCTGGTATAAGTATCAGATAAATACACGTTAAATACGTTACTTACCGCCTAACCAGCATATACAAGCGAAAAGCAACATAAATTGTACAGACTCCATCGGGAAAAACAATTGCGGCTATCTGGAATGCCAGCACTATGTGCTTGGATCTTCAATAACATCTAGAGCGCATATGTTTTATCGTCATTTTATACACACTTGACTTGGCTTAAAAAGCTTTCAGTGACACGCAAATGCGTTTCTACGCTTCCCAGTCTTTATAGACTATACAAATATTTTGATTTCGCGACCATCTGTCTTTGGAAAGTACTCCAATTTTCACACAATCACCCACATACCAAAATCTGACGTGAACCCAACAGGTTTAAAGCGCCACATTCTATAATTTAGACCAGAGGTCATCAACACGCGGTCCGCGAGGTCATATTTTGCGGCCCGCGGCCTGATTTCAGATTTCGGAAGAACGCAACGTATATCCTTTTAAACTGGTGGATTGATTTCAGTTTCAAAATATTGTTGTTGCTGTTTCAAAATAACTTATTATCATGTGCCCAACATCACTATTCCTCACTAGCTGAAACGTTTTCAGCAATGTCGTGTCCACACCATTCCATCGAGTGAAAACCAGTTGATCTGAATGGGTATGGGCAATTGGGCATATTGCCATGACGTGCAATGGCCCAGACGATGTAAAGACCGAGACGCTTAGGAAAGAGCTTAGTGCTCCTCACACGATCAAGCTATACGAGGTGATAGTCTTTCAGCTAGTACAGTGTCTCGCTAGCTCCAATATCAATTGTCAATGTCTCGCTAGCTCCAATATCGATAGTCAATGAAAAGCGTTGCGCAGCTCAATATTAAATGGATGATCATTATATTTTTGTTGGATTTGTGTTTCGTTAATAAAATGTTACTTCTTTTGTTGGAAGTACGCCCGTCCCCCATGTTAGAGAGCACAGCATTATACTGACGTAAATAACTAAAAGAACGTGGTTGCCAAAAGTGTGGCCTAATTTGTCTCGATATTGCATTCTTGGCCCGCGACTCATTTTGTTTGTCGGCCCTGATCTATACCTACGTAATCTGTCCTTATTTCGCACAATTCATTTCCATTCACATCATCCTTTGTGACGAAAGTTTGATGCGCATAGCAAACACGACTTGTACGCGTTTAGCCTATATGCGCAAATGCATATGAATTAGGGACGGTGCGTTCACATGCGCGTTCGGTGTGTGAGCCTGAGAAATTTCGGAGGTTCGCGTTCACAAACGAACTTTGATAGATTCCATACTGTAAACCTTTGTCATATATTACAAATGTTCACGTCCTTCCAACATCTTTGGTTGAAATTCTCCGCGTTTCAACTTCAAACCACTCTGTGCATGGCGCTGGCAGCACGAGAAGAAATTCAGAACTAAACGAACATGCACCTTGCCACACGCACCAGAACCTTTTACGGTTTCGCACTATCCCTAACCCTACTACCTGGCTTGAATCCTAATACTCGATTCAGAATCGAATCACTCAGGTACTCCATTTTTGTTAAACCCAATCGTTTCAACGTGGTTGTATAAGTGTTGGCCCAATGTAAAATTGCGTGACCGAAGCGCGAAGTATTTCAAATAGTCCAACCCGAAAAGACCGACCAGACTTCGACATCTTGTGCATTGACGTAAGGGGGTGGCGACTATTTCATACAAGGGGCGCTGGCGGAAAAAAGTCAAGAATCAATGTGTAAAATTACCAGCGCTCTCGATTAATCTGCAATACGAAATTTTCTGGTTCGGGTTCATTGTAGATAGGCTCATTTCACGATTGGACCTCTGAGTCCATTCCGCTACGTCGAAACGAAAGTTGCAAGTAGAGACATGTGAACATCGGCTGCCTCGTCGCACCGGCCGGGGATCGAACCCACGACCTATCAAGAAGCCGGACGCATAACCATTACACTATCTCGCTCATAAGACTACTTCAAGTAGAAGTGGAATTGGCTTAAGTAAGTAAGTAGTTATGAAAATAATATACAATACGCTCCCGTGGACAGTCAAAGGCAGAAAATTAAGCTACACCGAGCGAGATAGTGTAATGGTTATGCGTCCGGCTTCTCGAGCGGTAGGTCGTGGGTTCGATCCCCGGCTGGGTCATACCAAAGACTCGAAAATTGGTATCCGCAGCTATCCGGCTAGGCGCTCAGCAATCACGGATAGCATGGAGGAGAAAAAAAACGGGGGCGCAGACTAGATGACCTCATGGGGCCGCATCGCAACTCCGTCGTCAAAGCATCTCGATGGTGCCGGCGGAAAAGAATACCATATCTCTCTCTCTCTCTATACGGAAGGTGCGGCGAACAGGATTCGTGCTTCTTCATCCCAGGCGGTATAAATTTTCCCCGACATAGGTATATTCGACCATATCATAGAATGCAAATGATTGTTTTGAAGCTTCTTAGCTTTTGTTAACTCCAGTGTCTTGTTTCAGCAAATGTCATGGAATGCCACTTCCACCGTATTTGCAAGGCCTGTAGTTACGACGATGAGCACAACGGAGAGGCTGTATCGGATACCGCATTAATGCTTTGCACGATTAGTAGCCTACGTTGACTAAAAATATGGTAGATCGTAAAATGTAATTTACGTTTAATTTTACCTGCGGGAAATAGCGGATATACCGCGCCTAATTTTTAGCTGTAACATGATGAATGTGCTCGAGATAAAAGTACTCAAATTAATTAGAAGAGTTCAAAGTATTCATACCGATGTCTAACAGAGAACAGTGAAAATAACGCTACTGCTTAAAAAAATTACAAGAAAAGGAGGTAAGAGAGTCCGTTCAAAGATATATAGAGCCAGAAGAAAGACAGAACAACTTTGCGAAAATAGGAACGTAAATGCCCAATCCCCATACTAGGACACGGAACATGACACTGGCACCTATGATGAATATAACAAAGATTGACGAGTTCTGCGTCCAAGGCCGCGGACCTCAATTCAAGAACCCCAGTTCTAAACTAACTCCCGGGAAATACGTTGACCCTTTCTGAATCTAAACATGCTAAATCTGATTCAGACCCGCTTTTCGTAGGGATCAAAATGCTGACATGAATGTTTTGGAATGCGGATCCAATCTTGTTGCCGAAAAGCACCCGGATTCCAGTACTGTTGGAATCCCAAATCCTGATCCTGCACATCTCCATTATGCGCGGGAATAGGTTCGTGATCTTGCCTTGGTTCGTTTCCAGGTCAAGCACGCAGTCGTGGCAGTTGTTATTTACAGCCGGAATCAGGTATTATCTCCAGCAAAATTTACGAGAATCATTCAAATTTTCGGTGGCGCATGGTGTCATGTTCGTTCTACTTTTGACCACTTGATGTTGTCCGTGCTGATTGCCTAATGCCTATCCCTGGTCATTGCGTATACTGCGTGAGAAGGCGTTTCGTTCCATCTGATCTAGTTGTTGGGTGTGGCATCTTTGTTCGTTGTATCTGTTTACTCTATTTCCTTGTGATGTTGTATCCAGGTATGTCAGCTAAGCGTTTTGCTGGTATAGATCTAGGAACCGATCGTATATAGAGTGGCACCAAAGGGTGTGACGCCAGGGTCATCCTAGTTTCATGTTGAATATTTTTCTTGCGGCCAACTTTACGCTCTGAGTGATATAAAGTTAAAATTCCAGGACTGTCTATCATAAATGTTAGGATTACCGCCAAATTCTGTACTTTCACAACAGTGACAATAATGTTCGCATTGTTGAACCTACAGGAAAAGTGTAGTAATCATTGTAGGGGGTTGAGGGAACGAAACTCCTCGCATTTTAAAGTCACAATCCGGCCAACAGGTCGTATGCTGCCTGCCCCTGTCATATATTTGATACTTATTCCATACTTTCCCAGTAGCCCAATGTCTCAGATATTAATCTATGTTTGATGAGTGGGAATTTCCAGTAGTTAACATTTTGAATGTTTTGGATGGAAATAGCAGAACTAATGTCCAATTTCACCGCGTATGCATGGATGCCTCATAATCAGCAACTTCATTAAACTACATCAGTCATATCGTTAGCTCACTTAGTTCAGTTTATTAAAAAATCTCATCAATTCAAACACAACAAGACTGTGATACAATGAAAAGATAAGCAGGTGTCGAAACGACTTGGAGTAGTCTTTGAAATCAGACACCCTCCCGGGCGTAGACGATGTAAAGAGAAGGCATGCTCTGCACACCGAATGAAAAGTATAAGGAGATAATACAAAAGGACAAGCGACAAAATGGGGTGGCATGTGACGGAAGGCGAGATCTATGTGTCAGGTTATGGTCCGGTAAACTTGAGGACTGACTATTACTTATTCAGTAGAAATTGCTTTAATCCATTCTTTAATCAGAAGGAACCAGATTTTATGAAGTTACTGTGCCAGTTCTGTTGCGGGCCGACATTATGTAACATGACGCCAAGAAGCTACACTTATATATTTGGCAATTATAATAATAAAGGCTATATGCCAAAATCGATATAGCGTGACGGCAAATCGTGCGAAGTGCAGAAAATGATTTCCAGGTCTAACAAGTTGATATAAAGATCCATACAACTGCTATATTTTGGAAGTCTATGATTTTAAGACTCCTCTTGGTAGTTTTCACTTTCGGCGCGTGTACAATGTACGTTATCATTAAATTAATGTTTGGTGTGTTTTAAAAATAATATTTTCATATTTCCTCGGTGACTATAAATTTAAATAAAAATATGGCGTTTGGCTAATAATCTTCATAGTGTGAATGGATTCAGATGTTGAATGCGGCCCGCGAGCTAAAAAAGTTTGCACATCCCTGGTCTATATATGGTTGTTTTCCGTCCCCTCGCCCCAAGATATGTTATCTATGAGTATAGTGGCGATTTATTTTCACGTTGCGAGACGTAAGCATCAGGGTGTACCCAACCCATCGCCAAAGGTCGGTAGCCCTTTGCTAGTCACGGGTCAAATGTCGAGTGTATAACTCTTTGGCGGGCCGAAAGTTTTTCATTAATAGGCCTACTCTAATCCACACTCACCTCAGTAGGCCTATATTACACACGTAATGCTGCTTGCTTTGTGAAATTCCATGAGAAGGAAAATTCATTAAAATTGTATCCCCATGTGTTAGTTGTCACTTGTCAGGCTTATATTTTGTAATGGGCATTTTAGTGAGCTGACCCTGTTATCATTCTCAATATCTCTGCATAGTTTGTTTATGTGTGTGTGCGTATATGAGGAAATGCTTTGAAAAAAGAAGAAGCTATTTGCAGAAATGCTGCATTTACTCATGATTAGGGTTACAATATTTTAAGTTTCGAAAAAGAGGACACTTTCTTCAACTTACTAAAAGAGGGGTAATTTGGGAAAAAATACGGTCATCATAATGATCATCGCTCCGGTAGGTTGACTGGTACCTGAAATACTGTTTCCAAGGACAGGTTCCGTTCGATTGACCTCTTTTAGTCAACCTCCGCGCACGCCAGTTCCAGATAAAGCCTATTATCGCGTGTAATTTATCGAGAGTTCACCTGTATAGTCCCCTTACACTCAAAACAAAAAGAGAGGACAGATTGTGAAAAGAGGACATCTGGGGGTCCTCGAAAGACATTTATTTTAAAAAGGAGCACACTACAGGTTGCAATGACTCGAGTCCGACTCGAGTCGCGAATATTTGGAGACTCGACTTGTATCGAGTCATTTTTTCAAATGCGTGAAATAACTCGACCAGAGTCGAGTCAATTTTTGTATTGACTCGACTTGTACTCGAGTCATTGTGCACGAGTCGAACCAATTCCTATGACTCGTCTAGACTAGGACGGTCAAGACGGACATTTCATTGTAACTTCGAAGAATAGTAAAGTTACCACATTATTGGTATTTCGTCTCTATTATCAGTCCTGATACTTGGGAAATAGGGCCGGAAACTGTTAAAGCTAAGGAAAATTACTATACTATGGATGCGAGCCATTCTTTATCACCCGAGCAGAGTTGAAAAATGTAGGTTGAACCGGATCGAACTGAAAACTGAACAGTGAACATAATGACCCGACTTGACTCGAGTCAAAACTATAAATGTGAGATTGGCTTGTGACTCGGAACCTTGTGACTTGGTTACAACCAGGGCTGTGGAGTCGGAGTCGGGGTCGGTGGAGACAGAGTCGGAGTTTGGCAATTTTTCGCTTATTCGAGTCTCATGTCTTTTCACTTGTAAAGGGATAATTTACCGTAAAGCCAACAACGTGGGTAGGCTATGCCTGGTATCCATATCAAAGGAGAATCTTAAATCTGGAGTCTTTGATGGATCTCAGATTCCAATACGGATTAAGGATTACAATTTCATATTAAGAAAGGTGCTCACTTAATGGAATCCCTTCTGGGATGTA
Organism: Botryllus schlosseri; assembly: GCF_051294905.1. Lineage (NCBI taxonomy): Eukaryota > Metazoa > Chordata > Ascidiacea > Stolidobranchia > Styelidae > Botryllus > Botryllus schlosseri. The sequence continues at coordinate 12,946,035 of NC_137247.1, read as the reverse complement.
GTAAAGAAAACTTTTTGGAAGATCACAAAGCACCCAACTACAAACAGTTGGTCCGAGAATTAGCATCTGCATATGGAAACCTTGGAGCAAACGTGAGCATTAAATGCCACTTCCTGTTCAGTCATCTTGATATATTTTCTGATAATATTGTTGATTAAAGGGAATAGAAAGGGGAAAGGTTCCACCAATACATCAAAACAACAAAAGAAAGATGTTAGTGCAGATGCGACGAACATATTATGGCAGACTATTGCTGGAACCTTTCGAAAAGCTGTACTAAATTGCTTACAACCGAAAATAGTACAAGAACCAATTTTGCTTTAAGATAAGCTATTATTATTATTATATTCTTTATTCACAGTAAAACTGGTAGATACACACATAATCCGGGGAGCAACCTGCCCCCAAAGCAAAATGGCGAGATTGGAGTAAATTTTTAAAATTTCAGTAATACATTCAGATTGTTATTCCTATGCAATACACGGAGAAGTCAGATTACAGAATTGCAGCAGATGAAGAATTGGCAAGGGTTACAGAGCAGAGGTAGAGATGATTGAAGATGAAGAATCGAAATTACAGAAATTATGCTATTAAATAGTATATTCATATTGAAATGAACCCGAATATTTTCGGCTGACACTCGTCAGGGGTAATCGTCAGCAACTAGTAGAGAATTGGAAAGAACATTGTATATCAACAATCGTATCACAAAATATGACGTCACCAGCATGAAATTTCGAATGAGAGAGCGTTCAATGTACTATTTTTAGGTGATACACGAACTCCTTTTGTTGACAGAGTTTTGGTTGGTGTATTTTGATAAAAGTTGATTCCAAGGCACACAAATGGAATTGTGAACGGCCTCGACCTACGATTCGAAATCGGTCGTCTCGATAATTATTCGCACAAATCGGATTATCCAACAAATGTTTGCCGATGGCAGAATTAATTGCCTTTGATCGATCAGCATCAATCTTAAGTGGATGAGTTAAGGGTGAGCTTTTCACATCGCGTGACGCACGTGTTCTGATAAATCTGTATCACCTAAAAATAGTACATTGAACGCTCTCTCATTCGAAATTTCATGCTGGTGACGTCATATTTTGTGATACGATTGTTGATATACAATGTTCTTTCCAATTCTCTACTAGTTGCTGACGATTACCCCTGACGAGTGTCAGCCGAAAATATTCGGGTTCATTTCAATATGAATATACTATTTAATTGTATATTGAAGTTCTGTACCTCCAAGAAGCTCTTCAGAAATTATGCTGTGATTCACAAGCGTAATTTTAGTCCAGTGGTGCATTCAAGGCCTTCCGAAGAATGTGCACAGTGCCCAATAATGTGATCTTTTGGATCATGTCGAATCGAACGTTACCCGGAATTTGTTGGATATGTCTCATGAGTTTTTTGCTCACGACCCCTGTAGCACCAATGACTATCTGTACAATGTTTATTTTGCATCGCCACATTTTCTCACATTCCATTTTGAGGTCTGCGTATTTGGAGTATTTTTCTGATTCTTTTTGCAGTAGGTTGTGATCAGCTGGGACAGCCAGTTCAATGAATAAGCATTCTCTTTTCTTTTTTAGTTTGACGATTATATCCGGGCGGTTGCTCCTGATTTCGCGGTCAGTTATAACTGGTACATCACACAGAATTTTTACTTGTTCGTTTTCTGTCACTGGTGCTGGGCTGTAATCGTACCAATTTTTTGTCGAAGTGGTGATGTTAAAATGTTTGCATAATTCAAGATGAATGTAGTGACCAATCCTATTGTGTCTCCATGTGTATTCGGTAGCTGCAAGTGCACCACAGCCGGACATGAGATGTGCTACAGTTTCATTTTGGTTGTGGCACATTATTATTATTATTATTATTGTATTTCACTGTGCTGCGTTAATTTTGAGGTTACTAAAGTATTGACGGATCTTAGTCTACTTTTTGATGCTGAATCCAAAACTGTCATCCGTTTTCTTCAATCAGGTCTAGATTTTCGGCAAATTGCATTTGAATTTTCGAAAACTGCAGTTTTCAGCGTTATGCGATTAAGATTTGCGATGTCATCAAACGGATTTAGCAATGTTGTTTTGATGAAAAGTTTAGCAAATATTTCAATTAGGTCGAAAACCATTCACTATAGCAGTGGTTCTCAAAGTGGGGGGCGTGAAGGCATCTGAAGGGGGAGCGAAGCCGCTGTTACCTGAAAATATTTTCCGTGTTGGCCGTGTATTTCAACAAAATCGAAAATACTTTCATGAAAAATTGAAAAAGTTGCAAAATGTTGCGAAAAGTTGCATGAAAAAAAATGGACAAAAGTTGCAAAAAGTTGCACTATAATATTGCTTCAAACAGCTTAAAACAGCATTCTACATATCTTACGAGTATTTAGGAAGCTGCCGGAAGCTGTAAAATAAAGTTGCAAAAGTTGCAAAAACTTGCCCTAGTCTTGACTCATAACTACGCTGGCCTAAACTATAGCGACTTCTACAGGCCTCGCATGATTTGCCTGCTATCTCTACTTATGCGATTGCTATGTCATACTGGCTTGAGACTGACAGCGTGAAATTGAATACCTTTGAATCGGCGCAATTGGCCACGAACAGCATTGAACGGACGTAATTGATTAGCGCTAATACTAAAACATCAGAAGATGTGTGTTAAGGCCGAGTTATCAAAAAATACTACAGGCCCAAATCACCTGAAATCGGTTCCATTACAGAACAGATTCCACAGCAGACTTCAATCGTATTAATTGTGAAATTGTTCATCGTCACCGAGGTTGTGTATTCAATTGTGTGCACGCGCGTGTCGGTGTTGGTGTTGATACTGGAGCGAGAGCAGGGAATCGCTAATTAACCGCTGGATTCGCTGGCAAGCTTACGCGTACTTATACGCGTAAATTCGACAACACAATGAAGCTTGTCCTATCTATGTATTACGAGCATTTACGCAAGTACTTTGATGCTGACGTGGTAAATTGAAACCCCTCCCCTTTTTCACCTGGCCACCCCATGTAAAAATAAAAGTCGCCGCCTATGCAGGGACGTAAACATGTTTGCAGATAAAAGTTGTTGCTTAAAGAGAGAACCGAACATACTCCAAACTTGGAAGAGAATCTTTGAAGCAACATTTATTGTCAGCATAAATCATTCGTATCTTATATTGTTATTGTATTTATCGTCGGAATATCAGTATCAGTTTCTTATATCATCTGCTTCCGCACAACGCTTTCTTTGTTAAGCTATTTTGAACACTTCGTTTTCATTTCACACTTCACACATTGCTGTTGGCAAGGATTTCGCATTTAAAACGCATTTCCGATGTTAAGTGTTTACGTATCTATAGTGTAGCATATTAACTTCTACCTTCTTCTGTTAGGTAGTGCGCCATTGAACAAAATTATGATCTCTTGGTTAGTTGTAAATGCCTTTATTTCCACTTTGCTATTATATTTTAGTAGCATTAAAAACGGCTGTCATTGCAAAACCTTGAATACAAATAAAATACCATCTTGCCAAAATTGACGACATGCATGACCAATTAAGCTACAGCAGACATTTTTTGTGCGTAGAATAATGACCAGGAGCTAGCTTAATTGAATATGCCGTGGAGAAAAAAACTTGACCTCATTGAGAAAAGCTGGTTGCATTTTTGTGTTCAGCGCAAAATATTGATCCAAAAACAGTTTAATTTTCAAATTAATTTTCAAACGCAGCACAGTGTTATTTTGAATTTAAAGTAGGTTGTTAACATAAAACTGATTCAATTAATGCAAATTTATTTAGGTAAATACTTTTATACGTGATTGAAATTTATTTATGTGCATGATATGCGTGAAAGTCTCCAATTATGATAAATCTAATAACCCGAAATGTAATTCTGTTGGTGTATTTTGATTTAAAACAGTCTTCAGCGTGTCAAAATAACAAGCAGATTGAATTTCTGAACTTTATAGTACGACTGAGCCGATTTTTTAGCTAGCCCATACAGCGAAAATACGAGATTTCAGTCATAATATCCCCATGGAGTATCTCCAGGAATAGAGCCAATTTAAACAACCAAGGTCATATTCGGAATCATTGCCCTTCAGAACCCCCAAAACTACTCTTACTTGCCTAAAAATATGTGTTGACCAGTGTAATATTCCAGAATCAATTATCTAATTTTGGAATTCTTCTTAGCCCACATTCCTTACAACTGATTCCTAATTTTGGCAGCACATCCATACCACGATTGCTTGCCCGTATGTATTCATTAGTGCAGTGCTTTAATAAGTTGATGCGGCAGAGTTTAGAATACACAAAAGACAGAATTTCGTACCGACCTATAGTATTTGAGCTATTTTATGTAATGAGCGGGGTTGGGGCACAAATGTTTGAACACCCATACGACCTTACCAATCCATTGTAACGTAACGGAAATGTGTGACGTAACAATGGGCAATTCGGAAATTATGCCTAAGCCTATGAGCGCCACCAAGTTGTGCATAAGAAAATGCTGAGTTTAATATTAAGTAATGACTAAGGCAAGTTTTTGCAACTTTTGCAACTTTTTTTACAGCTTCTGGAAGCTTCGTAAATACTCTAAATGTATATAGTTTGGTGTTTTAATCTGTTTGGAGGAGTTTTATGTTGCAACTTTTTGCAACTTTTTTCTATATTTTTCATGCAACTTTTTTCTGCAACTTTTATCAAGTATTGCGCAAAATATGCTATTAAACTATAATAAAGACTAAATTAATGGATTTCAAGTGACAATGCGGCCCACCATAGGCGCCGGGCGAAGGTATACTGGGTATGCCGTGTTTACCTAGCAATTTTTTCGGGTATGCGGCATACCCACTATTCCGTTAGTCATGAAACTCCCTGAACTAACTGGTAAATTGTGCGGACCCTATATATGTAAATAAAAATGTAACCATGATCGATTGAATAGCGAAGGAAGAAACGGAACAAGCAGACACCATGCAAATTTTAAACTGCTGGAACCTTTCGAGTATCTCATACCCTCATGATTTCAAAAAATTGTATAAATGCAACTTCTGCAACTTTTGTTAAAATTTTTAAAAAAATGCAACTTTCTCAGGTTTTTAGTGCAACACAAACTTGCCCTAGTAATGACTAGTGAGTACTGTTCTTATTTAACAATTTTAGGCATATCAACATGAATCTTTCGGTCATTCTATTATTTATGATCATGCGAGTTTTTATTGCTTGTGCTGAATCCGAATGCTCGGTCGATTACAACAATACTGGCTCCGCAACCGTTTCCTTTCGACTTGATTGGCTCTCACGGAATGGTCTCCCCGGCAAACCAGGAAAGCGCGGCTCTATCGGACCCCCTGGAAATCCTGGTATAGCTGGACCACCAGGATCTCAGGGTTCAAGGGGTATGTGTCATGTGTATTTATAGCATCACTGGTTCTAGTAAGAACACCGCGAAGTCTGACATTCTTTGAATAATAATCTTTAGGTCCGCCCGGGCCACCAGGGCCGACTGATCAATTAGCGGATATAAAAATTGATCTGCAGATCATTAAGACGCTTCTCGGATACGACGTTGTTACAATATCTGGTTATCGATACTTTTTTGGCAAAAACGGACTCAACTGGAAGGTGATTATAAGCTTTCGCGGTGAAACTTCTGTTAGTTTATTGTCTATCACGTCGTTGAATTTTTCTTATTGTTTCTGCGTTAATAGGATGCAAGAGCATTTTGCCGATCAGCAGGAGGAGATTTGATAACGAAAGGAATCCGTGATGCGCAGGTCGGTCTATATACGTTAACAATAATCGACGCCGACCAGAATAGACTAACTTGCGTACGAGAATACAATGTTCATCGTGAAAAGTAGTTGTGCGGAAGAGCGTCTCTCGCATTCATTCGACACAGTTACATCGTTGCTCTGATTTGATGCTCTCTTTGCCTTCAGTTTTATATCATCGATAAAATAAACTAAGCTGGTGTTGTGTTCAAGTAAAACCGTTAGCACCAAAGTTGTGTTCGATTTGGCCACGTTATATATTCCAGTGAACTTGATCGACACCGGTCGGATTGCTGACGAGCGCATCAAAATCGAATTTCAGATCATTGGGTATTTGGTAGAAAGCGGAATTCAACCGATAAGGCAGGAATAGCTAGGAATAGCTAGAACTATAGGAGTAATCATGTAGATATCACTGGATAAGTTCGTGACATGCGTTCATATTGCTCTTGCTGCAGTCACACTTGAATAATCGCACAATTTCAAAATTAAATTCGACTGTACGGTTTGGACTTAGCAAGTACAACAGTATCCCGCCGGATATCCGACAGTCGACGACCATGTCCTCTCCACATTGAAGTCGATATACAAGCAATTTCTACTAAATCAATACCAGTCCGTCCTCAAGATTACCAGACCACGACCTGACCTATCGATCTCTTAAAATTGTGTTGTTTGCATACGTGGTCTATTATGCCATAATTGTGTAAATACGTCCGAAAAGCCATTTAGTATGAGCCTACGGATGATTTGTACCCAAAATAGTCGAGGTATATACGATGTGGGGGTGGCTGGAACCCTCGAAACCGTTGTCGGTTCGACAGCATTTGCATGTGAATATAGATTATTGGTATGCCTACATAACGGGTACTTTGATGACGACCGCCGACCGCACAAATACTGCAAAACGATGTAGTCCTGGTTAAAGACATTTTTGGTCTGTTTACGACATTGATCGGAAGCCCCTCTCGTCGAAGGAGCCATATTTATCCCTATAATTTCAATTGTCAATGCAAATCCCCTGTGACGTCACAATTAAATATTCGTGACGTCATGGTTAAAAACAAAACAAAAAACAATGAAAAGCATGTGTTAAACAGGTTGCCAGTAAACTCGCCCCAAAGTAAATTCGGCCCAGGCAAATTCGGCCATTACATCAGTAAATTCGGCCCACCGAGAATATTGTATTAAAATGTATTACCAACCGTTAACATGAATTAATTACATAATTATACCATTATTAAGTGATTTGGATGTCAGGGTATGCGTAGATCGCGTAATCACGGGAGATAGCGCGGATATTCACGGGGACCGAATTTACCGACGGCCGAATTCACCGGCCAATTCACTGGTTACTCCGTCAATTCTGCCCTCGGAGAATTTTTTATAAAAATGTATTACCAACTATTAATGTGAATTAATTTCATAATTATATTATTATCAAGTGATTTGGAGAACAGGGTATGCGTATAAATATATATATGTATATATATCTGCCGATGTTTACGGGGCCGAATTTACCGACAGCCGAATTCAATCGGTATATTCGGCCCTCGCAAAACATTGTGTGAAATTGTATTACGAACTAATAATGTGTATTATATTACATAATTATAATATTACCTAACCTGAACCCTAACACTAATCCTAACCCTAATTCTAACCTAGCCCTAATCCTAACCTAACTTAACCTAACCCTAACCCTAATCCTAACCCTAATCCTAACCTAACCTAACCCTAATCCTAACCTTAATCCTAACCTAACCTAACCCTTACCCTCAGGTTAGGTTAGGATTAGGGTTAGTTTAGGATTAGGTTTAGGTTTAGGTTTAGGATTAGGGTTAGGTTAGGGTTAGGGTTAGGTTAGGATTAGGGTTAGGTTAGGTTAGGATTAGGGTTAGGTTAGGATTAGGGTTAGGGTTCAGGTTAGATAATGGAATTGTAACTGTTGTTGTTACTCTGGCCCTGGCCGAGTTTACCGAGGGCCGAATTTACCGACGGCCGAATTCACCGACGGCCGAAGTGACCGAGGGCCGAATTCGACGGGCCGAATTTACTTTGGGGCGAGTTTACTGGCAACCGTTAAACAAGGGCCTGGTTCTAAACATGTTTGTTTTAAATTGAATTTTGTTTCGAATGCAACCGTGATCACGGGACTTCGCAAACCCAGACCATAATGACGGTTCGGTGCAACGGCTGCAACCGTTGTTATTTGTTCCGGGGACTGAACCTTTCGATCGTTTTCGGAGCCGGGGCCGAAGCCGGAGCAGTGGTATCAATCGGCTCCGGAGCTGGAGCTGAAGCAGTTAAAAATTTACGCATGCTCCAAAGCCTGGTGATTACGACATACACTGCAAGTTCTATGAAAGCGATGATCTACCCTCTTATTTACATATCCCACATAACACTAGAAGTGGCTCGTGCTACAAGTCGGAAGCAAAAATAAGGAATATCGGCCTGGTGTAAGTGTCCATAGTAGTCGACAAACATCATGAATACCACAAACAACAACATACATACCGTGAAGTCCATGAAATGAAAGTTTCACTTTTCTGACCTAATGATCTGCCAATCCCGAGTTCGTCACAGCGGCTGCAACGTACCCGCCCAAATCGTGCGTTCAAAACATCTGGTTAAATACAGAATCAGATGAAGCCCACTTTTTTCTCCTAAACTATAGGCTACTTATCAGCGACTTGTCTCTCGCAGATTTATCGGAGAATCGCGACAGTATATGCTAAGTCAAAACCAAGATTTTGGATTGGGATGACGGATTCGGCAAGAGAGGGCCGGTAAGTAAGTAGAAATGACTAGCATTGATCGTGGGTCAAACGGTTCGCTTTAATCAGTGTTAATATCAACACAATGCTTAGCCTAACGCATATATGAAGCAGTAGTTTAATATAACATAGGAAAGGAGTAAAATGAACATTGGTTATGGCCATGGGTCTGTCTTCTGTCATGAATACTAAAATCAACACAATTCACAAAATGTGAAGATGCAGTCTAATGTTCTATTCCAATCAAATGAATTGACGGAAGACTAGGCCAAGCGTCTCAAAAAGTGCTTGCTTATTTCATAACAAAACCATACGAAGGTGTAGTACGGGTTTGGAACTACTTGAGTAAGAAAAGGACGTTATGTATTTTTCTTTGGTGTTGTTGCGGCATATACAACGACTCCTGATGTACAATGTACAATTGTACATCGTACATATACAGAACACGATCTGAGCATATGCATATCATGAGTTCATTGTGATGGACAACGAAGGTGCAGATATAGTATTGCAACGCTTTCTAATTATTGCACCACCCCAGTGTTACTAACCAGGTCTTTGGTCTCAACCGACCTACCGATCAAGAAGCCGGGGGCTTCGCCATTACTCTAGGGTTGCGCCATCTTGTCGGCAGATTTAGCCACACTCGTTATTAACATTGACGGTATTATCGCGTCTATAGGATCATTGAGTGAGGCGGCGCCCAATTTAAACCAAATTGACGTAAATATCTGAATTCAATATTATGGTATTCGCTAAGGCTACTATATGTACTCATTTCTCAGGAAATTGAAAATGTCCTCGGCGGACGACTAAATGTCCTGCTTTTTGATGATTTGTCCTCCTTTACAGCTTAGGTTCGACTGAAAATCGGCTTGAATGACGTGAAATAGGTAATCTGAACGTTCGTGCAGGTCAATCGGGATTCGAATGAAAGTGATGACCTTTTTTTCAGTCAACACCACAAAATTAAAGTAAAAAGCGGGTAAATCGCGAAGTCGAGTAAAAGAATTGTCCTCCTTTCCCGATTCCAAAATATGGTATAACCCTATCTTCGCACTATTCAATTCGCGTAGCCCGAGCCGACGCGTGGCATATATATGGTATTCATATTCACGCCAATGCTGATTGCCAGATACGAGATGCAAATACAAGTCCTAAACTAAATCCAGAATTTCTAGCGTATCATGACCAGATAGATCGAGTCAGATTGACATAAAAGTCATTCGATTGTGAAATTTGAAAATTATGAGAGATCTCATCTAGATCAAACGCAGCTTCGCGAATATCCAAACCCGTTTCATATCCGGTCAAAATATTCAAATAGAAAACTATAGAAGTCTATATGACGTATTGCTCAATGCCCGTACTCTCTGCCTTACTCTGTCTCTACTCAGCCAGATAGTGATTTGCTAGAATGCATTCGATCGACTTCTGCTATGAGCTTATTATGTTATTTGACGCAGGAACGTCTTCGTAGACGGAGTTTTGTCATCGAGATCGGATCACTATTGGTGGCCAAACGAACCGAACGGATCCGGTGACTGTATGAGCACCGTGAGCGCAAATCCAATGGCTTTGATAGATGACGTGCCTTGTGACCGTTCGTATCCACCGTTATGTGAGTTTCCGAAGTAGCCGCATTCCGTTACTCAAGGACGAATGGCATCTTACAAGACATGTTGCGTTTCATTTGCATTTCGAAGAACTAAGGATCGTAATATGAAATCGCTTAGAATAAGTTTGTCATAATTAGTCAGGAGGCAAAACTTAATTTGATTACGATAAGTAATATTTTCTGGTACGTTCACGATTTTGTAGAACAGTTATACAATAAACATATATGACTAACTTCCCATAAGAATCAAATGGATTTAATCAAGTGTTTCTAAAATTTGCTGACACCACTCGGTGAAGGTAAAAACAGCGCGCATTTCCCTCCTCGCTACCTGATCCGCGTAAAGCGGTGTCTTAAAAAACCTGGAAGTGGGATGTACTAGAAGTCTTGAGCTGCGGAATCACAATAAACAATATCTGCCTGGTATAAATAACACCGTAAATCATTGACGTGCGGTGAGGTTCATGGCTGCGGCCGCAGGTTCCCAGCCCTGCCTTAAAATAAGATTTGCAAATATATAAAACCTAAAATGTTAGCAAATTGAATTAGCAATCTTCAGACGGAGGCTAGGTCCCTTCTGCCCATCTGATCCTCGTATATAAGCGGGGCCTTACAAAAGTCGTGAAGTGGGCCGTGCGACAAGATGGCAGATATGGAATCCTAGCATGGGATATCGTCCTGGTGTAAATGACTATTGCAGTCGAAAACACTGGAAAAAAAACACAAACAACGACAACGCGGACTATGTAAGTAGTTATCACATACCTAGCATATAAAATACATAGCAGCTACATCAGTAAGGGGATGAATTTGCTCCACATTACGTATTGGCTGTCGCTACTTTACAATTCATACAGATGTGTCGGTTTCCGAAATCGATAGCTCGTTTCACTGTGCTCGATTGTTAGCGAATAGTCAGTGAGGCAGATTCGATTGAGCCTCACCCAGCTAATGTTTCTTTGCGAATTTCACCTTCCTTGGCGATTTTGAGGATATTCCAGTGCTCTATGATTGTAAATATTCGGATTTTCGGAATCAATGCGACAATAGCATTTTATTGATATCAGTTATCACGAATTCTTAGCTGTTTGTGATTAATCGCATTGTCGCAGGTGAGGCACGACCCGCCCGTGCTTCACATGTGCCTCATGTCTCCCTTCGCGCTGTATTTTCGAACAACAAATATGAAAATTGGTGATGTTCGATTAGAAAATGTTCAAATTTAGTTAATCATGAACATCGACGGTAAATATCAAATATCAGTGAATGGTTTTCATACTTTTCCTTCAGTCATTCATGCAACAGGTGAGGCACTGCCTCGCATGCCTCCCATCACTGCACATCACTGCCATGAATCATAGGCGCTGAACTCAGATGTGCCAGGTATGCCACGCATACATAGGAATTTCTTGGGTATGCTGCATACTACGAATTCCATTAGGGATGTAACTCTATCGGTCTGGCGAGTTGGTTAATTGTGCGATTTCGAAATAATCAATGTATTGCGTAATGCTGCTGCTCACATGAGCAGACTTGAACAACTAGATAATTCTAGTTGTTAATTTCATTAAATTAGAGCGAAATGTCAGTAATCTAATTCTAATCTAATTTGTAAAATGTTCTCATGCTCTAATTCTAATTCTCATCTAATTTATTTATTGTTTTCCTGAGAATGACTCCTCTGAACTTAGTGTCACTACTGAACAGAGTCCAGAGCAGACTTGCAATAGTGAAAATAATTCCAGTAATTAACTCTATTTATTAGCCGTCGCCGAAGATGTGTATTCGTTTGTTCTCGAGACTGAGTGATTGAAATCTCCTGATTGTCGACGCGCGATTTGGCGAATATGTTGACTATATTCACGGGAGATTATGAGCTCGCTCATTGACTGCAGTCGGACTCGCCAGTAATGTTATAGTAGCGCGAGGTGTCGAGCTATTTATTGAATATTTTGAGGCGGGCCTCAGAGTCATTTGGAAAATTGTGGAGTTAGTGAAAGTCACGATATATTTGTCATAATATTCCCGCAATACATACATTTATATTGTCGAATTATATTTAGGCTACATCAAGCTTTCAGTTGACTCCGATACATGAGGCGTATTGATAGCTAGTTTGACACCTATGCCTTAACGATGTTAGAGTCGAAAATGAGCGGGTGACGAAGGCGTCTGTTCCCATGGCTACGCCTATGATGAGAATCCACGACTATATATTAACTGGACGTTATTTGCTGGAGTAACGAAGTATTCCGATAGCGTTACATGTCCAGCGCCGTTCTAAAGAGTATCCAATAAAGTCGGACTGTGTATTGGATGTATGTTTGTTTGTTTATTGGACAATTTTTGGCACTTATCGCCTCAGGTCACTTGCGCCACTGTAATCAATGTTGTAATTTTTACACTTACGCTTCGCACACGACTTTTAGCCACGATTCCATTCATCCTCTCTCTTTTTCCTTTCCCTCTCTCCCTCTCTCTCTCACATGCATGCACGGGAATGCTACGAGGATGATTAACTGCATGGAGTGCTCCATTCGTCCGACATGCGATATGAATGAAGACTTGAAGAGTCGGTTCCGAAACTGCTGATAAATCGATCATCATTATATAACACTTTGCAATAATTAGTTCATTTTTGTCACAGTTTGCTGGCAATCTTCAGAAGCATGATAACTTGCAACTATTTGTCGACATTCAAGTTTACTGTTCCAGCCCTATTTTGAAAATAACTAATCCACTAAGGAAAGGAAAGGACGTAATTTATTTTTGTCCTTGATGTTTTTGCGGCATATACACCAACTCATGATATTCATACTCACGATCTGCGCATATGCATACCATGAGTGCATGATGTGCATATGCCGCTGGACAAGGAAGAGCACATATAGCCACGCACCACCCCTTCATGCTATCCCAGTAATGCATGAGCGCCAGGAAGCAGGAGCGCAGGGAAGCCATGGATACCAGTGTTACTAATCAGGTCTTTGGTCTGACCCGGCCGGGGATCGAACCCACGACCTACCGACCAAGAAGCCGGACGCTTAACCATTACGCTATCTTGTCGGTGCACTAAGTTAAGCGGTGAGTCACAGGACCTTTCTAAATCTTGAAATGGTTCACTGCTGGGTTTCAATTAAAACAAAAATCAATTTAAAACAAACATGTTTAAAACACGGCCCTTGTTTAAAACATGTTTTTATTGTTTTTTTCTCTAGCCTTGACGTCACGAATCTTTAATAGAAATATATGGTAAATATATGGCTCCTTCGACGAAAGGGCTTCTGACAATATTGTCATAAATAGACCAATAATATCTCTAACCTGAACTATTACATCGTTATGCAGCATTTTTACGGTCGGCGGTCAACATCACCAGAACACCCATTCTGTAGCAATTTATCTCTATCTACTCGTTTGTCGAACCAACGACGATTTCGAGGGTTCCAGCCACTCCATATCCCATACGTTGACTATTGGGTGCAAATCGTCGATGGGCTCATACTACGTGTTTTTCGAAAGTATTTACACAATTATGGCATAAATATACAACGTTAAAAAAAATTTGTTTTCAATGCAATCCTATCCACGGCGAAAAATAATTGAAAACTCATCCTGCTCCATGCATTGGTGGTCAGTAACGAAGTTTATTTCTCATTTTTTGAACTACTTAAGTAGTTTTCCTCTATTTGCAGTACTTCGAGAGCCTGTATGTCACTATGGGTGTTCCTAATTGGTAAAATATGGCTCTTTGGACGAAAAAGCTGCAGATGCCGACCCTTGTCATAAGCCAGGGGCGGCAAACCGGGCCAAATGTGGCCAGCGAGAAGGTTTTGTGTGGCCCGCAAGGTAATTCTCGAAATTAGTTATAACGTCAGGTAAAATTGCAAGGCGCACCAAAATTTTGTTAGCCTGACCGCGAAATTTCATGATGACTAAAACATCAGTTCCGACGCATTGGCGTAACCAGGGGCCAGTCACATTCATCGCAGATCTTCGTATATGACCATAAAGTAGAATATTTCGTAGCAGATTTATGTGACTTGAAATTTTTCTTAGCACCTCGCATGATTGATTTATTGTCACTCGATTTATTGCATTCAGTATTGGAACCCATTTTGAAATTTATAAATACGCGTAATTTACAGAATTTAGTCTAACTATATTAGTAATTAGGAGATAACGTGTCGTCCAACATGCGACTTCGCTTGTGCGCTCGCAGCGAGATCGTCGGGGATGAAACATTTGCACAAAATGCTAAAGGCATATGTTCATGCACCGAAACCTTCGATATTGCTATGTCCAAACGCCCAATAATCGTGTCCTTGCCAAATCAGCCATAGTAGTATACTGAGGCTACCCGCAATATATGCAAGTAACATAGTTATTGATCGAATTCATTCATATTGAAAAAAGATGGATACACTCTGCACAGTTGCACAGAGTCTTCATGACATAGTTTGGTATCAAATGTAAAGCATAGTAATATAAGTCTTGTGTTCAACGTTACCTAATTCTGGTAGGTCCTATCGGACGACTAAAAGTGGTCAATTGGTCATCAACATTCAAGTGCTGATCCGCGCAATGGTTCGTAAATCTCATGTGGCCCTTTGGCTGGAAAGGTTGACCACCCCTGTCATACATGGACCAATAATATCTTCGATCAAGACTACATCGTTATGCAGCGTTTCTACGGTCGGACATCATCATCAGTACTACTATCTTGTTCCAGCGATATATATCTACGTGCTACAACTGTTGAACCGACGACAATTTCAAGGATTCCAACCATTCCATGTCGTATACGTCGGCTATATCGAGTGCAGATCATCCGTAGGCTCATACTACATGCTTTTTTCGAAAGTATTTACACAATTTTGGCATAGGCTATAATTAAGCAACGTTTGAATAAAAAACACAATTTTGTTTATTCTAAAGGTCACTGTTTAAAACAAGTTTTAAACAAACAGTTTGTTTAAAATGCAACCCCAGATACAATGCGATGTCGAGTGTGTCACTATGATGCTTCTATAATTCAGGGGTTCTTAAACTTTTTAGATCGCGGATCACTTCCAATTTTGTGAGCAGTTGCGCGTGCCCCAAAAACTTCACAAGCAAATGACTAAGATAAAAGAAAAAGGTCATCACATAAAGCTACTCCGTGCCTAAAATAAGCTAACTAATGGTTAGACAAGGTAGTCACTGTCCCACTCACGATGTCATTGCCGAAGGATAATAATAACCCCTAAACTAGGTAACAGACACTTAAGGTAGGGTTACCATACGTCCTCTTTTAAGAGGATTTGTCCTCTTTTTTGATTTTTTTGAAAGTGTCCTCGAAGGACGCCCAAATGTCCTGTTTTTTGAGATTCTGTCCTCTTTTTTGGGAATTTTGGTTAAATATAGGGCAAAATTCGACTGAGATACAGTAAATCAGCACTGAAGTAACGCTCCGGCCGAGCCGAGCCGAAAAGTTGACCTTTTTTTAGTCAACCGGCCCCGAAGTGCAAAAAATTTACCATTTTCCAGGATTTTCCTCCGGTATTGCAAGTCTGAACATTTTGAAGTGTCCTCTTTTCAGATTTCCAAAATATGGTAACCTTCTAAAGGGGTTCGTGGACCCCAGTTTAACAACACCTGCTCTAATTTGAGATGATTCCATGACTCGTGACCACACAGAAATGTCAGGAGTCTACTACAAAATTACCGGGATACAAATATATAACTACTAATAACTACAGTCCATCCTCAAGATTACCGGACCACGACTGACCTATCGATCTCGCTTTCCATGACATGCCGCCCTATTTCATGTCGCTTTCTTTTTCTATATTATATTCTTTACTTTCATTCAGTGTGCATGCCTCCTCTTTACATCGCCTAGGCCAGAGGTCTCAAACTCAAAAATGTGCTCGCGGGCCAGTTTTCCTGTTTTGACGACGCCGCGGGCCGCAGCATTTATTGGGGTATTCTATGTCTTTCCAAGTAGGTCTTATTTTGCGGGAATGAATCGTCCTATTGAAAGTGAGCCGATCCAACAGACTGACATTGAACACACATCGTCAAAATGTGATTTACTCTTGTATCAATTTAGGCATGGCACGAATAGAATGATCACATTTATAACTATTTGAATAGAATTGTTGTTGTACTTGATATATATTAATTATAAGATATAGACACCATATGGCGGACAAATGTATGATACACTCATGAAAGCTATCGGGTTATAATTTTTCAGCTACTATGAATATTTTGAATTTAACAGCTTGATAATAGAGACTGATCTGATATCAAAACATTTACAAGTTCAGCATTGTAATTCCAATCCATGATTCGGGTATACTTCTGATAAGTAGGCTAGGCTATTAATCTCATGGCCATATATCTTCAAATATAGGAGCAGAAAAAAAATATAAATATAATATAAATATATTATTGAATGTGTCCTAGTGATTGAAATGTCGGAACGCCGAACGGCCCATTGCTGTTACATCGTTGGAGCGTCCCACTACGGTACTCGATACCTTTAAGTGGTCATGGTTTTGCGACCAAACATGTAACCATAGTGTCCTATATGGTGTCGACACAAGCAAATCGCACGGTTCAATGAAATTGTGTCACGTCACAGTTTCCATTTGGCTACAGGCAATTTGACGGTGATTTTTGACCGACTTGCCGAGCATTAAATTTGATGAATCGGGTATCAATCGAAAGCTGACGCTGTACTGCTTGCGAAAATATAAATTTCATTCCACTCATGGTCCTGGAACCCCCACAATCAGCCCCAAATTATTCATTGTCGAGTAGATTGGCAGTGTGACGCAACAATGCTGTCTGGCGAAACAAGAGACTAGCTCAAGAGCAAGGATGCGGCCGAGCGGCGAGAGTGGGATCAGCTGACGTCGCGGCAATAACAATGTGCAACCGCGCCACAGAGAAACGCTGCGCTGTTGATACTTTTTCTATGCGCTTCGGTACAAGCGAGCACACACCAGCCTTTCCTTGACTTGTAAGGGTAGAACTGGGTCCACAGAATGTATTAGGGCCCTACCAATTTTCGCGCAATATGCTTCAGCTGATAGAGATATGTAGGCTACGTCTAAGTAGTCTACATTGGATATGTCAGATTATTATGATATCGACTGCCTTACATCGTTTACATTCTATAGTCAAAGTAATAAAAATCTAAAATGTCGTCGCGGGCCGCATGCGGCCCGCGTGTTTGAGACCTCTGGCCTAGGCCAAGGTGGGTGTCAGATTCCATAGACTACTCCTTGTCGCTTCGACATCTTCCTGTCTTTTCATTGTATCGCATTTTTGTGGTGTATTGAACTGATAAAATTGCTAATAAACCAATGATGATGAAAAACAGCCTACACACCTAACATGTTGGAGTTCAACAGAATAATGACAAGTCATACCTAAAATGTCTCTACACCAGCGGTTCTCAACCGGGGGTCCGCGGACCCCTGGGGGTCCGCGAAGCTATTTCAGGTGGTCCGCGAGACCTCTAAATTTTTTAAATGGTTGATAACCTAATTTTTATTTTATTTTTTAATTTGAGAAAGCATGAGGCAGTTTCGCACCACAAATGCTAAAACCTCATGACTCATATCATCATAATAATCGTCTGACATGGACTGTCGTAGTGTGGAAACTCATTTTCATTGCCAATTTTCCAATAACCTGCTGATACAAACAAATTGCCGTTTAAAGATGTTTTGTTGGGGTTTGTGGAAAAAATAAAAATATGGAGATAGTAACGTCAATCAAGGTGACTTCGTAATGTGTGGTGTTATTATATGCTTGATTGAGCAGCGATGGGTTCCGTATTGTTTTGATGACAGACAAGCATGTGGTCTGTGGGGAATACACTTCGAATCCGACTTGTAAAGGTATCTGTCTAAGTAGACAGCTAGAAGCTAAGTGATAATACTACATGGTGGAAGCGGATAACTTCGAACTAGCCTAATAACTAGATTATGGCGGCCTATGTATTAGGTCCGGGGGATCTCACAATAATAGGCGCCGTGAATGAGGCAGAAGCCTGGCTGGAATGGAAAAAGAAATTCCTGATCTTTATCGATGCAGCAGGTCATGCTGAATCACCTGGGCGCCAGAAAGTTGGATTATTACAGCAATTCATAGGCAATGAAGGAAAGGAAATATACGAGGATTTCGTGTTTGCTGAAGCAGTCGCAGAATCAGACGGTGTGGAAGCAGTTGCAGCAGAAGACAAAACTGACCTTGATACCGTCTTGAAGAAGTTTGATGAACGTTTCAAGGTTCGGGATGGCAGGTTTGAAGCACACCTTCAATTCTTCCATTTCTTACAACGCAAAGAGGGTGAATCATTTGCATCTTGGGTACATGCAGTCAGAAAGGCTGCACGAAAATGCCAATTTCCTCCAGCAGTGTACGACGCAACCGTTCGGGCTAAACTTATTGTCGGGTGCGTAGATGATTCTGAGATGTTGTACAAGCTATCGGAAATCGACTTTGACAAGCTAACGTCTCAGAAGATTATCGACGTTGTGACTACACAGGAGACGAGAAGGAGCTATGCTGATCGGAGATCTGCACCTACAGCAATAGAAGCGGTGGCCAACAAAGCGAGACCTCAAACTTTTAAGAAGCCTGCAGTTGAAACTGTGCCTATAATAAACTGCACATTTTGCGGTCGACGGCACAAAAGAGGCAGAGGGTTCTGTCCAGCAGCCTCAGTAAAATGCTACAGATGTGGTAGAACGGGCCATTATAAGGAAAGGTGCAGAAGTAGAAATGTATGCGTGCTGGATAGCGAAACGATTGAGGAAGAACCAAGCGCTGAGTGTTATGACGAGGAAGAACTTCCAGACGCAATGTGTGGAAGTGTGGGCGAAACCCAGGAAGCAGAAGCATCGGTAGGTTCAGCACAGGCTACTAAGACTATCCAGTGGACTATCATGTTGAGAGTCGTTAACAACACTCTGAAATGGATTGTTGACTCTGGAGCAGAAGTGTCTGTCATGCCGCGGCGATTGTACAAGAGACAATATGGGCCTATACAGAAATCTGATAGACGGCTCATTGGAGTTAATCGACAACCTCTCAATACTGTTGGTTTTGTACGGATGAAACTCAGCTCCGACTTCAAGGCGTTAACAGAGAAAGTCTACATTGTATCGGATGCGGATAAGCTACTCCTTGGCGCTCCTGCTATACTGGAACTTGGACTTCTTCAAGAGTGCCAGGATGTTCAAGTATCCATCAGGGCAGTCAAACTTACCCCTGAGACTCGTTTGCGGAGCAAAGATGACGTCAAGAAAGCATACCCAGAGCTATTCAAAGGCATTGGCAAACTGGGTGAGCCGTTTACTATTCACATGAAAGACGGCGTTGAGCCCTTCTGTTTGAATTTGCCACGTCGTGTGCCAATCCCATTGCGCCAGAAACTCAAAGAGGAGATAGATAAGCTTGAAGAGCTCGGTATCATAGAAGAAGTGACGGGACCTACAGATTGGTGTGCTCCAATCGTAGTCGTAGCCAAACCAGACGGAAAGGTGCGACTGTGTGTAGACCTAACCAAGCTCAATAATGGGGTAAAAAGGGAGCTGTACCCTATGCCTACAGTCGAAAGCACTTTGGGGCAACTGTCAAAGGGGACGGTCTTCACTAAGCTGGACGCAAACTCTGGATTTTATCAAATTGAGCTCGCCCCTGAAAGTCGAAAGTTGACAACGTTTATCACACCGTTTGGGAGATATCAATTTCGTCGCTTACCATTTGGCATCTCGAGCGCACCGGAAGCGTTCCAAAAACGTATCAGTGAAATCCTGCAAGGAATCCCAAACGTGATTTGCCATATGGATGACATCCTAGTAGTTGGCACTCAAACTACGCACGATGAGACGCTGAAGGCTGTATTGGACCGTCTAAAATGCTCTGGCATGACTCTAAATGAGAAGAAATGCATCGTTGCTGCAACTGAACTTGAATATCTCGGTCAGGTCATCGGCCAAGATGGTATCAGCAAAGATCCAAAGAAGGTGCAGGCTATTGTGAATTATGCTGCTCCTACTGATAAGACTGAACTTCGCAGGTTCTTGGGAATGGCAAACCAGCTCATGAAGTTTAGCTCCAACCTAGCGGAACTGACCAAGCCGTTACGAGAATTGTTGGCGAAGAAGGTTGAGTGGTACTGGGGTCCGTCACAAGAGGAATCGTTTGCAAGAGTGAAACGCGATCTGTCTTCCGATGTTACATTAGCCATGTATTGCCCAGACAGGGAAACTGTGCTCTCAGCTGACTCCAGCAGTTACGGCCTTGGTGCCGTTCTGATGCAAAGACAAGATGACAATAACCTTCGCCCGGTCGCATATGCCAGCAGATCAATGAGCGACACTGAACAACGGTACGCCCAGATAGAAAAAGAGGCCTTGGCAATCACTTGGGCAATGGAGCACTGGAGAGAACTCTTACTGGGTATTGAAGATCTGAAAGTTGAAACTGACCACAAGCCACTAGTGCCTCTGCTCTCAACGAAATCGCTTGACGAATTACCTGTCAGAATTCAAAGATTCAAAATTAGGCTGATGTCCTATAACTTCGCAATTTTCCACACGCCCGGAAAGTCGATGTACACAGCAGACGCGCTATCACGATGCCCTTTGCCGACAACGGATGGCATCGAAGACACCGATCTTCACAAGGAAGCGGAAGCATGTGTGCGTGCTCTGGTCAGCGGGCTGTCTGCTACTGACCGACGCCTGGAAGAAATAAAGAATGCTCTTAAAGAAGACAAGACACTGTCGACTGTTATGACATATGTTGTTAGAGGATGGCCAAAGAACAAAGAAACTTTAAATGGACCGGTGCGTATCTTCTGGAATCTCAGAGACGTGTTAACAGTACATGACAATCTCTTGCTGAAAAGCAACAGACTCGTCATACCACCGCCGTTGCGCGAAGATGTTCTGAAGCACCTTCACCAATCGCACCTTGGAATAACCAAGACCAGACAACTTGCAGCACAAGCTTGCTGGTGGCCGGGTTATTCAAAAGACATTGAACATGCAGTACTCAACTGCAACCGCTGTGAAAAGCATCGACGAGATCGAACTGAACCGATGATGGGGACCGAATTTCCGACACGCCCATGGGCTAGAATTGCTGCTGATTTTTTCCAACTGGAGGACAAGTACTACCTTTTGATCATGGATTACTACTCCAGAGACATAGAACTGTTCTCAGTAAAGAAAACGATCTCGTCACGGGACACAATTTCTCACTTCAAGAATGTGTTCTCTCATCATGGCATCTGTGATGTCTTGCTTACGGACAATGCTTCGGTCTTCGTTTCCTCTGAATTTTCTCAGTTCTCCAGAGCCTGGAATTTTCAGCACCTAACCTCTTCTCCAAAATATAGCCAGGGTAATGGCTTCATCGAGAGAGGAGTGCAAACTATAAAGGCCCTGCTCAAGAAAACAGATGATGTCTATCTGACGCTACTGAACTATAGGAACACGCCCTTGCACTCCGGATTATCGCCCGCCCAATTGAGCATGGGACGCAGATTGAAGACAAAGGTGATTTGTCATCCTGACCAGCTACGGCCACAGACTGTTGATGTCGAAGATCTTCGAAAAAGGGAGACGGAGTATAGACAGAAAATGGCTGCGAGTTACAATAAAAGACATCGTGTGGTTGAGAATGATAGATTCGGAATTGGAGACCATGTATACATTCCTGATTGCGAAAGGATGGGTATCATCAAGGAGATGCATGAAAATCCTAGAGCGATCATCGTTGAGACGAACAATGGACTAATGAGGCGTAACCGAAAACACTTACGGAAGTACAACCCTCCGGAGGAACCAAAACCATCTGTTCCGCATCAGAATAAACCGGTCGAATATTGTCTCGTAGCGTCGAAGAAACCAGGACACCATCAAGAAGCCAACGGTTCAACTGAACCTGCCGGAGTGAATCCCGCGAGACGATCCTCGAGAATCAGAAATCCGCCACAACGATTTATTGAGCAATATTGATCACACACAGGTTTCAAGATCAGGGGCAGAATAATCCCCTAACCTGTTGTACACCTTGGGAGTAGTCTACCTCCCTGGTGACTCTGTCTGTTAAGTGTAAATGCCCTGCTCTTGCTAACCTTGCAGGGGTAGTGTCACCTTGTATATATTGTTATCGCTGCTGTATTGTGACTTGTATATAATGTAAGTAGTGTCGATGTCTCTTCCCCTAAAAAAGGGAGATGTGGTGTTATTATATGCTTGATTGAGCAGCGATGGGTTCCGTATTGTTTTGATGACAGACAAGCATGTGGTCTGTGGGGAATACACTTCGAATCCGACTTGTAAAGGTATCTGTCTAAGTAGACAGCTAGAAGCTAAGTGATAATACTACATAATGTCTGCGAAACCTTCTCAATTTGAAGTTAGCAGTCTCATCAAATTAGTGAACAGTCGTTTGAAATAAAAATTTCCGAAGTATTTCCATAATTTGGCCCAATGCATGGAACAGCTTCTTGGAGGTACAGAACGTTAATATACAATTGAATAGTAATTTCATATTGAAATGAACCCGAATATTTTCGGCTGACACTCGTCATAAATCGGACAATGATATACCTATACTCTTAAAGCTCGGCTGTCAGATTTTGAGGATTTTTATTGCGGATGCCCTATCGACAAGGCTGATTTTTTGATGAACAAGGAGTGTTTTGTTGCTATCAAAGCATTACGCTCCAACCCCGTAATTCATATCACCAGTTATATTGGTATGCAGCCTTGTCTCGTTAATGTTCAATTGTTCATGGTCGAAAATGTTTGCTCGTCAATATATATGCAAACCCGAACACAACAAATCGTTTCAAGGCACTCTTTCTCTGGTTAGAAACTTGGATCCATTCTTTGGTGCATAAAATTTGTCTATACTTCTAGATTAGGATTTCACTTTGGCCGTAGAAACTCTCTGCGGGCCGATCAAAATGTCGTTGCAGGCCGAATCCGGCCAGCGGTCCGTATGTTGCCCGTCTCTGCGCTAGATGCTGGACGTGATATGTTCATAAAATATGTGTTTCTTCATTTTGGTGCCATAAATGTTGTGATCACGCCAAAAGTATCGTCGGAAGCGTTATGCGTTAATATTGCATTAGCCTTCATCTATCTTTGTGAAAATGATTTTCGGCATTCCTCGTTCATATCAAAACGAAGACGCGGATTTTCAAGACACGACCACGTACTTCAAGAAATACAGTAGCAAAATTAGCTTTGAAATAACAAAAGTCCACCAATTTATACATAAATAGTATAATGTTATCTTCAAGAAAAATCAATATTTTGCTGTTTATTGCAAGCCTATACAGTTCATATTTGCACAAGACAGATGAAGGTTGCACCACAATAGAGCAAAAATTGTACTAAAACTTGAGGGGGTCCGCGACGGTCAAAAGGGGTCCGCGAAGCCAAAAAGGTTGAGAACCACTGCTCTACACCCTTGAGCATTGCAAAGTTCACTCGGGTCAGAAACCATTGTAAACACACTGTAGTGAGGGCAGATCGGCAAATTCTCTCATCCGACTCCGACCCTGTTTTTTTTTCAATTCTCTGGTGTGAATCCGATTCGACTCCTGTGCGGGTTTCTCGAAATAACCAAGATCCGATCCGCAACACTCCGATAACACTGGTCAACACATATATTTTGGCAGACAGAGTAAGAGTGGTTTTGGGGGTTCTGAAGGGCACTGATTCCGAATATGACCTCAGTTTTTTTTCTTCAAATGGGCTCTTGTTTTCGAGATAACGCATGGGGCTATTTTGACCAAAATCTCCCATTTTCGCTATAATGGCTAGATAGAAAATCGGCTCAGTCGTACCATAAAGTTTAGAAATTCAATCTACTTGTTATTTCCTCGCTTTTGGCAGTTTCAGGTCGCATTTTCAAGTACCAGTACCATTAAACGAAATCCCAATAGTGTGGTTACTTCACTATTCTTCGAAATTACGATGAAATGTCGGTCTTCGCCGTCTGAGTTTCGAGTCATGCGCAATGACTCGAGTCCAAGTCGAGTCAATACACCACATGACTATAGAGTCGAGTAGAGTCATTTCCGTATTTTGAGAAAATGACTCGAGACAATGACGAGTCATCAGAAAATCGTGACTCCAACTCCAAGGAGTGCTAAAACATTTTTAAGACTCCGACTCCAAAGAAAAAAATTACCGAAACTCCGACTGCACAGCACTGATTGTAACTATAATCATGGCGACATTTTGCGTCTTCATAAACTGCCGTAAACATCCACTACGTCGCTGCGCGAATTTTCGCCACAAGAATTTCCAACATTTCATATAATACAATAGCAATGGACGAAGTGATATTACCGAACGACGATGCGATACATGAATTCATTTCATTTCAAACCATAGCAATCCCGTTCCTAAGATCATGCATGGCGAAAATACCCCAACAAATACAATAAGTGCTCCACCACCTTGCATACGCTAACCGGGACTGCACAAGATTTGCGACACGGTAACTGCCACTACAAAGTTTGAAGAAGAAACGGTTGCCGCGCGGGAACTGTGTGCGGCGTAGATTTGGCGGCACTAAAAAGAATGTCAAATAGCACCATGTTCAACTGACGTGCTTCACAAATACTACTGAATTGTCAGTACCGAGATTGCGAGGTCGATATGTCATAGTTCACAACGCATTCAGATACAGCCCATAAAACATCGACACTGTACATTAGCCCTGACAAGATTCTAGATGCAAAATTTAAAAAGAGAGCAGAATGTGCAACATTAAAAAATATCTAACAGCTTGTAGGGATACGGGATTTCATCAATGGGGAAATATCATTTTCGGACATCCCACTAAACAGAAATTACACATTCAGGATGGGGTTTGTACCAGTATAGATCAAGCCATCGCGGCTGGTACGGGATTGATTCGGAATCAACCCAGTAAATCCCATCCCGGACTGCGCATGATTGCTTCAAATGAGCAATACTCGTGAACTATAAGCAATATCGGGTCATTGGAAGTCACAATTGTAAAGGATGACACCGATTGCGGTGCAGAAACACACAGATCTATGCCAACTCGGCCGTGAACGACAGTGCAAAATTTCCTCGACACCCTCAAATATAGGCCTCTGGCTCGTTAAGACCTCGGGGATTTCAGACCAATCTCAGACATTCTGGCGAAACCCTGTCACACACTCACATTTACATTATTTCGGATAAGTCCATTGATAACCAGGTAACAAATCCAAAGTATTAATATCACAAACCAGCAACAGCATTTGGGCATCGACAGCAGATTAGTACTGCATGGTCTGGATCGGGATGGGCTACAACTTAAAATAAATAGGGTAATATGTTATCAATTTAATGCTTAAACACAATCACCTGCTCCATGGAGCGTGGATGCCATACTAAATGATAAATGCCAGTCGACAGAAAAACTAGCGACACAATCCTAGCCGATTAAAAGCTCGTAAATAAAATCGAGACACCGATTATTCAAAATGAATGAGACAGGGTGGTGTTATTACACACTATCAAGGCGCCATAAAAATATTGCCGCGACGCGAAGCGGTTCTACAACACAACAGTTCTTACTGAAAAACGTCCTACCATAGAGCTATGCTTTCAAATATAGGGTTACAATAGGACAGTTATATAATCCGTATTCCGTACTAAGATTTCTTCCTATGATCCAGACCGTGGAATCGTTGCCATCATGTCACAGAGCCAGGCTTTCAATAAGTAGGCGGTTGATATTCAGGCACAGTTTCCTTCTGATTGAACGGTGGGTCTTGATATGACGATTGCATGCCGCTTTCCGCCCCGGGGAAGGAATTGTACGGGGCACTGCTCTGGTCCAAGCTCGGGTCTGTGTAGGTGGGAGCAAACGCCGACAGAGTGCCCTCTCTGTAGTCTTTGACGCTGAGGTAAGTGAGCCCGGCCTGCGACATTGATACAATCAAAGGGATAGTGTTATTGCCTATTGCGCCGGAACACAAGCAGACTTTGTGTATCAAGAACTAACGGATGCATGCGAAACACATGACTGCACCCAGTGCACCATTAGCCAAGCAGATAACAATTTTACAATTTCTGGTAGCTTTCCCAAAGAGATACGGTAATGTTATAGCTTAAAATAGGTCTTGTAAATAAATTACTGCCACGCTGATTCCGATAATCTTAATAGGGCACTAGAATCATAGAGCTACCTCAAAATTGCACTTTGAAATCAACAATTGGTATTGTTTCGAACACTCAGAACGCTGAAATACAATGACCATGACAATGACCTATTGCAATGTTACGAACGACAGTTCGCAACAATGCCGATTTCTAGCCAATCGTTCAAGAGACTGTATTATAACGAGAGTGATCAATAAGAAATTGACTATTATGTAACACCGAGTTAGGAGATTTTGAAGAAGTTTTTGGATCAAATTCAATGAGATGTTCCAGCAGCAACCAGGCAACAACGCATTTCAGATAGCTTTGAGATGACCTATGCACTATGCAGCACTCGAGATCTCTGCCGCTCACATAATAGACTAGGGCATTGTTAACAATTTCATGAAGGTATTCACAATAAAATTTTTAAACTGCAATGATGAGCCTCGGAAGAAGTGAACATAATTTTATGATAGTTATCCAGTAACATGAGACCCGAGTGACCAGAGACCTGTCAGGAAAAAGTGAGCCATACAGCATACAATTGTATCGAGCCTCACCCATGTAAACATAGAGAAAAACGAAAAAGCTATGGCCGCTTCCGCGTTGCCTTTGCCGAAGTTGTTGTTGGCCTCGTGATCAGTTTTAGCCCAGGCGTTTGTGAGATAGCAGAAGCCTACAAAGTAGAGGAACGTCCACAAACCTGAAATAAAAAATGATATAATATTAATGAAAAACAGTCTGACGAAAGAGATAAGGCGTAAAACCTACAAAGAAAACAGGTTTATTTGAAAAAAAGGTTTATCACAGAAGTTTCTGTAGCAATTTCCACTCTGAGATCAGCATGGATCTTGAGTACAGCACGAATAATCAATCTATTTCTGACATAGCCAAGTATAATTGCATGCAATACTGATATTTTTGTGCCTGCACCATCATAGGGAAACTGCTCTCTTCACATTGATATATTTTGTCCATGAAGAATAATTTTTTTTTTGGTTCAAGTCATAGATGATTGATGAATGCTCATTGCTCACACACGGACAAGGATCTCCAATGACTTGTGCGGACACCTCGCCGAGGATATGGATATCCTGAACTTACCAGCAGTGCCAGTGAACCAAACAGCTTGTAACACAGAGCTCATTAATGCATGCAGACAATAAGACTGTGCTTGATATATCGCATGGACATTAATAATAAATAGGAATTCAGAAGAGGGAAAGTACTTAATGTAATTTTGCAGCGTATCTGACACGAAATTGGTGACACGCGTAGGCTTGGAGTACCTTGGATGATATTCGGCGCGATCGGCTAACAACACTACCCATTCAATTCAGTAGCAATGACACACCTAATAGAATCCGAGATTTAAAATAGTCAGTCATCAGTGTGGTACTAATGTATTGCTTCAAGGCGACGCGTCAAGCCTAAATTCTGGTGAATATAAACTAGGGGCAACAGAAACAGCACAGACAATAGGATTAGTGTACTACCTTAAGAATCAAAATTCAATACTCAATAAGTGAAACAACTCGTATGAAGTCTTTGAAAAATCGATTGGTAGCCATATGCAGCTCACACCACCAAATATTACGCATCATTATAAGAGTTTGCAGCACAATTGATTATGTCGGATGCATCTGCTTCCACACGAAATCAACTTTCATGGGACACACAGTGCTTAAGCTCAATCAATAGTGCAGATAGTAGCAAGTGAAATCAATATTTTCTAGTGGATCCCTAATGGTCAACCATAGGAAGTCAATAAATCCATACTGCCACGAGACTGCAAAGCAATATTGCCGTGTGCTAGATAACTGAATTTTAGCAGTTTGACTTGTGGTAATTGAGCAGATTAAACCAGTGTAGATCCCTAGATCCAGTCAAATGCCAGATTTTAGCAATTGCAGAAATGTTGCTTTTGGCTGTCAAGGTGATCAAATATCACAGACCACCCCTCTAATTATATTGCACCAATCAATTTATGGAAGTAAGTTTCAATGACTTGGTTTCAAGACGACGTAACCAAGCCTCGACTAAGCAATTTCAGTAGCGGAGTCAAAAACATTTCGGATTTTCAAAAACGAAACAAGGAAACACGTTGATACCGATAGGACACGTAGGCTGATACCGTAACTCAACGTTTCCGTTACCATAAACAAAACACGGTGCCAGTAATTGTTTTTAACCAGGATTGGCACCATAACAAAACCCAAATTAGGCTGAACAACAGCATTTTTGAAACTCTGCACATAGTGAAAATGACTTCTGTGTATGCATATATACTACCTAAAAAACATACTACAGTGAGAATAGAATATAATAATAAGTATGATCACATTGATCACATATAATATACATCTTGCAATAGATTGGGGTAAATTTTGGCTCGCTTTGCACACTGCACAACTATTCATTGCTTATTTCAGTCTATCATTTAGAGCTGCGCCTACTGTGCGGTTTGAATTACGTAAAATGATTTTCTATCAGACAATTCCCTGAACTTGGATTAATGACCAAGTCCTTACACGATTTCGCAAAGAACAGAATGCGTAGGTCTAAAGACCATATTTATTGAATTTGAACTGTAAAATTTTAATGAAAAAAAAGAAACAAAAACACAATGGAATTAGACAGTCTTACCAGAAAAGCCCATGTCGGCCATGACTATTTTTTTCCTTTTCTCTGCACTTGTAATACTAGGAAAGATCAAATCGCTCACAAAAAAAGCAGTGGCCGCCAGGAAGGCTATGATTCCAATCGCCACACCGTAATGACATGCATTGACATCCTGAAACAATGGTAAAAGAGATGAGGCTCACTTCCTAGGACAATGCAATACGTTCAATGACAGAAGTCTTCACTGTTAAGTGCGGCTGATTTTGGCAATAGTTTCTTGGTGAGATGCTAAACTAGTACTAGAAACTAGAACCATACTTTACACTTGAGGTCAAAACGAAAATGTAAGAAGGGATGGGATAAGTTAGCTGCAACATGAATTGACATCATAGCACAGTAGCACACCAACTTACTCCATTGTAAATGCATTCATCATTGAGATAACCTTCGGATACAATGCATCCAAATACTATAATTGCGAACATCTGAAACAGAAAAATTGATCAATCAGAATACGGTCCAACTTAAACGGATTAAGGGAGGTATTGGACTTAATCATATGGATTGAAAACCGCACTTACAAAACCAAAGTGAGAATAGAGTTCATCGGAACACATTTGTGCGTCTCAATTCACTGACTAGGCTTTGTTTCAAGGTGTTTCTGTTATTGTAATATCAACTGGACAAAAAAAGCAAAATATATAGTATACCAGTATATATACTGGTAGTATAGTAAGTATGCAGACTTGTTCTGTAGCCTAACCTATATTGCAGTAGCAGTTTGTGGCCATGGACCTGCATAATGCATATCTTACTGTACAAGTTGCACCATTAGAGTAAATTCCTTACAGTCGATCAAAGAACAGTTGGACTGATTTCAATACGCTATCCAATCAATTGTAGCCTGACGTAAAGTCAAAATCAAATTCTTACCCAGCTTAAAAGTCTTAAAATTGTCCTAGGTCGTTTGACGAACTCTACAGGATGGAATGGTTCCCCGGCTTTCCCCGCACCGTATGCACGTCCAGAAGATTCCATACTTTTACCAAATACAGATCACCACTATTGACAGACTAACCTACAATCACCCGATCTATTTTACAGCTATCCACATGGAAAATAGACACGTGAAGGTTTGATTAAAAGCATAGATTTTATCTCTGTCTTCAGGAAGGCATGACTAAAAACTGTTACGCCTAACATTACTACACTAAAATCCAGGTTTATACCTACACAGGACAAGGATTATATTAGAGATATACCTCACTGCAGGACACGAGATGATGCTCAATCAGTTAACCCAAATTTTGTATAGCTGATGTCTCGGACCATATGCAGGGATACAGATACAACAGGCTGCCACTACAGATTGATTCATGGAGTCATTAGAGTTTTATCACAAATCTCCGCATATTGGTGAGCGAGTTTTCATCTCCTAACTTCTTTGCGTTGGCCTGGGTTTCGAATTGATTGAATTTTGAAAGACATTACAGTACACCTGTGCCACTACTAGAGAGAAAGGGGGGTATTTGTTTTCCTCTGCACCATCGAGATGCGATATGACCGCACGGTCACCAGACGCATCACCATTACACTATCTCGCTCGGTGGAAATGTACAAACGTTGTGCACAATTGTCCTAAAGAAATAGGATACACCAGGCCCGATTTTGACATAAATCTCCTGACAGAATTGAAATCATTCAGGATAGTCTGTATATCTGAGTCGGTTAAGTGTCAATATTTACAACGTTAATATTTTGAGCTTGTCATGCTTTGGTTCAGCAGTTACAAATAAAAGTACCGATGATGGCATCAAGATTTACCGTTACATGCCGATGCTGTAATAAGCATGCATGAGATGCCCGAAAAAGTGATGCACAATTCGCCCATAGTCGAATCAAAGTGCCTTTAATTGCACACTATGAAAATTTTGCTTGCGTTAACGAGCCGATTTTCAGGTGTGACAAGCTGAAAAGCGCCTGACACCTCATATCACTACTGTGTGAAATTGAAATCTGTCACATCCCAATATGGAATCGACGTCTTGTGCACACCAAAGACTCTACTGAATACACACAGACACAGGTGTGACGCTGAGACTCGGCACATCAAATATATTACAGGGATTCTAACCACCGGAAACTAGGCACATGCACATAACGCCATATTACAAGCATTTACAACACAGGACGCACGGGTTAGCCTACTTTTCACCAGGGATATCTAGAAGTTCTAGATATCCCTGCTTTTCACATGCATACAAGTCAATCCAGTCTTATAACAGCAAATCATATTATAGCATTTGTGGTGGGTCGGATACCGTAACCTATATTTTTCAGTCGGCTTGGCTTGTCAGTCCATGATATACGCTACATTCAGATGGTTGTGCAATGTGCATGCCACAGACAAGTCACAAAACGATGAACAGATAGGAGTATGTGGAAAGGAAACGACAAAGTGCGGTCTATCAATTCATGAACATCCACCTCCGACCTCACTGTCCTCGGTCGTCTGCATGGCATCAATGCTTGGTCCGACGTAACACTGTAACAGTGCTCTATTTTCCTCTTTTGACTGTCTTTCTGTTCGTCATTTCCACTATCTTTCATTCTCTTTTTCGTATGCGTACTTCATCGGGTCTCGGCCGAATCGCATGATGTGTCCGAAGCAAGAGAGCTCCGTCCGACTATACTTTCTCACAATTAAAGCTAATATACATATCAAGAAGCACCCGCACTACATGGTACTGCAGATTGAGAGCTATTGGCGACTGTATTTCATAGCTATAGCAGCTGCTGCACTAGTTCAACCATAAATAGTGAACATCAACTGCATAACTAACAGTGCAAGATCGCTTCACGTCATCGGTACACCGTGATGACTGCCAGCACGATATGTTAGGTGAAAGAAATATCCATATGAATAGCGAATACATTATTCAGTTGTCTTATGCTTTGATCACCTGACCATCATTATTCCCTCTAGATGTCGCATGACTGCAATCAATATCCTAATCCTGCAATCTCATCTTCTCTGACTACGAATGGACAGTGGACACATCTCATTAGATCGTTGAATGTTATGGGACAAAACATATAACATAAATACAATACCTCATAAAGAACGGTACGCATCCATGCCACCATTTAGCAGTCACATAACAGTTTACACGCCAGTGCTTCTCAACCGGGGGTGCGCAAAACCTCCAAATTTGCAAAATGGGTGATAACCTAATTTGTATTTGTTTTTAAATTAGAGAAATCACGAGGCAATTTCGTTCCATAACTGCTAAAACTTCGGGACCCACATAGATATGAACAATAAACATCTCAGATGAAATATTCTAGTATGCAAACCCATTGCTGTTTAGAGATGTTTTGTTTGGGTTTTGGAAAAATTTGTTGCAAAAACCATATTCTCCTGTGATGTACATAATCGCTATTCCAGAATGTTCATTCAAATGCTCATTGAAAATATGTTTCACAATTTTGATGTCAATTTTGCGACTTGCGACCATACCCGAAGTTGTCGCCACCATCTTTGTGGAAATGGACTTTCGGCACTCGTTCATATCAAATTGGCGGCGCGGATTTTCCAGACTCGACCCCGCATTTCAAGAAATACAGCATTACAGAATTCGCTTTGAAATATCAAAAGTTTTCCCAATTTCTATATGAATAGTATGATGTTTGTAAAGGCTATGATGTTATTTTCAAGAATAATCATTATATTGCTGGGATGTAGCATTTTTCTCGACCTAAAAAAAGCGTTTGACTGCGTAGATCATAAAATTCTCATCTCGAAATTGGCGCGTTACGGACTTCGGGGCCCACAACTTGAGCTCATGAAAAGTTACCTCACTGGACGCCAACAAATGGTTGCGATCTCAGACACCTTGTCCTCTCCTCACCTCACCCGGTGACCTGTGGTGTGCCCCAGGGCTCAGTACTTGGACCGGTCCTTTTCACCTTATATGTCAACGACATTTTTGAAACCTCCTCATTGAACACCACACTGTTCGCTGATGATACTCACCTCCTCTCTTCCGCATCTTCGACGGCAGAGCTGGATGCCCTGACTGGTGACCAAATGCCCAAAGTCCATGAGTGGACGGCCCAGAATAACCTTTGCATAAACGCCTCGAAATCGCAATTGCTGACAGTTAATTCAAAAAATAACCTAACCGTTAATATCGCTGGTCAGCCCGTTTCCAACACAGATAATGCCAAATATCTCGAAGTTTTACTGGACTCGAACATGTCCTGGAAGAGTCATATTCAGTCCCTAGAAACTAAATTATCACCGAAGTGCGGCCTGTTCTACAGCCTTGGGCGCTTCATGCCAGCATGGGTTCTTCTGATACTCTTTAAATCCTTAATCCAATCGAAGTTACATTATGGCATCCTCTGTTGGGGGGCTGCCAGTAAAACTGCATGCACTCAAGCCACTGCAGAAACTACAGCATAAAGTGCTCCGAATCATGGCTAGGGCCCCAAAGGGGCCTGGCTGCCCATCCAATAAGTCGCTGCTGAAGAGATTCGGCGTCCTAAACATAGAAGATATGCGGAAACTAGAAATCGCCAAGTTTATGTATCAGTTTCACTGCGGTCGTTGCCCCGAATATTTCAATGACTTCTTTACCTCTGAATCAAAAGCGCACAAGTAGGCCTACAACACACGCGCGTCCACGTCGTCCAAATATCATATGATCGACCGAAAAGATCATCGCTCCATCAAATATGCCGGACCTGATGTGTGGAACAGTATCCCGCCGGCCATCCGACAGTCGACGAGCATGTCCACATTCAAGTCGAAATACAAGCAATTACTACTAAATAAATACAGTCCATCCTCAAGATTACCGGACCACGACTGACCTATCGATCTCGCTTCCCGTGACATGCCGCCCTATTTCTTGTCGCATTCTTCTTCTATACTATCTTCTTTACTTCATTCAGTGTGCATGCCTCCTCTTTACATCGCCTAGGCCAAGGTGGGTGTCAGATTCCATAGACTACTAGGCTACTTGTCGCTTCGACATCTTCCTGTCTTTTCATTGTATCGCATTTTTGTGGTGTATTGAACTGATAAAATTGCTAATAAACCAATGATGATGATGATGATGCTGTTTATCACAAACCCTACAGGAACGCAGCGTGAGCGTGATACCAATTGCTTGACTACACATGACCTTATAAGTATAGGAGATAGAATTGGCATTTCAGAACGACTGAACTGGGAGTGGGAGCCACTGCTCTCAAGTTTTGACGAGTCTGCGCGAACACACTAGCTCCTTGCGCGGTCACTGTAAACATCAACATCCCCAATTTTGCGGTCAGGCTAGTGAAAGGTATTAATATTATATTCTTTATTCACAGTAGAACTGGTAAATACACACATAATCCGGGAAGCAACCTGCCCCCAAAGGGAAATGGCGAGATTGGAGTAAATTTTTAAAATTTCAGTAATACAGTCTAATTGTTATTCCTATGCAATACATGGAGAAGTCAGATTACAGCATTGCAGTAGATGAAGAATTGGCAAAGGTTACAGAGCAGAGGTAGAGATGATTGAAAATGAAGAATAGAAATTACAGAAATTATGCTGTGGTTTACAAGTGTAATTTTAGTCCAGTGGTGCATTATTATTATTATTATTGACATTTTTACAGTGGTGCTTCTCGCCTTTTCCAGGCTATGTGCATCACGACACGAATTTTTGTAATGTTCATAAGTCTTCGTCTTTGGTAATGTTGGGGACGACTTCTTCATTCTTTCATTCATTCAGACATCAGCCTCTCCCTCACGCATGCGTCCCCGTCTTGGTCTTTGCTGCCGAATTGTAGCACGGCTTACTTTCAGTCTGGGCTTTTAACGCACTGCCACTGCAGTAAGGTATGATTAACCATGCATGCTATGTTTCGATGATATAACTATAGAATGTAAATACTCTATCCCTGAATATCACAAACACGATTGGATCATATGTGTCAGCTTTGAAATATTGTGTTTTCTTAGGGTCGTCAGACAATAAGAATGCAAACGTAACCTCAGGGTTGTCAGACATCTTTTGAGAAAAAGGGCCAAACAGCGCCGAAAAAGGGTCCAAATCGTTCAATAACGCTAGTAACGTTGTAACATTACCCATAGACCTATTGTCAATCCCCTGGAATTCCAGTTTTATATTGTTGATAGTGTTGTAGGAAACCAAATCCACTACCTACAACTGTATCCAACTACAACAGCTGCTATTATTTCAAGCCTTTTCCAACTGAATATAAAATCGCAAAATGAAACTTTTTGTGCTATAATATGAGAGTGATTAAATTTTATGAATTTTAATTAAAAATTGAGAAAATAGTTTCTTTACATTTGAAACTAATCCAACTTATATACTTAAATTTTAGGTTTTTCAACAAAAATCTCTCCGGTTATGTTGAAGTTTTTTCTTTGAAATTTCTAT
This sequence comes from Botryllus schlosseri, assembly GCF_051294905.1. Lineage (NCBI taxonomy): Eukaryota > Metazoa > Chordata > Ascidiacea > Stolidobranchia > Styelidae > Botryllus > Botryllus schlosseri. The sequence continues at coordinate 12,910,583 of NC_137247.1, read as the reverse complement.
CAATCATTAAGTACTATAATGGTACTCTTCTTCATACTTTTTCTGCTACTTGGCTTCCAGCCATGTTCGATGCTTTTTCGTTCTCCTTTCACAAATCTGTATTTACAATATTCCAACACAGTCTAGATTCTACAAAAACAATTCTAAATATTCATCTTCTCTACAGTGTTTTCACTCGAATCTGACATTGGCATAAACTTTGTCAGCTCAATTTGCGTGATACATTTATTTGAATAGCTAGAGTTTAATGGTATGTCTCGGCTGCTTCCAAAAAGCGCCCAATATTGAAAATAAAGGGCCAAATTAATTTTTTGGGGCCAACTGCCTTTAAAAAGGGCCAAATATTTATGGAATTTGGCCCCAAAGGGTCAATCTGGCAACCCTGCGTAACCCTGATATACACATGTGCCACAACTGCCATATGTGTACGTCGGACGGCAAACTTTCAAAAAAGCAAAAATATCTAAATAATTACCCGGAAAACCTTGGCATAGTCAGCGATGGGCAAGGAGCAAGCATTCCCCAATATCTGAAGAGGATGGAGGTGAGATACCATAGAGTAGATTGGATCTTACATGTGTTAGCTGCGTATTGCTCGAGTATCAAACGAGACAACCCACAGAATTATGAGTTATTAGCGTAAATTTGAACCTTGAAACTCGCACTTTACTTGTCCTGCAGAAGCAATATCAGTTGAAATCAACCAAATAATACAGTGCAAATGTTTATTTGGAGTCTATTGATATACTCTATGTTACGAATCCCAATCGGTATGGAACAACATCAAAATCATCACAAAGCAATATCGACTTTTGCGTGAATTCTGTTATGTGTTTTACTACGGTAGTATGATAAATTACTTGGCACATGCTGTAAAATACACCGCGACAATAAAAGTTATTATGATCAATCTCATAAAGTTACCGAACCGCTGTAAAATGGAGTTCCTTTGTTTTTGCGTATAAAATTGCATAAGTGAACTGGCGCGTGTTCGGACATGGTGTCTTAGGTGTGTTCGGCCTGTGCTGTCACCCGGACATAATCATATTATCTGGCGAATAGAGCCTTGCATAGACATCATAGTTTTTGGTTATCATGACAATAACTGGTTTCCGTTAGCAAAGTGTTATTGCAGATATAAACACGCATATAAATCAATTGAATTCAAATTCACATTCACAAAAACGTGTTATCTGAGAGCTCATATTATCCGCGAAAATACAAAGTCCTAAATTCACATAATAATATTATCCGGAGAATATAGCCTTGCATAGTCATCATAGTTTTCGAATTTATGTATATTTTCGAAACTTTGGGCGTCCTGTAGGTGTGGCAATTAGGACGACGCGGCGAAATTTCACGATGAACGTAAATAGCCTCAGGGGCGGACTCGACACGCATGATTGGTGCGTAGTGCGTACCAACTAAGGATCCTGAATTCGCCAATTTTGCTACACTGGAGTTTGATCAAATATGTGAACAATTTTCGGATGTTTTCAATGGTACGGGAAAGCTAGAGGGTAAACTTCATCTGGAAATTGATGACACTATCAATCCTGTACAGATGCCTGTTCGCAAAATACCCCTGGCACTTGAAGCACAAGTGAAGGAGAAAATTGATAGTTTGGTTGATGCTGACATAATAGCTCCCGTGGATTGCCATACTCCCTGGATATCTAATCTGGTCACTGTAAAAAAGCAATCTGGAGATATCCGCTTGTGCCTGGATCCCCTGGCGCTGAACAAAGCTCTAAAACGCAACAATTATCCAATGCCGACAGTTGATGATGTGTTACCATATATGCACATTGCACAATGCCAAAGTATTTACACTGTGTGATGTAAAAAATGGATTTTGGCATGTAGAACTTGATGATACTAGTATAGGGTTGCCATACGTCCGGAATTTCCCGGACATGTCCGGAATTTCACTGTTAAAACTGCGTCCGGGAGGAATTTCTAAAATATGCCTAAATGTCCGGAATTTTAAAGTAAGCTAATATTTTTTTCCTAAATCAACATACACAATATTATTTTTGGGCAGATATATGCTACATGAAATTTTTCTTCGCGCTGCGCGCGATTTAGTAACACATATATTGATTTTAATATGGAGACTAGTGGACTACCACCCTCGATAAAACTGTGATCAAAAATAAATAAAAATAACATTACGTTACAGAAATAAGTTTCATTGTAATTGCAATTACAAGATAACGGTATATTCATAGAGTCGGTTGAGGCTGTTTGGACATATGACTTAGCCATGTACATTGTACAAGATAGCGTAAAATGACAAGATAGCGTCAAGATAGCGTAAACCGACAAGATAGCGTAATGGTGAATCGTCCGGCTTCTTGGTCGGTAGGTCGTGGGTTCGATCTCCGGCCGGGTCAGACCAAAAACCTGATTAGTAACATTGGTATCCATGACTTCCCCGCTTGGCGCATAGTGATGGCGTGGAGGGGCGGTGCGAGACTTAGAAAGCTGTACATGGCCTATATCTGTACCTTCCTTGTCTAGCGGCATGTGCACATCATGCAATCATTGTATACACATGCAGATGTACAGATCGTGTGTATGTAGGCTGTATCATGAGTCGGTGTATATGCCACAAAATCATCAACTCTGTCCATATATAGTAATATATGGAAAACCAATACTATTGACCAGACATGGGGTAATCGCGATTAGTAATCGTAATCGATTACGACGATTACAGCATTTTCAAGTAATCGTAATCGCAATCGATTACATTCGAAAAAATTCCGAAGTAATCGTAATCGTAATCGACTACTTCCCATATCTAATCGATTTCTCTGTGAAAGAACGATTACTTTTTATTTTGGCAAGAACTATATGACATAAACTGAACATTCGTGAACAAGGAAGAGATATTATACCAGGCTCGTGACAGCACAAACGTCTGATTTTCAACGCCACAGCTCATTATTACGTCAGAAACAGCCTATTAGCTTTGATCGTCATTGCGTAAGAAGTATCCACACTAAATAGATATTCGATATACGTTCGTCGTACATAATGTACATAATCGCAATCGATTGCATTCGAAAAAATTCCGAAGTAATCGTAATCGTAATCGACTACTTCCCATATCTAATCGATTTCTTCGTGAAAGAACGATTACTTTTTATTTGTACAAGGACTACGACATAAACTGAACAGTGAACATTCGTGAATAAGGAAGAGACATTACCAGGTTTATGATAGCACAAACGACGAAACGTCTTATTTTCAAATGCCATTGCTCATTATTACGTCAGAAGTAGCCTATTAGCTTTGGTAGTCATTACGTAGGAAGTATCCACAGCAAATAGATATCCAATATACGTACATTAGTGTCATTGTAAGAACACCCGCCGTGCTGTGTATCAGGTTATCAACACGTTTCACACGCCACTACTTCGGAGCAGTATAATTTATCTCCGCTCTGCCTATAGTTTCAAATAGTAACTTATGGTTGATGTTTGGTTATGCTTATGCTTAGTTAAACGCAATTTTACCGTAGCTGCTTGGCGAGCAGTAGGCCTATCTAGTACGTACGTACACCGGACAAAATTTGAAATTTTGTACCCGTCAAATAAAACATTGCGATTTCCACAACGAAGCAGTAAAAATCAACAGCTGGTGATATATATATATCAAAACCGAGCCGTTTTTGCCGTTTCTCGTAACGGCAGCTTGCAGTACAATATCTGTATTAAGTTGAAGCAATGATACACATATATATCATTGGTTGAAGGCAGAATTTAATGTTCGCTTCGTCTTATTCTCATATGACTCTACTTGAAAGGGCGCCAATCGTTATTTCACAATTCTTTACTCAACATTGGGACCTGCCGCCATTGTCATGGGCTTATATATATATGTAAGCATGAGTTGTAGCTATGGAATCAGGACCAAAACAGCAAGTCGTCCGCCATAGGTTGGTACTCGCAAGTTGAAGACTGAATTTCGTCGAAAATTGCATTATATTACTATTGATTTTTAATCCTCCCTCAGCCCCCGATGGTCAGATTTACCTGTAGAGTTTGTTTGTTTGAGAGAGAGAGAGAGAGAGAGAGAGATCAGATTTATTTTCGCCGGCACCATCGAGATGCTTTTGACGATGGAGATGCGATACGACCTTTAAGCAAGATCATCTAGTCTGCACCACCGTATTTTTCTCCTCCACGCTATCCATGGATGCTGAGCGCCTAGCAGGATAGCCGCGGATACCAGTTTTAGAGTCTTTGGTCTGACCCGGCCGGGGATTGAACCCACGACCTACCGATCGAGAAGCTGGACGCATAACCATTACACTATCTCGCTCGGTGAGGTAATCTTGGTGTTTGTCGACTACAACGGTCAGTTACACCAGGCCGATTTTCTGCATTTTAGATTCCGTATCTGCCGACTTATTGTAGCACGGCCCACATGGTTTGTTATATAATCAAACGATATTGTAGTGGCTCAAGCGTAGCAGACTAGAAGAAAAACTTTCGTGAGACGCACAAACAAATTGTCATGTCTTCATATCTGACTGCATGTCTATAGCAACTCAAGTTGTAAATTACCATGGTCAGTGGCCACATTAACTACAATAGGACATGAAAACATTTTCATCATGGGGAAAAAAGCATTCATTCCGGCAATGCGGCCGTTGAACTTAACAATCAAGTCAAATGATCCATTGGTTTGATGGTCAGATAGCGTTGTAAAACGTGTTGCAACACCACCTGCACTTAATTTAGTCTGATGATGAGCATACTTAAATTTGAGTGACGATCCAAACGCATTTGAGTGTGAGCATACTTTTTGACGTGAGTTGAGTAACGAAATCGTTGCTGAGTAGAGAATCGCTACTCGACAGCAAAGGAATTGGTCTCCACCCTTAATTATAAACTCCAGATTCCAAGCCAAGCAAGTGTAATTTTTGAATATCAATTTTTTTGTTTTTTCTAACTTGATTTTATAATATTTTTGTTGGATTTTCCAACGTCAATGGGAGCCGCAAGTAGGCTAGCTCGGAGCCGCGGTTGGGAATCACTGATTTAGAGAGGATTTTCAAGTTAATTAGATCACTCGAAAATACTCTATACCTTATGTTGGTTTACGAAATACTTTTTCAGTCCCCTTTTTCGAGCTCGCTCCCCACCCTATTGGGAAATTTAGGGTGCGGCAATTATGGCCATGGCAAGAATGCAAATCATTGGGTGCGATAAATTGAACTCAATAGAAATGGGCAATGGGTACATTATGACGTAACAAGCAAATGACGCATCTCTTTTAAAGGGAGTTTGTTATCTCATTAGGCCTCTTCAGCGCAATCCATATATTGGCTTCTAACATAGCTTCCAAGATGCAAAATAAATGTAATCGTGAGTAATCGTGATTACTTTTCCAATGTAATCGTAATCGTAATCGACTACTTCTTGATTTTGCTGTAATCGTAATCGTAATCGCGTCATTCAGAAGTAATCGTAATCGCAATCGATTACAATCATGAAGTAATCACCCCATGTCTGCTATTGACATAATTCATTCAAATCCATTCAACGACCAGATGCATATAGTAAGCCCTCAGAAGTTGCATCGCTTACCCTACGATCGGCTCAAGATCAGTGTTTATTTGGGCGGGAGGGGGCTGGAAAATGTGGCTTCGGCCGTAGTTACCACTTACAACACACAACCACACACTTCTGAACCGGATCGTGGTCACCTCTAGTCGATAGACAAAGCTTTGCTGGTGTGACGTCATATTGATCCACAATGTGCTCATACCTCATTTTGAAATCCGCTAGTGGGCGCTAAAGACCGGCCGGAATTTATATTACAAAAATATGGTAACCCTATACTAGTAGTTATCTAACTACATTCGGTACTCCATATGGTCGTTACAGATGGCTCCGACTGCCTTTTGGAATCAGCCCAGCACCGGAGGAGTTCATGAGAAGACTGAAGATAGCGCTGGACGGCCTGGAAGGAATCACGCCCGTCGCGGATGACATCTTGATTTATGGTGTGGGCGACACTGTTGAAGAGGCGACTATGGACAATAAGAAAAAGTTCTTTGAACTGTTGAAACGCTGTCAACAAACTGGTATTAAACTGAATAAAGCGAAACTACGCTATCTGCAGACTGAAGTGCCCTATTTAGGCCATACCATCTCAAAAGATGGTATAAAACCCTCATCGAGCAAAATTGAAGGCATCATAAAAATGCCCCCTCCAACGGATAAGCAGGGCGTCCAGAGAATTTTAGCGATGACAAATTTTCTGCTGCGTTTTGCCCCTAAGCTTTCAGATATAACCGCTCCCATCCGCGAACTCCTAAAAAAAGACAACGCGTTCATATGGGATCCAATCCTACATGGGACATGCTTTGAGAAAATAAAACGAACCTTGATCAACGCGCCAGTTTTACAATACTTCGACAAAAACGCACCTATGGTGCTGCAATGTGATGCCAGTTCAAAGGGGCTAGGATGCTGTGTATTGCAAAACTCTCACCCTGTTGCCTATGCTTCACGGGCGTTGACAACAACGGAGTGCAACTATGCGCAAATCGAAAAAGAATTGCTTGCTATTCTCTTTGCCATGGAAAAATTTGGGAACTAGTAAACTATACACCAACATTACCCGTTCATGGTGATCACTTTATTGACTAAGTACCTTTACACGTCATCCTTTTTCTTTTACCATTCTCTCGAATTAATATTTCATCACTCAGCATATTTCTAGTTACGAGGTTTCAGTTTTTTCCGTTTACTCCCATTATGTAAAATACTTCACTTGATACCATTTATAAACGATACTCTGTCTTTCTTAATTTCTTACGTTACATTACTAGTTTACCATGACTTAGCATATTCCTAGTTACGAGGTTTCAGTTTTTTCCGTCTACTCCCATTACGTAAAATACTTCACTTGAAACCAATCGCAAATAATGCATCGCCGGGATTATTTTTGTATTCCTGATACCTATCACAAGGTTACTTAACAATTTTCTAAAATTATCACATCATATTTTACTACTTTCCTATACAAACTACGTATATCCTGTATTTACACTCAAATTTTTAGAACTATCTCTTACCTTCAAATTTTGTCATTCTCCGTTGTGTTCCGTGTTACACTTATCGCCATTCATTGACTTGTTCCGTTTCGTCTCCTCGTTTTCCTCATACGACTTAAGGTTCTACGTCGACGATACCTTATACAACCTACCCATAACACAATCACTAGAGCTATCAGCCCTGTTGCCACCAATATTACAACCACTGGTTCCATGATAGGTATCAGTTTTGCACCTTCCATAATCATTCTATCGATCAAGGATATTTCTCTTACCTTATATCCACCTTCCATCATCACCAGTTCGTGCAGCCACCGAGTATAGTTGTGGTCAACGAAATCTGTGGTTGTCTTCCCCACGGTGGTTCTTGATATTTGGGAATACTCAGGAGCGGGTGTTCCCAAACTTCGGTTTTTCTGCCCAGGCTGCGGTGATGCGTTAGCCATCGTTGACTCCAAGGCAGTATTCATTAGTTCGACACTCTTCGAGGACGAGTCGCCTTTGTCGTCTCCTGTTGAATACAAAACAGTTGTTTCGGTACCTACCTTACGGTTGTGGTCCGTGTTTTGGTAGTCCGTTCCGATGTCGGTCCTGCCGTCTTCCGTGGAGTTCTGCAGAGCCTTCGCAGTGGTGACCGGATGCACTCGCGTCGTTGTAGGTGTTTCACCAATGATTTTGGTCATTCCGTCGGTTTGGTTTCGCGCGCGAAGAGTTTGCAACTGTTACTTCCCATAAGTCGCATCAATTGGTTTGTCAGTTTTATACTCCCCCTTTTTGTTAGCCATCGATTTCGATCGTCTTACTTGCACCAGCCTCGCTTTCATCCGCCATTGTATTGTTAGGGGTGGCAGATGTTTCAGCGCTGTAGTGCTAGGATCATAGTCTTTCGCCGCTGGAGTTACCCACGTCGGACTGTAGTAAGCGATCATGTACACTTCTTGGGATGGGGGTTTACCTCTGACGTCCGTCTTGCTACTATCGAGTGCGACTCGCCTTGTCTTGTAGTAATTCATTCATTTTCTCATGAACAACAAAAATAGCCAATTTTCATTCGGCAAAACCTTGTTCAATACTACCAAAATAAGGTATTATATCTATTGCTTCCTTTAGTGCCTTCGCCTGACCCTCCCGCGTCGGGTTATAAGGGCCAGAAACGAAAGGCTTAGTCGATGGGTCCTTACGTCCGATGTCGCATTGGTATTTCATGGATTGGGGGGGCGCTGAGTTGGCCCCGCAGGCTATCAAGTTCGGAAGCAAATGGATCATAAACGGCTGTCAAGACTCCTTCAGGAATGGCGATATTTTCTAGGCCAGTCAAAAGTCCGGAGGTTTGTATGACAGTTTCGCCAGTGCTACCGATTGTGCACAGAGACTTTCTCGAGTTCCGTCTTCACGCTGGGACTGGTGTCTTGCTGTAAGGTTAGGCTACACAGTAATTGGGCCAGTTATTGGCCCAATGCGAATCTCGTGATGAACGGGGTTTTGGTGTTGGTGGAGAGAGGGCGAGGTTCTTCGTTGTCAGCGGGGATTCCCAACCTATTCAATCTGACCTCTGATCTCGGCGTGTGCCCACGCCTACCGTCACGCCGGCGGATTCGGTCGCCGCCGGGGCCCGTTTCTGGGGAGACGTGCATCTTAAAATCCCCAGACTCCTTGCCGGTCATGACCGGACATGTGTCCGGTTAGCCGGTAACAGCTGCTTTGTTTGGGAAATTACTCATAACTGTGGCTGTCGTCATGCATCTATGGGCCGAATCATTACAGTTATTCGGACAAGTGCATCCACGAGAGCATTCAGGACCAGTTTTCTCGTGCAGGTCCTTATTTATGCCGGCGGGCATTCCACGCTCGACGTCTACTGTTGCTGTCGCATGCAAGCTATGGGCCGAATTGTTACAGTTATTCGGACAAGTGCATCCACGAGAGCTTTCAGGACCAGTTTTCTCGTGCAGGTCCTCTTTTGCGCCAGCGGGCATTCCACGCTCGACGTCTTCTGTTGCTGTCGCATGCAGGCTATGGGCCGAATTGTTACAGTTATTCGGACAAGTGCATCCACGAGAGCTTTCAGGAACAGTTTTCTCGTGCAGGTCCTTATTTACGCCAGCGGGCATTCCACGCTCGACGTCTACTGAATGGTGCCGTCAGGGATTCCTGACTCGACACATCTTTGGTTAGTGCCAGCAGTGCTAACTGACCCGACACTTTCTCGACTAGTGCCAGCAGGGGCTACCTGACCCAACACTAGGGATTTCCCGTATTTTTGACCTCTTGGGAAACAAGTTAAGACAGTTGCCGTCGTAAGATCGGCGTATTTATGATTGGTGCCAGCAGGGATTCCTGACTCGACACATTTCGCGCCAGTGGTGATTACCATCTCGACACTTGCGCCAGCGGCAACGGCCTGCGGCGACACAGACAACGTACCGGCTCGACGCTTATCTGATTTGCAGCTTCCATCAACCCATCATCGGTTACAGTGTCGCGAAGACTGCTTCCGACTTTGGTTCCGTCCCGTTGATCACACGAGATCCCGTCATGAAGCGTTACTAAAGACAACTCTTCGTTTGCATTAGGCGGAGATTCAAATTCAGTCGCTATGTTTGGTAATTGTTGTACATGATCAATCCATTTTAGACCTACAATATCGAGAGGTCTCCTTTCTCGATCGCAAATGGAGCCGATAGTCCGTTGAAATTGATTATTACTAAGGAGTCAACGTGGGAGGAGTCACCTATATCACGTAGTTTCGTGTCTATAGATTGCCGCTCCTCCCAGCTTGGCGGGTATTAGGTTTCTACGACGTTTTTCAATTTGAGGACGCTTCCCGTGTCGGCGCAGAAAACCCCAGTTGTGATCCTTCGACGATCTTTTCTTTTCATAGATTGGCGTTCGCAGATAGTAAGGAGGTAATCGATGTGTTCGTCTTCAGACTCTCCCCCGTCCACTGAAATTGCCAAGAAATGACGCTGAGCCCCAGAAGACCAGTTGGTGCCTCCATTTGATTATAGTGTAGCTTCATGGCGCTTGCCATACAAGTATTCCACACTTGGTTCGATTTACTTCACAGAGCTCAACCCCATCTCCTGGCTTTTCCACATTTTTCCACACCCCTTATACAACCCGGTTTTGTCGACGTTGATTGAAGCATTGGTTGTAGATTGATCGAACGAAGCAGTGACCTTGGAAGGTCCAGCGGCTCAAACTATTCATACAATAGACAAGCCCCTTGGCTTAATTCAACCAACATACTCCAATAATTATCATGCAGACAGCAATGAAGTATCTATGCAAAACTCGGTTAAGTTGGCACACGGAACATACGTCAATCACAACACGAGTCAAGATTTAACCTACCCATATTCATGCATGATTAATAACAGTTCAATACTCCAAGGTGTGTTTACACCATAAATGTGACGGTATTTCCTGCCGACAATATACATGCATATAATATACAAGAAATATGCCAATAGATGCCACAAAAAAACAATACCACACAGAGTTCAAGTTGACCAATTTGCCGACCACCTTGTTCATAAGAGTTCCCCAGTCTTCCAGATGCAGATATCAAACTGCAATTAGTCCAGGAACTGACCCCTTGTTTGAGTCGTTACTACTTAGGATCATCAAGTACTTGCGTGTCGATTCGGAGATCGGGCATTCCAAGTCCAACAGAACGCTGGGTTTGTTGAGGGTTAGTCGTAACGATATTCCGAATGCAATACCTCTATGTTCTTGGCTCTTTGTATCTTTAGCTCATCGGCTTTATGGAGCGATTCCAGCAAATTTCATCGAGATTCTCCATCTCTGTATACTTTGCGATTTCGGTTAGCAGTCGCTCCCATTTCATCGCACTGCTTTATTTCTGTATACTTTGCAACTGCGGCAAGCAGCCGACCAAATCAATAGCATGTCAACATTTTTCAGAGGGACATCGGAAAATCACCCTTAAATCTCAAAAGACGTCAAACCCTTCCGCAATGCCTCCGTCAATGTCCGGTTTTCTAGATATAGTCTGCTACTGGATGCTTCGTTTGGGGCTCTGTTTCAGACTGGTGGATTTACATTGGCATAGAGTCACAAGTTCGCCGAAACTAGCGGACGCACCGATGTCGTCTTTATATGCAATAATTGGATACTACAACTGAGTGTACAATTCATGTGGACATCATACATGGCATAGATATGCATACATATATCAGTCATACTTCGGCTCACTGTAAAAGCTCGCATACATGAAAAAATGGTGGCGCCATTTTTGGTTAAGCAAACTGATGGTATAGCTAACACTTAACATGCATACGACACAGTCCCAGATAAGCACAAAATGATACCATCTCACTTATAATAGTCATATGTGAACCAATATCCTAATTGTAATCATGCTATATTCCTTAATTTCCAGTATTGGTGTGCTTAAGCTTTTTTATTCATTCGTATATATCGTGCTTCATAGGCAATAGACTAGGCTTATCGCGAATTTCGAACTCACATATGCTCCAATGCCTTACCCCAAGAGGTCTTTAAATACCCATGTTTCTATTGTCCTATGGTCCATTACACATCAAATTTTCAAACTTTTGTCCCGTTGGGGTGAAGGGTCCTGACACTAGTATAGGGGCGGGGTCAGTTATGACGCCTTATTAATACCTACAGTTGCAGTACTCGCTATTAAATTACTGCAGTAACAACCAACTATTCTCATATTAAATGTTCATAACTTATACCTATATTTAAGACATGTTAGCGTCATCTTAAAGCAATATGATGGTAAATGTCAAAGATTAGGTAGATGCAGTACTTGAACAATATAAGAAAGATAGGCGTCACGTTGCAATAATACGTCATAGTAAACCCTCCCATGAAAATACCCTTTTGCAGATTGATTTTTGCCAATACAGTAAACTTCATAGTTCATACACGTCATGATTGCAATACGACAAAATGGCGCTCGTCAGGCGCATTCACTTCGTAAAGTGAATACGCGGACAAAGCGGGTTTTAGGCTAGTGTCATATTCCATCATCGACACATCAGTTTCGAAAAACGAATGTGTGGATAAGTTCAACCATGGGTTACTTTTCTAAGGTCTTTATATTAGCAGTACTGGCCTGAAGTATTCCTAATGTTATAGGCCTAGTAATTCCGGTTATATAATATTTCTGTATTTATTGTAGTTGGTGCCTAAAACGTTTTGGAAAGTCTGTCGATATCTTGGTCTAAAGACCAAGGTATCGATCCATTATTTTAGTAGCCCTAATCGTTTTGGAAAGCATATCGGTCTTCTCCAGGGTCTACCACCAAGGTACCGAGGTAGCAATTTGAAATCCGTTGACATTGTTGTTTGCGATTAGATAGCCGGCAACTATACTGGCGCTTCAGCGCTAGGACGTAAAATCGACACAAGGCCCCGATACACATGACAACACAAAATGGACACAGTAGCCAACGAACTGGCTCGCTGCTCCGTGACCATTTACAGCGTCTCCACAGGGGCATTGACGTCCTGATCAGAATGGTATTGAGTGTATTGACCTTGCCGGAATAGTAGCGCTTGTGACGTTCAGATATAGTTAAATATATTTCCATTTCGAGTCAGACCCAGACAACTAGAAAATTTTCAGCTTTTCCGAATTAGATGAGATTTAGAGCTACACAGCTTTTTCAAATTATGTTAAAATTAGAATTAGATTACTGGCATTTCGCTCTAATTCCGTGAGATTAGACGACTAGAATTATTTAGTTGTCCAAGCCTGGTTCGAGTCGCCTGCTGGCAGTACCAATAATAAATCCAATTTGACTTTGTCCTTGTTATTACTTAATGCGACAAGTGGGTATATTTCTGAAGCTATTCTTGAGTTAGTGCGTTTCATCTTACGTCAGCGAGGTAAATTGTCCTCAAAAAAACTAAACAAGAATGCTCTAAAATGCTGACAAAACCATGGAATATCTTGGTACAAAGGCACCTGCCTTATTGTCGGCATAAATATGCATAGCGAACGGCACAATTGGCGCACTGCGATACCACACATTTACAACGCCGCAACATACCCTACGGAAACTTTATCGCTGCTAGTGATTATTTTTCATCCTCACTAATTCTTGGTCCTAGTTCGGCCCATGTAAGCTTACACGAAATAATAGAGTGTTTTTCGGCATATTCAAATCTTGACTGGAGTCAGGCTCACTTTCAACTAGACACTTTCATCTCGCCAAATCTGTCGCAGCCAATTACTATACACGCGGCAGGATAGTTAGTACTACTGCCCTGGATCGCAGTTTCGTGGTGTTTTGAAATGATGAAAATATTATTAAAACTGATTGACTAAACGCGGCATAAGCACTCGTCATTTCCTGCTTTTATATCTCTAGACATTAGTATCTCTGGACTTTAATTAAACTATACTAACTGTCCTACTCAAATTTTCGCGTAAATGAATTACATACTTTTCGTATTGATTATTCGAGCGGGTTTCTGCAGATATGGATCAATACCGTTAAGCATGATCCGTTTTGAATACTATCGATAAAATGTGTTAATATGGTGTAGCCTTCTTTGTTTCATCAATGGCGACTAGGACTATATACTGCGCATGTTTGAGAACAAACGGCAATATTCGCGAAGGATTTCATATGTCATCACTAGGGCGATTTTTTTTTGACCTAAAAAACGGAAGATTTTGACCTAACAAATCAAAATTTTGACTTTTTTGACCTAACAAATCAAAATTTTGACTTTTTTGACCTAAAAAAACTGAATTTTGACCAAATTTTGACCTCACGTATGCAAATTAGGTATTTTCGCACCTAACGTGAAAATTGTACTACTTATCTTCATTTCTGGTTGGAACTGTCTGTCCTTATGAAGTATTTTGGCCTAAAAACACATTTTTGGCTTGAAAACTGACATATTTTTACATGAAAAAACTAGTATTTCGACGAAATCTGGCCCTATGGAGAATTCCAGTAGTTACAGCACGAATTATGGTAGAAATGATTAAAATTTGTTGTAGTACAACGAAAGATACTTTCCTACATTCTCGGGTAGAAAGTGTCTGTCCTTACTAAGTAGCTTGCCAAGAATGGAAGAACGATCAACAGCAGCAGTTGTTGCCTTTTTGGCTGACAGCACTGAAGTTGTGCGTACACTGCTGGTGACACACCGTGTTGCTTCATTTTGAAAATGCTATCTACATCACAATTTTTCATCATGCGCTTCTTGATATAAGAACCATGCAATGCCCATACAGTCTTGCTTCAGTTAGGATATTGAGGCACATTGACCAAACACCACATCAGCCTATTTGTTTCATTTGAATGTTTATGATTCACGATTAGCAGACAATGGGCCGTCTACAACGGTAGGCCTATAAAGTAGGCTACAAGCTGTAAAAGTGTAAAATGTCAAATAATAAGTTCACCGACAGTGCAAAATCTACGATACAAACGAAATGCAGGTTGCAAAAAAGTTTCAACTTTTTAAAGAATTTTGACATTTTTTGACCTAACGCTACAATTTTGACCTAATTTTGACTTTTTTTGACATGTCAAAAAAAATCGCCCTAGTCATCACCCATTCGAATTACAACAGAATATGACTGATATCCAGAGGTGGTCAGCAACGAAGTACTTCTACTTTTTGCAATCACTCAAGTAGTTTTCCTCTACTTCTGGTACTTATTCAAGTAGATCTGATTTTCTCTACTTCTACTTCGTGATATTTTGTGATCTACTTACTTACTTTTTGCTATTTTCAGTTTGTCAAGTAGAAGTAGTCTAATCCCCCAATACGAACGATAACTTGAGGAATTCCGCGGCTGTTTTCATGGAGTACCAACATTTAATATTCATAAACGTCAAGTAAAGCCCAGAAATTTTATTGCACTTCGCGCATAGTAGTGATGGAGTGACAAATATGTTTTCATGAAAGAATCAGTGAATGTAATTTAGATATCGGATTGCTTGGTTCCTCTCACACCGCATTGTCGCCCATATCAAATATTTCATCACAGTAAATATGGCCCACCACAACATTTGAAACTACCTTTTCGCAATATAGCAATTACCTATCATATTGTAATCTAGCAGCCCCTTACGTGTCTTGATAATCTGAAAAATCCAGCTTTTTCGAACGTTACACCTGTTTTAGCAGATGACCTTTTAAGCTTTGTGGACAAAGTACAGGAAATATATTATCCGCTTTTTAGAAGTGGTATTTGTATTTCATTTTAATTGCGAGTATCATACTTTTACTTTCATAGATGTTAAAGCATAAACACATGTGTAGTAATGCCTCCATTTTCCGAAAATAAAACTAGCCTACACTAAACATAACTTTTGCGATCCACCATATTTGTTATTAACGTATAATAATCACGCAAGGTGATGTTACCGTATCCGATACATTTTCTACGTATTGCTCTTCGCCTAAACTTGGGGCCTTATAATATGGGGTAGGGCGCCATCCCATGATATTCTCTAAAAACGGGATGCTCTAGTAAACAAAGGATAAGTATTGCATCTTCATATCAATACTATAATTTGCATCCCATGATGCGAAACAAAACTTATTATGTCGAAAATTGATACCTCCTGGGATGCATCAATACGAATCAAGCTCCCTGCACGTGCCGCATAGCTCAATTCGCAGCTTTTGACAGTCCATGCGAACGAATTAAGAGTGTTTTCAAAACTACTTACTTACTTGAGTAGATTTAAAGTCAGTTAATTCTACTTCTACTTCAAGTAGTTTTAGGTGGCTTATTGAAGAAGTACTTCTATACTTGTACTTGAGTAGATTTTCCGTCACTGCTTCTACTTCTACTTGAGTAGCTTTCTTGACTAATTTGACCACCTCTGCTGATATCATCCATAAGTCAGTTTTTCTTTTCTTTAGCAATTGTCATATAATTCGGACCCTCTCTGTCTTTCAGCGTTCCCTTTATTTGAATTCAAAACGACTATCACTTTTTATACAGTTGCACTGTGTTCCAGAATAGCTATAACCATAAACTCTTGTGACCTCAGAACAGTGTGGAGATCAAACCACTACCTTCGAGTCACGAGTCACCTTGAGACATTACACATTTCGACCCGAGCCCAGCCAAGTACCGTCAAGTCATCATTCAAGCCAAATTGAATTTTCGAAGTATGCATGATTGCATGATGATGCAAAGTCACTACACTTTGCCAACTGGGTGTAGGACAAATTAATTGGTCATTTATCTTGAATCAAATACTGAATAAACTTAGATTTACATACGCTCTGATCTTCAATGACGTAACCTCGGTGCAACAATGCCAGTCTCGTCCGTGCGTAGATGCGGTCTGTCTAAGCTTCAATTCCTCCGCTTCGTGTTGGAGTCCGAATTGGACTGGATAGATGGGTGATTCGAGGCTGCTTATATGCATTTCTGTTTCAAAAACAAACAAGGACTTCCCTGCCAAGAGCTGGCTATAAGTTTCGGGCCCAGTTCGTGATGAGTTATTTTCTTTTTAATCTTTTTATGAATCACAGTTCGTGCTGCAGCCGCGGCCATTAACTAATTGTTTTCGGCTCTATCAGCTACCAAAATGGCACAGCTTCGTGTGCGAGTTAATCTCCCTCATCATTATAAATGACCCATTATAACGACTTCGTGCACGAGCAGAAATGACTAAGTGTCACGATTCGGCCTCGGCTCCTTATTTGGATAGAAACATCGGTCGCTCTTTTTGATTTTGTGCCAACCCAATACATTGCAGTACCTCGCTCGCTGCAATCACCTTTCCCCCGCTCAGGGAAATACATTACCTTTGGGTTGTCAGTCCTTTTACAAGCTTACTCAGCAACCCACACACAACAACGTCTAACAACAAGAATTCTTCAATTCGGGTTTTCATGCGAAGCCTAGCTGGAACTCCGGGATCCTAGTATTTTTAGGCGTCAGAGGCATACCCTGTACGACCTTAGCTTGGCTGGCCCATAATTGGTCGAAGCGACGACCTAGCGCATCACAAATAGCCCCCCTTTTTTATTAACTTTAATTACTTTTGTTCATATATTTCTTTAGGTCGCCAGCGGGCGCTGTTGTTTCATTATGCGCACACGAAATTCATTCGAGGCTCTCCTAAACTGAATTATAGCATAGAGAGTACCGCACGAATAATTTGTATCTTCTTTGTACGGGCGAAACCAGAATACATATATTCTTGCGCGCTGTGTCAAATACATGCGACATCATATGCCAACGATTGTTAACACACGGCGTTGATCACCCGAATTTAGTGCGAGTTTAGAATCCTGGACTATTGTTGATTTTCCTGAGGTGAATTTATTGAAATTCAACGTCGAGTTAACTTTATGTTTTCTTTCACCGAATAGTTGCAAAATTGCGGAGTTTAAAAAGGCGTTAAGATGGGATGGTGTTTGATTTGTGATCAATGCATTTTATTCAAACTCGTCTTACCGTATTTGATCCATAAATGATCATAACAGTAGTTTGTGACATCGGCGGCCTAACAATCAGCTTCCTTTAGGCTACTGATGTGCCGTGAGTAGTTATTGTAATCGCATCTCTTTGGTATCGAGTTTACCGTATGGCAGCGATTATGAAATTTGACTCCTTATAACTTCCTGAATTCGCATCACATCAAGCGCTAACCGTTATTTTGAAATATGTGGTTGCCGTGAATCATAGGCTACCGCTGTCGACCTCAAACTCCGCTTTATTTAAAATGGCCGACAACTTATTCCACTCGTCAACTTTGTTTGTTTCTGGCAAGTATTGTTGGTACACGTATTCTACATTAATAACTTCAAGTTCAGAATACTTCACTCTACAATTCTACCATTTTCTTTACGCTTACGCGTCAAATTTTGGTTGTGTTAAATTCATTTGTTCCATATAAGTTCAAATAAACTTTAATAAAATATATGCCTCGTCATAACGCACTTCTTTTACAACCATTCTCTCGAATTTCATACAGTGTTCACCGTGTAACAGAGGGTACTAGGTATATGAGAACCAAAATTTGAGCTATATGTCTATGGCAGATTTGTAACAGTAGAAAGCGATCACAAACCTCTGGAAGTGATCACAAAGAAAAGTCTGATTAATGCACCAAAACGGTTACAGCGCATGTTACTTCAGCTCCAAAAGTATGACTCCGAGGTGATATACAAGCCTGGATCACAATTATTTGTGGCGGATACGTTGAGTCGTGCGTACATTCCGAAGTCACCCAAAGACGCAGAAACTGCTGATGTGTTTGATATCTTTCAACAGATTGCACATATCGACATGTTGAATGATATACCGGTATCAAGCTCCAGCTGCTCCACGCTCGGCATGGTGAGCCAAGCAACAATATCTGATTCTGTCATGAACACGTTAATCTCTTTTAGAAAACATGGGTGGCCGAATGAAGCCAATAAGCTGGTACCCCAATCAATTCGAAATTTCTACTGTTTTAAAGAGAAGTTGACATTTCAGGATCAAATCGTTCTGAAGGGTGATCATATTGTCATACCGTCGTCCATAAAAGGCACTATTCTCAAGCGACTTCATGTCAGTCATGTTGGAATTCAAGGTTGTGTACGCCGGGCTCGTGAATGTTTGTATTGGCCCAACATGGTTAACGTTATTACGGACTTCGTATCAAGCTGTCCCACATGTGGCTTACACCAACCCAACCAACAGAAGGAAAGTCTGATTTCACATACGGTACCAGGACGTCCTTGGCAAATAATTAGTAGCGATTTATGTGAATCAGACGGACAACATTATTTGATTACAGTTGATCACTACTCGGATTATTTTGAGGTAGATCGACTAACCTCACAGACTTCTACAGCAGTTATTCGCCGCTTAAAATCACATATGGCACGTCATGGAATCTGCGACAAATTGATTACTGATAATGGTCCATGCTATGCTGCTCATGACTTCGAGCATAGTGTCCTATATGGTGTCGACACAAGCAAATCGCACGGTTCAATGAAATTGTATCACGTCACAGTTTCCATTTGGCTACAGGCAATTTGACGGTGATTTTTGACCGGCTTGCCGAGCATTAAATTTGATGAATCCGATATCAATCGAAAGCTGACTCTGCACTGATTACGAAAATATAAATTTAATTCCGCTCGCGGCCCTGGAACCCCAACAATCAGCCCCCAATTATTCATTGTCGAGTAGATTGGCAGTGTGACGCAACAATGCTGTCTGGCGAAACGAGAGACTAGCTCAAGAGCAAGGATGCGGCCGAGCGGCGAGAGTGGGATCAGCTGACGTCGCGGCAATAGCAATGTGCAACCGCGCCACATAGAAACGCTGCGCTGTTGATACTTTTTCTTTGCGTTTCGGTACAACACACACACCAGCCTTTCCTTGACTTGTAAGGGTAGAACTGGGTCCACAGAATGTATTTGGTCCCTATTCATTTTCGCGCAATATCCTTCAGCTGATAAAGATATGTAGGCTACGTCTAAGTAGTCTACATTGGATATGTCAGATTATTATGATATCGATTGCCTTAGCCCGCTTGTTGCGTAGGGCTCCAGAGATGCGTGGCGCTGTTGATACTTTTTCTATGCGCTTCGCTAAAAGCGAGCACACACCAGCCTTTCCTTGACTTGTAATGGTAGAACTGGGTCCACAGAATGTATTTGGTCCCTACCAATTTTCGCGTAATCCTTCAGCTGTTAGAGATATTTCTAGTAAGAAAAATATACTTTCAAGTAATAAGATTCACTCAAGACAGCAAATTTAGATAATGTAAATATATCATATTGTAGTAATACAACTACAGTGTTGAGTTTTCACTCTGGTCCCCATAAGCACCACGTCGGTGACCTTGTCAAATTCCGAGAAGGCGCAAAAGTGCAAACTCTGTTGGGCCGAATGGACAATGGACATTCAGTTATTCACCAGGCCGTGTTATTTTTGGCATATGCCAAAACTGCCAAAAATAACTTATTTTTGGCATTTTTCGATTTTTATTTTTGGCAGTTTTGGCATCGTCCTCTAAATAGATAGTTTCAGCCTCGAATTAGTCACAAAAACGCTTTATTTGGGCTAGTTTGTCAAAAGACACCACAAAATGTGCAGCATCCAGGTATAATCAGTGCCACCAAACAATAATAAGAAGAAAAAACCTAACGATTTCATAGGTTGATTATATCAAACGAAACCACAAAATGTGCAGTATCCATCGGAATCGGTGTCTATAAGCAAAAAAAAGAAAGAAAAGCCTAACAAACACGCTCAACATCTGATTGTTACAGCTGTTGAATAGACTGAAATCATTTGCACTGTAACAGTGCTTCCAAACTCAGGTCAGCCAAGTTTCTCCTAAATTCATTTCTCGCCCAGCGAATCTGGGAAATATCGGCTTCAACAGTAGCCGTTGAGGGAAAGAATGTTGCCAGTCATCCACAAAGGGTTTTCAGAGCTTCAAAATCTTTGGAAGGCCGAACCGGCATCCATGCATCATGAAAAGCGATCACTTCGCCAGTCCCATCAATCTCATCGCGGAAAGAATTTTCTTCCCGATCCTTTTCCAGGAGTTTCCTGTGCTGTCTCTCAACACATTCTATTTAGTAGCCCGACTATCATTTCTCCTTCAGTCTACCGATATATTTTCGGAGGACTTTTGTCACTTCAGTTGGCTTTAATATTACCAACTCGCATGGAAGAGTCCTGGGAAGGTTAGCTTGTTTAAGAACATTGACGTAACAAGACTGTCTGGCAAAACGAGACTATGCAGCTCAGAAATAGCCAGACAGTTCGTTGCGTCACAATGTTCAACTCGATCACAATGCAAAAATCGTGGTTGATTTTGGGGGTTCCAGTTCCATGAGCAGAACATAGTTTATATTTTAATAATCAGTACTGCGGCAGCTTCTCATTGATACCCGTTTTATCAAATTTAGCGCTCGACAAGCCGATCAAAAATGGTCGTAAAATTGCCTTTGGACAAATGGAAAGTATGACGTAAACCAAATGCAGTCAGCCGTTCAATCTCGCTGTGTCCACACCATTTCGGACACCATGCTTTCACCCCTAATGGGTGGGCTGGACCCAGATTAAGAAACCTGCCTTTCACAAACGCTATTCTCGCTTGTAACGCGGTTCTGTTAACACAACACCATGAACGAAATACACTATTTGACAGGCCGTGTTATTTTTGGCATATGCCAAAAATTGCTTATTTTTGGCATTTTCAAATTTTTATTTTTGGCAGTTTTGGCATCTGTCTCCTGAAATGCCAAAAATAACACGGCCTGGTTATTCACAGATGCGAAAAAAATACTGCAAATCCGTTTTACGTAAGTTACAGTAGGAATATATATACAGGCTACAGAATGAATATAATTCAAATATCTGTGATACCACTGTATTACTTTTGACGCAAAAGGTCCCCGGCATTCAAAAAAACTATTTGGTGATTGAAAAATGCTAAACCAAATTCCAACGTCAACGTTTATAGTGATATCAGATATATTCCAGTGAAAAACAAAGGTATGAATTTGGTGGTAACATTTTGGAATCATTTGGCAGGTATGGCCCGCAAGCTTTCTAGTAATGGATTGAATCCGGACAGCGATACCAGTTTAATTCGACACTCCTGCTGTTAAACTTTATTCAACAATCAACATTTTACCTGCTGCATTCGCGGACCCATACGGATCAAATAAAAGCTTGTAATGTATGCTCAATGCTCATGCTCAACGCTCCTTGCTCACACTTAACCATAAAAGCGACTATAGAAAGTATCGACACCCGCCATCAACAGCGCGACGTGTCTCTGGAGTCCTACGCAACAAGCGGGCCAAGGCAATCGATATCATAATAATCTGACATATCCAATGTAGACTACTTAGACGTAGCCTACATATCTTTATCAGCTGAAGGATATTGCGCGAAAATTGGTAGGGACCAAATACATTCTGTGGACCCAGTTCTACCCTTACAACTCAAGGAAAGCGGCTGGTGTGTGCTCGCTTGTTCCGAAACGCATAGAAAAAGTATCAACAGCGCAGCGTTTCTCTGTGGCGCGGTTGCACATTGCTATTGCCGCGACGTCAGCTGATCCCACTCTCGCCGCTCGGCCGCATCCTTGCTCTTGAGCTAGTCTCTCGTTTCGCCAGACAGCATTGTTGCGTCACACTGCCAATATACTCGACAATGAATAATTGTGGGCTGATTGTGGGGGTTCCAGGGCCGCGAGCGGAATAAAATTTATATTTTCGTAATCAGTGCAGAGTCAGCTTTCGATTGATATCCGATTCATCAAATTTAATGCTCGGCAAGCCGGTCAAAAATCACCGTCAAATTGCCTGTAGCCAAATGAAAACTGTGACGTGATACAATTTCATTGAACCGTGCGATTTGCTTGTGTCGACACCATATAGGACACTATGCTTCGAGGCATTTGCAAAGGAATATGAGTTTGAACATGTGACCAGCTCTCCAGGACACAGCCAATCGAACGGAAAGGCGGAATCAGCTGACAAAATCTTCAAATCGTTACTTCGTAAAGCGACAACTGACAAAAAAGACATAAATATTGTACTGTTGGATTGGAGGAACACTCCAGGCGAGACTGTTCCTGGCTCTCCAGCACAGAGGCTATTTGGAAGACGCACCAAGACCTTGTTGCCAATAGCAACTAAACTGCTTGAGCCAAAAATTGTTTCTGATGTCATTCCACCGCTTATGGATCGGAAAAGAAAACAGGCAAAGTATTACAATCGTGGTGCAAAAGACCTCGCCCTGTTGAGTCCTGGTCAACAGATTCGATTCAAAAGGACAGAAAATGGCTTGTGGCTCGAAGCGGTGGTGATTAAGCAACTGAATGATCGATGGTACATTGTTAAGGCGACAGATGGAACGATCTACCGACGCAACAGAGAGTTTATTCGAACTACTGTAACTCGCCCGCATGTTGCATTTGACTTTGACGACATTTCGATTGCCAGACCAGCAGTAGTGAACAGCGATACTAATGGGTCGTTATCTGGTTCCAGTAGCAGCAGGCCAAGCCGTACAGTAATTCGACCAGCATTGCAGCAATTAGAGCTTAATGTCTCTGATGATCTGTATAAAAGTATAGCTAACCAATCGTCTTGGTGCTCGGCTATACAATACTTATCTCGAGAAGCTGTTGCCTTGGGTGAAGTTCTTCGTACCAGATATATGCTCAATACAATGGTTTATTCGACGTTGATGCAGTAGTAGCGTATAGAGTCTCAATCATAATAAAAGGTAATCTCTAACACGTGTTACCTACACTTATATAGAAGTCTGGACTCTCGAGTAATCACTTCGAGAAGTATTTTCTTATTCGAGACATAGCGGAATATCATGGACGAGTGATCACAGCTGGATAGCTGCACAGTCTCTTCTCGAAAAGGAACTTAATTAGGGGTAATTAAGGGAAAAGCCAATTAGATTATACGACCATGAATGACAAAATCGATTTACTATGTCGAATACAATTTTGGTACAGAAAGGTCACCCCGT
This sequence comes from Botryllus schlosseri, assembly GCF_051294905.1. NCBI lineage: Eukaryota > Metazoa > Chordata > Ascidiacea > Stolidobranchia > Styelidae > Botryllus > Botryllus schlosseri. Next base: position 12,886,998 of record NC_137247.1, on the reverse strand, counting down.
CCCCCATTAAAAAGGAAATCGGATAGTAACAATCACGAGTAAAGACTTTTAATTTCAACGACCCTTTAAGTAATTAGGCTACATGAAATGTTATCCAACAAACTATACTGAACTAGTCCTATACAGTTTCGGTTTTAGTATGAGAATTGCAAGAGTAAGGTTTTCTACTGCTTTTCTAATATACAAGTTATCCTAAATTGGAATAACATAAAACAATGTAGTCCTAAGCAATTAGTAAGCCTAAACAATTACAAATACATCCACGTGACAGCCCACATCATCATGAGTGGTACCGCCGCTGTTCACGTGAAGGCAAAATTAACTTCAGTGTGTGGCCGGTATATATACAATAGTGGCCAGTTCAACATTGCAATATCTCGGTCGATATTGTACTGTGACTTAGGGTAACCAACATACCCAAGTCCGCGTAAACTTCAGCTTCGGGCCGTGGCCCATATGCACAATTGTGTTCCTGGTCAGTGAAATCGTACAAAATCTCGATCGATAATGTACAGGCGTTTCCGGCGTAAACTTGTCACTCAACTCATGTGCTGTCGTGCACGTGCAGGTTTCCTGTGGGGTCTGGCATCGTCTCGGGTTGTAAGAGCTGCGTAATTTTCGTCCGCGATTCATGGCTTGTCTGATTCACACAGACGTCAGCGTATATCTGTGGGGGCTGGAGATTCAGCATGGCTACGTACGCGTGTTGGCGCTGTCGTGTAGGCCAATGGTCGCAGAAGTGGTTATCGTCGGTCGCGGTATATCGGTACAGTTTCGTCGGAGAAATAGCGGCGAACTGTTGCTGTCGACTGTTGCAGACGTTGCAGTGAGACGGCACGTGGTGTCAGAATCGTACGGAAGTATATTGCCAGGTCGTTGTTGTTGAGTAGGTCGAAATCGTTTCGATGAATTCGCACACATGAGTAGAAGATTGGTACGCCGGAACGCGGAGCGTGGACGACGGACACGTATATATTCGCCAACTCTGTAAAAAACCTCACGACAGCATCACGTGGAAAGGGCATATAGCACTATTACAATTGGCACAAAATAACGATACAAGCATGAAAGAAAACACACAATCTATCAATAAGTGACCAGTCTGATAAGGCAACCCTAAACCTAATTATGAAGGTGTTGACAATATCAGAAACAATAAAAAAAGAATAAGGCACGCTATTCCCTGACAGCGTTGCAAGCATAGGGGTCAATCTCTGGCGCATGCAGAAAAAAATGTAGGGAGCAGACGTGCGAAAACAGATTTCTGCACGTGGCAGAAGTAAATGCAAAATGTACAGGAAGTCTGCTAACTAGCGAACTCCTTAGTGTAAGTCAAAACAGGTCTGCTACATTGCGATTCAAGTAATAAATTCTCGGTGCCGCCAGGGTCAAATTTTGCATAATCTTGACAGCGGATATGCGATTGATAGGTACTGCTGAGTTTTGTAAAGCGAATTCCAAACAACTCATCAGATTTCGACCGACACGCAAGGAGTTACAGAATAGATGCTCTGCTCACGAGGCATGGCGTAATTGAAAACAATTCAAAGATTTATTAGATATGTCAGTCAGTAATGGAATTATCATTCAAACTCACATTGATCAATGTAGGATGTTATCATACAGACTACTGTTATGTGTCTGCGATGATTTTAAAGCTGAAGTCCATATGAAATCACTTTTTGAAATGCCGTCAGAATACCATTACACAATGTTGAGTCATGGAGTGGATTATTTGAATGACATATATGCTGAGCAAGAAATCTGTATTGCGAATTTACACTTATTTGCTAAAAGCGTTACGCAACTTGAGAATTCACTAGGTTTGTAATCAGCGGAACACGTGGCGATATGGTGTGTGCCCTAAAACACTGTTTTAATATCGAAAGCTGAAAACCACATACGCGTTTTGTGATAAGGTATCCGTCAACGAATTGAAAAAAAAACACGATATCCGTAACTAGAATATTTCGTAATATTCACGGGTCCGTTATCTATGAATCTAGAACCAATTTACGCAGTTCAGTTATATCATCTGACCGAACAAGACATGTCATATTTATACCGAATTTTATAATAGGTCTTGCGCTGAGTACGTTGCATTGCGGCGTTCACAATGTTGACTACGAATTCACCGATTACACCTAAATAGCGGAGGCCATTATAGCTAAGTAGGTTACTCATGATACGCGTTGTATCGCATAATAATGCTTTTCGACATAACATTCAAATGTACTTAAATCAGACACGAGGTTGCGGTACTGTTCAAACGTTTTATCGTGTAAACCAGGAGATTCGCTAAAAGAAGACGCATTCAGCCCTGTCTCGTTCAAACTGCCCGCAGATTGTTTAGAGCAAAAACTTTATGCCCCAACCTTACAGCGAATTGGAACATCTGAAAATCCATTAACCATAAGTATACCAGATATTACATCCAAATACATATAGTCACTCCGGTTCACACTTACGCGCGTAACGAAATCACAGTCGCCGATTTCCCGCATCTAATCCCCAAATACATGTGAGCGTGGCCGTATAAATTGCATAATTATCGGTGATTCTTCTCAAGCAAATGTGGGACAAATCCATTATTGCGTATGGTAATCCCATAATATTGGGCTTAACGAATTCTACAACTGTGGGATAAGTTCATTATATTTGCACACATGATACTCCCCATATTAAAGAATTCAAGCAAAAGCTACCCAAGATCTGATTACATTCGTCCATATCTTAGCGTAATATATTGGTTTGAAAAATCATAGATTAGTGATTACTGGAAGCGGGTATCGAATGTAATGCGCTCATATATTTAGTCCTCTCAGAAAAACCAGCGTCGGCTCGCTGGGCAATGGCCAACATTTCCAGTATGCTAGTATGTAATATGCAGTACATGTAGTGTGAAATGCACTTCATTATGTTCACAACCCAAGTCATTCGCCTTTGCACGTAAATCATATATTGTCTCAGAGAAGCTAAGTTATCATTTACTGACGGCGCGACACAATTTTGAACGGGAAGGCGATTCGATTTTTGCGGTGCCATGTAACTATGTGGTGCGGCAATTTGCGCTGATCGCTGACCGGAGAACATGGCGGCGTTATTTTGACCAATTTTAGCAACTCGAGCTTCGCCTAAATACGTAGGCTCGTTTTCAACAACGCTGATAGGAAAAGCGTGCCTAATACTTTCGTCGGCAATACCGGGTAAAGCAGCTTTTTGCTTAACATCTTTAGCGTGACCGATTTCAGAGTTAGATTCGGTTTCCTTATCAGCAACTGATTTCTAGGGCTGGGCAAAATCGAGTACCTGAGTGATTCGATTCTGAATCACGTAAAATGCTTCGAGTCGAGTCGAGTAATCGAGTATCACTCATTATGACGTCATAGCAGAATATTATTTGTCAAAGTTCAAATATGTACCTTTTAAGCGACCACAAAGAATATAATGCATGTTATCCATCATATTAAGGATACTTTGTTATTTTTTCGACCATACCGGTTTCATTGCACTTGGTGACAATATTGTGGGATGATCATGACTTCGGAAATGTGCTATTTCCAGTAAAGTTCGTAGCTTTGTACTTCATGTTTCGTATGCTACAATACGGCCAATCGAGGTTTCAAGGCTTCAACAGTGAAATTAGCATAAACTCGTTGATCGTTGATAAACTCCTCGTTGATAAATCAACTTTCAGTGGTGAGGAGCGTATAATTTCAGTACTCGAAAAAATTGTTTTTTACTACTCGACTCGAATCATTAAAATTAATACTCGATTCAGATTCGAGTACTCGAATCATTGTGCCCAGCCCTACTGATTTCTCATTATCATTACTCGCCATTTAGACACTTATAAGTGACATTTGTCTATGGCAATACTGAATATGCAACGACAATATAACAATAACACTCAAAAAATCACCAACACCTACACAGTCATAGGGTCTGCTGTCGTGAAGTTTTCAACAGAAATCGACAATTAAAACGTGTACCGTGTTCGTCCGTGAAGAATGTCCTTGTAGTCGATAGCAAAACGTCAGTCTCAGTATTGAAGATGTATATCCAACGACTGTTCTCGGGGCCCATGCAGCAATTAGAGCTTAATGTCTCTGATGATCTGTATAAAAGTATAGCTAACCAATCGTCTTGGTGCTCGGCTATACAATACTTATCTCGAGAAGCTGTTGCCTTGGGTGAAGTTCTTCGTACCAGATATATGCTCAATACAATGGTTTATTCGACGTTGATGCAGTAGTAGCGTATAGAGTCTCAATCATAATAAAAGGTAATCTCTAACACGTGTTACCTACACTTATATAGAAGTCTGGACTCTCGAGTAATCACTTCGAGAAGTATTTTCTTATTCGAGACATAGCGGAATATCATGGACGAGTGATCACAGCTGGATAGCTGCAGCATACTTGCAAGACTATGTTACAACTTGATTCGTTGCTGTAATTTATATCCTAATTCGGTTCGCTTCGTTTTCTATTATTGTTTGCGATGTTTTGAGAAGGGGATGTTACGTGGGTTATTGTATGTATTATGATGATGCTTCCCTGTAAAGTAGCAAGGTATGACGTCATGCCTTACCCAACTGTGCATGACCGCATCCCTCGTGCTTGACCGCTTCATCTGTTATATATCTCTCTGGTTGATGGCACATGGAAGCCATAATAAATGTACAGCAAGTAACACTCTACACCAGTGGTTCTCAACCGCCGGTCCGCGACGGCATTCCTGCCGGTCCGCGAGGTATAATACAATTTTATACTTCAATTTCAAGATGCAATGTTGAAAGCTTGTCCATTGATAGAATAAATAAAACATCAATTTTTAAAATAATTCAGAAGTTCGTGAGGCTTGAAACATGTTCGATTTAACTTGACGTTCAAGACGTGTTATTCGGCGAGCGACAAGTACAGAACAGGTACGAGCTGACTCATCGCTATACAGCGCAGTTTGCGCGATCATTCGTTTTCGATTCATTCATTTTGTGTAGGACCGTATCTGGGGCATCCAAAACCACCCAATTGGAGAGCGGTCGAGGTTGAAAGTGCCCAAAATTATTTTGCAAATGAACCTAAATCATAGCGTATTTTTCTGAAACCGTTTCCAACATTTTTCGATTTCTTTTCGCGCTTTGCGCGATTTAGTGTCACTAAATGTCTTGCTTATTAGGTGCCCTTCTCCGAGATGTACGCATGATTTATAGAAATAGGCATTTCGGCGTCAGCCATTACTGCGCCACGACGTACCAACCCCTAATGAAGTATAGGCTAACATGGAACTCCGAAGGGTGTGCCAACAATTCGGCAGCGAGAATACCGATTCAGTCATGAATGATCGATAATATTCGGTATTGCCGCGATTAAGCTACATAAACTCTCTGCTTACGCCGAGTAGAATGAATGTGCTCACAAGTACAGGTGAAAACATTCACCGAACTGTAGGGTCTGGGGGTGAATCCCCCGGCAGTTTAGCTTATCTCCATGTGGGGGTTCAACACCAACGTTTTTGGGGTGGGCTAACGAAGTGCTTTTGCGGCCCGGATTTCCGGATGGCCGGTATAGTTGCTGTAAGGTGTTTTCGTCCGGCACACATTGTATTCGTAGTTGTCAGAGTAGCGTATGCGTCTGAAGTGGGCAATGAGTAAGGTAGCACGGCAAGGTGCTTGGTTCGACTTGGTGCTTGGTTCGAGTTGGCGTGGTCGGTTAAACCCACGGCCTTCGGCGCGATAGACTGTAAACGACTCTCGGCGGTAGCACGTTTATCTGGATAAGACAATTTTATTCCGAGTCTGCAGACTGACTACCACAAAATCACATGGATGTTATCATGAAGATAACTAATTACGATCAAAACCCTTTAAATGTCACTCTCTAGCACCATATAATTGCAAAAAACGGTTGCATACTTTACATTTTGGTTTCAGTTCATTTTTCGAAGTGCACCGGTCCGCCAGACATTTTTTAAAATTTTACCGGTCCGCGAGGTGAAAAAGGTTGAGAACCACTGCTCTACACTGCTTGTGGGTGTTGAAACGTTTTATAGAATAAACACATACTATTAAAAGTGGTACTTTGATGTGGGTTATGAGACAATAGGCTGGGTGCATACCCCGAAAACTTGACGTGATAGAGAAAAACGGAAGTCAGTTTTGAATTCAGCGCCCAAAAGTTAGTCGAAATTAATTGTCTGAACAATGTCAACAAAAATTGTGTTGAACAATGTAATTTTCGAAGTAAATTGGTAATACCGTTGGAGTTGGTATATTGAAAATTTGTGGAGTCGGTGGTAAAATTTACCGACTCCACAGCCCTGGTACTAACCCGCATAGATCGACCAAGACGCAAGTTTTTTTGTTCAGGTCTGGTACACGAGGACTATTCCAATCAGTCTAAAGCGGATGCCATGCGTCAATAAATGATTATGATCAACATTGGCTTTTGAGGTGGGCGGCTTTTTTCATGGATTATATAGCGAATGAACGCCGGAATCCGTGAAACAATCAAGAAGATGATTCCAGATGGGTCAATCATCAAATCTCTGCATGCGGTAGAGGTACTTAGTTTTGATGTAGTCCATCCTTGCAACCATGCAATTATAGATATGGCCTAATCTAGCGCCTGGCTCAAGCCTTGACGTGGTGTGCTGGTCGGCTTATTATTACTAATGTAAGCCGATAGCTGTCGAGATTGGTATGCCTGCAGCAGTTGTATCGCTATTCTATTATTCCGCGCTACACGCCATACATCTTTAACATGAAGACATGATGAGCCATAGTTACTGGGTCATTTTCCTTTATAATTTGACGATGTATGATAGAAAAAGGCTCAAGGGCTAGAGGGAAATTCAACAGTTTAGCCTGCTCCAAAGCCTGTTATAGTGTCATATACCAGTGCTCTTCAACCTTTTTCGTTGTGGTACACCCTTTTAACATTTACTCGAAACTGACACACCCCTGATCACATAACTCACCGATTCTGTATAGTAAGCCTAATCCAGGGGTGTTCAACCTCCTTGCTATTGAAGGCCATGCGTTGATTCCATACATAGCATACAGCCGTATTCCGGCGGTGAGTCGTCATGGCCCATCTGGACGCTATATACTCATGTTAAATTGGCTACTGGGAACTTCGCACGGCGGAGAGTCCTTGTGGAGTTCTGTACCATCACTGATCACTTCAGATATACCTTGCGTATAGAAGTTTGAAATTGTAGCAGCAAAACACCTTGCAGGCATACTATCTCTTCATCCAAACGCTAGTATAATTATGTTAGGAAAAGGAAACTGACCTGGCCTTGTGGTCGCGCAGCGCGCGAAAAAAAATTCCATCTGGAAAATTAATTTTCTCCATAATATTGGATTTCATATATTACTGTCAAATATTTATCCATTCTTAGCCCACGTAATCATATTAACAGGTAGAGCTGATAGACGGGTTATATCTTCGAAAATTTTGGGCAAAAAATTAATGATGATTCGCATCTTCCGGTTTTTATTAATCACTTTGCTCGATGTTGTTATTTTTTGACCTCCAATCAGGATTATAGGCATAGTCGAAATATATATAGGAATCAGCCAAACGAACGAGAAAATCTTTCATACGTACTACGCACACCATTCCGACTTGGTATTTCTTTATGGGGTGCATTAGGGTTGTAACCAAGTCACAAGTCAATCTCACTTTTATAGTTTTAACTCAAGTCATTTTCAATTCACCACCGAGAGTCAAGTCCGAGTCCAAGTCAGCGAGCAGAGGGTCGATTCCGAGTCATGGTATTACGACTCGTGTCCAAGTCATTGTGTTGACTGACCAGTTTCCAGTTAAAGTCTTGTTAAATCCACTTTTTATAACTCGGTTTGGTGATATCGAATGGTTTACATTTATAATATACTTTCCTCACTTTTAGCAGTTTCTGGCCGCATTTTCAAATAGCAGTACCAATTGGTACTATTAATAGACGAAATCCCAACAGTGTGGTTATACTTTACTATTCTTCGAAATGTCGATCTTGGTCGTCTGAGTCTCGAGTCATATGACTCAAGTCCAAGTCGAGTCAATACACAGATTGACTCGAGTCGAGTCATTTCCGTATTTTGAGAAAATGACTCGGCGAGTCAAGTCGAGTCATCATAAAATCGTGACTAGTCAATACAGCCCTGGGGTGCATCATTTTTCTTTGCGGTTTGCATTTGTACGGTGGGACTCAGATTACACTATTGTATTAAAAACGAAAAACCCAAGTCATCCTGAATCGCGCTAGGCGTAAATAAAATTTTCAAGTTCATAATCTTTCAAAGATTTGGGAACCAATTCGTTAATTCAAATCGCTTATTGACGGTCGCCATTACACGCTAAATTATTGTTTAACGGCTGTATGCAACATCTGCTGGTTCGCTACCTCTGGCCTATTGAAATTAGGATGAACAAAGCTGCAACGCATTTGTAATGCTAAATAGTAATCTGACCACAATCTATCACAGTGGTTCCAAACTCGACTCATCGATAGACACCCCTGCAATTATGTACAATGCGCTATTTATGACCATCCTGCAGAAATTATTAGTGCAGTATTTCTGAACTCTCGCGGCGGTTTCCTCGAGAATCATTACAGACAGATATCGCAAGCTTAACATATGTCAACTCCATCCTGTTCTACTAGAAAAAGATCCAAAAAGTCCATTACTAACGTTCAAATGACGAGGAAAAGCATTTACTCATTGCATCACAAAAGGCATGTTACTTATATACAAGCTATACGTACAGTAGGGCTGTTCAAAAATAACTTTTTTTCCGGATGCCTGCCATTCACGTATTAAATTGTCAGATTACCCTAAAAAACGCTGCACACCAAATTTGGTTCAATTCTAACAAGTATAGGACTCTGCAGATCCTCGGATCGGTGGATAATCCGAGAATTATCTACGAAAAACTCACATAACTCCGCTTCTACTGGTCGGAATTGAGTCAAATTTGTTTTGCATCGTCTTTGAAGACAGCTCTACAATTTCATGGGGTTGACGGAAAAATTTAATTTTAATTTTATTTAATAAATTAAAATTTTTAATTGGATCTGCGGAGTCCTATACTTGTTAGAATTGAACCAAATTTGGTGTACAGCGTTTTTTATGGTAACTTGACAATTTAATACGTGAATGGCTGGAATCCGAAAAAAAAGTTATATTTGAACAGCCCTAACGTACAGCTGATATGAATATTATAAGGGTTACCAAACGTCCTCTTTTTTACTTCTTTGGAAATGTCCTTAGAGGGCGCCCACTAGTCCTCTTTTTCGAGAATTTTAGTTAAATATAGGGCAAAATTCGACCGAGAGTTACAGTAAATCAGCACTGAAGTAACGCTCCGGCGACTATTTCGGGAGCTGAGCCGGAATTTTTTTTACTCAACCAACGGAATGTGAAGGATAAACTGTATTTCGAGAGATGAGCCAGAAAGTTGACCTTTTTTTCTAGTCAACCAACCCCGAGGTGGGAAAAATTTACCATTTTTTCAGAATCTTCGTTCCGGTATTGCAAGTCCGAAAATTTTGAAAAAGTGCCCTCTTTTCAGATTTCCAAAATATGGTAGCCCTACATTATACGTCTGTACGATATTACACACCGGTCAACAAGTTTTGAAGCATAAACTTGCCCGTTTATTGTGATAGCTATTCATTGGTATATTTTGATGCGGATCTGGTACACCCCAGTATACCCTTCTACAATTTTGGTACACCCCAGAGTGTACGAAACACCCGGTTGAAGAGCCCTGTCAAATACACATGACGCACCTCCGTTGCATATGGCATACAAATATTAAGTTGGCAAAAATAAATACGAAAGGGTGGTCTGTTGGGCGGAGCCCCCAGAAGCTGCGATTAGTCGATTAACTAGGGCCATTCCATACACAGACAACCGATGTTCACATCACTACCTCTTCAAATCTCCTGAAATTTGGTACACGCACAGATGAGCTAATTCCAAACAGGATGAACTTTATTTTATGAAAATTGGACTTTGGGGTCAAAAGTTACGTCACTTTGAAAATTGACAATTTTCTGCTCATTTCGGGTCTGCACTTCCCAGGTTTTATCAATGAAATATTCAGGAAGGTGTGGCTAGATGTTGGACGACAGTTGAGATACAGCGCTTGAATTTATCTGAAGCTTGTCTGATTGTCTATATTTCCAAGTGAAATTTAATACCCTGTAGGTTAGGGTCAAAGGTTAAATTGGGGGATCTAAAATCAGTCAGGCGTTACACGATTTAGACTGCGGATTGCTCAGAAATATTGAAATATTTTGGAAAAAACGATCTTAAATGAAAGTTTGCTTCAAGGAGAATTCGTTCATAGCTGCTTGATTTTGGTTTTTAAACTGTATAGCGATGAAATTGCAGTTTCAAGAGCACACTTCATTTATACACAAAAATGCAGTACTAGTAGGGCGTGTTCGGACATTGAGTCTGTTGTGTGTGCGGATATCATGTCTGGGGTGTGTTCGGACTGTGTTGCCATTCGGACATCCTGTCTGGGATGAGTTCGGACTGTTTTGCTCCTCGGACATATCGTGTCTGGGGGGTGTTCGGGACATCATGTCTTGGGTGCGTTTGGACAGTTTTTCAACTCGGACATCGTGCCTAGGGTGTGTTCGGGACATCATGTCTTGGGTGCGTTTGGACAGTTTTTCAACTCGGACATCGTGCCTAGGGTGTGTTCGTAATGTGTTGCCTTCAGGACATCGTGTCTAGGGCGCGTTCGGACATCATGTCTGGGGCGTTCGGACTGTGCTGCCACTCGGATATCGTGTCTGGGGGGTGTTCGGACATCATGCTTGGGGTGTGTTCGGAATGTGTTGCCATTCGGACATCGTGTCTTGGGTGAGTTCGGACTGTTTTGTCCCTCGGACATTGTGTCTGGGGTGTGTTCGGACATCATTTCTTAGGTGCGTTCGGACAGTTTTGCAACTAGGACATCGTGCCTAGGATGTGTTCGGAATGTGTCGGCATTCGGATATCGTGTCTAGGGCGTGTTCGGACATCATATCAAGGGTGTTAGGACTGCGCTGCCACTCGGACATCGTGTCTGGGATATGTTTGTTCTGCGCCAGACATGCCTCAGACACGATGTCCGAATGACAACACAGTCCGAATTCGCCCCAGGCATGATGTCCGAACACCCCCAGACAAGATGTCCGAGAGGCAGCACAGTCCTAACACCCCAGACATGATGTCCGAACACGCCCTAGACACGATTTCCGAATAGCAACACATCACGAACACACCTTAGGCACGATGTGCGAGTTGCATAACCGTCCAAACCCACCCAAGACATGATGTCCCAAACACCCCCCAGACACAATGTCCGAGGGGCAAAACAGTCCGAACTCATCCCAGACAGGATGTCCGGATGGCAAAACAGTCCGAACACACCCCAGGCATGATATCCACACACACCCCGGACTCGTCCGGACACGTCCTCCTAGTACTGCATTTCCGTGTATAAATGAAGTGTGCTCTTGAAACTGCAATTTCATCACTTAACAGTCTAAAAACCAAAATCAAACAGCTATGAGCGAATTCTCCTTGAAGCAAACTTACATTTTAGATCGTTTTTTCAAAAATATTTTAATATGTTTTTGAGCAATCCGCAGTCTAAATCGTGTAACGCCTGACTGATTTTAGATTCCCCCCAATTTAACCTTTGACCCTACCCTACAGGGTAAAAAAATTGACTTGGAAATATGGACGATCAGACAAGCTTAAAATAAATCTAAGTGCCGTATCTCAACTGTCGTCCAACATCTAGCTACACCTTCTTGAATATTTCATTGAGAAAACCTGAGATGTGCAGACCCGAAATAAGCAGAAAATTGTCAATTTTCAAAGTGACGTAACTTTTGACCCCGAAGTCCAATTTTCATAAAATAAAGTTCATCCTGTTTGGAATTAGCTCATCTGTGCGTGTACCAAATTTCACGAGATTTAAAGAGGAACATCGGTTGTCTGTGTATGGAATGGCCCACTATACTTATAGCCCCTCTCTGGAATCTCGCCATGAGCCCCGCCAATCGTAGGGCCACCACTGATAATACCGAACCAACACACTAAAACTTATGAATAGTCTTAATCACGTGGCATGTACACTTTCACCCAGTCCACACTGGCGTAGCAGCATGTGCTGCCGCCCCTGGCTCTCGTCTAAAATGCCGCCCCCTAAGTAGATCCAGGGCCGTAACAGCACTTCGTCAGGCCCCCCAGAACGTTGGTCTTGCCCCCCCATAGGGGGATAAACCGAACTACTGGTGGGCTTCGCCCCCCAGACCCCCTCACGCTATTCGCTACTTTTCGTCTACATTGGGTGTCCGTTCCTGAGTCAGCTTTAGCCTACTCGCCTATACGCGCGAGCCGCGACAAATTTATATAAATCATGATTGAACCGGTCAATATGATGGGGAATTGCATATATATTGTTATCAATTTTCATCCTTCCTCTGCTCACTTAATCTGATTTACCGGTAGAGACGAGTGAGGTGTGTTTGAAAATGTAGGACCCCTCAATAATAATTAAATATGTTCGGGCGGGCAGATCCGTTGATATGACTTCGTTACGTAGGCCTAATGTTATTTCGCGACCTCCTGACTGCCATATAAAAATATAGAATCGCCCAAACATACTAAACTAAAAGATCACACGATTTCAAATTGGTATTTCTTCACTGGCTTATAATTTGTCCGTGCGGGATGCTATCTGTCTTGTGACGTTCGGATTGCCAAGACTGGAACATTCGGCGCCAGTCATTTAAGCGCCTATATGGACAATAAACCGATATGTATTTTGTATAGGCCTATATAACGAAGTTTTCGGTCAGCATAAGGGAAGTCTTTTTCGGCCAAGGTTTTCTCGCTGCCGATCATTCTGGCGCACTCCTTAGAGTCGCATATTATAGATGACCTAAAACTTTATATGTCTTGGTGCGTCGTGGCGCGGTGATGGCCATTTCTAAAAATCCTGCGTATTTCTTCTTGGCGGCAGAGTAGGCTACCCATTAATCAAAATATTTGTCTACTTGAGATAGTTGCATAAATTTTCAAAAAATACTCTATAATTTATACTAATTCACGGAATTATTTTGGGCCCCCTTCCAATTGGGGGGGTTTGGGGCGTGAAAGTCACGGTCCTTGAGTAGACCGCTGCAAATTTCGACGTAGATTCATATTCAAGCAATCTTTTCAATAAAAATTATTACAAACGAAATGCCTAGTCTCACCCTCACCGTCAATAATATGGCCCAAAATAATAAAGACAAGAAATAGCGAACGAATGTATTTCATTTTCGAGTCTCAATTAGTACTTGTATATTTAAGCACGATCTGTCAATCTGACAATTATGACCAACTTAAACAGTTCCTAGGACCGGTTTACCTTCACTGCTATCTCGGTCTGCTGTACCAAATCGTAACCCAGAGCAGTAGGGGTCTCAGCTTTCCCGTGGCCACTTACTGGCCACAGATTTTTTTGTGGCCGGCCACGAATATTTCCTGGCCGGCCATGAAAATGCGTTGTCTCCTGGCCGGCCACAGTGAATTTCATGGCCGGCCATAAGAATTCATCTTGGCCGGCCACGAGTTCATGGCCAGTTCGTGATGTTGGCACATCTAGTTGGATCAAAATCCGCCCTTTGCATCCAATTTGAGAATAGTCAAGTTGATATTCCTCATTTGCAATACGAACTTGCTGGTGGCAAGGTTTGTATAGACGACTGCCACTATATTATCGCACGTACCTAAGTCAAATTACCACTTTATTGAGTAGTTTAGGGATGGGTGCAAAATTTGCACGGCTTTACACGTGTTACCTTCTCTGTTCGCTGTAGAAATGACTTTAATTCCCACTGACTATTGAAAAAGTACTCTGGGACGGTGCGTTGTAAACTAACACCGAAACATACGTTCCTTGAACTATCTAAAATCTAGATAAATATTTGATAAAGTAATGTATGAGCGTACTGCGTACATCTTATTGCTCGGTCAGACAAACGGCTTTACATTAAAACTGGTGTCCGCACAGCTTCCACGCCAGGCGATCAACACAATGAGATTGCGTGGAAAGATAAAACCGTGGTGCATGCAGACTCGATAGCCTCGCAGTTTCTTCGCATCTCCATCGCCCAAGCCCATTAGTGATGCAAACGTAGATAATCTGACTCCCTGCCCTTCTTTCGTTTTCTACATAAAGAAACCGTCATATTTTGCTACAAAAAGTTTGTTTATTCCGTTACCAATTTCTCAAGATCTGAAGCAATTGAAGATATGATTACAATCATTCACAATTCATATACAAGTAGTTGCATGAATGCAATGTGTCCAGCACATGCTTTTCACAGAAAACACCCAGCAGGGGCACGAGAGATCAGATGCACTTTACACGGCGATAAGTATTTGCACTGCATTCAAATGTCGAAGTATAATGAACGATCGGGACTTGTCTGTGTCATCAAGATTGTTCGCTGAATTGCACATTGTTCCTTGCATCAACCACAAATATATCATGCCTATTGGTCAATTCGCAGGCTTGGCATGGGCATTTTTTCATAGATCGATGGCGCTGCATTTGATGTCGCATTGATCGATGATGCTGCTTTAGATGACGCAAAGTATCTGAAGTTATCTATTATTATAACAGTAATTTAATTATATAGCAGGCACATTTACGTCCTATGCCTACTACATCGGTTAGCAGCTTGATCTAACAACGACATGTGATACAAAACGATCCTTGCACCCAAGTAATCAAGTATCCTCTGGCATACACGGCATCTTTAGTGACTGCGACATGCATCTCATTCGTACATTATTTGCCTCGACCTGGAAGAACGGCACCTAGTTGGATATACATTATACATACAAGTTATATAGGATCGGAAACGTGACCAAAATCAAATTTCTGGGAACAAAGCCCCACATTTTACCAATATTACCGGTAGGTTAGGCTACATCGTTCGTTGCCTTTATTCTACATCTACAGCACATCTGCAGTAGTGCGGAGCATGGACCGGAGCCGGATTGGATATCCGGCCGGATTTTTACAATTTTGGCTGGACCGGATTGGAGTCGGATCAGTACTTTTTCTCTTACAGCCGGAGCCGGATCACTATTTTTTTGATCCGGCCAGAATTTTTATGGATAAGCATGACTTTTATATGGGTAAGCATGACTTTTATAACTATATAACTACCAACCAACCACACGTAAGTAACCTCCAAGCCAGTGTGAACATAAACGAGGCATATATATCAATTCACGGAACCTCCGTACCGAGTAGGGCCGGATTTCTGGCCGGACTTTTTCATTTTTGGCCGGACCGAATTGGAGCCGGATCAGTACTTTTTCGGATACGGCCGGAGCCGGACCAGAGAATTGAACAACCGGATCGGAGCCGGACCAGAGAATTTGTCGATCCGCCCCGCACTAATCTGCAGTGTGTCAAGTTCACGTGCTGCTACGGCATAGAAATATTCTTAGATTCATCGACAAAATTCTCATCGAGCAAATGAGTGCAAGCTCCATTGATGTTGAGGATCTCGAACTTCGTATGTACTGTATAGCAGTACGATAATCAAATATGTATATAACCGTATATCGCGGACTCATCATAGACCTGATACAGAAAGGAAGAATTGTATCAGCCTGGCATTATCCAATTCACAGCTATTGAGCTATACGAAAGATAACAAACTATGGAATTGTTTGCAACTAAGACATATCCGATCGGGGGAAGCACCGGCCACAGCGAGCAACTCTGTGGCCGGCCACAGAATGTTATGTGGATTTCACAGCTTTTCTGGAACTTGAAACAGTATTTTCCACATATTCTTGGTTCATTGATTCCGTAATTGTTTCGTTCGGGTACTTTCATTACGGTATTTAGTATTGAAAACAAGAAAACAGGTAAAATGACGGCATATTGACCGATCCAGTATCTCGATGGAACAGATTATGCATTCAAGGAGGTATATAGTCGAGTCTACTTAAGCGTAAATCGAAAATCGGCAGTGAATTAAGACAAATTCCCAATACAGTATTGTATTATTCATAAATTCATCAGGGCAATCCACAAAAGATTTTAAACTGCCCCTACAAACATCCTTAAACTGCATGATCAAATATATATGTATTACTTATTCGCATCGCAGACTCATCATAAACGATAAACATGGTTGAAAAATGAAGGGCCTTATCATCATCATATTGTTAATCGTAGGTTTGCATATTTACAAAATAAAACTAACTATACAATCGATTGCAATTGCAACTGCACAATGCACATCTTACGGTTGAAAATCAATATCAGAACGGGGGAAGTACCGGCCACAGCGAGCTCTTATCTGTTCTGTGGCCGGCCACAGAATGTCATGTGAATCTCACAGCTTTTGGGGAACTTATAGAGATTTTCTGACAGATATTTGGTAGACATTGTTTTTTCCAATTCTATGCAGTTGCATACGATTAGCTGTGACGAGTTTCAGCCGAATATTTAGGTCTATTTCTATAAAATAAAAAGATACAAATCAACACTTACCATCAGTTACCAGTTTTGATAATATCTTCATCGCCTCTAGCTTTCTCTACCATTATTTCCTGTTTCATTTAGCGGATATCCCCCTTTTTAATGCATTCTTTACATCATTTTTTGTGTTTCTAATTGATATATAGAGACGATTTCAGATCGTTTCATCTACTTTCTATCTTTTCATTGTATCGCTATTCTTCTGGTATTTCGGGTGAAAATGCATATAAACTGAGCTAAACTCTCGCTCTCACCTAGTTCTATTTACTGTACGCCCATAATAGATCATACAATCGACCACGATTGGGCCACATACAGTGATACTAACTTGATATATTGCAGCCGGCCATGAAAGTTACTCATGGCCGGCCATGAGAATGAGTTTGACATGGCCGGCCATGAAAATCACCATGGCCGGCCACAGAATAGCACTTTTCATGGCCGGCCAAGGAATATCTGTGGCTGGCCACGAAATTATCCGTGGCCAGTAAGTGGCCACGGGAATGCTGAAAGTCCGTCTCACCCAGAGTATAAGATCACTAACCTACGGATAAATCGGCAACTTAGTTGTCACACTTGAATACAAAGACAAGCTTACTGCTGAGACAGTTAAAAGCAGCATAATTGGTCATGGTCATCCTATAGTTGGCCAGGCCCCTTCCGAGCGCTGAAATTTTACAATACTGGTCTTAATCGAAAGCTATCGTTGCCCTGATTCCGGAAATACAATTTAAATGCTGGTTTGAAAATGGGCATTTTCCGAATAATTGCTCGATTGGTCATTGTGTTGCGTTGCGGCGCTCCGATTGTTAGGAACAATCGGCCTTGACGGCTATTTTGGAGGGGTTCCATTGCCATATCAACATATTTGGAAACAGCGCGACACTAGCTTTCGATTGAGACCAGTTTGAATAAATTTTAGCTCACGGGACGCCAGTTACAGGACTACCAATTACGCTGCTTTTAGCCGGCTGTGTTGTGCAGTCTCATTTTGCCGCCCCTGGCGCAGAGCCAGAACCGCCAAGTGGCTGCTACGCCACTGCCAGTCCATCGGTCATATTGCACCTAAATGTCCTCCGTTTTGGAAATCCGACCTAGCTTTAACAGCTAGGCTGATGGACAGGCTCAAACAGAAAACGCCATGAATGACGTGAAATATGTAATCCGGACGGCCGTGCGCGGGATATTCGGGAGTCCAGTCGGAGTGATGACCTTTTTTTAGCCAACAAAACAAGATTTCCATTAAACGTTTAAAATCTGCTGTTTTCAGTTCCGGTATTCTAACTTTACCGATTCCAAAATACGGCAACCCTGCCTTAGTGGACCATTTGGCATTCATGTGTGCGAGAGAAAAAGGGTGTCATGGTCATGCGATTGCTTGTGCGCGTATGCCTGTCCCTGTATGTTACATTGGCAGTCTGCTATTCTGTATGTTACGCTGAAGGGAAGGGCGTTGCAGCACTTTCCGAGTAGAAATTCGCTGAATAAATTTGAAAACTAGTCATGTACAGGATTCAAGCGCGAATCAGGGGTTTCTACATCACGTCATACCTCATCAGCAATCACGGATAGCATGGAGGAGAAAAAAAACGGGGGCGCAGACAAGATGACCCGAGGGCCGTATCGCAACTCCGTCGTCAAAAGCATCTCGATGGTGCAGGCGAAAAAGAATATCATATCTCATCAATACCAGGATTCAGGTCAGTGTTACACAAATTATATTACAATCAATAAACACATGTGCGCTAAAGTATCTTGGCATTACCAGAATAGATAGCATTTAATTATCAGACTTTTAATGATAAAGACCAAGAATACGAAATATTTCAGGGGCTGAATTTCCATTCCCCCATGTGGAGCTAGCGAAAATCACCATGACACTGATGTATGTGGTGAGTCATAACAAAATGAAAGGTGAGCATATACAAATACATGGTTAAGAAGTCTTGAATAAGGATTAATACCGAGGGATTGACATAAAAGGCACAAAAGATAGGTCAAGACAAGGTGAATTGTCTCTGGCGCTACCACCTAAAAGATTATTTGAGAAGAGTGTAATGCAAAAGCAGTACCTTGCATTGCAAAAGATTGACACTTGCATGCAAAACAGCCACAAGGGGAAGACGCTATTCTTCTAGTGCTACGAATGAGCGATATTCAGCAGTGGACGGTATAACAGATGGAAATTTGTTGAAACAGAAACGCTCGCACTGCCCAAACCATTGGTCGTTCGGCATCGAATTGTGCGGATGCATGCAGCAAGACGCAGGGGGGGAATAAAAGGACAAGGAATCCATATTACTGATATATCAAGATTTATTCTACACTTTGAACCCATTCCCCATCCGACTTCATCCCTTATAACATCAACCCATCAATTACCGTCATCATAGCATACAGGAACAAGATAATAATAACATAAAAAGATTCGAAGTACTAGCCAATAAGCCCAATCAATAGGTTCAAACAGCATAGGGTCGAATATGACCATTCAACAAGCATACAAAGGAATTCATTCGAGGGGCATATTCCATCCAGAAAAACGCAATTTTAGTTCAATATGCATAAGGATTACAACTGTAAGTAAACAGCGTCAATGCTCGTAACATACTATTCCAGATAGCACTTAACTAGGCCTACAAGCAAACAGTGCCGCAGCCACGTCACACTTTCAAGGTAGACAGCTGAATCATTACTGAACGATATAACAATATTATTGAACTACGTACAGATCAACCCAAAATTTGTTCCCATAACTAATTAGATTGGATTCGTCGCCTTTACGCTTTCCCCGCATTAGTCGGCACATTGTAGCCGTCTCTCTTTAACCGCTCGATGACCTCTGGCCTGATGGAAACGTAATTATTTGGGAAGATGCCGGTTTTCCCTTGCAAGGTCCCGCGCCACCAATGTTCGTCTTTCCAATCGATGACCGTTATCACGTCGTGGCGCTTGAAAGGTAATTCCCCTTGCTCTTGAGGTGTGAAATCATAAATGGCAGTCACCGTGAAATTCTGTGGATGACATTTAGAAATTAGTCGACTTACAAGATACTATGCTGTGCACGAACGGTTTGGACATAGCGACGGTGCATCGAGTCCACGGCCGTTTCAGGGCAAGAAAAAGTATAGTGCCCCACCTCTTTTGTCGTTCGATACAACCAATTTCATTTTTACTTTCTTGGACTACACAAATAGGTTTGGCCGACTAACTGAAGTGGTTATAATTTTTGACTACTGCCACCTAGCATTTGAAGCGAAACAACATACTTATCATACTTTGGATTTGGTGAAGTAGCTTGGGGACGTGTGTGACCATCCAGCTTATGAAAGAAATTGTATTGGGATTGGATGGAATAGCCCATGTGTCAAGGGGACTGTTCGAAAGTTGTTCAGTGTACACCAGGGGTGTCAAACATACTGCCCGCGAAGCAATTCTGAGTAGATTGAGAAATTCCTATATTATCCAGCAAATTTGCAACAACTGTTGAGATTTTTTTGCAGGAAATACTTTCCTGAAATATTTCCTCAAGGCAGCGAATGCCGAGCATGTTCATTGTTCATAGGCCGCATTATAACCAGTCGACTATACCGTTGTGTTTTCACTCACTTTAATTTGAGAAGTCAAAAAGTTCACACTGACTTCAGAGTTTTATGGAAAAATGTACCAGGAAGTAGCTATTCACAGAAGTGAAAACGCCAATGCGGCACCGTTATATGCAATTTACATGGAAAATACCTTGGTTACGTAAATATATAATTCAAATATCTATGGTCGCACTGCTGTTTCACTTCCCACCCAATGTAGGTCCCCGGGCAAAGAAACCCGACTGGCGATTTAATAATAATAACATAAATGCCTACGCCCGATGTTACGGTCAAATATCTTGTATTCCTCACAGCACACACGCAGGGCTAACGGCAGGTTACGACTACAGCAAAGGGAGCATAGAAATATGCCAACTTATATCGTTGTTAGCGCCGCTGTTTTATCGGCTTTAACTATATTCAACCGGACAATCATCGTATTTTTGCCAGAACAATTTGTTCGCGAATAAAGGTGTTGCGGCTTGCCAGAATAGAACCCCTATGATCCGTAAATAATCGATATATGCTTGATAATAAAGTATGCAAGTGAAAAGCAAGGGCACGAGGTAACATTTAGAAATCAGTTGAATGATCCGGCCCGCGACGCAATTTGAGTTTGACACCCCTGGTGTACACTGTAATAGCCAAAGTAGCGACCTTCAATGGCCACCAAGAGTAGGCCTATACTTACTTGAGTACCTCATTTCATTGAATTATCTCAACTTCATACATCAAATCTTCATTTAATAATCAAACTTGATGACGTTTTAACATGTCTTGGAAATCGTTACTTGTAATCGAGAAGAAATTTAAGGCGTTACTTTTTACTCAAGCGCAAACGATGGCTATGTTGATCACCTCTGTGTAAGCACGTGTAATATATGAATTCCAGTCTGAGGATTCGTTAAAGACGAGAGGCGCTTTGAACATTGTATTTCGCTGTTGCAAAACATTTATGCTACCATCTATATTCCTGTCTAGTTCTGTAAATGACAAAAATATATCTGAAGGGGGATTTATGAATGAGCCTATCTCTCGCATTTTTCATATATTCCAGAATCAAAGCCTAGACTAACTTATACTCCTGATCCTAGCTCCGTTCCCCTTCCTCATTACTTGAAGCCCCGGTTCACCATTATCATTACACTCGAATATGCAACTGAATAAATTTTCAGAAACACCATACTTCCAAGCTTTCAGCATGCCAGTAAAAAGGTTCTCTGCCAGATTTCTTGAAATTACCTGTTCTATTTCTGCTCGGATCGCCACATAGAACACTGCGAATTGACTGTTCTGTCAAGCGTTTCTTTCGAAAACAAACACTTGGCATTCCATCCCTTGGAGCCGAGCATCTGGTCCAGCAAATATCCCAACTTCCACCTCTGCTTCTGTAAACCCCGAGTACAGTGTATGTGCAGTAGTGTACATCCTGCAGTAACTGATTTATGCACTGAAAGCACCAAATGGGTGGTAGGTGTATCCAACTAAATCTTCTCCATCCGAACTATAAGCTGGCAAATCACATTGCGTCTAATCCTTCAGAGCGACCACGTGTCTCACTGATGTTAACACAATAGCGAGTTAAATTACATGTAGCAATATGTCAACAATTCCATATTCCTGCTTCAACATCGCGACTCGCAGAAGCTGCTTGAAATTTGTTGCCACTGTAGAGCAGTGACCAATGCCTTCGAACTTTCAACCAAACTATTATGGTCTGTGAGTACTGTGACAGAAGCCTTACAGGCGACTAAAATGGTTACCTTGCCCTCAACCTACTGTGTGTGAGTATTCGGAGGCTATGTACCATGTACGGATTGATCCAAACAGCTGTAGGATAGTTTTATATTGACGCGATTTGAATGAATAGCAAGAACTTATCCAGCTTAGCAAAACACACAACACTAACGAACTGGACAATTTGTCCACAGAAATTGAGCTGCAATATACAAGGGACTTGAAAAAGTGGAATATTGCAGACATCGAAAAAAGAAAGCAACGTCAACAGTCAAGACCACTAAATTTTAGATCAGGAATCAGTGACCGGAATAAATCGTTCTCAATTCTCAAACACTATTTGAATATTTTTTTGCATGGCGAAATTGACAAAATGAACAGAAATAGAGAAAACGAGCATATTAACGGTCGCCAAGATCTTACGAAAATCCAACTACATGTTTAATACAGTATTGGTGATGGGAAGTACCCTTGGGGATGATTAAGAACAATATTAATCCAAGTAATCATTGATTACACCATGTCATAGCACCGGTAGAGGTTGCGCTGCAACACTGTTACCACTCATTTCTGGTAAAAAATGCCGAGAAACATTTGAATTTTCAGTACAGGACTATCGATACTGTGACAAATATAGTATCAACACATCAAAGGGATCAAGTAACTCATACGCGAGACAGCAATCAACGAACCTCCATTGGAACGTCTCGCAGAAGGATCTTTTGTGTCCGCGAGATGCTTGAAGTTCGGTGGTATTCGATCAAGTCATTGAGCGAGTTGAATTTGACGACCCATAAGAAATATTTACCAGCTCCGTCACGAAGTACTTTAAAATGCTGGACGCCATCACCGTATCTGAACAAGCATTGGCATGTTTAGCAACATTATATGCATTGGCAATGAGGTACCAGTGAAAAAAAATAATTAGGATCAGTATAGACCAGGGGCCCCTAACACATGAACATTTATATTTAAAGGCTGAGAGTAATTGCAGTTTCGCAGCTATGAACAAGATCACAATAGTATCATCTTAAATGCTCATCCCCATCAGTCTTTCCTATATAACAAGATCTTGTCGGTCACAGCAGCGTGCTCTCAATAGGGAATTGGCTGATTGCAACGAATGGGACTGGGTTTGCCTTGACAATGGACCGGAAGCAAACAACAACCAAGCTGCCAACAACAACGTCATGTGATTTTATCCCTTTAGGTGTTCAGCAGTACTATTGAGTCTGTAATGGAATACCCGTATAGCAGGGGTCGGGAACCTTTTTCTACCGAAGAGCCATATTGGCCCAATATTTTCAATTGTAACTCTCAAAGAGCCATACATGTCAATCAACTGTTACGTCACAATTGAAAATCCGTGACATATTGGTAGCACTTTAGAGTATGACATACTCCATAGTAGCACTAATATGGAGGTGGGCCACCTTTTTGCTAATCACGGCCGCATTCCAGGGCATATAACTGGACGCAAAATACCTATCTTAAACTGTCCATGTCAATTTCGGGTGAGCTTCAGACTATACTACTTTTCATATCGGCCTGTTATATGCACCGCAATCACGAGTGGTAATGTTATGAATAGTCACTAGGATTGGATATGGTCGGTCGCGCCAAGCGCGGAAATTTTTCAGATCACCGATGGATTCCGTCATTAATAGTAGCAGTATCACATAATGCTATCAAATATTTATCCTTTCTCAGCCCATGTGATCAGATTCACTGGTAGAGTTTATAGAGGGAAGGAATGCTTTCGAAAATTTAGGGTAAGATACAAATGATAATGGATCTTCGGTGTGCAAATTGTTATTAGTAACTTTGTTGCATGCTGTTATTTCTTGACCCCTCATCAGGATTGTCGGTATAGTGGAAACATATTGGAATCACCCAAATGTACCATAGACAAATTTCTTTCGTGAGGAGCACACAATTTCGAATCCGGCACTGATTGCAAAGGTCCTACTATATCAAAATCGAGAAAAGAAGTCGCATTGAGCCGCGCCCAGCGCAAAGAAAATTTCAAGATTCATTGAAATCTCTCAAAAGTTCGAGAGTAAATTCGTAATTTCAATTTGCATGTCGGCGGCCTCCAACACTTACTAATTGAATTACGTATCGACGACCGCACAAATTCTCTGCTACGGCCGCAGGTTGCCCACCCCTGCACTAATATGTGGGATTCGTAATGTGCGCCATATTTTTCTGCCCACATGCGTCAAGAACATGGATAGCTATTGCGTTGTTTTTAAGTTGAATTTGTAATTGTGAATGTCACTTCCAATGCAGTTCATTTGTCGGCGTAGATCAGGAAGACAACGTGTATTTGAAAACTGCATTGTTCTACAAGCGTGGCCACGTCTACTATTCTCTTTGATCTACCAAGGTATCTGGCAATCCAAGATTTCGAGGCTCGCGATGGCAGGTAGATCGAACTCGTGAGTGGTGTTAGTCGCCGGCGCGACAGCAACTTATATTTGGGGATTTTGAAAAGAGAGCGGTACGAGCCCCTAACCCTGTATAGTGGATATCCCGCACTGTCTTGACCTCTCAAAGACGTGCTTATGCTGCCACCAGGATAGTCTGACCGTCATGAAAATTTAGTAACAAGTTGCTGCAATATTGATAAATTAGGCACAAAATTAAAAATTTCTCAAAGAGTCATATCCTAGACCCAAAAGAGCCATATATGGCTCGCGAGCCATAGGTTCCCGACCACTGCCGTATAGTAGTTAATTACGGTAATGCTCCGTTCATTTATTTAATATCTATGAGTGTACCTGTGAAAACAGGTTATTCTAGGGAAACATGGGTACTGTTTGGTCTCCAAGTGCAATGAGCAAACAAATCCAATCTCGTTTGCTCTGGAAGAATTGCTTCAAGAAAGAAATACATTTTTGTAACAGGAAGTAGGCTATTTGATTAGGGAGCGTAGCTTTTACCAGAGTCTCCAACGAAGTCACAAAAGGAATACAAGTGAATCAGCTTTACTCTCGTCACTGTCACAAGACTATTGCACAAATAATCGTAGGATAAACCATAACAAACTTGACCCAATATGGATTCCATAGTCGCTGTTTAGCGTTGCCAAACATCATGTGTAGCTCATAATACAAAATAAAAATGGATTGCCACCCTTGCCAAAGTGTACAATTTATAAATGTTTCGATAATGCAATAATGTGGACTGTGGCACCTACCAAGTTCGAACAGAAGCCAATTACCCATTTTGAGTTAGTGACCCTTAGTAGTAACCTGAACTTGAATTGGTCTTTATTACACCGGTAGGCGGTAGCAGCGTAGGTCTAAAAGAATTGTGAAGCTACTTATTACTAAGATGTTGAAACCAAATCTTCAATAGTATTCCCCCGATAGAAGGATCGCAGTTCAGACCTTTCAAATTGAATTTGCAAGTCGATTTTTCAACATCGACAACCATCCATTTCGGTTGATAATATAGCAACAGAAGGTATCCTTCACTTTGGCAGCAGATCGTTTGATACTTCCTTCTAATGGAATGTGGATTGGTGAGTCATTTACAATTTCCAAGAAAGACCAGAAGGTGAACATTAACACACAGTAACTGATTTTGGCGAATTCATTTCAGCAGCAATGCCTGGATAACAAAAACTTTGAAATACCGAAATGGTGCTTGAAAACCATATTTCCTTGGAAACCATATGCCTGAAATGTGTTCTAGGCTTCTACCCTAATACGCCACAGCTACCAGAATGAACGACCTACCAAGTTTGCGCATAGGAATTCCCAGGAAAAGTTTGAATTTTTTTGTAAATCCAAGGCCTCAGACAGTCCCAAGCCTGACACCAAATCCTGCATTGCTAAAAAACACTACAAGTCCGAGTCATATTCTACACTTTTCTTCAATTCTCCAGTATGTTGCGCAGTAGGTTTAGGTACCAGAACAAAATTCTCATCAAATGAGCCATATCTATGAATAGCTGTGCGGAACTGGTGCAGGCAGTACACCAGGGCCGGCCAACCCGTGGCCCGCAAGAAGGTTTTGAGTGGCCCGCGAGGTTAATTCCGAAATTGGTAATGTTATAAAAAATGAATTGCACAGATTGTGAACTTGCAAGGCCAACCAAAAATTTGATTTGTCTGGAAGCAACACTTGAGATGCTATGACTAAAATATCAGTAACGACGCATTGGCATTTCCATGAGCCAGTCACACTTTGATAGATCTTCGTACACTACAATAAAGCAGAATAATTGCGATAAAGTTATCAAAAGTAAATATTTTCTACACGCTTCGCGCAACATGTTGTCACTCGATTTCTTGCTTTTAATATTGTTACCCTTTTGTGAAAATGAAATAACGCCTAATGTATATGATTGAGTCTAACTATATTCTCGGTTACGAGACAAAGTGTCGTTCAATATATGCGACCTACCGTTTGCGCTCGCAGAAAGACCGTCGACTATGAAACCTAGGCACAAAACGATTGACCCATGTTGGTCGAAGCTTTCGAAATTGATATGTCCAGGCGCTGAATAGTCCGTTCCAGGCAAACTGAGCCAGGCGATATACTGCAGGCCCGCAATATAGTCAAGTGACAATATTATTGAGCTATGAACTTCGAAAAATTTTCGCGCTGCTAGTGGCCCGCCCAATATTTCGTCGATCGAATGTGGCCCTTTGGCTGAAAAGGTTGGCCAGCCCTGCAGTATACTGTACATGGTACAGGCAGAGCACAACCACCAAAACTCGACTCATCAGTTGAAATTTCAATTGTGTGAGTTTACTCAATATTTGACAACAAATGATAGCATTGTTTGTTCAAGACTCACTTGACAGACAACGAAAAATCGCCAGGAGAACTTTCACTTTCGCGAATTAAAAAAGCTCCGTCCGGCAATGGTTTTTGATGGAGCACGGTTTCTGCCTCAATACGTGATATGCGTCCATGATACCAACTGCAAAGATAGAAAAAGTATGTTAGTAAAAAGTTACTTATATACAGCATTAATAGCAAGGTCATATTTCGCAGCCCAAAACCTGATTTGAGATTTTGGAAGAACGCTCAGTAAATAAAGCATTTTGAAATGCTGAAATTGATTTTAGTTTTATAATATTGTGGTTGTTGTTCAAAACACGCTATTCTCACTAATCCTCACTAGCTGATACGAGTTCGGCGTTGGTAATGGCGTTCCATGGAGGAAGAATTGGCCGATATGAATGGGCAAAGGCATATTGCCTTGACGTGCAATGGCCCAGACATTGCCAACACTGAGACGCTTAGAAAATGACTTGTGGCTTCCTTAAAAGATCAAGCTTTGTGAGTAGATAGATTTCCAGCAAGTACCACGTCTAGCGAACCCCAATATCGGTTCTTTAGTCCAGGGGTGACAAACATCTGGCCCGTGAAGCAATTCAAATAGAATGGAAGTAATGATTATGACATTTTTATTTTATTTGTACTTCTTTAATAATAAATTATTTCTCTTAAGTGGTCACTATGCCAGTCGTCCATGTTAGAAAGCACAGCGTTGTACTGACATAAAGTTTTAATGTATAGCCTATTTTTTTGATATTGAATTCGTGGGGCCCACGGCCTCTACGTAATTTGAAGTGGCCCGCGACCAGTTTCAAGTTGGCAATCACTGATCTAAAGGATGATGCATCCAGGACCTGTTTGTATTGACCAAATAGCATGAACAGGGCTGTATTGTAAAACTTCAAAGTATTTACTCGGACAATTACGGCATATTCGCTGGCAAACAAAATGATTCAAAACGAACTGACATCGAGTTTACATCATCATGATATCATGGGCTCGACGGCTCGTGGACAACATTTGATTTCATCATACTCACAAACAAAATCGGAAGAATTTGACCGAACATGTATGTAATCTGTTATGAGTCATAGAGTTTGAATTTATTGCCCACCCCATATTATAAAGGCTACCCTGCAACCTGGAATGATAAAAATACACAGATGCGAAACGGGACTCGAGGAAAAAACATTTGTTGGAAAGTTATTTTTCATGAAGTAACTACGGACTGACAAAACAGATTTGAGGATTGGCATCATTCAAACTCAGTTGTTAAACCGACACAGAGGCAACAGATATCTTTGAATAAAATTTTTGATAAAAGTTAGGTTAATATGCAGTGAAACCAAAACTATAATATAATCCCACACTTGCCCTTCTAGATTAACCAGGGAAAGACTTCAACTGGTATTTTCCATTTGTAAATATACATAAGTAAAGACCACCTCGTGTAACACGCAATATTTATTTATGAGCAAGACAACTATAATACAAAGCTAAGCCAGTTGCTAATGACACCAATACAAACAGCAGCACGCAACAGTCATAGTCGGTAAACATTATATCCAATCACCAATACAAGTATATCGAATCGAATCACACAGAGGACTATGTCAGTATACCTGTCATTGAAGACAGATTCACAAACAGACATTCAAAAACAGAGCATGGGCAATGCTAGGCATGCCACGCATACCCTGAATATATTGTCGCTGGAAAACCAAACTGTGTTACGTCTATTTCTGGAAATTTTGACTTTGACCGCATAATTTGGAGATAAACCAGTTTTGATTTCAATTACCCTTGAAAATTCAAGTTCATATGTCCCCTTCACTAGATATTCATGCTACTTAGGAACCAGTAATCCGGTTAAAACGAAAACTATATGTCTAAATAGGGATAGGAAAAAAAATTCATAAAACACAAAGTGGACAACTGGACATAACACAGTTTGGTTTTCCAGCGACATATTACGATGGGTATGCAGCATCACCACAAGTTCGTTCGACATGTATCAGCACAACCTTGCCGCCCAATTGTGCATATTGAGAAAAACAATCGCATGTATTTCGTATAGGCCAGGGGCGGGCAACTTCTCCAGTCAGCGGGCCGGATTCCTGAATCGATACATTAAGCGCGTAATTATCCACGTATACAAGGATTAATCGTATTTAATGTAAATTTCAAGTTTGAAGAATAGAAACCAAAACAGTAGCCTATTCAATGAATTTATTAATGCAATATATTTCAATAGCTGTTGAAGTCAATGACATCTGTGGTCGATCAAAATTGTAACAGGTTCTTTGAGATCTGGCTGCATGTCGCACACAAAGAAAACAAAGAGCTAAAGAATAAAAGAATAAAAAAAAATAAAAATCATTATATAATATTTGTGTCCAAAAGAAGAATGAATAACCTACAGTCACTACAATTTGGCGTAATGAACAAGCAGTGGAGAATGGAGGCACACTGTGACCGGGGGTATTGTATACGAACGAGGGGCTGGGATATCTTCCAAATTTACCACGATATAAATTTATTAGGGCTGAGTGCATGCTTAAATGCAAGCCTTTTCACGTTGACGAACCTACGCTAAGCTCCACTCTCGCACTCACACGCTAAAGAATAGCCTACAGTCAACATCATTTCACGTAATACGCAAGTTGTGGGAATTGCGGCAGACTGTGGCCGCGGGCCACATTATCATGTACCAGACATGAGGTAATCGCGATTAGTAATCGCAATCGATTACATTTGAAAAAAATCCGAAGTAATCGTAATCGACTACTTCACATATCTAATCGAGCTATTTGTGAAAGTGCGATTACTTTCTATTTGTACAAGGACTATGACATAAAATGAACATTCGTGAACAAGAAAGAGATATTATAACAGATTAGTGACAGCAGAACTGTCTGATTATCAAACCCCACTGCCCACTAATATGTCAGAAGTATTAGCTTTGCTCGACATTGCGTAAGAAGTAACTAGATTATTATTATTGTAGTCTGATTCAGTGATTCAAGAACACCCTCCATGCTGTATATCAGGATTTCAATACACTCCAGACGCCACTGCCTCGCAGCAGGATAATAATCACCGTTCTGCCTAGTTTCAAATAGTAGCTTATGTATAGACGATTGCTTAGGTATAAACGTAGTTTGGCCGTTGCTGCTTGGTGAGCAGTATGCACATCGTACGTTCGTCGTACGTACGCACACAGCATAAAGATTTGGAATTGTGTACTCGTCAAACGAAACATTACGATTTCCACAACGTAGCATTAAAAAGCAACAGCTGCTGATATATCTCATAACCAAGCCTTTCTTTGCCGTTTCTCGCAACGGCAGCTTGCAGTATCTGTATTAGTGAAAAGCATTTGGACCTGTCGCTGTAGCCATCCGCTCATACACCATATGTTAGCGTGGGTTGTAGCTTGAATCAGGACGCAAACAGCAATTCACCCCCAACACACACTTCAAATGTTGATCTCGGGCCACCATAAGTGGTCAATTTTCAAGTTGATATTGCGTTATATTGCTATTCAGTATTAATCCTCTCTCAGCCCCAGATGGTCAGATTTGCCGGCAGAGCTGAGGGCACGTCATTCATAAATATAAAATCTGATATGTTATAATTTCTTTATTGTATTTTGTTATTTTGTGACCTCCCGTCTGTTATATAATCAAAAGATATTATAGTCGCCCAAACGTAGCAGACCAAAAGAAAATCTTTCGTGAGACGCACACACAAATTGTCATGCCTTCATTCCTCTATGGGTGCCCAGGGTGGCATTTATATTGTGGGTCTCAGATTGGTAGGGCAGGACTATTCATCACGCCCACCTAGCGCGGCTATTGACAATGCACACATAACCAAAGTTTCCAAGTTAATTTAATCTCGCGAAAATACTCTATATCAGTGCTTATCAACCTTTTTGAGCTTCATTCACACTTTTTTGTAAAATGAATTCAATTCGCACAAACTAACCGAAAAATTTTATACAAAAAGAAGATGAAAATACAACATTTATTTGTTCAGATGTGCAACAAATTGGCTACTATGTATCTTAAGCTATCAAGTGATTAAAAAGGCTACTATATTTTCGCTCGTTTTGATTTTAACAATTTCACAAAAACCCTTCTCGGCCAAACAAGTTAACGGGTTTTGCACAAGAACGTCTACTAGCGCTTGGATGGTCAGGTCTGAAAATCTGTTCTGCACTCCTAACCCCAGTACAACATATTTTTCACGAGTGAAAAATTATTGCTAGAAGAAATCGATTTTGAGAGCTGACAAAAAGGTCTAGGAGGCTCCAGTATGTCGAACGGGTGAAAAACCCACTCGTTTGTATTGACGCGTTTGCTCTATGTCTTGGAAAATAAGGCCCAAATAATCTAGGAGTGTAGACACTAGACAGTAGGCACATTAGAGTTCGCTACCTTATGATATGTTGCTCCAACTTTTTTTTTCTCGATTTTCCATTTTCTGTCTCGCGAGCAAATGTTTGAAGAGCAAATAAACTCACGATACTGTGTGTTCTGCTCTTTGGCTCAATCTAACTTGAGAATTCATAACAGTTTAATAACGTTAAAGCAGCTTTTCTGACTACTACCCAAATCTGAGTTTTGTGGCATCTCGCGACGCGAGCCTCACCCAGGAAAAAGAATTCAATATCAATATTACAGTTGTATGCTACAATTTTACGGGCCTATGACACACAGAACGCGTAACCACCACAATTCTATCCAACACTGCTTTACAAAATATGTCTGACTCACGCGATTTCAAATTAGGGTGAATTAAATTCCTCTGCGTGTCGCAATTGTACTACTGTCTACTCAGATTGCAAGAACCGCACTATTCCTTGCCGACAACGCAGCATTTCCAAATCGAATTGTTTGGCCATCCAGCGTCGATCATTTTTGGCAAAGGTTTCAAATGTCGACGCTTATGTTATGACACTGCACTGCAAAGGGTATCATTCTGGGTCGACACGGTGCCAGAGCCATCTGTTAATATGTATGTAATATTTGTTGAATTTGTTGCAAAAAATCTGGCTATGGTTTTTACATATCCAAGGTCACTGTGTTGGGTACTGTAGCCAATAAGCGAGACACGCAGAAAATATGGCTTTATCATGAGAATTCATGATAAGATTTGTCCGACTGGTTTTTCTGGAAAACATGGTCGAAGACCGTTGGGATGAATTAGTGAAGGGGTGAGCAATGAGCGAGTTCAGGCCTGTGAGACTCGTTCAATTTGAGGCTGACCACTTGTGTGTCTGGGCACATGCAGACGTAAAGTTTTGGCCAACAAACCGCTGATAGAATGCGGTCGCAAAAACAAATGCGGCAACAAAACCTTGGCCGAAAAATGACCGAAGCTGGATGGCCAAACCTTTCGATATGGATATGCTGCGTTGTCGGCATGGAATAGTCCCGTTCTTGCAATCTGAGTAGACAGTAGTTACAGTAGTACAACTGCGACATGCAGAGGAATTTAATTCACCAAAATTTGAAATCGTGTGCCCCAGACATGTTTTGTAGAGCTGTGTTGGGTATAGAATTGTGGTGTGCGCGTTCTGTATGTCATACATGTCTGTAAAATTGTAGCATACTACTGTAATATTCAAAATGAATTCCTTTTCATGGGTGAGGCTCGGATCGCGAGATGCCACAAAAACTCTGATCATGGCGGCTGCTTTACCGTCATTAAACTGTTATGAATTCTCAAGTTCGATTGAGCTAGAGAGCAGAACAAACGGTATCGTGAGAGTATTTGCTCTTCTCGCGATACAGAGAATGGGAAATCGAAAAATGTAAAAGAACAAAAGTTGGAGCAACGTATCATAAGGTAGCGAGCTCTAATGTGCCTACTCTCCTTGATCGTTTTGGGCCATATTTTCCAAGACATTGGGCAAAAGCCTCAACATAAACATGTGAGTTCTTCACCCTTTCGACAAATTGGAGCCTGCGGCACCCTTTGTGTCAACTCTCAACAACATTTTCTGCCAGCAAGCAATATTCAATCGCGAAAAATACGCCGTATTTTGGATAGGAGTGCATAACAGATTATAGGCCTAAGACCTGGCCATCCAAGCACTAGTAGACGTTCTCGTACAAAACCCAACAACTTGTTTGCCTGAGAAGGGTTTTAGTGAAATAGTTGAAATCAAAACAAAAAAAGTTGCCTTTTGAATGGCACACGTGATGGCTCAAGCTACATAGTAGCCAATTCGTTGCACATCTGAACAAAATGTGGATAAGTATCTTCATCTTCTTTTCATATAAGAATTTTCGGTTAGTTTGTGCGAATGAAATTTATTTTACAAAAAAAATGGCGAATCGAGCTCATAAAGGCTGAAGAGCACTGGTCTATAGGTTTGCATGTAAAGTAGGAACATCAGATTCTCGCATGCCGCAATGTAGTATGGAAAGTCAAGTGTGACGGATCTAAATCGAGAAAATGGGTTAGAATAAGCATAAATGGTCCAAAAATTAATTTTGACGAAATATTAGACAAATGAATTGGAAATTGAGGTCTTTTCAAAAAACTCTGCAAATCACCGGAAATCCTCAGAACACCTCTGAGTCAAAGTGACTAAACAAGTTATTAACAATGTAAAGTTATAATCAGACTATGCTATTACAACAAATCAAATTGTTTTACCTACTAAGAGAGTCGTAGTTTATATCGCATATTACGAGTCAAAACATTGCTTGTTGAGACAGCATGGCATAAATTTCACTTCAAAGGAAAATATACGAAAATAGTAGCCTACTGTCAAACATCTACTATGAAATTTGCTCATCACTACAAGCATTACTTTTAAAAGCATCGTACCTGCAACAGTTTTAATTCAGAATTTCCCGAATGATATTATACCACTACCAACAACCAACATCCTAGGAATACCACACACACACAAAAACAGTATGGTGACAGTAAGACACACACACATTCTTATCTTGTCCTGACTCCAGGCTGTAGTAAGGCCTTCAGGATATAATCAAATGTGACTGACAGCAATAGTATCATTGTTGCATTGAAGATTTGAAACTTCCACGAGTTCTCACGTATAATAGAATAATCTCCTATACAATATGACCACCTTACAACAATATCACAGATTGAAAATTCTCAATAGTTACCAAACCACTAGAAGTCAAACTGAGTCATCTGACAACGTGAAGAAAGGTGGCTTTTCACATAGAGCACAGCCTCATAATTGCTTTCCTACGGATAGCGATACCAATGACGTTTTTCTTATTCACCACAGTTCAGGGAAATGTGTAGCCTACTCATCAACAGTGATTTACATCTACCAGGATATCCTTAAAATTCAAGTTGGCATCGAAGCCTTTCAAACGCTTGTCACTGAGATCACCACTTGCATTCGATACATCTCAGATCATGCACAATATACAGCTTTTGGTCACAGGCAAACAACTTGGCAAAATTGTAAACAGGCACCAATCAATCAGTCACTCCTATCCTGTGAACATGGGCATAGCAAGAACGAAAACTAAGATGGGGAAACAGTCGTCATCAATGCAGTGTATTCTAATTTGTTACAATGTCCAAAATTTCAAGTTCATCATAAGCTACATTATCTACACGCTACACCACGTCCTTGAGTATGTTTGGTTCAGAGTTCAAACAACTGTATTTTTGAGTAATCTTTAAGTTTTGTAGCCTAACTGTCCTATATCAGGCTTATATCAAGAATGTTTGCAAGAATAGAGTATAGTTGACCAGACTACCGCCCAATATTACATATTAATGTAATTTAACCACTCAAATACTACTCAGTAGGCACTAGAACTTTGTAAAGCACAGCATAAACAAACATGTAGATTTGTGGTACACCAGAAGAATTCACAAAGTACTTGAAAGCAATCACTCAAGTTCTGGTTACTAAACACTGCATCCTTAGACATGAAACTACAGTATTACGAATTTGTGGATTTGATTTTTACACACACAGAGGTCTCAAATCAGGAAAACTACCAGTTCTTGTCCTCAGATAAACTATCGCAGGTTCGAGTATTTCACAACACTAAATCTCTCAGCCAAGGGACTTGCAAACTACACAAGTTGAAGTCCTCTGTAGTCTGAAATTTTACTCCCTCTGAACTCTCTAACGGCTTCCAATCAATTTATACAAAACAATGTCATAATTAGAGCCCGACCGATATTGGATTTCTGAGCCGATACCGATAAGACCGATATCCAGTACCTCCACCGATAACCCCGATATATTCAGCCGATATTCAAAAGATGTGGAATCTAGCTCAAGGCCCATATTTAACACCTCAGAGCATTTATTTCAACAACTTTACAGCCATTGATATGCTTGAACATGAAATAAATGATTTAGGGGCTATAAAAATATATCAAAAAAGCACCAATCCAGCAGTTGCAGATTACAGTTCATGAAGCACAATTTCTCGGCCCTTTCTTCAAGGAGTGAACTTCTGTGGTCTTCCATAAATGATGTATATAGTACTAAACACAGTGAGCAGTCTTTCACTTGGTACCATAGTTAGTGGCACGGCAAGAATTGGAAATCTTTCTTCATTTCGGTTCCACCGCTCCCTTGCAGGGGATCTTTCCTTCAAGGTTTCACTAAATATTGATATTCTTCTGGCAGTGCACCTGGAGCCTTCAGCACATCATTAACAAATAGCTGAAGAGGATGAGCAAATCAACTCAAATTGTCCACGTCTGCAACTGCTCCACCCATCCCCTTGCCCTTGAACATGACCAGCATTTCAACAACCAATTGATCAATAATAATTGGCCAATGTCATCATGGAATCAAATATTTTCGTATCAATTATTGGCTTTACTCCACGTTTGCTTGATTTTCTTTCCCTCTATGCTCGCATATTTCCTATCATGGTGGCCCTGCCGGCCTCAGTCAGACGACTTCATACATTAGCTCTGTTGGTCTTGGTAGGGAACCAATAGCACTATCTTCAGAGAAACGTTTCGACGCGACGCTTTTCTCTTATCATCACGAGGGTCAGTCCAGCATGATTGAAGTTCTCATTTCTCTTACTGATGGAAATCTTCTGCAGACAACTATCCATCCAGCTGCTCTCTGTCTTCATGGTGATCGATTACTGCAGGGGGATTCCCACGAAGTCAGTGGGGCATAACGGTGGTTAGTTATCTAAAATATTTTTCAGATAGGCACGCCTACTGCCTGTATGCAGTATGCATTATATGCAGCCATTTGGCCATTTATTTTTATAATTTACCGTCCTCACGTCTTCTATCGACTTCTCTGACTCCCTGCCACCATGTTGTGACGTCACGAAAATGGCCGATATTTTTTTACCTTCAATGGCCGATACCGATATTTCTCTCCAAGCATGATATCGACTCGATATTATCGGCGAGCCGATAATCGGTCGGGCTCTAGTCATAATGGACACTACACAACATTACAAATTTGATAGATACCAAATCATAGAGGTTCGCTTATAAAGTCAATGGCTTTATTTTATTTAATACAAACCCAAATTCTGTTCCAAGCAAAGCCAAACAATGGACATTGTCTAGAGAAAGCATATGTAATGACAATGAAATGAATTCCGACAACTTACTAATTGGGTCTGAGGGCGATGTAATTTTTTGGTACAAAACCACTTTTGCCTTCCTTTTCCGCCTTGCACCAGTTTCGATCGTCTTCTGTGTTGAGAACCTGAACAGAGTGTGACAAAAATTCGTAACTATCGTGAAAAATAAATATGTATCAATATTTAGTGTAAACAGGCTATGAATAAATATTGAGCACACATATCAATTATAGCAATAGCCTGCAAGGCATTTTGGTGAATTCAACGATAAATCCGTATATCATATGGTCGTTAAACCAATTCCCTCAATAGAATAACTATATGTATTACTACAACAGTTTCAGATCGATGGGCACAATTTAATGCAATTAGACTTGGTCGCCTACATTTTAACTTGAATGTTGCAATACGAAACATACACCATTGAAATCTGTGCATCACATATCCAATATTATCAGTGATTCAGCACAATGCATGCAATGTGACGTGAATGGATACAGATAATGAGAGGGCAAGACAAGGTACTTTGTGCAGAATGCTTCCTGCATAAGGAAAATTAATCTGAGAATGTTTGGCCCGGTGTTTTGAACAAATATGGTGTTACTAGCAAATACAGTGCTACTAACAGGGAAGTCGCATTATTGCATATCAACAAATCTGTTCTACGACATACTTGATTGAAAAATACCAAAGTCCAACTCCATATTTTGAATGTACGGTGAATAAACCCAAATCAATCTTCCATATTAAAACTAATTCACCCGTTCACTGACACACAAGTAACACAGTTGCCTCATATACTTAAATCTTGATATACACTCAAATTAAATTATTGTGAACATGTCACATGGCAAAGGATTAACATACCCACGGCCATAGGTGTGCAACCTGCGGAAGAAAATTGGTTACACGACACGACCTAGAAACTAGGGATGGTGTGAACCTCTGAAAGGTTCTAGTTCGTGTGAACTCGAACCTTTTTAAAAGGTTCTGTGTGAACGCGAACGTGAACCTCATGACGTCTCAAGTGATGTCATATTGCTAATTCCAACTCTACATTTCAGCGAAGTAATACAATATATTAATGTACATGATACCTAGCGACGACTCGGGCCACATATTGCCACAATGCTGAAGTACATATTGACGTTTAAAACGTTGCCAAATGTATCAACTGGGGCAATCAAATGATATAATAATCCCATAAAATTGATATCTTCCGTCGCTTTGACAACAATTTCGACGAGGACTTGCAAGGGAATAGCCTATAACAAAGGTTCTCAACCTTTTTTTAGACACGCCCCCCCTTTTTGATCGCGAAAAATTTTGCGCCCCCCCTTACCGTCATACCACAAAATCCCCCCCCCCCCCCGGGATGCTAGCAACCGCAACAGATTGTTTGAGGGCATGGAAGGTGATGAGTGTTGATGAGAGAAGATAAATATGAAATTCGGTCTGTATATAGAGAAACACACATGAATTGTAGGCAAATCCCGCGAAGCGCGAAAAATTTTTTCAGTTGACCGCTTCTTCGCGCCCCTTCAATGCTTTCACGCGCCTCCAAGGGGGGCGTGCCCCTCAGGTTGAGAACCACTGGCCTATAAGCTTACGCATTAACGGTTTAGGCCAGACGGACAATGTATTCGGCGTCTACGGTGATATTGAGCAGAGTGTAAAACAGGTTTCTATACTTGCTACTGATATTACCCCATTAACAGGTTATAGCCTACGACAGCAGTATACAACACCCCAATCGCACGGATTTGGTTTTATGATACAATAAACATATGAAATCCAGATTGACCTCGTACGCCTGCTAGATTTTAAACATCAGACAACGATATCAATTTCATTGATTGGTTGAATAAGGATCATTCGCTGTCTACCTACATGTAGTGTATTTCGCTCTTGATGCTGGGTGATTGCGGGTCAAGCTCATCGCAGAGAGTCACTAAATGTTCGAGCAAACTTTTGTAACAAAGCAAGTAAAAATTTTGAGATTGTCAAGGTGCATGTTCGTTTAGCGTTGATTATTTTATGCTGCCAGCGCCATGCACATATTGGCCCGCAGCTGAAATGCAGTAAATTTCAATCAAAAATATGTTATATTCAAGTAAAAATTGTAATATATGAAAAAGGTTCACAGTGCAGGACCTACCAAGGTGCGTTTGTGAACGTGAACCTACAAATTTCCGAGGTTCACACACACAAGAACGCGAACGTGAACCTCACGTTCACACCATCCCTACTAGAAACTATTAGCAAGAATGTTACGACATATGTACATTAGAAGGTTTTTTTTACTGTAATTACTAATCAGCCTTCTCAATCTCATTGAATCAACATATGTTTTTGATTATGAGATAAAACATAGCAGCCCATTGTACTAAAATGCCACTGAGCCTTAATGCCGATCATTGATCATCATTACAGTTACTTGACCAACTTATTTCAGTTCATATGTTGGGTCCCGATGATTGTGCACAAGATTAAAATCAAACACCGCTCACAACCCCCAGATCGGTAGGACAGTTTAGAAAACTATAAGCTTCGTGAAAAGTTGGTTGACTATTCTGGAAAAAATATGCTCATATTGCCAAATAAATTTTACTTCAAGCTTTTCAGCTAACTCTGATTACGAGCTAACGAGCCCTATACGAAACATGGAATCAGTTTGTCGCAGAGACGTAACGATGACTAGTCTAGTAAACAGGCTTCACGATGGCGGATGACAACCCACGATTAACAGCAAAGAGAAGAAAATTCATTATGAAATAAGCAACACAACACTGATGAAATATCCCCACTTGCCAAAACTCCAGTGCTTTTCATTATTTCAATCTAGCAGAAATCAACAGCATTTCCCTACTTGTACTTGAGAATTCATCAAATCTCAAATCCCAATAACGAGTGCACAAGGTATTCTAAATACGTTTCCACTGGCTGACGTTACTGTGATGATATTTTGGTGTCATGTCAACGTAAGCAACTCAAATTATGCAACTTTCAACATACCTTTAAAACATCGTTCTTGCGGAAGCTAAGCTCATCGGGAGCAGTTGCTTGAAAGTCAAATTTTGCAACACATTCCATTGCTCGCTTTTGGTATTAACTTTCTTCGGTGTCAAACGATATATAATCCACTCGGGGTCAGCGGTGTCCGATATGCTATCACCATAGACAGAAGAACTTTTACTCTCAACAGTAGAATAAGTTATCAAGCTTGGTTTACACGCTTATCATAAAAAGAAAACATAGATTTCGATCAGTATTAAACCACACTGTAAGCCCGGTTTCAAATGGTCATTGGTCACAGCCTATTGTTACAGGTCATCAAATTGGAACACACACTTCCAAAACGCTGTGGTAGGTTTTCTATTGATGCTACTAAATAATGTGACATACAACTATTTCGCCTTTGCCACAATTTTCAGTTTTCTTAATTGTAGGTAAGGAAACAATCGCCTGCTGTGTCTCTTTACTTGCGATACTTTTGAATGCCGATGCTATCGTGCACATTGTTTTAGAAAAAAAAACTGTAGAATACAACTCAGAACAGGTTTCGTAGTCAAGCATGAGTGAATTCCTTCTCAGCTATGATCA
The DNA here is from genome assembly GCF_051294905.1 of Botryllus schlosseri. Classification (NCBI taxonomy): domain Eukaryota; kingdom Metazoa; phylum Chordata; class Ascidiacea; order Stolidobranchia; family Styelidae; genus Botryllus; species Botryllus schlosseri. The sequence continues at coordinate 12,847,107 of NC_137247.1, read as the reverse complement.
GGGGGCTGGGGAGTTCGAGTTGGAGTTTGGTCACATAGGAGTCTGAATTTTTCAGTTTATTCAGGTAGGGAGTTAGAGTGAGATTCACGAAGTTGGATATGAAGGAGTTGATAGGCAGAATCGCTGACACAATTTATCAAGAGTCTTGAGTAGCAGCAAATTTTGCTGACATCGGATAGGAACGTATAGCTTATATTGGGAGTCGGAATGTAATTTGCCTGTGAAAGAGGCGGGCATAGGAGCCATAGTTGCTATAGGCCTACTTCAAATCCGACTGCATCTCGAGTAGGGAATTTTAATTCTGGAAAGTCAGCAGTAGAGAGAGAGACTCTATATTTACATCCAGCCGAAATCCATAACAGCATCAGTGATGACACAGAAGAAAAGCACATAACCATAATTTCAATATCGGATAGAATGATCTATGCGACCTTAGAAGTCAATTAGTCTGATCACACCCGCATGAAACAAGCCTACCTACACTATCTCAAGCAGATCTGCTGAAAAATGCCCTGGCTATCATGTCAAATTTGAATGACTTAACAGTGAGATAGCCACCACATCATCAAATACAGATTTGACCTTGCTTCAGAAGCGGACTGAGTTGAGATGAGTTGAGATGTAAAAAAAATGATTTGCATGTAGTGGTTGACACGGAATTACTACTGCTATACGCATTTATTTTCAGATGTATCACAATATGATTGCCCAGACTGACATACTAATTAGTGTATTTTCTTGTGGTAGCCTAGCACAACACTAAACTGATTCATGGAATATAATTCCGAAAAATGACATATCATGTAATGCAAGAGCTGAACATATGGGGTGTCGTAGTGATGACCCAGGTCCCGGAGTATTTCGCGAAATCATATTGATTTTCTGAATAGTACACGCAGTCATGTAGCAAGGTTGATCAATTTGTGTGGCCCACCACCAGCAATGGTAAAGATTGATTTCCGCTCTTGAAAGTCAGCGATCAGCTGTCACCACTAAATGATAATATTGTCACTAGCCTTCACTTTACCTTGGTAATGTTTTTAGATTATGGGACTGGGTTGACTCTTGTGCATTGGAATAGCACTGCTCAATCCCTAAACATTAAGCAATTGGCACATGGTACACGATAGCTAGTAAAACATATACATGCACTACTGGTTAACTGGTTAGTAATCAGAAACTGTAGAGGCAACATCAGATTATGGAGAGTTGGAGACAAGAACAGTACGGTACGGGTATCTAGTTTCGACTTCAATATCAAATGATTGTATATAAAAAAGATAATCAACACGTTACTACTACAACGTCAAAAAATCAATAACAACTCATTTTAGACATAAAAGCAGAATTTCGATAATATTGAACAGTCAACACCAGTCCTAAAGGAGGAGTTACTCCTACAACCACGCCGAGAGCGAAATATATCCTACATAATCCTTTCAAGAAACGCCGCCCAGTTATCGCATAGCGAAAGTCACGAAACAGGATTAGTCAAACACAGAGATCAGCGAAATCTCAAGTCTCCGAATTGGAACGAATCCGGCTCCTGCTAGCAAATTGTCAGGAAAAATCCAGCTAGTACCTAAATTCCTGCAAAATACGCCTACGCTTATTTATTTCAGTGGAAAAATCAAATAAATTCAAAATACGGATCCAGTGCAGTACGTTAAAAATCGATGAAATGCAAATGCTACTCCTACTCCGGATCCTGAACCGGATTGTGATTCGTGAACTGTAGCCGAGGAAGCAAATCAGGTTTCAGGAATGGTGCTCTAGCGCCATCCAACAATATTTTAGTAGGCGTATCACAAAATTTGGAAACGACAGACGTTATCATCATAGCTATCATAGCCCTTATAAAGGCTATGGTTCAAATTATATATAACGGTGGGATCATTGGCTTGGTCTAGCCTACTTGTCCTACTCACACAAGTGTTAATATTTCCAGACTATTTCCACTTCACAGATTTTTAGGCAAAAGTCGGTAAATATCTCGGGATTTTACTATGGACTCGGACATGTCCTGGAAGAGTCATATTCAGTCCCATAGACACTAAATTATCACCGAAGTGCGACCTGTTCTACAGCCTTAGACGCTTCATGCCAGCCTGGGTTCTTCTGATACTCTTTAAATCCCTAATCAAATCGAAGTTACAATATGGCATCCTCTGTTCGGGGCAGGGCTTTGGAGCCGGAGCCCGGAGCCGGAGCCCCGGAGCCGTCCATTTTTACCGGAGCTGGAGCCGGAGCCGGAGCTCTACATAAAATTCAGCCGGAGCCGGAGCTGGAGCTAGTTATTTGCAGAGGTGGTCAGTAACGAAGTACTTCTACTTATGAACTACTTGAAGTAGATTTTGCCTACTCACACTACTTTTTAAGTAGTTATGATTTTAGACTACTTCAGCTTCTACTTGACAGTTTTCAGATTTGTAGGCAAATATAAGCGTAAAATACCTACTTACTTACTTGTGAACCACCACTCCTACTTCTACTTGAGTAGAAATTCTGGCGTTACTTCTACTTCTAATCGAGTAGTGACGGTGACTACTTTGACCACCTCTGATTACTTGAGGGGTAGCTCCGGCTCCGACTTATTTCATAAGATGCGGGATAAGATGCGGATACATTACAAAAAAAGACACAGAGTAGTACCTGGACATGAGTTCAAGGTGGGAGATCGCGTCTGGATTCCGGACTGCAAATCGCAGGGTGTTGTGGAAAAACTTGACACTGACACTCAACCCAGATTATCGTAGGCCCCGTAAGATGCTATTATATATGCAACAGCCATATCTGCTGAGTTCACGTAATTCGACAGCAGGCCTTCGCGAAATTAAGAATCTTTTCCTCTTTGGCGCTACCTTTTCCGACTAACCATGTTCCTGGGGATTTAACAGCAGAGCAATCGTATGTTCAATGTTCAATTTTCATACATTAGTGCCGAACCTCGGTATGCGAAATATGCCTGTGAATATTGTGGGTATTCGGCATACCCGTAATTCCATCATCAGTAGGGCTGGGCACAATGATTCGAGTACTCGAATCTGAATCGAGTATTAATTTTAATGATTCGAGTCGAGTAGTAAAAGACGATTTTTTCGAGTACTGAAATTGTACGCTCCTCACAACTGAAAGTTAATGAACTAACAAGAATTATAGTTTTGATAATATTTTCCACTGATGAAGCCTTGAAACCTTGATTGGCCGTGTCGTAGCATGATAGACATAGTACAAAGCTACGAACGTTACTGGAAATAACACATTTCCGAAGTCATGATCGTTCCACAACATTGTCAAGAAGTGCAATGAAGTCGGTATGGTCGAAAACATACCGAAGTATCATTAATGTGACGGATAACAGGCATTATGTTCTTCGTGGTGGCATAAAAGGTACATATTTGAACTTTGACATAGTACATTATGTTGTGACGTCATAATGAGTGATACTCGAATACTCGACTCGACTCGAAGCATTTTACGTGATTCAGAATCGAATCACTCAGGTACTCGATTTTGCCCAGCCCTAATCATCAGCACAACCTTGTTGGCCAATTGTATGCGGTTCGAAAATAATGATCACTATGTATTACGCGAATTGGGAGAGAGGATGAAAACGTGATTTCGTTGCACATGTCGATATGACGAGCACGAGCCGAGAAATTCCATCTCATCGTTGCTATGAATCGGATGAGCAAATACTCGTTCTTTCGTGGTAGTTCTTTAATCGGGCTGCGAAATTGGACAGTGTTATTGATTATGCAATTATGCATGCTAATTGGAATTCATTACTGCGCATGATCGTCATTCACTCCAGTAAGGATTTTCGAGCGTAAATTGGGGATGGCAGAAGAGTAGCCCAAAACCCCATGGTATTTTATGTTGGAGACAAATTACTGATTTGATACGCGATTTCCAATTTGTAATCATCTGTTTCGTAAACTTGTAAATGTGCAATGTGCATACTGCATAGTTTAATTCGTTATGGGCATGGGGCAATGTGCATGGCACAGTGTTTAATTCGATTATTCGATTCGTTTTAACGGGAAAATATTATATTCTGAATTCCAATAACCTTGATCGACACCGGATCGACTGGTAACGAGTGCACCAATATCGAACGTCAAACCATCGGCCATTCGGTACAAATCGAATTTCTATTGATCACGTCGTTATATCCGCCCATATTGCTCTTACCAGCACCGTAACTGCCGCACCCCAAACCCCCCAATTGGGGGGGGCCCGAGCTCGATGGGGGGTCCAAAATTATTTCGTGAATTAGCATAAATCATAGAGTATTTTTTCAAAATTTATGCAATTTTTTCAAAATTTTTTCGCGCCGCGCGCGAATTCATGTAGCCATTTCTCTTTCTTATTGGGTATTGGGCAATTACCGCGCCACGACCCACCAAGACATGCAATCAAGTTTTAGGCCATATAACATGAGACTCCAAGAAGTGTGCCAGAACGATTGGCAGCGAGAAAAGCTTGGCCGAAAAGGTCTATGCCCTTATGCAGATCAAAGACTTCGCTATATATACAAAATACATATAGGTGTAATTGTCCATAGGCGCCTAAATGACTGGCGCCGAATGTTCCTGTCTTTGCAATCTGAACCTCACAAGACAAATACCATCCCGCTGGGAAAAACTTTATGCCAGTGAAGAAATACCAATTTGAAATCGTGTGCTTCTCTTAGTTTAGAAGCCTACGTTTGGGCGGTTCTATATTTTCTGATATAGCAGACTGGAAGTCACGAAATAACATCATGTAACGAAGTCATATCAACGGTTCCGCCCGCCCGAAGATGTTTAATCATTATTTACGGGCCCTCCCGTTTTCAAGACACTTCACTCAGCTCTACCGGTAAATCTAATTACGTGAGTAGAGAAGACAATAAATTGATAGCATATTATATATGCAGTCGCCGATCTGATTGACCGATTTTATCATAAATTATCGAAAATTTTCGCGCTTAGCGCTGGCACTCAATACAGTACGGGTAATTTCGTGACAAACGTGAACAACGTGATGGGGGGGGGGCGTTTTATCACCCTATGGGAGCCCAAGACCCACGTTTTTGGGGGCCTGACGAGGTGCTGTTTTGTTCCTGCCAACGGGCATACGCCCGAAGATGTTTAATTATTATTGAGTGGTCCTACCTTTTCAAACACACCTCACTCAGCTCTACCGGCAAATCTGATTACGTGAGCAGAGAGAAGATAAAAATTGATAACAATGTATGCAATTCCCGATCATACTGACCGATGAAATCATGAATACTAGAAATTTTGCGCGCTTCGCGCGCTTAGGCGACTAAAGCTGATTCACCAAAGAAACTCCCAATGAAAATGATGAATAGTGGTAAACAGTGTATCGCCGGAGGGGGGTCTGGGGGGCGAAGCCCCCCAGACGTTCGGTCTATAACACTATGGGGGGCCCAAGACCAAAGTTTTGGGGGGGGGCCTGACGAAGTGCTGTTACGGCCCTGGCTCTTACTACATGTACAGTTGAATAATAATCGCACATTTAACGATTGAATTGAGATGTATGGCCTAATGTTAGCAAGTACAGTGCCAGTGTTAAAACACCGCATCAGAATTTTAATGCTGTACACAGCAATGGCACGGAGTATAGTGCGTTGACAGAGATGAGCATGGATTAGGATTAGGTTTTGAAAAAACAGGATTTGTGAAATTTTCTCGGATTTGGATTGGATTTGGATTAGACATTTTTTTCAGAACGGATTAGGATTTGGATTGGATTTATGTATTTTCTGGGAGATTGAAATGTCGTGTGGCGAATGGCGACAAACTTTATTCAGATCAGTTATTAATGTACTTATGGTTAGTTGGTTACTAGGTCATCATCATTGGTTTGTTAGCAATTTTATCAGTTCAATACACCACAAAAATGCGATACAATGAAAAGACAGGAAGATGTCGAAGCGACAAGGAGTAGTCTATGGAATCTGACACCCACCTTGGCCTAGGTTATCTTGAATCAAGTAAATCGTTGGTTGTGAAAGAAAATTTTCGAATCCCTCCATTGCATAAATTAGTTTTTTTTTCTGAATTTCCAGTTGGAATCGGATTAGGATTGGACATGGACTTGAAAATGAAAAAGTTATGGATTAGGATTTGGATTTGGATTTGAAGGTTCGGATTTGGATTGGATTAGGACATAGAAATTTCAAATCCGCTCATCTCAGGTGCGTTCTAGTGCAACTGTGATGTTATCGACAATTGACAAGTATTCATTATGTCGTCACAAGCCGGCACGGCGGCACCTATGTCTTCGTTGCTGCATCCGATGTTACTGACGGCTGACAGACTCTATATTGCTATAGATCAGTGGTTCTCAACCGCCGGTCCGCGGAGCGGTGCCGGTCCGCCATAGGTATTTTAAAATTTTATACTTTCATTTCAAGTTGCAAAATGTTGAGGCCTTTTTCAATTGATGAAATAAATAAAACATCAAATTTAAACATATTCAGAACTTCGTGAGGTAACATTGGGCCTGAAAGCATGTTCGATTTAACTCAGACCTAGGCAAAGTGCGACGCGATTCTGACTGATCCGCGAAAAGTAGCCGGAATTTAAAACATAACTTACTTCAGAATACTAATTTTGGATCTAAAACCATAGGCTGCATAAATTGAACCAAAAAAGGGTTTACTTTTAAGCCTGCTTGTTCATCTGTGTAGGCTACAGTAATTACGTAGCCTACGTATATAGGTAGTATAATCGGGATTCGAAATACTGCAAATACAGTAAAGTATACTGTAACAATTAAAGTCAAAAGTAACGGTTCCCAGATGGTTCATAGTATCCATTGTTACATTACGAATCACCCGGTCTGTGATTTAAATTGCCATGTCAAGCGTTTCCAATCCATAATCCGTTACACAAGTCAATCATTGCACATGAGAAGCAGTCACCCAAAAACGATGAACAGGCATGCTAAAAAGAGAGGTGAAGGCTGAAGGTAGACATTTAAAGAAGATTTGGAGATATATTTTGAATCGGCAATATGAAAAAACGCAGTGATATACAAACACTCGTCGGCTGGCTGAGACCGAGAGAGCGCGGATTTCAGGGCATTTGCCAGCGAAGCTCTCAAATCAGCGTAGCTAAATGCCACTCCAGACACAGCTTGAGAACAAGACCAACTTTGTAATATCCCAAATATATTTTGACGTCTCCATAAAAAGGGTATGGGTAAATGTGATTTAAGTGAATTAAGAATGTTTCGTGTTTCGCATTGTTCTGAATATTGTAATTGAATGAATCAATTTTTTCTAAATTAGCCCGCAATTTCTCACATCCACTTAGCTATAGCAGCTTGTGTTAACAATGCAATTCACATTTTCTATTTTGAAATAAAATGCACCACGGAATATAGTTTGAGCTTTTGGCCCGACCCGGAAACCTACTTTTTGCTTTTCATTTCGCACAAAAAAAATAATTGCCCACCCCTAATTTAATTTTAAGTTCATCCCGTCTCCGGTGACCAAATGCGAGCGACAAGTAGGCTACGATCTGACTCCGTAAACCACGCAGTTTGTACGATCATTCGTTTTCGATTCATTCATTTTGTGGATGACCCCGTATCGCTGTTGCCAGGTACTTTCGTGCAGCGTAGTACATTCATAGTACGTCTGGCGGTATAGTAGGAAATGAGCAAGGTAGCACGACTAGGTGCTTGATCCGACTCCGAAACGTTTCTTTAGATATTGTCGAAGAGAAGAATGTTATTCGAGTTGGCGTAGTGCCGTAATCGTCTAATCCACGGCAGGGTTTTAGAAATCCCTGATCCACGGCCTTCGGCTGTAATCGACTCTCGACGCTGGCACGTTTGTCTGGTCAAAAGAATTTTACCGCAACTCAGCAGACTAACTACCGTAAAATCAACTGAATACCATCGTGAATATATTTATATACGAAAAAACTCTCAAAACGTCACTCTCTAGCACCATACGTGCAAAAAACGGTTTCATAGTTGATATTTTGGGCTGATTTCAATTTTTGATGGTCCACCGGTCCACCGAGTATTTTTTGCAATTTTACCGGTCCGCGAGGTGAATAAGGTTGAGAACCACTGCTATAGATAACTAACCTACGGGTAAATTAGTAATCTATATAGACAAGAGGTGGCCTACCTTTTCGGCTAAAGGGCCACATGAAATTGACGAACGAGTGCGTTGCCCACTAGCCGCCCCAGGCGCGTAAAATTATCAAAGTTAATATTATTATTACTTGGTTATATTGCGGGTCGACTGTATACCGCCCGCTGGGCTCAGTTTGCAAGGACAGGACTATTCGGCATCTGGACAAATCGATATCGAAGATTTCCACTAATATACGACAATCATTTGGTGCCTACATTTCATCGTTGACGATCTTTCTGCGAGCGCAAACGCGAATAGTATATACTTTCGTAATTGCTAATATAGTTAGACTCAATCGGCTAAATCAGGCGTTTTTTCATTTTCAGGTGGGGGTAGGCTACAGAGAAAGAAATCGTGTGACAATTAAACAAGCGAAGCGTGAAGTAAAAATTTACTACTTTTTTAGCTTATTGTAATGTATGACGATTTAGTAAGAATGTGACTGGCTGGACCCTGGATCTGCCAATGCGTCGGAACTGATATTTTAGTCATAAACATCCCAAGTGTTGCGGCCATACTAATTATATTTTTGGTTGGCCTTGCAAGTTCAAAATCTGAGCAATTCAATTTCGATAATATAACAGAATTTCAATTTCGATAATATAATGGGAAATTAGCTCGCGGGCTACTCAAAACCTTCTCGCGGGCCACATATGGCCCGCAGGCCGCGGGTTGCCCACCCCTTATATAGACATACACCTTCGATAGTTTTCAGAGCCTGAGCTGGAGCCGTGGAGCCGTGGAGCAGTGGTAATAATGCGGCTCCGGAGCTGGAGCCGGAGCTAATGGACGATAGAAGAAAGCTCCGGAGCCGGAGCTGGAGCAATGCAAATTTACGGCTGCTCCAAAGCCCTGGTTCGGGGGCTGCCAGTAAAACTCACTGAGCTATATAAACTCAAGCAACTGCAAAACTACAACATAACGTTCTCCGTATCATAAGTAGGGCCCCAGAGGGGCCTGGTTGTCCATCCAACAAATCGCTGCTGACGAGATTCGGTGTCATAAACAAAGAAGATATGCGGAAACTAGAAATATCCAAGTTCCAGTTCAGTTCCCCTGCCGTCATTGCCCCGAATATTTCAATGACTTCTTGACCTCGGAATCAAAAGCGCACAAGTATACAACACACACTCGTCCACGTCGTCCAAATATCAAATGATCGACCGAAAAGATCATCGCTGGCATATGGCATTTTTACGTTACGCCATATTTTTTTATCATCGTGTGCGAATCGCGCAAAGTGTTAACATCGTATCCATACAACTTCTCCGTATTGCTATTCGACTAAAGTAAAGGCCGTAATATGCGTGAGGGAACTTGCTATAGCATTTTCTAAAACGGGATGTTCGAGTAAACAAAAGATTAGTATCTCATTTCCATAGCAAAACTATCTTTTACATCTCATGATTCGGTCGAACGCTCATGCTGTCGGAAATTTATACCTTCTGGGATGCATCAATATGCATTGCACATAAAGCTCTCCGCACCTTCCGTGTATCTCAATTTGCAGCTTTTGAAAGTCCGTGCGAACGTATTATGACCGTTTTCAAAGCTACTTACTTACTTGAGTAGATTTAAAGCCAGCAAATTATACTTCTACTTGAAGTAGTTTTAAGGTGCTTAATGCTTATGGAAGAAGTACATCTAGCCGTACTTGGGTAGATTTTTGCGTGGCTACTTCTAATTCTAATTGAGTAGCTTTCTTGACTACTTTGACCACCTCTGGATCAGACTAGTCGACCTCCATAAGGTCGTATCGATAATTCGTATCCGATATGGAATACTGTGCTTGCGTATTTTTCTGTATCATTGTTGCCGTCCGTCTGATCTGTATTTCGGCTGGATGAAATGAAAACACACTCTCTCTCTCTCTCTATATATATATATATATATTGTCTGAGGACCATGCATAACTTGTCTAATTCTTTCGTGTCTTTGTCTTTATCTTTCTTAAGTTGAGACTACCGCGCTATACTAATATAGAAGTATACATTACACCAGACCAGGGGTGCGCAACCTGCGGTCGTACGCCGCCGTAAAAGGAAATTTGTGCGGCCGTCGATATGTAATTCAATTAGTTGGTGTTGGCGGTCGTCGAATGTGAATGCGAATTCAATTTACGAATTGACTCCCAAAAATTTGAGAGATTTTAATAAATCTTGAAATTTTCTTAGCGCTAGGCGCGATTCAATGCGACTTCAATTTACGATTTTAATATAGTAGCCCTTTGTAATCCTAGCATCACAGTACAGATGTGAACAGCTGAGGAAAATGATGCGTCCGCATAGAAATACCAACTTGGAATCGTGTGCTCCTCATAGAAGAAATTTGTTTCTAGTACGTTTGGTCGATTCCAATATACCTTCACTATACCGACAATCCTGATGGCACTGCCTCCGTTCACTCTACCGGTGAAACTGATAGAATGGGCTGAGAAAGGATAAAAATATTTGACAGTAATATGTGAAACTACTGATATTAATGACGAAATTCATTGGTGTAGCTGAAAAAATTTGCGCGCCTTGCGCGAACATAACGTATCCCAGTAACTGTTCCTAACATGACCACTCGCAATTTCATTGAGTATATTAATCAGATATGAAAGCGTAGATTAGTCCGGGTTTCAGCGAAAACGAACATGGGCAGGGCAGTTTAACATGAATATTTGGCGTTCAGTTAGTTCATTACGACTATGCCCTGGAATGTGACCGTAGGCTACATAAGTAATCGACATGCGGCCGTGCATAGCAAAAGGGTTGGCCACCCCTACATTCGACATTTATATCACTTTCACGGAGTTATAAGCTATATTGAGCCCGCAAAATTCGATTTTGAAATTGTTTTATTGTGATTTCCACATCAATCGCAACATTAATGCATCGGAGAGGTAGCGAGCCACGAATATGAAATGGTGATGACTTATGAGTTCTTCTCGGAGATCTTCATGGTGACCTGTCGAGATGAAATAAATAGTTTAAAATGTATTACCCTGATTGTTTCAACGTTTCAACGTAATTCCTACCGTTTTGATCTCGGTATAATTGCGTAGACCGTACTCGCCCAGTTCTCTTCCCTGACCTGACATCTGGAATCCACCAAACGGGGCAGCAGCCGTCAGCACGTTGTAGCTATTCACCCTACCAGACCATAGAAACGGAAAGTTGTAATACCTGCTCGTATTTAATTATTATAGACAACATCATCTTGTCATTTAGTGATATCATATACCTCCACCCAAATATTGTCACATAGCCTATACACACTTCAAATTAACGACCGTTTGTTATATTTTGTTGATATCAATATTCATGAACAAGAGATCCTTGGCCCTGGATCACACCGATTAATAAAGTTTTTTCTTTTTGTATACTGCACCAGTTACTGTGGTTTACCGTAAATTTGAAATGGATGGACCAAATTGATTTCCAGCGACAGTGGGCGAGATAAGGCCAATAAAGCAAAGGGTATACTAATCTCGATTAATTTCACCTTATTGGAAGCCAGTTATTAGTTGATATAGTTTACTTTGCACAGTGGTCTATTACAGAAGCCGTTACATTCGATTTCACCACGTTCTAGAATAGGCATACGACATGACATGCACCAGGTCGCTTCCCATCGTAAACTTGAATATCGATTAATGGTCAGCAGAATGCGTGCCTATCGGCAAATCGTTCGATAAATCTACGGATAAGGTTTCAATGAGAATTACTAACCACACGGTTCCTGCTTTGATACTGTTAGACAATGTTATTGCTTTGTCCAGATCCTTTGTCATCACGGCCGCTGCGAGCCCATACACTGTGTCGTTTGCCTTCTGTATCACTTCATCGATGGTTTTGAACTTCATAATCTGCTGCACTGGACCAAAGATCTGAGAACATTGAGTGCATTAAACCTATGCTGTTTTATCACGATATGAGTATATTCGGATATGGTCATAGTTGGTAGAAAAATAGGACCGGAAAAACGAGGTAAATATCAAGTATAAGTTCATCTTCCCAAGACATGCAAGTATATAGGCCTAGTTTTGTCCATATATAAGTGGAAGTAGCAAATATAACCATCTGAGTAAGCTGTACAAGTATAGTCAGAGCCTACTGAGTACTCAGAAAAGTAGAAGTACTTCGTCACTGACCACCTTTGAATAAATTTTTCTAATTATAATTAAAAATATGGGAGTAAAGTATTTATACCGTTAGTCGCATTTTTGATAATTCAAGCAAACCTCTTCCTTCGCGATCACAGAGTTTTGGTCAACGTCAGCAAACACAGTAGGTTCCACAAAGTATCCTTTATTGCCCCATCTTTTTCCGCCGCACATGAGCTTTGCCCCAGACTTCTTCCCTTTTTCAATCAGACCCAGAATCTTATTGAACTGCTCGCTGTCAATCTGATACATAATGAAATGGGATGAAATTTATGTATAAAAAATCAAATATGCATACACTTACTGCGTAACGGTATACCATGCTTTAGCACTTGTACACTGTACAGTGTACAGACATAGGTAGCCTGCAATGGGTGCAACTACACGATGTAGGCCTACCCAATATATGGGTGGAAAATAGGTATATTTTTCAGATTTCCATTATAGCGAAGAGGATGTAAATCACGCAAAATGCCCTTTCAAGTATCGAATTGGGTTTTCACGCCCTTCCAATGTGTGAAAATCAGTCAAATACATCAATCTTTATCGATATATAATCCCATGAACGGTATAGTGATCCCGATATACTGTGCTAACCTATAATGACTGCTGCGAGGATAGTAAATGATGGATCTCAAAATGTGACATCCATTTTTTCATGATCCGATAGTACCACGTTCATTATTGAAAATAATCGATTGAGTAGCCTATGACCAACGTATACCTGAGGGCCCTGCTCTATAGATGGTTGCCAAGGATTTCCAACCGTTCGCCGCTTCGCTCTTGCTGCGCTTTTCTGCACGAAATCGTCATAGACCGACTCTTGGACATACACTCTCGACCCAGCGCAGCAGCATTGACCCTATTTTAACAATTTAAAATGGAGGCGCCGATTAAGGCATAGCATACGGTGGCGAGATAGCGTAGTGGTATAATCCACGACTGCAACACCAATGGGTTGCGGGTTCGAGTCCGACCGATTCCGATTCCAGAATTCCTACCTAAGTGTTGGAGGTTTATCTAGGCTCCTCCGCGCCATCTCATCCGTACACGCGGTGTCTTGTAAAAAGCCTAGAAGTGGGTCGTGATACAAGTCGACAGTTACAGAATATAAACGAAGAATATCGGCCAAGTGTAAATGACCATAGTAGTCGACAAACACCATGAATAACACAAACAAACAAGGCATAGCATATGGTTTTGCCGCGAGAGCAAATTCCACAAGTGTGAAAACATCAGCGCGTCGGTCTGCAAGTTTATTGAATTGGGAGCGATATTCTTCCTCCCGCAGATGACTATGGGGTAATACTTCGGTAATACTAACTGGCGCTCACTTCTTGTAGAAACGTTGAGCAATTTGGTGAATATATTATTCCCAATTTGTATAAGCGAGTTTTTAAGACGCCATGTCCGGCTTGCTGGGCAACAAAATCGATTGATACCCCCATGGTGGCCCTTTGCATATGCTCGGTCGTGAACGGGTGGTAATTATTCCCTATTATATGTTGCTGCGATTTTCCCCATCTTGATTAGCACATCGTTAAATATAAATCAGTTAAACTTTTTGATGAATTGTAACCTACATCGCACACATCGTAAGCAAAATCACGTGCACAAGTCTTTGAAGTCGATCCCCAAGCTTCAACTTGCCTTCAGATACTGTTTACCTGCTGGTATCTATTATAAATTTGATCACAGAATGCGCTTGCCATAAAAATCAGCGATACGTAGCAGGTGTGCCACAGATCTGTTCAGAAAGTTTTGAATTTGTTTCCGTTGTTTGTGGTACTCATGGTGTTTCTCGACTACAATGGGAATTAACACCAGGGCGATTTTCTTCATTTTCATTCCGTTTCTGCCGACCTGCAGCTCGCTCCACTTCTACGCGTTTTAAAGGCACCGCCTGGGCGGTGGCGAGATAGCATCGTGATATCCACCGCTGCAACACTATAATGGGCACCGGGTTCGAGTCGGACCGAGGTCGACTCCAGAATTCCTACCTAAGTGTTGGCGGTGTATCTAGGTTTCTCCTCGCCATCTCATCCGTGTAAGCGGAGTCTTATAAAGGCCTAGAAGTGGGCCGTGCCACAAGTCGGCAGCTACCGAATAAAACTGAAGAAATTTGGCCTGGTGTAAATGACCATTGTAGTCGACAAATACCTTGAATGCCACGAACAATCAAACAAACACCGCTTGGGTGAGTGAGACGGCTACGAGGCGCGTAGAAATTGTGAAATTGGTGGAAAACTTATTTTTGTTCCTTTCATTTGTTTATTACGGCGAATAATATATTCCTATTCAAGATTGTTACGCCCCAAGGTTTTCTGCTCATAAAGAGAGAAATATACGACAATAAATAAATGCGAGAAACCCAATTCGAAGTATTGGCCTACTTAAAACTATTGGGACATCATTGTTTCAATACAGAGTATAGTTATCTTATAGTTATACCGTTAAGTAATGTTATTGTTACCATGTTAAAGAAGAGCCCGAAATGTGCCGTTTCGACAGCGTCATCAATATCTGCATCAGCGCAAACAATGATTGGACTCTTTCCTCCGAGTTCAAGGGTCACTCTTTTGAGATTGGATTGCGCCGCAGCTCGCATGACGATTCTACCAATCTGGAATAGTAGGAAAAGTTGCGTATGACATGCGCCGCGACGAATGCTGCTAGATTGCGAAGTTATGTATAAGTTTTCGTCAGTGAATATCAGTGAATACAGTATGAACAAATAGAACGGGTTAGTTTTAAAGTGTTGTTATCCGAAATTCCACTAAAAATCCTCCTCAAGATTACAGGACCACGACTGACCTATCGATCTCGCTTCCCATGACATGCCGCCCTATTTCTTGTCGCTGACTTTTTCTATATTATCTTCTTTACTTTCATTCAGTGTGCATGCCTCCTCTTTACATCGCCTAGGCCAAGGTGGGTGTCTGATTCCATAGACTACTCCTAGTCGCTTCGACATCTTCCTGTCTTTTCATTGTATCGCATTTTTCGTGGTGTATTGAACTGATAAAATTGCTAATAAACCAATGATGATGATGATGAAAATCCAGTAACAATTGGATTTGAAATATAGTAATGACAAAACATTTTCTAAGGGCTCATCTGTGTATGAGACCATTATTTTGTCAGCTGCTTTTCTGACATCGGATTGGGGGAATACGAGGGGCATATTGACAAATTTATAATCCGCAGCCCCAAAGCTATAAGAGGGGTCAGTTGCCAAATAACATTATTGTATGTAGGCCTACTTGAGAAATATGGTAGTGAGAATAGAAATTTGACAAAAGCATCAAATCATTTGTTATTTGTCATTCAGTAATGTTCCTAGATGATCAACAAATGTGAACATAATGTTGTACAGTAGGATGGTGACACCGTCATGAGTGTCTACTTCGAACGATACTAATTCGGCTGTTTATGTCAATTTTTCAACTGTTGGACAGGACTGATAGGGACTACCATTTGATACGAGATGTGTCTCTTACTTCAGTGGATCCCGTGAAAGCAACTTTGTCGACATCCATATGCTCGGATATAGCAGCTCCGGCCGTGGGACCGTATCCGGATATGATGTTGACCACTCCGGCTGGAAACCCTGCCTGAAAGTCGACTCAAAAGATCAACCCGGATATGTTAAACGCTAAATATCATGACTCACCTCTTTAATCAACGACGCAATGTATAATCCAGTTAGCGGGGTTTGCTCAGCCGTTTTCATTACAACTGTGTTGCCGCACGCTAGGGCAGGACCAAGTTTCCAGGCTTGCATGAGCAACGGAAAATTCCATGGAATGATGGCACCGCATACCCCCACCGGTTCGTGTCTTGTGTAGCAAAAGTATTCGCCGTCTAATAAATAGCATTACAATACGTATTATTATTATTGAGATGCGTTCTCACGAAAATTATACTCACCTATCGGTATAACTTTACCGTGGTTCTTGTCTGCCCAACCCGCGTAGTACCTGAACTTTTTCGAATACCATTTTATAGGAAGGTAACGTGGAATGTATTTAACAGCTCTTACACAGTAGCGCTGTCATGGACACTATATTTGCATTGTATACATCAGCGTTTTAGCTTCCGTCATTCATTATAGCATATCAAATAAATATATAAAAGTATTAGTACGACCTGTAGCATTTTATGGTCAAATTCACATCTGCGAAGTATGATGCTGTGTAAGGTTTTCCATTGTCGAATGTTTCCAAACTCTGTTAAAAAGTGATCGATATTAGATACACATTGCACGCGTGTGTGTATGTATATAATATGTGTGTTATACTGCGGGGCGGATAGGACAAAACTTCGGAAGGCCAGTGTAGCCATAGCTAAAGCTGACTTAATCTGTACGCAAAAATACCTAGAATATAAATATATTACACGGAGAAAGGCCGGATCAACTAATCTAATAATAACCATTACAAATAACATATGTAAGAAAATTTGGCAAAAGTTTTAGTTGGCTATAAATTTTAATGTATTGTTTTTAAATATTCCAAACTAATTACCAAAATACCAAAACTTCTCCTGAAGTGTCCCAAATTTGGAAGAAATGTCAATTTCTCTAATTTTTAATTTTAGTCATAATTGCTCCGTATTAATCACAACAATTCTTTATTGGACGTAAGAAAACGCTAATAAAAAGGATAATATGGAAAAATATAGTTTACTCATTCATCAAGTAACAAAGCAAACACTTTAAAAATCGTCAGAAGTGGTTTTGTTTGCGTGACTTGATTGGTACCCGCTTACGAATGCAGACAGCATTTGAAACTATTAATGGTCAACTCAGGCGCTGAAGTAGAACGCATTGACGTATACCCCTAGACAGTTATGTGGACAAGATTCGAAAGGCGGTCGATATTGGACCGATACTATTGATAATATTGCTGCTGTTGTGTTTCCATTTTTTCATATAGTTCCACTAGTTTTAATTAACATGCAACAGAACTAATGAAGTATCATACATACAGCCAAATATTGCGCATCCCTCTCAATCAAGTCGGCTAGTTTGTTGAGAAGTGCTCCACGTTTGGAAGCGTCCATTTTCCGCCATTCCGAACCTAGCTTGAAAGCATTCTTTGCGGCAGCTACCGCTTTGTCAACATCGGCCTAAGAAAAATGCAGAGTATGATTTAGCAGATACATTGATGTGGCAATATCATGATTGCTGCGTTTGAAGAACGGTCTACTGTAAAACGTAAATGATTTACTAATGTAACGGACGACGGAATGATACGCATCATCATAATATGTTGGAAGACTGTGAACAAACCTTATCGCCTTCTTGGACATCACATATTTTTTCTTCCGTGCATGGGTTAATCGTTGGGAAGGTTTTCCCGCTAACAGAGTTCACCCATTCGTTGTTGATGAATAGCTGAAATCAATTATATTTGCAATGATTATTGCGACACGTGCCCAAAGTAACATTGGACCGGAGAATGCGATCAATGTTTCTCTATACATATTATTACGTATGTAACTGATACCAGTTTTTCTTAGTCAAGTTAGGATGGAGGTTAATGTTACAAAATAGTTGCTCCAGCAACGTTTACGATATAGCATAATGATTGGACAGCATGGAAATCAACAAACCAAAGCGTTTCCCCGAATAGTACATTGACCGCCATCGGTTTCAACACCCGATTTTAAAGTAATGCCTGATGCGCGAAAGATATTCCTATAGAAAAACCTGAATGTTGTATGGGTCGTAAATGAGTTTGCTGGACCACTGGCGTGTGCTTTTCCACCTGGTCTCTGAGATACTCAATACAGAATAAATTGGAAAATTTTCACATTACGGGATAAAACGCTTGCAGAATTATGGAGCACGGGACCGGGAAAACGGAGCACTGCCGCAGATAGATATATATAGCACGAAGAGTGGCTTATAGAATGCATCGGCTTCAACAATCCGTAAGCTTTGAATGAGTTTGCAAATGATTGCTGATGATAGGAACTTTAACATCGCACGCAGAGTGACATATAGGCCAGTACAAACGTATACCGTATCTACGGCGATCGTCATAGTTAAGTGTTAGCATTGCGCATTCTCTATCCACGAATATATATCAAATATTCGAATTATGTGACTTGCAACGATATCCTCGATAAGAAATCAGATCACAAAAAACGACGATATTGCAAACATAATAGACTCCTGATTGATTGCTTACTAATTAGTTGATTGCTTACAGATACGAGAATACACCTTGCCAATAGTTCTGAGAACATTACTACTCACTTTAGTGAACTTGATTTCCGGGTTTTCGATTGGTGATGGTATGTTTGCCATATTTCCTTAACCGACAGGCGAGACAGCAGAGATGAAATGACTTCGAGTGACACTCATTGGGTAGATATCCTTCAACAGAACGTATTCTCTCCCATTACGTTGCAGATTCGCCACAACACCTTTTCCGGTCGACGCCATGCGATCATGTTTGTATTGCCTAGGCCTGGCAAATACGACCGCCGACTGATCAAGCGCAGCTAGCAACGGTAACTCATTGACAGCACTATTTACTCGGAAAACTAACGCACTTCACGCATCAAGTATCTCATTGTAGCAACTTTGATCAGGGAAGGGCATTCATAGTTGTCCAGACGCCGAGTACTGTGAATATTTGTAAAACTATGGCGCAATTTCCACCACCTATCGAGAGCCCAGAAATCAAATACACGAAGGTAAGCGAAGTATAAACTTTCTAATTGCTCCAAGTGCATGAGAGAGAGAGAGAGAGAGAGAGAGAGAGAGAGAGAGAGAGAGAGGGGGAGAGAGAGAGGGGGGAGAGAGAGAGAGAGAAAAATAGGATAACTGCTGAGTAGCGTGTAGTGCTGTGTGGCGAACCCATGCGCTAGTTCACGAATTCTGATCCTGCAGCGGAACTGACCCTATCCGTACAATGTGCCAATGTGCAGTAATTTTGCTGTATTTCACATTGCATTGTGCATTGTGTAACCAGCATGTGACATGATGAGTTCGAATAACAAGGGTAGGATAATTTGAGAATCTGCATTCACAGATAAGCCTATTTGATCATTTCGTTCTCGTTGATTAACGGTTGGGTGAGACGAGCATCGGTTGTGAAGCTAACGCACCACCAATATCCTTTATTCACTGGATTACATTTCCGTTCGCGTTTTCGATATGGTTGTTTCATCAGCAGCGAGATCGCAGATAAGAAAACCTTCGAAAATGTCCTTAAATGCCATCATAATAGCCTTGACTAGCATTATATTATCATCACATCCAATGTTCCTCAAAGCTGCGCAGTGCTGACACGGCAGTGCAAATATTAAAGTTGGTCATTTCTTGACAATTTCTACTCAAATTCGCTAGTGGCTAGTCTATGTGCAATTTAGTGCGGAGCGGATCGACAAATTCTCTGGTCCGGCTCCGATCCGGTTGTTCAATTCTCTGGTCCGGCTCCGATCCGGCTCCGGCCGTATCAGGAAAAGTACTGATCCGGCTCCAATCCGGTCCGGCCAAAAATAAAAAAGTCCGGCCAGAAATCCGGCCCTACTCGGTACGGAGGTTCCGTGAATTGATAAATATGCCTCGTTTATGTTCACACTGGCTTGGAGGTTACTTACATGTGGTTGGTTGGTAGTTATATAGTTATAGAAGTCATGCTTATCCATAAAGATACTGGCCGGATCAAAAAAGTAGTGATCCGGCTCCGATCCGACTTCGGCCGCAACAGAAAAAGTACTGATCCGGCTCCGATCCGGTCCGGCCAAAATTGTAAAAATCCGGCCGGATATCCAATCCGGCTCCGGTCCATGCTCCGCACTAAATTATACGCATGCATCGGCATTATGGAACCAAACTACACAAATTACAAATATTTCATGACGAGAAATTGACTCGAAATCGGATAATGTCAGATGAGATAACTTAATTAGATTCGAGTCACATTGAAAGTGTGGGTGACCTGGAAATATCTTGACTCTAGTCAAAACTCGCAGTGACTCAAAATGACTTGGGATTCGAGGGCGGTGCCCGGATTCCAATAGTGGACTCCAGAGATGACTCATGTTACTGCATTATTCTGACATTCAGGCCTAATATATATGCATAATGGTTTCTTTGACTATTCAAGACGTGTACCGCAAAGAAGGTTATTTGCTTTAACATCCGTCTGATAACTTGTATATCAATGCAAAGTTATTTTAATAAAGCTGTTCATCAATAACGAATGGGTGAACTCGGTAAGCGGAAAAACATTCCCCACTATCAACCCATGTACAGAAGAAAAGATCTGCGACGTCCAGGAAGGTGATAAGGTAATGTCAAGATTATACCCTCGATCTCTATCAAATATAGATCGTTTAATAGTAAATGATTGAAATATTGCCGATCTATATTACGCAGCTGTTGCAGAACAACAACACGTATTTCATTTTAGGCTGATGTTGACAAAGCAGTCGCTGCGGCGAAGAAGGCCTTTAGTCTGGGATCAGAATGGAGGAAAATGGATGCTTCGAAACGCGGGCTTCTGCTGAATAAGCTAGCCAATTTGATCGAAAGAGACGCGCAGTATTTAGCGGTATACCTTCTGATCACTCGCGAGCCGAATGAATAGAATGATTCCATAGTATTACCTACAAGTCAATACCCCTGTTTTTCACTGGAATACTTTATTATCAAGCCTATACGTAATAGTATATTGCATTATCTCACGGATCATAAAGGCTGGGCTATAATAAGGCCGCTCTATTCTAGCAACAACTTTATTCGGATTTTGCATAAATACGACGATTGAACGGTTGGATAGACCAGTTATAAACCGCCAAAACAGTTAGCTATGGCGACGATACAAGTTGGCATATTTCCATGCTCCCTTTGTTTTAGTCGTAATGTAAACGCGGACGTTGGAATTCGGTTCATTATAATGTTAATACCGGTAATAATTACGAAATCTTCATTCGGAATTATCTGGATGCCGGGGACATTTTGAGGCAGATGTGATGCAACAATGCGACCACACATACTTGAATTATATTCTTTGTGTAGGTGTTATATTCTCCATTTAACCTGCATATAACGCAGTGGTTTCCAAACGTTTTCATCTTGCGACAAACGACAAACATTAAAAAGCACCTACGCTACATGCGTTAATGCGATGCTTGTTTAATGTTTATACGATAAATGAACATGTACTGCTGAGACGAGATTGCTATATTGGCATGCACATCCGTATTTCGTCTTAAATTGAAACGAATTTCACTATCAACATCTTTCAATTCTTGCTAAAACCGAAAAGATATTTTCAAATCTAGCCATAGACATGCAAGTAGCAATATCGTTGCCTTTGCGCCGAACTGTGAAGTCAGTGTGCACGTTTTGCCTTCTCAGAGTTTGGTGTCAACGTCACCGACTTGTTCCCAATGGTGACTATTGAGTGAAACCGCAACACTGCTGCCGGATGATTATAATGTGGCCTATGCACATTGCACATTTTCGGCATTTGCTGTTGTGAGGGACTATGTAATGGAAGAAGGCTATGTATTACTGAAAATGTCAAAGTTTTATTTAGATATATGATTGATAATAGAATTATTTCTAAATCATCTCCGAATTGCTTCGCGGGCCTGATTACATCGTCTGGCGGGCCTGATTACATCGTCTGGCGGGCCGGATGTGGCCCGCGGGCCGTATGTTTGACACCCCTGACCTACAGGCTTATGACCTATTTCGACAAAATAATTTATAGTTGTTGTATTCAATTTTGAGCACTCTCCTTGTGGTCATTTTATACCAGATCGATAATACTTATTATGATTTCTGAGATGCCAATATATAGCACGATCCACCCTCGTTCCAGACTTTTGTAGAACACAACATACGCAGATCCAATGGCGCGGAGGAGCCTAGATTTAACCTCCAACACTTAGCAAGAGATTCTAGAGTCGACCTCGGTCGGACCCGCAACATATTGGTATAACGGCGGTGCAACTTACCGCTACGCTATCTTTCCAGGGATGGTACTCGAAGTGCTAGGTTGCCGCGAACTATTTTCCCCTTTCAGACGGTGCCGCGAGGTCAAAAAGGTTGAGAACCACTGAACTAACTGGACACCAAATACTCAGGTTAACTGTCCAAGTCCATCTCCGGTGAACTCCGGACCAATCTACTTTTTCATATCGGCTCACTATAGGTGCCGAAATCGCGAGTGGTCATGTTATGAATAATGGTCGCGCCAATCGCGAAAATGTTTTCAGATTCACGAATGAATTTCGTCGAATATTAGTAGTTTCACATGTTACTATCAAATATTTATCCGTCATCAGCCTGTGTGATCAGATTCATCGCTATAGAGTTGATAGAGGGAGTGTTTTCGAAAATTTAGGGCAAGTTATAAATGATGATGCATCTTCGGGTGGGCCAATTGCTATTAGTCACTTTTTTGCAAGCCGCATTGAATCGCGCATGGCGCTACATATATGCAGCTCGTAATCGAAATTTTGTAGATGCTAATTGCTATACATGCGAAATGCGACACGTTCCAGGGTAACTCATATACATTATCGTGACGTCGTTGAACGAAATCACTACTTTTGGTTGCATCAGTTTAATTCTCAGTTATGTATGTTCCGTACGACAGAGTTTGGAAACTTTGGACAACGGAAAACCGTATCTCGCATCCTATTTTGGAGATCTTGATGTAACCATCAAAGTCTACAGGTTAGTCAGCCCCCTACTTTTTACCTACAATATCGCATATTCTGCATCGTCGGAACAATATCCTATAGATTCGAAGGTCCCGTATAGCGGTAGTCTATACTTGCCGTGTGATCGTATGCAACAAACCATTCATTGACGCAAATACCGATTTCTCACCGTTGGATTGCTCGTAAAGTGAACGTTTCAAGGCAATTCAACTTTGCGACCCCTGTTAGTGTTTGCACGCTGCATCAAACTGATATATTCTTATCCATTGTCTTGTGTACTGTACAGTAGGATTGTTAAAAGTATTTTTCCGTAGCACATTTCACTTCACAGGTATAATGATTGAAAGTGTCAGGTTGCAATAAAAAAATCAGGGATATCTCAAACTTCCTGAACTCTCTATCTAGATATCCCTGAATAAAATGCTATGCACCAAATTCGGCTCAACTCCAACCAGTAGCAGCATTTCGCTTGCTGGTGGAATATATACACTCTGTCAGAGCACCCCTAAAAACAAACGTCATAATGCAGTGCGAGCAAAATAGCCACAAGCTCCCTACTGCTTTCGTGCCGCGACAGAAATACTTCGAGATAATGGCACTTCAGATATTAATTTTTTGGTATTTTACCTGACTTTACCTGACCTGTCTTTATCCAAACTCTATCACATGCCTTTCTCGGGACGAAAACGCGCGTAAAAGCACCCCTCTCATACTTAGGGCTTGTCTGGAACGCGACACGACAAAATTTGTCAGTGTTTTATTTTTATAAATAGCATAATAATTATAATTTTCTTCTATTTTCATTCTATTAATAGGCTGAATTTTTAAATTGGAATTGGCCCGCCGCTACTGGCCAAAATTGGACCAGAGTTGGCGTGCAACTTTTGTTAGGCAACTTAACAGTTTGGTCATTGCCATCACATTGCCTGTGAAAATTGAGGAAAAGTATGGTTCTTCTCAACATCCCTGTACAGTGTACGTACAGCCCTGTTCAGGTATCATGCATCTGTAATATAGACAAAGATTGTATAATGCTGGCCGGAATCAATAGAGAATCAAGTTTACCATTATACAGTACAATAATTAGTACAGTACAGTAACTTGTGACTTTTAGAAATACCTCAGAAGACTGGTGTATATTAAGATAATGTATTATCCCCAAATTAGAAATTTATGAATGACGACAACTAACAGTTGAAAGAGCTTCTTGGAGGTTCAGAACTTCAATATACAATTGAATCACGCATCACGCTCACACTTTCATCTGTGTGCCTTGGAGTCGATTTATATTCAAATACATCGCCCCAGGCTTTGTCTGGAAAAGGAGTTCGTGTACTATCTTAAAATAGTACATTGAACGCGCTCCTACTTGAGATCTCATTTCATGCTGGTGACGCCATATTTTGTGATACGATTGTTGATATATACAATGTTCTTTCCAATTCTCTACTAGTTGCTGACGATTAACCCTGACGAGTGTCAGCCGAAAATATTTGGTTCGTTTCAATATGAATATACTATTCAATTGTAAACTAGCAGTTTATCACACACGACGTCACCTAATGTAACCTGTGTGTCCGATGCTATTTACAATCAGAACAATTTCAGTCATGATCAGATTGATTGACTGAGCGGGATCTATTATTAGATCTCATCTAATGTGTGGCTCTTATTTATACAGATATTACGCAGGATGGACCGACAAAAACCATGGCAAAGTCATACCGATAGGTACGTCACCTATAAATATCCACAAGGCGCATTTGCGCATTTGTTCTATTTATAATCGCGTTACAATCGTCTACAATTGGAGCAGGCTTAAATTGAATCTCGTGAATGTGTATGTGCTGTGCAATTGTACGGGTGCAGTGTATTGGATTATAACAATTTGTTTCAACTTTCTAAGGTTTGGTATTCGATCCTCTATTTTGGATGAAAAAGACTAGACAGTTGTTCACGTATAATTTAGGAGTTCTACGTATGCGTTAGCGATACACCGCCTTTTTGCGTGTATATTCAACTGGATAGTCGTCCCTCGATTCAGAGTAAATTGTGACTCAATCTGCATTTCAAACAGCCAGAATCATGCAATGACTTTGAATTATTCCTCGTGCTTCGAAAATTCGAATTGACCTGACTTTTGACTTGACTTGACTTGACTTGACTCGCGTCACCGTCAAAATCGTTTGACTTGACTTGATTCGAGTCCCCGTCGAAAATCGAGGGACATGACTTGACTCCCGTCAAAACATGAAATGTTTCGAGATGACTTGTGACTCGAAGGTAGTCGTAAAACGTACTGATTGTACTTCTACCCCGGGTGCCTTTGGCAGAGCTCGAAACTCGCTACTTATACTCAAGTATAAACGGTACAGTTTTCTCAACTTATAATTTTCCGGGATTGTCCATTCTCAAATATGGAAACTCTAATGTATACGTTATTTCTAAATTACCAGACGGGGAATACTTTTGCTTCACAAGACACGAACCAGTTGGCGTGTGCGGCGCAATAATCCCTTGGAATTTTCCGTTAGCGATGCAAGCATGTAAACTTGCTCCAGCCCTTGCCTGCGGAAATACAGTCGTTTTGAAGACGGCCGAACAGACTCCACTGTCTGCTCTTTATGTCGCATCTCTCATCAAGGAGGTATTGGAATTGACAATATGCATGCATTTGAAGCCCACGTAGATTTTCCCATCCGAGTCACCATTTCTGCTTGAAGGCCATATACCATAGTAGTTGCTTCCAGTTGTCCAATGTTAATGTTCTACCTAATGATACATACCACATTTAAACGATGTATGTGCGGGAAACAGTTTTTATACGGCGAGAAAATATTCAAAAGGATATTTATCGATGCCACGTCTGATATTCTTCGTGGTTCATATAGATGATTTTGTTTTTCATTCTTGGAGAGCAGTGACGTATACATATGCATTAATGGAAATTTTGATGTTTAAGATTTATCAGAAATAGCATTGATCCAAACTAGGGACCCTTTTGAAAGGATTCGAATTTGATGTGCACACAAATTAGATCAGGTTACGTTACGGATAGTTGGATGGTTCATGCATATACTTTGATAGTTGGCAATTTGAAATCACGGTCTATCGAAGATAATCATCAGCTTGGGGCCTATGATCTGCTCCTCGGCAAAATTGTAGCGACGATATCTTCACAGGCGGGTTTTCCTCCTGGTGTGGTGAACGTCATTTCCGGATACGGTCCAACAGCGGGAGCTGCGATTTCTGAACACATGGATGTCGACAAAGTTGCCTTTACTGGATCCACCGAGGTATAAACAGATATGATCAAAGTCATCAGTGTTGCTGCTCAACTAAAAGTAGAAGTAGCAATTTCAAGGACATTTCAAAACTACTTCAAGTAAAATTATAAATTAAGATTCGAAAAGTACTCAAGTAAGTAGCTACAACAAATAGATTTAGTCGATGGCTTCCATACTTTTAGCAGTTTCGAAATTCGCGGGTGCATCTCCGCGATGTATATACGCAAATGACCAATGACACTATAGATAGGTACAATTTTCGAAAGTATATTCACCTACCGTGATTCAGGTGTGCTTTCGCCCACTCGTCATAACAGTTTCACTGCGATGCAAGCATATCTAAAATCTATCTTCTACTTTACAAAATCCAAATTGTAAAGGGTAAGTAGTTTTGCATTCAAACATGTCAAGTAGAAATGGAAGTAGTGTAAAAACATAACCACTTGAGTAAATAATTCAAGTAGGCAAAACAACTTGAGTATTTGGAAAAAGTAGAAGTACATCGTTACTGACCACCTCTAGGTATATGTTTCCTGATTTCCATTTTCCTGCACTAAAACGAAGAGAAATACACTCCGAAAACTCAATTTCAGGTTGGGCAGCGCATTATGATGGCAGCAGCGCAGTCAAACTTGAAAAGAATTACGCTGGAACTTGGAGGTAAAAGCCCAGTCATCGTATTCGCCGACGCGGACATTGACACGGCAGTCGAAACTGCGCATTTTGCTCTCTTCATGAACATGGTAAGAAATCTTCTCGACTTCCAACACCATTTCAATGCATCACCATATTTTAAATAAGATACTTCGTCATTAGTTTTTACTCTTTATTGTAGGGCCAAGTATGTACCGCCGGCTCGCGGGTTTACGTGGAAGATTCGATTTACGACGAATTCGTCAAGAAAAGCGTGGAGAGGGTCAAACGGCGAGCGGTGGGAAGCC
Organism: Botryllus schlosseri; assembly: GCF_051294905.1. NCBI lineage: Eukaryota > Metazoa > Chordata > Ascidiacea > Stolidobranchia > Styelidae > Botryllus > Botryllus schlosseri. The sequence continues at coordinate 12,819,864 of NC_137247.1, read as the reverse complement.
CGTGGCAACCTACGACTGAACATGGCCCGCAGGTACAGCCTCCACGTTTCAGCAGCGAAAATAAATCGAAGGATCTATAAACTGTAGGAATAGAGGGTAATTCGCGATGAGAAATTTCACAAAACCAGACTATATATGATCGCAAAACTCTCCGATAAACCAAACTCATGTGATTAAGTACTATAGGTAGTCAGTAACGACGTACTAATAGGGTTAGTTCGGATATCAATAATTTTCACTATCCGGATATATCCGGATATTTGGAATTTGTCTAACCGGTTAACCGGACAATAACTGCTAAGTAAGACAATCGATTTCATGAGGTCTGCATGAAAAACGGATCGCAAAATCATTACACAGTGTTATTGTAGAGTACCTATACGTACACGCGCAAGCGCAGTACGAGCAGACTTTGTGGTATCCTTTTGACCATTCTTATGTTAAGGTTTGGAGTACGAGAAGGACGACTAGCTGATACTGGAATTGATGCCGAAATGATACCTCGCTCTAATTCACGTGATCAGGCACGCAGCCAGTCTAAAATTTAGGGGGGCTTGAAATAAAATGATGGGGTTTCGATTTTTTTCGAATTAATTATCAGCGGAAATCAATTACGCTTGCACTCACGCACATGTTTGCGAACATTAGATGTTATTCAGTTTCGCGGTGTCACTCTCATAATACACTTAACGGCATGTCGTCACCAAGCCATCGGGAGATAGGATCGTGAACATTGTGCATGCGATTGTGCAGGCCAGCGATGGAATAGTGTGCACACTGCACACTGCATAGGGCTTATTGCAGATGCGATTCTTTAATCCACCGGAACTATAGGCTTGTTGAAGACGCGATAAATCAGGCCAGATACGATAGCCGAGCGTGCGGCAATCAATTACCTAATGTGGCGATCTTCTCAACAAGAGACCACGTCACGTTACATTGTGCAATGCGCACAGACGCATCTCGCTAATTGACAACACGCTTCTCGCTAATCGGCCGCGCACAATACTGAATACGACTTATTGAAGATTACTAAAAAGTGTAAAACTCATTATCAACGATTCTTTTTTATCCGGTTAACCGGCAGAATTATATCCGGATATCGGATAGTAAAAATACCTACGGTGAACCGTTATCCGGATAATCTAACCCTAGACTAATACTTACTTATTTAGTGCAATTTTCGCTTACTTGCACTAATTATTCAAGTTTAGAATACTTCCAATTACCAGTTATTTAGTCACTGCAAATATTGACTCGAGTCAAGTCAAGTCATTCGATTTGTGAAGGTAGGCTCAAGTCAAGTCACTCGATTTTTGGAGGTGACTCGATTCAAGTCGAGTCAAGTCAAGTCAAGTCAAGTCAAGTCAAGTCAAGTCAAGTCAAGTCAAGTCAAGTCAAGTCAAGTCAAGTCAAGTCAAGTCAAGTCAAGTCAAGTCAAGTCGAGTCAAGTCAAGTTAAGTCAAGTCAAGTCAAGTCAAGTCAAGTCAGGAGTCAAGTCACCATTCAAGTCAACTTGATTATAAGTAGTACGAGACATAATTACGTTATTGCATTTTGATAGCTGTTTGAAAGTCGCCATTTGTTTTGAATCGAAGGACGAATATATAGAGTCAAATAAACATGCAAAAAAGGCGTCGTATCGCTCACGCATACGTATAGAACTGCTAAACTATGTATAACTGTATATAGCCTCAGTCTATATCAGCCAAAGTAGAGAATAGAATACGAAACCTCAAAAACGAATTGATATGAACCCGTCTACACATCCGTGAGATACAATTTAAGCCTGCGCCGATGGTTGGCGAATAATAAAAACCTATGCAAACTTATTAAGATTCGATTTAAATCATACAAGAGGTTTGGTTAAAGTGACTACCGAGTACCGACCATAATGAGCAGTCTATAGAATAGATTACTTTACTCCTAGTTGACGACAACGAAAGCTGTAAGCTCCAATCAGTTCGTTTGCGGTCAATTTATTTGTGACAGAGAAATGGAGGCTCAGTAAAACGAACAATCATTGAGTGATTGCTCACTCTCACAGGACACACCAGCGTATCGCGCACAATCCGAATATATGCAAAATAAGCCATTTTTATCTACACCGTTACTTAAGTCCATCCACATTTCTGAAACGTCGGGTCAAGTCAAGTCAAGACATTTTTGCAAAGTAACTCGAGTCACGTCATACGAAAAAGTGGACTCGAGCCATCCCAACACTGAGATTCACCCAGCACTTTCGAAAGTAGGGACCTTCGATCGGCTACTAAAAGTCTGCGACGTGACGACCAAATCTAATATTGGAAACTATTTATCTGGGTGCCTTCCAAGCATTTCATTTTATACTCTTCTTCTCTCACTTGAAATAGCTTTGACATGTCCAGGAAATCTCTACTTCAGCTTGTAACTCAATATATACTTACGGTGTTACTTTTACTTCTATTTGAATAACAACTCTGACCGTCTATGATTTTAAGTAGCAGCATGAATGGCTTTTCAATCCTTATTTCCTTTACCTTTGAAACAGGTCGACCGCGAACAATTTGATAAAATCCTCGGCCTTATCGAGCAAGGAAAACAATCGGGTGCAAAACTTATGTGCGGAGGGAAGCGATGGGGCGACAAAGGATATTTTATCGAACCGACCGTGTTCGCTGACGTGGACCAGAATTCAGTCATCGCGAGGGAAGAGGTGAGCGGCCATTAAAACTGGCAATATAGAGAGAAAGAGAGAGAATATTTATTTGGCAATCGTGCAAATCAATATGATATACAGGTAAGCAAGGTGTATAGACGGGAGGTTCGATATACCAGCGTCATCAAAGCTGAGCATCCAAAGTCAGGAGCACCTTAATACAGAAGTCGTTATCATCAAACCTAGGATTGAGTAATAACAAAAGATAAATTTAGAGAAAATAACACCGCATCAAGGAAATTAATTATAAATTAGATAAGGTCAATGGTCATTTGGCTCTTGCAAATACAATTTAACGGGGCTTGAGAGCAGAGAGTCAAAACATCGTTCTTGAAACTCACAAGAAGGAAATCCGTTTAAAACCAAAAAAGGTAACTCTAATTCGCCTTTCTTCGTATAGATATTTGGACCCGTGCAACAAATAATGAGATTCAAAACCATCGACGAAGCGATTGAAAAGGCGAACGATACGAAATACGGCCTCGCCTCCGCCGTGCTCACCAAAAATATGGAGACGGCCATGAAGATGTCAAGCGCCATAAAGGCCGGAACCGTTTGGTGAGAGACTGGATTATATTACTGACCAGCAATTATAATTATATTAGGAACTACACTACACAGACATCATATATATGGTATAGTTATTTTATAAAAGTAAGTGTGTAGCGGTCGCTGAAACGACTTGTTGCAAGACACGCTTGTATAGTGCTTGATTGGAGTCGACGCTACAGCTACAGTTCCCGTTGTACGCACTAGTCGACTGACTAATGACCGCTCTGAGTACTCTTGCAATCCTGATCATACACGCAGATCCAAGGAGCTTTCTTTAATAGCACAGAACAGTCAAATAGTAGTAATTAGTGGTCAGAAACTTGTAGATCAACCAGGATCAAATCATACTGCAACATATTAACGAATATAGAAAGTTGAAAATGGTTGGATGTAGCTAATTGTCTGTATGTGTATACGACTCTGCGGTTGAAGCGCGAGCACCTCACGCTCGTTACGGCGCTACACTGGTGATCTCTCAAAGCATGTGGCATGTGCTTCGCAGACTACTTTATCAATAAGATTAAGGTCGCGGGAAATGAGGTTAGGTGAAGGGGTGCGTGAGAAGATTACTGGCACCCTGCTGGGACAGATGTTACAAAGTGTATCCCATTGCATATGGATCCGTGCTACCATACACGGCGTACTGCACATAGTGGCATTTATGATAACTCTAAAATAGTCAACATGAAGAGTTGATGACAAATATCTGCCCCTCACTCTGAAGAAAAATGTTCGACAACTCCATAAACCAGACAAAATATGGGTTTTACTCTTGAAGAATAGTCGCAAGGTCTCCCCTCTCTCGTACAAAAGACGTGGGGCAAAATAATTCAACGCAAAATGGAATCGGCTCATTTTTGAATTCCCCAGTGGAGAAGGACTAGTGCATAGGCATATTAGCTTAAAAATATCGTTCATAGGTAACAAGAATAGATAAGATAAATGATAGTAATCGTGCAATGTTGCGGTCGTGTGATCCATTTTGGTAATGAGTTTCAAATACACGCCTTCTGCTAATTTTATCAGAACAGTAAGAAAGATTCAAGTGATTAATAATCGCCAATTATTATAACGATCATTCCAGCATTAATAAAATAATATAGCTCTACTTTTCATACTTCTTATGGCCCATAATATACAGCCTTCATTCTGAATTATATGCGTTGTAAAATAGGATCAATACGTACCATGTCCTTGCGGGAGCGGCACCTTTCGGCGGGTACCGAATGTCAGGACAAGGAAGGGAAATGGGCGAGTACGGCCTGAGAAATTACACCGAAGTGAAAACGGTATGTTTCTGGTGCTATCAAAACTATTTTCTTCATAATTTCGAGGCTATGCGATTAAATTACAGGTCACCATGAAAATTTCAGAGAAGAACTCATAAAAAGAATATTGCAGTTATCGGGAATATATTAATGTCTTCTATTCTCTATAATTCTTTCTCTAAATATTGGACGTCGTACAACAATGTTTTGTTTTTCTATAATAGCTAACATGTTTGTATAACCTAATACTGATTGGTGTGGAGAGATATTTTCTTGCCATCAATGACCGAAACAAACATGTTATGTAATTTCAAGACAATATTAAAGCAAGTATCGAAATATATATATTATCAATGTTAGTACTGTATGGTTATGGCTCATACCGTCACGCATGACTTGTGTTCATGCTGACAAAGACTTTTGTGTCAACTCACTAGAGCTGAAGGTAGTGACAACTGCACGTTTCGGTTAAGTCTTTTGTTCATTTATTTTCAGCTTAATCATTTATTTGAGTATAAAACTTACTAATAAATGCATAATTGTACATGGTTAAGCTTAATACAACCAAATATTGAAAAGTTTGTCCCAGTGCAAATAATGTGATTCGGATTAATACGTGGAAATAAAGACTGTGAAGATCAACTAGAGTTCTATGGAAAAGAAGGACTTGTTGGATATTGTGAAACGGCAGCTACAATCATCACTATAAACTACAAGGGCTTGGAGCAATGTTCCCTTTAAGCTGCGCACGTGCGCAAATTCGCAATCCTGACATGGTCTCTGCGCACAGAAAATCTAAGTTAAGCCACAAAAATCAGAGTGATGACATTTTTTTTAGTCGTTGCGCAATGTTGTTCAAGGGACCGCGCAGTGAATTGGTGAGTGCGCGCAGACTCGTCAAAATTTGAGGGAACATTGGTTCGGAGGGTTAGGGTAGGCCGACTTGATAACATCTCTCCTCGTGATGTGCCCTAACTTTACGCGATTTGAAAATAGCTTAATATCACATGAATTCTGTCGAAGTCTGTAGTACACGGTCCTTGGCCTGTGTAAACGGATGAATTTACATGCGAGGCTTATCGCCTGCAATCTTGTGACAGGAAATAGCGTCGTAAGCTTTCGCTTGCAACACTAATCCGGCGTACTGATTAAATGAAGAATAGACGAGTAATGTAGGCCTACCACCCAGCGTACTGTTGAATTTTTATCTATAGTCTCCTATGACCGTCGTCTTATCCTCATAAGCGGAGTTTTACAAAAGCCTATAACGGAAGGTGGCCTTGTTAGAAGTTGGTGGCTCAGGAAAAACAAATAAGAATATTATAATGACTGCCCAGTGCCCACACCTGTCGTCGGGATGAGTACATAAAGAACAGATCATAGTAACTGGTATTTAGTGAATGCTATTGTCGCATTGCTTCCGAAAACCTAAATATTAATAATGTCAGAGCTCCAAGGAATGTGAAATTAGGTTTTAGTGCAGGGGCGGGCAACAGACGGCCCGCGACGAAATTTTGTCCGGCCCACGGACAGTTTTCCGTCTTACATGATAACACTACTTGCTTACGTCAAATTTTAGTGACTGTATGTTATTATACGCAGCGTGCGAGAGTGGAGCTTACGCGTATGCTCATCGAATCGAGAACACTTGCAATATCGGCATTTACGATGTACTCAACCCTAATGAATTGATATGTTGTTGTTGTTTGCGGTACCGGGCTTATCAAACGCTTTGAATTCTTAACCATTTGTAATCGGCCGGCCTACTAATCAAAATTTTACTGCATCCACAAAAAAGACGATCTACCTTTACGAATTTATGACTACAAACGTGAACACCTAAAAAAATCATTTTTAAAGAGGTGTGCCCCCTTAATTAAGGATTGCACCTTGGGTTGATTGATCAGAGAGAAACAGAAATGGCGGTGCCTGTAAGACAATGCCGTTCTCCAATTCACATTGTTTTCGTCATTATCGGCGAAAAATGGCTTTGAAGTGACATTGCTGTAGTTAAAATGCCCGGCTTGTTGCGAAACATCGTGTTGTCGCCGCTGAATCAGATAGCCTAATTGAGTAGGCCTGGTGGTAAAGTTAACCTATAATGATATCGGCTAACAATTTTCTCTATGGCTGCAGTTATTATCCCGGTTTGTAGTGACCGTGTGGAATGACAGTAAAACAATTGGGGTCTGGCTATCCTCGCGCGTACAGTAGGGCTCTTCAAAAATGACTTTTTTCTCAAATCGTACTGGCTACTTGATAAAATTGTTAGGTTACCTAATTTAAGCCTACACACCAAATTGGTTCAATTCCAACCAGTAGTCGCATTGCTACAGGAGAAGAAAGTTTCTATTTATTATATAAAAATAAAAAACAAACAATTTGAAAATTTTCTGTTCACCCCATGAAAGTGTTAGGTTGTCTGTAGAAACGATGTTCACCAAATTTGGTTCAATTCCAAACAGTGGAAGCGGAGTTATAGCCGTCGAAAATTTTGGATTTGAATAAAATAGTATTTACGGTGGGCACCACTATAATAAATAATTGAAGAATTGGTCACCGTAAATACTATTTTATTCATAATCCAAATTTTTTTACGGCTATAACTCCGCTTCCACTATTTGGAATTGAACCAAATTTGGTGAACATCGTTTCTATAGACAACCTAACACTTTCATTCCTTTTCGCTTTGTCTGAAAATGCCAGTGTTGGGATCAAAACACTATACCTTCGAGTCATTGTACATTTTGACTCGAGTCAAGTCAAGTAATTCGATTTTCGAAGGTGTCTCGAGTCAAGTCAAGTCACTCGTTTTTTGGAGGTGGCTCGAGTCAAGTCAAGTCAAGTTAAGTCGCGAGTCATGTCACAACTCAAGTCAAATTGAATTTTCGAAGTATGAGTGATGATTCAAAGTCATTACCTTTTGCTAGCTGTGTGAAAACAGATTGATTGGTCTTTTATATTGAATCAAACAACGAATATAAAGTTGACTATACATGCAAAAAGGCGTTGTTTCGCTCACACACACTGATAATAAAATAACTGAGCCAAAATAGAGGATCGAATACGAAGCCTCGAGAAAGTTGAAGAAAATTGATATGATATGGTACAATACACTACCCATCTACACATCCGGAGGTACAGAACTTCAATACAACAATTGATTATAGCCTACTATTCAAGCAAGATACAGTGATTTAATAGACACTGTTTACTTGATGACTTGAAATTGACTCGTAAATTTTTCTCAGGGTCACGAGTCATTCGAGTCAATCCACATTTCTGAAGCGCTGAATCAAGTCAAGTCGAGTCATCCCAACACTGGTAAATGCACATATCCTGATTGTGGATATATATAAGGGTTTCTCAAACAGTGGGCCACAGGAGCATTTTGAGGTGGGCCACAGAGGTATTTGAAAAATTGTAGAATTAGTGAAAAGTTTTGTTTTTCGCACAAAAATATATTCATATCATCGAATTATACGTTGAGTAACCTGTACATAAACCTTTTCATCCGACTCTGATGAGTCGTAGTGGAACGTATGGGGTCACAATGTGCCAGTCCAAAATGGGGGGGAAACACGACAACTTTTGTCCCACGACTATGACAACCTACGGCTAGCAGCAACGGGAGTAATTTCGATTGTGTAATAACTGGAAATTAATGCTGAAAACCAAGTATTCCGGCAGCTTCATATGTCGCATGCCGTTGAAAAGGGTGTGCAATGTGCATTAAACTCGTACTGAAGTGTATTTGATGTAGATTTACGGTACTTCGGCAGGTTGTATTGTTGTAACATAAAAATGGACAAAATTGCAATCAATTATTACCAACTGCCTGTTGAAGTGTGCGGCACCACCGCAGCGAATCGTAATTCAGTGCAGCACAATAATCCTTGGAGTCGGATTAAAATGTCCGGTCTTCGAATCATTGTATGTAAGAGTCACATGAATTGATTGTGTCATTGGATTCAATGTACCGACATCGCAACTTCAGTAGGTATATGACATACTATGTACATTGTAGAGCAGGGGTGGGCAAACTACGGCCCGCGGGCCGCATGCGGCCCGCAACATCGTTTTGTGCGGCCCGCGAGATACTCAAGAAAATATGGAAATATTGATAAAATTCGTACAAAAAACCTACAGGGACCAAATTAAACTTTTTTAAAATATAATTTACCATATATGTTAATTCTAAGGTAAATACTTCCTATGTTATTTTTTATGAATAATTTCTGGCGCGACAGAGTGGCCTCGAGGCCCACGCATTTTGAAAGGTTTGAACTGCTAAACATCACAGATATCCTAAACGGGATTGATATAATTCGGATCGCGAGTGTGATTCCAGATTGGCCACTTCCGCAGCAACGTTTATTACTTTTAGTGCTGTGCTTGAAGAAAGCGATTCGCGAGTGTATTGGGTAGATTCGTTCTCTGTATGCGTAAAACAGGGGTGGCGAACCTGTGGCCGTAGAATGAAATTTGTGTGGCCGTAGAATGAAATTTGTGCGGCCGTGGACACTAGACACGCAATTCAATTAGTATGTGTTGGCGGCCGTCGACATGCAATTTGAATTTACGAATCGACTCCTGATTTCTTGAAAGATTTTAATTAGTCTTGATATTTTCTTCGCGCTGCATGCGATTCAATTTCACTACATTTTTCGATTTTATTATAGAAGCGCTCTTTGTCATCAGAGCCCCACAGTACAGATGCGAAAAGCAGAGGAAAATCATGCGCCTCATATAGAAATACCAACTCGTAATCGAGTGCACCTCACTATACCGACAATCTGATGGGATGTCAAGAAATAACAGCAGGGAACAAAGTGACTAACAGCAATTAGCCCACCCGGAGATGCATCATTTATAACTTGCCCTAAATTCTCGGCAACACCCCTCCATTAACGCTACCGGTGAATCTCATCACATGGGCTGAGAAAGGTTAAAGTTTGATAGTAATGTGCAAAACTACTAATATTAATGACGAAATTCATTAGTGTATCTGAAAAAATTTTCGCGCTTCGCGCGGATATGATTGTTTCCTTTCCATTTCCAGTGCCCACTCGTGACTTCGGTTCGTATACTAAGCCTATGTCAGTAAATAGACGAGTCCGGAGCTCACCGGAAATAGACATAGACACTGTAACATTGATATTTGGTGTCCAGCTTGTTCGTTACGAATATGCTCAGGATTGCGGCCGTATAGGCTACATGAGTAGTCGAAATGCGGCCATGAATGGCCAAAAGATTGGCCACCCCTGGCGTAAAAGTAGGCTATATTTTATCTACACATGGTATCTACACAAGTAGGCTATATTTTATCTGCACATGGTATCTACACAAGTAGGCTATATTTTATCTACACATGCTATTTTATCTACACGTGTTTGAAGCTAACATGGTTTTGATGCTGTCAGCATTGTGTGTCCAGTCCAGGAACTGACCCAAAAGTGGAATTAGCAAATCTATGAACAGATAGCTGCTCACCGATTCAAATCTCAATCCCTTTTCTAAGAATCGGGAAAACCGACTCTCATCCCTATAGTTTTGACAAATTGGCTTTTGAGGTCGACCAGCCTATAAAGTCTCGCCACTGTTTCTGACGCGTATGTAAGATTTCGTCAAAGCAATCTTTGGTTGGTTTTGAATAAGCATATATATTATATTCATGTCCTCGCTATACAATCAAATACCAATATTGTGTTTTGGTTTATAATCCCAATTTTATATAGTGCGGCCCGCGAATAGATCCAGATGTTGAATGCGGCCCGCGAGCTCAAAAGTTTGCCCACCCCTGTTGTAGAGTGTACTACACTGTATAGTGTACAGCTTGCATAAAAAAATCATTCTCCACTTCTCTGTACCCAATTCACCATAGAATTGCTTGAAGCTGGCTCAGAATGGGTACATTATTTGCCATCACAGTGGAACGAAAACCCCAATCACACCGCGGGGGTTGGATCATTGCGTTTCGCCACGTGAATGGGACAGCGGGCGACCATAATGTACACTAGAGTTATACGATCTATCAGGGCAGTATTACTGCCGCACCCCAAACCCCCAATCGGGGAAGCTCGAGGAGGCCCAAAATTATTTCGTTGGTCGTTCGTTGGAGGATATTTATTCAATTTGAAAATTTCCGTAACGCGACGCGCGATTTCCTTTGCATAAGGTTCTGCATTTAAATATGACTAGTAAGATAAAAATGCGCATATGTTACAGAATTAGGCATATAAGCGCCGGCGATTACCACGCATCGAACAGGACTATGACTCTAGGACAGAGGCGGGCAACTTCTCCAGTCGGGGGCCGGATATGGGAAAATGAAGTACTTGGCGGGCTGGATTCCTGAATCGATACATTAAACGCATATTTATCCACCTATACAAGACAAGGATTAATCGTATTTAATGTAAACTTTAAGTGTGAAGCATAGAGAGAGACCTAAGCAGTATTCAATGAATGTATTAACGTAATGTACTTCAATAACTGGTGAAGTCAATGAGACATCTGTGGTCTATCAAAGTTGTGTACAGGCTCTTTGAACTCTGGCAGCATTTCGGACACAAAGAAAACATTGAAAACTATTATTTGTGTCCGAAGAAGGAAAGAATAACCTACTCACTGTAAGCAAGCGAGTCTAGTGGAGAATTGCGGAAGACTGTGACCGCTGACCCTGATCCGACTGCCGGGCCATATGTTGCCCGTCCCTGCTCTAGGATAAGAGGTGAGCCACAGAACATTTTCAAACCGGAAAATGGGTCACGGACAAACAAATCTCATCATTAATGCCAGCATTATAAATGTAATCTGTCTGCTGGTGGTTTTTTCCATTTCTGTGGGGCTTATCAGTTTGAAACAAAGTGGATAGAAGTTAGGATTTGTTATAACTTTACTTTGGCATGAAAATTGGAGAACAAGATAAAATCTGCGGTCATTTCATGTGATCTGCGGAACACGCCGATGAAATTTGAATGGTTGGCTTAGGGGAGACCGCCAGACCGGCATTCAATGAGTACTAGCCAGCCTTCAGGATTACCGGACCACGACCTAACATCGACCTCGCCCTCCGCCACATGCCACCACATTTTGTCGCTTGCGTCTTATATTCTCTGCATTAATTTTCATTCAGTGTGCATGCCTCTTCTTTACTTCGCCTAGACTAAGGTGGCTGTCTGACCTTAAAGGTTACTCCAAGTTGTTTCGACACCTTCCTATCTTTTCATTGCATCGCAGTCTTTAGATGATCCAGGATAGTCGATATTTGTTCGCATCATTTATTTTTGTTGGTGTGTTTGCACGTTGAATAAGCAATTATGCGCATTATCACAGGGAAATGTGGGGTATACCGAGAAATAAAAAAGTGACATTTCTCAAAGACTATAGGGATACTTTTTTTGCATTGTAGTGATTAGTTTGGAATAGCAAAACACAATACACGACAATTTTCACTCAACTAAAAATTTTGATACATGGTGATATGTGCACATGAGCTAAGTAGCGTATAGTTAGTACGGGACCTACGATAAGTCATCCTATAGGCCTCGGTTAGCATAATATAGGGTTGCCATACGTCCGGAATTTCCCGGACATGTCCGGAATTTCACTGAAAAATCTGCGTCCGGGAGGAATTTCTAAAATATGCCTAAATGTCCGGAATTTTGAAGGCTTGAAGTAGGCTCAAAAGTTTTTCGTAAATCAACAGAAACAATATTATTTTCCAGCAGCTTTATGCTATTTGAAAATCTTCTTCGCACTGCGCGCGAGTTAATGCAACGTACATTGATATTAGTATGGGCACCAGGCACCACCCTCGCCAAAAATGCAATGCAAAAATAATTATAAATAACCATAAGCTTATTCAAGTATTGAGCTGGGCTACGGAACATTTTCAAGCTGGAAATGAGGTCGCGACCATAAAAGGTTGGGAATCACCGGATGTGCAACCTGCTGGTGCATTTTATAGTAGCCGAATATATGGAAGAATCAATATTATGGACAGAATTCATTCATAAAATTTAACAGCCAAATGCATATAGAAAGTGCCTAAAACGTTACATCGATCAGTGCTTTTTTAGGCGGAAGGGGTCAGAAAACTGTTGTCTCGGACCTGATTAAAACACAAAATCAGATAGCCGAACCGACCTAACAGTATAGCAGGTCTGTCAAACACAATCCCGACTGGCCAGACGCGGCATGCCAGACGATTTCATCCGGCCCGTGAAGAAATCTATTGCAGACCCTAGCAAGTAGCAATCACTAGAGCTCACATTACAGATGACCCAATTCATGATCTATGTTCCTGTTCCACTCCATTCCTGTATACAGTCGATTGGCAATGCGTTGCTAGTGTGACGTCATTTCGACAGACAATGTGATATACCTCATTTTTAAATCCGTTAGTGGGCGCTAAAAAGTGTCCGGAATTTGCTTCACAAAAATATGGTAACCCTAGCATAATAGTATCTAGGTAGTATTGTGAAAGCAAGTATGCTTATAGTCGTGACCTATCTAGACATTTGTTTGCGCGATAAACACACGAGGTGCCAATAAAAGCCATAGTTTTATCATCAGTTATTTTTATTCACCTCCGGCGCAACTTGCTCGCAAGATATGGCAGCCTTTCCACCACCAATTGAGAATCCGGAAATCAAATACACAAAAGTAAGATCATCTGTTTTATTTAATAGCGATTAGATATTATGTTGCTGCTGTTGTTGTGGTGTTATGACGCTAGACTAAATTATCTTTTGCGCCATGCACGAAGTCGATATCCTGGATTTGAGATTGCGGCACTTAATGTACTGTACAGGTAACCAAATACAAGAGTGGCTAACTGGCTCTAGATGGAAGAGAGCCGAGCGAAAATAAATGAATGGTGCCTTGGTTCTAACACAGGCGCAACGTTAGCTATTGCATAATTGTTTTATATTCATTCAAGCTCTTCATCAATAACGAATGGGTCGACTCTGTCAGCGGAAAAACGTTTCCTACTGTTAATCCGTGTACGGAAGAAAAGATATGCGACGTGCAGGAAGGCGACAAGGTATACGCACCTAATACATTTCAAATACACAACCGAAGCCTAAAAGCAAATGATTGACTTAAGTGGTGTGTTGCGTTCTGTATAAACATTCGTAACAACGTGAACTCACTGAACCGTGCAACCAGGCTGATGTCAACAAAGCGGTTGCCGCAGCAAAGAAGGCGTTCCGCCTAGGATCAGAATGGAGAAAAATGGATGCTTCGAAACGTGGCCGTTTGCTCAACAAATTAGCTGACCTTATTGAAAGGGACGTGCAGTACTTGACCGTAAGATTCATGCACACGGCATTACAGTCAAATGATATCCTGGTCGACATGTTTAACTTTCTGTGCGGCAGAGTCTGGAGACTTTGGATAATGGAAAACCTTACCTCGCGGCATACTTCGGAGACTTGGATTTTACTATTAAGATCTACCGGTCAGTTTTCTTAACAAAATTCCTACATCACTCGCGAGATTGTAACATAAAAATCGCGAAAATAGTACGGAAGTCTCCATTAGTTGTCTGCCTCGGCCCATCGAGCAGAGATGTCAGGTATACAGAGCCAATACACAGCACATATTTTTCTTGCGATGCTATATAGATCGGTTGAAAAAGGCAAATAGGACAACAGTAGTAAAACGATTGCAGCAAAATCCAATGGTCCAAGTAAATACAGTAGACATAATCGTAAACCGATAATTCTAACCGTGAAATATTATATACTTTATGCTGTTTTGCTCACGGTAGGCGTGTGTTGCTGAATAAAAATCGTGGTTATTAAATTAAGTTTATAGCAGAATAGATAGCCCTAGAGGTGAGATTCAGTTTGTTGTTGAGCTATAGTTTTATAGCACAAAGTCATATTTTTGCCGCCGGTCTGTTACAAAAAGTCATTTACAGTAACCACCAAGTCATTTACAGTAATCACCAAGTAATATTAACATCATCATCATCATCATCGTTGGTTCATTAGCAATTTTATCGGTTCAATACACCACAAAAATGGATCGCTAATCCCAAAGCATTTTGCATGCGGTTCTAGAGCAGGTGTGAACCGGATGAATCCGATCACTGGGCGAGCCTAATAATTATATAGAGACTGAATTAATTCGTACTGTTTCGTTGTAACGAAATACATTTTCCATGACTTTGATCGCCGTAAACCCTACCCATTCCTACGTAATTCGCATTCCTACGTAATTCGCACTCCTTTTTCTCCTCATAACTACTTGTATTTTCTTATCGCGCAGGCATTTCGCAGGTTGGGCAGACAAAATTCAGGGAAAAGTCATACCAATAGGTAAATAAACTCAACATTTTTCACACGAAAATTCAGGGATAGAATAGCGCAACTCAAACAGTCGCAACATCACCAGATGGAGAGTATTTCTGCCACACCAGACACGAGCCCGTCGGAGTATGCGGTGCCATAATACCTTGGAACTTCCCGCTAGCGATGCAGGCTTTTAAACTTGGTCCTGCTCTCGCCTGCGGCAACACTGTCGTTTTAAAATCGTCCGAAAAAACGCCGTTGTCCGCATTGTATGTGGCGTCTTTGATAAAAGAGGTAAGTGGGAGCTTGGGACCAATTCTTTATTGTGCTTTCAAACTCATCTAAGTACATCTAAATATTCGTATAAATACACATATAGTCGCGCCTGCACAATCAAATATTGCATTGATATTGATTATACCAGATATGAGGGGTGTATGTGTGAAGAGCATGATTGTGGAGTTAGGGTGGACGCCATGGAAAAGATATTGCGTGACTGATCTGCCCTTCACATTAAAAGCATAAGACGCCGACGAGGATGGGATTCGAACCCACGCGTGCAGAGCACAATGGATTAGCAGTCCATCGCCTTAACCACTCGGCCACCTCGTCGCCGAAAGCCGGCTGTTGCATCGAATTTACTTGCTCTGTTGGGTTGTTATTACATCTGATAACCCGACTTGTAATATTGGCCGATGTTATTTATTCTTCAAAATAATTTATGAATAAATGCTAGATTCATAGATCCAAGTGACTCAACGTACCAGTTCAGGTGTTCACCGGCAAAATGAGGTTTATGGATGGTTCAAAATTTATTATTGTTCTCCTACCTTACCCAGATTTCTAGTGGTTATTGTGTGACGTAGTCAAGCCAATGATAAGTATCGGATAGCTTCCGAATTGCCAGATCATACTAGCTCTATTATTAATGTTTCTGAAAATTTTCGAACATGCATATAGCTCGACACCGTATATGTAGTTTAGGCAGACCGACATGGTAGGCTACTACAGCTACAGCTAATTAAAATATATATATAATGTTATGACAGCTGCATATACCTGGCAATTGGCTACTATGTGTCGTGCCGGCGTGGATGTATCAATATATATATATTTTAAATGCATTACAGGCAGGCTTCCCACCTGGAGTAGTGAACGTCATTTCAGGATATGGGCCCACAGCAGGGGCAGCAATAGCAGAACATATGGATATAGACAAGGTTGCTTTTACTGGATCAACTCAGGTATTCATATACGTCTCTTACAAAATTGATAGTACATACTAGTCGTACACATCCGTCTGACTCTTTCAGGTGGGCAAGATGATAATGCAAACAGCCGCGAAATCCAACTTGAAGAGGGTAACTTTAGAGCTTGGTGGAAAGAATCCAGTCATTGTGTTTGCCGACGCAGACCTGGACGCCGCGGTAGAAACCGCACATTTTGCAGGTTTCTTAAACATGGTAGGTCTGTCTATTATAGATGCCATCAAATTTGTTTCCAGGAGCTACTGACAGGCTGAATCTCAAATGCCCGCAGTCCCACGTGTGATGCCTCTGCTAATGCGCGTTACTCACACTATAGAAATCAAAATTTTCAAGTCAAAATTCGAAATTGACGTAAATTCTGGTGGAAATAGCATCGAACTATGAGTCACCCTGATAAATGAACTCTTTATTCGCAAGGAAGTATAATTTCAGCACTGGAAAACATCATTTGTCACTGTACTCGGCTCGTATCATGAGAATTAATATTCAATTCAGATTCGAGTTCTCGAATCATTGTGCCTAGTCCTACTTTCGAGTCGTTTGACAGTATATGAAAGCTTAAAATATCGCTGCTCTAATACAGGGTCAAGTGTGTCTTGCCGGATCTCGAGTGTACGTGCAGGATTCGATTTACGACGAGTTTGTCAAAAAATGCGTGGAAAGAGCCAAGCGACGCACGCTAGGAAGTCCATGGCAACCGACCACGGAGCAAGGCCCGCAGGTTGCAATCAAGTCGACAGACAGCTAACAAATCGGAGAGCTCAGGATTGCGTTTACACTTTTCGCAATGAATTTACAGGTGGATCGCATCCAATTCGACAAAATCCTAGGTTGTATCGAAGAAGGAAAGAAATCGGGAGCAAAACTCATGTGCGGAGGAAATCGATGGGGCGATAAGGGTTATTACATTGAACCAACCGTATTTGCAGATGTGGATCAAAACTCCTCCATCGCCAGGGAAGAGGTATGGTGGCACATTTAAAGTTGCATTTTGCTGCAGCTACAGCGAAATCGATTTGAGAGACAAAAGTTTTAAGACATATGTGACGTGACATTACTCATACAGCTTGTCCTGATCAGAAAAATATCGACACCATCACAGAAATGTCAGATGTGGTCAGTATAATGAAGTATAGGCTACTTCTAGTTTTTTCGGAATAGTCAAGTAGAATTTACAGACTTTCATTATTGTTTTCAGACTATTCCACTTCTGTACTTAACAGTTTTCAGTTATTTATGCAAACCGTCATCCATTTTCGATTTTGGATTTATAGTAAAGTATATGAAATATTTTCGGGGTATGTTTGCATTACATTTGTAGGCGCAATTGGCAAGCCATCTGGGCAAAATAGCTGCTGTAACACGGCAGCTGAATATATTTTCGAAAATTGCACCTATATTTGTAGTGTCATTAATCGGGCGCGTTAGTCACGTAGATACAATCTTCAATGTCGAAAGTAGTCGCATTCGAATAAGTTAGGCTTACCATACGTCCTCTTTTAAGAGGATTTGTCCTCTTTTTTGACTTTTTTGAAAGTGTCCTCGGAGGACGCCCTTTTGTCCTCTTTTTTGAGATTTTGTCCTCTTTTTTAGGATTTAGAGCATATTTAGAGCAAATTGCGAGTGATATGCCACATAATAGCACAGAAATGAAGCTCCGACGGGTGAAAAACGGTGATTTTAGCTCTGAGCGAAAAGATGACCTTTTTTTTTTTTTTTTTTATGTGAAGTATAATACGTTATTCTGGGATCTGAGCGCAGAAGATGGCCTTTTTTTTTTTTTTTTTTTTTTTTTTAGTCAACCGATCACAGAGTGGGAAAAATTAACCGATATTTGAGAATTTCACTCCGGTTTTGCAAGTGGTATATTTCTGAAAAAGTGTCCTCTTTTTGGATTTCCAAAATATGGTAAGCCTAGAATAAGTGCTAAATGTATGCGTCCCCTCGATGAAATCTACCTCTTCAGATTGCTTAGATTGCGAGTACTTTTCCTCACCCTTATTTTCTACTCCAGCTTAAGTACTTTTGCAACATCTTTTAAATCCCTACTTCTTGTATACTTGAGAAGAAATTTTCGCTGGTATTTCTATATGTTATGTTGTATATGTTGCGGATACTGAGATTTGAATTTATTCACCAATCAAGGCTTCGATAACTGTATTTTACGAACCACAGATATTCGGTCCGGTCCAATCAATTATGAAGTTCAAAACCATTGAGGAGGCCATCGAAAAAGCGAATGACACCAAGTACGGACTTGGGGCATCTGTCATGACAAACGACTTGGATACAGCAATGCGAATGTCCAGTGGCCTCAAAGCTGGAACAGTCTGGTGAGTGATTTTATCAAGTCTTAGATCGGACCAACGGGCTACGAATTAGAGTCCGGCCGACGTTGACTCCAGATTTCCAACCGAAGGGTTGCGGGTTTATTTAGGATCCTCCTCGACATGTGCTCCTCGCAACCGGTGTCTTACAAAAGCCTAGAATGAGAACAGGCCGTGCTATAAGTCAGCAGTTTATCAATCAAGGAATATCGGCTTCGTGTGAATGAAAGTCGTAGTCAAAACACTATGAGCGCCAAAACAACAACAACAACAACATAAAACGACTCGGATCAATTCAGATGATTTCAGAACTTTAAAAGCTTGAGTCTCGTGTCTAACTCGACTCATTATTTTTTATTTATTACGTGTTTATTTGATATGTCTGCGTTTTTCATACTTTTACGACGACATGTCTGTTGTTCCAGTACCAGTCATGGTTATCACTTGTTTGCGACCTCAATTCTCGAGATAAAAACCACTTGAAAACCTGAAAAAACATTCTATATATAATTGAAGATAAACTGATATTAGGATGATATTATCTATTGCAATATCTAAATCTTTGTATCAATCAATATTCAGTACAATTTCATCGAACAGCAAATAATAATAAACGCATCTTTCATGGATTATGATCCCAAAGAAATGCAACAATATCAATAGGCTGATATAAGAAAATCAATAAGTAGAGGAACACTTGAATGTGTCAAATCTCATTCGCTATTGCAATGTTTTAATACTTGTCCTCAATACAGGATCAATACGCATCATATACTTTCGCCGGCCGCGCCATTCGGAGGATTTCAAATGTCAGGCCAAGGAAGAGAATTAGGAGAGTATGGCATTCGCCACTACACCGAAGTCAAGACGGTAAGCAAATTGATTAGCATCACGACTGTCTTTTCAACGGTATTTTTGTCTCAGGTCACAATGAAAATATCGGAGAAGAACTCTTAACATACGTCTGCGTCACTAATATAAAAAAGTTATGCAATTACGACGACGTCTTATCATAAAAATATATCTTATTTCGATTTTCAACGTGGCCTGTGATACCGAATATGTCTGCGCTGCGCTCGTTTGATCGTAGATTTTCGCAATCCTTTGCAAATCAGACTATGCGTCTTACCAAATGATTAATTTCAGTTGAATATACAACTATATTGTATATTTAAACAATAAAGATATGAAAACTTGGAAAATCTGCATATAGAATATAGATTGAAGATTAAAGGTTTACGAGAATGGGCACTATGCTATATCGCACATCTTTCCGATTTCACCAAGAGCAAGAAATATTCGTTTTGTCGTAATAATAAGCAGGTTTTTTGGCATAACTTTAGGCTCGCCAATTAAATTTCGAAATAAAACACAAAAAGATGAACTCAGTTAGAATGAAATTTAGAAAGACCTGTAAGCTCGTGGTCTTATACGTCACAATGCTGCGAGTGTTGTACCATCAGGCTGTTTAAGCACGCCATAACTCGTCTAAGACCACTCGACCAGCAATATGTGAAAACTGATAGGTAGGGCGTTTTTTTGACATGTCAAAATTTGTCAAAATTTCGTCAAAATTGTAGTGTTTCGTCAAAATTTGTCAAAATTTTTCATAAAGTCAAAAAATTGTTGGCGTCTGCATTTCGTTTGCATCGTAGATTTTGCACTGTCGGCGAACTTATCATCTGATATTTTACAGCTTGTAGCCTATTTTATAGGCCTACTGTTGTAAACGGCTTATTGTCTGCTCATTGTGAATCATAAATGGTCAAATAAAACAAGTAGGTACACATGGTGTTATGGTCAACGTACCGCAATATCCTAACTGAAGAAAGACTTCTTGCGCATTGCATCATTCTTATATGAAGAAGCGCATGATGAAAAATTGTGATGTAGACAACATTGTCAGAATGAAGCAACACAGTGTGTCACCAGCAGTCTACGCGCAACTTGAGTATTGTTAGCCAACAACTGCTGCTGTTGAACTTCCTTGGCAAGCTTCTTAGTAAGGACATGCACTTTCTACCCAAGAATGTAGGAAAGTATCTCTCGTTGTACTACAATTTTCTTTAATTATCTCTACCATGATACATATTGTAACCACTGGAATTCTTCATAGGGCCAGATTTCGTTAAAATATTGTTTTTTTTTGTGTAAAAAGTTGCCTGTTTCTAAGCTAAACACGTTTTTCATGCCAAACTACTTCGTTAGGACAGTCAGTTCCAACCAGAAATGAAGATAAGTGGTACAATTTTAACATTACGTGGGAAAACACCTAATAAAAAACCGCCCTACTGATAAGGCTTTTGACACGAAATTGACCAAATTCGGCAGTACAATTAGCGACATTGGTTAATATAATACAATCTAGCAAGCAGCGAAGTTGAATTTCTTTCAAAATACACCCAACAGTCAAACTCTCGTTGTGGGTTTAACAGGATTTTGCCGTGCAGGAACTGCGATAGGACCTTGCGCAGAGGTCTCAAACACGCGGGCCGCATGCGGCCCGCCAGAGCATTTCGTGAAGCCCGCGACGACATTTTAGATTTTTATTAATTTGACAATATATAAGTGTCACATATATCTTTTCAGGTTATAAAGTGAAAATTCCCTCTTAAATTGCTCCGAAAGCCTCAAACTATTCATCAAACTTCACTATCACATCAATTGCAAACGCTACCATGCAGTGGAAGATTCACTAATTCACCACATTTCCAATTCGTGATGACAAATCGCGACCCTTAGACGATTCATGACTGAAATTTGTGAGTTGGACTTTGACGCGACCTTTACTACATTACTCAGACTCGGGCTAACTCGATGGCAAAATGAAAATGACTCGAGTGGACTTGGAGTGACTCGGAATGCCGTGAATTTGTTAGAACCATGGACGCTAACTAAGCAAGTTGTTATGGCAACCATAGGCAATCTGTTAGTTACATGTTTGGTCGCTAAACCATGTTATTAAGGCCACTTAAAGGTATCGAGTACCGTGGTCGGACGCTCCAACGATGTAACAGCAATGGGCCGTTCGGCGTTCCGACATTTCAATCACTGGGACACATTCATTAATATATTTATATTATATTTATATTTTTTCTGCTCCTATATTTGAAGATATATGGCCATGAGATTAATAGCCTACTTATCAGAAGTATACCCGAATCATGGATTGGAATTACAATGATCAACTATTGTTTTGATATCAGATCAGTCTCTATTATCAATCTGTTAAATTCAAAATATTCATAGTAGCTGAAAATAATAACCCGATAGCTTTTATGATGGTATCATACATTTTTCCGCCATATGGTGTGTATATCTTATAATTAATATATATTTAGTACAACAACAATTATATTCAAATAGTTATAAATGTGATGATTCTATTCGTGCCAGGCCTAAATTGACACAAGAGTCATATTTTGACGATGTGTGTTCTGTCAGTCTGTTGGATCGGCTCATTTTCAATAGGGAAATTCATTCCCGCAAAATAAGGCCTGCTTGGAATGACATAGAATAACCCTATAAAAGCTGCGGCCCGCGGCGTCGTCAAAACTGGAAAACTGGCCCGCGAGCACATTCGAGTTTGAGACCTCTGATTTATAGCGTTATCGAAGAAAACTCACGGCCAAATACTGGGCGTCCCTTTCGATCAGGTCGGCCAGTTTGTTGAGAAGAACGCCACGTTTCGAGGCATCCATTTTCCTCCATTCTGATCCCAGTTCGAATGCCTTCTTCGCAGCGGCGACTGCTTTGTCAACATCAGCCTGATGACACAGCAAATTAAAAAAATCGCCGATTTATAACGCTCGATAGTAACAGAATTCTTATATAAATAACGCGCCTCTTTGTGCGGTTCTCTGACGCAAATCGCGGGTAGGCACATTGTAAATGATTATTAAATCTCACTCCAATTTAGGATTTCGTATCCACATAGAAAAGTGAATTCAAACCTTGTCTGCCTCCTGCACGTCGCATATCTTTTCCTCTGTAGCTGGGTTAATTGTCGGGAACGTTTTCCCACTGGCCGAGTTCACCCATTCGTTATTAATGAACAGCTGCAATGAAGCGCTCAATGACGTGAACTGCTGTATCGAACAGCTATCCGATAGCGCAACATACGATAATACTTATCTGACATATCAGAGATAAAGTTCACAAATTGTTTTTCAAGTTACACTTGGCAATTCTCATGAACATAACCATGGGCGATGAAAGTTCGGGACGGGCGAATGACAAAGTGGGAGGTTTTTTAAACGATTATTGATAAAACGCCAAAGATTCATTGTCACGAGAGAACACAGATGTCGTCACAAGACACAAGCCGAAAATTTCACCCCGGTTACGCCAGAGATATAACCTCATATAACCTATTTAATGCGCGGGATTATTGTGCGGGTATATTTTTAGAGATGGACAAGGCATATTTCCACTGAACCCCCGAACGTTAAGGATTTTGTGTGATATGTGCCTGGGTGTATGATTGCGTTTATCAGCATATTGAGCAGACGAGCGCGCACTGATGTTAGTATATTCCGTATTATTTTATACACTTTACTTACAAATGCACTGTGACTTTATTGAGAGTCTAATGCGTATCAATCGTGTAGGCCTCGGTCACGGTTGAGGTGAATGAATTTTGAAACGGAAAATGAGAAGATCCAGCCAAAGTAAGCATTAGAACTAGATTATCATTCTTATTATATATTATTAAAATCATGTTATACTGCTCATAATATTGGTGGTCGTTCGCATCATAAGCCTATCAATTTCGTTATCAACACAAGCTAATTGAATGATTTAGTAAAGGATTAATCAACAATAAACTAATGCCACGCGACACAGTCATAAAGCCTCTCATATAGATTTCGAAAACCTTTGAATTATAATATGCATCACCCGCCGGTCCAATCCAAATCAGCCGCAAGCCAACCATCGCCTATTTTCTATGCATAGTACAACTCATGTTGTTACGCACAATATCGGCTAAAACTCTTTAAGCTGAGTCATGAATGCAGTGTTACAGAAATTATAATCCATAGCATACTCATCACAATTATTCTAGCAAATGAAAGAAGCGATTCTTCTATTCTTTTTGTACGTACCTGCGTGTACTTGATTTCGGGGTTCTTGATAGGAGGCGGAAATTTAGCCATAACTGAATCTATGGGATGCAATGTGACAGCGACAAGATGAAAATTAAACGTGTCTAGGAAGTTACGCTCTTACAGCTAGCTGTCGGGAAGCAGCATTGAGCACACATTTCGATGACTCTATATTTACATTGCAACCACCGCCGCCGCCGGTTGGAGATTCAATAACTCTACGCGACATGACATTTACTGATATCGTGTGATATGTTAATTCATAAGTATGAAAAACAAATGAAACGTAACCTTTGGCTAAATTGTATTCAATTTGCCGGAAAGAGAGTATATTGTTCCCAATAAAATGGAAATGTCATATTATATCTAACAACTTCATATAGAACGAACACGTGATACCGGAAAAAATTAATATCTACATTCTACATATGCACTGAAATAGACGATCTTTCCACAATTCTGTGCAAATGTTTGGTGAGATTTGCCTTAATATGCGAGGTCGCCGCACGTCTGGGGCTGCACTCCGTGCATCCTTTCTACGGATTTCATTCCATGTCACTTGTTCACTGAGAATAGGACTATTGGGTCCAACATATAATTTCTGTTTCTCACAAAACGGCGGAAATGCAAGGAATTACGGGACGTCGACCCGAACACCGGCGTATGGTGGTATAATCCTCAGCTGCAAAAACAATGGGTTTGTGGGTTCGAGTCCGACCGAGGTCGACACCAGAATTCCTACCTAAGTGTTGGAGGTTTATGTAGGCTCCTCCTCGCCATCTCTTCCGTGTAAGCGGTGTCTTATAAAAGCCTAGAAGTGGGCCGTGCTACTAGTCGGCAGCTACGGAACAAAAATGAAGAAAATTGGCCTGGTGCATGTGACCATTGACCATAGTACTCAAAAACACCAAACACCACAAACAGCAACAATACCGCGTGGGCCACGGACACCAGTTTCGCGATCAAGCCTTTCATCTTATCTTGCCCGGGATTGGACCTGCGACCTATCAAGCATCAAGCAAGAAATTGAAAGCGGAAATGGAAAGGGGCGCATAAGTTCTGACCCCTAAAATTATCTCCCACTACTCAAATCAATACAATTACAACTCGGATTCGGATTTTGAGTTGTCGAATCATTGTGTACAACTCTACTCGTAAACCATTATGCAACAAGTAGGCTACGAATAGGCTCGCAACAGGGCATTTAGAATGGATGGTGCGAAACCCTGAACGGTTCTGGTTCAGGTTCTGGTTCACAACGTGAACCTTTTTATTAGGTTCTATGTCCGGGGTCTAAAACCTATTGCTCGCGAGCCATATATGGCTCTTTGATAAATTCATAATTTGGCGCTTTATTCGCATCTTATTTATGAATATTATCGCACGTTTTTGATAAATTTTTATACCGGCCGGAATCGGCATTCTCTTGGTAACTGGGAAAAGTCTTTATGATGTCCAAACAGTGGCATATCACGGGGGTTGGGGGTTTGAAGCTCATAAATCTCTTCTCAAAATCCTTAAACGTATGCTAATTATTTGCTGCTGATAATTGCCGATTATTGGGATTTACATAGGGCAGGGGTTTTCAAACCTTTTTAGACACGCCCCCCTTTATAATAGTGAAAAATTTCGCGCCCCTCTTATCGTCATATAACAGAATGCTAACAATCCCAACATATAGTTTGATGGAATGGTAGGTTATGACTGTTGATGAGAGAATTCTCAAATATGAAATTCGGACTATACACAGAGCAAGAACCATGATTCAGAGGTAACTCACGCGGGGCGCGAAAATGTTTTCAGTTGATCGCAGCTTCGCGCCCCCTTCAGACGCTTTCACCCCCCCCCCTGGTTGAGATCCACTGACATAGGGCAGATACCATACCTTCAAGTTACTTGTAGTCGTATACATCGGACAAATCTAATCCGACCAGTTCGAAAAGAATGTTTGCATAATCGCAAGAACAAGGATGCAATGTCATATCCAATATCATAATTCACTATTGCACGCCTTGGAATCTTTGCATAGTTAGGGCTGCCAAATTTTGGAATTGGTAAAGGAGGACACTTTTTCAAAATTTTCAAACTTAGAATACTGGTGGAAAATCCTGAAAAAATCGTAAATTTTTTCCACTTCGTGGTCGCTTGACTACAAAAATACAACTTTCGCTCAGCTCTCGAAATACCCGCTTGAGCGTTAGTTCAGGCCTATTGTATCTAGGGGTCGAGTTTTGCCCTGTGTTAACCAAAATTATCAAAAAAAGAGGACAAAATCTCAAAAAGGAGGACCTTTAGGCGTCCTCGGAGGACATTTTCAAAAACCCCAAAAATGAGGACAAATCATCCTAAAGGAGGACGTATGGTAACCCTAGGTATAGTGAGTCGTGTTCCTTCGCTAGTAGAGTCGTCAGTTGTAACTAGCGTTATTGCTGATTCACCAGAGACCCTGTGGTGTTATTATATGCTTGATTGAGCAGCGATGGGTTCCGTATTGTTTTGATGACAGACAAGCATGTGGTCTGTGGGGAATACACTTCGAATCCGACTTGTAAAGGTATCTGTCTAAGTAGACAGCTAGAAGCTAAGTGATAATACTACATGGTGGAAGCGGATAACTTCGAACTAGCCTAATAACTAGATTATGGCGGCCTATGTATTAGGTCCGGGGGATCTCACAATAATAGGCGCCGTGAATGAGGCAGAAGCCTGGCTGGAATGGAAAAAGAAATTCCTGATCTTTATCGATGCAGCAGGTCATGCTGAATCACCTGGGCGCCAGAAAGTTGGATTATTACAGCAATTCATAGGCAATGAAGGAAAGGAAATATACGAGGATTTCGTGTTTGCTGAAGCAGTCGCAGAATCAGACGGTGTGGAAGCAGTTGCAGCAGAAGACAAAACTGACCTTGATACCGTCTTGAAGAAGTTTGATGAACGTTTCAAGGTTCGGGATGGCAGGTTTGAAGCACACCTTCAATTCTTCCATTTCTTACAACGCAAAGAGGGTGAATCATTTGCATCTTGGGTACATGCAGTCAGAAAGGCTGCACGAAAATGCCAATTTCCTCCAGCAGTGTACGACGCAACCGTTCGGGCTAAACTTATTGTCGGGTGCGTAGATGATTCTGAGATGTTGTACAAGCTATCGGAAATCGACTTTGACAAGCTAACGTCTCAGAAGATTATCGACGTTGTGACTACACAGGAGACGAGAAGGAGCTATGCTGATCGGAGATCTGCACCTACAGCAATAGAAGCGGTGGCCAACAAAGCGAGACCTCAAACTTTTAAGAAGCCTGCAGTTGAAACTGTGCCTATAATAAACTGCACATTTTGCGGTCGACGGCACAAAAGAGGCAGAGGGTTCTGTCCAGCAGCCTCAGTAAAATGCTACAGATGTGGTAGAACGGGCCATTATAAGGAAAGGTGCAGAAGTAGAAATGTATGCGTGCTGGATAGCGAAACGATTGAGGAAGAACCAAGCGCTGAGTGTTATGACGAGGAAGAACTTCCAGACGCAATGTGTGGAAGTGTGGGCGAAACCCAGGAAGCAGAAGCATCGGTAGGTTCAGCACAGGCTACTAAGACTATCCAGTGGACTATCATGTTGAGAGTCGTTAACAACACTCTGAAATGGATTGTTGACTCTGGAGCAGAAGTGTCTGTCATGCCGCGGCGATTGTACAAGAGACAATATGGGCCTATACAGAAATCTGATAGACGGCTCATTGGAGTTAATCGACAACCTCTCAATACTGTTGGTTTTGTACGGATGAAACTCAGCTCCGACTTCAAGGCGTTAACAGAGAAAGTCTACATTGTATCGGATGCGGATAAGCTACTCCTTGGCGCTCCTGCTATACTGGAACTTGGACTTCTTCAAGAGTGCCAGGATGTTCAAGTATCCATCAGGGCAGTCAAACTTACCCCTGAGACTCGTTTGCGGAGCAAAGATGACGTCAAGAAAGCATCTGAAGCGATCTGTCTTCCGATGTTACATTAGCCATGTATTGCCCAGACAGGGAAACTGTGCTCTCAGCTGACTCCAGCAGTTACGGCCTTGGTGCCGTTCTGATGCAAAGACAAGATGACAATAACCTTCGCCCGGTCGCATATGCCAGCAGATCAATGAGCGACACTGAACAACGGTACGCCCAGATAGAAAAAGAGGCCTTGGCAATCACTTGGGCAATGGAGCACTGGAGAGAACTCTTACTGGGTATTGAAGATCTGAAAGTTGAAACTGACCACAAGCCACTAGTGCCTCTGCTCTCAACGAAATCGCTTGACGAATTACCTGTCAGAATTCAAAGATTCAAAATTAGGCTGATGTCCTATAACTTCGCAATTTTCCACACGCCCGGAAAGTCGATGTACACAGCAGACGCGCTATCACGATGCCCTTTGCCGACAACGGATGGCATCGAAGACACCGATCTTCACAAGGAAGCGGAAGCATGTGTGCGTGCTCTGGTCAGCGGGCTGTCTGCTACTGACCGACGCCTGGAAGAAATAAAGAATGCTCTTAAAGAAGACAAGACACTGTCGACTGTTATGACATATGTTGTTGGAGGATGGCCAAAGAACAAAGAAACTTTAAATGGACCGGTGCGTATCTTCTGGAATCTCAGAGACGTGTTAACAGTACATGACAATCTCTTGCTGAAAAGCAACAGACTCGTCATACCACCGCCGTTGCGCGAAGATGTTCTGAAGCACCTTCACCAATCGCACCTTGGAATAACCAAGACCAGACAACTTGCAGCACAAGCTTGCTGGTGGCCGGGTTATTCAAAAGACATTGAACATGCAGTACTCAACTGCAACCGCTGTGAAAAGCATCGACGAGATCGAACTGAACCGATGATGGGGACCGAATTTCCGACACGCCCATGGGCTAGAATTGCTGCTGATTTTTTCCAACTGGAGGACAAGTACTACCTTTTGATCATGGATTACTACTCCAGAGACATAGAACTGTTCTCAGTAAAGAAAACGATCTCGTCACGGGACACAATTTCTCACTTCAAGAATGTGTTCTCTCATCATGGCATCTGTGATGTCTTGCTTACGGACAATGCTTCGGTCTTCGTTTCCTCTGAATTTTCTCAGTTCTCCAGAGCCTGGAATTTTCAGCACCTAACCTCTTCTCCAAAATATAGCCAGGGTAATGGCTTCATCGAGAGAGGAGTGCAAACTATAAAGGCCCTGCTCAAGAAAACAGATGATGTCTATCTGACGCTACTGAACTATAGGAACACGCCCTTGCACTCCGGATTATCGCCCGCCCAATTGAGCATGGGACGCAGATTGAAGACAAAGGTGATTTGTCATCCTGACCAGCTACGGCCACAGACTGTTGATGTCGAAGATCTTCGAAAAAGGGAGACGGAGTATAGACAGAAAATGGCTGCGAGTTACAATAAAAGACATCGTGTGGTTGAGAATGATAGATTCGGAATTGGAGACCATGTATACATTCCTGATTGCGAAAGGATGGGTATCATCAAGGAGATGCATGAAAATCCTAGAGCGATCATCGTTGAGACGAACAATGGACTAATGAGGCGTAACCGAAAACACTTACGGAAGTACAACCCTCCGGAGGAACCAAAACCATCTGTTCCGCATCAGAATAAACCGGTCGAATATTGTCTCGTAGCGTCGAAGAAACCAGGACACCATCAAGAAGCCAACGGTTCAACTGAACCTGCCGGAGTGAATCCCGCGAGACGATCCTCGAGAATCAGAAATCCGCCACAACGATTTATTGAGCAATATTGATCACACACAGGTTTCAAGATCAGGGGCAGAATAATCCCCTAACCTGTTGTACACCTTGGGAGTAGTCTACCTCCCTGGTGACTCTGTCTGTTAAGTGTAAATGCCCTGCTCTTGCTAACCTTGCAGGGGTAGTGTCACCTTGTATATATTGTTATCGCTGCTGTATTGTGACTTGTATATAATGTAAGTAGTGTCGATGTCTCTTCCCCTAAAAAAGGGAGATGTGGTGTTATTATATGCTTGATTGAGCAGCGATGGGTTCCGTATTGTTTTGATGACAGACAAGCATGTGGTCTGTGGGGAATACACTTCGAATCCGACTTGTAAAGGTATCTGTCTAAGTAGACAGCTAGAAGCTAAGTGATAATACTACAGACCCCAAAATGATATGAAGTGGGAAAAGCAAACGGTATTGGATATATTCTTGACCACCATTCGTAGCTTGGTGATGCTGAGAGATATAGAATTCTGACTTCGGATGGTTTGAGAAACGTGCCACTTCTTGATACCATGAGGCAAGAACGTCGCAAGTTTCTTAAAGTGTGGCTTGGTGATGATGATGATGATGATGATGATGATGATGATGATGATGATGATGATGATGATGATGATGATGATGATGATGATGATAGAATTTCCAAATGGTTGGTCTCTATACCCAGCTCTCGGGCGAAGGACGTTTGTGGAAGATTTGCACTGTAATGCAAGCACGTCTTAAGCATGGTAACTTCAAAAATGCTGCTGTTATCCAAAAGTCATGCATGGATTTCAAGAAATCTATTGAAAAGGCTAAGGCCCATCGAGAGGCATCTTACCATGCATGAAGAAGTAGCTTCGACTGCAAAACCTTTTCTTGAAAGCATGGACAATGATCAAAATGTGTGCGCAAGCTTGGACACTACACAGTGCACATGCAAGGGAGAGAAAATAGAAATATCATGAGTTTGATAGTTAAGACAGTGACGTTCTGGGCCTCAAATAACATCGCTTTCCGTGAGCATTCCCAACACGAAGTGAATTTTATGAAGCTCCTTCAGTTTGACATCGACGCTGAGGACGAATAGGCTATTTGATAAAACATTTATATAGAATGTCCGGGAATGCCAAATATCAAGTCCACTAGCCCTACCATGCAAGATGAGATGCACAGGATTGCCAGCACTATGGTTGTTGAGGAGAACGTCGCGGAGGCTAACGAATCGTTCCAGTCTGTCATAGCCGACGAGTCTTACGAGATTTCCGGAAAAGAACAGCTGCACTGTAGGCCTGCGCGTGTCTCAACCTATTCAGCTTGTGGTCGGTAAAATTCCATAACAGATTTTGGGAACCGGTGAGCTGTACGAAATCATAATCAACTCAGTACACAACTCAAAATAAGGAATCAAACTTTAATTTAGTGAGAAATTTTCTGCCACCTTTTCGATTTTACAGCTGTTACGCTAGGTCAGAGGTCTCAAACTCAAATGAGCTCGCGGGCCAATTTCCTAGTTTTGATGACGCCGCGGGCCGCAGCATCAATAATGAGGATATTCAATGCATTTTTTCCCAAGTATAGGCCTTTTTTGACGGGTGCTTGTAGACAGGCATTCCACAATCATCTTAGATATGTAATTTACTATTGCAATATTCCCGCTTGACACGGAAAAATTTCATATTATCAAATATTTGTATAAAATTGGTTTTGTGGCGGGCATAATTTTTTTAATTAATGAGTTGTAGACATCATAGGATAGGGTTGCCATACGTTCGGAATTTCCCGGACATGTCCGGAATTTCACTGTATAAACTTGCGTCGGGGAGGAATTTTTAAATATGCCTAAATGTCCGGAATTTTGAAGGATTGACGTAGGCTCATAATTTTTCGGTAAATCAACATAATAACATTATTTTTGGGAATATTTATTCGATGTGATATTTTTCTTCGCGCCGTGCGCGAATTTTTTTTATTTAGTATGGGGACTAGCCTACCACCCTCGCTAAAACTGCAATAAAATATAAATATAAATAACCTTCATTTACTGAAAAAAGCCTAAATGTAATCGCAATTATAGGAGAACGGTATATTCCTAGAGATGGTAAGGCTGTTTAAATGTTTTATTCAGAAATGGTGGTTCCAAACGTGGGGTCGTTTGCCTTTATTATGGGGTTCGCGAAGATGTTGAACATAATCAGCTTCAAAATAGCCCATGAGTAACTCTGGGCAAAGGTGCTGACTTCTTTTAGTAATCAGCTCGTGAAATTTTGATCTGGGTCACGGAACATTTTAAAATTAGAGAGGGAGTCGCGACCGTAAAGGGTAGGAAACCATTGGATGTGGGGTGTTTATAAAGCTCTGTGGTGCGCACCGGCATGAGGCTGATAAGCAATCTTATCGGCGTGACATGAACATGACTTAACGATGTACAATTACGCTCTCTATATTTTCCAAGTCGTTATCCTCCACCAACTCTACCGCTAACTCTGATCGTGTGGGCGAGGAGAGGATAGGTAGGTCGTGGGTTCGATCCCCGGCCGGGTCAGACCAAAGACTCGAAAACTGATAAACGTGCTAGCGCCGAAAGTCGTTTACAGTCTTCCATGCCGAAGACCATAGATTTACCCGACCACTCTAACTCGAATAATATTCTTCTCTTCGACAATATCGAGAGGACAAGCGTATTGGAGTCGATAAACAAGCACCTTGTCGGGCTATCTCGCTCATTCCCACTACCACCAGACATAGGCTACTCTGGCTACTGAGAATACAATGCGCCGCACGACAACACCCGACAACATCTATACCTAGCCATCCACAAAATCAAGGCCGATCGTCAGCCTACCCGCTCAAAAACGTTGGTCCGCGTCCCCCACGGGTCGATAAACCAAACTTCTGGGGGCTAGTTGATTGAAGGTTTTCACCAGTACTTGTGAACATATTCCTTCTACTCAGTGTAGGCAGAGAGTTTATGAAACATAATCGCGCGAAGCGTGACATATTTTCTATAACTAATGACTGAATCGGTCAATAATATTGGTAATTGCATATACTATATTGCTGTAAATTTTTCATGCTCTCAGAATTATCAAATTTTCCGGTAGAGTTGATTGAGTCTTGGAAAATTTAGGGCACGTAATTAATAACAATTAAGCATATTCATGTCAAATTTCGTGACCTATACTGTCTGTTATATAGTGAGTAGATCAGTGGTTCTCAACCTTTTTTAGATACGCCCCCCTTTATGATAGTGAAAAATTTCGCGCCCCCCTTATCGTCATATCACAAAATCCAAACGGGATGCTAGCAACCCCAACAGATTGTTTGATGGCATGGAAGGTTATGACTGTTGATGAGAGAATTCAAAAATATGAAATTCGGTCCATATATAGAGAAACACGCGTGAATTGGAGGTAAATCGCGCAGAGCGCAATTTTTTTCAGTTGACGGCTTCTTCGCGCCCCCAGGTTGAGAACCACTGGAGTAGATACAGGTGTACTAAACTAAAGGACATACACGATTCCAGATTGGTATTTCATCACTGGCAAATAACTTTGGTATGGTATTTGTCGTGTGGAGTACAGATTGCCAGAACAGAGAGATTCGGCGCCAGCCATTTTGGAGCCTATGGACGATTAGACATATATATATCGAAGTTTTCGGTCAACAAAGGGCAGTCCTATTCGGCCAAGGTTATCTCGCTGGCGATTTTTAGCACACTTCACGGAGTCCTTAACCTGACCGTCATTATGTGTTGGCGCGTCGTGGCTCTGTAATGGCTAACGCTGCAATGGCTATTTCTATATATCATGAGTATTTCTTGGGGGAAGGACACCCAATAATCAAGACATTACTGACACTAAACCGCGCAAAGCGCGAAAAAAATTTGAAAATAGTTGGATAAAGTTTCAAAAAATGCTATATATATATATATAATTTATGATCATTCACGAGATAATTTTGGGCCCCGATCCAATTTGGGGGTTTGGGTTGCTGCGCGGTTTAGCGAATCAGCTCGTACTTGTCGCTCATATGTCGTCAAATGACACGGCTTGAACTACAAGTCGAATGGAACATGTTTCCATACCAAATGTTACTTCTCGAAGTTCTGAATGAGTTTAAAATTTGATGTTCAAATTATTTTATTAATGGACAAGCCTTCAACATATTGAATCTTGAAATTAAGGTATAAAATTGTAATTTACCTCGCGGACCGGCACCGGTCCGCGGACCGGCGGTTGAGAACCACTGCTGTAGAGCGTACTAAGCTGATTACGCACTAAACTGAGCTGTAGAGCGTACTGATACCCTTCTCGACACCGATAATAATATGGATAAAGAGAACAAACATCACCCCACATGTAACCAACTATACGTCGCGGGGGTCAAAGAATGCCAATGGTTGCTATACAGACCTGATTAGATAGCTACATATCTTACGCAACGCAAGCAACGATGTTTTGATATATTATACTATTCCCCATGACAGTTTCATAGATTGTTTCGTCCGTAGGAATTCCAAGTCACCATTCCGAGTCGCAAATCCTTCTCTGATTTTGCCGTTTGACCCGACTCAACTCAAGTCATTTTTACTACCTCACCCAGTCAATCCCAAATCGAGTAATTTTACGAGAAGGTCGCACTAAACCAAATCACAATTTTCAGTCACGAATCATCAAGGGGCATGTTTTATCATCATGAATTAGAAATGTGACGAAATAGCAGATCTTCTACTGCATAGTTAGCTTTTAAAAATGATGTGATAGACCTAGTGAAGTTTTTCGAGATTTAAGTGCTAGTAGTTTTATGGTGAACTTCAAGATCTTATATCTAAGAAAGATATACGGCACTTGAATATATTGTTGAATACTTGAGATCCCAAAATGCCGTCGCGGGCCGCGTGTTTGAGACCTCTGAACTAGATATAGAGTTACAAATACGTTTTCACGAAAGTAAATATTATTTAGGTTGCAGGTTGCATTGCACTACGTTCTTGCCCATATGACATATTTCGTCACAGTAAATATGGCCCATTATAACGTTTGAAACTACCGTTTTACAATCTCGCATTTACCCATCATATCGTAATCTAGCAGCCCATGGCGTATCCTAATCTGGAAAATTGCGCTCTGACTTTTTGAGCGTTAGATCTGTTTTACCTGACCACCCTTAAAACTGTCTCGACAAAAGACATAAAATACATTTTCCGTTTTTCTGATGTAGTATTGGAAGTTCTCGTTCAATTCGCAGTATCATTACTTAGAGTTCTAATCAGTTTCAGTTCTTTTATCTGGAGAACATACATGTTCAAGTTTAAAATCAAGTGTAGCATCGCCGTCTATCACCTACAATACAATTATACTATATGGCATTTTTACGTTACGCCATATTTTTTTTATTATCGTATATGAATTGCGCAAAGTGATAACACCGTATCCATACAACTTCTCCGTATTGCTCTTCGACTAACTAAATGCCGTAATATGCGTGGGGGAACATGCCATCACGTTTTCTAAAACGGGATGTTTGAGCAAACAAAAGATTAGTATCTCATTTCCATAGCAAAACTGTTATTTGCATCTCATGCTTCAGTCGAACACTCATGCTGTCGGAAATTTATACCTTCTGAGATGCATCAATACCTATGCATTGTAGCCTACATGAAGCTCTTTGCACCTTCCGCATTGCTCAATTTGCAGCTTTCGAAAGTCCATGCGAGCGTATTATGACAGTTTTCAAAACTACTTACTTACTTGAGTAGATTTAAAGCCAGCAAATTCTACTTCTACTTCAAGTAGTTTCAGGTTGCTTATGGAAGAAGTACTTCTACTTGTGCTTGAGTAGATTTTTGCGTCGCTACTTCTACTTCTACTTGAGTAGCTTTCTTGACTACTTTGATCGCCTCTGTTAGTAAGTAGTTTTTCCCGAATAACTGTTCATGTACAAGTGGATGTAGTCTAGAAACATAACCACTTGACTATAAGTAGTGCAAGTGCAAAACCTACTTGATTACTTGAGCAAAGTAAACGTACTTCGTTTCTGATCAGCTCTGTTCAAATGTGTGTACCTGAACCGTTGTACTATTCGGTGTTGACAGCGCTCGCTTTACATACTGTGACCTAAGATGACAACTTTTACGGTCGGTTTTGTTCATAATTCCGCCTGCATAATTAAATCTAATCGGCGGTGAATCTCCTGATGCATTTGTAGCAACAATGACGAATCTATAAACACAGGAATATCTGGAGTTCTAAATACCCCGATATCAACACAATCGTCGAATAACATCACCAGATAACCAGCTTTTATCACTCTACATATACTAGTCATTCTTCAACATGTTGAATATACTGAGGTAAACATAGATATTTTTTTATGACTGTAGTAGTATGGGGTATGCGCAATTAAAGGAAAAGTTCGCCTAATCCACGTTTTCTTCCACAACAGAGTCTGGAAACACTGGATAACGGAAAACCTTACCTCGCAGCGTATTTCTCTGACATCGCTTTTGCAGCGAAATGTTACAGGTCAGTATATAAGTAACATTCTAAAAGGATATAGGTGTTTACTGGAGGTGTTTACACTTCAGCATATAGTACAGGGGTCTCAAACTCAAATGTGCTCGTGGGCCAATTTCTTAGTTTTTGATGACGCCGCTGGACGCAGCATCATGAGGGTAATTAATGTATATAGTATAATTTCAAAATATAGGCCTTATTTAACGGGTCCTTACAGACCGGCGTTCCTCGAACATCGTGAAAATGAAATTTACTATTGTACTATTCACGCTTTGCAGGGGAAAAATCACAGAATCAAAAATTTTAATATAACTGGTTTTGGGCTGTGCATAATTTGTCAAAATAATGAGTTACAAACACCATGCAAGAGGACAAATGCATCATGGCATCGTAAAAGCTGACGCGTTGTAATATTGCAGCTAGCGGACATTTGATATGCCATAATTATAGATAGAATATTATAAAATTTAACAAGTATTGATCAGATATCAGAGCATTTGAGCAGGGTAGCTCAATCCAGGTTTCGGTCATACACCTGATAAGTAGGCTATTGTTCATGTCATTGCTAAACTCAAATAAAATCAGCGTTATAACGATGTGCCTTCGATTATTGGAACATATCAATAACAAATTGAATATAATAATTATTGTGCCATAGTAATAGCAGTGTCTCTTAACCTTTTAGCGATCGTACCTTCGTACTTTCAATATGATTAATTATACCTCATGTCCATTTTCAAAACATTTTCTGATGGTACCTACATTAAAGTCTATATTGACATAAAATCGCGCGTCCCGCCAAGTTGATTCTTGCCGCTTTTTGTTGGTTTGCAAAATAATTTTAAGCTTTAGATAGCGTATAGGCCCAATTCCACAATGCATCTCGTATCCGCTGATGTGGTCTTTCGTATCGCCAAGGGGTCCACGGACACATTGTTAACGACCCTTGGAATAGAAATGCGCAATCACCGAAGAATCAGTTGGTGTTACAGCCGTGAAGCGTACCACTATCTTACTCGCCACCCGTGATAATAATATGGATTAAGAAACCAAAGATCACCCAGGATGTAACTAACTATGTATCACGCGTGCAACAGAATGCCGATGGTTTCCATACTGACCTGCTGAGACAGCTATATACGCTGCGCAACGCAAGCTACGACCTTTTGATATATTACTATTCCCAATTGCAGTTTGATCTTTGATAGTTTGTTGCGTCCGTGGTCGGGGTCATACCAAGTCGCGGCGTTCCGACTCCGAGTGCCAAGTCCTTTTCTGATTTTAACGTTTGACCCAGCTCAACTCGAGTCATTCTTATTTTATCACTCAATCTGTCCGAATTCGAGTGATTTTAGAAGCGCCCCAAGTCCAAATAACAATTTCCAGTCACGAGTCATCGACAGGTCATGTTTTAGCATTCTGATCTAGAAATGTGTCCTGATAGCTGGCTTATACCGCATGGTAGCTTTTGAAAGTGACGTGATAGTGAAGTTTGATGAGATTTAAGGTTTCTGGAGTAGCTTTAGAGCAGGGGTGTCAAACATACGGCCCGCGGGCCGCATCCGGCCCGCCAGACCATTTCATCCGGCCCGCGAGGCCATTCTGAGAATATTGAAAAATTATCGCATTATCCATCAGATTTATAACAGAATGTGAGATTTTCAGTAATAAAAATACTTCGACGTAAAGAATAAAATCCATTAGGACAGCAAATGTCGAGCGTGCTCATAGGTCACATTATAACCGTCTGTTTGCAGTTTTAAGTTCACAGTCAAATAACCATTAGGAATAAGACGTTTACACTACATTTCGAGATGGCAAAAAGTACATACTCAGTTTATTCAGAGTTTACTGAAAAACTGGACCAAATATTAGTTATTCACAGAGGCGGAAAGCCTTTACTTGTAAAATATATGGAGAACATAATATCTACACAAATAATTGAATAAAATATCTTTGGTCGCTATGCTATTTTACCTTACTCTGACCCAAAAGACACCAGCCACGGTCTCCAGAGTATTTAGATTAGTGAATTGGCGATAAAAAATATATTGAACAAAATTCTATTTTATAATCTCCTGTCTTCCTTACTGCAAATACGCATGGCCAATGAGGCATCTCGACTAAAACAAGGGAAGCATTATTATATTCCAACTTATATTCTCGTCTGAGTCACTGTTTTAGTGGCTTATAGCTGTATTCAATTTACCGTATTTTTGTCAATTTCATTGTTTGCGAATAACGGTGTTGCTCGAATAGAGTCCTCGGCCCATATGATCCATGATATAATGAAGAATACAATTTTACATAGCGTTGATAATAATAAAGCCTTCCAGTTAGAAACAAATATATGGATTTCGAAGTTGAATCCGGCCTGCGACCCAAGTTGAGTTTGACACCCCTGCTTTAGAGTGAACTTTAAGTTCTCAAGTCTGAAAAATGATATGTGGCAGATGAATACATTGTCGTATGCTAAAAAATCCAAAATGCCGTCGTTTGAAAGCCCTGATATAGTATCTACCTACAATGAACTGCCAACAAGATGTAGGCCTATCTGCTGGTAGGCCAACGTATGATATAGTTGGGAACGATTTCCACACTAGCCTACATTTTAAAGATCCTTATTCTTTGTACAATTCTATGTAAGCGATACTCCATTTCTTACATTGTATTTATTATTGCACTGCATGTACGCAGATATTTCGCTGGGTGGGCAGATAAAAATCACGGAAAAGTTATACCTATAGGGGAGTAAAGGCGCGTCTTTACGATTGCTCCATTTATTCAAGCCATAATTAAATTCTTAATCTACCAAATGGCAAATACTTTTGCTACACCGGACACGAGCCAGTTGGAGTATGCGGTGCTATCATTCCATGGAATTTCCCTACAGTGATGCAGGCCTTCAAACGTGCCCCAGCACTTGCTACCGGTAACACGGTCGTTTTGAAATCTGCAGAACAGACTCCACTGACAGCTCTGTACGTTGCATGTTTAGTAAAAGAGGTTCGTATCAGTGGCAGCATCGAACAGGCTATATCATGACGCTAATGATTAGGAATTAATCCTATCCTGTTATTGTTTAACTCACGATATTACTATAATAAGAGTATGTGGCAGTGTTGGGATCAAGTCACTACCTTCGAGTTACGAGTCATTTCGAGTCATCGCACATTTTGATTCGAGTCAAGTCAAGTCAATCGATTTTCGAAGGTGACTCGAGTCAAGTCAAGTCACTCGATTTTTGGAGGTGACTCGAGTCAAGTCGAGTCAAGTCAAGTCAAGTCACGAGTCAAGTCACAATTCAAGTCAAGTTGCCTTTTCGAAGTATGAGGCATGATTACGTCACTGCATTTTGCTAGCTGTCTGAAATACAGATTGCGTGGTCATTGATTCTGAACCGATGAACGAATATGGAGTTAAATATACAAGCAAGAAGGCGATATATCGCTCACATATATACATAGAAATGCTAAACCACGGAAGTAATTACATAGCCTCAATTTAGTTTCCAGCCAAAATGGAGACTAGAGCAGGGCTAGCCAACCTTTTCAACCAACGGGCCACATTCGATTGGCGAATTATTGCGCGGGCCACTAGCCGCGCGAAGCGCGAAAATTTTTTGAAGTTCATAGGTCAATAATATTGTCATTTGACTATATTGCGGGTCTGTTGTATATTGCTGGGCTAATTTTGCGAGGACTAGGGCTATTTGGCGCTTGGACATATCGATATCGAAAGATGCGATCAACAGGGTTGTAACCAAGTCACATGGTTCCGAGTCACGAGTCAATCATACTTTTGTGGTTTTGACTCGAGTCGAGTCGAGTCATTTTCAATTCATCACAAACTCGAGTCCGAGTCCAAGTCACAGTTTAAAGGGTCAAGTCCGAGTCATGGTGTTATGACTCGAGTCGAGTCCAAGTCACAGTATTGAAGTCATGTTCAACTCATGTTTTCAATCCTGCTTGGGTGATATCGAATTCCCTGTTTGCGAAACATGCTCATTTTGTCCCTATCAGAGTCTTGGCACGTGTTTATTTAGGCAGATAACGGACAGGTCCTGGCCTCATTTACCGATGCTAAAGATAACTTTACTAATCTTAGAACTTAAAATCAAATATCTCTCTTGTCAGTCTGATACATCACCAATACAAGCATTCAGTTTTTATTATGAACACATCGACGATAGCTCACGAATAGCTGATAGAGAACCAACGAATTCACGTCTACATACTATCTGATAGAGAACCAACAAATTCACGTCAAGATACTAGTTGATAGAGAATCAATAGATGCATGTTTATGTAGAGGTATTTACAACAGGCCAGCATGCTGTAAAAGCGTGCATGCAACTATATGCATTGTGCAGTGACAACAGAACAGATACCTTTTGATTATACTAAAGGTTTTCCCAATTGCATTACCGACTACATCGCAGTTACAGCATTGGAGAAATAATTGTACAATGGGGCTGTTCAAAAACATTTTTTCAAATTTTCTGGCTACTTCTTAAAATTGCTAGATTGCCTAAAAATCTAATTTGGCTCAATTCCAACCAGTAGAAAGCAATGCTATGAAAGAAAATTTTAGACTAATTACAAATCGAGATTTTCGAATTTTACCGGCTATCTCATGATATTGTTACATTGTGTAAAAATATGACTCAGAGCAAATTTGACTCAATTCCAACTAGAAAAAGTGAAGTTATTAGAGTAGAATGTTTTGGATATGAAAAAATAGTCAGCTTACTACTATGTAATTATATTATATGAAAGAATTTCTCACTAAAATACTCCATTTATTTTCAAATCCAGAATATTCTTCTCTCAGATCATTGATTCCACTTTTTTCAAATTAAGCCAGATTCAGTGTTCCTTTTATGCAACATAACAATTTTATCATGTAACCACCCAGTAAAATAAAAAAGAAGTTATTTTAGAACAGCCATATTGTACAAACATCACACAACATTAGCCATTCATTATTACTCACGTGCACAATGCACATACCTAACAAAACGTCAAATGGACGAAGGGCATTGTGTGTTTTCACAAACAGCAGATCAAATCAATGAGTTACACCTCAAAAATACTAATGTGGAAAGGAGATCCTCAAATATGTTAAAGCGGCATGGCCGTAGAATGAATCCACATCTACTGAATACACGTTCCACTAGTGCACTAGATGCAGGAATTGAGAAGCATTTTTGAACCACACTGAAGAACATTGAATACTCATTCTTTCTAGTCGCCCAAAAATGCAAAGAATCATCGCCTTCAAATCTACACATGAGCTTATCAGTCTCTTCACCATCTGAGTCATTTCATTGACTCTAATTGAACTTTGATTCAATTGTTTGCTTGTATAATTGAAAAGTCTTGAGTACTTTAATTGCGGAGGATCTATTACCTCTTCATCACTGGACGATTTTGTACAATGCATTGCTACTATGTATCATTATCTGTTGTTTTTACGGCGGCATATCTGATATATCAGACAAGTGCAACGAAAGCAGTGGTGACAAATAGCGATGTCGGCAGAATTCGTCGGATGCGTTGATCTAGCCATTATGATTCGCAAATTTCTTCATCTTCAAGTCATATAAAATAAGCCGAGTCAATGACTTGGGTCGAGTCATGCGTAATGACTCGAGTACAAGTCGAGTCAATCCAAATATTGACTCGAGTCGAGTCGAGTCATTTTCCCATTTCAAGAAAATGACTCGAGTCAAGTCGAGTCATAAAAAAATCGTGACTCGAGTCTGACTCGAGTCGAGTCATGACTCGAGTCATTACAACCCTGGCGATCAACATGCGTCAATCATTTCGTGCCTAGGTTTCATAGTCGATGGTCTTACTGCGAGCGCAAACGCATTGTCGCATATATTGAACGACACTTTGTCTCGTAATCGCGAATGTAGTTAGACTCAATCTGATACATTAGGTATTCTTCCATTTTCACAAAAGGGCAACAATAATAAAAACAAGAAATCGAGTGACAACATGTTGCGCCAAGCTTGTAGAAAATTTTTACCTTTGATAAATCTACCGCAAATTATTCTGCTTTATTGTAGTGTACGAAGATATAACAATATGTGAATGGCTGATGGATCTGTCAATGCGTCGGAACTGATATTTTAGTTGTCATATCTCAAGGGTTGCGGCCAGACTAATAAAATTTTTGGTTGGCCTTGCAAGTTCACAATCTGTGCAATCCATTTTTGATGATATTAGAAATTTCGAAAATTACCTCGCGGGCCACTCAAAACCTTCTCGCGGGCCATATGAGGCCCGCGGGCCACGGGTTGGCCGGCCCTGGACCAGAGAAACGAATCAATAAGATGCAATACATTACCAATTTACAAATTGATATGATACTATTCGAGTCTGCGCCAATGGTTGATGACTTTATTAACTATATTCGAATTCAATTTCAACGAAACAAGAGGTTTAGCTAAGGTATAAGAACAGAGAACAGAATTATACATTTTGCTATAACGACTATACTAGTTTACGACAGCATAAGCTGTATGCTTTGATCACTTCATTTGTGGTCAATTTATTTGTGAGAGAACAATGAAGTTTCAGTAAAACGCACGATCATTGAATGAATGGTCGCTTTGACAGGTTACACCAGCGTTTCGCGAACAATCCGACCACGTGCAAGATAGAGTGATTTTATTGACATCGATTGCTTGATGACTTGAAATTGACTCGTGAATTTAGCTCCGAGTCACGAGTCAATCCGCTTTTCTGGTACGCCGAGTCAAGTCAAGTCAAGTCATTTTAGCAAAGTGACTCGAGTCAAGTCAAGTCATACGAAAAAGGTGACTCGAGTCAGACTCGAGTCATCCCAACACTGGTCGGCAGTGTCTCTTTGATCGGTGCCTATTTTAACGAACCTCAATCATAGTTCGACTCATACTGATCTGATATATTAGTTTATACATTATATTATGTTACTGGTCAACAATCGGTACGGGCTCAATTATATCGTATGGATGTGTAGTACGTAGGTCGTGGGTGTAATCTAGGGTTACCATACGTCCTCTTTTAAGAGGATTTGTCCTCTTTTTTGACTTTTTTGACAGTGTCCTCGGTTGAACTTTTGTTTTAGTCAATCGACCACAAAGTGGGAAAAATTCACCGTTTTGTGAGAATTCTTCTCCGGTTTTGCAAGTCTCAAATTTCTGAAAAAGTGTCCTCTTTTTAGATTTCCAAAATATGGTAACCCTAGTGTATTCTATCATATCAAATTGTTTCATCTTTCTGAGGTTCTCGTATTCCATCATCTATCT
This sequence comes from Botryllus schlosseri, assembly GCF_051294905.1. Taxonomy (NCBI): domain Eukaryota; kingdom Metazoa; phylum Chordata; class Ascidiacea; order Stolidobranchia; family Styelidae; genus Botryllus; species Botryllus schlosseri. Next base: position 12,776,763 of record NC_137247.1, on the reverse strand, counting down.
CGATCTGGCGAACAGTTCTCGACGTGGCCTAGCCCCCCAGAAGTTCGTTCTGTAACCCTATGGGGGGTCCAAGACCAAAGTTTTTTTTGGGGGGCCTGACGAAGTGCTGTTACGGCCCTGGTTCTACGTATATGAAATTCGACAGGACTTTGCTCGTGTCACCTTCAAAAACCTAGCGACTTGACTCGAGTCGAAATGTGCAATGACTCGAAGATAGGGAATTGATCCCAACACTGCCATAACTCACTACTATTGGCAGCAGACGTCATTTTTCTCAACTTTTCCGGCGACAATCTTTAATAAAATTGATCTTTGTTCTCATATGCTACGTTTTGAAACAAACCCTTTAAAACAGTTCCAGTTCACTGCAGTGTCGAAAGTCTGTTTAGCCGATATTATAACGCCTAGATTTATAGGTAGGCCACGATGATAAATCGGCCAAGAACCACTGCTCTAGAATATAGAGACTACATTTGCAATATGAAGCAAATGAGACACGCTGCCCATGTCACTCCGCAGCACTTAATGCAGAGATGTACCTGTACCACACCATGCGCTCAAACAGTTGCATTCCGAAACGCTTTTCGGCCACCGTGACCGCTTTCCTTTCGGTAAAAATCCGAGGTCATGAGCTCCACGACGCAGTAGTAGTCTACAGGACTAACACAGCCTGCATTCCCGCAATTTCCAGAGCACCTGCCAGTATCTCCATATATGTCACATAAGGCTTTCTGATTTGTTCTACTTCACCCAACACCACACACAAGTACACCGCAGGCGTACGAAACCGGTCAGGTTATTTTTATTCAATCGTCGAGAATATGATACTTCACTAATAGGACGAAATACAGTTTTCATTAGCTAGCAGACACAGCCGGTAGATACGAGTTGCCGATTAAGCGCATGAAACGGCACTGGATTCGACAACCAGCCATGTATAAGTGCGATCGAAGGCGCCATCCAGTGATACGAGTAAACAGAGCTGCCGTAATTCAACGCTCGACAAGCGGGTTATTGCATATTTTCCAGTAGAGTACACGCTTTCTATATACAAACACGCCGTAGCTGAGACGGCCGAATAGATCCCGATTTCATTAGAAAAAAAAGGGAAAGACTTACACCGCAAACATGGGTTTATGATTAACAGCGTCCGGGGCGCCCCGATCCTTGAATTCACTCTTCCAGTTTCGCACATCTGTACAGGGCGATTGCCGGGTACCGCAGCCCGGGGCGCAACGAAAACTCGGGAGGGGGAAGTGCTCCAAGAAGTAATCAAAGAAAATACCTTCGCATGTACCAAAACCGAAAATTGTACGCAAATTGACACGGGGAGTCAGACACACGATTGAATAATAGACGTATATTGAAATAAACCCGAATATTTTCAATTCACTACTAGTCGCCGCCGATTACCCCTGACGAGTGTCAGCCGAAAAGACTAGGGTTTATTTCAATATGAATATATCATTCAATTGTATGTTCAAGTTCTGTAGCTCCAAGACTCTTCAGACACATAATTATAAAATGCTAATTTAGTGACGTCATTAGCATCACCACAATGGACGCAACACAATACTGTACCTCTTCTTTCAGACATCCTCACCCCAGAGCAAGGGTCACACACACAGACACCTCTGATGCAAAGGGGCCAGATCGCAACGCATGGTAATAATAATTAGATTACGAGGGCGCAGTTCTTTGTCAATGACATCGTCACAATGCTAATTCACCCCGATAAAAAGGCCTATCCGACAATAAGAGACATCTCTCAACGGTACTATAGCATCACAATGGCGGCGATAGTCTGCATACGTACGGCGTCGATGATTTTCGAATTCAGATTACTCTGTCAATACTGCACGATTCAAATCAAGTTTGGCAGAAAGCTCAGATCTTCTCCACGTAATTGCCGGGGAACAGACCTTCCCTGCCGCGGAAACGGCCGGTCCACCAGCCAGACGGGTCTAAACGCAAAGACACGGGTGAATGATAGGTGCCAGACTCATGCAATAAGAATGCTACCGGTTTGAAACGCTGACAAAAGGTTACTTGAACGCAGAGGCGGTCAGTAATGAAGTATTTCTACGTTTTCTGAAGACTAAAGTAGGTTTGGCTTGCCTGTGTTACTTACTCAAGTGATTATGATTGTAGATTACTTCCTCATATACTACTTACTTTAAACACTTGGACATTGTAGAGCAGAAAGTACTGTCGTTTTGGGATGGGTTTCCATCGCGTGTACAAGTGAAATTATTATAACGAGGGGTAGTCCCTGTATCGCGGCGACTGAGTGCATTTTCGAAAATCACACCAACCGCAATCGGTTATCAAAAATATGGGATGTATGTATACTTACTACTAACCTATCTACTTACTTGAGTGCTGTCCGTTTTCTACTTCACTTCATGTATTTTTGACATGCTATTACTACTTCTAATTGAGTATAAATTTATGGCGTTACTTCTACTTCTGCCCGAGTAACAACATCTGCCTGCATCATTCTTCTCAATTTACTCCATCTCCCGCAAAGATCTTCAGCAAAAATATGCACGCGCCTCCAATTGAACCTCTAAAATGTACACTACAGGCTTCTAAAACATCAACGAACAGACGCTATTCTGATATGTAGGTCTAAATTATATCAGTGCAGCTGCTGTAAAACCTCTACCTATCTCATTCTCAAAACTTCACAAAAAACAGACAACGAGGCATGCGACATTACCTTCTTTTATGACTTCCAAAACGTCATCGGCCGAGAAGCTAATTTCATCCGTGTCCTGAGCGGCGTAGTCGTAAAGAGCCTGGAAGGACACAAAACAATTTGAAACAACCGGGATTAGAGGAACAGAAACCCAGATGCCCACCTTGCACTTTGGCAACGAAGGTTTCGGATTTGGCTTCGGTTTTGGTCGATCGCCGCCCGGAGCCGGACGCTGACTCCTCTGCTGCGACTTTCTCCTTTGTATGCTGCAGAAACGGCAAAAAATCAATGTTGTGCACATGCGACAAAGTAGTTGGCGTTGCTATCCACGCAGAAATTATAAGACGCATGTTTGAGTAACAACACTGAAGACAGGGCACCTGGTGAGATAGCGTAGTGGTATAACCCACAGATACGACACCAATGGGTTGTGGGTTCGAGTCCGACCGAGGTCGACTCCAGAATTCCTATCTAAGTGGGCCGTGCTACAAGTCGGCAGTTCCGGATTCAAAAACAAGGAATATCGGCCTGGTGTAAATGACCATTGTAGTCGACAAACACCATGAATACCGCAACACAACAACAACTGAAGATAGGACAAGCCTCGAAAATACATTCAGTTGCCATGATACGGGGCTTTTTCACACATCATCGGGACATTTTCCCTTGAAAAAGTGACGCAAACTTATCCCGAAACCACCATCTTCTCTACAATATCAAAAGTGTTCAAGTATTTTTACCTACAAACAATTCCAGTAGAAGTGAAAGTAGTCGAAAAACATATCCACTCGAGTAGGTATTATAAGTAAATGAAACTTAATCGAGTACGCCAAAAAAGCAAAGTACTTTGTTACTGAACACCACTGGATATCAGTACATACCCCGCGGCACCCGCGTCCGGGGTGTGCATGAACTCCAAGTTGGTCGGGTTCTGATTGGTGCTCGGCGCCCTGGCGCGTCTCATCTGGCCCCCCTGGGGCAGTTTTGGCTGCGAGTACTGCGACGAGCTTGGAATGCGAAAGCGACCCTGCGCTGGGGGCTGTTGAGAGCCTAAAACACCAGTCAATGGTAAAAGTTTGCTAAAAGGTCATTGGCCTGATAAAGAAAATTTACCTCCTCTGGGATGAGAGTAACCGGATGGTGGTCCAGGGGCTGGAGCCCGCGTCCTCGGGGCCCCGTTCATGGGTCTCGGAGCCTGGTACCCGGGCGGGGGTGCGTGGTGACTCGGCCTGGGGGATGGACCTCTGGGTTGTGTCGGCGCGACTATTGAAAACACTGTTTGGTAAAAAAGAGCAAAGAGGCGTGTAAAATTAAAAGCATGCAAACCGATATCAGGCTGTGAGGCTGTGGTCTGGAACGTGAGAGAAAAGAATTGTTATCGTTTTCATGCAGAGCATAGTGCGGAAACAGCGTTGATTTGCTGGATTTAGGTCGATTGTATCACTACATTCAACTGCTGAATTTGCATGTTACAGGAAGCATAGTATTTGCCAAAGCAAAATCATTGATCTCATAATTGTCAATCTTCTCCGAACGAAAAATGAAACAGCAAAAACAATTTTCGATTAAAAGCGATGCGGGATGGTGCCGGAAAATAAGAAGGAATCTATTGTGATGTAACGTTGCTCCGGTACGAAATCTTTATCCCATTTGGCATTGTGAAGGAAACCGCTAGAGATGAGGTCAAGAACTTGAAAATTGCCCATTTTAGATACAATATTCTGAAACATCGTTATAAAATACTGCCAACAACAGAAAATACTTCTGTGGCCGTGTGTTTACCCAATCGTTATCAACCAAGTCAGACAGCTAGATTTCAAACACATTGATGTGATTTGTCACACCTCTATTAAAATTTTCCGAATCTTAAATTTATATTTCTTGAAAAATGGCAAATAACTTCCCAGCGAACAATAAAATAAATACAGCAAGAGCAACCCACACACAAAAATGAGGTAATAAAACAGGAATGGGTACTCAAAAACAAGAGATGTTGCCCAAAGTCAAAGAAAGTCAAGTAAGCTTGCAAAAATTAATGACCGCGCAATACAGCTACGAGCGGTGCTGATTAGAATATTCTAAGGCTGGGCAAAACGAAAAAAATTAACAAAAATTTGAACCCAATTTGCAAAAATATGCATCACCTCTTCCTTGTGGTGCGTAGGACGATTGCACGGACGGCGGAGGCGGCGCGGAATGTCGCGGCGCCGGCGGTTGGTGTGGTCTGGCATATCCGCCACCCGGCTCGGGACGCGGAGCCGGGGCCCGTCGCGAAGGCTGCTGTTGCTGATGGTGGTGCTGTTGTGATGGCGGGGCTCTGTGGTGTCCTCCGCCTGGGGGCGGGCGTCGTCCGCCTCTAGCCGCTCTCCTGACCTCGGGTTCTGAGAAAAGGTCACAACAAACAATATATTATTCCTATCGACAAATTTATTCCACTAGAAACTTTCTGACTGACTTTCATCCATAGCGAACGTCAGTGGTGAACCAAATTGGAAATATAAAAATAACTATGTGGTTTTGATGCGATAATGACGGGTACACAGACTCGGGAACAGGATGTAACAACGCACAGTTATGGTAATAGAGAGAGAGAGAATATATATTTCATCATCCATCAAATACAGAAGGCAATATAATTAACCGTGCAAGTCACATAACGAAATAGTTTTTATAATTTCCAAATTGACATTTGAACAGGAGCGGGCAACTTCCCCAGTCGGCAAGCCTGATATGGGAAAATGAAGTACTTGGCGGGTGGGATTCCTAAATCGATACATTAATCGCAATATTTATCCCCCTACACAAAGAATATGTCGTATTTAATGTAGAATTCAAGTTTAAAGCATAGAGACCAAAACAGTATTCAGTGAATTTATTAACGTGATGTACTTCAACAGCTGTTGAAGTCGATGACAAATCTGTGGTCGATCAAAGTTGTCAACAAGTTCTTTGAACAGCATATCGGACCTAAAAATTCTCACAACTGTATAATAACCTACAGTCACTAATTTGACATAGCAAGCATGTAGTGGGGGATTGCGGCAGACTGTCCGTGGGCCGCTCAAAATGCCGTCACTGATTGGGTCTGGCCAGCGGGCCGTACGTTGCCCGCCTCTGCATTAAATGGTATTGACAGGATACCCGACCGGAAGTTTTCATGGTCGACGTCGCCCATACATATTTGGAAAATAATAATCAATTCCTTCCCTCCAAGAGATACAGAGTCAAATCCAGCTATATAAATAACATAATGACAACAGAACACTAATGAAATATTATTTGTAGAGATGCGAATTGAGACGCGCTCGTTTCGACTTACTGGAATCTCTCGGAAGACCACGTGCTATAGAAACTGTCAGTGTCTTTCCCGAAGCCTTCAACGCGGCGGTATCGCTCGAGCCATTGGTGAAGTTTATGGTTCTGACGCCACCGCCACCCCAACCCTCTTTCTTGACACGAAACTCCAATCTGCGAAAGGGGTTTCGTGTATTCGGACGAAAATGCAGGTACAAAAAAGATATCGATTGGCCCGACAGATCTTCGTTCACCCTGGCCTCATCTTTTAAATTTCAAATGTTATGCGCACTCAAAAGATAAAATATACCGGATACGAATGACAGATCAGGGAAAATTACAATTCTCATGGCATATACACTTATACAGACATAAAGACTCCTGATCTCTCAATAAGTTACGAAGAAGAGAATAAAAGCACTCACGAGTTGCTGAACGTCAAACGAAGTTCCCTGTTCAATTTGTTCTTGAAGGTTTTGGATAACACGTGGAGAAATTCAGTCTTGAATAGTGACTCGAAAACGGAATCGTATTCGTTGGCGACTTGCACAATGAAGAAATCATCTTGCATCGAGCTGAAAATTCAGAAAAGGGAATGGTGCAGCAATAACAACAGTAGCAGTTAAATCTCAGTGACAAGTTTCGTCCTGTGCATGTAACAACAACGCTGCTAGTTTATTACCTAATAGCAAGGAAAAAAATCTCGGATTGCAGTGTGCTACAATTTGGGACATTTCGGACAGCGTCGAACCAAACCTTACTGAAGATGCGTGGCAAATCTTAATACACATAGTAGCACTGTTTACTTGTATTATGATTCTCGAGCTATGAAAAAAGACGTATATCTTGCATCTGGTGTGATGTGAAATTGATAGCGGTAGTAAATAAATAATCAATTAACATATGTTGCGCCTGCTACTGGTTAGCCGACAGGTTACAGAAACAGGTTATCCAAGCCGCCGGATTAGAATCAGCGGTAGTTCAATGATTGATGGCGAATTTCCTAATTTGTCATTTTAAATCTGAACTCCACCCACATTGACCTCTTCCCGAAAGTGTGACAAAAATCGAATGTGATCTGAAAAAATTGGGTCGGAGTGTGTCTGAATTTGGTGGAATTCACAGAATCAGGGACGTTTGAATTTTCCGGCCCTTCCATTCCTAGTGCAGCAATCGCGCGACGTTTTACCGTGCACAAGAAACTATCATACTAGTGATAGTGTCATAAGTTCACCATGCCATTCGCCCACATATTTCACCGGATTTACAATAACATTGTATCCGATCACACAACGAAACGTTGCCAACATATACCGATAACGCAACACGCATGATTCACAACACAAGCAAGTCAGCGTACAGAACTAATGTCTCACGCCAAAATAATGACACACAACGTTATTACTTCATATCTCCAAAAGAGCAAGAGCAAAACACCATACACCCCTCTCATTGCTATTTATTCCTTGGCACAGCTACCCGGCATGTTATTTTCTTATATTACTATCAGGCCCGACAGATGCAAGCAATGGAATAAGAACAGGCGAAATTGTACAACGTTAAGATATAAGAATTGGACTACCATCGTTGGAGCAACCAAAATGATTAAGATGGAAAACAAATAAAAAACTATGACACATTGTTCCTACATCCCACCATGTATTTCGTCCTTTCAGTCCTGATACTTGGAAAATAGGACCAGAAACTGTTAGGACTGAGGAAAATCATGATATTATGAATGCGAGCCATTCTATATCGCACGAACGGAGTTGAAAAAAGTGGGTAAAACAGGATTGAACTCATAACTGAACAGTGAACACAATAACGACTCAGGCCACAACACTATGGCTCGGACTCGCTCCTCTACTCACTGATTCGGACTTGACTCGGTGGAGAATTGAAAATGACTCGACTTGACTAGAGTCAATACCATAACAGCGAGATTGACTTGTGACTAAGAACCTCGCGACTTGGTTACAAACCTGTTACATAGTACTTTACAAAATCAAAAATGTAAAAAGTAATGAGTAATTAGAGCAGATGAAGTGCAAGTAGTTTGAAAAAATTATCACTTGAATAAGTAGTGCATGTAGGCAAAAACCTACTTGAATACTCTGAAAATGTAGAAGTACTACGTTACTGAACACATCCAATAACTGTCGTGAAACGGTCCATGCATGGCCTGCAGATTTCTATTATTTCCTGGATTGTGTGACAATTACGTAACCCTCCCATTACTCACCTCAAAGATATCCCCTGAATTTGATCGATCGGAATCTGCCTTTTCAGCACCTCCCTGATCTGTCCCTTCTCGGGGCCTTTTTTGACAACTTCCCGCCCGATAAGATACAGGAACTTGGCGGACAGCATCAAGTCTCTCTTGACGGTCTGCGGAAAAGCGCCATACCGTAAGCAAACGCAGCCAAAAGTCGCAAACGAAAAAGCGACGTTCTCCTACCTTGAACCTCCTGTCATATTTCTGGACCGTGTCGGCAAACTCGATGCGTTCTCGTTTTCCGGCGAATTTTCGCAGCTCCGGATGATTATCGAGGCCGAGATAGTCTCCGACAAAGTTTCGGTTCAAGCTCCCGCGCTTTCTCTCTTTCTTGTTCCAAACGACCTGCACGAAAAACACAGGCGATGGCAACGTCGAAAACATAAAATACTGCAGCGACAGCGACATAATTAGCGACCAGTAGGTCAGTCATTATATTGAAATTTTAATCAGATCAAAACAGCACGAGATTGCGATATCATAAAAAGATAGGAAGATGTCGCAAAGACTTGAGACTAGTTTTTCAATCAGACACACACCTTGGCCTAGAGCAGTGGTTCTCAACCTTTTTGTCTTCGCGGAACCCTTTTGCACCATCACGAACCCCCCACCAAGTATTATTTCAAATTTAGCTCAATTATCGTGCAACCGTCATCTGTCTTTGCAAATATTAAGGATGGTGATAAACAGCAATAAAATGAATTTTCTCGAAAATAACATCATACTATTTATGTAAAAATGTAGAAAAAGACGTTTATGATTAGTAAATCCTGTATCTAGATTCTTGAAATATGTGGGACTCTTGTCTTGAAAATCCAAGATATACATGAATGAGTGAGTGAGTGACAAAAATCCATTTCCAAAAAGAAGTTGGCAACGAATGTACTAATGCGTGACGCTTCCTACGACACCTTTGTGTATAGTCGCAACATACATGGCACCAAAATTGATAAACAGATTTTTAATGAACATATACCGTCAAGCCTAGTCATTTGGATCCAGCAGCTCATCTTAGAAGTTATTCTGGAACAGGGGTTATGTTTATCACAAGAGAAAATGGTTTTTCGCAAGTAAATTTTTTCCAAAACCCAAGCAAGACATATCGAAACTGAAGTATGTTTGTATTAGTTGGCAATTAAAATGAGTTTCACAGTGGAATATTTCATCTCAGACTACCATTCTGGTGATGTGAGTCCTGAAGTTTAGCAGTTATGATGCGAAACTAGCGTGATTTCTCTAATTAAAGAAATACAGATTAGGTTATCGACCATTTTGCAAATTTAGAGGTTTCACGGAACGCCTGAAAATGCTTTGCTTCCAGTTGAGAGCCTCTGGCCAAGAGCGAGAGACAGAAGTGAAAAATCATAATAATGATATTAAATCATTGGATTCCCTAAAATGATAGGTACACCGTCCACGATTGAATTCGGCGAAACTTGAAACAATTAGTCAGCGACATATAAAACAAAAGACAGCGTTCAGCCGCTTCCTCGACATTAAAGAGCTATGTATGGCAGGAAAAAATAATGGTTTCACATACCTGGCACGCTTCCTCCTTTATCTCCTGATACTTTCGTCTGGCGTTAAACTGTCGGAAGGCCTTCTGTATGACGCGCGCGAACCCGTCAAATTTCCTGTCGCGAATTTCCTCCAGCAAAAAAAGCTGCAAAGACAACGCGAAGCTGCCGACAACTCTAGTCCCGACGACAACGACCGCCTCTTACTCACCGATTCTGGATTTTTGATAAAAAGCTTGGTGCGTCCGCACTGCCACTGGTCCGCGTCCATGTTGACGTGGTTCATCAGGTGCTTGATGCCTTGCCGCTCGTCGCCGCGCCAACGCGGCCATGTCTCTGGCGTCAGGATCGCGTATCTGTCCGACAGGTGGCGAAAAATGAATTTTAGAACACCATCTCGAGGTTGTCGGTATAAATTACTAAACATCTCCAATTGTAAATATTCTGTGCAAAATGTAGTACCGTAAACCGGGGTAACTTTGAACAATTTTTCACAATTTCGCTTTATATCCTGGAAATCCGAAAGTTATAGACCAGTGATTAGAATTAGCTAATCCAAAATCTTCATGGTCATAAATAAATACCGTATAAGTACCGATCTAAATATAACATTTGCCACAGTCCACATTTACCCCGTTCTGATAAAATTTGACGGGGTAACTTTGGACATCACATTTTCTTATATCGATCTAAGGGTGAGCCCGTCGAGATTTTTGCCATCAATTACGACTACTTGGAGGTATCTTCTGCCAAGTTTTGAATCTATGACTCGCATGCTGTCCATGTTCGGTTGTAAGAATTTCAACAACCATCAATTTTGATGAAATCGTAATTTCAAGTTTTACTCTCAACCCCATGATGTTGTCGAGTTATCTACAAAAACGATACAAAAACGACGCAGAACTAACGCAATCCAACCGGTAGAAGAGAAGTTATTCGAGTTTTTGATCAATATGGGATTACCCACCGTCAGGCTATTTTTGCATATCCACAAGTTTCAACTGGAATAACTACGCTTGTACTGATTGAAAGTGAGCAGAAATTGTTATGCGTCGTTCTTTTTGGCAACTTGACAATTACATGGGGTTGACAGTAAAATCTGAATCCAATTTTTTATAATAAATTCAAATTTAAATGGGCTCTGGGGCAGCTTCTACTTGTTGGAATTCAGCCAAATTTGTTGAGCGACGTATTTTTAGGCAACCTAACAATTTAATCAGTGAATTCCCAGAATCCCAAAAAAAAAAAAAGTTATTTTTGAACAGCCCTGATTGTGTAACTTTGTACTATGCTTCCTGTGTAGCGATCGAATCGAATCGGCAGAATTATTACAGGATTCAGTTCCGAGCACACGAATCATTGCGCCAAGCTTCCATTGTAAATTCTTATTTACAATCTCAGCAACAGAAAGCAGAGTCACTTGAGCTACTCGTGCACGAGTGAACATCCCTTGAATGCCAAATTGTCCACTCAAGTACAAGCAATGCTATTGGAAACACCGTCAAGTATCTTCTATTCATGACTCAACAGTAAATTACATACCTACCACTAGGTGTGAATCTCAAGGCGTATGGGCAATCTGGCACCAACCAATGGTCGAAGAAATTTATCCCATAAAAAGAATGCAACCCAATCTATAAGATATTAAAAACTACATAAAGTACAGTATGCCCTCTTCAAGTACAAGATCTATGACAATGTAATAGCAACAATCATTAAATCTCTTTCCGTACAAAGCCTACTCGCTGCAAACACAGGTAGAATTTAATTTGCAATTTATCGGACTTGGACCACCGAGAAATATCGATAATCTATCGAAACGTCGCCAAGATGTCCAAATAATCACCAAAACACCGCAAAATACCTGCTGAGAAACTTCTGAAACGGGCGTCTGTAGGCAAAACCAGCCCTGCGCACGCGCACGTTTTCCTTCAGCCCGAGATATTCCACTTGATGCGTCACGCGCTTTTCTTCCCAGTCGTGCGGACGTTTTGTCTCATTCGGCTTGATACACCGAATGTAATGTGGCGTGCACTAAACGTAAAAAGTCCATCGATAGCCTGTAGAGCTTAAAGACGTCGCTAATGACCCATTTAAGGGTTTACATACTAGTTTAATGGGTCTGTGAAAGGTCAATGTTAAACGACAACTATAAAACTACAGATAGCATTTTAACGTCAAACCATATTTGTCTAATTTTCAGCGCCCACCACAGATCACAAGCGAAAGTGATGACATTTTTCTAGTCATCAGATCGTTTTCCAGGCAACAAATAGAACAGAAGAGCTTCTTGAAGGTACAGAACTTCAATATACAATTGAATAGTATATTCATATTGAAATGAACCCGAATATTTTCGGCTGACACTCGTCAGGCGTAATCGTCAGCAATTAGTAGAGAATTGGAAAGAACATTGTATATCAACAATCGTATCACAAAATATGACGTCACCACTTCACCAGCATGAAAGAGAGAGCGTTCAATGTACTATTTTTAGATAGAACAGAAGGCAATATGTGGCGCCACGAATGTATGATCAGACGGGTCAGTAACGAACTGCTACCCGGGTAAGTTTTGCTAACGCAAACCATGATTAGAACTGGGCAGAAGTGATGCCCTTTTTTTCATTCAAGTTTTACGATTTGGTGTCCACGAAGCCCCCTCTAGAGATCCCCGCTCTATAAAAGGTTAGAAACAATGGTTTAAAAGAAGATATTGGTAAACATTCAACATGATATCCCAATCGCCAATCATGTCTATAAACCAGAATTACATGTGAGCACACAACTAGCAAAGTTTTACGTAGGCCAGATGGTTTGGTTACTATCACTTTTTATACATGAATTGTATGTAGCCTACTACGCAGCATAGTAGCAACACAAAGATGTCTAGCTTGTCGATAACGTGTTCAAATAGCTATTATTATTACGACATCATGCACAAATATTCAAACATTGATTTGTCAACAAATGCGGACACCGCGCCAGACTCTAGGTAATAGCTCCACCCAGACTGTTTATCTAAATTAGACGTATCTCAAACATTGGTGGCTGCGCTAGTACCAGAGTAAACAAAGCAGTTTAAATAGAACTGTACCTATATGTAGACAAGACTAACTGAATAATCATCGTAATGTTGCAAATGCTGAGACGGGCGATGTTACAGAACTATATTCTGTTGCGCACCACACCATGAAAGACACACCACGTGAAGACAGGACAACATAGGTACAATGGGCTTGGAGTTGCTTACTTATAACATGTAGATGCTCTCAATATTGTTGTTAAAATATAGTTTACAGGTCAGGGTTGTAACCAAGTCACAAAGCTCCGAGTCACAAGTCATTCTCACTTTTACGGTTTTGCCTCGAGTCAAGTCGAGTCATTTTCAATTCGCCACCGAGTCAAGTCCGAGTCCAACTCATCGAGCAGAGGTTCAAGTCCGAGTCATGGTATTATGACTCGAGTCCGAGTCCATGTCATTGTGTTGACTGCTCAGTTTCCAGTTAAAGTCTTGTAAAACCCACTCTTATAGCTCTGTTTGGTGATAGGCTATCAAATGGTTCGCATTTATAATATACTAATTTTCCTCACTTCTAACAGTTTCTGGTCGCATTTTCAAGTACCAGCACCAATAGACGTAATCCCAATAGATTGGTTACTTTACTGTTCTTTGAAATTACAATGAAATGTCGGTCTTGGCCGGCTGAATCTCGAGTCATATGACTTGGTTCGAGTCATGCGCAATGACTCGAGTCCAAGTGGAGTCAATACACAAATTGACTCGAGACGAGTCAAGTCATTTCCGTATTTTGAGAAAATGACTCGAGTCAAGTCGAGTCATCAAAAAATCGTGAGTCGAGTCTGACTCGAGTCATTACAACCCTGTTACAGGTGTTCCAATTAACGCTCATGTTATTGAAGAATTGTGGCGAGTTGAAAGCTAGCACAAATGAAATGTTGAAATTCCAATGCATATAACATACATCCTGACTGGAGAAAATAAATTTGCATGAAAGCATGAGTCTCACACACGAATAATTACTGTAGTATCGCGTATGCTTGTGAGTAATATCACCGCTCCCTGAATAGCATTGAATAGATATGTCGTACAGACAACGTTGCTGCCACATAGTGCAACAGCCTGCAAGGCAACAAGGAATCACTTGAGGGATCGCCAAGATCGTCAATTCATTCAAACGAAATCAATTATCAGACATGCAAACATACTGAACTGTATGAACTGCCTTGGCTCTAAAAATATTAAAACATTTTTTAAAACAATTATTTTGTGATATGAATCTTGAGTGCCTTTCATTTAATATGTTTTTCATTTAAATTTTTATGATTTTGTACACAATATTACGTGAAAATTTTAATCCTGAAAGAATTCAAGTCAAGTTGAAACAACTTGGCAGAAATGTGGACTGACTTGGTTCCATTGCGATGAGACATTAATGTGTTTCATTCTCACCGAGATTAAGGCTGGGCAAACCGAGTACCGTACCTTAGTGATTCAAACCCATACTGAGTATTAAGCTTAGATTCGAGCATTTGAGTAACACCTATCTTATGATGTCATAACAGCAATATTTACCGACATGTCTTCAGAAATATTTGCATTTCTTAACCGTAACTATATCATAGGTCAAGGGTCGGCAACCTACGGCCCGCGGGCCGGATCCGGCCCGCCAAGCGAAATCGTCCGGCCCGCGACATAATAATTAGTTATCACAAGAATACGGCCCGCCGTTTCATAATGAGTTTCAATCTGCAGTAGAGCACTGCATGAGAAAAATGCGGCATTGCTACGATATAATAGTAGCCAACATCGTATTAGTCTATTGTTACGCCATAAAACGAAGGTGGTTGAAGTAGGAGATGGAGATAGACTAGACTGGATCAGTGCTTATCAATCGGGTGTATCTCGCAACCGAAGGTGTTCCATACTTTTTTTAAAGGGTTTACCACTCTAATGGGGTGTGACAATAAAGGTGTCCTTCCTTTGCTTCAAAAACGCTTGGAACATCTCAGACGCAATGACGGAATCTCAAACTGTTGAATTATAGATAACTAGCCTCCGTATGTTAGTTAGCCTATCTATAGTTTAATTTTCCAGAAGGCATTGTGTGCCAAGACAACAAACCTGAATAGTGTTTTGGCCACAATGATGAAAACTGTTAATATGATTTTTGTCTCATTAACTGAATCAGTTACGCCAGATATTACTACAAGCAGGGAATCAATATGGCGATGTCATGTAGGCCTATATATGTCATGTTCGCGCATTAAGTCGAGCAGCTATGCTTACACGAGTGTATGAACTGAGAAATGAAATAGCAACTTTCCTCGAAAACACAAATATCGCCGACTCATAATCTTGTAATCGAAAATGGGTATCTCATCTTGCTTTCCTGGTACATTTAACGTCACATCTGAACAAATTGAATTTGCAACTTCAGGGGGAAAACTACTAAATACATGAGATGTTGAGGCGCATTCAAAACAAATCTGTGACTCTGGAAATGTCAACAGTACAAAGAAAATTATGCTCACTTTCCTATACTGGAGGAGAGAAAACCTAGTACCAACACTACATTTGTAACTGTGATACGAAATTTAACTACTGAATATTCACCCGCTTTTCCCACATTCCTTCTCTACAAAATGAATTCTGACTATTCAGTACTACGTTTAATGTGGACGCCAATAACATTGACTGAAAATTTCAAATGGGCCTTTCTGAAATGCGACGCAGTTGAATTGAATGACAAATCTCATACAAAGAGCATATCGCTGCATGACTTTGACAAAGAGTACGTTCTTGAAATTGGCCTTTATCCCAGCTTGACCAACAATGCAAAAGAAATTGCATCGATTTTTGGAAGCACGTATGCATGTGAACAATAGTTTTGAACAATGAAATTCACGAAGAGCAAGCTAAGATCACGTATTTCGGACGTCCATTTTGAATAGGGTCTGATTCTTGTTTCATCTGACTTCTTACCAGAAGTTGAAAACCTTTCACAAAGCAAGCTGCGTCAATTGTCACATTTATTCTGTGTTGTTGAAGTGTAAATACATGTGTCTTCTGATTGGTATGATTGAGATTGCAGCAATGTAGGATAATATACCGAAGTGAGCGTAAAATATAGTACTAAGAAAAATTCCGGCCCGCCAAGAAGTTGTACACCCGAAATTTGGCCCGCGACTAGCAAAAGGTTGCCGACCCCTGTCATAGGTCATTGCGACAACGCGGCGGGTTGATCACTAAATCACAGAAACGTCGTCTTAACAAACACATGTAGCATTGTGTATAGATAACTAACCTACGGATAGATACCCAACACCCGTCGTCACGCTTGCTTGCTCGGAGGAAAATACCGCTCAGCAATCTGAACGCAACGTAATTGCCAATCCCATAGCTGACGACCCGAGCGCTCAAATTGAATAAAGTTGATTTTATTTGAACGCTACTGTCGCACTGATTCCGAAAATATACATGAAAATCCGATCGGGGCAATGGAACCGCCTCGAAATACACCTCAAAGTCTGAAAATTGGCATTGTTCTGAACAATCGAAGACACGCAAGGGTTATTGTTATGGTCATTGTGGTGCGTCGATGCGATTGTCTGGAACAATGCCGATTTTCATACTTTGAACGCTATTTCGGGCTGGTTCTTTTGCCTTGATGAAAGTTTAATGTATACTTTCGGAATCAGTGCAACAGTAGCTTTCTAATAAGATCAACTTTATTTAATTTGAGCGCTCGGGTCGTCAGCTATGGGATTGGCAATTACGTTGAGTTCAGATTGCTGAGCAGTATTTTCCTCCGAGCAAGCAAGCGTGACGACGGGTGTTGGGTATCTATCCGTAGGTTAGTTATCTATACATTGTGCCACGTGTTTTGAATGCCGGGTTACAAGCAACTAAAATTTCAAGGCTCCCAAGCTGATAAGTAGGGCGATTTTTTAGGTCAAAAAATTGTCAAAATTGTTTACAAAGTCAAAACATTTTTGCAACCTGCATTTCATTTGTGTCATAGATGCTTGCACTGTCGGTGTACTTATCATTTGAGATTTGACATCTTGTAGCCTACTTTATAGGCGTATAACTTCGTAGAAAGCCCATTGTCTGCTCATTGTGAATCATAAACGGTCAAATGAAACAAATGGGTTATGCTCGACATACGGCAATATCCTAACTTAAGCAAGACTGCGTGGGCATTGGTTCTTATATCAAGAAGCGCACGGTGAAAAATTGTGATGCAGACAAGAGACAACATTGTCAGAATGAAGCATCACGGTTTGTCACCAGCAGTGCACGCACAACTTCAGTGTTGCCAGCCAACAACTGCTGGTGTTGAACGTTCTTTCTCCATTCTTGGCAAGCTACTTAGTAAGGACGGACAAAAACAAAGTTTATTCATGTAAAAATTTATCAGTGCTCAAGTCAAGAAGTTATTTTTTAGGACAAACTACTCCGTAAGTATAGACAGTTCCAAACAGAAATGAAGCTAAGTAGTACAATTTCAACATTATGTGCAAAAATCGTAATTCACATACATGACAGCAAAAGTTTGTCAAAATTATCAAGGTAAAAATTGCCAAAATTTTGATGTTTTAGGTCAAAATCTTCCCTTTTTTAGGTAGAAAAATCTCCCAAGTGATAAGATATTATTCCGACTCTATTTTACACTGATAAAATAACTTTAAGTGTGAAAGACATAT
This sequence comes from Botryllus schlosseri, assembly GCF_051294905.1. Lineage (NCBI taxonomy): Eukaryota > Metazoa > Chordata > Ascidiacea > Stolidobranchia > Styelidae > Botryllus > Botryllus schlosseri. Next base: position 12,759,246 of record NC_137247.1, on the reverse strand, counting down.
CTTTTCGTTACTCGCAACACTCAAATCTAATGATTACAATTGCTAGCACCCACGACTCAGAGCACTCAAATCGTCGTGCCCTACCATACCGGATACCTAACCCCTTAATCCTCAGTAATCCTATATCCTATTGAGACTAGAAACTGAAACGAACTCCGCGAGTGTCTTCGGATACGAAAAACAGAAAAAAATTTCCGCAACCCTCACCTTCATCAAGGTAGTGACGAGCTTGTTGCATTGCGTCTTGATCTTCGAACCTGCCGTGGTAGGTCGGGACCGTGCGGAGGTGTCGTCAGGAAAAAGATGCCTGATAAAGTCGCTGTGACGCAGAAGACAATGCGTTGAACGCCACGCGAAACAAAGAAACGGAAAACCCTACAATGAACTCTGCTGCATCAGCTCGATGAGATCTTTGTTGAGAACGTCGCGGTTCCGTTCGCAAAAGCCTTCCACGTCGTAACTCACTTTTCCGGCGTAGTGATGAATGATAAACCCGGCGCTGAAGGTTTGGAAGTGTTCGTGCCCGCCGACCGCAGTGTTGGCTTTGCCGAGAAACTTCTGATCCGCGCCTTCGCCGACGGCGTGCATGGTAGCGCAAGTGTCGTCCAACACGCACATGATGCCAGGCGGTGACTAAAATTTTATAATAAATATGATAGTTTGCTATGGGGGACCGTGAAGGCAACTGTTCTTGTGATATACTGAGATGTAGGACAACACATTGCTCTGCAGAAAGGACAACTTTAGGCTCCTGATTACAGTAATAAGTAAGTGAACTGGTATAGTCTTCTCAGTATAACAGTGCAAGGAATTTCGAATGATAGTCATAAATAATAATCACGCATACAAGGTCTTATATGAAACATTTGAATACTGCTGACTAAATACTAGGAGTGTGATGATAACATGAACACACTGCAGAAGCCCGAAGTTCGCTAGAAGTAGTAAGGCCACAGTCAAAGCGTCAAGCCTCAAGCGTAAAAGTTACATAAATTTGAACTGTGATACTGTGGGATGAGAGTGTTGTCAGGCATATTATGTACCTTTCATATTGTTCCATAAACAACAAAAATACAAGAATATTGACTCCTTTTTATGGTATTGTTTGTACATAGTGTTATGAAAGAATGACAAGGTCTCACTGAAAATGAATTGGCGATGGCTGCATCAGGCTTCATAACACTTGAGACGTACAATTACGTCAGCTTGAGCGTCACAAAAATGCATACAAATTACATCGTACGACACCTGACAATTCACAATCAGGTCTTTGTAAGCCTACTTATTTCAGAGATGCGACAAGTCAATTATTCCAATAAACCATCGAACGCTATTAAACGAAATCGTGCGAAATCAACTTTCATATCACTTCCGAAATGACTTAAAATCCTCCAAGGCAGAGAAAATAATAATTGAGCCACACCGGCAGTTACGTCATACTATGAATAGGAAACACGCACCATCAAAAACCACAAAATGTATCAGGAATTTAGCAATAGTGGAGCTCCCGTCATACTTGATACAGTTTAAAATATTGAAATGCCATATTGTACTATTCCACCATGCTTACAAAACAACTCATATGTTGAACAACAAATTATATGACAGTCCAAGAATACACAGGTGAGTGGAGATTCATTACTATTCTCAGCCAGCAACAAAAACAGCCTGTTCTTATAGCAGGAATCATTCTCGTGCGCTCCAATATATCCAAATGACAAGTGCATCCAAAAGCCCTGCCGTGTTGTGACAACATTATTGAGTAGGAATATACTCCAATTTGCATCAAACTTACGCTGGTATAAAAAGACTAATAGATTGAAGCTTGATTAAATGCATTTAGCATATAACGATAATCGTTGAAATTGCCTACGAGGTTATCCAAACCTTTCAGAATTCCATAAGACATTTTGCCAATTCAAGTGAAACACATACTAATGATCTTGTTGTTTTCCATTGTGCAGAGTTTAAAGGCAAGTTCAATCAGTCCGTTTCTGGAGTTTATGAGACCACTTCAGTGCGAACAAGTAGCACACTTGTCGAAGACTGTTCTTTTTCTACTATCAATTGAAGGAGACATTCGACTACCGACTGGCAATTCAATAACCAAATACATAGCCCGCACTAAATCACCACAAGGACTTTTGAGTTAAACTGTTCAAGAACAAGTACGGTAACGTGAATATAACTACATGTGCAAGTACGGTAACCCAAGTAGCTAAGAAATTTCAAGTACCGGTATGTGTAAAGTTTCAAGCAAATAACTTCATACTATTTAAGCGGTTCTATCCGAAAAATAAAAATCACGCACGTTCCGAAAAAAAAAAATGACGCTAACCTTGGATTCGACCAGATCGCACACAATCTTATTGTTGAAATACTCGATTGGCTTCCAATCGATTCCTTCCTGCACATACTCCTCTTGCTCGGCTTTGAGCGTGAGCTCGATGAAGATTTGCTGCAGCTTTTCGTTCACAAAGTTGATACAGAACTGCTCAAAGCCGTTTCTCTGAAAAATAAAAAATAAATTACATCAGAAAAAAGGATGAAAGAAGTAAGATTATCAGATTACCTGAAAAATTTCAAATCCGTAGATGTCCAACACGCCGATGTTGAACTCAACGTGATCTTTGCGGATAGCAATGTTGACACATTGTACGAGGTAGTCGAATATTCTTGAATGTAACGCTTTTGCGAGCGCGTCTCTACACAGTGTCAGATGAAATTGAAAAATAGAAAATACTAAAATAACTGAGAACCGCCTACCGCGTGTAGCTGGCTTGTTCGACGTTCAGCGTGACGTCTATCGTTTCGGACTTTCCTCCCCATTTGCTGTCCATCACGCGACTCGTGAGTTTCGTCTGTAACTGGCCCTGCTCGACTCCGAGCAAGAACGACGGGTATGCCAGAACTGAAAAATAATTCGTACATAACAACCTGTACTTCAACAACACTGGTTAAAATTGGTGGAAAGAATATACAATAAATAAGTAGGGTATTTGGTTGTATCAATTAACTGGTCATAAACAAGTGTCTATGTTAACATTTCTTTATTAAACAACTAAATGGACAACTATATCAGGATGCTAAGAAAGGTATGCCAACACAGGCCATGACAGGCTGGTATAACAGGTTGAGTTGGAAAGGCTTGAGTCTTCCTGTCAAAAAATGCAATGAAAAGAACAGAAATATTAGCTGTCTGAAACCTATTTTCTCTCATGATACACGGACAACATACTTCAGTGCTCAGCCGTCATGGAAATTTAATTATTCGCATGACAGAAACACTGTTCATCACACGATTGTGCTGGACTTTATAGAATATTTCAGGCTTAGATCAGGTGGGAATGACCAGTCAACGATATAAAATTCCCACTAGTTTTATGGCTCATATCAGGCTGCAATCAACATCAGATGCAGGCTCGAACCATTTTGAATTGAAAATGTAAAAAATTATACTTTGTCATTTCTTAGCATTTGACACGCATGTCCCAGGGAAGCAAACTGCATGAAAATGCCTGTCTAAGACACAAGTTATTACATTACTGTATGCTCAACAGGCCAAAAAGAGGCCCATTGTCACACGTAGTGTTCACTTCCACGGAGACACCACACCAACGGAATAGTCCACTGTCGTTCAGATTGTGCGTTTGCACAATGAAGAGGAAGCAATCAGATTCAATCACTCACAATCCTCATTTTCCACGGCGGCGTAATTTCCGTTTTCCACAAAGCTGATGTTGCCCAAATGCAGGATCGACGCAGTAATTTGCAAGACATAAGTTTGATCTTCGGGTGAAAGACCTAAAATCGGAGATATCACATCTTCAACTCCAGACAATTTTCGATGGAATTAACAATCGTAAACAACCCACATCCAAAGTTGCACATTGTCTGTAGCTAGTGTCAACTGAAAGTAGCAGCAATAGAGTAAAATATGTTACGTGTAATGTTAATTTTGTCTGTAGCTAGTTCATATACAAGTGTAACAAATAGTTATTGACAATAACCTACAAGGACTTGCATGAGGTATTGCTGGTAGGCCTTTAACAAGATCATTCAAAGTGTAAGCTGTTGGAACTTGGAATAGTCGCAGTGGTACAGATACAAAGCCATTGGTCGGTTTAAATATTACCCTACGATTGCTTTTCCCCCGTTATTTGAAATTTGCCATGATCAGCCAACCGCCGAACCACGGTATAATAAAATCATCACACGCAAAGGGGAATGTCAGGGCACACCTCAACAACAACATATTATATTCATGATAATTTGCTGAGTCATTAAAACAATTGTAATCTGATAGGCCAGGTAACCATTGATTTCCTGTACGAACAGAGAGTAACTGCGTTTTGATGTGCCAAGTGTCTGAATCCATCAAGTTTATCACTGGAACAGTGACATCACATCACACTATGTCCAAGATGTCAACAAGCTGAGAGTGTTTGTAAGTGGTAGTATACTTCAGTGGAACTAGGATGGTAGACTTTCATATCATCTACTCAGCAAATACAGACCAATTCATTACAGCAAATACTAACCAAGCATTATCCAAACCCATACGTCAACAGAGTGCGTCCTTACCAATAACATTCATAGCGTCACAAGTTTCGGCAAAGTCTTTGGTGTCGTCGACACCGTCGACTGTGTAACATCCGCTTTGATTCAAATAGAAATAATACTCCGGATTGGCTATACCCAGCTGATCTGAAACACAAAACTATGACATATTTCCGACTGTACTGAGTCACAGGTCTTGCAGTTAAAATCGCATTGAAAACCGAACACATCCAGGAAACCCAGACGCATTGGCTTCTTAATATTTTGGACTGATGGTGTTCCAACAACCATCCCATGAAGGTAAAGTAATGGTGCCAGTCATCAACTTTTCGTCAGACTCAGCTGATTTGAAAAGACCGCTGCCTCACAATGAAATGATGTCATTGCGAATACGGATGTAGCCTAGCCAACGAGAGGAATTTGTGACGAGATTTTGGATCGTATTCAAGGACGGTGACACGCGAAGTGTACAAAGGACATGACCCACTTTCACCGAAATTGGTTATCAAACCTTCAATAATTCACATGTTGCGCAATATTAATCAAATAATGTAATTTTATTCATTCACCAGAAAGACAACTGTCTTCGTTAATTGCCTACCATAAATCATGCCGTTACTGAATTCTATGTGAAGAGGTTCTTGGAGGTACAGAACTTCAATGTCCAATTGCATAGTATATTCATATTGAAATGAACCCGAATATTTTCAGCTGACACTCGTCCGGGGTAATCGTCAGTAACTAGTACAGAATGGAAGAGAACATCGTGTATCAACAATACGTATCACAAAATATGACGTGATGATCACGAAATTTCGAATACGAGAACGTTTAAAGTAGGCTGCTATTTTTAGATGGTACAAAAACTATTTTTGTTGACACAGCCTTGGCTGGTGTATTTTGATAAACGTGGACTCCAAGGAACACAAATGAGAGTGTGTGAACGGCCCCTCCCAACGACACAAAATCTGTCTTTTCAGATAATATTTCGCAGAAGCAGTATTATCCAACAGGTGTTTGCCAATGGCAGAATTTATGGCCTTCGAGTGCTGAGCATCAATCTTGAGCGGATGAGTCAAGGGTGAGCTTTTCACCCAGCGTGATGCGCGTTTCCTAATAAATCTAGGGACTTTGCTCCCGTATTCGAAATTTCATTCTGGTGACGTCATATTCTGTGATACCGGTACGATTGTTGATATACGATGTTCTTTTCCAATCCTGTACTAGTTGCTGACGATGACCCCTGACGAGTGTTAGCCGAAAATATTTGGGTTCATTTCAATATGAATATACTATTCAATTGAATTCTATGTGCCACAAAGAATTCATGATTCATTTCAGCATGTCACTCTAATATCTGTCAAATATAGTCTACAATAAGTGGATAAAAGTCATGAGACAAGCATTTCTACAGTTAGATAGGCCTAGTCTGTTACATATCTCTGTAAACAATACAATTATGAGTATGAGTGGACGTTAAGTAAGTTAGAGTGAAGTTAGTTAGAGTTGTTCAAATTGAACCAGAGCATCAATTATTCAATCTGTCCCACTACAGAATGCAAACAAGTGTCCGCCGTGGTGAAAAAACAGATGAAAAAATTTGAAAGACTGTATTGACAGTTTGAGACATGCTCAACAGTGACCACATTAACGCCACCTGCCTAATCACGAAATGACAAATATTTAATCAACTCCAACAAGTCGACTTGTAGAAAACTTGCCTTTGTGTTCTTGTGAGGCACCGGCCAAGAGTTGATAGAAAATATGAAAGTTTCTTTCGTTCTGATTTTGCATGACCACTCGCGACTTTTCCAGGAGAAAATTCGAAATGTTCCCGCCGTCGGGCTCGCCGCCGCGGCTGAATTGAATCTCGAAATATTTCCCGAAACGGCTGCTGTTGTTGTTTCGCATGGTCTTGGCATTTCCGAATGCCTCCAGCAATGGGTTGCTCTGCAGGATGATGTCTTTGACGCGTTGTACGCTGGGACCGCCGCCAGACACCTAAATGATATTTAACGTAATGAAATCTGGAGGAATAAGTGTGGTCCTCTACATTTTTTTAACAGTTCTACTACAGAATGTAAACGTGGAATGGCAACGACCGATTTTGCAGCTTCGTTCCGCTTCGCTGAAGCTTTACTCAGCCTTATTTTACGGCAGCTACTGTAGGATTTATGGCAATCCAAAAGTCGTCTTCCAGAGCATAGAATTAACTGAATCTGGTATTGATCGAAAGCTACTGTCACACTGACTCCGAAAATGTAAATGTAAATATGGTCAGGCACTGAACCGCTTAGAATTCGCCCTCCAAGTCTGAATTATCGGCATTGTCCGAACAATCGAAGAGCCGCAATCGGTCATTGTTATGGTCATTGGTTTGCGGTCATCCGATTGTTCTGAACAATGCAGATTTTAGATGTTGAGGGTGATTTTTCATCTAAGTACGGAGCCTGACCGTATTTTGATTGATATTTTCGGAATCAGTGCGACAGTAGCTTTCGATCAAGACCAGATTCGGTAAGTTCTGAGCTCTGGAAGACAAATTTTGGATTGCCAGAAATCCTACAGTGGCTGCTGTAAAATAAGTCTGAGTAAAGCTTCAGCGAAGCGGAACAAAGCTGCAAAATCGGTCGTTGCCATTCCACGTTTACATTCTATAGTTCTACCATCAAAGTGACACCCGGATTTTCATTAACTGTTATTAATTAACACCAATTTGAACAAAACAATTGTTTTACTATCAAGGATAAAAAGAAATCCTCAAATACCAACAATTTGCCTTGTCGTAAATGGTAGAACAGGGTAGTCACAGTTCCTTCGCTCTGCCGAGATTTCTAGGGCCGGGGCAGTCAGATGATAAAAGGTAAGGATGCCATATGTTCATGCGACACAAACGAAAACGACAGTTGAGCATGGGACACTTTAGCATGCGTCCCTTCAGCATGTAACTTTGTAACCCCAAAACTAAACCTACCCCGAAACATAACCCGGAAATTAACCCCTATGGCCCTATATATATCCTTACTCCAAGCCTCACCCTAACCCAGTGGTTCTCAACCTTTTTGACCTCGCGACACATTTTGAAAATGAAAAATAGTTCGCGGCACACTAGCACAGTAATTCTAAACTCTTTTGGCTTACGGCAAAGGGAAACTACCAGAATGCCTAGCAGCGACCACAGTCTTACAGAGGTGGTCAGACTGGTCACTGACGAAGTAGGCTACTTCTACCTTTTCGAAGCACTCAAGTAGACTTTTCTCTGCTTCAAAGAAGAAATTAAGTTTTCTGTTATCTCTGCGGACATGTCACAAATACGCCTGCGAATGGTACCAATTGACATGGGAATCGTTTTCGATTGTTCTCAGATATTTTTGTTTACAATTTTATTACAGGCCGGAATAAGAACTTTCTCTGCTTCCGTGTGAGGTTTTGAATTATCAGCTATTACCTCTGTTACCACATAACTGGCCTGCTGAGATCTCGTTTAAACTTCAGGCTGAGCTTAATATCATAAGATTGGCTTCACAATAACGTCTGCCTACTGCCTCATTGTCGATGTAATTAACCGTCGCATCGAAGAGTCCAATAACGATCGCCACTAAGGAATACAGAGGCGTATAGGTGTATGTTAGTGGGGAGCATGGACCGTAGCCGGATTGGATATCCGGCCGGATTTTTTCACTTTTGGCCGGACCGGATGGGAGCCGGATCAGTACTTTGTCTGATACGGCCGGAGCCCGATCGGAGCCGGATCAGTACTTTTTGGATAGGGCCAGAATTTTTATGGATAGGCATGAAGTTTGTGACAAAGTAACTACCAACCAACAACACGCAAGTAACCGACAAGCCAGCGCGAAAAGAAACGAGCAATATTTTTAAATTCATGGAACTACCGTACCGTGTCGGGCCGGATTTCCGGCAGGACTTTATAATTTCTGGCAGGAGCTTGATTGGAGCCGGATCAGTACTTTTTCCTGATACGGGCGGAGCCAGACCAGAGAATTAGCAAACCGGATCGGAGCCGGACCAGAGAATTTGTCGATCCGCTCCGCACTATGTATGTATGTATATACATCCACTATGTATGTATGTATATACATCGATGTTAAACGCATTTCCATGCGGATCGTGTATTATAGCACCTGTGAGGATAGCAATACCTCGATAGTGTTACTGACAGCCACCCGCCGTTCAATTGTAGTTCCAACAAGCCGGGATAATAAACCTCAGCGGCGGGGAAATTTGTTAACTGATATAACTTGATCAACTTTACTTCTCAATTCTCAAATTTGTCGCCTGCAACATTACGTTGCGCCATGATGAGCCTACATTTTACCTGGAGTGCTGACTCGCTACCTAACAATGGCAATGTGAATGGCCATGTTGGCAACTATAATATGTAAACGTGAACATCACTTCCATATGAGTTCATTTCTCGATGGTGGGAATGCCTTCTTAGGTGTTGTGGGTTTGTATAGGCTCTTACTCGTCCTCCGATCGGCAAAAGCATGGTCTTACAAAAAGTGGGCCGTGTTATAAGTTGGCATCTCAGGAATCAAAATAAGTAATATCGGTATGATGTAAAATGATAATCAATGACGAAGACATGCCAAAAATACGACTACAAATAGAAACAGAAAAAGGTTATCAACCTGCGTCATGTTCCTGTTCTGCCTGTGGTTCTGGTGGGGGTGACAGGTAAAAGGCGAACACCGTCGGCCACACCTCAACATCACGGTCCAATTGCCCGAGTTTAGTTGTCACCGTTCTAAATGCTAGTATATGTGGGAAAACTATCATATCACACCCATTGACGGTGGAGGCCCCTGTTTGATTCATGGCAGTGCAGTAGCAAGTTACGAAGCGTCGCAGATTTATGCGATTCTCTGCCCCTATACGTCGCTGTGCTCAGAACGTCTCTACAATAGAAAAAAAGTCAGACGAAGACCCAATCCATGACCTAATGGGGACGCCAGATTGAGATAGTAAATTGAGGTAATGAAACTATGGTCGTCTCGACATCCTTGTATCTTTTCACTTCATCGGATTGTACATCGCATGTCTTGTTCCGGTAAATTCAATAGAAAAACCAACGATGACACATGCAAAACTTGAATTTTTGTTATACTTCAACCTAGTCTACCACATTTGCTCGCGGCACACTTGAGCAGTCCAAGTGACACACTAGTGTGCCGCGGCACACCGGTTGAGAACCACTGCCCTAACCCAACCCTAACCCGTAATTTGACCCACATGCTCATTTGTTGCATGCCTAGTTGTCACATGCCGAAGTGTCGCATGCTCAAATGTCCACGGACCAAAAGAGAAATCTCAGTTCTAGATTGATTCGAAATGTTATTATCTGGGCTTGAGCTCTAATGATAGTGTATTTCATGATCTCAGGTGTGACGATACCACAATAGGCTTTCCACACCACTCGGTAGTTGCTTGCGCTGGCCGGCACTAATTGACCCCTAGACCGGGTGTTGGGTGATATCAGTAGGTGGTCAAATTGTGATGATCAAGACCACAAGATGCTGGTGTGTGATTCAATACGAAAATTTCTAAAAAATTTCAGAAGTCATCAAATATTCCGAATAGAATGAGTACTGGTCTGGTATCATCATAACCGACGTGCTATTCAGTGGAATAAGACTGTTTAGTGTCTGCAAAATTGTGTGGGGAGAGTTCCAATTATTATCACATGCAAGGTAGGTATAGCTAAGGGTCAAAACATAAGCGACTGATGCCCTTCAATACTTCAATTGAATTTTCAACAATTGGAATATATGACATGGTAGGCTATAATCCAACCGACCACCCAGGTAATTTTACAATGACTAGAAAGAATTGATTCGCGTAGCATATAACGTTGTAGTCGTTGTAATGTAGCATCCTAAAAATAGAAACCGGTTTCGTATTTTAGGAATATCATGTAGGGTCTAAAAGTAGACTTTACACTGGCACACGGTAAGCCTATATCAGTTCCTGCTACATTCGAATACAGCATTCACTCAGTTCCTGTAAGAAACCTTTTCGAACCGGCCACACGGCATATAAATGAATACCTGCAAATGAATACCTGCTTGCTCTGCAAATATTGACATTTGAATAGGCCCACATGGAAATTATATCAGAAATAAAGATGAGGATAGTCTTCAAAGAGCAGCATACTTTATTGTACCACCAAACAACACTGCAATACAACTTCAAACTAGGGAATCTCGGTTCTGTATCGAGCACATCAGAAACTCTATGCCATGGGTGTCAAACTCATCTGATGTCGCGGGCCGGATTCAACACTTCAGATCTCTTGCGGGCCTCACCAAAATTCCTCTATCCCAAAATACCTCAAAATAGTTGCTCCTATTTTTCATTTGAATACTTCATTAACCAGCGTATATACACAAGAGTGTATTACATTATTTTACGGATCATAGGGGTTCTGTTCTAGCTGCACCTTTTATTCGCAAACAGTGGAATTGGCAATAATAAGATGATTGGTCGGCTGAATACAGTTATAAGCCGATGAAACAGTGGCCCTGACGATGATATAAGTTGGCATAATTCTATGCTTCCTTCGTTTTAGTGATATATTGGCATCAACCCTGCGTATGCGTTGTGAGGAATGCAATAGATTAACTGACTGTAAACACGGACCTTGGAATTTGCTACATATTAGTATATCGCGATTCGGGTTTCTCTCGAGGCTGGAAACAATTCTATTATATTTTCCATGTAACTTGCATATCAGGGTTCTTGGTGTTTTCGCTTCTGTGAATAACTGGTTTTTGGTCAGTGAAATGAATTCACACTTTCTTGCCTTCTCGGAATTGGGTGTCAATGTCAGCAGCCTGCTCCTAATGGTAACTAGAAACCACAACACCGCAGTCGGGTGGTTATAATGCGGCCTACAAGTATATAAACATACTCAACATGTGCTATCTTGAAGGACTATTCAACGGAGGTATTTCTTAGTAAACATCTCAACATATGTTAGAAATGTGATGGATAATCCACGCATTTTTCAATCTACTCAGAATTGCTGTGTGGGCCGGGTGACATCACATTGGCGGGCCAGATGCGGCCTGCAGGCCGTATGTTTGACACCCCTGCTCTATGCAAAGTGAATTATATCAGAATTTAAGCAGCCTATTTGAAAACCATTGATAAATGACTACCGTATATCAAGCTACAAGTGACATATAGCAATTGACCGCCTGTATCCAAATCCCCAGTCATCTCATAACACAGCATTAGGCGACAATATTTCCATGACCAATGTCATTGAACATGAATCATGCTTTTGAGGTTGCCGTCGAAGGGCAATGCTTTATTAACAAAGCAACTAATCAAAGTTGTCAGCAATGCAGCTGCATCATTTTGTGTAATAGTCTGCCACAATCAGAGAAACATACACAGTCAACATAGCTATATACTTTCAACTTACCTTTGAAATATAGGACATAATAAACTTCGCCGCCACGGTCTTACCGGCGCCCGACTCCCCACTGATAATCACACATTGATTTTCTTGATCTATCAACATGTTACGGTACATGTCATCGGAAAGAGCGTAAATATGGGGTGGGTTTTCGTACAATGCCTTAAATCAGAATAGCATTTTCAGTAAAGGGGTGTCATAGTGAAAACCAATATGCATTCATAAATTACTTACAGCGCCTTGATATAGTTCTACTTCCCTGTCAGTAAAATAAGGCATTTGCTTGAAAGGATTTACCGACACCAGCACAGGACCGATGTATGTCTGCAGAGCGCAAGTTGTTAAGGAATAACATTCAGATGAACTGACCAAATAAGTTCACAGTTTACAGTTTACAAAGAGAGCTGCTATCATTGGAGCAGACGATAAAAACAGTCGAAAAGATGTGATTTAACATGGAGAGGGCAACAACAACAAGGGTAATACTTTAGAATTCACAGCTATCTCAAATTAGAAGTAAAGTATAAAATGTTGGGAAGTTTACAGCATTAGGGTGTAGAGTAGCCTAATATTTAGAAGTATTCTGCACACTAACACTACATAGCCTAGACAAATATTTGACTATGTCATGTAAAGTCGCAGAGAAGAATATTTTCTCCAAATTCTGAACTTATAAACTAAACATAGTCTGCTGAAAAAAGGAAGGTTAATCGACTAGTATGTACGCCTATCTCTAGTACAGTACAACTACCGTAGGCTACTTGACTGAACCATTACTTTATTGGCAAACAAACCTCACAAGTCTCGTGAAATTTCATTTAATGAAAGACAGCAGTGAGATTGAATAGCATTTTTCAAGTTTCAGAAGGATACAAAAATTTGATCATCCATGTAACGCTTTTTCAAATTCTCCACCACGGCGCTGTCAGAGATTTTTGAGAGCAAGACCATGTCATCAACGCCACTCTGCTTGACATTGTGACTCTGCCAATGATGTTTCCCATGCTGAAAATACAAGTAGAAAAATAAACTTGTGTGACATTGCCGATCCAAATATTTTAAAAAATATAAAGGTTAAAACAAGGTGCCATAAGTAAGATCGGGAACGGTCGGAATGTATCGCGACAATAGGTTAGGTTGCTACAGTTTGCAACACGCATGGTGACTGTAGGCTCGAAATTCAAGTGAAAATAGTAGAGTGTCTTGAAAGTAAAATAGAATAAACGTCAAAGATATCAAATGTTTACCACTGGACATTGAACAACAAATGTGTGTAGGCCTACTGGACGAGACAAGTAAGCATCAAGGGTTTTGTTGTGTCAATAAAAATTGATCAAGTACAATAGAGTAAAATTAACTTAGAATCAGGTAGTGAATAGAAATTAAAGTTGCAAGATAAGCAAATTGTATTGACCATTACAGAATAAAACGATGTAATACCAAAATATTTATTTTCGGCCAGCACCGTTGATGTAATTCATTATAATTGAAAATGGAGCATAGCTACCGTAGTATTTGCATAGAGTACCTTTACAGTAAGCTACCCAACACGCACAGTGGTTATGGACTTATGGTGAATATAGTGACATGCTTCGTCAATGCAAATTATGGGAAATACATCATTAAAATACAGTCAGATGATAGTAAAATTCTCAAGCCCGCCTCCGAGCACGAACATTCAACTCAATACCAACAGAATCTGATGTTGAAGATGATACTCACCATTTCGGACAGACTATGTAGTCACTCCGGCACGATGAGCTTACAATTTTGAATCAAACAGATGCTCTCCAGGTTATTCCATCGATTATACTGGTTTTACAATAGGCTGCTAAAACACAAAGTCATATTCATTTCACCAACATAGCCACAAATTATTACTGAATATACATGCTTCAAACTAAATGCCGCGTGCAGCTAATCTCAAATATTATCTTTGCGCTCACATTTTCATGACAGGAAAACGGCTGCCCATGACTCACATCCACACGCTACCTTTATATGATACCTTCTGTTACTCAGCTATGTGCAACCATGCAACATGATCAATGATATACTGAGTAAGAACTTATGCTAACAAGAATTTACATTGTGGGGCACGTTACGCATGCCGGGATCTTCCTCAGATTCTGCAAGTCAATCAATATCCTACAATATATGAAAGCTACAGTTTCAATGTAATATTGATGCGTTTCATTCGAATGGTATACTACTATTGTAGCATCCAATTATACCCGGGTTCTTGAGCATTGGGAAGTATCACATAATGTTACGACATTGACATAATCTTATCGGTTTTCCGACATATGAGCATGCGAAACAATGAAAAACAACAGATCAGCATGTGACACTTCACCATGCGTCACTATAGCATGTGGTTTCACAACCCTAGAACTTACCCTAACTCCGAAATCAACACTTAGGACATTAACCCCAAACCGAACCATAACTCAATCCTAAATCTAAACCAGGGCCGGCCAACCCGTGGCCCGCGAGAAGGTTTTGTGTGGCCTGCGAGGTAATTTCCGAAATTATTAATATTATCAAAAATGGATTGCTCAGATTGTGAACTTGCAAGGCCAAACAAAAATTTGATTAGTCTTGCCGCAACACTGGAGATGTGATGACTAAAATATCAGTTCCGACGCATTGGCAGATCCATGAGCCAGTCACATTTTGGTAGATCTTCGTACACTACAATAAAGCAGAATCATTTACGATAAATTTATCAAAAGTTAAAATTTTCTACACGCTTCGCGCAACATGTTGTCACTCGATTTCTTGCTTTTAATATTGTTGCCCCTTTGTGAAAATGAAAGAACGACTAATGTAAGAGATTGAGTCTATCTATATTCGCGGTTACGAGACAAAGTGTCGTTCAAGATATGCGACCTTGCGTTTGCGCTCGCAGAAAGACCGTCAACTATATGAAACCTAGGCACAAAATGATTGACGCTTGTTGGTCGAAGCTTTCGATATCGATATGTCCAGGCGCCGAATAGTCCATTCCTTGCAAACTGAGCCCAACGATATACAGCAGGCCCGCTTTATAGTCAAGTTACAATATTATTGACCTATGAACTTCGAAAAATTTTCGCGCTTTATGCGGCTAGTGGCCCGCGCAATAGTGCGTCAATCAAATGTGGCCCTTCGGCTGAAAAGGTTGGCAACCCCTGATCTAAACCGTACCCGGCCCTAACCTCAAATTTTACCCATTACGTATACTCAATTATCGCATACCGTACCCAATTGTAACATGCTGAAGTGACACATGCTATTATGTCGCATGCTCATATGTTCATGTCCATGGACACCAGGAATAATTCACAACAGTTGTTGGATTTACTGTGATGGAAACGGCAGAGCTTTATTTTAGATAGGATCATTATTATATTCAATGGCAGTCAACTAGTGTTTTCCGTCATACTATTCAAAGTAATACTTTCAAGACCCTTTCGGCCTGACAACTTTAGATACAGACTAAGGAGGATTCGAATGTGTTACATCGCATTAAGCACCAAGGCTTTATGCTAAAGATGCTGACAGTTCATCGTTTGGGAAGCCCTGCGTTCTATGCCAGGCTGAAGAGATAAACAAATTTTATGCGACTTCACTCTCGATTACAGGGGAAAAAATTCTCAGAGTAATAGTAATAGTAATCAATTGTTTCACGTATAATCGATTGCTTTGTAAAAGGACGATTACTTAACATTTTAGTTTTAGAAAGAATATAGCAATAATAGCATAAACCAAGTTTACTCTGACTTTGAGATAATCGGAACAAGGAATTGCGATGTATCTTCCTCTAGTAGAAATGTCGGATTCGAGAACCTCATTTCTTATTATTAAATCATAAGCATTAGCTATCCTAGCAATTGCGTCGTAATGAATATTTCATCGATTTAAAAATAATGTAGCCTGCTCGGTAGATATTCGGTCATTGTTGTGCTGATATACACAATTAAAGTCACCGATACGCCATATTTCTGGTCACGATTCAGAAACAGGCACAGTTAGCTGGAAGATGGCAACGACCAACCAGCTTGATTGAAACTTTTTTAAAACGTGCATGTTGACACTGTCGCTATTACTCAAACTAATGTTTGGTTATGCTTACAAAGTGAACTCAGATAGAAAATGGCTAGGCGGCGTGAATGCAAACTGTGCAAAGGCCAACGCTCAAGCAAATGAAGAATGTTTTACACTCTTCAAAAAATATCAAATCATTACAACTCAGTAGCTGCTGATATAAGCAGTAAATACAAATAGAAATATAAAGTTATTTGTAATGCCGCAGAATATCCGATTCGTTTTTTCTTACTCTCAGATGGTTCTACAATTGTTATTTCACAATCCCCTACTCAATATTTGAATCCGTCATCCGCTTAGTGTTAGTATATATGCCATAGCCCGTAGGCCTGTAACTACAACAAATATGTTAGCATCAAATTTTCAGTCCAATTTTCAAAATCTATTCTCTCATGATCCCTGTTATAATGGTAATATTGTCTTCGAATATGAGTTAAAGGCGCAGTTTCAGGAGTCAAGTTCAAGTTAATTCATAGAATTTCATCATTCCAAAACATCACAAGACTGCAATACAATGGAAGATAGGAAGATGTCGAAACGGCCTGGAGTAGTCTTTGAGATCAGACATCGACCTGGGTCTGGGCGATGTAGAGAGGAGGCGTGCGCTGCATACTCTCACACATGTCACACAAAATAATTGTAAGTTCGTCAATAATCATGATGTAGGGCGGTTTTTTTTTACCTAAAAAAAAGAAAATTTTGACCTAAAAAATCAAAATTTTGACTTTTTATGACCTAAAAAAACTGAATTTTGACCAAATTTTGACCTAACGTATGCAAATTAGGTGTTTTCCCACACTATGTTAAAATAGCAGCACTTATCTTCATTTCTGGTTTGAACTGACTGTCCTAACGAAGTAGTTTGGCCTGAAAAAACGTTTTTGGATTAGAAACAGGCATGTTTTTACATGAAAAAAACAATATTTTAACGAAATCTGGCCCTATGAAGAATTCCAGTGGTTACAATACGTATTATGGTAGAAATAATTAAACTATTTTGTAGTACAACGAGAGATGCTTTCCTACATTCTTGGGTAGAAAGCGCACGTCCTTACTAAGAAGCTTGTCAAGGACGTTCAACAGCAGCAGTTGTTGGCCGACAACACTCAAGTTGTGCGTGCACTGCTGGTGCTGGTGACACACCGTGTTGCTTCATTCAGACAATGTTGTCTACATCACAATTTTTCATCATGCGCTTCTTAATATAAGAATGATGCAATGCACAAGAAGTCTTTCTTCAGTTAGAATATTGCGGTACGTTGACCGTAACACCATGTCTACCTATTATTTGTTTTTTTTACCGTTTAAAATTCACAATGAGCAGACGATTAGCCGTTTACAACGGTAGGCCTATAAAATAGGCTAAAAGCGGTAAAATATCAAATTATAAGTTCACCGACAGTGCTAAATCTATGATACAAACAAAATGCAGACGTTAAAATTTTGTTGATTTTATGAAAAATTTTGAAAAATTTTGACCTAACGCTGCAATTTTGACAAAATTTTGACAAATTTTGACATGTCAAAAAAAAACCGCCCTAATGATTACATTTTCAATGACAGTCTAATTATCGTAATTAACTGTTGCGAGATTTTTCTGTAATCGTTTCGCGCATTTCTAAAGTAGGTGGGTGGGTGTCTGATCTCAAAGACTACTCCAAGTCGTTTCGGCACAGGGTTGTAACTATGTCACAAGGCTTCGGGTCACAAGTCAATCTCACTTTTATAGTTTTGACTCGAGTCATCAGAAAATCGTGACTCGAGTAGTGTCATGACTCAAGTCATTACATACAATAAAACCCTGTTTCAGCACCTTGCTATCTTTTCATTGTATCGCAGTTTTTGTGGTGTTTTGAAATGATGAAAATATTAGAAAACTGATGCTGATACTGATCTTAATCGATCACATTGACATTGGAACTGTCCTGTGTCTGCTAAGCCCTCTGCCATTGGCCATTATTGCCGCCATGTTTCACTGGTGTAATCAGTTAACTTGCGGTACCGACAATTGGAAATAATTTCAAGTTTCATACCCATGTGCTGCCAAGTAAATAATAAAACCGAATCATTTATTTCACTAAAAATATTCAATAAAAACTACAACTGGTCAGTGGTCCTGGTCACTACAGGTATACGCCTGTTGCTGACTACGCTCGGATGCATCGGTAATCTCGTGAAATATACGCCTACAATAAGTAAAAAGCAAAGATACATCATCTTCCTTTCATGCGACAAAGGCAACTAAAATCACTACCTATTGTTTCGCATAAACAGCTGATTTCTCATTGACAAATGATATACTTCCGAGTTGTTGCTATTATTCTTCACGTTGAAGACCTGCCGGCGCGGCACAAGAGCGCTTCGCCGGCGGTGGTTCTTTCTATGGACAGATATCTGAGCAATCCATATTAAGAAAAGTGATAGGTTTGGGAGAAATGATCCGTTCAAAAAGAAGTGGTCGCGATGTTGTACGTCGTATAAGTACACAAACACAACAGGATACGTCATTTTAGCGGAGATCGAATGGACTCACTTCATGTACTGTGAAATATACATTCTTTGTAGCCCTAAATTGCAACCAATCGAAATTGAGCATGAGCAGTGAGCACCATCCGTTTGCCTTTAACATATTTTGAGATCCGAGAAACTAGGACGCTTTTTACGAATGATATACGAGAAAAATATTTACGGAAAATGGTGATTGTTCGTGAGTTGGTCATTTTTCCCACCCGGTGCCGTTTCCAGGTCTACATTCCGTTGGATTGGCCTTTTTTGTCAGCCTTCGCGTCAATTTTAGCCTGACTATTTTTATTATAATTAAAGTAATATATTCGTCAGATTATATTTTTATCCAACAAGACACACACAATGTACAATGCGATAAGACACAATACTGTGATCCAGGAGGATGCCGAACGACCAGTTGCGATATCTTAAACTGGCATTCACCTCCACCTAGTCTATTCACGTGCCTTTTCCGCCAATTTCACCATTGTAGTCACCACTAAGCTGTAGGCTATAAACACCAATTTTAGTTGTATCTACGTCATCGCCTAACACTTACGGCAATAACGACGATTTGCGAAAAATAGGACATTTTGGGCGTCCTCGGAGGAAATTTCGGGTTTCTTGAAAAAAGGGGGACAAATTACATAGATTATGGTATCCCTATTCTCTATCGTTGCCTTTATATCTTCCAGAGCTCGACAACATCGCGTGATCGCATCGTACTGATGCAGATCCACTTAGCTATATAACACAAATCCAGTGGCGAGTAAAATTATTCCCGATCGTTATTGAGATTACTGGTTTAGTGGTTTATTTACAGAAGTATAGAAGTGCAATATTACGATAAATGATATACGTATCTTGGGGGGGGGTTGTTTTGTGGGGTATGGGTGGATGTGCTATTTTTGAAGGATGACGTTCATTCTTTCACTTAGCAAGTGGAGAGGGCGTGGATTTGCTCATTTCTGGTTTTTCGGATTTTTATATGATTTCTTGCTTGGGCTTGGTCTGCCTATTCGAGGAAGCTGTTGGGCGATTTGACTCTTGGTACGCTGGATTCAAAAATTCATATTCAATATTCTTATGTTATTGGTCTATAGATTTCATGATCATAGGGTTTGTGGTGACTGGGTCTTTTGTTTGTCTTTTCTCCCAACTGTTGGTTGGGTTATGGGGCGGGGTGGTCTTGGGTTCTGTGTATGGTGGTTGGGAAGAGGTGGTTTGGGCATTTGGGTGGGGGGGGTTGTATAGGTGCGCATTTTTATTCAATATATACATGATAGCATGAAATGTAATAAGATAGAAGCGGTGATAGTATAGCGTCATGGTTTGAAATTGCGGTGAAAATAATCAAATTACATTATTCTCGCGATATGCGTATTACATATAGATATCGGATGTTTTGGCGTTCGCGCGCGCGTTTGTGGTTCGACTTTTTTTTCGACAGTTTTTCGCGTTCTTTTAACTTCTGTTTTGCTGTCGTCTGGTTTTCGATAATAGGCGTCTTCTTATATTTTCGATTTCGGTGTTCGCGTCTTCTGCGTATTCATTTTTCTTATCGAGCGTCATCTTCCATATCCATATTTCGGTCTTCATATTCATGAAGGTCGTGATGATGATCTTTTTATGTGGTCCCGTGTAGATGTTTCGGTAAATCTCTTCTATGGACACGTTGATGTTGTTTCCGATTACGTCCTCGATGTCCGCCCTGACGATATATCTTTTTATAAATTGGACATGCGATTACATGAGACAGGGATATATAGAACTCCGGGATGGCTGACTGCGTCAATTGCGTCATCGAGGTATTACCTAAGTAGGTCCGGATTCGCGCATTCAGTTTTGATGCACGTTCTGGTCAGCCGCTTCTTCTGTGTGTAATTTCGATTACCAGTGAACTCGGCACTTGGTGAATTCGGCCGGACGAACTCGGCACTTGGTGAACTCGGCACTTGGTGAATTCGGCCATTGGTGAACTCGGCCATCGGGAAATTTTATACTAAAAATGCATTAAATATATATCTCAGATAAAGAAGAATCACGTGCCGTGATGGATCGCGTAGCGGTACCGGTCACCATGATTGGTTACTGGAATGTTTGCCGGTGAACTCGGCACTAATCTTGGGATATCCTAACCCCAACTCTGACCCTAACCCACCTCCAATCCCCTAATATCCACATTTACCCCAACCTAATATCCCCCCTTACCTAACATCCCCCAACCCTAATCTTGGGATACCCTAACCCACCTCCAATCACCCTTTCCCCCAACCTAATATCCCCCCTTCCCTAATCTTGGGATACCGTAACCCACTTCAAAGGCACAAAATAAAAAACAATTTATTTTGACGTTTATAAATTTTTGTTCGTGTTTGTGGGAAACGTTTATTGGTGATCCTTTAATACTTCGTTATTACATAAAACACAGATATCCATCTTCTCAAAAGTCGTCCGTCTTTCCCACGCCAAGTCAAATCAACACTGAGCCGACCACGCGTGGTCGATGTTCGTAATTTCAAGTCTTTGAGAGCCGTAGAGGCATATAATATCCATGTTTATGTTCTTTTATAAAGCTAGAGGTTAACCAGGTTATGAGATGTTCTGGTAGTCTGCAACTTTGCGGTATTGGCCCTATCCCTTCAGCAGCAATTTACCGGTATACCGCATACCGGTACGGTCATTTGCTCGCCTTCGGAATATCACTGCTTCTGTAGTATGTTATGTAACATGTTTCGTTGCGTTGATAATCGTGAGAAGATAAGAGAATGTAGAAGAATTTCCAACGTTAACATTGATATCAGTAGTAGGATTTTGACAGGGATATCTAGAAACTAGATCTAGATATCCCTGGATTTTGATTACGCCTTGCGGTATGTTCTTCATTACTTACGTTATGCGATATAATGTATGTCACCATCCAAGGCTTTACATTGTGCAAGTACAAGTGTACATTTACACTGTGCCGTGTCGACTATGAAGGCGACCGTTAGGAGTGACTTTGTCTGTTAAGATCTCGTGCTATAGATTAATATGTGAAGATGCAGGTTGTGCTGGTATTGCAGGCTTATTATTCCAGATCATTGCTGAATTATTCCTAGTAAGAATTGGAGCCACTGAGTAGACTACGGGCGGTATGCAAGATTCGAGAGGCATTTCAATTAAGGATAACCGAACATTTGAATCTGATACAAACACAACATGTCAAGGTCGTTGCAGTTGTAAGAGTCCATAACAACTGTTATAACAACTGTTGAATCCAATCTCTTGTTACAGATACTATTCATCAGTTACATGTCCGATAAAACAAGGCAGGCATATGTTTGTTAATGAACGGCACCTTAATGCTACAATACTGGAATTATACTTCAACAGAAGTGCACTGTTGTGAACTGCCAATGGCCCGGGTTGGAATCTCCGTCCATTTTTCGAAATAAATCCAGCGTGACACGATGATTCTCCGCGTGACAAGGCCAGCTTTTCCGCGTGACACGACGGTTCTCCGCGTGACAAAGCCAGCTTTTCCGCGTGACAATCTTGGGTGACAACTTGGTCTCACCAAACGTAAAATAAAACTCACGATCACAGTCGATCATTACCTGCGCTACAGTCGATCACCATCTACCGTACTAATTCGAGAGAGAGTGGTGTTCCCCTGCCTAATACCAATCGTCGTAAACTTCCTGAAATCTGAGAGACACTTCTCTTCTCTTGGTTGCGAGAATGAATATCACGCCACGCGGTGGGTAGTCTTCGAGCTAATCATCTGAGACCTAGGCTACGAGTCCTAGAAATGTTGGTCGATTCACAGTACATTGCACTGTTATTGCGCTGAGGACATTTGTCCAACAACATTGCATTGTTTGCTAAGCTCTTGGATGGATAAATGCAATGATATTTCTGCCTAATGGAGGGGTCGCAACCTCATATCGTACGAGATGGTTTACTAAAACATGCTCATTGATCGTTGCTCAACACCTTCGACCAAACCGACTCACGGTTTATGAGGAAAATCAGACCTAATGCGACACTGTGATTCGTGATGAATTTGATGATGACATTATACATAGGCTACATCAACGGTGCAAATTATATCCGGAATTATATACTGGAGTACAAAAGTAATCAAGATTACTCGCGAACAAGACAATGAAATCACGCCATCACGAAATGAATTAACTTATTTAAACTTGCAGATTCACCAACAATCTTCATTCAAGACAAACCTGGGAATCAAAAAAAAAAACCAACTACGCTCGTCCATATCCTGAAATTTACACTGGGATTACAACCTTATCACAACCCCAGCTCAATCCAAATTTGTATATTTTCAAATCTTAACCCCGATTTCATTCTATCGAGGGGAAGACATACAAAACAACGTGCCCAAATTCCAAATATTTACTCGGTTCCGTAAATATCTTTTTCCATGATTATGATCTTGCCAGTCCCTGATGATGGCCGTCCGTTTCGGCTCTATATATCCTTCAACTAGAATTTGCAATGCATATCAACTGTAAAAGGAGTGGCGGGATATCGCAGTGTAACGTTCCACAGTTGCTGTACCACTGTTTGCTAGTTCGAGGCCGCGACCATGGTTGACTCCAGAATTCCGACCGAAATGTTGAATCCGGGCGTAAGTGACGAAACTATGCCAGAACGAAAGTGGGCCGTAGGGTTGCATTTAAGGTGCATTTGGGTTGCATTTAAAACAAACTGTGTTTTTAATCAATCAATAAGTTTATTAATATTTTCATCATTTCGAATCATCACAAAACTGCGATACAATGAAAAGATTGGAAGGTGTCGAAACAACTTGAAGTAGCCTTCAAGATTTTGCGTGCTGTTCACAAAACCTCATTTTAACTCCGGATGGCCAATGATGGCGTCACAAACGCATCCAGCACGACAAGCAGAGAGAAGCTCAGCAGAGAGAAGACGACCTTACCCGAGAAGGAATGCCCTTGAGGTGACCGAAAACTTCGATATATATATAATATACATGCATATATGCTCCCCATCGCCGCACCCGCTGTAAATACAGCGCATTGAAAAGCTCAGAGGAAGAGAGAGCCGAACTCTTGAAAGATGGCAGCAACTAACTCAAGACAAGTGTACTGAAATATGTGTATGTGTAAGTGAATGATATTTACTGTGCGGGCGCAAATAACCAAGTTGTTGAAAGCGCCAATTATGAGTGTCAATAAAACAAACAAACAAACTAAAGTCATCGACCTAATTCAACATTGTGAATTGCGCCTATCTCTGTAAGAAAGGCGGCATGTTAAATTGTTTGTAATAAAAGTAGGATATTCCTAAGCTACTGATCGATCTGTAGATTCTGCGAATTCGGTAGCCTTTGAGGAGACAAAAACCAACTTTTCGAACTCCAATACCGGGCCACCCTCAGGTCCCACGCCGGCGAATCGAATATCGTCGCGTTCAGTTCGACGAGAAAACGGGGATAGCTCTGCCGAACCCCTAAGACCAGCGGTTGTCGATCGGTATTTCGATCTTTATTCTGATACCGACCGATCGAAAAACGATACAAGTAACCCGTATTGGCGTACCATCAAGGAGTTTGGGTAGAAATTTTTTTTACGCGTCCCAGCCCCATTTCCCGGGCATCGTTGGAATCGTAATCGAATTACGCGTCCGCCGGTACCAGATTCATCCGGCTACGATATTCGGTTGACGAGAAATTGGCGATTTAAAAACTGTGAAAAATGCGCTATACACTGTTATTTGAAGGCCGATTCCGAGTCGGCTGAAAGTTCGATACGATCCTATCGGATATCGGTATACGCGGGGGCCGGAGACGAACGCAACGGTACCTTGTATGGCCCAGTGGCGTGAACGACCGAGGCGGAACCTCGGATAGCCCGCCTGTGAAAAAGTGAAATTCTGCTTATGCCATGCCAAATATACTATTTTGCTATAGGCCTTGGTTGAGTGAGCTATCGTATCCGATTTGTGACCGGTTTGAGTTTGAGCAATGTGCATGTATATGACTAATGAATGGTTTGCTGGAAATCGATAACCTTCCAATACAACCATTTATTAGACCATGCAATGCTGGACAGTGGACATTGACCAGAGAAATTCATATGCGCGAATGGAAACCATTAGTTGATTCGGCGAAAACAAATACTTCATAAGTGGCCGGGATGGCAATAACTAGATATCATAATGAAATGCTATTGTCCCACTTACATTTCTACTGGTAAATGTACTGTGCGAGTGTACGTACGTAGATTTATGAGTGCGGGATTTGAAGCACAGGCCTGCAGACATAGGCGGAGCCTGGAGCCTAGTAAATCATATTAGGCCGCATGCAATATCTCGTATGCAATGATGATGACCCCATCAAGCGCCAGGGTAATCAAGAAGGCTCGCAATTGGCAATGAAGATAGGTTGGGATAATTTTATACATGGTTCGGCGCTTTGGCCATGTTGATAATTGTAATTATAATTTATCGGGTAGGGTACTTAACTTACCCGTAAAAGTTATGATACTTTACAGAAACGCGTAGTCAACGTAGTATTGGCGACAAATATAGCATTTAGTGACGAAATTGCACATGTAGGCAAGCTACCGGTATCAAGGTCAATATTACATGACTTCACGATTTCGAATCTGGTTTGACTGGTGGCTGGCTGCATCAACAAACCCACTATGACTGTTTTAGTATAGATTAGTGAAGATTCATTCGACTCCGAGCCGGTAAATCTATATGTTAATGTGTTTCATCTGCGAAAGCCGCGTATCTGAACATAGACGATATCAGATCGATGCGATTTATGAAAGCAATTTTCACGCCGCAATATAGCGTAACGCAACAATTTTGGTCGTTATTGTTTGATATTCACGGTGCTCGACTACATTGTTCACATATTACACAATGCCGATGTTTTTTTATGCCATATTTACTTTCATAAGACAACATTTACGCGAATGAGATGGTACGTAGAAGCCTAGATAAACCTTTAATACCTTAGTTCAAATTCTGGAGTCGACCTCGGTCGGACCCGAAACCGCAACCAGCTGGTCTTGTGGTTGTGGATTATTCCACTATACGCAATCTCGCCACGCTCTCACTAACGAGCATGATGGAATTGGAGATCTCGGCGTGTTTGTGAATGCGGCCCTACATTCAAGCCCTTCCAAATTGGTATGTATGAAGGAGATTTGTCTCTCAATAGGGAGTTTTGGCAGGAATGATGATGTCTCTTCAGTCGATATAGTGGTGTATAGTTCGACAAGTGAAAAAGTACAGATATTGTTATCCATGTTGTTATTGAGTGCGGGTATGGTAACTGTTCAACGATTGAAGGCATAACACATAAATCCATCCCACGGGAGCTAATGGGCATTTCAATAAGATTTCGTTTTGATGTGCTTTTACATAACCTTTCGTTTTGAAAACCATTTCAATACGACCATTCGTTTATTATGGTGTTGTTGACTCCATTATGTTTGTGAACGCAGGCAACTGCGGCTAGCGTTCCGTTCAGGTCGATTAACAAATGCGCTTGAAGCTGGTTGCGAAATTACGAATTACGACGGTCTATTTACATGAATGCTGTAATTGGCATGAATGTTGTTAGTTGTTACCTGCGTTACGAACACATTTGCCTGCCGACTACGAGATAGAGGCAGCGGCTG
This sequence comes from Botryllus schlosseri, assembly GCF_051294905.1. NCBI lineage: Eukaryota > Metazoa > Chordata > Ascidiacea > Stolidobranchia > Styelidae > Botryllus > Botryllus schlosseri. Next base: position 12,732,981 of record NC_137247.1, on the reverse strand, counting down.
TTGTGCATGAGATCCATTGCGTCCGACGTAGTACTGCATATTGGTAACTCTTTTGATATAGGAGTCAGGTACATGTATATATAAATATATATAGGTGTGACCGACAGGTTTACCGAAGAAATGGACACTTTCATACAGTAATCCACTTGGACGTAAGCGACTCGAAGTACTCGCCCGTAAGCTCTCTAGTGTCTCCTTGCGAAAAGTAAAATATCTGAAATGAACGCTTTCGAGGTCGTACAGGTACACATACTAGCATCATTGAACGAACACAATAGACAAAGCAGTTCGAGACAGTGGTAACAAAAAGGACGTAATCAACGACAGATTAATTATCAGTTCTGAAAATACGAGCTTGTGCAATGTGCACCTACAACCAAATGTTGTAGAAATAGAGCTTAGGTAGGCGTTCCGCAACCATTCTGTTGATGTTGGGCCGAGATTTTCGCGTGACCGCGTGCAATTGGTTGGGTTGATATTTTCGCGTGACCGCGTGCAATTGTCGACGAAGTCGGCGTGATTTGGCGTGCCACGGACACCGATTCCATACCGGCCAATGGCTGACTCCCAGAATATGGCCACAACATTTGTTGACCATTTGCTCTTAATGAAGCCTTGAAGATGCCCACTCCCATACAATCGTCAGGACAGGATACGACCCTGAGATATGGCCTGTCTTTACCATATAAACACTTATAGCCTATAGGCTATAGGCCTATACGATGAAGGAAGAGAAATCTCTGAAGATTGCTTTCAATTTGCAAGGTTTCGTCAAATAGTCGCAACGAAGTATGGACCTCTCCTCAGTCGGCCTAAGGTAAGTTTGGCTGATTCTAGTGATACAGTATTAAATGAGGGATTTACATTAATCCTGATGTGGTTGAAGTTGTCAGCATTGCTACTCAAGTAACAGTCGTATTCCCAGGGCGTACTGGTATTTAAACTTCCTCAAGTAGCAGTAGAGAGTGAAATGCCTGTAAGGTACTTAAGTTTGGAGATGGCTACTTCAAAATTACAAGATGTATCTTCGAAAATAGGCAACGCCTACTTGAGTACTTCAATGAAGTAGAAGTTCTTCACTACTGACCACCTCTGCATACATGTTATATTCTTAAGGTTAATTTGTGTCTCTAAATACATCAATTGTTCTTTTTTGTTGCAGATTCCAGAAAAAAAAACGCGATGTTTCAGCATTTGCATCACGTCAACAGTGGATATCCTGATATATTATACTGGGCACATCCCATTGAAATCTTGGCAAAGTTGGCAACAATCTGAATATTTTGATCTCGTGCCTCCTCACCGAGATGTTTTTTTAACATGGAATCATCTATCGCTCTTATCGGAAAATCTGCAAGACAATTATACTGAATATTTCCTAACTGAATATGGCTTGAAATGCTTCAGAAGGCCCATTCGTGATGTACCGTTAGGCCAATGGTGGTAATTTCTTCACTGTGGTCTTGAAACTATTTCTAGGTGAACAAAATACCAACTGAATTCAGCAACTGGGTGTACTGAATGCTTCTCAAATTGATAATATAATATGTACCAAACTTCTACCCCCCCCCCCCCCCCCGAGGCTACATTTGAACCTGAAGAGAAGTATCAATGGTGTGTGGAATTCTTGATGAACTTTCATTTAGTGACGTAGAAGATGACAAAGCTGCTATCACAATTTCGAGTCCTTACAGGCCGTGCTATCTTTTCGTTATTGGAAATGCTCCATGGTAGGGTTGTGTTTAAAACAAGCGGTGTTTTAAAACATGCTTTAAACAGTGTTTTAAACAAACGCCTTTTGAAAAAAAAATTTTTAAGTTGCCAAATTATGCCATAATTGTGTTAATACTTTCCAAAAAATATGTTGTATGAGCCTACCACCCGATATAGCGGACTTATCGATATGGGATGGTTGGAACCCTCAAGATAGTAGGTTCAACAGCAATGGTACAGATATTTCGTCAAAGGAGCTATATTTACACTATATTTTCAATTGTCAATGTCAATCCAATATGACGTCACAATTGCATATTCTTGACGTCATGGCTTAAAAAAACAATAAAAGAATGTTTTATACAAGGGCCTTGTTTTAAATATGTTTGTTTAAAATGCAACCCTACCACATGGTAATTGTGGATTAACGCGAATTGAAACGGTTGATTTAATCAATCCTATTACCCCCCCCCCCCCCCATTCCCAGCTGCACGGTTTCCGACAATGGCTTGTAAATAGGTAGATGACGCTGATTTTATTTGTTATTCACTCTGTTATTTATGGCCTGATGCAGATTATATGATGTGTAGAAATTAAACACACTCGTGATTTAATGAAGTTCAGAGTTGTCATACTTTACTTGGTTGGCTATACAGCAGTGCCATACTTTACTTGGTTGGCTATACAGCAGTAAGGTTGAGATATGGGAAGAACGTCTAGCTTACTCACTAACTATTCTGCAAAAGGTTGAGGATCATTATTCTAGAAACAGCTGTATCGCTAGCTTGCAGAACAGTGGATATTTCGAGGTAACATTTTGGACCTACTTAGGTAAAGGCCAAAAAGAAGTCAGCCATCCCGGAGTTCTATATATCCCTGACATGAGATTACTGGACCACAACCGCACCACGATATGTTAGATCGACTTCGCCTTCCGTCACATGCTGTGGTCGTTTTCTCTTTCTATTTAGTGTGCATGATTCCTCTTTACTTCGCCTACTAGGCCTAGGTTGGTGTCTGATTTAAAGACTACTCCTAGTCGTTTTGGCACCTTCTTATCTTTTCATTGCATCGCAATCTTGCGGTGAATCGCATTGCATTTAATCATAAACTCAACTGAACGCAAGCTAGCGAAATGACGTCAGTTAATCCGCGATCGTATCCCCCTGATAGCTAGGGTTGCATTTTAAAAAACGGTGTTTTAAAGCACTTTATTTAAATAAAGCCCTTTTTTTTTTAAAAATTGTGCTTTTATTTAGTTGTAGAATTATGCCATAATTATTTAAATGCTTTCCGAAAAACATGTTGTATGAGCCTAGGAACAATTACCACCGAATATAGCCGACGTATGTCGATATGGGATGGTTGGAACCCGCAAAATAGTCGGTTCAACAACAATAATACAGATATTTCGCCAAAGGAGCTATATTTACCCTACATTTTCAATTGTCACTGTCAATCACTATGACGTCACAATTGAATATTCGTGACGTCATGACTTTAAAAAACACAATAAACAATAAAAAGACATGTTGTAAATAGGGGCCTTGCTTTAAACATGTTTGTTTTAAATTGATTTTTGTTTTAAATGCAACGCAACCCTACAGATAGCGGTGACGGAAAATGTTTTGCTATTCTGAGACTGTGCTTCTACTCGGACATATTGTCTGGGGTATAATAGCCTATGTTCGGACTGTCACGGTGAAATTTGATCCATCACGCGATGTGATTCAACGTGTTGATGACGATGCTGTGGGTGTTTTTGTAGTGTGACGTATGCCTATATTTTACTCTAAAGTCCAAAACTGTCATGTGGCTTCGATATCGTAATATGTAACTTCAAATTTTCGAAGATAATTTTTCCATGTGCGGTCTGGTTCTAAATAAGTCAATGCAGCTCCAGCTGGTCGTCGGAAATCTATTTTAGGTAAGGTTTACTTACCCTAGATGTCGCCCTGCAGTCACAAGACCACAGTATTTCACCTTTACTAGAGATTACTAATCTATAACTTTTATAATTTCATCCACTGCATTCACATTATCATCATTCTTTTATTCATTTCATTATTTCGTTAATTGCGCCGCGCGTGATTCCGATCGCTACTTTACTCAATCCACGATCAAGCTAATTAATTACCTAGACTTCTGCGGCGCTTCTAATATAGGGTTGACATACGTCCGGAATTTGCCGTAGCCTAGATGTCCGGAATTTCACTGTAAAAAGTGCGTCCTGGAGGAAATTCTAAAATATGCCTAAATGCCCGGAATTTTGAAGGCTTGAAGTAGGCTCAACATTTTTTCGTAAATCTGCATTAACCATATTATTTTTAAGCAGATTTACACTACTGGAGACTTTTCTTCGCGCTGCGCGCGATTTAGTGCCACTTTTATTGGTTTTAACATGGGGACCACCGCCCTCGCAAAAAATTCAATCAAAAATAAATGAAAATAACCATCAGTTACTGAAAAAGTATAATTGTAATCGCAATTAGGCCTATAAGATAACGGTATATTCCTAGAGTTAGTTAGCCGTTCTGATGCATTAAGTCAAATATATTGATTCTAAACCTGGAAGTCGCTTGCCTTTATTCTGGGGATCGCGAAGATATTGATCGTAATCATCTTCCAAAACAGGCCGTAAGTCTGGACAGGCCGGCCCCATTTAATAATCAGCTTATTAATTTTTGAGCTGAGCCTCGGAACATTTTCAAATTGGATATGAGGTCGCGACCATAAGAGCTTGGACACCACCGGGTGAGTATATGCAACCTGCTGGTGCATTTTATAATAATAGTATATATGGAAGAACCAAGATTATTCACAGAATTCAATATTTAACAACCATAGATGCATCCCCCAAGAAGTTGCATCGATTACCTTAGGCCTATGGTGTGTCCTAGATTATTTTGGGGAGGTATGGAAGGGTGCTGGAAAAAATGTTGTTTCGGACCTGATTACGACACACAACCAGATAGTCGCACCGAGTAAACAGTACAGGGCTGTCAAACACAGGACCCGATGACTTCATCCGACCCGTGAATCTGTTGTAGACCTTAGCAATCACCAGAGCTCACATTAGAGATGGCCCAATTCTACACCTATGCTCCACTCCACTCCTGATACAGACGATCGGCAAAACTTTGCTGTTGTGACGTCGTGTTGACCGACAGTGTGTTTATACCTCATTGTGAAATTCGCTAGTAGGCGCTAAAGAGTGTCCGGAATTTGCGCCTCAAAATTGTGGTAACCCTATTCTAATATAATGAAAATGTATTGAGACTACAAACCTCATGGAAAATACTTTTGGGTGACTTATCTGATATATAACCTAGTCGAACTATGAACCACATATGGCTACGCAACTGGCAAAAAAACGTTAACGGTGATGAGCAATGAGCATGCAATTGAGCACATGCCATCCACTAAACCAAGTCAATCAAACCATGTGTCCTGAACATTTTAATCGCGTAGCAGTTTTATGTCATGTCATATCGTGATAAACATCCTATGACTTCCTGTAGATAGGCCTACTATATAGTAACGCCAACATTGTCGTAATTGCATTCATTCCGGAAAGAGCGTCATGATATATAGAATATATACATATTTATATATAAATACATTCTCTCGATTCTAACGTGATGATTATCTGTATGTGAATATACGAATCTTACGAATAATTCACAGCTTTCGAAGCGAATAAAATAAAGCAAGCATCATTCCAATCTCCCACAGTAGCCGTGTGCCAATCCACATTTCAATACGTCGTTGCAACGTGGAAAAGAACGCCGTCAGAACGGCAAGTCACGTGTTGGAAAGTCGATGCGAGTCAAATAAAACAAAAGCAATGCATAATTGCATACTTATATATTCTTCAGAACGTAATTGCATTTAGACTGGTGGTGACATCTTGTTCGTCCGCTATGTTTCTCAAGGCTTTATTCGATACTGTCGCGCTGCCGTTGAGATAATGTACACTGGCACTGGCACTGACATCGGCCTCTTCGTCTTCTTCTTGTATGGCAGTCAATGGCGCACCATTGCTGTGACTTTTTTCGAGCTTGTATTCCCTCTCGTAGTTTTTCAAGTACCTCCATAAGTATATCGGAAGGCCGAATCCGGTTAATGCTACCACGAGCAACCCGACGTTGACCTGGATGCCAACGTGAATGTCAGTATTAATTTAGACTTATGGGCAGTGGAGACTTACCCAAAACGGATCACCTCCCAAGGAGGAATTGACTAAGACGAAAAGAGGATCTTGTACGAGAATGAATAACGCAGATAAAAACGAAGAGAGGCCCGTCAGCTTGCCAAAATGCGAAAAATGATACCTACGAAGTGGATTGGTCTTTTACATAATGAGTGATATGTGTGTTTTTAACGCGTTACGAGCTTATACGTGTTTACGTCATTAAATACCATTTTAGCATGTGGTCATATCGTGAACTGATTCAAACTGGCTATAAATTCATGGTTTAAAAGTAAACACGTGTATATGAGCTACAGGCTGAACACTGCACTGCACCGTACACTGTACAAGTATATGCGTCGATAGGGTTGTATAAAAGAAAGATAATTCTTTGAAGTGAATAGCGAAATTTTTATTTTTTTCACTGTAAATGCCAAAACTGTGCGTACTCCTACAATCAGAGGTTACCACAGTGGTCAGCGTTGCTACTCCGTAAGAAGCAGAAGTAACACCGTGAATTTCTACCGATAAAAAGTAAATAAAAATGATGCAAACTTGTCCCAAATCTACTTTCCACCCTTATAAATTAAAAAAGCAAGTAGTTATACCCAAAAAACTGTTCAATTAGAAGTAGTCTAAAACATAACCACCTGAGTAAGTTATACAAGTAGGCAACACCTACTTGAGTACTTCGGAGAAGTATAAGTATTACTCTGTTACTGACCGCCTCTACCTGGTCGGTACCAGATTTCTTTACTGGTGCGACAACACAAATGGATATTTGGTCATTCTCTACAAGACATAGTCAATATCGACCGAATTTTTACTTTCAAATTCCTTTTACAGTGAGGTTACATCGATACAATGAATTTATAAATATCAGTAATAACTTCCTCATAGATAAAACTCCATCCGTCGCACGCCGGTCTATCATATGAAAGTAGCCTACATAGCCTGTATATGACAAAAACTCACATGCATGCGTAAAGGGCTCCCATGGAAGAATGTAAAAAAGTTCTAATCGCTGTATGTAACACGAAAGCGACAACCTGTCGTAAACAACAAGAAAACTGGTATGGTGTTAATTCTGCAAGCGAATAAACATACTGACCTGGACTTGGATGCACTTTTCGAATAAAACAATTATTCCAAATATTAACATCAACGTGTTGGTGAGAGTGAAGGCTTTCATTAAATTTCCTACAAGCTGCGCCCTCCTCGTCTTGCCTTTGCTGTCAAATGAGCAGAGAGGGTCGGCAACAGAGTACTTTTAATCATTCGGAGTACTCAATTAGTTTTTGCACTGTAACTACTCTAGTGGTCATGTTTTAGACAATACTTTCACTTAGTGCCTAGTTCAAGGGCGGGCAGCTTATGCAGTCGGCGGGCCGGATATGCGTATAAAATGAAGTATTTGGAGTGTCGGATTGCCAAATCGATACATTAAACGCGTATTTATCCACTTATAGGAATGGTGGTATTTACTATAAACTTTAGGTTTGAAGCATAGAGACGAAAACAGTATTCAACGAATTTATTAACATAATGTAGGCTACTTCAATATCTGTTGAAGTTCATGAGAAATCTGTGGTCGATCAAAGTTGTGAACAGGTTCTTTGAACTCTGGCTGCATATAGGACACACACAAAAAAGAACTACAGAATAACTAACAATCACTATTATTTGTCTCCGAAAAAAAGAAAGAATAAACTATTGTCACTGGAGAATTGCGGCAGACTGTGATCGCGGGTAATACTATCATTTGTGTAAGACCGAAAGCTGTCTGCGGGCCGGTCAAAATCCCTTCGAGGACCGTATGTTGAGCGCCTCTTTGTATACGAATGAGGGGTTTGGATTTTTTTCAAATATACCAAGATATCAATTCATGAGTGTTGAGTTCGTGCGTCAATGCCGTTAATTCAAGCCTTCATCAGTTGATGAACTTACTCGTAAGATTCATTCTCGCACGCTATGCACCAGAGTTGGATCAATTACATTATTTCAGTTCAATTACAATTACAATTACTTTCATGAATGTTTCAATTGCATTACAATTACAATTACTCCATGCTAAAAATATCAAATTACAATTACAATTACAATTACAATTACTCCTTGCATGCTTCAATTACATTACAATTACAATTTCTGCTGTTGAACATGTAATTTAATAATCATAAATTCAACCGTGCTCCTTGACAACCGTAGCGTCGTATTTAACAACAATTCAAGCCTAGTTCAGATTGTGCTGTAATAAATGCTTTATGTGCGTACATAGTATGCTATGTGAGATGTCATTGTGGCGTAATATAAGCGTGTTTTGAATGCTCGGTAATTATGGCTCACGTAATTGGAAATGTACAATGTTATTTACGTAATTTCCTATGGGTTAGGATTAAGGATAGGGTGCAGTATGTCGTTGAAAAAGTATTATAATATATGCACGTGTTGGATTTGCGTCTATAGTATATAATTAAAGATATACTATTATTTTTATCGAGTGACGTAGGAATTAGGATGAGGAGAGAAAACAAAGCCGTGCTTTGTCAGATAAGACGTTATATAATACCCAGTGGTCTGGTTCGTTAGCCAGACGACGTAACGATGCAGCATCGTGATCTGAAATCGTATTGTAAATTGTCAACCCACGGATAGATGCGCAAGATGTGAGTCACGGATGAATGCACCGACAAACGTACTGTAGAGCCGTCTAAAAGCAGCATACTTTGTAGTCCTAGAGCTGGCGATCCATGCGTCTAAATTTGATGCACCTGGTCTTTATCGTAAGCTATTGATGTACTAATTCCGAAAATACAAAATAAAATCTCGTCAGGGCAATGTAACTGCTTCAAAATAGCCGTTTAAGGCCGACTGTTCTGAAAAGTGAGAGCGCTGCAGCAGCATGACCACAACAATTACCAATTACGCCCAGCGATTGTTCAGAACAATGCCGATTCCCAGACTTTCACGACTATTTTGGGATGGTACCATTGCCTGGAAATATACTTTTATTGCGGAATCAGTGCGGCACTAGCTTTCGATTAGGACCATACATATCAAATTTCGACGCTTGGATCGCCAGCTATGGGAATATCAATTCTGCTGCTTTTAGCCGGCTCAGCAGTTCGCTTCTCGGCGTATTCAATCGTGAGTCACGTGTTGCGAATCCATCCGTTGGTTAGTAATCTAAAAATTGTATACAATGGCAGCCGAGGCCAGCATAGCGGTAAAAAAAAAAAACTTCGCCGGCAAGGGCGCAGTCAAGGGCTTCCGCGAATGGATCCACCAAATTCCTTGTCGACATTTAAAGAGAATGCATTATAAGTCAATTGTTTCATGTTGTGCTTGTCAGGTCTCAATAGCAATTTAATGTAATTGAAATTGTAATTGAGCAAAATTTTTGTCAAATTACAATTACAATTACAATTACACAAAATAAAAACGCTTCAATTACAATTACATTGAAAAATGTAATTAATTACATTCAATTACAATTACAAATTACAATTGATCCAACTCTGCTATGCACACACGCACGCTAACAAATAACCTACAGTCACTAAAACTTGACGCATAGTAAGCAAGTAGTGGGGGATTTCGTCAGACTGTGGCCGCGGGCCACATTATCATGTACGACCGGAAACTTTTTGCGGGCGGCAGCGGGCCGCTCAAAATCACGTCGCGGACCTTATGTTGCCCGTCCCTGATCTAGTTGAATACTCGTACTAATTGACCACGTGGTCGTATTGTTGGACTACCTCCACTTTTACTCCAACAGTTTTTAGGCCAAACTATTCTTACATTTTACAATTTCGATTTGTCAGGTAGAAATAGGCGTTTGGATAGATTTGCAATACTTTTGAGAGGAAATTCGCACAAGATCCGTGCGATACATAACCCATATCTCACGGTAAGATAATATAACATCGACACTTTGTCATGACTGCAATATCGCTACTTCTACTTGTAATTGAGGAGAACGGTACGGCCTGACTTATTCTACTTGGGTATCGTCAAGGACTACATTTTACCATATCTGAAAATGAGTAGGAGTGAGACCACGATATTGAAATCGGTTCTATATCAATATTACGAATGTATAATTGTATATTCAATGTGCAAACTTACTATAACTCTTCGCCCGACGCGTACTTCTTCAAGTTCCAGTCCATAATCGTGCCTATGACGGGCGCCATGAAGAAGCAGTTGATTTGCAATACTCCGAATATCAATGTGTATGTCTCAACTAAAATTGATATCATAAGCCGCAGGTCGTTGCCGCATTTCGGTAGAGCATACTTGTGTCTGCGGACGTGGCCGCGTCTAGATCGTTCAACTTGGCGGACGCTTTGAGGTACATTTCCAGAGATCCCATGTACGCAATCAGTCGCAGCTGCACGACGCACATCATCACGAAACTCCACAAAACGCACGGGGATATGATGACTTTAAAAAACGGGTCTATTTGTTGACTACCTTTATTGCCGCCCGCCATGTCCACCCTGTGTGTAGGTGAATTGTAACAACGTAAAACCATAACGATTAGTAGAAAGGAAAGTAGTCTAAAAATAAAACCACGTCAGTAAGTAGTGCCTGTAAGCAATACCTATACTTGAAAATCCCGAAACTGACCAGCCATGGGAATGTTGATATTATAGAGCAGGAGTCACCAACACGTGTTTCGCGGCCCGCGACTTGATTTGAGATTTCGGAAGAATACTAAGAAAAGCATTTTGAATTGCTGAAATTGATTACAGTTTCAACATATCGTTGTTGTTTCGAAATGAACTGTTCTCCTGTGCCCGACATCACTATTTCTCACTCACTAAAACAGCTTTAGCGATGGCAACAGCATTCCATCGAGGAAAAATCAGCTGATATGAATGGGCAATGGGCAATTGGGCATATTGCCTTGACGTGCAATGGCCCATACACTTCCAGACCGATAAACGCTTAAAAACGGCTTTGGGCTTCACCATAAAATCCAGCTTTACGTGGAGATGGTCTTTCAACTAGTTACGTCTCTCGCTAGCCCCAATATCGATTCCATAGCGCTGAAAAGCGTGGTCAGATATCGTGCGCAGCTCAGAGTTGAGTAATTGATTGGAATGTGTATACTCCTACAGGTGGCGTCTGTGTACTAAGGCCTTGCGGCCCCTCGTCGTCATCCTGGTCCGTACCGGATTTTCGCTGGTGTGACAAATAAATGATTGATTGATTGTAAAAAAAAATTGATTATCAGTACTTTTCTTGTATTTGTATTCCTCTGATAAAATATTACTTTTTTGTGATAACTATGCCCATCGCCTATATGTAAGATAGCACAGCCTTGTACTAACATAAGGTTTTAAAACGTGGTTGCTGAGCTGTGTTGCCTATTTTATATCGATATTGAATTCATGCGGCCCGCGAGCGCTATACGAAATTTGAAAAGTGGCCCGCGACCCGTTTTGAGTTGGCGACCCCTGTTAATGTTATAGAGTTTCTATACCCAAGGCCCAAGGCTAGACGGTAATGTCGGCTGCTCATCGCCACCTGAACTTTTTACGAAGAGTCTTAAAATGCGCAGAACGAAAGTGGGCCGTGATACAAGTCAGATCAGACATCATAAACAGAATCACGGGTCTGTTCTACAATGACCACATATATCGAAACACAATAAAAACTAACGTGGACTCTACAATAATGGCGGTCCATAGACATGTAAAGTCGATTCGAATATAGCGCACCAGAAAGGCCATTGCTTTACTCAAGTCCTTTGCTTGCACCAACACATTTTGCCAAGAAATTGCGCAATTGCTGTGTGTAGGGGATTTTACTATCAATCGCCTTATTTTGAGAGAGCCTTGAATTATCGAAAAGAATGCGAGTGATGCGACATGTAAAGCTGTTGCAAAGGAATTTGATTGTAAACTGCCCTACTCTATCTTTTGATATAGTAGCCTACAGATACAGTCTAGCACCCAGCCAATATCTATCAAGGCCCCATTGCTGTCGCGTTCGTGGAATCAGTGCTTACAGTGAATCCGTTGGCGCTGTGTCTACGTTGCTCATTCTTCTTCCAACGGATTTCGCGTGGACTAAAAAATCCTTCCCGGATATCCTGTGGTCGAATTTGAAGTCTCCGTAGTTGAGTTTGATACTAATTGGAAAATGTAGTAAAGTTTAGACACGCGAGATCGATGGGTATCCAAACTGCCACGCTTACGCATATGAAATATCCCCCGGACCGGGTATCGGCTCTTGGGGAATATTCATGTAGGCGTTTATGAAGGTAAAAAATCCTATGATGGCGTGGATCATCATCAGCCACGTGAACGGAACGCCAGCATCATACGCGACCTGGAAATATATTGAAATTGTAGTATTATGAGGCAATAACAACAATGAGTACGACTGATTGGTTTGGTTTACAATATTTTCTAAACCGGTATCTACCCTGCCGCACTAACCCTGATCTCAGTCATAAATTCTGTATCATGTCACCCTTGGCGCGCCATACTGAGCCAGTGATTGACAATATCGTATCTATACCTAATCAGCCATTGTCACACTGTAACACTTTACCATTCACGACTATCTGCTAATTATATTATATCACATCACATAAGGTTGGGTGAAAACGGGTGTGTCTAGCATTTTTTTTGTAGTTGCAAACCATGAATTTGCTTAGGATTTGGGAATCGTGTTATATGCGAGTGCGAAATAATCGGCATCGCAGATATTGTTATCCGCCCAGAGTGGGACAGGCTACCCCTGAACGCCACATCGTGCTGTATGGACACCGCAAGAAGTACCAAATATTGGATCAAACTTGACAATAAAAGATGCGGTAATCGTGTTAAAAAAATCTTAATCGATTTCGACGATAACGATATTTTGAAGTAATCTTCCCCGGGTCAACCCGGTACACAGCCTGGATGGTAAGCATAAGCTCTGTGAAACAATATGGTTTATTGTCACATATCAGGAAGACGCTCCAACAAAGATTGCTTCCTGTTGACCTAAAATCGATATTGTCGTTATTGCCGATGGGCTGGATGTGCGCGCACGGGCACGACACCAAAGCTGGACAAAACCGTCAGCGTTTCTACTCAAGTAGAAGTAGAAGTGTCAAAACTACTTCTATTGGAAGTTACAATGAAGGTTATCAAAAGTAATCAAATATGTAGTTCACGAGGGGTCGCAGACTTGTAACAGTTAATCTTAGGTGACTACGTTCGAATGGACATGATATATCTTCGCGACTAGCAGAAAATTGACACTATACGCATGGTAGAATATTCGAAAATAGATCCGGTTAAGTTGACACAGGGACTATATGCAAGTATAGTCAAAAGATAGTAGTGTGCTCCGAAAATGTAGATGTATATTGTATATACTTCGTTACTGGCCAGTGGCCACCCCTGGGCGTAACCGACAATGAAGGCCAATGGAGTGTTTCGAGCCTACAGGAATCCATCTGTACGATATGTATCAATGCCCATTGCCCATTCGGTTAATAGACACTGCTTACCTTGAACACCATGTATAAAATAGCGGACGCCGAGTATGATCCGATCATCAAGGCTATCATAGTGGAGCGAATATTTTCGAACAGGTTCGGGATTTGAAAGCTTGTAAAGACATATACGATGCCGCCCATGCCGTTTAGGCATACTGCAGGTGCCATGAGGAAGCTCAGCTCTGTAAATTGGAATTTCTGTCAATTATTAATTCACGCCGCCTGGCTGTCATTTGTGACAAGTTAGAAGGGGTTAATATGAGCTGTCAAAATATTTATAAACTTCGCAGATAGGGTTTTTAGTGCTGTTGCATTCAAAGTTTACTCGCGCGGCTTTGTTTGCCAATGATAAATTAACAAATAGAATGTATTCACCGCCGGCCTCACCTTATATTGCGACTCGTAAGGTCAGTGTCGCTTTGGAAATTTAAATGTTCGTTACCTCTATGCTATTGCCTTGTCGCTGAGGTCTTGCTATTTCTTTAGCACGATAGTTCCGTGGACTGTTTCGGTTCATTTCTGTGAACACCGATTAACTTAGGTATAGGCTTGCTCACTACGTAGATGATATTGCCAGATAACGAGTGAGTAGCAAGTCATTGGTGACGTTGTGACCTCGTGCATGATAACAAACCACCGAGCACAGACAGCCTTCGGTGTGACGCAGGGATAACAGAATTGGGATTCTGAATTCCCGCAATAAGCGAGTGTGCATGTGCAATGTAAGTTTTCCAAATGCCATTATGACATAAACAAATACAATTCAATCAACGAATTATACTCGCTTGGAAAACACTGAGTGTACACTTGTACAGCTAAATAATTCCAATGGTGTTGTATATAAAAATCAGTGACACGCGTTCAGGGTATAGGGCAGATCAAGTAGATTGGTCTCTATATTATGCACTAAATTGATTATGGAACAATTGACAGAGCATCAATAGTGTTTATAACGAACATAAACCTACTTCAAATAGATAAAACACAGACACGGTCAAGATACCATCTCGATCGTACTGCACAACGCAGATATATATTTACGTAATGATAGCATGTGACTTTTGACCAACAGACAGTGGACTGGACAGGTTTGGCGGTCGTACATTTTACATCCTGCCATGAATGAATGTTATATCACGATTTCATAACTTACGGTCCGTGTTCCTGGATCCGGCAGCGAAGCAAAAGCAGGAAAGCATGAATGTCCAACTGAAATGAGAGAAATTCGGAATGTCAATAGATTGTTACGTTTATACGGTTTTTATCAACATCAAGGTAGGCCTACTAATCAAATTGTGATTGGGACACATCCCACAATATCCTACATTACAAAGGAAAATTTGTGCGGCCTGATGGCCCCACTATCGAGAGAGAGTCTATAATTCCACATTGCGACGCTATTATACATACGGATTACTATTTTTATGCATGTAGCTGCACTGTTTCACACTAAAACAACTTTACTAGATGCGTCATCAACACTGGATGATTATTCAGAAATTCCACATGAATATAAAGACAAAGATGAGAACACAAAGTGCCTGCATGGTAATTCTATAAGGCTGTATCATGAGTAATATAGCAACAGGAGTGTTTGTTAGGAGGTTAATTTCAGTTTTTGCACGACAGGTGCCGACACTATTGTTGGGACTTGGGGTATGTCGCTTGCGCTAATGAGTAATTATCATGCATTCGATCATTCATTGGTGATTCAGAAATCGGCGTTTCTGCATACAAATAATTAACACTGAACAGGGATAAAGGATATACGGTTATGGATTCAGACACAACTAAACCGGAACTAACCGTCAGTCCACAAACGGTTTTTAATACGAAAGCGGCGGCAAATTTTCATGGTCTAAAATGCAAACCGTCACCCGGATTTGGATACGAAGCCGTTTCAGAGCGCTGGTGGAATCACGAGAAACCATATCTGACGTACCAGCCGCACATTCTCATCAGACGCGAGCCGTATTTGTCCATAATGACTCCCAATATCACCGTTACCGCACTTAAAAGGCTGGAGCCTATCGAGAAGTACCGGTTGAGCATTTCGTCCTGCTTAGTGCACGTAGGATACTGAAATAGCTCCTCGTTATCGGATGCGGCCTAAGAAAGTAAAATCCTGTTTATGAATGTGAGTCACTCGTATTGACATCGCCGAGAATGATCTTTGTACCTCGACATGAGTGCCGACGCGGTATAGCAGCAAAAGTGAAAATCGCACAAGTAGCCATTAAGTAGGCCCCGGTACAATGCAACAACCAAAGTGTGGTTGCACCGATTCACGTTTCACAAAGTAAACATGGTAACTTGGTATGAGCGACAATCATCCATCTTTCAATAGTTCAATACCACGCTTAAAGTTTACGTCAGAGCATACCGTACAAGTGTGCATGTACTGTGCATTGTACAAGTGTACATTATTGCCGCTAAACTCTCGATTGTTTTGAGACAAATGAATTCTAGCTTGGTGTTTCGAGTGAATACTGTACGCGATTATAGACAATTATGGAATCGACATAAATATGTTGGTCGCGCAAGCTCTTGAAAAAAATAACACTAAAAACGATGAGTGAACTTCGTGTGTTGAAAGTTAACCGAGAGACAAATGAGCAAAATGAGCTACGGTGTGTATAATACGCATATGGTTGTCCTTAGTCCTTACAATGGTATTGAGAATTGCGCCATCATTGTTTTTGCTGTTGCTGTTAGTATTATAATACGATGATCGGCTACTATGGACTTTTACACGGGGTCTCTAGCAGAGATGAGCATGGATTAGGATTAGGATTTCAAAAAACAGGATTTGTGAAATTTTGTCAGATTTGGATTGGATTTGGATTAGAGATTTTTTTCTAAACGGATTAGGATTTGGATTGGATTCACCGATTTTCTGTGAGATTAATATGTCGTGTGGTGAATGGCGACAAACTTTATTCAGATCAGTTATTGATTTACTTATTGTACACTACACTATGGTACACTCGGTGCAAATAAACATGAGAGGTGCAGCCCTATGCTAAGTTATCCTAAATCAAGAGAATCATTGGTTGTGAAAGAAAATTTTCCAATCCCTCCCTTGCATAAATTAGCATTTTTCTGAATTTCAAGTTGGAATCGGATTAGGATTGGACATGGTCTTGAATATGAAAAAGTTCTGGATTAGGTTTTGGATTTGGATTTGAGGCTTCGGATTTGGATTGGATTAGGACATAGAAATTCCAAATCCGCTCATCTCTGGTCTCTAGTCTATAAATTCGTTGCGGTTACAATTCTCTGCCTGTGAGGAGAACAGATTCGGCCACCGGTACTATATAATTCGGGGATCTGATATTGAGTTTGTCATTCGAAACGATATACACACTGCACAAGTTCGCTATTGTCCTCTTCAACTGATAACGGCAGGTCAAATAGAGTTCGAACTGAATTAAAAAGTGCTGGACCGTCTCTTCGTTAGAAGTCACTAACGTACGAAGTAATTGCGTTACTGAAAATTATTCCTCCACAGCACTGGTCCACATTCAGGGGTTCGCAGACCAGTAGTGGGTCCTGTAAGTGGTGACAATGGATCTATTGCTTCACTGGAAATTGGTGGGATTAAGTCATTGTTACCTTATAATCATAATATGTTCTCGTATTTTAACCACAATTTCCCTTTCAAAGAGAAGTATAACATACTTGAGCGTAGTGCGTAGTGTTGGGGCAAGTCTTACAAGTCAGGGTGCGAAAATTTTTCTTGTAATGGTTCTACGACCCGAAAAGCCTGGGAACAACTTACATTACAGCACTAGGAATCAGTTTATCAGCGTTGGATTGACATTCTAACATAGACTATCCTTATTGATACATAGTACTATATAATCGGTAGTGCATTCGTTACCTTTGTAGTGTAATTTTGGGGTGTGGATGTTGTATATGATGATGACGAATTTTCGAAAGTGCCGTTTCCCATTCCGAGTTCTGCTGATACATGATTATGGTTAACTGTGCCCGGCCGTGCATAAAATAACACTCACCGTCTTCTATGCATAAATTCGAATAAAATCCTTCTTTCTTTAACATAAGCAACAGTGAACTCCAACCGAGCAGTACCGCGGCAAACATCAAATTTTCAATAATCGCAGTACAAGCTATCCACCATCTTCTATGCTTCGCTTGTGTGAGAGATGGCCCCATAACTTAAATTATTAGGCAAAAAATCTAATTATAAATAATTTGCACAAACATTATTCAGAGTGAATGAATGATATCCTTCGATTGGATCATAGGATAAGTTATATCTTTTATCTCATAAATATGTTACATATATAATATATAATGCATAATCTAGGGCAGGCATGTATAGAGTAAACACTGCAATATGGATATTGGATATGTTAATTTTGACGTGAGGATTTACGACAAAGAATATTCAATGATCTGAATTTTTTCACGATTGTCATTTGTAGTACCATATCAGTTCTTATCCATGAGTCTTGTATTCATAGAGTAATCCAATTTTTAATGAGATTGTCGGTCTTGCAACTACTAGAGTAGAAAGCCTGTGGTACGCGGCCCGCGTTCTGTCCCGCTTGGTAAAAAGGTTGCACGGTTATCAAGGCTTGATGCCCGCAATTCTAGAGAAAAATACAAGTTAAATCATCATTGGACAAACGGACAGTCAAAGCTTCTGAGTAGCTAGATGACTAATAAAAGTAGAACAATATATTGGCGTAACACGGGTGCATGACCAATTGGTCATTGGTCATGATTAGGGCAAGTTTTTGTTGCAGGAAAATCCGCGGAAAGTTGCATCTATTTATTTATTTTTGACAAAAGTTGCACTAAAAGACCACATTTTGCTCGGTTGACTAAAAAAAGGTCAATTTACCGGCTCAGCTCCCGAAATACCCGTACTTCGGTGCTGATTTACGGTGTTTCAGTCGAATTTGGCCGTGTATTTCTCCAAAACCGAAAATACTTTCATGAAAAATCGAAAAAGTTGCAAAATGTTGCAAAGAGTTGCATGAAAAAATGGACAAAAATTGCAAAAAGTTGCACCATAAGATTCCTTCAAACAGCTTAAAACAGCATTCTACATATCTTACGAGTATTTAGGAAGCTGCCGGAAGCTGTAAAAAAAAGTTGCAAAAGTTGCAAAAACTTGCCCTAGTCATGATTTCTCACACATGCGCGGTTTTGAATATCGCGTGTCCATAATCCATACGGTCGGATACGGAATAAGGTAGCGCAGTGTCACGGAGACTTCAACAAAAACATATTTGATTTCGCACAGATCTCGTGCGTGCATTGTAAACGAGAATCGTCAGTTCTACTGATTTTCACCCCAGCGAATAGGGTACAAATTCGGTCATTGTAACTTTCCGGTACAAAAATTCTGGTTTTACAACTATTCCAGTTGGTGAAAACGAACCGAATACACCAATCTCCAATATGACATACCGCATGGGTGACGTGGGCTCCGTTTACGTGTAATACCGTTTGGGGTTGTAATATGCACTATTTAGCTACCGGTGCGATGTTCTCACATTGCGTATTCTACTGCTATACAACCAAAGGTTATCTGGTCTGAACAACATATTCCTACGTATAAACTACATAGGTAACTTGTACTACAATAGCTGGCGCTGAAACATCCCGGGCTATGGCATAAGTCCCGATATACTAAACTCACATTTGAAAGCGTCTGGCATCTAATCAGACCTGTTCGTAATCATTCCCTTATCGATACACCGCAACAGTATATTTACGATATGTGTTCTTACGTATACTCACTCAAAGTCAACATTCTGTGTCGCACGCCGGACTGCAATTGTATTGATTTTCTCCTCAGTCGGGTCGTTTGAGTAATGCATATCGTTGCGAAATATCACACCAAATTGCGGAATCGCCATCCTGAATGACTCATGGGATTTGACGGGCGTATATTCACAGGTTTAGGGCACTTTCAAGTGTAGTTGGAACTGAGAAGCTTTGTAGCCATAAACGACTATCCAAAAACATAGGTCTGCTACCGATTTTTATCTATCATTAGCTTACCATGAATTCATGTCCAAAGTCAAGCAGTTTCTATTAAATAAATACGGCAAGTCGGCCTTTTGAGATTGCCGGATCCATTTTCTGACACACCGACTTCACCTGTAGGCCTACCCTATGCTGAAACATGCCTCTCCGTCGCTTGCCCAATTTTCTAATTCTGTGCGTTATTTCTCATGGATTGTGCATGCCTTTTTTAAACATGTCTCTCCACTATCATCGCTATATTTTCAGGCAAAAGTGACGGCATCATTGGTGAACTTCGCCCAAGTCGCTTCGACTCTTTACAATTTCCATTGTATCACAATTCATGTGGTATTTTGAATCGATGAAATTCTAAGAATAATGATTTTAGTTCTGGAAGACAAGCGTTTAATGGATTGGAAGCAAATAACAAGCACTGCGGACACTGCGAAATCTTTCTTCAGTTTTTGAGCCATGTATGTGTCTCAGCGGAAGCTATTGTATTCCATTGTCATATCCTGCGTTTCGTTACCGTACCATACGGAGTGAAGTATTACGCGTCTGTGACGTATTAAAAATATGACTGATCTATATGCTGCAAGCTGTTGCATACGCGAGATATACTACATGAGCTGCCAGTGCTCACTGCTCACTAATTGAAATGAGGTATTTTGAATGCGAAATTGTTAGGCTGTGTTTTGCAGCAATCACCTTCATCAAGGCTCGCTAGCGGGTCAGACATAGGCCACGGTACCCTTGCTTGACATTAGTGCTGTGTGCGGATTGGAGATCATCCTAAAGATTGCAATAAGCTGAAGTCTTGTCATATTCTTGTACATATTGGCAGTGTGTGCCACAATCACGATTGATCACATTTCAGATTTCACAAGTATTATTATGTCCGTAATTGTTCATTGATTCTTACCACATTGCGCAACATGTGCGGGATGTGCATACTCTGCCCATTGCTCGTTGCTCGCAAATTACGCCGAACTAGGCTAAGGCTGGGCTATAAACTTGAAATGATTGCTGTATTTTGCAAAGATGCACTGCACAAGAGTCTGATTCATTGATTTACCAACGAGAAAACTGGTTCTCTCTTGGCCTACTTTGACATAATATGAGACACATTGTAATTATCCCTGCGTATTATATCGCATCACGAATCATTCACAATTTGATATTTCAATATTGGCATACAGAATACGTCCTTAGCATTCGTCCCAAACGCCTTCAGGTTATTTCAATGAAGGGTATTTCAAGAGTCGTCTATTTTGTACATTTTACAATTACTTTTGAGATATCTCACTATTATTCGCGTTGAAAGCTGCACTTTGCGAGCTTGAGACTATCTCCGTCTCGTAATGCAAACTTGGCGTCAGACCTATTTAGCATCACCATATCTGTCCTCAAAGTCATAAACTTTATTGCGCGCATGATATGCTACCTCATAGATATCTCTATACCTGACCTAATTATTATTATAATCGTATTCAGCAAGCCGATAATTTAGTGCATCTTAGTTTCGCTCTCCAAGGTGCAATATTTACGAAACGACTTGGGCCTGGAACCTTTGACCTGCGAGTCATGTCAACAAGCGACTGCTATAGTAACATATGTGAAGCTGTTACAATCATCTGCAAAAATGATATCTAAAGTCTGTATATCTGCGCTGAATTTAACCAAGTTTATCGTCCATTTATGCTGTCACAATGGCGCGCCCGCGGTAAACAATGTTGTCCGCATGAATGCCGTCAGCTGTATGAATGCTCATCAGCTGTTTTGTTGGGCACCTGACGTATTACGTATGCTCACTCGCGTGCAAAGTAATAGGAAAACACTCCGTGTTTACAGTTGTGCCAGTGGGAATATTATTCCAATCGAGGGCATATTGACATTAAAGAATGATAGCCCGGCGGATAATGACGCAATCCTGTGTACCTTTATACATCTTGTCGCTTGTAGACATCTATTACTTCTCCCTAAGCTACTAGGGAGATGAAAACATATATATTGTGAAAGTCCCTAATACGACTGTAACTCTCGTGGACAAAGCTATCTTCCACGCACGTCCGTACGTAACAAAGGATTTATTTTTGTCCGTCACCTCACGCTTTTCCTAGATTCGAGTAAACAGCTATCGCAATGGTAAGTTCATTATACGGGAAGTAAAGAATAGGCGTTGGGTAAGGCTCGCGTTCTCTGTACAACACACAGCTCACGCTAGCTCGTCATAACGAGTCGCTTCGTTAACGTCCTTGTGCACCGTATAATTCACAAATGCTGTACGGACACTATTCAGAATAATAAATACGTCACTCAAGCCAGCTAACCATTGACTTCTTTGTTTGCCGGTTAATTCAGCTTACCGGTGCAAAGCAATCGATTCTGTTGTTACCTCGGGTGGCCGATTTATTTGCTGGTCACATATGTATGCGCAATGAGTATTGCGCAAGTATCCATTAAAAAAACTGTCTGCATCATGAAAATAGCAACTACCGTAGCAATCAACAACAGAGCCCATAATCAAACCACAACAGTTGGAATGTCATTATGAACCGCTCTCCACATCCACATCAAATAGATCGGTCTTGGGAACGCTTACTGAAAATAATGCAACAACATATATTATACAACTGCATTCAATAGAAAATACTTCTTTCTGACATGGTGGTCACGTGGCAGAAGTGTGTCGAAGTGGTTCATTTGGTCTTGTACAATTATACGCAGAGGTTCCCATTATTTTTATCCGCTCTAGAGTCAATACACACAATGCCATGTCTATGTCATGCGATGTAATGAACAGATAAGAGGTTGTCAAACAACCAAGTATAGTATATCAATGGCAACAAAAAATGGCCTCACGCGAACATGATATCAAAAATAGCAGTTGACTGACAAGTTATCGTACCCGAATTCAGAGTTCTTCGCAGCATTGCCGATTGATTTTGCTTCAAAATTTGGAATGTATATTATGTTCTTTTTCATCTCAATTGCGTTGCGTGTGACTGTGTGAGTTTGAAGATAGTTCGATATCCCAAGGTGCAGTTTTGCTGGCGTAATCCGATACACAATATTACCTTGGCTATATTACGCTATATTACAGCTATCTGTGGCCCATACATCCGCTACGGCTACATATCGTTGAAATACGATATACGCCAACTATAGAAACCAAATTTCAATAAATCTACATTCAACTTTCTGGTGGCTATATCGAACATAGAAGAAAATATCGTTTCACCACTGCGACCAAAGCCATACCGTCGTAGTCCTACTGAATAAACATGACAAATTAGCATTTACGTACTCGTGCAAGTGGAGTCGTCTGTTGAAGTAGTTCTTCCCGAGAAGCATCTACATACTCGTCTTCCGTCAACAACCGAACAGATATCCTGGCAACGCGTTCCTATCCCCTATAAATAATAATTAATATAATCAATTTTCAACGGAAAACAGAACCTGCAGTATGGTATTGATTGCTATCAGTCCAATGTACATTGCATCGACGACCGACGTGCACAACCACGTCGTTGTATGACAATCGATCGTAGCCTTCTAGTCGTGGCGGTCGAAAAATGTGTAGCTAACTCTGCTGTAAACAACAGTAAGGATACGTGCGTTATCACTTATGCGTAGTTGCGTACGCATGGCAAACATGTCGAAAAATATTGAGTAACGGAAACTCCGGTCTCAGACCATGATTACTACATGTCCTACACCAGTGGCTGTCAAATATGAGTTACATAAGCGCCTGGTGACCCAAACCGCACTCTCTCTCTCTCTCTCTCTCTCTCTCTGTGTGTCTCTCCACACTAAATTCTGCCGGTCTATTGCCCGAGCAGGACAGAACTTTTTAAGTTGTGAAATACAAGGCTGGGCAGTGGGCACTTGTTCTATGGCAGGGGCGGGCAACATACGGCCCGCGGGCCGGATCCGGCCCGCGAAGGGATTTTGTCCGACCCGCGGAGAGTTTTCCGTCTTACGTGATGGTGTGGCCCGTGGCCCCAGTCTGCCGAGATTTCTCTCTACTTGCTTACTACGTCCAATTTTAGTGACTTGTATATGTTATGATATACGTGTATGCGCAGCGTGCGAGAGTGGAGCTTACGCGTAAGTACGTCGAAGCGAGAAGACTTGCATTATCGGGATTTATGTGTAGTCAGCCCCAATGTCGTTTGTGGTAATCATGGTCTTTGCCACTTGCCGCTGGTGCGTTACTTCGGTGCTAAACTACTGTATCCCAGTCGATTTTGCCATATATTTACCTAAAATTCTCAAAATAGAGGGAAAAAAAACAAAAAGAGGACATTTGGGCGTCCTCCGAGGACACTTTCAAAAAGAGGACGTATGGTAACCCTTGTAAGACACCGCTTATTCCAGCGGTCACCAATTCAAAACGGGTAGCGGGCCACTTTTCAAATTTCGAAGAGGACCCGGACCGCATCAATTCAATATCGAGATTGTTGAACAACGACGCTATCTCGTCACCTACTCAGCCCTAATAAATTGATATCTTTGTAAATTAGGGGTACCGCCGTTATCTAACGCCTTGAAATCTTAATTAAGGATTGCTCCGTGTGTTGATTGATCAGATAGAAGCAGACATGGCGGCGCTTTATGACAATGCTATTCTCAAATCCACATTGTCTTCGTCATTGTCGGCGAGAAATGGCTTTGAAGCGACATCGCTGTCGTTAATACATTCATTAAATACGATTTATTCCTTGCAGATGTGAATAAATGGGCGAATAATGTATCGATCCAGCAATCTGGCCCGTCAAGTACTTAATTTTCCTATATCCGGCCCGCCGACTGGAGAAGTTGCCCGCCCCTGTTCTATGGTCAGACCATAATATTGGCGCAAAAACATGTCTACGCTGGTCGCTTATTAGCTAATAGTTGGCCAGCAAATTCGGAAATTTTACGCAAATCAAACTATCGTTTCGTGCGACATTTAAAATCTTGCTATACTTGCAATTAGTGTTGTCGCCACTCATCGCGACCCGTACTTTAGGAACCACTTCTCTACTCCCTACAGCAGGGGTGGCCACTGGTAAACCTTTTCGGCTAAAGGGTCACATGAGATTTACAAATCATTGTGCGGGTCACTTGAATGTTGGTGACCTTTTCAAGTCTTCCGATAGTAGCGAACCGGATTAGGTCACGGTGAAAACAATAACAATTATACGCATCAACACCAATTATGTCATGAAGACTCTATGTCGCACTGCGCATGCAAGACGTAGCGGCGGGCAGAGCGATTTAAACGGTAATGAATGATTTCGGTCAATAATAACTTTACTTGCATATACTGCGGTTCGCCTCTGCATACCGCTGGGCTTATTTGGCAAGGACAGGATTATTCGGCAGATTTCAGCTAATGTGTGAAATATTGTACTTTATGGTCATTGGCCAATGGTCATATACGACGATCTATGAAAACTGTGGCTGGCGCCTAGCTGCACCAATGCGTCCCAAATGTCGCGGTCAGGCTAATCAAATTTTGGTTATTTGGTTTTGTTAATATATTTTCTGTTAATATATATTTCGAGAATTACCCAGCGGGCCACCCAAAACCTTTTCGCGGGTCACATGTGGCCCGCAGGCCACGGGTTGGCCGCCCCTGCCCTATAGTTATCAAACGATCGTTATTTGCATAAAACAAATATTTATAGGTTCACAAACGGTGAATTGTAACTATGAAACATTTCGCATTGCGAAATTCGATGTCAATGCACGTGAACCACGGTCTCATGCGTACTCGTGTAAACAAACCGCTACAAGCATCGATTGTCGTGGTCATTACTGCCAAATTTTTCTACCGTCCAGTATGCTAGTAAAATAAGCTGCCTATCATAATGCGCGCAGTGTTGTTCAACTTACGTTCTCGAGGGGAGAGCCTAAGCAGATTCCACTTTCGTCAATCACCTGTATTCCAAAAGATGGATGGACTAGGCTTCCCATACTTGGTGATGCGGCGGCAGTCGTTTTGAGCTCACGCTTAGCTCGAGGGCTACAACGCTGTAAAACCACGCATTGGAAAAGAAAGATAACTTTACAGAGCACATAAATCATGTGGGGTGTGCGCATACAACGGATATATATTTATAATCTTGAGTCTGGCTTGGATTAGGTTTGAATGCACATTAGGATTTTCAGCTGACTTAGAACTGCAAATTATATTATATTCTTCGATATAATAGCTATCGGGGTTTATCGAATTTAAATGGAATCTGTTGGAACAGAGTTATTGACCATAGGGTGAAATATAAGATTCTACCTGATTCGCCATCAAAGTAACGCCCTTAACGAAGAGTGTGTATTATACCCATGTGGCACAAGACAAAATAACCTAGGCTACCTCAGAATTTTACCAGGGTATAAATCACACACATTTCAATCCAAGTAATGCTTGAAAAATTAAAATAATATTCGATCGACACCCGAAAACGGGGTTTCTGGAATCTGAGGTAGGTTCTATTTTCATGCATCCCCTTTTGGATGTGAATAAACATTCATTTTACTAATAGTGCATGATTCTATCATTGATCAGAGCATATTGACGAGTCGCACACAGTGTCCTCGACTCGTCATTAACCTTCAAGGTTCCATCGTTCGTATCACGGGGGAAATTCTTGCAGCGTTTCAGCAACATATTGTTTATCACAAAACCCCAGAGTCAGTATATCGTCCGAACAAATAAAATTTTATTGGCGCTTAGTCAGAACTCGACAGATTGATGTCAATATTAACCCATTCACTGCTTCGACGCTTGTTCCATATTCAGGATAAGCAAGACCAAACAGCGATACCAAAGTTATGGCCAATTAAATAAACTGCTGCCTAGCTATACTTACGGCACTAGGTGGTCGGTAACGGAATACTTTTGATGAAACTGACACATACACTTTAGCAATTTATGTATAACATACAAAATAGATTTTAGTCCGTCCGATCTATACCATCAATGTGGAAGGTCAGTTGAGAACAACAGTTTGCAAGGTGTCTTACATTCTCTGTGCAATTTTTTCCCGGTGCTGTGCGATCACATATCTTCAGATCACAATGAATATAAATTTCTTGCTTCCAGCGCCCGCTCCAGAAGAACGATTTTACCCCGAAAACTACTCTTGACGATTGGTAGTTTTCCAAAACATCCACCCATCCTTGTGTAATGAGACGTTCCTCCGTACATCTGTTGTCACAGTCACTCAATAGGTTTGTCTTCATATGTCCGAATTGGAAAGAAGCTATCACATGCAGGCAATGGCAGTATCTTGTTCGTAAAAATCATTTAGAACTTTTTATTTAGTCACGGGCAAGGGATGGCGGGCGATGGTGCTTACAGCCGAACATTAGCCCTGTACTACACGAAATATGTATCACACATACGGTCTATCAAATGCAGTATACTAGGGTCGCATTTAAAACAAACTGTGTTTTAAACACTTTGTTTAAAACATGTTTTAAACTATGTTTTAAACAAAGGCATTTTAAAAATTGTGTTTTAAGTTGTAAAATTATTCCATAATTGTGTAAATACTTTCCAAAAACATGTTGTATGAGCCTACCGACAATTACCACCCGATATAGCCGACGTATATCGATTAGGGCTGGGCAAAATCGAGTACCTGAGTGATTCGATTCTGAATCACGTATTATGCTTCGAGTCGAGTCGAGTATTCGAGTATCACACATTATGACGTCATAATAGAATGTAATATGTCAAAGTTCAAATATGTACCTTTTATGCCACAGCAAAGAATATAATGCCTGTTATCCACCACATTAAAGATGCTTTGATATTTTTTCGACCATACCGATTTCATTGCACTTCGTGACAAGGTTATGGGATGATTATGACTTCGAAAATGTATTATTTCACGTACGCTTTGTAGCTTTGTACTATGTTTCGTATGCTTCAATGCAGCCAATCAGTGTTTAACCCTTCCGCATTGGAAACTAGCATCAAAACTATAATTCTCGTTGATAAATTAACTTTCAGTGGCGAGGAGCTTGTAATTTCAGTACTCGAAAATATCGTCTTTTACTACTCGACTCGAATCATTAAAATTAATACTCGATTCAGATTCGAGTACTCGAATCATTGTGCCCAGCCCTAATATCGATATGGGATGGTTGGAACCCTCAAAATAGTCGGTTCAACATTAATAGTACAGATATTTAGTCAAGGGAGCTATATTTACCCTATATTTTCAATTGTCAATGTCAATCCACTATGACGTCACAATTGAAAACTCGTGACGTCATGACTTGAAAAAACATGTTTTAAATTTGGGCCTTGGTTTAAACATGTTTGTTTTAAATCGATTTTTGTTTTAAATGCAACCCTATTACAGTATACGCAATACCCGTCAGATATGAAGACAAAATTGTCCGGGTAATCTGGATCTGAAGTTGGCGTTGCCCAGCAGCGCGTGGCCTGAAACGAAGGAAATGTAATACCATGATTTATTATGACAACGTCACGATCACTGAACTGAACACTTCCTATGAATATGTACTTTGTACTACGACATTGACATGCTTAAATTGCAAATGATTATGAAATCGAGTATTGATCATGGATTTATTAGTGATGCGCGTGTAATGCGGGAATGATCTCAGACGTCCATAACGACCAAAGCATCAATATATACTATATAGCCTATAGCACGAGCCCTGATGCCTCTGTTTCCGAGTTTCTGTCGGAAATGACTTGGTAGCCATATAATCAGTTATTCACGCGCTGAACAAAATGCAACCTCACTTTACCAAAGTACACATTTGTCTACGATCAATCAACATGAGCCAATTAACTGACCACTATGCTCTTAGGGCAATCCTTCAAGTGCGCCATAACGAGCACGACTGGCGGTATGATGCAGTAGTAAAGCACCGTTTTGATGGCGCGTATTCCGTATTATACTGGAGTTATCGACCCTTTCAGAGCATAGTCTGAAACAATTTGGTAAGAACTGCCGAATGTGACTTCATAGATTCCGCTCTAGGAATCCAAAATGTGTGGGCCCACGCGCTTAATGCACTAAAATACAAACCTGAAGAATCATATTCTGTTGCAGCGCTTCCAATTCTGCTAGGACGTAAAACATGCGCGGTATCGTGATGAATGAATCAGTCGAATCAAATTCATGCTTGAGTTCAGAATCACTGAATGCTCTCATCCTGGTTGCAGTAACACCGCCGCCATATATCGGTTTCGAAATAACGAAGGATCTGCGTTCAAACAGATGTAGGTGCAGGATATCATCACATCGTATCTTAACTTATATACCCTTTGATTTCTGTATAATGTGATGTCAATTTGTCTCGAAAAATGTCATTCGAATACAATTCTATAGTATAGTTGCATATCATCGACAATGCGACAATTTCGTATCATTAAAAAGGGGGTTCGAATCCAACGCTACCTACCAATCAAAGTAGATCTCCCACGTGCTCTTGTTTGAATTGACTGAATGTCACCAGCAATATTAACTGGGAACTTTGGATGTCGAGGAATAACTATCCTGTTTTAATCTACGTAGGATACCAAAACAAACATTACTTACGAGGCTATGGGTACCACGTCTCCGAGAAAGGAGTGCAATCGCCAGTCATAATCACACTGCAGCAAAAACCGATATATTGTTCGTCTTTCTACGGTCTCATCACTTGGTTGCTTCTCCATTTTCAAATTGAGAGTGTATACGGAGGATTCTATGTAATTCTCGGACATCTATGAGATTCATAATTACTTAGGCTGTGTTTGATACTATATCACGGAGTCAATACAGTGCAAGCAGGGCCGTAACAGCACTTCGTCAGGACCCCCCAAAACTTTGGTCTTGGGCCCCTCATAGGGTTATAGACCCCCCTTCGCCGATAAGCTGTTTACCTCTATTCATCATATTCATTGGGAGTTTATGTAGTGAATCAGCTTTGTTCGCCTCGCAAAATTTCTAGAATTCAGGATTTCATCGGTCAGTATGATCGGGAATTGCATACATTGTTATCAATTTTTATCTTCTCTCTGGTCACGTATAATCAGATTTGCCGGTAGAGCTGAGTGAGGCGTGTTTGAAAAGGTAGGACAACTCAATAATAATTAAACATCTCCGGGCGTATACCCGTTGGCAGGAACAAAACAGCACCTCGTCAGGCCCCCAAAAACGTGGGTCTTGGGCTTCCATAGGGTGATAAAACGACCCCCCCCCATCACGTTGTTCGCGTCTGTCACGAAATTACCCGTACTGTAGTGTGAGCCAGCGCCAAGCGCGAAAATTTTCGATAATTTATGATAAAATCGGTCAATCAGATCGGCGACTGCATATATAATATGCTATCAATTTATTGTCCTCTCTACTCACGTAATTAGATTTACCAGTAGAGCTGAGTGAAGTTTCTTGAAAACGGGAGGGCCCGTAAATAATGATTAAACATCTTCGGGCGGGCGGAACCATTGATATGACTTCAAAAAATATAGAACCGCCCAAACGTAGGCTTCTAAACAAGAGAAGCACACGATTTCAAATTGGTATTTCTTCACTGGCATAAAATTTTTCCCAGCGGGATGGTATTTGTCTTGTGAGGTTCAGATTGCAAAGACAGGAACATTCGGCGCCAGTCATTTAGGTGCCTATGGACAATTAAACATATATGTATTTTGTATATATAGCGAAGTCTTTGATCTGCTTGGGCATATAGACCTTTTCGGCGAAGCTTTTCTCGCTGCCAATCGTTCTGGCACACTTCTTGGAGTCGCATGTTATATGGCCTAAAACTTGATTGTATGTCTTGGTGGGTCGTGGCACGGTAATGGCCCAATACCCAATAATAAAGATAAATGGCTACTTGAATTCGCGCGCAGCGCGGAAAATTTTTGAAAAAATTGCATAAATTTTCAAAAAATACTCTATGATTTATGCTAATTCACGAAATAATTTTGGGCCCCTCATCGAGCTCGGCTCCCCCCCAATTGGGGGGTTTGGGGTGCGGCAGTTACGGTGCTGAGTGCAAGAATTAATTGCCGGTACTTACTGACACATTGGCTTGGCAGGCGCCATACGAGAGAAAAGTGGCAAATGCTTCCCCAACAACGGAATCGTTTGTGGATGAAAATCTACACTGCTCGTCCAATGTGGCAGAGTTTACATCGGGGTCGGTGCTGATGTAGATGTCGCTTTCATCCGCTACACCCAATTGATTTGCACGACAAGATGATAGCCTGGAGTATATTGGTAGTAGTTAGTAATCTGATTGTTCATATATCTATTGAGAAGTCTACTTTATTGTTGCATTCCAGTCACGGCATTCCAGGGAAAGTTGTAGGAATTCAATCACTGAATCACTATCCGCCAACGACGGAAATGGATCGTTGCCGCACGACGATTCGTTGGCTGTAGAATCGAATATGGTGAGGAAAACGTATCCCCAAAATCTAGTATATATCATTACTTCTAAACTTTTGAACTGGTACAGTAGGTTCATTGATTGTGAAATTATACTATAAACCTATTTCTATTCCATCTGTTTCGTGTTTGACAATGAACGTACAAAAACGGGGAAGGGGAAAGAGACATAAGCAGGCCGTGTTATTTTTGGCATATGCCAAAACTGCCAAAAAGAACTTATTTTTGGCATTTTTCGATTTTTATTTTTGGCAGTTTTGGCATCGTCCTCTAAATCAGTGCTCTTCAACCGGGGTGGTCGTACACCCTAGGGTGTAC
The DNA here is from genome assembly GCF_051294905.1 of Botryllus schlosseri. Lineage (NCBI taxonomy): Eukaryota > Metazoa > Chordata > Ascidiacea > Stolidobranchia > Styelidae > Botryllus > Botryllus schlosseri. Next base: position 12,701,837 of record NC_137247.1, on the reverse strand, counting down.
CAGAATTCGCAAAGGGTGTACCACTCGGATGAGGTGTACAGGGGTGTACCAGATCCGAGTAACAATGAGCCGATGGCTAGCTATCACAAATGCCGGTTTATAGGTCAGTACAGACAGGTTGACGCACAGGTTAACGAGCAATATGGTACAATGTTATCTCAAGTGTAATACTGTACACCGCTTGATTGTGATGTCATAAGCAAATATTTCTTCTATTCATTTAGCCGTCGGCAATAGACCAATGGTTCCGTTTGGTGTTGTAAAGTATGCAGTTAACAAACATGTGTTCAGCTAGTCATTTGTATTTTATTGATTTGTGAGGAAACCGCCGCGATAGCTCAGACTTTTTGAATCCGTGCTTCCTACCCGACGCTAATAAATACCGCAATGCACATAAATGAAGTGACGTAGCTAGCCAGGGTCGAAACAGCTTCCATATTGAAATCGAAACCCTTTAGTTTTAAAATGCCGATTGTATGTGTCCAATCTTTCGCCATACATTTGCAATATTGTATTTTGTTATAAGTGATGTAAATTAGCGACAATAGACTGTGTATAGCGGCATACGATCTGAGGTTACTGACATCTCTTGCAGCCCATGTGCTACTATCGACTGTGTGTGGTGTGTGGCAGGCCTGATGCGCAGTAGGCTGGTGCGCCTGCTATCATCGCTGATCTGAATTACCGCTTCTGCAGCAGTAGCTTTACCTACTCTCCCCCCAATACTGTTACATTTAGGTTGATTATCGTTCGTTATATCATGCTGTTTTTGCTCTGACACGAAATAAATTCCAATTTGCGTAAGGTTACCATACGTCCTCTTTTAAGAGGATTTGTCCTCTTTTTTGACTTTTTTGTAAGTGTCCTCGGAGGACGCCCTTTTGTCTTCTTTTTTTGAGATTTTGTCCTCTTTTTTGAAAATTTAGGTCAGATTTAGGGCAAATTGATATGCCGTAAATCAGCACAGAAGTGACGCTCCGGCGGGTATTTCGGAGTGAAAAACTGTGATTTTAGCTCTGAGTGAAAAGTTGACCTTTTTTTAGTCATCCACCTAGCAATGCGGAGAGAAAAACGATATTTTGAGCTCTGAGCGGAAAGATGACCTTTTTTTAGTCAATTGATCACCAAGTGGGAAAAATTCACCGGTGTTTTAGAATTCTTCTCCGGTTTTGCAAGTCTCAAATTTCTGAAAAAGTGTTCTCTTTTTAGATTTCCAAAATATTGTAAGCCTAAATTTGCGTGGCGGGCTGCCTAACTGGCTGCGAATAGAATCTGTGACCAAATACTATTTTATTCAAATCCATTTTTTTTGACGGCAATACCTCCGCTTCTACTGGTCGGAATTGAACCAAATTTGAAGAACATAGTTTCTATAGACAACCTAATACTTTCATGGGGTGAACAAAAAAATTTCAAATTTTTCGTTATTTATTTTTGTATAGTAAATAGAAACTTTCCTCTCCCGTAGCAAGGCGGCTACTAGTTGGAATTGAACCAAATTTTGTGTGTAGGCTTAAGTTAGGTAACCTAACAATTTTATCAAGTAGCCAGTACGATTTGAGAAAAATAGTCATGTTTGAAGACCCCTAATGAACAGGGGTGTACGAGTTTTGAGCAAACCTTAAAAGGGTGTACCACGTCGAAAAAGGTTGAAGAGCACTGCTCTAAATAGATAGTTTCAGCCTCGAATTAGTCACAAAAACGCTTTATTTGGGCTAATTTGTCACAAGACACCACATAATTGCAGCATCCACGTAAAATCAGTGCCAACAAACAATAAGAAGAAGAAAAAACCTAACGATTTCATAAGTTAATAATATCAAAATAAACCACAAAATGTGCAGTATCCATCGTAGTCGGTGCCAATAAGCAAAAAAAAAAGAAAAAAAAGCCTAACAAACACGCTCAACAGCTGATTGTTACAGCTGCTGAATGGACTTAAATCGTTTGCACTGTAACAGTGTTTCTAAACTCAAGTCAGCTAAGTTTCTCCTAAATTCATTTCTCGCCCAGCGAATCTGGGAAATATCGACTTCAACAGTAGCCGTTGAGGGAAGTCTTCAGTCTACCGATATATTTTCGGAGGACTTTTGTCACTTTAGGTGGCTTTAATATTACCAACTCGCATGGAAGAGTCCTGGGAAGGTTAGCTTTTTTAAAAACATTGACGTAACAAGACTGTCTGGCAAAACGAGACTATGCAGCTCAGAAATAGCCAGACAGTTTGTTGCGTCACAATGTTCAACTCCATCACAATGCAAAAATCGTGGTTGATTTTGGGGGTTCCAGTTCCATGAGCAGAATATAATTTATATTTTAATAATCAGTACTGCGGCAGCTTCTCATTGATACCCGTTTTATCAAATTTAGCGCTCGACAAGCCGATCAAAAATGGTCGTAAAATTGCCTTTGGACAAATGAAAAGTATGACGTAAACCAAATGCAGTCAGCCGTTCAATCTCGCTGTGCCCACACCATTTAGGACACCATGCTTTCACCCCTAATGGGTGGGCTGAACGCTGATTAAGAAACCTGCCTTTCACAAACGCTCTTCTGGTGTGTAACGCGGTCCTGGTAACACAACACCATGAACGAAATACACTATTTGGCAGGCCGTGTTATTTCTGGCATATGCCAAAAATTGCTTATTTTTGGCATTTTCAAATTTTTATTTTTGGCAGTTTTGGCATCTGGCTCCTGAAATGCCAAAAATAACACGGCCTGGACATAAGTGTACACTGTGTACAAGAAATACAGTTCTTGGATGACTTATATTTGGATACATTACAATGTGCCAGTGCTTAACAAGTAACGGGTCACGTCACAACCCAAATTTGTTCAATCTGCTATTCGGACAAGCTCCTGTTTCAAATTCCCGCACCAATTTATCCATCGTCAGTAGGCCTAATTCACTTTGGCGAGTCCGCCAAAAGGCTACGTCTTACCTTCCACCCACTTTTCACATATGTAACTGAAAATGATCAGCAGCGTTACGCTAAGACGGTTATTTCCCATTGCTTCCACTGGTCTCGTTGCCAGCGTCTCTTCTATAATATGAAGGGTTAGGACTACCGGCTTCTGACGATCTACAAAAATCATTGGTGTCAAACGGAAACATGATCTTGTCGGACAGGGATCTAACAAGCAATATCTTGATAGCCAGATCGTGCTGCTAAGCCGGTCGTCCGTGCTTATTCCCTGAGCTGGAGAGTGAAGACTTTATCGGGGCGTGAACATTGCACTATTGGAAAACCCATTAGATAAGAACTGAGCTAACTTTCGGAGGACGCGCGGACGATTAAATCCACGCATTCCGCCGGTAATGGGCGATTGACTGTAGAATCGATCAAACAACAAATATATTTTTACCTTCCTTCCTGGTCAAATGAAAGTGTTTACAACCCTACAAGAACACACGGTCCAAAATACATACACGCCCAGAAGCGCTATCACGGCCTTTTCACATTTATTATTCATATTTGGTGAGATATTATTAAAAAATGATTTTTGTTAGAATGGTCCAAAAAGGTGTTAGAGCTGACATCAGTCGAAGCAAAAATAGTAACATTATCCAGTAAGCGAGAGAGGTAACAAACAAAAAGCGATCGCAGGATGCCGCACAAAACTAGTTCGAGTCGCGAGACGAGATACTTTCCAAGCGCGGTTTACAATGCGAAAGCAATACTCAAAAAGTAGAATGGCAGTTTGGAGAAAGAATACACGCACCGATTCCAACACAGGAACAGCGACAGTTCAAGGCTGATTCACACCGCAACGAGGCAAGCACATCGATCGCCAAATGCTTGCGTAAAACCAGGTTGCCCACTACACGCAGTCAGCAGCAAAAAATACCACGGATGATCAATGCGCACACGCTCGAATCATGACAATGTAAAACAGGCTGTACGCAACGATAACACGTAATCGCGACTCGATATGTACCGGTGTATGCAGTTGTAACATCGACTACCATCGACACGACACATTTTCCGCAAGTGCACCAGCACCGGTAGAGACAGCACAACATTTTCAGACTTTTAAACCACCGCAACATAGCGGTACGTGGAAAATCTGCCGGCAATCAATCCGAGACTGCGCACAGAGAAAAGGCTTTTGTCCTTTATTCCTTGGCTATATTTTCTATAGTCGGGCGTAGCTGAGTGACGACGGAATATGACCGCAGGTTATAAGTAATAGGTATTGCTCGCGCAGTAATATACAAAACAAATGAATTCATTTCCATGGCGTATCGCGCTGATCGGTATTGTCCGGGTGTGACGCATCAACAACACTTGAAAAATAAAGTAAAATATCAGAATATTATACTGATCAGAACCATGATAGATAGCGTGTGTAAAGCTGGAAAGCGGGTTTCGCCAGACTAGTAACCCTACTGCGCGTTGTTACCAGTGCAAAAATCTCGTTTTTCGATTTTAAGTGCGCAAATACGAAAGCGTCGACAAAATAATAACTTCAGAACTTGAATTTCAATCAACCGAGACATGGTAACGGTACTTTGGCAAGAATAACGCGACCATATTTTGATCGAAGAGACCGATTCCAGGCACGCTACGTTAATCCATCCGCGTTGCGACAACTCAAAAATATCCCCCCCCCCCAGCAGCAATTGCTATTCTCAATATCCAAAAAACAAACAAGACAGGTAGTTAAAATACAGGCACGACAAACAAATTGTTACGATTGACGAAAGTAAAAATATAAAAAGCTCGGGCTATGCGAAAGTACTGAGCCGTATGGCAACTCAAAGAACAAGCGGGCGTCCGGTCCCCTAATGACACGGGTCAGACTGACAGGACCGCCAATAGCAAGCGTTCCGTATCAGTCCCCGGTAAAAATCGAGCGAGTCAAAATCGCTAAGCGGATACCATACACGCGCGTTGCACAGGTCCAGGTTCGTAATGATTGGGGCTGAAAGAAATCGAATATCATAGTGATTGGATTCAGCTTGGAGTTGAGTGTGAGCAATGCGGAAAGCTGAAATTTGTACCTTTTATGCGGCTGCAAAGATAAACAAAAGCCGGTTCTACGTCAAAGACGCGGGTTGATCATAAATTCAGAATATAGTCATTTCCGTTAACACGCGCACTGCTTTGTACTACACTTTCCGTATGCTGTGATACGGCAAATCGCGAGGTTACAACGTTTTATCGTCGAAAATAAAGTATCGCAACTATCATTTTCAATGTTGATAAAACTCTCAGCAGATAGAGGAGTACTCAAATCATTTTGCCCCGCCCTGGTAAAAAAACGACAAGCTCGACACCAGAAGTGTCCAACCACACAGTTTCGGTCGCGATTCCGTGATAGGCGCGCTAAACCAGGCGATGGACCCCAAAATCAAAATTAACCCCGAACATAATCCAGTCCGGTCACGGAAAATTCATCCGCGGCTGAGCGGGCTGGTCCCACTGCCACCGTAGCGCCGACGGGTTGATGGTAGAATGCCCGTCCCTGTCATTCTCCGTCTTGGCGGTCACCATCCGCCCGTTGTCAGTCTCGTCCACGCTGGCCCCAGATATCATCAGGCTCTGGGCCGACGACACCGACGCCATGGATGAGTTGTCGGACCCGCCCGCCGACGACACCGTCATGTGATGTCGCCCGGACAGAAAACCTCCGTCCAGCATGTGCGTCGTGACGGGGCTGTACGAAAAGCCGCTGTCCACCCCGGACACAGCGTCCTCAGTGACGCCGACCGCATTCAAAATGTGTTGCGGCAAGCGAAACATGACGCCGCCCGACGAGCCGCCGTCCAGCGTCATGTTGACCATCTCCTGCTTGACCACACCGCCGTCCTGCGCCAGGGCAGAGTCGGACAGGTGGGCGGTCGAGTCGGCCCGTATCACGTCCATGGGCATCTCCACTATTTCCAGAAGCTGCCGCTGACGGCTGGCTTCAACCATGGCGGACTGCTTCGATATCTTCCGGGACTTTTTCGCGGGCTCGCCCCCATGTCCCTGGTCTTCCGCCACGCCCATTTCGATAGCCAGAGCATTACCGTCACTGTGGACGTAAGTCGTGACCTGCCCGGTTGGGGATGGTAACGGGGGCGGCTCGATACCTAATGCCGCCGCCGTGGCCGAAATCGACATCTGCAGCTTGGTCTTGCACTCTTCAAGGTGCTTCTTGAAGGTGGCCTCGCGCACATACAGCTTGGAGCATCCGGGGCATAGGAAGGGGCAGATGCTCTCGTAGTCGGCGCCGAGCTGGACCTGGGACGGGACGATGTTGGCGGCAGCCGCAGCCTGGCCGATCACGTCAGGCGACATGAGTGAGGCGCCTTCCGTCAGTTCCGGGACTTCCTGCTTCTCTTGGACCTGAAAATATTCAGCAGAGGTGTTCAGTACAGAAGTAATAAGTACTTGAGCGATTGGTTCTAATAACTAGTAGATTAGGATCAGTCGCAGACTTGTGCTAGCGACAGCTTACGAAACCGCTAGAATCATGTTGAACCACGCTATTTTTTGCTCGACAAAATTGTAGAAAGCACACGGTCTGGGCTGGGAAATAGTCAAGTACTCCATTGCTGTCGACTCTTGATTTTTAGTTATCATTATTATCACAACAGATATGGCTTGCAGAAATATAAAAAAATGTGCTTGCAGAAAGAAATTAAGTGTGTGAAGGTTCATCAATGTAAAATAAATAATAACTTCAGAATAGGCAACTACACTTTTCAGCATGGTTAATCTCACTTTTATAGTTTTGACTCGAGTGATTTTCAATTCAACACCGAGTCTTGTCCGAGTCCAAGTCAGCGAGCAGAGGGTCAAGTCCGAGTCATGGGATTATGACTCGAGTCCAAGTCATTGTGTTGATTGATCAGTTTCCAGTTGAAGTCTCGTTAAACCCACTTTTAATTACTGTTTGGTGATATCGATTGGTTTGCATTGATAATATAATAATTTTCCTCAACTTTTAGCAGTTTCTAGTCGCATTTTCAAGTACCAGTACCAATAGACGAAATACCAATGGTGTGGTTCCTTCACCATTTTTTGGAATTACAATGAAATGTCGGTCTTGACCGTAGGAGTCTCGAGTCATATGACTTGTTCAGAGTCATGCGCAATGACTCGAGTCCAAGTCGAGTCATTTCAGCATAGAAAAATGACTCGAGTCAATTCAAGTTATCGTCAAAACTCCACAGCTCTGATTCAAACCAGATAAAGGAAAAACATTGCTCAAGTCTTAAACTCCTCGCTCAAATCCCGATACGGAGACAGCAGCCGATTTGACTTTTTCGATTTGAAAACCGAAAGCTCTCTCACCATGCCGACTGGCCGCTGCTCTGTCACCACTGTGACCGACGGAGCGGCGCCCGCTGCATTCTTCGGCGTCTTCGGCTTGGGCGTGTGCCTCGCGATGTGCGACTTGAGATTGGAGATTTGCGCGAAAGACTTGCCGCAATCCGGCCAGTGACACTTGTACGGCCTGACTCCGTTGTTCTGCCTGAAACGAGACGAGTATTGTGAGGTCATAACAAAGTGACAGTATCGGTATTTTTGTAATTTTGGATAATCACATCACGCCAATGAAAAACAAATTCTCAACATGAATTGACTACGTTCCATAAATTTCGACATAATCTCAAAGAGGGTGGTATAACTGATTAAATCGCATAAAATATCTGACATCGGGTAATTGAGATCAATTATGTCGATTACAACATTTTCAGGTTACCATAGTCAATTGTGTTCAAAAACCATACAAAGAAATCCTAATCGTTTGCTTTACATATATCTAATTAATTCATTTCTAGAAGGAAGATTACTCCACATTTTACTTTTTGCGAGGACCATGACATATACTGAACATTTGTGAACAAGGAATGTTGCGTTGTATCAAGTTATTGACAGACGAAACGTCAGACTGTAAATGACACTGCGTTTATCATTGCGTAGCAAGGAAGCAAAAAAAGTGAAATCGTAACCGCAATCGATCACATTGATGTAGTAATCGGCCCATGCCTGGTTATGATTCCATTGTAAGCTATGCATTTTTTTAAGGTATTAGAACCCATACTTTGGCGAGTGCCGCGCGATATGACTCTTCAAGTGCGACTGCTGCAGGAACGCCTTGCCGCACCCCGGCCAGTGACACTTGTAAGGACGAACACCGGTGTGCGTGCGCACGTGCTGCTGCACGTGGGACAGCTGCTTGAACGACTGCTCGCACATCGGACACTTGTACGGCTTCTGGCCGTTGTGGATGCGCTCGTGCTGTTTCAGGTAAAAGTTGGTGGAGAAGCCCTTGTGGCAAAACGAACATCTGAAATGTAGAATGACATGAATTCGAATCGTGAATTTGCCAACCGCAAACCGCGGCATAACCTCATGGGATACAGTGATACTTGTAATCGCCTCCCTCAGCAGCAAGATGAATGTACGTAGAACGCAGCCCATTTCAGAGGCGGTCAGTACCGAAGTACTTCTACTGTTTTCGGAGTGCTCAAATCGGTTTGGCCCTGGGGTTATAATGACTCAAACCATGACACGACTCGAGCCTATCAGTCCTGATACTTGGAAAATAGGGCCAGAAACTGTTAAGACTGAGGAAAATGACTTTATTATGAATGGAAGCCATTCTATATCACTCGAGCGGAGTTGAAAAAAGTAGGTTGAACTGAAAACTGAACATACTGACCTGGAATCGGACTCGAGTCACAACGCTGAACATACGGACCTGGAATCGGACTCGAGTCACAACGCTATGACTCGGACTCGAGTCTCAACTATCTGACTGTGACTCAGACTTGACGGTGAATTGAAAATGACTCGACTTGTGACTTACAACCCCGGTTTGGCCTCCTTCCGCTACTGGTTCAAGTGAATACGTTTTTAGTGTGCCCCCACTTCTGTACTTCAGTTTTGAGGCAAAACCAAGGACTTTTTACGTATCGGTGTTGAGTAGTGGAAGGCTGTGTGGGATATGTCTTCATCCGTTTCGCGAGTGAAATATTCCATGTATCGGGGTGACCGAATACGTTTTCGAATATCGATCCCTCTGCGGTATTACGTTGATGATGTTCGTAATTTCGAACATAGCCACTCTAAACTGGCTGAAGAGAGTAAGTACGCGAACCATCGACCAAATCTACTTTTTTACATGAAGGACTTGGAGAGCTTCTTGGAGGTGCAGAGCTTCCTTCAATTGGTACAAAATTGAATAGTATTTTCATATTGAAATGAACCCGGAATATTTTCGGCCGACGGAATGACTTTAGGAATTTTCAGATCTCTCATTTTCTACTCCTACTTGACCTTTTTCGGAAATCACCTACTTCTACTTGCAATCAAGTAAACATTTACTACACTACTTCTGTTCCGCTCGAGTAGCAACGTTTCTACTTTTGGGATATGCCTGGGGCAGCAGATTCTTACTGTTGGGAGCTGACCGAATACTATCATATTCAGAACAGAGATTTAGACTGTTTGGTTGACTATTTGATTTTAGCCTACGAGCTTGGAGGCTAGGCTTCAACACCACCAATGAACTTGTTGATGATATACTTGCGATTCATGAAATCAAACAAAATAGAAACATAACATACCAACAAGGACAGGAGAAACATACCTATACGGCTTTCCTTCATGATTGGTGTGTATTCTCGAATGGACGGTTACTGCACTTTTGTTAGGAAATGTAACCTGACAATGATACGAAGCGAGCGTTAGCCGTGGCGCGATAGAAAACCCAACGGTGAAGCGCGTACTTGACAAATTCTGCATGTGTAACTACGAGTTTGCGGTATGATAGCGTCCGGGTTGATGACGCCGATTGGCAAGACAGCCTGTGAAGTACTGCTCGGACTGCAATACAAAGTAATATCAAGTTAAAAAATTGAGATTATTGCACGACACCGTCGTCGGCAATGGACACATGCAGCACAAATCTCGGAATATGCGGCTGTGCACATTATAAAATTAATTTATTTATCAATTTTTTGCAAGATCATACTATAGGGGTTCTCGCCCACGTTGTTATAGCCGTGGCCCAACTACGCTACGCTCGAACTGTGCTACACAGTGCTTCCGAGACTTTTTTCAGCTGGCGCCCACTTTGGGAATCACTGGTGTTAATAGATTTTATCTGCATTATGCAACAGCTCATGACATATTATGACCGTGGAGTATTTCATTAGGTTTGTGTTGGTTATTTTATGGTCGGAATAGTGAAAATACACACCAACCTGTCAGTGATATTATTTGAATTTGTAGATACTAATCCGCTGGGCGACGATGTGTCCTCGGCTTGAAGGCCTATCGTCTGTTCTTGGTCCTGGCAAAACGCAAATTAATCGGAATATGGCACGGGAAGGATAACAGCAACACTAGAACTTACTGTCGTTCCAACTAGTCCTTCCAGCGTTATTCTTTGAATTTGCAATTCAGACCCGCTGTCGTTGCTCTGCATTTCTTGCCAGAAGAAGTCGTTTGACGCATCTGAACTCATACTGCTCTGCCCCTTCAATAATAAAGAATGTTCATTGTATTACAAACGTAGTTATAATTTTCACTTCCCATTAACGATCTTCCAAGGGTGATTTTAATGGTCGGTTCTGTAACTCTCCAGTATATTGCAGAGCGATGTACCCCAAGGCCATCCACCGCAAACCGGGACAGTCACTATAGCGCGGGGGTTCCCAGCCTACGGGTTGCATAAGTAGGCTATTCTCCAGGGGTCTCGGAGACGAAAATTAAATACCAATGGCTATTATTATGGCTATATTTTCAGCGGTGAAACTGAGATCGATTTCTCAATTGCTCTCTGCACCAATACCATGACTGTATTTTGTCGAGACAAACTCTTAGAATCATTTCTTGAATATGAATGAGACGGAAATCATGTGTTAGGTGACGAAACTTTTCGTAGCATGGACCCATGTGACACAGTGTAAGCATCTCAGAAGGTAGGCCTACACAAAATACCGAAGCAAAGGATTAAAGAATTATCACAATGTACTGGTTAGGAATGTTACAGTATGAAACCTTTTATTTCACGTTCATGGGTAGGTTTGCTTTCTTGTACAACATAAATGTACATAGTGTGTAAGTGTACAATGTAGCCTACACAAGGCATGACGTAGTTGTCTACTGACGAGGACGGCACAGTTGTTGACCTCTCGTTTCAATTTCACAGAGGCAGCTTTGCTTTCTTTTGCGTCTACAATCCAGCCTCACATTGAAAAGAGCGCATCTTTCATTGTGTCTGCGCAACATACCTGCCTCAGTTCGTGATGACAGTATTCAGTTACGGAATGTACTTGATGTTTATTTACAGATGAATTCCAACAAATATATTTTTGTCGACATAAGTATACACTACAAAAAAAAATTAGACAAGTTTGGTCTCAATGTCTCAAATCGATTTTTTAGCAGAAAAAGTCTTAAAGACAAATTAGTCTTACCAAGTACTTTATGTCTCAAAAGTAAGCCAGAAATTGATCGAAAATGGTAGCAGTGCCTTGGGGGCATCCTTTTCAATGTTAGGGGTCTGAGCGGAGGAGGGGAAGGATGAGAGAGACCAGAAATTGCAGTGTTGAGATGATCCTGTACTAAGTTTACAAGGTATTCACTAGATATAGTTATCAAGGTACATGCCACTTACTACTCACGTATACCATTCAGATCAATATATATATGGTTGTCTGAGTCGAAAATAGCATTTATGGTGAGTGGGTGGTAAAATGAGACCAAATCAACCTCATTTCTTAAATTTGAGACCAAATTTGTCTAATTTTGAGACCAAATTGTCTAATTTTTTTTTGTAGTGTACGTATATAACCAACGACTGCCGAACGAGCAGACGCGAACGAAACGATGAAGCTCTCGGCGACGGCCGACGCCGGTCGGGGCACGGCTTTCTGTGCTAGTGTTCGTCGTGACCCGGGCCGTGGCGCCGACCCCGGAAGTGGCCGACCGATCCGAATCGGTTCGCGGGGCGGAACGTGTTCGCGCGTTGACCGGCGCGCAAGTTCCGGATCCGCGCGAGACGGCTGCGTAAACGACCGGTTTTCGACGGCGGGGCGGCTCGATCGAGCTGTGCAAAATTAACACTTCTACTTCCTAAAGCCGCGTTTCGCGGAGCTAGCAAGACCCGCAGCCCCATCTGACCCGCGATCGTCTGAGGGGCAGTTCAGACCTGTTCAGGCGATGACCGCAGCCCGGTTCTGCCACGTCGCCAACCAGTACTACAACGCGGCAAAAGCCCATTTTGATCGGCCCTCGCTCGCCACGGGGGAGAGCGATAGCCTGAGCGTCGAGCGCCGCGCTGGAAATTGGGACTCTAAATTGAAAGAGCGATAAGCTTTTAGAAACGACGGGTCATAAGTAGACGACAATGTGTATTGGGCTTCGAGTCGTGTCGAGTGTTCGATTATCAATGAGAACGGCGTGGAAAGTTGAAATGTATACAAATTACACATGTAGAGTGGCCACAGCGAATAAAATGTCAGTTTCGCATCGGATTAAATGTAATTGCGACAGGACAGGTATATTTTTCGAGCGTACCCGTTTAATTGCGCATTTTTGATGATAATTCTGGGGTGATCCACCGATCAAGGATAATCCCGGAATTATCAAAGATTTATCAAAGAAAAATTGAAATCACTCCACTTCTACGGCTTGGAATTCAAAATGCTTGGAATTCAAAATTTTCATGCTGTACTAAATCCGCGAATATTGGTTAGAATGAATTCGAATCTGGTGTACGTCGTTTTATCGATTTAATCACGTAACCAGCAAGATTCAGAAATAAAGGTTATTTTTCAACAGTCCTATTGCGCATCCATTGTCACTGTTGCCGCGGCTCGACCACGACTTCACAGATATCTCATATACAATGACGCACCCCGCTTCGTATGCCGCAACGCGTTGGGAAATTACTTCGAAACTATAAATTAACTCTTAGCGACATCATCATTGGTTTATTAGCAATTTTATCAGTTCAATACACCACAAAAAATGCGATACAATGAATAGACAGGAAGATGTCGAAGCGACTTGGATTTGTCAATGGAATCGGACACCCACCTTGGCCTAGGCGTAGTAAAGAGGAGGCATGCACACTGAATGAAAGTAAAGAATACAGTATAGAAAAAGAAAGCGACAAGAAATAGGGCGGCATGTCATGGGAAGCGAGATCGATAGGTCAGTCGTGGTCCGGTAATCTTGAGGATGGACTGTATTTATTTAGTAGTAATTGCTTGTATTTCGACTTGAATGTGGACATGCTCGTCGACTGTCGGATGGCCGGCGGGATACTGTTCCACACATCAGGTCCGGCATATTTGATGGAGCGATGATCTTTTCGGTCGATCATATGATATTTGGACGACGTGGACGCGCGTGTGTTGTACTTGTGCGCTTTTGATTCAGAGGTAAAGAAGTCACTGAGATATTCGGGGCAACGACCGCAGTGAAACTGATACATAAACTTGGCGATTTCTAGTTTCCGCATATCTTCTATGTTTAGGACGCCGAATCTCTTCAGCAGCGACTTATTGGATGAGCAGCCAGGCCCCTTTGGGGCCCTAGCTATGATTCGGAGCACTTTATGCTGTAGTTTCTGCAGTGGCTTGAGTGCAGTTTTACTGGCAGCCCCCCAACAGTGGATGCCATAATGTAACTTCGACAGGATCGTCTAATTTCAGTACGCTAAGAAATCATGTATCACTACACGATTAGAATCTTTAAAATTGTTACTCTGTTCATTTTTGAGTGCCCGTGCCATTGTGTTCGCCCGGCCCCAAACTACGAGCCCGCTCGCGGACGGCGGGAACCGCGGGATTATGCGAGAGACCTCCAGCGGATGACGCGAGCGTGCGAACTCGAATTGCCGCGTATCGTCTCCCGCTCTCGAGGGCGTCGTGGCCTAATGGGTATAAGCACTGTGCTTGCCTCGCCGCCACGCCGCGCCGGGGCTCGAATCCCTCCCACCAAAGGCGAAAATGAAGAGCGAAAAAGTATACGGAATGGTTGCGCCCAAAGAATGTAGAAGGGCAAGAAGTGCGAGGTCATTGTTGCGTCATGCCACTGTTACGTTGCGGCATCCATTTTGGTCTCAAAAGACCACAAAAACAGCCTGAACCTATGTGTGAGGCTGTAGTTTTCGTTCATATTGGCAGTGATATTTATGGGATTACGCCCGCAACTGGTATATTGGACATAGAAACCAAGGTGAATTTATGTATTTTCGTTGTCTGCTGGTCGTTTTTATTTCAGATCACCCCGGACTACCACAGCAAAATGCATTTCTGGGCTGCATCAACGAATTGTAGGCCTACATATGGCGATATATTTAGAATCTCAACCTAAAGGCTTCTTGTGAGAATTGTATCCTGTTGAAGCAGGAGATGGAGCTAGTAAGATTCAATATGGCCAATAGAAACTTGCCGCATACATACTGTAACAGGATAGACCACCCAATACGATATAAAGTCACCCATCTTACAATTTGCAGCTACAAGGCCGGTGTCAGGAGAAAGATGAAGAAATTGCGCGTTATTATTATGATTAAAAGTTTATAGAGTGGCCCTTATCACCTGTTTAGGTCTTGTGTGCCACGGAATACAGTGCAAAGAAATTCAGGGAGAAAGACGAAGAAATTGCGCGCGCGGTTGAAATCGCTGGTAATGCGAAATCATTGTGAAATTAATTGTAGCATTTTGACGATACAAATACACAATGAAAACCATACAAGATACCCGAATGTGATTAATAGCGGAATTGCACAATTTATGATCGTTTTGGAACTTGGATGTAAGCTCGGATAACAAGGAACAGATGGAGGAGGATAGGAAGGTTTTTTCAACAAGGATCAGATTCAGGCTTTGAAAAGAGAAGGGCAGGCCTCTGGATGCAGATGGGCCGGTGATACATTTATGTCAGCACTGAAAATCAGGTTTTCATTTGGAAAGCATGGGTAGTTTTTGAGCTCCAACAGTGCTTCTATATCGAATGTAAACATTCGATGGTGTAGATATCTGAGTAAATCCTCTGATACCACGAACATTTTTATTAATTTTTTAATATGTTCTCGGCAAAAAATCACAAACAAAATATGCGACGGAATCCGACCCGAATACGCAGAAATACAACAAAAACAACCGCCGATACCCCTGTCCGCCCGCGACAAACGCGACTACACGCGCCCCAATACGGACCGGGACGGGGCTCGTTCACTTGAGGACCAATTCTACTACATCCTTATGGAGAAAATTGATTTTTGGTCCGAAAGTGAACGAGCCCCGTAGGTTCGTCAATTAGATTAGCGGACCTGGACGCCTCTGCATTACCTTTTTCCTAGAATTCATGATCATTTCCTATAGAGAAAGGTTCAAGCGGGTATTTATGTTAAAAACAATTTGTTTTTCTCGTATAATATCAGTTTCAATATGTATATTTCCATCACAGTCCCGTGAATTCAATAAATTCATTTGCGCATATAGAAACTGGATTTTTGACGGTCCGGAGTTCGTGGACGGGTTTTAGCTTCGAGCTATACACTACAAAAAAAAATTAGACAAGTTTGGTCTCAATGTCTCAAATCGATTTTTTAGCAGAAAAAGTCTTAAAGACAAATTAGTCTTACCAAGTACTTTATGTCTCAAAAGTAAGCCAGAAATTGATCGAAAATGGTAGCAGTGCCTTGGGGGCATCCTTTTCAATGTTAGGGGTCTGAGCGGAGGAGGGGAAGGATGAGAGAGACCAGAAATTGCAGTGTTGAGATGATCCTGTACTAAGTTTACAAGGTATTCACTAGATATAGTTATCAAGGTACATGCCACTTACTACTCACGTATACCATTCAGATCAATATATATATGGTTGTCTGAGTCGAAAATAGCATTTATGGTGAGTGGGTGGTAAAATGAGACCAAATCAACCTCATTTCTTAAATTTGAGACCAAATTTGTCTAATTTTGAGACCAAATTGTCTAATTTTTTTTTGTAGTGTATATACAGCCAATATTATAGCCCATCGGCTAAGATGTGTAATGTGTGTTTCAAATAGCATCGATTAAGAAGCAGCCAATGTGTGTCCTTGTATCGGCGATTTAGAAAGTGTGGTGAGATGTGTCATTTAGTTCATTCTGTGGGAAAATTTCAGCAACTTCAGAATGCTGCTTACCATCTATAGCCTACATCGGGCGGATACTGCCACAGCCGTCAATTACCCATGCAAATGCAGCAGTGCAATGATCTGCGAACTGTTTTCGATGAGCCTCATGTTTGACTTACATTAAATCCCTCTGCAATTTCCACGTACTCTTCGGGGGAACCAATCTTTTTTGAAAACATTGCTTATCTTCTAGCGGGCGGCCACACCTCAAAATTTGATGAAGTTGGTTCAACGGAAAGCACGGATGACGGTAATACATTCTCATGGGTCAGCGTACAGAACCCTCGTAAAAAGCATGTTAAGGAGACAGAAAACATTTCAACTTCGTCGCAAGCATTATTATTAATCGATACGTGGAAACAAACGTACCGTTTTGCTATTCTGCGATCGTTGGGAACAATAGCAATTTAGTTTACAAGGGCCCGGAATAAACTGATATTTTCGTAACGCAATTCTCTATTTGATCAAACTTGTTTTCATTTCTATTTTGAGGTGTGGACACCGGCAGCTATAAGACCACAAAAACATCAATCGAATCAAAATACCACGAATTCATGACAGTTACGTGTTAGATTTCCAAGAGCTTGTGCTATTTTTCATGTTATTTTGGAGGGAAACGTTTCTTGCTGAAAATTTTATCATACAATCAAAACTTGGATCTAGACCAAACTGCAATATTGCATACAATTCGCTTAGGTCTTGTAGGATGTACTTTTTGGGACAAATTACAACTTTATGATGATGAAGAGCAATACAAGAAACATTAGCCTTTCACAATGCGGAAAGGGGCGTTGTTCATCATTACAGTAGGCTACTTTCCAATTGATTGAAGATGGTAGGCTTATATGTATACCCTAATTCAAACAGCATAATCTTGGCCCGGTGTTCATTTCGTAAATATGATATTGACTCAAGAATATCTACACCGATCATTATCGAGTAACTGAATATTATATCCACCAATATAGATAGGCCTACTTCAAATTCAAATGTTAACATGATCAGCCCTGCAAGCATACCTGGTCTTGCCATAACATCTCTAGGTCAACGTCCAAAGCCCCACATTGCTTCCCAAATTATTGCAGCAATGGTCAATTTAAAATCATACATGGAAATGTCAGTCGTTCCAGTGATCAGATATTGGTTGCTTGTGAACCATCAGCAAATATTTATTATTGACCATCACGCATGCTATGCATCATACTTGCGTTATGTACAAATCTGATCTACGACGCGTGCTTTGCTGATGCTGCATGATCGTTCAGTAATTAAACATCGTGCAACTCTTACAACATGGTATTTGAAATCATACATTTCGCAAACGAAAACACTTTTGTTCACCTGATTTCACTAACCTTTTTCTTTCCCCTTTTTCTATTGCTGATGATCGTGTCTTGCTCAGGAAGAACTTCTTCCTTCGTAATTGCGCTCTTGCTATCAGCGTTTTTCCACTATCCACTCGCAGGAAAAAATGCCGGAGCTCGAATCCAGTCTCGCAGGCTATTGATAAGAAAGCTCTGCCTCATTCGATTTCTCTCAATGTGTTTTCGCCACGCAATTTCCCATTAGTTACATATAGGTGGCGCCCTTGCGTCAACTGCTGGAGTGACGTACATCCGTCTGGGATTTGATTGGGCTAAAACGAGACAAGTCAGTTGGGAGAAAAAAGCTTTTCACTATTCTACGTCAGAGGCGCTCTGCAAGCCTTTTGTAAGCGAGGGGAACAGTGCACTGCTGGACTAGCGACGACGGAATGGATAAGCAGTGGTGGTCAGTAACGAATTACTTCTACTTTTTTAAGGTAATCAAGTAGTTTTCCGCTATTTGTTTACTTACCCAAGTAGATATAATTTCCCGCAACCTCTACTACGTAATATTTTGTGATCTTCTTACTTACTTTTCGCTATTTTCAGTTTGACAAGTAGAAGTAGATTAGGGTTGCCATACGTCCGGAATTTCCCGGACATGTCCGGAATTTCACTGTCCAAACTAGCGTCCGGGAGGAATGTCCGGAATTTTGACGTAGGCTCATAATTTTTTTAGTAAATCAGCATAAAAACAATATTGTTTGGGAATATTTATGCTGATGTATGATATTTTTCTTCGCGCTGCGCGCGATTTACCATCACATTTATTGATTTTAATAAGGAGACTACCACCCTCGCAAAAACTGCCATAAAATATAAACAAAAACGACCTTCATTTACTGGAATAAGCCTAATTGTAATCGCAATTATAGGAGAACGGTATATTTCTAGAGATCGTTAAAACCGTTTAAATGCTTTATTCAAAGATAGTGGTTCGAAACGGGGGGGGGGGAGGGGGGTCGTCGTTTGCCTATATTCTGGGGTTTGCGAAAATGCTGAATCTAATCAGCTTCCAAAATAGCCCGTGAGTAAGTCTGGGCAAAGGTGCTGACTTCTTTTAGTAATCACCTCGTAAAATCTTGATCTGGGCCACGGAACTTTTTCAAATTGGAGATGGAGTCGCGACCAAAAAAGGTTGGAAACTACTGGATGTGGGGTGTTTATAAAGCTCCGTGGTGCGCACCGGCATAAGGCTGATTAACAAGCTTATCGGTAGGACATGAACATAACTTAACGATGTGCAATTACGCTTCCAGTATTTTCGAACTCATCATGCTCCACCAGCACTATACCGCTAACTCTGATCATGTGGGCGGAGAGTAGCATCTATATAGTAATATATGAAACGACCAATATTATTGACAGAATTCATTCAAATAATTTATCGAACAGGTGCATATATAAACCAGATTCATATAGCAAGCACCCCCCCCCCTTCAGAAGTTGCATCGATTACCGTATAGTGTGGGCTCAAAATCATTGTTTATTTGGGCGGGAGGGGGCTGAAAACATGTGCTTTCGGTCCAGGTTACACAACACACAGCCACATACTCCTGAACCGGACCGTGACCACCTCTGGCCTATGAGCAAAGCTTTGCAGGTGTGACGTCATAACTCCTTTTGAAATCCACTAGTGGGCGCTAAAGAGTGTCCGGAATTTGTGTCACAGAAATATGGTAACCCCAAAGTAGATTAATCCTCCAATCAGAATAATAGCCTGAGGAATTTCGGGGCTGTTTTCACGGATCAACATTTAATTTTCATAAATATTGAGTAAAGCCCAGAATTTTCGTCGCGCTTCGCGCACATTGGATATGGAGTGACCAATGTGATTGCACAAAAGTATCGGTGAATATAATTTAGGAAGCGGATTGCATCGTTCCGTCCACACCGCATTGTCGCCCATATGAAATATTTCATCACAGTATATATGGCCCATCATAACGTTTGAAACTGACGTTTTGCAATCTAGCATTTACTTATCATATCGCAGTGCTTCTCAACCTGTGTGACGGTTCGCACCTGTCCGAATGAAAAATATTGCAGTGCGAACGACGAAGGTGGTGCGAATGGTGCGAATGAAAACCGTGAATGAGTGCGAATGATAATCGTGTATAATTGTTAATTTTGCTGATGTGAAATAATTCAAATAAACCTAATAGGAAATTGAAGGGCAGTGTAATTTTTGTAGTTGCGACACAATTGTTAAAACTTACGACGCTCCACTAATCGTAGCTATCACAAGCCGTAGTGAATTAATATATGTTCGCACTATAATTATTACGTAACCAAAAGCCTGGTTTGGAAGCTGGTGTAGTGGCAGACATACTCAGTATATCAGCCCGTCTGAGCCCGCGACAGGCTGGAAAAATGACGCCAAATTGGCTTTCTGCTTTCTTTCGCTAAACAATCATCATATTTTCGTAATAACTGTTCGATTAGTGCGAGGCACGAGGATAGTAGTAAATACCATCATTATACAGACTCACATTTGCAGTACTGTAACGCAATTTTGTCCCTTCAAATGTTAATAAAGTATGGACCGCAAAAGGTATAAGTTTGGGTCGACACGGTGCCAGAGCTATCTGTTAATATGTAGGCTACGTATTATTTGTTGAATTTATTGCAAAAAAATCCTGTGATAGTTTTTATATATCCAAGGTCACTGCGTTGGGTACTGTATCTAATAACCGACACACAAAGAAATACGGCTTTATCATGAGAATTCATGATAATATTTGTCTGACTGGTTTTTCTGGAAAACATAGTGGAAGACCGTTGGGATGAACTAGTGTTGGGGTGTGCATTGTGCAACGAGCAAGTTCAGGCCTATGGGACCCATTCATTTCGAGGCCAAACCCTTCTATGCATTGGGGAACGTGAAGACGTGAAGTTTTGGCCAACAAACCGCTGATAAAATGCGGTGCCAAAAACATAGGCGGCAACAAAACCTTGGCCATAAAATGACCTTTCGATATGGATATGCTCCATTGTCGGCACGAAATAGTCGCGATCTTGCAATCTGAATTCACAGTAGTACAACTGCGACACGCGGAGGAATTTAATTCACCCTCATTTGAATTTGTGTTTAGTAGAATTGGGGTGTTCCGAGAAGGGCCGAGAAGGGTTTTAGTGAAATAGTTGAAATGGAAACGAGCGAAAAATGTTTCCTTTTTATTAAGACACTTGATAGCTGAAGCTACCTAATAGTCAATTTGTGGTACATCTGAACAACTTTTGTTAAGTATCTTCATCTTCTTTTTGTATACCAATTTTTGGTTAGTTTGTGCGAATGAAATTTATTTTATAAAAAAAGTGCGAATGGAGCTCAAAAAAGTTGAAAAGCACTGTCATATCGTAATCTAGCAGTCTCTGGAAAAGTGAACTCTGACTTTTTTTCAGCTTTAGACCCGTTTTAAATAGGTTCCTTGTGGTACAGAATTTGAATATTGCAACGAACAACACATTCATTTTCGCAATTTATTCAATATAAGCTTTTCAACTGACCGTCGTCGGTGGTGGCCGTCAGTATAATGCGGAGCCACTTTCACTGGCCACTTTCACTTCCACTTTCACTGGCCAATATATCGCTTGGAATTCATTTTTTCCGACAAAGCGCAAAACTAATCTGATACGAACGCTTGTTCACAGGGCTCTAATGATTTGTAGTAAGTCGGAACTTGAATCTAAATTAAATTTCATACGGAAAATCTTCCAGTCTAATGGATACCCTGATCACATTGTGAAGTCCACCATTGACAAAAAACTAATTGACTTCAGAGCCACGAAATTCATTGTACCCAGTAAATGTCCAGTCTATTTACATTTACCATGGATTGGTAAAGTTTCTGGTAGATTTGAGAAGCAAATCATGTCGTCTGTTAGTCAATGTTTCAAGTGGGTACAACCTAGGATTGTTTTCACCACAAAATCTCTCTTTCCTGCAACACAGAAGGATGTACTACCTGCCACAAAACAGAGTAGTATTATTTACAATTATGCGTGCCACTGCGACAGTCGGTATGTGGGTCGTACTTCACTTCGTTTGCAACAAAGAATCAACCAACATGTGCCCAAGCAGATTAGAAAACCTGACGTCAATGCTATTTCAGACAGCAAATCGCAGACCAGTAACCCTTTCTTGCGCGACTATGACCAGACCATGGCATGTAACTCTGCAATAGGTCAGCACCTTCTTACGCATCCAGAGTGTGCAAAATCGAATAACGATAACAGATTTTCAATTCTTGCTCGTGGACGTAGTCTGTTCCATTTAAAGGTTCTCGAATCGACTATAATAAAACTCGAGCAACCGATTCTTTGTCGGCAAAAGGACCGACTCTATTCTCTCCGTGTATTTCATTAGTGTTGCGTCTCTGGCTATATATTATAGCTTATTTGTATTGCACTAATTGCATTTTTGCTTAACGCTCTCGTTTTGTGAAATCTCTCGTTGTTGTTATACCATTCTTACGTCACACTACCTATTTCATCTTTACATTTCTAATTGCAATCTCCGTATTATACTGACGGCCACTACCGATGAGGGTCAGTTGAAAAGCTTATAGTGAATAAATTGCGAATATGAATGTGTTGTTCGTTGCAATGCGGAGATTGCAATTCGAAATATAAAGATGAAATAGGTAGTGTGACGTAAGAATGGTATAACAACAACAACGAGAGAAATCACAAAACGAGAGCGTTAAGCAAAAATGCAATTACTGCAATACAAATCGGCTATAATATATAGCCAGAGACGCAACACTAATGAAATACACGGAGAGAATAGAGTCGGTCCTTTTGCCCGTTTTAGCATACCACCTTTGAAACTTTCTGGACTAAAGACATGAAACACATTCTGCTTTTAGAAGTAGTATTTGTATCTCTCTTTCAATTCCAAGTATCATACTTTGAGTTCTAATTAGTTTCAGTTCTTTTGACTGGAGAACATACATGTTGAAGTATAAAAGCAATCAACATGAATCGTAAGTCACATCGCTAACATCGCTGGTCGTGTCCTGGAAGAGTCATATTCAGTCCCTAGACACTAAATTATCACCGGAGTGCGGCCTGTTCTACAGCCTTGGACGCTTCATGCCAGTCTGGGTTCTTCTGATACTCTTTAAATCCATAATCCAATCGAAGTTACAATATGACATCCTTTGTTGGGGGGCTTTCAATAAAACTGCACTCGAGCCACTGCAAAATCCACAACATAAGGTACTCCGTATCATAGCTAGAGCCCCACTTTGGCCTGGCTGTCCCTGTCCATGCCCATCCAACAAGTCGCTGCTGAAGAGATTCGGTGTCCTAAACATAGAAGATATGCGGAAACTAGAAATCGCCACTGCGGTCGTTGCCCCGAATATTTCAATGACTTTTATTTTTACCTCGGAATCAAAAGCGCACAAGTAGGCCTACAACACATGCGCGTCCACGTCGTACAAATATCATATGATCGACCGAAAAGATCATCGCTCTATCAAATATGCCGGACCTGATGTGTGGAACAGTATCCCGCCGGCCATCCGACAGTCAACGAGCATGTCCACTAGGGTTGTCCAAAATTTGGAAAATCTCAAAAAATATGCGTATCCATGTCTCATTCTGTAGATTATTGATAAAAAAACGTCAATGAACCTGCAATAAGCTCACAGGAAAGTCGTTAACATTTGTCTAAATGCGCTTGAAAGTAGCTGCCATAGAGTGGGCGTGTTAGCGACCATAGATTGATACCCGGTTCATCAAATTTAATGCTCGGCAAGCCGGTCAAATATCACCGTCAATTTGATTAAATGTAAAGTATGATGTGAACCAATTTCATTGCGCCGTGAGATTTGCTTGTGTCGACATCATATAGGACACTATGCAATTACTACAAAATTAATACTAGTCCATCCTCAAGATTACCGGACCACGATTGACCTATCGATCTCGCCTTCCATGACATGCCACCCCATTTTTGTCGCTTGCTTTTTTCTACACTATCTTCTTTACTTTTCATTCAGTGTGCATGCCCCTGCCCCGCATAGGCCAAGGAGGGTGTCTGATTCCATAGACTACTCCAAGTCGCTTCCACACCTTCCTATCTTTTCATTGTATCGCATTTTGTGGTGTATTGAAATGATAAAATTGTTAATAAACCAATGATGATGATGATGATGATGATGGTGTAGGGTTACCATATTTTGGAGTCGGGAAAGGAGGATATTTTTATCAAATCAGAAAAGTTAGTTGATCAGGACTGAAAACAGCCGATTTCGCTGTCTTTGCTGTAAAATTTGGTGAGTTGACTAATGAAATAAAAAAAGGTCATCACTTTCGTTCCACTCTCGATTTACACACTTTTACTTGCATTAAGTGGTGTTGACTTAAAAAAGGTCGTCGCTTTCGATCGAACCCCGAATTCGGACGTCAGTCTTTGCTATTTAGCGTCATTTATTTCCCATTTTCACTCGAATCTGTTCATTATCTTAGCTGTAAAAGCTGTAAAGGAGGGCGAATTGCCAAATTGGAGGACATTTAGGTGTCTTCGGTGGACATTTTCAAAAACCTGAAGGAGGACGTATGGTAACCCTGACATTGTGGGCAAATCGGGTTTGATTGACAACGCCAATAGTTCTGTAGAAATGCTTCTCCCTGTACACATCGCTTGAAATTAGTTTCGATTGATAAATGTCCCGCTGTAAATTTCGGTTCATAAAATATATTGAAATTAGTCGAGTCAAATTTCCAGTATGTAGTCGAGTCAAATTTCCAGTATGTAGTCCAGTATGTAGTCGAGTCAAATTTCCAGTATGCGATACGAATCATCTATGATACTGTTCAGCATCAATGCCTATTTGCCTACCCCTACTGATAACACTAACGAAGTCGCAGAAGTCGAAGATTCAGAAACGAAGTGGACCAGGCTATATTTGAATTTGACATATGGTAAATTAATTCTACTAAGGCAATGGTTTACAAGTTCATTTATGGTCACGATCCAATCCCTGATTTCAAAATGCCCCACAACGAATTCTAAATTTGGAAATCTACTTGCTAAAACAAAAAAGGTAGTCAACCTACTCGCTTAGACTTACGACCTATTTGATTAGCTGATAGTTTTAAAATATTAAGGTCACACATTCGCGACCCCCAGAAAATATAGGCAACCGACCCGCTGTGTAAACACAACGTCCAGGTTGAAAATAAAAGTCGCCGATATTAATTTTTGCAGACCGATACCGATTATCGATTCACTCACATGGCCGATAACCGACAATAATGACCGATATTAATATGGAAGGAGCAGAGTATCATTCCCACCAAATATTATATATTAGGCAATATGGCACTTGTACACGCAGGGAAATCTCAACAACAAACAAGCAAACTGATATCAGAAAGAATTGTTGCTGAATTGTGCACTATCATTGAAATTTAGGCTAACCCAGAAAACAAAACGTGGTGCATATAATTGCATATCAGTCCAGTGGATGCAGATTATAATACAGGAAGCACAAGCTCTCTGCATGTTCAACAGTTAAACTTGTCCTCCTGCGAGTGTAATATTTGAAATATTTGTGATACAAAATATCGGCCGCGATATCGGCCTTCATAGGCCTATTTAAGCCGATAGCGATAATCGAGGAAGTTCCAAGTATCGGCCTCGATAAATCGGCCGATCTCTTTGAAAACCACTGTATAAGTACTATATGAACATTATAAAGTCACAAAAGAAAGAGTGATTGAATAAATGTATAATAACATTATACCTACCGGCGGTAATTATGATTCAATCGTGGAAATACGTTTTACTTGGGTTCCCGTGCGTATATTCGTGACAGGAAACATATATAGTCGCAGACCCAAACGCATAGTAATTCAGCAAACACTCCTTATTCCTTTATGTTTTGAAGCCGTTTTGAACTCGTGTGCTTTCAAATTGCAATCAAACTTCTCAGAGTAGTGTAATATGCCGTTTTATTATTTACAATAACTTGATTGGGAGGAATATGGTTGCAAACAGGTTGCGGCACTTTATCGGGATCTATATTTTATCTATCCTCATCAAAGCTCAAGTCACATATCAGCAATCTGGATGGAGACCAATTGAAGTGTCTGCTTCCGGTGAGCCAGATGGAGCTTCGAAGTCAGTATGGAGCAATAATACTGTGCAAAAGGGTCCACCAGAAATATACTCTTTACTTAACCAGAGAACGGTTGATTACGAAAAACTGAAGCGGTATTCAGAAGCTAAAGATGAGAAACTGGGCGCACTCATGGCTGATAATTACATCCTCAAACGGCAGGTGTCAAGTTTACAAACTCAAATCACTCTTTTAATATTGAGTCAAGGGAAGAATCGAGAAGGATCGACGGACTATACACTGCCACGAACCGACGACGAACTCCTATCGGATAAAACCGCACACCCCGATATTGTGAAACTAGGAACGCAAAATCAATTTCTGACCTCACAATCGCACTTAAATACTCAAGTGGAAAAGTTGAAAGAAGAGCTATTGGTTTCGAATAAATTTCTTGAGCGATGCAACTACATTTATGAATTGCTGAAAAGGAAATACTTTTCTGTCACAAAAGAATTGTGGGACAGAGTGAGTTCTCTCACTCGTGAAAGGGATAACTGCAGCAGTGAATTGAGTCGGATCTCAATGATAAGCATGGGCGTTTCCGGCACCGTGTCACAACATCCAATCTACGACGAAACGTATGTCATCGAATTCTTGTCAAGGTTTCTCGGTGGCTCTAACAAGGCTAAAGAAATTATTGTAGACTTTGTGACACAGTACTCGCGTGGTGAGCTAAAATTGAAAATTTGCGGGGACAAGGACACAGAAAGTCTGCTTCGTCAATGCCAAAATGCATCGGACGAACGCTACATGAGTTTACTGGGTTCTTCAGAAGATCTTCGAAAAAATGTGCGGGATTTACGAGCCGATAATACGGAATTGAAACAGCTAGCAGATAAGCAGAATAGCGAAAATTCCCTTTTGATAGTCATGTCGAAATCCCTTCAGCATAAGAATACCGATCTAGAAAAACAACTTGGAAACGCGATAATTATGACCAGGTTGTTACAGGAAGATTTAAATATTATGAAGGAGTTTAGGTCTAATTTGACACAGACAATGCATACTTCTGTAATGCATAACAAAACAATGTGCGAGAAGGATGGCATTAATCATTGTGTGATGCTATTGCAGAATCAATTAGGATTTTTCGAAGATATTGAAACTGATCTGACGCAACTGATTAAATTCGGAGAGCTAGCGGATATCCCGAAAGAAGTACTACTCGAACGTCATTCATTTTTCCTTGACAAAATGTACCAGATGGGCTCCGGAATTGATAGTTCATCGAATAGACTGACAAGAAAAAGTGATTCTTATGGGTTTGACCACAACGATTCGCCCCAACTGTCCCCGCAAATGGACTCAGAGATGATTATTCCTTCAGATATGTTACCGCAGTCGGATCAAAGTTTTCTCCCGTCTTACGATGTCTTCGGCTCCATAAAAGAAATCGTGGATCAAATGAATGCTGTGAAACAATTGGCAGACCGGCTGATGAAGAGCCTTGAAGACTGCGAAGCACAGCTGGAGAAAGCTACGAACGAGTACACGAAGAAAGTGGATGACTTGAGCGATCAGCTAAAAAAAGCACGATCCGACCTCGAAACTGAAAAGGGCTTGGTCATAGAGCTTGACGGCAAGATTGCAAACCTGGAGAGAGAAAAAGAAGCTTGCCAGACAAAGAATGCGGATCTGGAAAAGCAGCTGGAAAACGCACATGCGGATGTGACGAAATTGCAGGACGAAAACAAAAACCTGATTAAAGATCGTACAGCAAGAGAACAAGAGATCGTACAGCTCCAAAGCAACTTAACAGTACTCCAGAAGCAAGTTGAGGCACTGGCGGTGTCAACGGGGTTGTGGCAAGGCAAATACTTATCATTAAGCATGAACCATTCTTTATTGGAGGCAGAACACAAACGTGTAAATGAGAAATGGGTTGAATGCGAAGCAAGTTTGACAGACTCTGAAATCAAGCTGATACAGCAAGGATTCGATTGCGAGGCACGGCTAACCTTACTCGTGACTGAAATGAGCATCAACTGTACCAACATCGAAAAGTCACTTGTAAAGAATCTCGAGCTACAAAATGCTGAAAATATAAGGATAAGAGAAAGGATGGGCATCGCTTTGAGGCTATCAGAAGTAGCAAAAATGTCCTTCGTTTTCCTACGAGACCTGGATAGTATTACGATCGAACAGTCGGAGTCGCGATTGAACGAACAAAACGTAACCAGGGGTCTTCTGGGATTGTATGAAGATGAAGATATCGATGATGCCACCTTAGGGATGACTGTCGGGCAGATGATGTTGAAGAATGCAGCTGTGATATTCCTGAATCCCGCAACAAGTGAGCTTAACAGCTAAATACGTATTCTGTGTTCATCCTGTTGTGATAGTTGGATGTGGTCACACATAACAAACACAGGAGCTGTAGGCTGTATTAATGCATGCAGAAGACTAAATCACCTCCCGAGATTAGATATAACCTCAGGAAATATTGCGAGGCCAACCAAAATTTGATTAGCCTGACCGCGAAATTTGATGATGACTAAAACATCAGTTCGACGCATTGGCGTAACCTGGGGCCAGCCACATTCATCGCAGCAGATCTTCATGTATGACCAATGACCATAAAGTAGAATATTGCGTAGCAGATTTATTTGACTTGAAATTTTTCTTAGCACTTCGCATGATTTATTGTCACATTTCTTGCATTTAGCATTGGAACCCCTCCTGGAAAGTATAAATACGCTTAATTTACATAATTGAGTCCAACTATACTAGGGTTACCATATTTCTGTGACCCAAATTCCAGACACTCACTAGTGAATTTCAAAATGAGTTATGACGTCACACTAGCAAAGCTTTGCTCATAGACCAGAGGTGGTCACGATCCGGTTCAGGAGTATGTGGCTGTGTGTTGTGTAACCGGGACCGAAAGCACATGTTTTCAGCCCCTTCCCGCCGAAATATACAATGATTTTGAGCCCACAATAGGGTAATCGATGCAACTTCTGGGGGGGGGGGGGTGGCTTGCTATATGAATCTGGTTTCTATATGTATCTGGTCGTTAAATTTTTCGAATGAATTCTGTCAATAATATTGGTTCTTCCATATATTACTAGATAGTTAATACTCTCCGCCCACATGATCAGAGTTAGCAGTAGAGATGGTGAGGATGATGAGTTCGAAAATACAGGGAGCGTAATTGTACATTGTTGAGTCATGTTCATGCCCCACCGATAAGATCGTTTATCAGCCTTATGCCGGTGCGCACCACGGAGCCTTATAAACACCCCACATCCGGGGGTTTCCAACCTTTTATGGTCGCGAATCCATCTCTAATTTGAAAATGTTCCGTGGCCCAGATCAAAATTTGACGAGCTGATTACTAAAAGAAGTCAGCACCTTTGCCCGGACTTACTCACGGGCAATGTTCCGTATAAGATACGCACGTGCGCAAATGCGCAGTACTGGCACGGTCTCTACGCACAGAAAGCCAAGTTGCGCACAAAAAAATCGATGTGATAACCTTTTTTTAGTCGTTACGCACTGTTGTCCAAGGGCCTGTGCAGTAAGTCGGTGGGTGTGTGCATGGGTTACCATACGTCCTTTAGTAGGATTTGTCCTACTTTTTCGGGTTTTTGAAAATGTCCTCCAAGGACGCCTAAATGTCATCCTTTTTGAGATTTTGGCGGGCATTTCGGGAGCGGAGCGAAAGTTGGCCTTTTTTTAGTCAACCACCCGACAATGTGAAGGAAAAAAAACTGTATTTTGGGCACCGAGCGAGAAAGATGACCCTTTATTTTAGTCAACCGACTACGAAGTTGAAGAAATTTACCACTTTTTCAGGATTTTCCACCGGTATTCTGTGTTTGAAAATAAGAGTTCTCCTTTCCCGATTCCAAAATATGCTAACCCTATGTGTGCAGACTCGTCAAAAATTAGAGGGAACATTGCTCACGGGCTATTTGGAAAGCTGATTACGTTCAACATATTCGCGAACCCCAGAATAAAGGCAAACGACCCCACGTTCGGAACGAACCACTATCTTTGAATAAAGCATTTTAACGGCCTTAGCGATCTCTATAGGAATATACCGTTCTCCTATATTTGCGATTACAATTAGGCTAATTCCAGTAAATGAAGGTTGTTTTTATTTATATTTTATTGCAGTTTTTGCGAGGGTGGTAGTCTTCATATTAAAATCAATAAAGGTGATAGTAAATCGCGCGCAACGCGAAGAAAAGTGTCATGCATCAGCATAAATATTCCCAAAAATAATGTTTTTATGTTGATTTACGAAAAAATTATGAGCCTACGGCAAGTCTTCAAAATTCCGGACATTTGGCATATTTTAGAAATTCCTCCCGGACGCTAGTTTGAACAGTGAAATTCCGGACATGTCCGGGAAATTCCGGACGTATGGCAACCCTAAACTATACTCGCAATTAGGAGATAACGTGTCGCCCAACATGCGACTTCGCTTGTGCGCTCGAAGCGAGATCGTTGGCGATGAAACATTTGCGTGAAATGACTGAGGCATGTTCACTCAAACCGTCGATATTGCTATATATGTCTAAAACCCCAAATAATCCTACCCTGGCCAAATGAGCCCATTGCTATACAGAGGCGACCCCTAATATATGCAAGTAATATATTTATTGATCGAATTCATCATTACCCTGGAAAATATTTCGTGCTTCGCGCGACCAGCGCATGACTGCACAGAGTGCACACTGTACAGTTGCACTGGGAGTTTTCATGACATAATTGTTATCAATTTTAAAGCGTAGTAATAAGTCTTATTTTCAATGTTACCTAATTCGGTTCGTTCCTATCGGACGACTAAAAAAAAGCTCATCAACATGCAAGTTGCCCGCGCAATGGTTCCTAAATCTCATGTTGCCCTTTAGTCGAAAAGGTTGGCCACCCCTGACATAGAGAGAATTGGATATTATTTGCAAATTACGATTCAGTTGCATGGAAGAAGAAAGAAGCAATATGCATCTTCGCGATGCAGTCACAAATTGATGCAATTTTTGGACTTATACCACGATATTGTGACAGAGCAAATACATCGTCTGGCTGTAAAATTGATATAAATATAACCAAACACTCCTTCCCACTTGACAAAATTAAAAATATTTGTAGTGTAGCTTAGCTGTTTGGGTCGAACAAATGATTAAGAAAGACTGCAAGTCCTAGTCCTTGATTAGTTGGCTAAGTGCATGTAGACTAGATATATGCTATTTGACTACTTCCTAAATTTCATTTATGACCAATGCCTATAATAGTAGTGAGAGTGTGGTGTGCTTGTAATCAGTAGGCTACAATGTGTAATGAGAAAATTAGTACGATGTATCTCTGTAATACTTGCTGACTCATACATAAGAGCAACATTTCGATTGTTTCATCTATATTTTAATTATACAGGATGGGCTATAATGTCGTGTTCGAATGATACATACAAATTAGGTTGTAAGAGAGCCCATGTTATAAAAAACTGATAAAATATGAAAAAGGAATCCCTGTGAATAATGAATAATTCGAGCTGTGCCACAATGAAACAATTTTGCATGCCATCGTTACTCATATGTTTGCATATGTTTAATGGTTGTATGATAGTCATTTAACCGTCACTGTGGCATATAATTTTCAAAGTAAATTGGTAATACTATTGGACTCGGGGTTGGAGTCGGAGTCGGTAGGTATAAAGACTCAGGAGTCGGAGTCGGAGTCGATACATTTAAAGACTCAGGAGTCGGAGTCGGATTCGGTCCATTTAAAGACTCAGGAGTCGGAGTTGGAGTCGGTAGTAAAATTTACCGACTCCACAGCCCTGCTGGCTGCTATGAATACAATACGCCGCACGAAAACATCTGACAACAGCTATACCTTGCCATCCATAAAATCAGGGGCAATCGTCAGCCTACCCGTCCAAAAACGTTGGTCTTTGGCCCTCAACAGGGTGATAAACCAAACTTCTGGGGGCTACGCTCACATACTCCCCAGTTGGTTGGATGTTTTCACCAGTAGGGGAGAGTGAGTAGGTATGGGCCACCAATCTTGACAAGCTATAACTTGGCCAAACCTGGTCCAATATTCCAAAGTTTCGTCACAGACAATCATTAGTTATATGGCTAACTATTACTGATAGAATTGAGCTAAAATACCAATGTATTTGGAGGTGACATCAAATTTTGTAACAATACATCATTTTTGTAAATAAGAAATAGGGTGTGAGGTATGGGTCGGGGGGTGACGAGGTATGGGCCCCTGCCTGTATTGAATCAATAAATGCTATTCATTATCCTAAAAACCTCAACTATTGTCACAGTTACCAACAATATGGATATACTGATATAAAGCTGGCGTGGAAGTGAACAATTCATTTATTTCAATTCCTGTATTGATCATAAAAGTCATAACGCATAACGAAACCAGATTACTGAAAATATGTAACATGAAAATCACTATCAAATTATGCTTCCTTCGCCTCAACTAACCCATCAAAACTACCCTATCCAATTCAAATGTCACAGCTTTATCTCTTGTTAAAGTGGGAGTGACAAACCAAAATACATCAGAGCATATGATGACATACTGTGCTAACAGAATTTTCGCCTCTTCATTAAATACAGTATTGTCAAACGATTTTGAAATCTTTTTCGTGTGAGATTCTTTCATATGCAATTCCTCAGGCTGGGCGAAATCGAGTGCTTGAGTGATTCGATTCTGAATCGCATCACTCATTATTACGTCATAACCGCACGGATGACGTCATAACCGCAACGAACGTCTGAGTTTCGCAAAAATGCGGGGAAATCGAGTAATGACTCAGTTTTTAGTCGTCACCACACATTACCGGAAAAATGCGGGGAAATCGGGAGTCTAGACGCAGAGTCGCGAAAAATTAGAGGGAACATTGCTTGTGACAATGCTTCGGGTTGATTATGATTTCACGGAGATGTCGTTTTCACATACGCACGTAGCTTTTTGACATCGTTTCTAAAATTATATGCTTCCTACGACTAATAAAGGTTGTCCCTATCATGTGAAGAAAGTGTCGAATGAGAGAGAGACAGATCAAATTTATGTTCAGCTGCACCATCCAGATGCATTGAAGATGGAGATGCGATATGACCTTTAAGTAAGGTCATCTAGTCCAGTGCTCTTCAACCTTTCTCGTCGTGGTAGGCTACACCCTTTTCACGTTTACGCATACATACATACATACATACATACATACATACATACATACATACATACATACATACATAAATACATACATACATACATACATACATACTCGTACACCCCTGACCACATAATACACCGATTCCGTAATAAACACTGTTTCGATAACATATGTAGCATACGGCCGCATTCCACGGAGAGTCGTTAAAAGGCAAATCTGGACTGCAAATTAATACTTATGTGAACTTCGCTACTGATGGGAACTTTGCACTGTAGAGAGCCCTTGTGCTGTTGCATCCCATCACCGATTTCTCGATATATACCTTGTGCATAAAAGTTTCTAATTGTAGAAGCAGAACATCCCAACAGACTTACTATATATGTATGAACCCACATCGCGAGTATAACTGTCAGGAAAAGTTAATGGGAACAAGTTTAGCGCGAAAATATTTTCAGCCTCTTAAATGAATTTCGTCGAAATTGATGGTAGTTCCACATATTACTGTCAAATTTTATTCATCAGATTAACAGGCAGAGCTGCAGGATGGAAGGGGATTCTTCGAAAATTTGGGCACACAAAAAACTATGATGCCTCTTCCGGTTTTCATTAATCACTTTGCTGCCTATTGCTATTTCTCGGCCTCCCATCAGGATTGTCGGTATTGTCAAATACATTGGAATTGCCCAAACGTACCAGAAAAACCTTCATTTGTGAGACGTACACGATTCCAAATTGGTATTCTCATGGGGTGCAACATCAGGACAATATAATATTAAAAACGAAAAATCCAAGTCACCCAAATTCTCGCTAAGCGTGCAGATATTTTTAGGTTGAATTAAAATCTATCAAAGATTTTGGAACCAATTCGTTAATTTAAATTGCATTTTGACGGCCGCCAACACACGCTAGTTTAATCATGTGTAATCGGCCGCATAATTATGATTGGCTACCCCTGGCCTAATCGAAATAAGGATGAGAAAGGCTGCAACCTGCAACCTATAGGAAATGCTAAACACTAATCTGGGCTAGAGATTACCGGACCATCATCTATCACAGTGGTTCTCAATCTCGACTTCCTGGCTACGCACCTGCAATCATGTACACTGCGCTATTTATAAGCTTGTCGCAGTAAGTAGGCTCCTAATTCAAAATGCCTGAGCTGTTGTGGCGGTTTCGTCGAAAATCATCATAAACAGATATCGGAAGCTAAACACATATTAACTCCACCCTGCTCTACTCCAGAAGGAACCAATAAGACCATTACCAACGATGACGAGGAGAAACATTTGCTTATGACACCAAAAAAGGAATGCAATCTATAAGTTGCATGCAGTTGATATGAACTGAACATAGTAGGTTAGGCCTATTGCACATCCGTTCAACTTCCCTATATTGTGATATATAGCTATAGTCATCGGTCCCTCGTAATGTGCATCTGGTACACCCCAGTACACCCCATCCAAGTGCTCTTGAAAAATTATGGTACACTCTGAGGGTGTACGATACCCCGGTTGAAGAGCCCATAATCTAGTCTGCAGTCTGGACCATCAATTTTTCTCCTCATATCCTGCTATCCGTGGATGCAGCAGATACCAGTTTTCGAGTTTTTGGTCTGGCCCGGCCGGGGATTGAACCCACGACCTATCGATCAAATAGGCAGGCGCATCACCATTACACTATCTCGCTTGGTATACATTTCGTTGCTAATATAGCTTACCTCTTACTTACGAAAAGATGGGGTATAATTTCGTTACTCGAAAAATTCTGCTTTTACTGCTTGACTTGAATCATTTGAATTAATACTATTCAATATTCGAGTACTCGAATCATTGTGCCCAGCCCCCTATAGTGACCACTGACTACAAATGCGGCGTCGATCGAAGAATAATGACCTTCCACTATCTCACTACAGACTTGTTCTACCGGCAAATGCAAGAGCAACTGGAATTGTACAAAATACAAATATTGAAGTTGGTTTGCCGGTGCCAGCATCTCGGAATCTGCACGATGGATCCGATCTCAAGTCACTACACGGAATCGGAGCTCTCATCGATCGCGAAAATGTTGTCCCCGTCTTTGACTTCTGTCGGTGGTAGATGGGTTCTGCTAAGCGAGTCTGGTGAAGTATTGGGAATTCCTGCGCTGGACCCCGCGGCGTATGCCTTCTTAAGTCAGACGGTGCCAATGCTGGAGCAATATTACGTCACGCTGAAGCCGGATGTGCTTGACAGCATCCGGATAATGTTCACACGGTGCAATTGTGGACATAATGCTGCGGGCGAGATTTGCGAGATACTTATTGGCACTTTATAACTATGTCTATTTTTGAAGAAATATATAGTGGGATGAACCCTTTATACCGCGCAATTTATAAGTTCTGTATCGCGAGTAATATATTCACGATTGGAAAAACCGACATTACGGACTCGTTGCCGAGGATTCTTGCTAGAATGACGAATGACGCGTAGGTCGGACGCGTCCATAGGGAGTTGCCAAAGGCAATTTTACGGTAATTTTTGACCGGCTCGCCGAGCGCAAAATTGAATAAAATGGTATCAATTGAAAGCAATAGCGGTACTGATTGCGAAAATATCAATGTTATTCTGCTCGTGGTCCTGGAACCCGCCCCCCACACACGCACACGCAGACAGACTTGGACAACTATAGAAAATTCTAGTTGTCTAATTTCACTAAATTAGAGCAAAATGCCAGTAATCTAGTTCTATCTAATCTAATTTGTGAAATGTTTCTATGCTCTATTTCTAATTCTAATCTAATTTGTGAAATGTTTTAAAACTATAATTTTAATTCTAATCTAATTTATTGTTTTCCGAAAAATGCCTCTTTGTCCGTAGCATTCTGCAACGAGTTAACAAGAATATCCCTCTCGCGCAGGGAAATCCAGTGCCAAGCCGCCATCGCATTACTTACACGGTATATATTCATTAGGGTTGTTCAGAATTGACCGACTTTCAAAAAGTCCAGGTTTTCAGTCCGATTCCCATGCCTTATTCCTTAAAAACATATTCTGGCTACTTTTTTTTGTAACTCGTCCCCTGCATCCGTGTGCACATTGAGCTGGAAGAATAGCAGCTGAAATAGGGGATTCCCCCAAAATCTGAGTGTCACGATTTTACCTAGCCTAGTTAAAGTGACATATAACATGGATTTATGCAGCTGTTGCGGTTTGGAGTGCTACAAAACCCCACTATATAAGGCATTGCTAGTTCAGGATATCATTTCCATGTCCCACACTGCCTTGGAACTGCTCAAAACTACCTAAAACTGATAGTCATTTTGTTGGATCACATATCCTACACCCCTCAAACCTACCCGGCACTGTTCATCAATTTCCTGGATCCCCATGTGCACGAATACAACTGTAAATGTAACATCCACTCACAGCCACATAATAAACATCACAGGAAACGAAAAAATAAGGCAAAGAAAGAGATCAACTTGGCAAAATATTACATAAATCAGGTGGATGAAATGGTTGCTTTCGAGAAATCTGCATATCTGTTCCGGTGATCTTCCACAGCTTGTAGGAGGCTCGCTCGCTGTATAAGGCATGGGAATCGGACTGAAAAACTGGACTTTTTGAAAGTCGGTCAATTCTGAACAACCCTAATATTCATAGTAGTTATCGTGACGAATAATATCCATGCTAGCATAACAGCTTGTAGTCTGCGAACAACCTTCTAGTTTCGATCACAAACAGAGCAGCAGCAAATAAAATAGATAGTTACCACCGTCTTTCATGCCCGCAACTACAGCAAGAAAAAAGAGGATAATTGCTTCAGATCTAACCAAAGAAACTACCCAGCAAACACGAAACAGCCCATTGAGGTTAAAAAAACGTTTTTATTTGGTTCATATTAAAGACTAGCAGGATAGTTTTAAGTCGGTTTTTGTGTCGACGCGTTTTAACGCGTTCTTCACGCAAATCGGGATCGTTAATAAAACGTAGATAAAACTGTGTATCTACAATGCTTTAGAACGTACAATCGATGGTCAGAAAAACATCCTGAGATACTAACATCCCTGTATTCCCATATTTAGGCATACCTGAGGGTGGCTGCGGACACATACACGTATCACAGTACACATTGCCTTTGATGAACTTATAATTCATACAGAAAACAGTGTCAACGAAACTCCAAGAAAATAATTCAGAACGAAACGATGTCAAAGAAGCAAATGAAAAAATAATCAAGCCAACTGATTATGTGTCTTCTTCATCTTCTGATGACGAGGATAAGACGCTGCTTTCTGCCTTTTTCCCCATAGAACCCTACAGAGAAACAACAACATTGAATGTTAAAGACATGCTCGATCCTGTTTAGATAGCTCTTAGTACTACGCAGTGTTGGGATGACTCGAGTCACTTTGCAAAAATGACTTGACTCGACTCGGCGCTCGAGATATATGGATTGACTCGTGACTCGGAGTAAAATTCACGAGTCAATTTCAAGTAATCAAGTAAACGGTGTCAATTAAATCACCCTATATCTTATGTACGTTCGGATTTTTTGCGATATGCCGGTATCACTTGTGAGAGCAAACAGCCATTCACTGATCGCACCTTTCACTGATCCTGTTGTTACATCATAATTTAATTGACCGCAAACGAAACGGTCACAGTTTATGCTTGCGTTGTCGTCGTAGTAGTAGTTTATTCTGTTAGCAAGGTATCTTTGTTTCTCAGACAGCACAGTGGTTAAATTGCGCGGTGCCATCTTTTACCAACTCTCCTGTATA
This sequence comes from Botryllus schlosseri, assembly GCF_051294905.1. Taxonomy (NCBI): domain Eukaryota; kingdom Metazoa; phylum Chordata; class Ascidiacea; order Stolidobranchia; family Styelidae; genus Botryllus; species Botryllus schlosseri. Next base: position 12,664,284 of record NC_137247.1, on the reverse strand, counting down.
ATTTAAATCGAACGAATATTGTCTATGCGTCCCTATTCTCACGGAAGGGTAGTATATTGTCCCTTATCAATTTATTGCAACTTCTCGAGGCTTCGTATTCGATCCTCTATTTCGGCTGATAATAGAACGTAGCGTGTAGCTATAAAGTTACTCACATATGCTATTAGCAGTTCTACGTGTGAGTGATAAAACGCCTTTTGCATTTATATTTAACTTTATATTATTTGATTGAAGATAAATGACCGATTAATCCGTCTTTTACCCAGCAAAATGGAATGCGAGAACGTGTCGTCCGACATCCGACTTCGCGCCTGCACTCGCGAAGAGATCGTCGGCGATGAAACCTTTGCACAAAGTGATAGACGCGCTTTCACTGAACTCTTCGATATTGATATGTCCAAGCGTTGATTAATCATGTCCTGGTCAAGTAAGCCCAGCGGTATACAGCGACGGCCCACAATATATGCAACTAACATTATTTTATTGACCTAATTGTTTCGTGAACTTTGAAAAAATTTGAAAAGGTTGGCCACCCCTGCACAAACCATAATAGACTTTTGAAAACGATTGGCCACCCCTGCACTAACCATAATAGACTTGCAATGTTAAATTACATAAAATTCTGTTGAATAACATTACATCGTATTACATTTGAATAACTGAACCATGACACTGAATTGGTTAATCGATTGAATAATGATTGACAAAAATTTATTGATACCATACATCAGTAGTGGCCAACCTTTTCGGCCAACGGGCCACATGAGATTTCCAAACCATTGCGTGGGCCACTTGAATGTTGATGTGCTTTTTCAGTCGTTCGATAGGAACGAACCGGATTATAGGTAACGGTAAAAAAGGACTCATATTACCACACATCAAAATCGTTAACAATTATGTCATGAAAACATGTCCTAGTCGCGCAAAGCGCGAAAATATTATTAAAGTTAATGAAAGAATTAGGTCAATAAAACATTGTTAGTTGCATATATTGTGGGTCGACGCTGTAAACTGCTGGGCTCATTTGGCCAGGACATGATTAATCAAAGCTTGGACGTATCAATATCGAAGAGTTCAGTGAAAGTGCGTCTTTCACTTTGTGCAAAGGTTTCATCGCCGACGATCTTTTCGCGAGTGCAGACGCGAAGTCGGATGTCGGACGACACGTTCTCGCATAATTGCCAATATAGCTAATATCAATTCCATAAATAAGACGTTTCAGGAGGAGACACCAATACTAAAAGCAAGAAATCGATTGGCAATAAATCGAGCGCAGCGCTAAAAAAATATCAAGACAAATAAATCCTTTACGAGATATTCTACTTTATGGTCATATACAAAGATGGCTCCTGGCTACGCCAACATGTCGGAACTGATATTTTAGTCATCAACAGCCTAAAGTCCGCGGTCAGGCTAACATTCGCACACGCTGCGCACACACGACAGTCCTGCTGGAGACGCGATAGTTCAGGCTGGTAACATAGTGTAGCCAGAATACCCTGCATGCCGCCAAACAATGTGTTGGGGTCGCTAATATTCTGGCTGCTCGTTTTAATATTTTTGATATGACGATAAAGGGGTGGTGGCGAAAATTTTAGCTATTGTCAAGGTAGCTTGTCAAAAAAGTTCGAGAACCACTGAGCTAGCTCAACATTTACATGGGGTGTAAGGTAGGCTACTGAACACATATAGATAGGTTCGAAGGTAAACATAAATGTTGCTCACTATATATGATCTTGTACAACGCGAGCTTGTTAAAAGCCTCCTTCCCAGATTTTCCAACACGGCTGTAACTGCTCTACACACGGGTAGTAGCGACCTTTTTCATGATGGATCTGACAGATTGGCCAATTGTGTCGCATCCAACTGAGCTGAATCCAGCTATCTGAAATCATAATATACAAACAGAATTATTCAAGTGCAACGATCATACCCGACAAGGACTTCACAAAAAGACTTGGACAATTAGAAATATTTTAGCTTTTCCTGATTAGATTGGAATTACAGTTAGATATATTTCCGAATCAGAGTAGAATAAGGATTATAGCTACACAGCAGTTGTCTGCAAATTAGATTTAAATTAGAATTATAGCTACAGTTTGTATACAAATTAGATAAAAATGACTAAATTCGAGAAAACTCGGACATCGCATCAAGTTCCAAATCATGGTCCATTCTTATTAAGGACATGAGAATAGCAAATGTCTGTACCGTACAGCAAGCTTGGCTTGTTTCACACAATAGGCCTACAGTCGCCTTTACCGGAAAACCAGAAATTGGATTAGAAGTAAAACAAAAATGCATAATCATGCATCCAAGCCTCTTGCTTTGAGTCTGGAGTTTTAACTAGGATTGCAGAAAAGTTGTGAGAAGACTGCTAACGTTACGTCACTGCTATTTCAATGCAATGTGCTGTGTAACTTTCCAGTTGACCGAACAGTAGCTATAGATATAGGTATTGATAACTAATCTACGGATAGATGTGCAACACGTGGCTGTCGGTTGAATGCTGAAATTGATGTCAGTTTCAAATTATTGCTTTTTTCAAAATAAGCTATTCGCCTGTGTGCAACAACACTATTCCGCACTAGCAGAAACGGCTTCGTCGTTGTACTAACGCATGGTGTATCATATCTGTTTGTAAAAGGGTAATGTATTGCATCTTATCAATTTATTTCTCTATTCTCTATTTTGGCTGGTAAAGTTACCAGTTCTAGAAGTTCTATAAACTGAGGCTGTGCAATTACTTACGCAGTTTAACAGTTCTGCGTATATGTGAGCGATACAGCGTCTTCTTGCGCGTATATTTAACTCTATATTCGTTCATCGGCTCAGAGTCAATTACCGCTCAATCTGTTTCAGACAGCTAGCAAAATGCAATGACATAATCATGCCTCATACGACGAAAAGGCACCTTGACTTGAATTTTGACTCAACTCGAGTCACATACAAAAATCGAGTGATTTGACTCGAGTCACCTTCGAAAATCGATTAACCTGACTTGACGCGAGTCAAAATATACAATATGGCGGTATCGTATCTACAGGGGTTCTTAAATACTTTTGGTCATGAAACTAAAATGCGGATATTCGACCCCCACATTGTTTTCAGAATATTAAAATGAATCTAGTGCACATAACTATCCCCGCAAAGCATGAAAATATAGTCTCAAGCTACTGAAGATACCTCATTACTCTAAAGAACCCTATTGAGGGATTCTGGGTACAGCAGTTGCAGTTATTGCTTCACATCCACGAATCAAACATTGATACTTGGTTCGAGATTGGGTTTTTGATATCATTATAATTATCAAAGTCAGTCCGGTTAAAAATTCTAGACATACCGAGGGAATAATCCACTTTTGCAATCGTCTCAGTGTGATGTTGTGACAGTCCGCTCTGCCAAGTGGGAAGTTGCTTCTGCGTTGGATGAACTTTAAACTGCAATTGTATATCATGTTTTGCTAGCCATAAGTCTCAGAAGTATTAGAAATATTCAACCTCATACCAGCGGTACAATCTTTTTGTAGAACAGTTTAATTCACTTTCCGGTCAAGAAGTTTACCAATTTTGCCAGCTCTTACGCATCTGCTTGCTCTTCCGAAAAAAATCAGTGCTGCTGTTTCTGAAATCGAAAGCAGTAGGTGGTAATCTTAGCGCTGGCAACTCGAGCTCAAAATTTTGCTTAACCGGTCTCAATCGAAAGCTACTGTCACATTGATTTCGAAAATATAAATTAAAATTTGGTCCGGCCACTGGAACCCCCCGAAAATAACCCTCAATGTCCGAATCTACATTGTTTCTAACAATTGTATCGCCCGTAGACAATAGTCGAATAAAGTCTCTTTTCGACTGTGACGCCAACAAGCGTCTCGGCAAAGTCGAGCTGTGTTCCCCATGATTGTCAGAGTATTTTGCGACATATAATTCAATGTGACCCGAATACGTCGAGTAGTTTTTGCATTTCGCATCATCGCGCATCCACGAATTTTGATTATACAAATGCAGCCTACCTACGCATATCACTGCGGAATTCGATATAGATGCGTACTTCCTTGCACGTAGCAGATGAATCCATTCGGCTCTTTGTGGGTCATAAATTTCATCGGAACTGACAATATTATAACATAGTTCTAATGTGAATGAGACACCAGTGCGATAACACACTAGGTGTTCTCTGCGCATAACAGGCTAATTAACGAAACAGTGTTTATAGTGCATCATAGATAGATAAATTGTACCTATAATTGGGATGTTCGGCAGTTTGAAATCATACATTTGCGATATCTGCGACGCCGATCAAAACATGGCGGCCAAAAACCACTTAGATCACACACCACTGTTTATGCCATTTTTGGTTTGGTTGGGATGCCGTTTAGGACTTAGCTGAATGAATTATGAGAATGAGCCGTTTTGTTAATCAGTCGGTTAATCGCAGAGAGTAACTGGTGTGTTCTCATTTCTATTTGTCCAAATTTTTATATGCGCGACAAAAAATATGAAAGTAGGCTACTTGCATTTTAGGACGTATTCGCGATGCAACCAACTCAAAGTAGCTGCAACCAATGTTCCCTCCAATTTTTCAAGAGTCTGCACGCACTCAACTTGGACAACAGTGCGTAGCGACTTAAAAAAGGTCATCACTTTGATGTTTTGTGCGCAGCTTAAATTTTCTGTGCCCAGATACGGTGTCAGCATGTCGCAATTGCACACTTGAGCAGCTTACAGGGAACATTGGTTGCAACACCTAAAACTACGTTCCAATATTGCCAATTCAAATAAAATTTAGGAACCATCAAGACCCGAGTGGAACTATATAATTGTTTTGTAAATTGGCCAGCTAGCTTCAAATAAGTACACGTTGATGTTGATAGTAAATTCTACAATATGTGTTGGCTTCAGTGCTATCATTTGTATTCTCAAATTTGTAAATGCGCTACGACGCGAAATACTAAAACTACTCGAATAGGACGTATATTGGCATCACATCAATCTCTAGCAACATACTCAGATGGTCACGGCCTCACCGGGAGCACGGCTTGACTTCGCCGAGACGCTCAATGGCATGGCGTCACAATCGGTACCGTGCGTACCAAATGTTAATCGGCATTCAGCTCGGGCGCCCCTATTGTTCAGTAAAATGAAAATTCCCAACTTTGTGGGAGATTTTAGGGGGTTTCAGTGCCCGGACGAGATTTAATTAGTATTTTAGGAATCAGTGAAAAAGTAGTTGGTACAGCTGGTCGCCAGCGCTAAGATTATACCCAGTAGGCCGTGTCATATAATCTCCTACATGTTACGGTATGTTATCATAATATGATACGAAAATGACTCATATAAGCATAATTTTAAAAACTTACGTGGATAACTGCAGACGACCAAGCCATTGAGCAACCCATATAGTATGCAGTCCGGTACGGTGATTGTCCCTGATAACATGCTACATTATAATGTTATAAATAGCTGAAAATGCTTGTATTATTATTATTACTGCCACCGAAATAGACGTAATTTTCGAACTGTTTGCAGCAAGTCAAACAGCTCTCGGAGTCATAAACTACAGGGTATTCCTTCAAAATAGCATATTACTCGCTCAACTATGTACCGTACAGCTAGTTTTTACCCACATCCGGTACCAGTCGCAATTCCAGCTTCCAGAATTTAACATACACAACTACAAACACATTCCGAAACAGTCATCCCGCGAACGAAGCGCGAAGCGCGGTTCAAATTTCCAGAATAATCTAGAAGTCACGCTCGGATAACCACGTACAGTTAAGTGCACCCATTCGACTTATTTAGTTATATTTACTCGGAATAAAACTGGAATTCATGCTCAGCTAGCGAAACAGACGAGACTCACGAGACAATGAATATAGGCTGTATATAATGATGACGGTAAATCAGAAAATAAGGTTTTCGACCAAGTAACACGAATTTATACTGATGGCAGCACTCTATCAAAACGCAACGGTATCTACAGGCTCCAAATAGCTTCCCACATCAGAATACTTACCACCAAATTGGAATTCATACAGAATAATTTGATCCTCAAGATCATTTTTCCTACGTATTTTAAACATACCTCTGAAACATAAAAATCGAAACCCTAAAATAACCATTCGAAACCATCCCGAAAGGTTTTTTTACGGTTCTGTGTTTGCTGGGTATATTTGACGATGAAGTGGAAAGATATCTCGCATCAGAGCGTGAGAGAATGATGGACAGTGAAGTTTTGAGTTACTGGAAAACAGAAAATCGTTTTCCTCATCTCAAGGCTGCTGTTCGAGAACTCGTATATAGGCAATAGGCATGACTGCAAAATCGGCTCCATCGGAAGGAGTTTCAACCATGCAGGAGAACTGTATAGAGCAGGTGCCGCCCACTTAAAACGCGTCGCGGGCCAATTTTCAAATTTCGTAGAGGCCGCGGGCCGCAAGAATGCAATATCGAGACAAAATAGGCCACAGTTGAACAACAACGTTTTTAAAACTTTACGTTAGTAAAATGCTATGCTCACTAACATTAGGCTTACCATATTTTGGAAATCTGAAAAGAGGACACTTTTTCAGAAATTTCAGACTTGCAAAACCGGAGAAGAATTCTCCAAAACCGGTGAATTTTTCCCACTTTGTGATCGGTTGACTAAAAAAAAGGTCATCTTTTCCGCTCAGATCTCAAAATACCGTTTTTCTCTCCACGTTGCCAGGTGGATGACTATAGAAAAAAAGGTCATCTTTTCGCTCAGAGCTAAAATCACCGTTTTTCACTCCGAAATACCCGCCGGATCTTCACTTCTGTGCTAGTTTGCGGCATATCACTCGCAATTTGCTCTGAATCTGACCTAAATTTTCAAAAAAGAGGACAAAATCTCAAAAAAGAGGACAAAAGGGCGTCCTCCGAGGACACTTTCAAAAAAGTCAAAAAGAGGACAAATCCTCTTAAAAGAGGACGTATGGTAAGCCTAACTAACATGGGTGGTGGGCATGGTTACCACAAAAGAAGTAATATTTTATTAAAGAAGTACAAATACAACAACAAATATCATGAACATAAACGGGCCGCGTGTCGATGACCCCTGGTATAATGGAAAACGAGTCAAGCTAGGTGTACACTGTACAGGCGTTAACCATTCTGATGCTTATCGGACAGCACTGTGATTTGATATGAACCGAACTTGACTTTTGCTGTATTTCTTTCTCCTTCACAATTTAAGTCAATTTCGACGTTGTTGCTAATTAGGTAGTTCTAATTCTAATCTAATTTGGAAAAAACTTGTGTAGCTCTAATTCTATAATTCTAATCTAGTTTGGAAATATCTGTATTGCTCTAATTCTAATTCTAATCTAATTGGGAAAAATTGTTTAGCTCTATTTCTAATTTTAATTTAATTTGTTAATTTAAACTGTTAATCTTTAATTCTAATTCTAATCTAAATTGGAAAAGCTGAAAATTTTCTAGTTGTTCAAGTCTGCACGCAGAAAATCAGCCTAGAATGTTGGATTGTAAGTAACGGAGTTTTGTGTTGTGACGCAACAATGCCGTCTGGAAGCAGGTGAGGAGCAGCTCAAACTATAGATAACTAAGGTAAACCGTTTACCTTAGTTATCTATACTCAAACCGCAGGCGTATTGGCTATTGCTGCGTAACCATTGAGTATTCCAGACAGCATCATTGCGTCACAATACCAAACTCCGATACAATGCAACATTCGAGGCTGATTTTGGGCTGGAATTCATGATAAGATTTGTCCTGCTGGTTTTTCTGGGAAACATGGTCGAAGACCGTTGGGATGAACTAGTGTAGGGTAGGGGTGTGTGCAGCAAGCAGATTGGGGCTTATGAAACTCATTCATTTCGAGGCCAACCCCTTCTGCGTCGGGGCACATGAAGACGTAAAGTTTTGGCCAACATACCGCTGATAAAATGCGGTGTCAAGAACATCAGCGACGACAAATCCTCGGCCAAAAATGACCGCCGCTGGATGGCCAAAACTAACGATATGGATATGCTCCGTTGGAGAAATTGTACCAATGGCAACAATAACAAACTATCATTTCCAGTAAACTCGGCCCGCGGTGAATTCGGCCCGGTAAATTCGGCCCGCGGTCACTTCGGCCGTCGGCAAATTCGGCCCTCGGTAAAATCGGCCAGGGACAGGGTAACAATAACAGTTACAATACCATTACCTAACCTAACCCTAACCTAACCCTAATCCTAACCTAACCCTAATCCTAAACCTAACCCCTAACCTCCAAATCAATTGATAATATTATAATTATGTAATCTAATTCACATTATTAGTTGGTACTACAATTTCACACAAAGTTCTCCGAGGGCCGAATATACCGATTGAATTCGGCTGTCGGTAAATTCGGCCCCGTAAACATCTGCATATATTATATATACATATATTATTTATACGCATACCCTGTTCTCCAAATCACTTGATAATAATATAATTATGAAATTATTTTACATTAATAGTTGGTAATACATTTTTATACAAAATTCTCCGAGGGCCGAATTGACCGAGTAAATTCGACCATCGGTAAATTCGGTCCCCTTGAATATCCGCGCTATCTCCCGCGATTACGCGATCTACGCATGCCCTGACATCCAAATCACTTAATAATGGTATAATTATGTAATTAATTCATGTTAACGGTTGGTAATACATTTTAATACAATATTCTCGGAGGGCCGAATTTACTGATGTCATGGGCCGAATTTACCGCTGGCCGAGTTTACTGGCAACCATACGGACATACGGTACTATAGTAGGGTTGCCATACGTCCGGAATTTCCCGGACATGTCCGGAATTTCACTGAAAAATCTGCGTCCGGGAGGAATTTCTGAAATATGCCTAAATGTCCGGAATTTTGAAGGCTGGAAGCAGGCTCAAACGTTTTTCGTAAATCAACATTAACAATATTCTTTTCAAGCAGATTTATGCTATTCAAAATTGTTCTTCGCGCCGCGCGCGAGTTAATGCAACGTATAATGATATTAGTATGGGCACCAGGCACCACCCTCTCCAAAAATGCAATCAAAATAAATATAAATAACCATCATTTACTGAAATAATCTGATTGTAATCGCAATTATAAGCTAACGGTATATTCCTAGAGTTGGTTAAGGCCGATTGGATGCTTCAATCACAGTCAGTGGCTCCAAATCTTGGGGTCGTCCGCCTTTATCTGGAGATCCTGATGATGTTGGACGTAATCAGCTTCCTAGGCCGTGAGTAAGTGTGGGCAAGCTGAATTTTTTTAGTAAACAGCTTATCAAGTTTTGAGCCTTGCCACGGAACATTTTCAAGTGGGAAATGAGGTAGGTCGCGACCATAAAAGGTTGGAAATCACCGGATGTGCAACCTGCTGGTGCATTTTATAGTAGCCTAATATATCGAAGAATCAATATTATTGACAGAATTCATACATAAAATTTAACAGCCAAATGCATATAGTAAGTGCCCAACAAGTTGCGTCGACTACCTTATGGTGGGCCCAAGATCAGTGATTGTTTCGGACCTGATTAACAGATAGCCGCACCGACCTAACTGTATAGCAGGGCAGTCAAACACAAACCTGACAGGCCAGACACGGCCCGCCAGATGATTTCATCCGGCCCGTGGAGGAATCTATTGCAAACCCTGGCAAGTAGGAATCACCAGAGCTCACATTACAGATGGCCCATTCATGACCTATGTTCCATTTCATTCCTGTATAGTGTGTATACCGTCGATGGGCAATGCTTTACTAGTGTGACGTCATATTGACGGTCAATGTGTTACACCTCATTTTAAAATCCGTTAGTGGGCGCTAAAGAGTGTCCGGAATTTGCTTAACAGAAATATGGTAACCCTATACTATATACTACGACTTGAAACATGTTTCCGCTTCTAGATCACTGTGAGATCTGACTAGTTGAACTCTAACGTGGTGTCGATTATCCTTATCGCATACGGGCTAGCTATTTACATCTACATCGCATTTTTGGCATCTCTCTGATGAAAACAAAGACTCTGTACCTCCCTCATTTACCAATAAAACTCGAGCCCTTACACACGCTACTTCCTTAATCTCAAAGGCCGCCAATTCTCAAAATATGTCGGACTGTCGATCTCGATCATTATTACCAAGCTCTTTCGAACGTATAAGAATCACGATACCCTACAATGAAAGAACACATATCGGCACCGATCTTCAAACGTAAGCCTATTCACGGAAGGGATACGTCCTATGCTATTCGAGTGACAGTAACTATTCAACCAAAGCCTTGCAGCTTTTGATAACACAACCAAGCCTCTCCCCAAATCCAACCCAAACCCGCCTCTCGCTTTGCCTCAGTCGCCCATACCCAAGCGACTCGTCTGCGGCGCAGTCCGCTTCCGAGATCATGTATTTCATTACCGCGCTTAGCAATCACTGCCAACAAGACTCAATGTACAGACATACGCACAAAAAATTATAGAAAAGCGGTGCGAGGCGCATATACGCGACAGCCTATACATAACAATCTCAAGAACCGTATATGAAATCGGACCGATAATAATATCAAGAAATCCACCGCGGACTCACACACAATACGCAGTAACCGAGCACACACACTTACCAACAACAAAATGTACCAAAACGGAATAGGAAAATAGAGCAATGAAAAATGATAACGTGCACGGCAATGATCGCAAGACGTGAATCGTGCAGGATGGAACTAGATGGACGCGTGCGACAATATAAAGCGGACAACACCAGTAAAGCAAGTACTACATAATAATAAGATGTCCCATCTGCCGTGCCAGCGTACCATACAGAGTGGATGAAAAATCGGAAAAGAAAATACTGTGGGCGTCGGCTACAGTGACAAAAATCTTTGCAACGCTTGGCGATGATGACAAATTATTTCACAATGACACAGGAGTTCACTTGAAAGGCTGTGATTGGCATGTAAATATCGAGAAGAACGGTGAATACGCTTACGCTAAGGTGCCTACCGCCTAGTCTCGCATGCTTCAAATATACATTTTTACCGAAGAAAACATATAGGGACCGCACAATTTCCTAGTTAGCACTCGCAGCATGTGATTTGAAAGACCAGCGTGCTTCGGGTAGCGTGGCAAGAGTTGTAATTCGGGAAAAAGACCTCCTTGACCGATCCTGGACTTCATCCTGATTTGCAGCACTGCGAGCCCTTGTCGGAGCTCTTCGATTCGGAGTTATCGGTCACACCTAAAATCGAGAGACGTCAACAATCCACTTCACCGTGAATTGTGCACAGTGCGCAAGGTGCACTTAACATATTACACTGTGCAGAGCGTATCTACAAATTCTATGGTCCTACTTCGATCCTGTTTTTCAAAGATCTTGTCCGACTCCTAGGCCGGATTCCAGAAATGACCGTGATCTGGTCCGAAAATCTCCAATACTAATTATCTGCTCACAGGATGGTATTTAATATTGATCGAAACAACGCAAACAGGAAACTTAAAAGATCAAACCCAACCCTTGTCTGAAGTAATTATGCCAACTTGGACTTAGCATGTGGTTTATTTCCATGAACGTTTCACTTCAACTATCGATTCGCGGATATCCAATCCGGCTCCACGCTTCGCCCTACACTGTACACGAAAATCGATTATTTCAAGTTTTCCCCATAGCGTAGGGTGCAAATTGGGTTAATGACCCTTTCCGGTAGAAAATTTCTCTTTCACAACCATTCCAGTGGGTGAAAATGTACACCAATGTACACCAATTCCTATCGAGATATGTCCCAGGAGTGTAATGGTTGCTGTTTTCATGTACCAACCGTAGAAATCGCAAAACAGCGGTAGGCCTACACATAAACCTGACCCACAAGGTGCCGATGGCTTGATATACATCTTCCGCTATGGTGGAAATCTTGTGAATATGCCCATTGCCCATTCACAATCGCTGTATTTAAGGTGCCACTTCCCAAGGTAAAGTCTCGCATTTCTGAACTGGTATCTGAGATGGAACATCGAGAGTCACAGTGATTTGCAGTACCTATTCTTTAAAATGTTATCGTTTGGTGAGAAAATCATATCTAGTGGTTTCCATCTTCAACACTGTCGATCCACAGTTTATTTTCTGTGTTAGTGTATAGTCGTAAGGAATTAACTGGACGCCAAATGCCCATGTTAAACAGTCCATGTCCTTTTCTGGTGAACACTCCGGACTGATCTATTTTGCCATATCAACTTACTATATATACGCACCGAAATCGTGAGTAGCCATATCGTGAACAGTTGCTGGGATTCGTTCCGCAGTAGGGTAGAGCACGAATTTTCTTTCAAATTCATGAGTGAATTCCATCATTAGTTTCACATATAACTAACAAATAGTCATCTTTCTCGACCCATGTGATCAAATTGACAGGTGGAGCTGTTGCATGGAGTGTTTTTGAAAATTTAGCGCAAGTTAGAAATGATGCATCTTCAGGTGGGGAAATTGTTATTAGCAGAGGTGGTCAAAGTAGTCAAGAAAGCTACTCATGTAGAAGTAGTGACTGAAAAATCTACTCAAGTACGAGTAGAAGTACTTCTTCCATAAGACACCTAAAACTACTTGAAGCAGAATTGACTGACTTTAAAAGTACTCAAGTAAGTAAGTACTTGTGAAAACGATCCTTATTCTTTCACATGGATTGTAAAAAGGTGCAAATTGAGGTATATATGCGAATGGTGACGAGCTTGATTCATATTGATGCATACCAGGAGGTATCCAATTTTTTGTAGCCTAAGCATTCGTCCACATCATGGGATGAAAATGATAGTATTGATATGGAGATGCGATACTAATCCTCTGTTTTCTCGAACAGCACGTTTTAGAAAATAGCATGATATGACGCCATCCCCCATATTATAAGGCCCGTAGTTTAGTCGAAGAGTAATACGGAGAAGTTGTATAGGATACGGTGTAAACACTTTGTGCGATTAGTAAACGTTAATAGAAAATATCGTGGACCGTAAAAATGCCATATTGTGTAGCTTTATTTCCGGAAATTGAAGGCATTACTACACTTGCTTTTATACTTCAACATATATGTTATCCAGACAAAAGAACTGATATTAATTATAACTCAAAGTATATGATACTGGGAATTGAAAGTGAAACAGAAATACTACTTCGAAAAGCGGAACACGTTTTTCATGGCTTTAGTCCAGAAAGTTTCAAATGTGGTATGCTAAAACAACTCTAATACTAACAAAAAAGTCCACTTTTCCAGGTTAGGACGCACAATGGACATGCTAGATTACGATATTGCAAGTAAATGCTAGATTGCGAAACATCAGTTTCAATCGTTATGATGAGCCATATATACTGTGATGAATTATTTCGGATGGGCGAAGGGCGACAATGTGGTTTGCTTGTTTGTTTTTGGGTATTCATGGTGTTTGTTGACTACTATGGTCATTTACACCAGGCCGATATTCTTCTTATTTTCCGTAACTGCCGACTTATAGCACGGCCCACCTCTAGGCTTTTGTAAGACATTGCTGACGCAGATGAGGTGGCGAGGAGGAGCCTAGGTAAACCTCCAACATTTAGGTATCGGAATTCAGAAGTCGACCTTGGTCGGACTCGAGCCCGCACCCATTGGTGTTGCAGCCGCGGATTGTGCGTGCGAACGCAGGGATATCTAGATATAGATATCCATATGTGAACGGAACCACGCCAGCCCGCTAGCTAAATTATATGCATCGATACTTTCGTGAAATCATACCAGTCAGGTCACCCCGTATCCACTGCGCGCGACGAAAATTCTAAGCTTTACTCAAATTTTATGAAAATTAAATGTTGATACTCCGTGAAAACAGCCCCGAAATTCCTCAGGCTATCTTCCTGTTTGGAAGATTGAACTACTTCTACTTGACAAACTGAAAATAGCGAAAAGTAAGTAAGTTGATCACAAAATATTATGAAGTAGAAGTAGCAAAAATCAGATCTACTTGAGTAAGTACCAAAAGTAGAGGAAAACTACTTGAGTACTTCGAAAAAGTAGAAGTACTTCGTTACTGACCACCTCTGGTTATTAGTCACTTTGTTACATACTGTTATTTCTTGACGTCCCGTCAGGATTGTCGGTATACTGGTAAGATACCGGAACCGACCAAACGTACCAGAAACGAATTTCTTCCACGAGGAATACACGATTGCAAGTTGGTATTTCTGCATGGGGTCGCATCGTTTTTCTATGTTGTTCGCATCTGCGCTGTAAGTCTCAGATTGCAAAGTACGCTACTTAAAGGGGCACTGCGCTCTAAAAATGATGTGGTCTCAAATTGAAGGTAAAAACGAACAAAAATTTTTGGCCGCAGCCATTTCCTTCAGAACGCCACCGTACTGGAGCTGCAATTTATTGAAATTTCTACAAGACCAGCTGTCGCGGCTGCTTAACCCGTTACATGGCATGATATCTGCACCGTCGCACTTGCTCGACGCGATTAGGCAGTCACGCAGAGAACGAATTTTAGATAGTTGTCAGCCGATGTTATGAAGGAAATGTGTCTAAGTTTCGTTCTCTGCGTGACCGCCTTATCGTGTCGAGCAAGTGCGACGATGAAGACATCGATGAAGACATCGTGCCATGTAACGGGCTAAGCAGCCGCGGCAGCTGGTCTTGTAGAAATTTCAATAAATTGCAGCTCCATTACGGTGGCGTTCTGAAGGAAATGGCCGCGGCCAAAAATTTTTGTTCGTTTTTACCTTCAATTTGAGACCACATCATTTTTAGAGCGCAGTGCCCCTTTAATTAAAATCGAAAAATGAACTCGCATTGAATCGTGCGCCGTGCGATGAAACCTTCCAGTTAATTCGTAAATTCAATTTGCATGTCGTCGGCCGCACATTTTTCCTTCTACGGCGCAGTTTGCTCACACCTGGCATACCGTAGTTAGATGTGTCTCGCGGTAGATAGTGGATGTTATGATTCAAAGAAAATTTGTGGTTCCCAAAGGCCAAAGGTTTACAGCAGGGGTGTCAAACTCAAATTGCGTCGCGGGCCGGATTCAAACCTTCAAATAGCCCGCGGGCCGTACCAGTCAACTGATTCCAAAATCATGCCCCAACTTTTCACTTCAATACTTTATTATCTAGTATATACAGCTAATAGTATGTTGCATTGAACCCGGGATCATAGGGCTTTATTCTAGCAAGAAGCAACACTTTTATTTGCGAACAATGGCGATTCGGGCTTCTCTGGAGGCCGGGCACCTTTTGAGTAAGAAACGACACGACAGTGCAATCACGGATAGTTGCATTGTATTTTTCTATAACCACTGTATTCTACACGTAAACTGCTAATAACGGTTTTGCATTAACGTTTTCGCTACTATGAATAACTACGTTTCTTGTTTCATTTTTCAGTAAAACTCTAAACTTAGTGTGAACCCAATGCCTTCTCGAAATGCCTCAACCGACTTCTTCCCAGTGGCAACTAGAAAGAAACCACAACACAATAGTGGAGTGGTAATAATGTGGCATATGGACATGCTCTACATTTGCTGTCTTGAGGGATAATTTAATGGAAGAAATTCCTACAAAAAATCTCAACATTTGTTATAAATGTTATTGATAATATAAATATATATCAGTCAACTCAGAATTGGTCCGCGGGCCGGATGAAATGGCTTGGCGGGCCGTATGTTTGACACCCCTGGCTTACAGACAGGGTTAGGGTTATAGAGTGACATGCTGCGCTGTCGTTTTTCATCGCGCCAAATGTCGGTCGACCCAAATGAGACAAAGCACTCACGGACGAGCCCGCCGTCTCCGATCCTGTTGCTGCTGTTCGCTCGCTTCTCCGACTCTTTCAAAATCGACGTCTCGAATGCGAGGGCCGCGACTCTCGAGAAGAATTTCTTGACGTTTTCACCTGCAACGTCAATCGAGAAAATGAGCAAGAGCCCGCCCGTTCGTAGAGCCTCGTCTTTGCCCGACGTCGATCTTACAAGTCGGGTTATATCAAGTAGCTCGGGTTATAGCAAGTAGGTAGGACTCGAATCCAGGGTTGTAACCAGGGTTGTAATGACTCGAGTCACGATTTTCTGATGACTCGACTTGACTCGAGTCATTTTTTCAAAATAGGGAAATGACTCGACTCGAGTCAATCTGTTTATTGACTCGACTTGGACTCAAGTCATTGCGTATGACTCGAACCAAGTCATTGACTCGAGACTCAGACGGCCAAGACCGACATTTCATTGAAATTCGAACCCTGGTTGTAACCAAGTCACAAGGTTCCAGGTCCATCTCACTTTTATAGTTTTGTCTCGAGTCAAGTCGAGTCATTTTCAATCCACCACCGAGTCAAGGTTGAGTCCAAGTCAGCTAGTAAAGGGTCGAGTCCGAGTCATAGTGCCGTGACTCTAGTCTAGAGGCGGGCAACCTTTTTGCTAATCACCGCCACATTCCAGAGCATAGCCGTACCTGTGTTAAATTATCCGTGCCCCCTTCTGGTGCGCTCCGGGTTATTTTACTTTTCATATCGGCCTATCATACGCGCCGAAATCGCGAGCGGTAAAGTTATAAATATTTATTGAGACTTCGCAATGTCGCGCCTAAAATTTTTTCCGTCATTAATAGTAGCAGTATCACATATTACTATCAAATATTTATCCTTTCACAGCCCATGTGATCAGATTCACCGGTGGAGTTATAGAGGGAGTGACTTCGAAAATTTAGGGCAAGTTAGAAACAACGATGCATCTTCGGGTGGGCCAATTGTTATCAGTCACTTTGTTGGATGCTGTTATTTCTCGACCCCCCCCCCCCCATCAGGATTGCCGGTATAGTAGAAATATATTGGAATCTCCCGAATGTACTAGAAACAAATTTCTTTCGTGGGGAGCACACGACTCCAGCTCAGACTACAAAGGACGCAACTACATTAAAATAGAGAAATGAAGAAGATTTCAAGGTTGATTAAAATCTCTCGAACATTCGGGAGTGAATTCGTAATTTCAATTTGCATGTCGATGGCCGCTAACACATAACAATTGAATTACGTGTCGACGGCCGCACAAATTTCCTTCTACGGCCGCAGGTTGCACAGCCCTGCTCTAGTCGCTCTGCGCGAGTGATATAGAATGTCTCGCATTCATAATATAGTAATTTTCCTAAGTTTCAACAGTTGCTGGCCCTATTTTCCAAGTATCACTGACTGATGAACGAAATACCAATAATATGATAACTTATCTATTATTCGAAGTTACAATGAAATGTCTGTCTTGGCTTTCCTAGTCTTGAGTCATAATACTTGGTTTGACTCGGACTTGACTCGGTGGTGAATTGAAAATGACTCGACTCAACATGACTTGGTGATTGACTAGTGACTCGGTAACAACCCTGGTACTAGAACACGAAACTCACCTGTGCTTGCTGAAGCCGCCCAATATTCCGCGCCCAGATTCTTTGCGATCTCCACCGCCTCCCGTTCAATATCCCTGTACGCTGCGTCGGTCTGGATAAATAAGTAATTCGTTTCGAGGTCGAACGAGTAAAGTAGGCGATCTAACTCACCACCAGATCTCGCTTCGTTCCGACCAGGAACACTTTGATGTTGGTTTGCCCTTGATTCTCTTTCATCGCAGATTGAAGCCATATTCTAGAAAGAGGGCAGATATGCTTGGTAACAAAGTACTCTAGTACCGAGTTGCATTACTCAATTAAATACTGATGTTTTTAAACTACTTCCATCTCTACTATCAACTTTATACAATCTTGCATTTTGTAAAAGCCTAAAATAGTTTTGAGATCTGTTTGTATCTCTTTAATGAGTGAAATTGCTATAACTACTGGGACAAGTAGACCCAGGATCACCGTAACTGAACATATTTTCGATAATTGCACCCATTCGTATTACCGTATTCATTTTGCATCACTCATGAATATGCGCACACTACACGTCGAAAGAAGTGACAAAAACCGACTTTGCCCTAACCAAGACCCAGTGATGCGTTGATCACTATTGGAGCGTGTCATAATAGAAATATATATAGGCCTACTCCGACGGTAAAAACACGAACCGGAAAAGATTGCATGCCTTATATTAATTCAGGACATCATTGACTTTAATCAAGTTGGTTCTAGTCGACTATCGGCTTGATAACAATGCAAAGACTCGATATTCGATCACAGTGGATTTAATCCACTGGTAAGTGCTGTAAGCAAATCTCGGTAGACAGGAATTCCACCTTATGAAAGAGCTAAGTACACTTTTTTACGACTCAAACAAAAATGTATGCTATTTGCAGAGCTGAATAGGTCAATGTCACTCCAAGGTGATCAAGGAGTCACATGAGATCAGTGAGATGTAACATGAATTTATGAAGCACTGACTTTATTTAGAACACATACGATGGCCACAACAATGTGCGCAGTCATCGTAAGCAGAAATTACGAATGAATAGAACAGCCCTGCTTAGCAAATGGAAACTGGTAGGCTGATAGTACTTGAAAAGCTATTACCAGTCCAAGTCAAATTTACACATCCATACCCCACCCCGTCCCGTATACAGCCACCACAAAGACAGCAATCAAAAGTCCTGATAAAAGATTTCTTTCGCCTCAATTTCAGAACAGATACGGACATGCGGTATTTACTCGGCCGCAAGGCAATGCATTCATGAAACACACAAAGCATTCAGCATGATAAATATCATATATGCAGTTACGTGTAAGAACAAATCACAAAACCAATGTACTGTTTGCCATACATGGAAAATAAACATTGTGCTCTATTTGAAAAAACGTAGCAATAAATAACAAACACATGACCTACCTGGCATTTTTTAAACTTTGGATGTCCGACAAGTCAAAGACAATGGTCACAACTGAAAAAAATAGACATGATTATCGGTTATGTATCGCATTCAGTATAATATGCAACAATACTGACCATGCGCACCACGATAATATGCGGCTGCAATGCATTGAAATCTCTCTTGTCCAGCTGTGTCCCACCTGATAGTAGATCGTATATGGTTAATGGAATAGTTTGTTGGAACCTCAGGGTCATCTCAAGACGAACTGACATACAAGAATCAAAACTTAAAATTGTTATTCAGTATAAAAGATATTTTTGTACAGGCACATCCATTACCAATGTAGAAAATTCTTTAGGAATAGGATTTGGACACTGTTTAGCGGCATATACACCGATCATGATATACATACACTTTTACACACGATCTGTGCATATGCAATATGCATACTAAAGTGCATGATGTGATATGCCGCAGGACAAGGAAACAAGGACAAATTTGAGACTATTTCGTATTTAGAGTTGAGTGCCTCAGTAAGGTGGTGCAGATATCACTAGAGAATTTCATACTCCAGTCATTGTATATTGTACGGAAAATTAAACTTTCAAGTATGGTATGTATGAAGCCATTGAATAATGTATGAAGACAATCCTCTAAACAGTTTGTCTTGTGATAAAGTTATACACTTATCAGAGTTACACGTTTTATACAAGGACCAGACCAAGACTATGGAGGGAGAGATAGAAAGCATTAATGTTTTAACATACTTAAACTGATCATATCAACCAGAGATGATTGACGGCAACACAATTCTTGGTAACAGTACAGGGCATGAAATTACTACTGTCTGGTTAGAAATATGATGAATGTAATTCAATTCATAATAGAGTAGATAATTCGCCAATATCAACTCAAATTGATGGGAAGCGCCAATATATTCATGATACTTCCAATCACATTTAATGGGGTTCTTCAAATTTAATTACAATTCAGTTTCAGCATATTATGAACTTGACATTTACATCTTCATGTAGTGTATCAGTAATCGACATGTAAGCTCTGTATTCTAATTGGACAGAGGTTTTATATCATTGAAATTATGACATATAGTTGTACAAACTTGGTAGCCTACCATCCAGAAGACTATACACACGAGTTCCTATGTGCACGAGCGTCAGCAGTGACACAGCAGGTAGTCATTTGCCATTACCGAGACAATCGTCGCTAAATCACCATGATTGAATGAGTAAAAGAACGATGTGAAAAGTCATAAAAAAAATACCCAGGCCTCAATCCAGTCAACTCACATTTGCAATGTAAACGGACAACCCAGTATCTCGAATCTTTCCACTTCAAAATCAACGCCAATAGTCGCTTTGTAATCTTTGTCGAAAGATTCTTTACAGAATCGCGACACCAGCGAGGTCTTCCCCACACCGACGTCACCAATAATGATCATCTTGCATATCTTCAACCTGTAAATTTGTTTTGAACATGATTTACAGTTGGAGACACTTTTTGATCATGCAGAGAGGAAGATTTTCAATTTTTTTAAATTTAATTGGCAGACTTGCAAATTGATAAGAAGATTAAAATAAGCAAACCCTACCTCACGCCTGGCATCAGTCAAACCACGATCTACTTCTACTGATATTTGGTTTGACGACAATCATTATTTATATACCATTGCCCAAACAGTTAAATTGCATGTCTCTATCGAGATTACAACTTATTCGCTCAAACTCAATACCTATTGAAGAACATCAAAACATAACATACATTGATGAAGTATGAGGGTCAGCCTAATAACAGAGTAAGAGCATCACTTCAATAAACAATCCATATCTTGGACCAGTTCAGGGACATGGTGTCTCAAGTAAATAGAATTATTATAATTCCAATCTGCTGACATGACGTCTGGGCATCAACGCCGTGTTTCCAAGCAATACCAATCTATGCTAACACTACTTTGAACTTAAAAAATCGAAAATGAATAAAGCAAGCAGTTTGGCTTGAAATAGAAGTGGGAGTAGTTCAAAAGCACAGACACTGAGTATGCCTCCTACAATTCTGAAGTAGACATAAATGTACGTTACTGACCATTTCCGATAATAATCAGTCAACTTAGTGTGATACCCTTACCCAACACTGACAGCCTGATGGCTTCGGCACATCTCGCGGGTTCTTGGGTCAAAATCGTGATTCTTGTCGACGACGGCTTGCTCGTGAAAACATTTTGGAAACGTCGAGATGACTCGATCCTTATGAACCTTGTGATGGATTCGGCCAACATCCGAAGCCATAATATAGACTAGCGATACACAGCTAAAATGCTACCTAATGTGGAAGCGTAACAGTGAATCGTTACAAAAGGTTGAACCGTAACTGTAATAAACATGAAAAAATGTTTCATAACAGTCCAACGTTAACAGTTTTTGTCACTGGTTAACAAAAGAATGGCAAGAACACATTTACATTTGGCAGATTTACGTCATGCTATCGTATTACTACCAAGAGATAGTTACGTTATGAAACAAAAATACTATCAGCAGGTAATTACATCAACGCCACGAAACAAAAACACATGGCCTTAGGACTTGCAGCCTAAGATATAGAAAGATTGATTTTACGGAATTAGCTCCACCAAATGTTACACTCCAATATGTGCAATAGACTAGCCACACCATTGCATAGTGGATACACAGCAACATGTCCAAAACCATCAAATAATAATGCTGCTGCTCAGGCTTGATAAAACTAAACTATCATATTCACAGGCGATGTTTCGTTCCGACAAAACAGGCTGATAGGATAGGATGTGGTCAAATGTTACATTTTCCACACAGAGATTCTGCTAGGTCTGGTCTTGCCAGCTTGTTATCGTGCACCCTAGACATGCCTATGAGCAATATCCGGATAAAGGGACTTGTTTCTAAAAACTTACTTCCTAAAACTAACCTTCATACCGTGAATCTTTTTCTGATGGGATTTCAAAGCATGGGGATGCCTATATTCGACGCCGCAAACCTCACACTGATAGCTCGGTTTCCGATGCGTGGCTTTATGATGATGCAGCGAACCGCGATGGCTAAATGTTTTCCCACATTCATCACAAGAAAATGGCCTTTCCTTGGTATGGGTGCGAACGTGGGCATCAAATGTTGATTTGTAAGCAAACGAGTCATCACAAATGTGACACATGTAGGGATGTACTTTAGTATGCACCCTACGGTGGATATTGCGATTGGCTCTTTGAGAAAATTTTTTACCACAAATTTCACATTCGAATGGTTTTTCAGATGTATGAGTTCTACAATGCACGCGTAGTAACTGGTTACTGACAAATGCTTTATCACAAACCGGACATTTGTGTCGTCTCTCTTTGTGCATCGCTGAATGTTTCACAAGACGATAGCTATTAAGAAATGAAGCATCACAGATTTTACAGACGTAGTTCTTTTCCGATGAATGTATCGCCTCGTGATAACGAAGGGCCGTTGCATTGCTACATACCTTCGAGCATATAGGGCATCGATATTCCTTGTTGCCACAATTGTGTTTTTTAGTATACCCAGTACCGCAGATGCCGCAAATTTGCAATGTGTCATTCAAATGTTTCTGAAAGTGCGTCCGGACAGTTTGAACGAGGGAATACGTTTTTGGGCATACCGGGCATTTATATCTCCCATCTTCGGTTTCCTCAAATTCATCCTTCGGAGCTTTCTGTTTTGGCTCCATCTTCGCCTTAATTTCCTTTGGTTTCTTGGGTTTCTTTTGCGAAGTTTTTTTCTCGCTTTTAGCGACTTTACGAGGTTTGCGATTTTGCTGTTTCACATGCTTTTTGGGAATCGCTTTGACTTTCTTAGGAGCAGATTTCCGCTTTTCGGCAAGATCAGCAAGTAAATCGCCGAACGTTTTCACTGCTCCTGGACGGGATTTTTCAGGTTTGTGGTGGTCAAGTTCATCAAGACGACTCACTGACGATTGGTACGGCAGAAAGTCGGCAGCGCCGACATTTCCTTGAATAAGGACATCGTCCACATCCGAATCAACTTCAGAATTCTCTGATTTTCGAATTTTCGAAGTGACGTTATCGATTTCACTCACATCAGATTCTTCAGACTCGAGAATTTCAGGTAAGCTGTAGCCAAAATTATCGACTATATCGTTGAGCTGCGAGTCGTCATCAGAGCTGAGGTCGGCAAAACTGTCATCATCCATTTATGCGATAAATCATTCTTTTCAATACCATTAATGTTGCTAAATTTGCATCACTGCGACGTCGCCTTCTATTTGCTCCTAATAACTCCGCAGCGAAGTAAACAACACTATACAACACGGACTCGAGTCTACTCTCGTCTCGTCGACCGGTTGATAGACACCATAGAATACATCAAAACTAAAAGGTCCGTTTTTTCAATGAAATCGGATTTGTCGGAATTTTCGGATATTGCGTTTTATAGGAAGGAAAGGACGTAGTTTATTTTTGTCCTTGATGTTTTTGCGGCAAATTATCCGACTCATAATACACATAAAAACGATCTGTGCAAATGCATACCATGACTGCATGATGTAGGCCTACATATGCCGCTGGACATGGAGGCCGTGCGAATATAGCCTTCTACGGCGTTCTACGGCTTTCTAAGTCTTGCACCACCCCTCAATGCTATCCCAGTAATGCATGAGCTCCAAGCAAAGAAGTCATGGATCCCAGTGTTACTAATCAGGTCTTTGATCTGGCCCGGCCGGGGATTGAGCCCACGACTTACCGATCAAGAAGCTGGACGCTTCATCATTGCACGCTATCTTGTCGGCTCGGTGGTTCCCAGGACACACGAAAGAGAATGCGATAGACACATGACACAATGATTATATAAATCACGCCGACTTCCTCCCCTTGGTCGCCGTTCGTTCTTTAAGACACCTTTACAAAAACAAACTTGAGAAGGAAACGAATAAAAATAGTAAGGAAAACCGACTCGAAGACTTGTGATTCTCAATCGGGGGTCCTAACCTAATTTGTATTTTCTAAGGTGGGGAAATCATAAGGCAGTTTCGCTTCATAATTGCAGAAACTTCAGAATGAACGTCGACAGAATTCAACATCTTCGGGCGTATACCCATTGGCAGGAACGAAACAACACTTCGTCAGGCCCCTAAAAAAAACTTGGGTCTTGGGCTCCCATAGAGTGATAAACCTACCCCCAATAAAGTTTTTCGCTTTTGCCACGAAATTAGTCGCACTGTTTAGCGAGCCAGCGGGAAGGGCTAAAATCTTCGATAATTCATGATAAAATCGGTCAATATATGATCGGGAATTGCATATAGGCTCTCAATTTCTTCTTCTCTCTGTTCACGTAATCTGATTTACCGGTAGAGCTGAGTGAGGTGTCTTGGAGACTGTAGGGCCCGTTGGTGTGACTCTGTAACATGATGTTATTTCGTGACCTCCAGTGACCTCTAGTCTGCCATATCAAAAAATATAGAATCGCCCAAACGTAGGCTATTAAACCAAAAGACGCACACGATTTCAAATTGGCATTCCTTCATTGGCATATAACTTTTCCCTGCGGGATGGTATTTGTCTTGTGAGGTTCAGATTGTCAAGGCGCCTATGGACAATTAAACCTATATGTATTTTGTATAGAGAGAGAGAGAGAGAGAGAGGGGTATGATCAGGGCCGTAACAGCACTTCGTCAGCCCCCCCAAAACGTTGGTCTAGGGCCCCCCATACGGTGATAAACCGAACTTCTGGGGGGCTTCGCCCCCCAGACCCCCCCTCTGGCAATCCGATCTTTGCCGCTACTTGTCATCTACATTGGCTGTCCGTTTAGTGAGTCAGATATTCCCGCCTGGACGCGCGAAGCGCGAAAAATTTATATAATTCATGATTGAACCGGTCAATATTATCGGGCGTACACCCGTTGGCAGGAATGAAACAGCACTTCGTCAGCCCGCTCAAAAAAATTGGGTCTTTGGCTCCGATAGGGTGATAACCCGCCCCCGCCCCCTCGCCCATCACATTGTTCGCTTTTGTCACGAAATTAGTCGTACTATGTCTAGTGAGCCAGCGCTAGGCGCGAAAATTTTCGATAATTCATGATTAGGGCTGGGCAAAATCGAGTACCGGAGTGATTCGATTTTGAATCACGTAATATGCTTCGAGTCGAGTCCAGTAATCTAGTATCACCCATTATGACGCCATGACTTAATATAATACGTCAAAGTTCAAATATCTAACTCTTATGTCACCACAAATAATTTAATGCCTGTTATCCGTCTCATAAATGATACTTTGGTATTTTTTTCGACCGTACCGACTTCATTTCACTTGGTGATGATGTTGTGGGATAATCATGACTTCGGAAATGTGCTACATCCAGTAACCTTCGTAGCTTTGTACCATATGTTTCGTATGCTACGATACAGCCAATCAAGGTTCCAAAGCTTCTACAGTGAAAATTAGTATCGAAACTATAATTCTCGTTGATAAATT
Organism: Botryllus schlosseri; assembly: GCF_051294905.1. NCBI lineage: Eukaryota > Metazoa > Chordata > Ascidiacea > Stolidobranchia > Styelidae > Botryllus > Botryllus schlosseri. The sequence continues at coordinate 12,639,001 of NC_137247.1, read as the reverse complement.
AACATTCAGTGGCGAGAAGAGTACAATTTCAGTACTCAAAAGAATCGTCCTTTACTACTCGACTCGAATCATTAAAATTAATACTCGATTCTGATTCGAGTACTCGAATCATTGTGCCCAGCCCTGTTCATGATAAAAGCGGCCAATAAGATCGGGAATTGCATATATATTGCTATCAATTTCTTGTCCTCTCTGCTCACGTTATCAGATTTACCGGAAACTGTAGCGCCCGTAAATAATAATTAAACATCTTCGGGCGGGCGGACCCGTTGGTATGACTTCGTTACATGATGTGACGTGACGTGACCTCCTGTCTGCTATATCAAAAAATATAGAATAGCCCAAACGTACTAAACTAAAAGACGCAGACGATTTCAAATTGGTATTTCTTCACTGGCATATAATTCTTCCCTGCGGGATGGTATTTGTCTTCTGAGGTTCAGATTGCCAAGACAGGAACATTTGGCGCCAGTCATTTAGGCGCCTATTGACAATTAAACCTATATGTATTTTGTATATATAACGAAGTTTTCGGACAGCGTAAGGGCAGTCCTTTTCGGCCAAAGTTTTCGCGCTGATCGTTCTGGCACACTTCTTGGAGTCGCATGTAATATGTCCTAAATCGTTATATGTCTTGGTGCGTCGTGGCGCTGTAATGACCAACGCCGATATGTCTATTTCTATAAATCTTGCGTGTTTTTTCTTGGAGGATGAGTACAAATATTGAAGATGTTTGGCAGGTTGACATCGCGCGCAGCGCGAAAAAAAATTGAAAAAGTTGCATAAATTTAAAAAAAATACTCTTTAATTTATGCTAATTCACGAAATAATTTTGGGCCCCCTTCGAGCTCGGGCCCCCTTCAATTGGGGGTTTGGGGTGCGGCAGTTACGGTGCTGGGTATGATATTCTTTTTCGCCTGCACCATCGAGATGCTTTGACGACGGAGTTGCGATAGGGCCCCATGAGGCCATCTAGTCTGCGCCCCGTTTTTTTTCTCCTCCATGCTATCGGTGATTGCTGAGCGCCTAGCAGGATAGCTGTGGATACCAATTTTCGAGTCTTTGGTATGCCCCGGCCGGGGATCGAATCCACGACCTACCGCTCGAGAAGCCGGACGCATAACCATTACACTATCTCGCTCGGTATAACGAAGTTTTCAGTCAGCATAACGGCAGTCCTTTTCGGACAAGGTTTTCTAGCACACTTCTTGGAGTCGCATGTTACATGGCCTAAAACTTTATATGTCTTGGTGCATCGTGGCGCGATAATGGCCAACGCCGACACGCCCAATTCTATAAATCTTGCTTGTCTTTTCTTAGGGGAAGAGTACTCAAAAATCAAAATTATATCAATATCTGGCAACTGGAAATCGCGCATAGCGCGAAAAACTTTCAAAAAAATTGCATGAATTTTCAAAAAATACTCTATAATTTATGTTAATTCACGAAATACATTTGGGTCCCTTTTGAGCTCGCTCCCCCAATTGGGGGGTTTATAGTGCGGCGGTCACGGTCCTAATTGCAGGGACAGGATCATTAGGCGCCAGCCATTTAAGCACCCCAAAATCTAAATCGATGGCTTCGAAATACATGCGTCGGTTTTATATGGCCGTAAATCATTTTGGGATCGCACTTTGCGGAGTCCCTTTATATGGGGTTACCAACTTACCATACATCCTCTTTTTTGACTTTTTTTGAAAGTGTCGTCGGATGACGCCCAAATCAGAGTTGGATCAATTGTAATGGGTAATTGAGCTGAATGTAATTAATTACATTTTTTCATGTAATTGTAATTGTAATTAAGGCATTTCTATTTTGTGTAACTGTAATTGTAATTTGATCAAAATTTTGCTCAATTACAATCTCAATTACATTTTCATGGAAACCTGACAATCACAACATAAAATAATCATTTAATCAATCATTTATTCGTCGCACCGGTGAAAATCCGGTACGAACCAGGATGAGGACGAGGGGCCTTAAAGCCTTAGTTAAACAGTCCCCACGCGTAATAATTAGCCTATTTACATCGGTGTTCTATGCGTGCTGCACTATAACTAGATAATTCAGTCACGCTAAACTGTTTCCCATATTTCAGTAGCAACAGAAAACTTTGTGAATTACAATATAGGCTAAACCAGTGGTTCTCAAACTGGGGGCGCGCCCCATTGGGCGGCGTGAAAGCATCTGAACGGGGCGTGACGCTCCAGCGAACTGAAATCTTTTCCGCGCTTGGCCCGATTCACCTCCGTTTTATGGTTATTGCTCGGTATATAGTTGGAATTTCGTATTGGAGAATTATCTTGTCAACAGTCATAACCTTCCATACCATCAAACTATATGTAAAGATTGCTAACTTTCTGGTTTCATTGTGTGCTATGACGATAAGGGGGCACGGAATATTCACTGTAATAAAGGGGGCGTGTCTAAAAAAGTTAGAGAACCAGTGGGCTAAACTAAATCCTAATCTTTCAAGAATGGATGAAAAGCAAATAAACTCGTCTGAAACCTGTGCTGAACCATTTCCTACACCACGGTCAAAGTTTTTTTAAATCTCTGACCAGTACCGAGGCTTGTTGCAACAATAGCAAAAAAATTCAAGTTTCCAACCAAGGCTTCATCAAACTTGGTCACGCATTTGTACAGATGTTATCCCAATCTTACCTCCAATCTTGGCCTTATTTACTGGGGCCAGAAACATTTTCGCACCCTAATGTTCATCAAATGCAATCTAACAGTTTCCGAGCAAGTGAAAATGTAAATGCGAACCAAAATATTGTAATTCTTAGTTATCAGGAGGTTCTTTCCTTTTGCATTTATTTTTATTTTACGCGCCTTATCGGTATCATCCTTATCGCTGACGCCTTACCAATTACATTTCATTATCCTGACTCAGCTCTGTGTAGCCTAATCGTTTGATTACATTTCATTGACTGTCATGTAGCCTAGTCGCTGTTACTCGCTCAAACCTTTGGTTCTTAACAGTCGCTTGAAACGTTTTTCTGTGCTTGTAGTTTTCAGTAGCTTATTACGTCGCTACGGCTGTCAAAGAACACCTCTTTACTGAATAAATTATCTGTTTAAAAGCAATTGTAATTGTAATTATAATTGTAATTATTTACATGTTTAACAGTAATTGTAATTGTAATTGAATTAAAATATTGTAATTACTCCGACTCTGGCCCAAATGTCATCTTTTTAAAGAATTTTGGGTAAATAATGGAAAAATAGACTTAGATACAGTAAATCAGCACTGAGGTAACGTTCCGGCGGGCATTTCGGGAGCTGGGCCGGGAAGTTGACCTGGGACCTGAGCCAGAAAGTTGACCTTTTTTTAGTTAACCGACCACGATATGGGAAAAATTTACCATTTTCAGGATTTTCCTCCGGATTTGCAAGTTGTAAAATTTTGAAAAAGTGCCTCTTCAGATTTCCAAAATATGGTAATCCTATACTTTATATGTCTTCGTGTACTGAACTGACACCCCTGGACTCAATCAACCCAACGATCTCGGGCTACTCTAGTGCATCTATTGCTGGTACTATTGTATTCTCATGATTAAGAATGCAGCTACATTCAATTCTGGGTTTGTGCGGAAGAGTTTTTTTCGAGATACCGATAATAAAACCAAGAGAAGTATGGACACTAAATCGCGCGAAGGGCGAAGAAAATTTTTAGGTTGCTTTCATCTGCTCCAAAATACTGTAATATTTATTGATTTTATGAAAATTTTCCAAACATTTGGGGGGAGCGATCGCCCCGTTCGCCCTTCCTTGGATACGCCAATGCAATACAGGTACCTATGCGTGGGGTGTTGCTATTGCGTAAGATATGGCATTCATCTTTCGGTTAGTCGTGGGCGTATGGTCAGTATATATATATGGGATGAATATTTCATTCTTTATGGTGGTTTTTAGAATCAAAATCAAAATACCAGTGCGTTAAGTATATAGGTTCTATAAGATCTAGTCAAGTGCTAAATATCGCTTAAGTATCGTGTTATGCATATTATCTATTATGCATTTCGGTATTAGCGTTTGCGCGCGCATATGGTCGATTTCAGTTGTTCATCGGGCCCGCTTCGCGTTTCACCCTCTATCCCAGGGTCGGCCAACCGGTGGACCGCGAGAAGGTTTTGAGAAGCCCGCGAGCTAATTTCCAAAATTGGTAATATTATTAAAAATGGATTGCACAGATTGTGAAGTTGCAAGGCCAACCAAAAATTTGATTAATCCGGCCGCAACACTAAAATACTAAAATATCAGTTCCGACCCATTAGCAGATCCATGAGCCAGTCACAGTTTGGTAGATCTTTGTACACTACAATACAGCAGAATAATTTGCGATAGATTTATCAAAAGTAAAATTTTTTTACACGCTTCGAGCGTTGTCACTCGATTTCATGCTTTTAATATTGTTACCACTTTATGAAAATGCAGTGGCGGCTCGTCCTATAGGCCAACAGGGGCATTGCCCCACCTAACATTCTGTTCAATAAGAATTATTTATTATTTATAGACGCACAGCAATCGAAATCACAGCGAAACCCGCATTATTCTTGTGCTTTCGCTTGTAAATGCCCATACCTAGCGAAGTCTTTGCGAAAATCGAATTCTCTTCTGTGTTTTCGCTTTGTGAATGCCTAGCCGTCGCTTGCTCCGGTAGCGCTCATAACAAGCTTTCACTGTCTGTTCTCTCAAAGCCGCGCACAATAAAGAAACGGTGATTTACTCTCTCCTATTCATAAAATTACCGAGCAAGTGGGCAACCTACCTAGTTGCCCTTAAGGTGTGATGTAACAATCGTATCTATATATGAACTAGGTTACCGTAATATGCGTTGAGTCGACCTTTGCTGTTATAGGTCGATTTTGACGATGTTTCGCTGCATGATAATTCTTGTAACTTGGTATGTTATGTCGTGAAGGTCGTATCGTATTTAACACTGCTCCAAGTTTCAGGGTTGCTACTTAAAGTGTACGGTAAATGTCGTTTCCAAAGTTGACTGTGTGCTGGCTGATCCGTCATGTATCGCAAACAGATTTTACTCAAAAGCGGGTATTGGTCTCCATTGATTTTGGCGATGTTCCATACCGAGATCGGTCATGACATTTGGCATAGTTGGTCTTAGTGTTAGTATCGATCGCCGTACAAAGTTTAAAGTTTATCACTGAACTATGTGGGTGGTAATTTCGTTTCTTAAGTCGAGCGAGAGCTGACTCGCCATTTATCACTAACAGATTTTACGCAATACCGGTATTGGTCTCTATCGATTTTAACGATGCTCCATACCTATATCCGTCTTGAGCTTTTGGACGGTATATCTTGATTTCAGTATCGAACGCTGTGCCAAGTCCCGAGGTTGACACTCAGTGATTAGGGCAGTAATTTCATTATCGAGGTCAACTATGGTAGGCCTAACGCTCAGCACCGTAACTGCCGCACCCCAAACCCCCCAATTGGTGGGGGCCCGAGCTCGAAGGGGGCCCCAAATTATTTCGTGAATTAGCATAAATTTTAGAATATTTTTTGAAAATTTATGGAATTTTTTCCAAAATTTTTCGCGCTGCGCGCGATTTAAAGTTGCCAAATATATTGATTATTTCGTACTCTTCCCCCAAGAAAAAACACGCAAGATTTATAGAAATTGACATATCGGCGTTGGCCATTAACACGCCACTACGCACCAAGATATATAACGATTTAGGACTTATTACATGCGACTCCAAGAAGTGTGCCAGAACGATTGGCAGCGCGAAAAGCTTGGCCGAAACGGACTGCTCTTACGCAGACCGAAAACTTCGTTATATATACAAAATAAATGGCTTAATTGTCCATAGTCGCCTAAATGACTGGTGCCATATGTTCCTGTCTTGGCAATCTGAACCTCAGAAGACAAATACCATCCAGCAGGAAAAAATGCCAGTGAAGAAATACCAATTTGAAATCGTGTGCGTCTTTTAGTTTAGTACAGGGCCGGCCAACCCGTGGCCCGCGAGAAGGTTTTGAGTGGCCCGCAAGGAATTGCCAAAATGAGTAATATTATCAAAAATGGAATTCACAGATTGTGAACTTGCAAGGCCAACCAAAAATTTGATTAGTCTGTCCGCAACACTTGAGATGTGATGATTAAAATATCAGTTCCAACGCATTGGCAGATCCATGGGCCAGTCACATTTTGGTAGATCTTCGAACACTACTATAAAGCAGAATAATTTGCGATAGATTTATCAAAAGTAAAAAATTTCTACACGCTTCGCTCAACATGTTGTCACTCGATTTCTTGATTTTAATATTGTTACCCCTTTGTGAAAATGAAAGAACGCCTAATGTGCCAGATCGAGTCTAACTATATTCGCGATTACGCGACAAAGTGTCGTTCAACATACGCGACCTGGCGTTTGCGCTCGCAAAAAGACCGTCGACTATGAAAACTAGGCAGAAAATGATTGACGCATGTTGGTAGAAGCTTTCGATATCGATATGTCGATCAGGCGCCGAATAGTCCATTCCTTGCAAACTGAGCCCAGCGATATACAGCAGGCCCGCAATATAGTCAAGTGACAATATTATTGACCCATGAACTTCGAAAATTTTCGCGCTTAGCGCGGCTAGTGGTCCGCACAATAGTTCTTTAATCAAATGTTGCCCTTTGGCTGAAAAGGTTGGCCACCCCTGGTTTAGTACGTTTGAGCGATTCTATATTTTTGATATAGCAGAAAGGAGGTCACGAAATAAAATCATGTAACGAAGTCATACCAACGGTTCGCCCGCCTGAAGATGTTTAATTATTATTTACGGGCCCTACAGTTTCCGGTAAATCTGATAACGTGAGCAGAGAGGACAAGATATTGATAGCAATATATATGCAATTCCAGATCTTATTGACCGATTGTATCATGAATTCTCGAAAATTTTCGTGCTTCGAGCTGGCTCACTAAACAGTGCAGCTAATTTCGTGGCAAAAGCGAAGCACTGTGATGAGGGGTCGGTTTATCACCCTATGAGAAACCCAAACCCAAGTGTTTGTGAGGGGGACGGGGCTGACGAAGTGCTGTTTCGTTCCTGCCAACGGGTATACGCCCGAAGATGTCTAATTATTATTGGGTGGTCCATCATATTGCCCGATTCAATCATGATTTACTGGAATTTTTCGCGCTTCGCGCGTCTTGGCGGGAAAAGCTGTCTCACTAAACAGACACCGAATTCCGAAGTGAAATAGCGTCAAAAAGCGAATAACCAAAGGGTGGTCTGGGGGGCGAAGCCCCCCAGAGGTTAGGTTTATCACCCTGTGGGGGGCCCAAGGCCAACGTTTTGGGGGGGGGCTGACGAAGTGCTGTTACGGCCCTGCTAACGCTGACTACCGCATTGCGGATTTCACGCAAAAGCCGGAGTTGGTCTGTGCTAATTTTAACTGTGTTTCATACTGAGATAGGTGATGAGATGATGATCTCATGAAACAGTTTACTAAGATTCTCGGTTTGCATTCAAATATTTACTTTATTTTATATTCTCCAATGTCAATTTCACCGTGAAATTGTGGCCTTCAAGCCATTTGCTTACAACCCAACGTCAAGCGCGTTAGCTCATATAGTTCGTTTTCGATGACGGCTAACAGCTGATCAGCCTATTCCTCAATATATTTTACGCAAAATTCAGTGTTTTTAGGCAAGACTCGGCCCTTATCAGCCTGGGAATTGTCCATTGATCTAATCGTGCACGGGAGGAAAGCGCACTCTTACCTTTTCCCAACGTATTGCGATAAAAAAAATGAAAGGCTGACGTATTAGCGAGGATAAGGACGCCTTGTTATACACTTTTACACTGCTGGTGCCAGGGGACAGTGTCTCTAGTTCGACCGAAATTGGGTATCGTGATCTGAAGCATGTGGTCTACTGCAAACGTTGTCTCTATATTACCCGATAGTCGACATTGCTCGGCTCGAGTTGACTTGTTTATATTCTAATACATCTTTTTCCGAAGTTAGCCACTAGTGAACTTTTAAAATTCCTATAGTTGAAAAATCGCTTTCTATCAACTTTGCTGCAGTAGTTAGGCTCGATGCGTTAGATGTGCTCCCGATTCTCAACGCTCTCATTCTGGGTATTCCATATTTCAATGAACTCGGCATTGAACAATGAATAATGAACATTTTGCAACTATGAAATCACGCCGCGCGCAATAGGCCTGCTGATACAAACGTTAAAATATGCAGGTATGAACAACTGTACTTGATATTTTCTTTCGAATAATTTGAAATACGTAAGTCTTGTTTACCATGCTTAATGTATATACACCATACAAACTGTGTGTGACCACCACGAAGTCACATTTTCACGTTGGAATACACTATTGTGACGTCATTTAGACAATTAAAATCGCGTACACCCCTTGCCCCACCACCCGATATTATCACGAGCCGCCACTGTGAAAATGAAAGAACGTCTAATGTAGGTTTACCATACGTCCTCTTTTAAGAGGATTTGTCCTCTTTCTTGACTATTTTTAAAGTGTCCTCGGATGACGCCCTTTATTTGTCATCTATTTTGAGATTGTGTCCTCTTTTCTGAGAATTTCGGTCATATCTATAGCAGAATTCAACTGATATGCCGTAAATCAGCACCAGAGTTACGCTCCGGCTGGTATTTCGGGAGCCGGGTAAAAAGTTGACATTTTTTATTAGTCAACCTCCCGGCAGTGTGAGGGAAAATACTGTGTTTTGGGCACCAAGCGAGAAAGTCGACCTTTTTTTTTGTCTACCGACCACAATGTGGGAAAAATTTACCATTTTTTGAGAATTCTCCTCCAGTTTTGCAAGTTTAGAATTTCTGAAAAAGTGTCCTTTTTTCAGATTTTCAAAATATGGCAACCCTAGTCTAATGTATATTGAGTCTAACTTATTAGCGATTACGAGACAAAGTGTCGTTCAACAAATGCGACCTTGCTTTTGCGGTCGCAGAAAGATTATGAAACCTAGGTACAAAATGGTTGACGCATGTTGCATGGTCGAAGCATTCGATATCGATATGTCCATTGTCATGGCGCCGAATAGTCAAGTCCATGCAAACTGAGCCCAGCGATAAACAGAATGCCCGCAATATAGCCAAGTGAAAATATATTTGACCTATGAACTTCGAAAAATTTTCGCGCTTCGCGCGGCTAGTGGCCCGCGCAATTGTTCGTCAATCGAATGCGGCCCTTTGGCTAAAAAGGTTGGCCACCCCTGCTCTATCCCATTATGTTTTTGCTGGTTTGTGTAGTTTTCATTCTGATCTCGTCGGTTTTTGATATCTTCGGCGTAGGCCTATCTTTTTCTACTCCCATATTTCGCATTTCATTTTCTTGAAGGTTGTAATCGCGATCAGTTTGTGCGGTCCTTCGTAGATGTTTCTGAGGATTTATTCTGTATAAGCGTTGATGTCGGTTTGCAGAGAGTCCCCGAGGTCGGATCTGACAAGGCAGAATATATATTTTTTTTAATTGGTCATATCGTGAAGATATGATATATGGTTAAAAGGCTGCTTTTGCAGAATTTGCAGTTATTTTCAGTTCTGGATCTTATTCCTCCTTGTCCATTTCGCTTCGTTCTTCTTTGCGCCTGTAAAATATGCTTGATTACGATATTAATACGATATGATATTTCTCTTTGGTGATGTTGTGCTTTATGGCGTCGTTGTATAGCCGCATTTTTTTCCAATATGTGAAATTGTTGGGTTGTCTATATAGAAACGATGCTCATTTTTTTTTCGGTCGCTGCAGCGATCCCTAATTTAATACTCAAATAATCGCAATCCATGAAAATATCAATATATTCTATAGTAATGAGAAAAATAGAATTGCATTTCTTCCTTCCAGCTCGTCAATCCCCGGTCATCGTTCGGTCTCGGTTCATCATCAGTGTTCGATTATCATCATCTCAGGTCTCCGTCCTTCGAACGAAATCAGTGAAGCGTCCTGATGTGTATCTAAGAATCCGCATTGTTACTTCTGTATGTCATTAACCCGTGTCAGTAGTCAATAGGCATATCAGTTTTATCGAGAATTTCACGTTCGATCGCGGTGTTACATTCTTGCGGGCGTGATTCTACCCAGCCAAAGAGAATGGCACTGTGTCCCAGTTTCAAACCGCTGATTTAATCAGATACAACTAGAGTGGTGCCCAGTACGAAAACGTTTTACAAAACATTAATACGGTACGCGAGTATACTACGGTATACGCTATTGGCTACACCCACTTAGCTACACCTCATTACGCACAACACATAGCCTGGCAGCCACTTCATTCTAGCTATAGATCTAAAAGCATACCTTTCCCAATGCCGAATTGGCTATTCATACGCGAAACAAAACTTTATATTGTTAATTTATTCGCTAGAAGCTTCTCGACTGACTCCAGTAGCGAACGTCAGTAAGGGTAGGGTTACCACACGTCTACCACCTGATGAAGTGAAGGAAAATACAGTATTTTGGGCGCTGAGCGAGGAAGTTGACCTTTTTTTTAGTCAACCGACCACGAAGTAAGAAAAATTTACCACATTCAGGATTTTCCACCGGTTTTGCAAGTTTGAAACACGTTTTGTATCGCTACTACTTATCATGCTCCTGTCTACTAGTTGTTTGTTATTATTACGTCATACAGACAAAATAGTTCCTACATTTCGAATTTGATTCACCCTATTACAATACTGACGTTCGCTACTGATGAGAGCAATGTTCCCTCTAAGCTGCGCACGTGCGCAAATGCGCAGTGCTGAAGCGGTCTCTGCGCACAAAAAACCTCCGTTGCGCACAAAAAATCCGGAATGATGACCTTTTTTTTTCAGTCGTTACACACTGTTGTCCAAGGGTCTGCGCAGTAAGTTGGTGATCGTGCGCAGACTCGTCAAAAATTAGAGGGAACATTGGATGAGAGTCAGTCCAAAAGCTTTTAGCGAATAAATTAACAATATGAAGTTATTGTTTCGCATTGTTCTGAACTTCTGTTCCCCAAATAGCTTACTTCTTACAGTCCTTTTTCAGTGTCTGATAGATAGACTTCGTTCGCCCTTCCAATCATTTCATGGCCGTAGCAATAATGCAATATAGTCATTGGTCATGGTGGCGTTAAGGCGTACATGATAAATATAATCAATAATCATATATAACGGACATAGGCGCCGAACCTGGGCATGCAAGGCATACCTAGACATTTTTTTGAGGTATACGGCATGCCTAGAATTCGGTTTGGCTTTGGCATGAATCGGCATAAACCCCGATTGTGTTATTTAGAACGAATCGCGATGTATTTCCGTTTACGACATTACCTGCTATCGCTTATGTGAGCGAGGTAACCCGTTGCGCGCGGCCAATTAGCTACAAGCGCGTTGCCAATTAACGAGATTTGTCTGTGCACAATGTAACGCGACGCGATCTCCCGCTGAGATGATCGCGAAATTGTGTCATTGATTGCCGTGCGCTCGGCAATCGTCGCTTTCGACGCTTGCCTGCTTTGCGTCTCCTACAAGCCTAGTTTCACTCGCTTGAGCATGATGAACAATCACATCAGCAGTAGGCCCGGTGCCATCGCTGCCTGCACTATCGCATCTGCATTGACGCACACAATATTATCGCTTGCCTACACAATCGCATCTGCAACAGGCCTGGTACGAAAGATATCATCGCTGGCCAACTATCGCGTCTAGAGCCGAGCATGCGTTGGCTCCCATCTCTCGAGCCTAGCATGCGTTAGCTCCAATCTTTCAATGGCTTGGTGACCATGCCGTTAGGTGTTTGTTGGTTAGCGATTGTAATTAAAGAGCGACATCGCTGACCTGAATGACATCGAATGTCCGCAGACACCAGACATGTGCGATTGTGAGTGCGCCGTGCATGCGTAAGTGAATTCCGCTAATACCTAAACATAACCATCAGAAGATGTGTGTCAACTGTGAAGGCTTGAGTTGTAAAAGACGAGAAAGGTTTGAACAACCTGAAATCGGTGCCATTATAGAACAGATTCCATAACAACTCTGACATTTTGCCTTGCGCAAATCGTCGCCGAGGTTACGTAATACGCGTTGATAAGCGGCGATCGCTAGCGATCAGGGACTCGCTAATTGACAGCACTTCCGTACTCGTTGACAAGCTTATCATACGCGCAAGTTTGTTAACACGAAGATATTACATAATCGGCATTTATGCATGCACTTAACCCTCATGAATTGATGCTATATTATCCCTAATTATCAATTCCGTCGGAGGAGAAAAAAAACGGGGGCGCAGACTAGATGACCTCATGGGGCCGTATCGCAACTCCGTCGCCAAAGCATCTCGATGGTGCAGGCGAGAAAGAATATCATATCTCTCTCTCTCTCTCTCATGACGTCATTCCTTTGTGACGTTATGGAACTCGCATGCCTAAGGAAAATTAGCGTTCGGCGCCTATGATCAGAGATATATCCCTGATCATATGAATGAAAGATCGCCTGACCCAGCTGACAAATGCCGATTGCACAAAATGCACGGTGCACGTGCACGGCACATGCGACGCTTGCTCAAACATGTTATTTATGATCCTGTTGAGTATTCGAAAACATAGTAATCGATATATTTACGATTGATCGAATCAATATAGGCAACTTCTGGTCTTTGTAATGATGTGCTGCCCCCATCTGAAGTGATTTCGCCCGGCCTCTTTGTGGCGTCGGTAAATATAGGACAAAGCAGTAAAAACATGGGTTCATCGAAGTTGATTTGCGAGTTTCCACAAAGCCTGGCAGCCAGCCTATGATTTGGGTTGATGAGAGACAGTGTTGATATTTCGTGGACTTTCGTTTTACTCACGCCAACGTACAGCGACCTGCGACTGTGTTATGTAAAAAGGATATCATGATTTTTGATATCGGACACTGGTGTTATGTAACCAGCGATTTGTTTTGAACTGGTGTTACGCAACGTACTGGCGTGAGTCAGCGTCGAGGGAAAAGAAGTTTATAAAGAAAAGCGGATAGCCAATCATCAGTTGCATTTTTCTACATTTGCAGAATTAAGATCGTACGTAACCCGAGTCCACACAGAGAGCACTATGAATTTTATGCAGGATCAAGGACGAAAGCTATTTCTTTTAACTTGGGCTTCGGCCTTCTCGCTGGTTGTGATATTCGTATTTACAGGGCTGGCCGGGGCGGGATTGGGTATGATTGATAGTTAGTAGGACAGTGCGCGTTTTAGCAATAATCAGTAATAAATGTATTTCAGGCCCATTCAACTTGACAATATCTGAAGTTTCTGGCAAATATGACACTGAAATTGTGCCAGCATCTTACACCTTCTTGATATGGAATCTCATATATCTCTGGCAAACTGCATGGATGATATACGCAGTGGTTGCTCTCTATAGAAAGAATGCTGACGGTTAGTATCGTTCACCTATTCTCTCATTTGTCATCTGTGTAGTAATAATTGTATTACTGGCATAACAAATTCTTAAGCGTCAATATTTCGACCACACAGTGTCATATTTAGGGTTACCGTACGTCCCTCCCTTTAGGAAGATTTGTCCTCCTTTTTCAGGTTTTTGAAAATGTCCTCCGAAGATGCGTAAATGTCATCCTTTTAAAAAATTCGTCCTCCTTTACTGCTTCTAGAACTGAGATGATGGATAGTTTTGAGTAAAAATGGGCATAAATGACGCTAAACAGAAAATTTGTGGTTCGGTCGTAAGCGGCGACCTTTTTTTTAGTCAACCAACAGAAAATGTGAAAGAAAAACCGCATTTCAAGAGTTGAGCCGGAAATTTGACCTTTATTTTGGTCAACCAACCACAATTTCGTGGTAAACTTACCATATTTTCCGGATTTTACTCAAGTATTGTAGGTCACAAAATTTTCCTGATTCCAAAATATGGTAACCCTCGTCATATTAGGATTAGATTTCACGTAATGCTTTGATTTCATATTTTCACTCATGAATGAACTTTTCACAGGTCCCTTATACCTCAATCCCATTGTGGTGCCTGTATCCTTCCATTTATCATGGATCGCCAGTTGCGGATTCTACATAGCATGGCTGTTTGCATGGAGCAATGAAAAGCTATTTGTTGCTTTTATAATGCTGTTCTTGTTCATTGTATGTGGATACGTGGCAAGTGCTGTTCAGGCCATTGCAACTGCTAACAATGTGGATAAGATAGCAAGGGATTCGAAGAAGGACTTAATCATGAATTATGTGTTGATACAGAATGGTGCTGATATCTTGTACGCGTGGTGTACTGTTGCGATGTTGGTCAATCTCTCAATGGCTTTGACTCATGATCCCATCTTTAACGGTTCCATTTCAAGTCAAACTGCAAGCTTAATTTCGCTATCTATTCTACTAGTACTGGTTATCGGCTGGTCTGTGTCTGAAAATACCGTGTTTTATAAGTTCTTCAGTTTCGTTTATACCTGGTACGGAGTTCTGTTGTGGGCTTCCATTGGTATTCTGGTAAAAAACTACAATCCTTCAAACCCGAACACAATCTTGACCTTTGTGATTCTTGCTCTAGCTTGTGTGGGGCTTGCAATCAAAATAACTGTATACATCCTCAAAACCAGAGGAAAGAAGATGCATGCGCATGAGAAATTGAGATTGTCCCCAGAAAATGAGTAGGCCAAACTATTGTTCCTATCAAGTTGTATCTGCAGTGCAATATATATTACACAAACTATTCCATTCGTACTAAAGTATCAATTTGCGCTCAAGAAATGGGCACAGTTGAATCAGAGCAGCACCAGTAACTTATTTCATACCAATGTATTATTCGCTGTGCTTTGAAAGCGCCAAGGAATATATAGTTTTTGGTCGTTGTTTGTTTTGGAATTGTACAGATGCCGTGTTCAGCCTACACTTCATAGAGATTACTTGCTGGGATATTGAAGCTAGGTTACAATTATTTTTCATACTTCATGTAGCTTAATTTTCGTGTTATGTTATGAATGGTATGCGTCTTATTAAATTTGTATATAAAACACGGGTCGAATTGAGAGCGTACGTCGTGTAAGACAACGCCAACTTGCCCATAAGTGCTGTGTAATGGAATGGGCTCAGGCAGTAGCCACACACAGCCTTCGATTTGATATTCCTTGTTCAGGACACCGTCATAACATGAGCATTCATTGAGTTAATTATTGGTCCCTCGAAACATGTTGAGGTGGAATGTCCTGATGTGATAGGGTGGAGTGAAAAATGAAAAATTTTGAATCTCAAAACGGACACTTGATATGTGGCGCCAAATTAAAAAAAAAAAATTTCTATATTAATTTTATGCTTGTGCACCCGATAGTGGTCGTGCAATTGCACCGAACGAGCCAAAAATAGCTAATTTCGCTATATATTGATGACCGCTTCTGCTAGTAAGCTGGTTTTCGACTTGGAAGCAACAAGTTTCTATCTCACTTCCATAGAACTTAGTCTTGAAAATGAACAGAGAAAAAGTTACAACCAAGTTATTGATTTTTAGGCTGTTTTAAGTAAAATCAGGCTCTGAAGCAGTGGATATGATGCCAAAAGCTTGTAGTGATTGATCTTATGACTGACAACTCCATATTGAAAGCACATAAATTGCAAATCTATATTGCAAACACAAAATCATTAATTCTATATTGAAAAAAGATATATTTCGAAGATGGTTTCACTACCAGAGTATTAGTATGCATAAACTTTGAAATCTTGTTTCGAGATTTCAGTTTTTGTCTGATGAGGCCATCTCTACGTTCAAATCGCCATACATGGGCAATGGGTATATGCTTCGTTCACCACTTTAACGTCTCTTTCCACTGCCTGGTTGGGCCAAGGATGATTGATCCTTAATGGCGATGACCTTGGATTTTCCAGCTCGTGGATGTTCCACATCTTTTAGATGCAAGTTGACAGTTTGGTGGTATGATTTGGCCTTGATGTTTATAATTGGGATTTTGAACAATCTGATTCTAGTGTCAACATTGTTTTTAGGTTTCGGTTCATTAACATATCCTCCTTAAAAGTCGCCAATTGGAATCTAGTATTCTGTTTGATCTGCTCATAGTTGTAGTCTTGCAAGTCTTCTGAGGCCTTCATCATCATCACCGAGCATTCCCAGATGTGCAAAACATGCCTTTCGTTGTAGCAAAGATAGTGCAAGGTTACGAATTCGTGTATCAGAAAGCTTTTGTAACATGGGAAACTATGTTGCAGAAGTTTCTGGCACCATCAACAATGGAATTGCGCCTTTTTATTTCAAACCATGATGGAAAATAAACCTCCATGCAGAATTGAGTAAGATAGTTCAGATTGCCTGATGGATGACTCTTTCGCACATAGAACATGCCAAATTTTGAGTTTCTATGTGCGACAGAGCAATCTGAAGTATCTTGCTCAATTCTGCATGGAGTTTTATTTTCCGTCATGGTTTGAAATAAAAAGGCACAATTCCATTGCTGATGGTGCTAAAAACTTGTGCAACATAGTTTCCCATATTACAAAGCTTTCTGATACACGAATTCGCAACCTTGCACTACCTTTGCTACAACGAAAAGCATATTTTGCACATCCGGATAATGTTTTTTGGGAATGCTCAGTGATGATGATGAAGGCCATGGAAGACTTGCAAGATTACAGCTATCAGCAGATCAAACAGAATACCAGATTCCAATTAGCGACTTTTAAGGAGGATATGTTAATGAAACTAAACCTAAAAACAACGTTGACACTAGAATCAGATTGTTTAAAATCCCAATTATAACCATCAAGGCCAAATCATACTACTAAATTGTCAACTTGAATTAAAAGATATGGAACAGCCGCCAGAAATCAAAAACTCGCCATATCTCAAGGTGGAAAATCTAAGGTCGTCACCTCAAACATCCTTGGCACAACCAGGCAATGGAAAGAGACGTTAAAGTGGTGACCAAAGCATCTGCCCATGTGTCGGGATTTAAACATAGAGATGGCTTAATCAGACGAAAAACTGAAGTCTCGAAAACAAATGAAATCCTTTAATACGAAACAAGATTTCAAAGTTTGTGCAGACTAATACTCTGGTAGTGAAACAATCTTCGAAATATATCTATTTTCAATATAGAATCGATGTTTTTGTGTTTTCAATATCGATTAGCAATTTATGTGTTTCCAATATGGAGTTGTCAGACATAAGATCGATCACTACACGCTTTTGGCCTCTTACCACTGCCTAATTTTACAGAAAAGCGGTCTAAAAATCAATAATTTGCTCGTAACTTTTTTTTCTGTGCATTCTGTGGAAGTGAGATAGAACCTTGTTGCTTCCGCATCTTTTGAGCCCAAAATCAGCTTTCTAGTGGAAGCGGTCATCAATATATAGCAAAATTTGCTATTTTTGGCTCGTTCGGTGCAATTGCACGACCACTAGAGAGTGCACGAGCCCAAAATAATGGAATTTTTTTTTTTAATTTGGCACCACATATCAAGTGTCCGTTTTGAAATTCAAAATTTTCAATTTTTCACTCCACCCTACTGATGTGACCTGGATCAGGTTACAGATGATTATTCCACTTAAAAATATTATCGTATTTCTCAATTAGGATTTCATAGTAGGTTACTCAGCAGTCAGCAACCATCCCAGAGTTGATCACTGCTTCATAGATAATACATTGATATTGATACCCATTAACCTCATACATGAGCCCTGCACACTTCACAGGAATGCTGACAAAAAATCTCCGGAAATTCTAACTATGAATGTTAGCTGGAGTCTTGGAGATGTGGGACTCGACGTCAAAATTCGGCCCACACTATGGATTGCATGACGAAATATCAAGAGTGGCCTCTAGTTATTTTCGTTTTGGAACTACTTTAACTTTACACAGTCCACTGACTTAACACTTCACCTAAAAATATCAGAATCAATCACAGAAGTACTACTGTAACATCAGCCGTTCATAAACTGACTAAATCTTGTTAATAGCAGTAAAAAACCGTCCGATGGAGCGAAAAGTAAACGGAACAATAAAGAACACAATTCAACAAGATTCTAAATTTGATAGAATTGCAACGCTGTTGCAATATGCTAAGCCACAAGCTCGACGGAAGAGTCATTACGGGCAACACCGAAATGGAATTGAAAACAGTGAGGCATGATAGAAGAAAGTAATCTGTCGATTACGACGCCGCGGCCAATGATGGAACGCACAGTCGTCTACTTGTCCACGTTCGCACCCATATTGGGTGGCGACCACTTCAGAAATTCTGAGTCAACAATTCTTTGTTGAGAAAAATCCGATTTACGTTTCTCCTGCTTCTTCACCCAGAGATCGATCATATCCTGCTTTTTCAGTATAATGTGCTTCCCTTTCCAATATTTCAACATTTGCAATGCCTGCAGCGTGCTGACGATATCAGCCGGGTTTACTGCAGTCTCCTGGCTTATATCTCTTATGGAGACCTCATCAATAGAGTCCTTACCGCACAGGTACTTCAATATCACGTCGGTCCAATAGCTCCTGTATGACAAAAGTCCCAAATCGGACAACGGCCGTTCCGGCGACCCTGTCTTCCCCTCCTTTTGCGACAAGAGGTAGCTGAAATCGATCAGCATCTTCCCGTAACCCTTGCGCATGTACTGCGGCATGGTCAAGATGCATGACACGTTGTAGTTCAGGAACGAATTTTTCTCTTTCGAAAAATACCCGACCATATGGCATCCCATCACGTCCGCCTCGGTCATCACGTAAAACAAAAACGGCTCGACGTCGTAGTACAATGTCTTGTGGTCGAGAAAGAGTTTTGCAAGCAGGCACAAATTTTGACAGTATATCTTGTTTTTCTGCCCATCCACCTCAAACACTGATATCGTGCCCCTCCTATAAATCTCATCGCCTGGAGGGTGTCGCCACACGCATTTCGCCGTGTGTCGTCTCAAGATGGTCCCGCTCTTCATGTATTTCAAGCAGAACTCGCAGATGTAGAGTTTAGACAGCCTGACATATTCCTCGGGGTAAGGTGACGCGTACCAGGTCTCCATTTCGTACCGGCCGATTTCAATGGTTTTGATTTTACGATCAGCGCACTGGCCCGCGGCAGCTGCGGAGGCCCATTGATCCATCTGCTTCTCTAATTCTTCAGAAGCTATCATCTGCGCGCGCCGAAAGAGGTCTAAATCGTATTTCGATGTCAGCCCCTCAAGCGGCGGCTCGCGTTTGTCACTGTTTTTCCCAAGATCGGACGTTTTCAATGTATCCCGTTTTACAGTAATGTTTCTCATCTCGTCTACCGCCTTGCGGTACTTCGTCTGAGACTCAGATGGTCCGTTTTCTAACTGTTTCCTTGTGTTGTGTAGCGGTGTAGTCTTCTCCGAGAGCAGTTCTTTCTCTCTCTCTTCCCGAATGCGCTTGTACGCCTCGTGGTTAGCCCTACATTTTTCCGGCGTCAAATTGTGGTACAGCGGGCATGCCGCCACTGTAAAATGCCGTTCGAAACGACCAGTCAGGTGACCGCTCGAATCGCAGTTTGGTGTCGGACACTGTTTCAAATCTGTGTAAGAAGGAGCGAATTTTCGGTGCCGCAAACGTCCGCTGCCTGTATCCGCGATAATCGTGGCAATGACAGCATCCTTTTCCGTGTTTGGCTCCGGTTTTTTACGCTCCACACGTTTTGACTGGGAATTATCGCTAGGAGAAGCGGGATTTTTATCGGTGTCTTGTCGCTGACGCTTGGGGCTTGATATAGACAATGGGATTGCGTCAGTGTCTGTGTCATGACCCGACGCGCGGGTTCTCATGCGCGCCGAGTGCGTGGTTTCTGCATCAGTGTCGGCATTTTCGCTACTATTCTCGCTTTTTGCCTCATTCGAACGGTCCTTGAACCGTGTCAACTTCCGTTTTGACACCGGTTTTTGACTTCTTTTCACGTTGGCCACGTGCTTCTTTTTGTGCTGGTGTGCGTTCGAAGAGCGGTTGGAATCTGAACCGCGATTGCTACTCCTTAAAACCGCACGATTGTCGGCGTCATCCGAAGAGCTTGCTTCAGAGAGCTCGGACGTGGCCGATGATGTCTCACCAGCACTACGGCCTCTCCGTTGCATGGCGCTTCACAAAATACGGACCGCCAAGCTCTTGGAATTAACTAACATTGCACCGAGACTAGGACGACACATCATCGTTCCTGAACAAACATGAGAGACATGTCAAGCAAAGCACATTCACTCAACGATTCAAACATAAACTGCGGTCAAAATATTTCTATATAAAATAGATAAGACAAGAAATAAAATCTTCCTTTGGGTGCGCCAATCCCCCACCCCGCATCTGAGATACATTATGCATGATAGGCAAGTAGACCCTCGAGGCAGGACAGACATTTTTTTATTTGCAGTAAATATTGTGACAGGGAAAGATGAGTAACAGATACCGTTCAAACCAAAAATTGAAGGGATATAAATTTTAAGCGAAAATGGCAAAATTTGCGAATGCATCAATGGGTTAGAAGTTTCAACGGCGCCATGAAATGCTGCAGTAACAGAAGAAATGTCAGGAAACCCTGATTTGAGAGAAGATGGACAAATCGCGTAATTGGTGCAGGGGTGCAGCAAAACATACCGTTTGCCTTTCAGACTAGGGTTTCATTTCATGTGGTTTCCACTCCTCATCAACATAACGGATATGGAAATAGTATCATCACACTGGGTGTGTGGCTCCAAAAGAACTGAGAGCACGTCTCACGATCAATGAATATTGCAATGTCTACCATTGCACACTGACAACTAGGGATCAACATTTGAGCATTGATCATCAGATATTGACTTTGGATTGATAGCAATAGTATTTTTGTAGTGAACATGAAAATAATGGCACTGACAGCTTTTCCATGATTTGGTAGGCGGTTCCGAGTCAACTTGATGTTAGTAACGGAATCTAGCGATTAAATATAATAAATATGTGAGTGATACTAACGCAATGAAGAGAGACATCGCTATTTGGTGCATTTTATGATAAAAATCAATTGAGGAGATGATCAGCCAGCTTATTAGCAGAAGCATGGGAACAAGGTTTTTTAACAACAACATGTTGTATATATCAGTCAATATTTGACCGAATCTGATATTTCTTAAAATCGAAATATCACCACTGCTAGGTCCATTAACGAAAGTGCGTCTGTTAAATTGTTCCTTATCGAGATTGTACAATAAGCCCTGATATCCCTAAAATCCATGAGCGAGGTTTTGATAGTCGAATATAATGACTTTGCTCGTTTTTCACAACACTGACGACCAAAATTCAAGAAACTACGATAGCAGTATCGCAGATACGTGTAAATATGTACAAAAGAGGAATTCATCACATTACGTGAACAGCTGAAAGACCTATTACAGATGGAAATTCATCCCCGGCCATAGTGTCGCAGAACAATGAAGAATATACATAAGAGAATCATGAAAAAAAACGACACAACTGACTGCATGCGAAAAGAATACATACATGATTATAACAATATCAACGTAATAACAATATGCAGTTGCCACAAATATATAGATAACCGACTATCTCAAGGAAGCAAGCAAAGATCATATGAATGGAAATTCAGTGATGCACACACAGACAGATGTTCCAGTGCTTGTGTCCGAGCATATAGACTCAAGATTACAAATGAGCTACATATCGAAGTCGCAGGATTGCTAGTTGTAGAATTGGCAGCACGGTTTTGACAAAATATATTGTGCAGTTTGAAGGAGAACATGCAAGTGCCACAAGTGATAAAAACTATGTACCGATTACTGTTAATATCGACACAATCGCGTTCAAACCAGGATGTTAAAAGACACGCGCACCTTTGTTGAATATTTTTGTAAATTCTACATTGCATGCAATCAATTTTGGATTCAGGATTGCATCTCATATACACTCACACAATTAGATCGAAAACATTTGGTATTCTCTGCATACCATAATACATAGTTTTATATCAACATTTCGATGTAGTGGAATACATACGGCAGAAATAGGGATGTAATTACACGAGACGTAATGAGAAAATACTTGTAATCAAATTGATAAATTCTGGTAAATTTCAAGACACTTCAGAAATTCAAATGATGCCTAAGCTATCAATAACATGCGTAATAATGATTTGAAGTACAGCTGTGGTAAGTCTTGCTGCGACTGATCTGCGTCGTAGGCCCGCGTGGGACCGTCTCAGATCGACTCGTCATTCTACCATTGCGAATGAGTAACATTGTGTAACGGTAGGCTATATATTACAGACATCCTCCACGTTATTAAAAATACTCATTGATTACAGTGAAGTCATTATTCAATCCTCGCATTCAGAGATGTTAGGTTGCTCAGGTTTCGCTATCCCGTCGTTATAAACTTTTAAAATCGCCTCGCACACAAACCGAAACTGCAACGGGGTCTGTATCATCATAGCCCGTTGGTTTCTCATAAATCGCGTGATTTGCAGTGGAAATACTGGTTTGTTGGATTCAATCAGGCACATCGCCGTCTCGACCGCTATCATCACGCCCGTACGTCCTATACCGGCGCTACAGTGTACGACTGTCGGTACCTCCATACCTACACGTTTTTGTCTGACACAGGCAATAAAATATAAGAAGTCGCTGGCCTCATCTGGCACGCCATGATCAGGCCAGGCGACATATTGTATGTGAGAAACGTTCCTTTTCACCATGGCATCCTCCTTAGCGTCGGTGTACTCAATCTCAAACTCTCTAAAGACAAAGCACGACGTAGCTTCCTCCGATATCGAAGTGACGGTGATATCCCCGTGCGTGACCGACTTGCCTTCGCTCGGCCAGTATTGGTAGCACTTCATCATGCCTCTTTCGATGGTGGTCGTCACCATAACGATCAATGTGGATTCCTGTTCGCACACCATGGCCCAAAAATCCCAGCAAGTGTTCGGCAACGGCCCCTGACACGCGATGTAATGGTTGCGTGTCGACGTGTCGGGCACCTCCATCACGATGTGATTGGCGTTGATATAATCACTCTCCCATTCCGTTAACTTCACCCTCGTGACATCGTACGGCGAGATATCCCTGTATCGGTTTTTCGACAGATTAACAGGCAGTTTCGCGTCCTTCATGGTCAAGTCCGGGTTTTTACGCTCCAGTTTTTCAAACAGCTTCATATCCTTCCCGAGTCTCAACTGCTCGGCCAGCACCGTCATGGAATACTCGAGTCCGTTTAACGTGACTTCTTGCTCCCGCGGCATGATAGGACCGTTCTCAATGATACGCGGCACGGGCGCTGGCACCTCTGCGACATACACGGCTTCATCATAGGCATCAACAATAAAAGGTCTGGCTAATAGAACAAGCTCGCCGCCAAACCTTTCCCTGGCGTTACGAATGAAGTTAACAACTTCCTCATGAGAGAGAGTATTTGCTCCCCTGCCGTTGATTTGTACGATTTCGTCGCCTACATTCAAGCGCGGTGAACTGATATCGGCCGGCGACCCTGGCGCAATCTTAGAAATCGTTATCGGAACATTTTGGTCCACTCCGCCCTTGATGTTAAATCCGAATCTTCCTTGCTCGTCAGGCTTCAACCGGATCAAATTTACGTCGTCCGGCAATATAATGTGGTCATCAACTTGAGCATCCGATTTTGCGCACTGCTGAAATGCAGAGTCGGAGTAACTGCTCTCGACAAGCTCCTCGCTGATTGGTTCCGAGTCTAACGACGGTTCGTTCGACATGCTGTTGTGGTTGCGATACGATCTCTTGCCGGAAGATATTATCGGCGAATCGTGATCGCTACTATAATCCGGGTATGACTGGTTCTGCATCACGCCCATGGATACAGAAGGCGGTGCGCTGAGCCTTCGAACTTCCTTAACATCGTCACGCGAGGATTTTACCGCGGTAGCGTTCAAATTCTTCGACGACGAGCTTTTTTGCGGATTCCTAAACTGCAAAATCTCCTTTTCGGCGTTTTCGTATTTGCCTTTGTTTTTTCCGCCGGAAAAAAATCCAAAAATCGGCCTTTCCGATTTCACAGACCCGTTATTCCTATGTCTGCGGTTGATCCGCTCTTTCTCGGTGCGGTAAAACGAATGGCAGTCCACGCAATTCTTCCACAGCCTCTTGCAAGCACGGTAGCTGTCCATGGAGAACTCAATCATTGGCACCTCCTTGTCTTTCACTTTGTCTTTCTGGAGTTGAATACAAAATTGCTTCCTCTTGAACGAAATTTTGACTATTTTCGCCCACTCATACTTGTGACGTAATTCGCCGTTTCGAAATAACCCCATTCCATCTGTCGCTACCCCGATCTCGATATCATTACCTTCTGTATCTTTTCCGTGGTGAATTTCAACACCATACCTTTTGATACGTTTGGCCTCCTGTAGGAACAGATGCTCGGCTTGAGAAGGAGATAATCCTTTGTGACTCCGGTGCAATCTTTTGACCTCGATGTCAAACTCGTTGCTTTGGCTCCGTAAAAATCGGAAATTCTTAACATAATCATCGTCATGCGTCGAAGGGTGATAGTCACCGAGTTCCGATTGTATCGCATAAGCGGCCAGAATGGGAGCCACTTTAGAAGGGCATGCCAGCCTTTGCTCCAATATCTCTAACTTTATCTGCAAAAACAACTCATATCTCGTGGAGTCATCTTTTATCCGGCTGATGTCAAAAATATAATATTTGATCCTGTAATACAGCAACAAGGGATAGCCCCGTTTGAATTGCTTGCGAATAGATTTGGTCGGGTCCAGCCACTTCATGCAATCGGGCACATCTTGCGGAAACTGCAGCCCGTAATACTTTGGCTCTTTGCAGCGAATACTTTTGAAAACTTGATCCAGCAACACCTGTCCGCGGTCGCGTTTTCCGACACGAAATTCCTTTTCGGTGTGATCCAAGAGTATGACGGATATCGTCACAATCTGATTCCGGTCTCTGCCGGCATCCATCGCGCGCGATGCAGACTTACGGACACGGCTCTTTGCCCATTTCATAAAGTCCGTTTGTATAGAAGAAACCGGCTGCTATACAAGACTGCCCTCACAAGCATAAGTCACCTTACGTACACTCTAGCCAAAATCTGACAACAGGAACAGGACATACAATTACTAAGAAAACAAAAGAGTGGGTATGACGTTATGTGTTACGTTGCCGTTGACTAGATCATCTTAAGCAATGTAGAAGTTGCATGAAAACATCTATCAGCATCGAAAACGGACACTATCTCAATTGAAGAGGCACAACATTTTTCAAGTGACAGATTTCATATCACAATAAATATTCGGGTTCATTTCAATGAATATACTATATAATTGTATATTGAAGCTCTGTACCGCCAAGGTCTTCAATAAATATTTCAGGACAAGATCTTTTCAATAAAATCTTGACATCAGTATTGAAGTTTTAAATCACTAGATGAAGTAGTTCAAAATTTCACTTCATTAGAATTAGTTCTTTCCCAAACATATCTATTACAGCTAAGAGCTAACGCAAGTGCATTAACAGTTAGGCTATGATATGAAATCTAACACGGCAGTGGTCCTTAAAGTTTTTGATTGATTTTCGCAATAGTTCTTTTTTCAATCCTATAATATATTGAATCAACTGCGCACAGAATAGATGTACAATCAATCATAATCATTCAAATATATACGGATGTATTGCATTTCAATTACTGTGGTCAAATTAGATTACAGTAGTGAATTGTCAGAAAGCAAATTCTGGCTAATATGATGTCATGCGAGTAAGTACAAATACGGCAGTTAAAGTGAGGCAATGAATATTTGAATACCTCCAACCAATACATTACTGCGAACGGACTTACGGTGACTGAAACAATAATGATGTAAGTGGATGAGTTTAAAGGGTGTCTTACAGCAATTTAAATTCTGATCATCATACTTAGAAATTGGAAACACACAAGGTTGCATATAAATTTTAATGCGTAGCTACTACTTCAGCGTTGATAATTGGCGAACGTAGATGATACTACACAAGGAAGTGACAAAGAAAAGCCTGTTATCTTATTCAATTAAATAAGGAAATTATTATTTTAATATTGACTGCCCACTCATATTGATATACCTCAAGTATGGAAACGGCTGGCTGAGCTTGAGCATCTCTTGATTTTGCAATAGAGCCATCGATCGTGTTAGATGGGGTTGTGTTTTCAACTATCGTAATTTTTCAAATATAGTACGCCCCTATGTATAATATGCTCGCGTAAAATGGCGTGTAAATTCTGGAAAAAGCATCTACACACGTATAGTATGCACCCTGCATTCGCAGTACATGAATTGTTATGTTTTAGTATTCGATGCCATTCTGTTTTGCGATGTCACTGTTGAACAATCATGACGTAACGATCGCTAATCATTATACATACACTCGACGGCATTGTTTCTAAACAATAGTAGATAGCAGCCAAAGCCTGCGAGGCACGCGACGCGATAGTTCAGGTCAGCGACATCTTGCGCACGAGGCCTATTACAGATGCGATTGCACAGGCCAACTATTATGTCGTGAGCACCAGACCAGTTGGAGATATGATTGTGGTGTTTAGGCCAGTGATTACATCTTGAGCACATGGCGTGATGTATATGAGATTGTTCAGGCCTGTCGTTGATGTGATGAATTAGCGAGGATTGCAGCAGGAGATTGCTTGGTGTTGTGCAGGCAGACGCTAATTGGTAACACGCTTCTCGCTAATTGACAGCGCGTAACACTGATAATACAAATTACTGGGCATGATGGCTGAATGTGATGATCGATCGATCAAAACAAACATGAAGATAGGTGTGATTTCAAGTTATATTTCGAGGGAGATTTTTTTCAAGGCTTGTTGTACCCATGCATGCATCCCCCGATTTTAGGACAAAAAATCGGTAAAATTTTGCGCATTATACATGGAAAATTACGGTATGTCGCAAAGCAGCCATTATTTAGTGTCCTACCGTGGATGAAGTGGCAGATTGCCTAATATTTTGCAAACGTATAGAACGAACGTGTAATAGCCCGTGTTGGAATCCCGGTACGCTTAGCGTAATATATTTGGTGTGCCAAGACGGTCATACTGGAGACAATTTTTCAATTGTTAATTTGATAAACAAATGCGAAATCATGCAGTTAGTAAAATAGTTCATCTAAACATTCAAAAAAACACCAGTGATGGTCTAAATAGTTACATCCAATACATAATTTGAGATACATATATTTTGCCGCTAATAATCCACCACATATAATTAGCTAGCACTCAACTCAATCATTTAGCGCATAAACTCAAGCAGAAGCAGCGGGGAGCTTTTAGCCTACCAATTCTAATCATTTTGGCAGAGCCCAGAGGACTCCTGTATTACTTCGTTGCGTTTTACATAATCTTAATTTTTATCGGTACCTCTGCCATCAAAATCAATACGGAAACTATCACAATCATATTTCAGTTACTTGTAGGATTTGTAGCTACAACCTTACTATCAATTCAATAATGAAAGCATATGAAAAAGGCTATTTGGAACTTGAGATCTAGGGAACTCCGGTAGCATATGACGGTAATTATCTGATTTCGTCAGGACTTATCCTTACTGTTCACTACACTGGTTTCATTCAACGCCTAAAAGTATAAGCCGATACTATTATTACGTTATCACTTATCATGTTACTCATATGGTGAGAAAACATCAACTTCGGATGGCTGGCGTAAATACGGGATGTCACTACGCAATGAGCTCGTATACTGCGAGTAATGCACTGGGTAATGTTATAAGCTTGAAGCTAACAAAAAGATCCAGCCAAACTCTATTGACTCCAGCAGTCATAGTAGTTGGCGCCTGCAAGGTGGGAGTAAGTTTTTCCGGAGTGATGTCACTTCCGATATTTGGGCGATAGCTTATGCGACATTCGCTGGGTGTCGCCTACTCCTTGCAGTAGATTTCGAGAGTAATGATTCCTCGTGCTACGAAACGAGGTTATGGGGATCATGGATATGACATGATTTATGATTTGGGGCGCGCATAACGATTCTCGTTCTCGAATCCGAATAACTTATCATTTCTCATGATTCGAGTCGAATAGGCGGAGTTGACGTTCCGAGTACCGAAATTTTACGCCCCTTGATATTACCATAGCCATATACCATAGCGGTAATTTTATCAATGTGAATTATAGTTTCCACCATAGGCTTGCAGTATCATATATTTCAAACCATGCATAGCACAGGTTCCGTGAAGTATTGATCGTCCTGTGGAACTATCTCAGAATGCTATTTCATACTTGTGTTAGCAGATGGAAAATCATTATTGAAACAACTGGCATGACATACTTCTTCGTCGTATGGCAACCGTTTCAAGTATGTCATACTTTCATCATATCCTTTATAAAGGCTGCGCTTGACGACTTGGAATAGAATCATTCTGATTTGGCCCCGCCCTTTTTATGAGTATAATCATAGCCTTTATAAAAGCTATGGTATAATGTTAGTAGAGAGTTATTGTTGAAGATGCTAATCATAACGTCATCTTCCATAATACACATATTTTTGTTTATAATATGGACATACAATGATCTGCTCTATAAAATTAAAAAATCATTGTTCGTCTTCACAACCTATAACCTTAGATTCAGAGAAACTATAACCATAGTTTTTGACATGAAATCATGCAATGAAAGGAACAGGAAGCGCATGACACGATGAAGTATAGTGATCGAACGTTCAGGTCGACCAGAAACTGAAAAAAAAACAAAATTTGAAATCTTACAGTACACAAAGTTATTCAACTTATATCCTAGCCATCTGTAAATTCTGTTTTGTCGCTTCAAATGATATGCATACTAAAAACTCCTCGTTATTCAAATTGCTTCATCAACTCCCAAATTTAATTTAATTTGCAAGATAAATAATGATTGCAGTTGAGGAATCTCTCGCAAATATTGGATTAAGAAATAATTAAAAATTGATAAACGGAAATATCGTATGCGATAGATGCGTAACGCGACACAGTAGTGAAATGATGAGATGTTTTGAACAGGGATCCGTAGCGAATCGTTACGTTGTGTGAGGTGCAATACCTGGTAGACTCTGAGGCGCGTAGACTGTCTCGTGATTGCTTTTAATCGTGACTGACTCATGCTATCAAGATCAATATATATGAATGGAGCGCATTAAATGGATAGTACGAAAGCGCCTCTACTTGATTCTCGCAGAAGAGGGGCGAAGTATTCACGTCTCTCGAGGTTGGTATCGAAATTAGTGTCATTGTGTCAGTACGGGGAAATCTAAGTGTTACATCACCAAGCCTTATTGTCAATACTCAACATCAAAATATACTAAGCAACAATGAAGTGTGCCGGATTGTCCCAGGTATATCCATCAAATATGTTTCTTTAATGAAGTTAATATAATTACAGCTGTTACAATGGGCAATGTATTTGCCCTGAGGCCATATTTGTGCTATATATGTATATCCTACAACCGTTGATCGATCATGTCTCCTGATCCAATGGAGTCAGGTGATTTGAGGTCATCTGCTATGTTAGATCCATTGTAATTGTGCACTGAAGGCTGTCTTGAATTCACAGTTCCTTTTACAATGTTCTTTCCAATTCTATACTAGTTGCTGACGATAACCCCTGATAAGTGTCAGCCGAAAATATTCGGGTTCATTTCAATATCAATATTGTGTTTAACAGTTGCTTTTGTTGTTGTTGATTGTTGATAGGGTTATTGTCTCTGATGAGTGATGTCATGTCTGTAAAGGGATGGATAGTTCAACTGTCTTGCTATACTATGATTACTATGCACCACAGCGTCAGTTAATTGAATATTAATACTAGTCCAGACTGGAAACAGCGGTTGTTCTCGTCAACAAGTTGCGTGTGACAGAAGGGTTTCTTTCATAAAACAATTAGGTAATTGAACGGAAAGTTGCGCGTGACGTTACCACCAATTCCACTCTGGATACTAGTTGTATAGTTGCTATATTTTTTGGTTAATTTTGGTGAACTTATCTGGCTGTATTTTATTCCCAGCTAGTTGATATCCACTGATAAATCTTGAACATTTTAATTAGACATTTCTCAATTTCATAGTGTAATAACTCTATAGTTTAGACTCTATAGATCTTCTGTTTATCAGATGACATTTGTCTAGATAACCAACATTACCAGAAAGTGCACTATTTTTGCTGCCAGCACAGCGAGTTAATAATGTCTTCGGAGGCTTATTTGATAAGCAATGACTCTTTAGCTTGGACTCCCAAGTGCGATTGTCTGGTTTTAGGATATTCTAAATAGTAACTCAAGCTCAGTTATTTATACTGATTTTGTAACAGTCGACTTTGTCAGGTTATATGCTGTTTGTCAGTAATTTGACATAATATAGTTCCTGGTCTCAGTTTTGCAATAAAATATATTATTAAGTGATTTCTAAGGTAGAAGTTGATTTCAGTCGTTCGCAGGAACTTTACAATATATGAAATTTCCCCTCATGACGTCTGTTGACCACAGTGAGCATTGAAATTGCTTTTACTTTATAGCAATGTTTCTCTAAGTGGCTTGGACGAAATTCCACTGATGTCGATGGGTCCAACTGAAATCGAAATGACAACGGAAGACGATGATTTGGAGACATACTCCACAACGCCTCTAGATAGGCGTGGTTTCGCGTCCAGATGTTGCTTATGCTTGTCAAACCTATATCATAGGTAAGGCAGTTGAATCATTTCTCTGCAGCATTATACTATTATATTGTATGATCATTGATCAGTAGGGCAATTTTTTGCAACATTTTTTACCACTTCCGGTAGCTTCCTAAATACTCGGAAGTTATGTAGTATGCTGCTTTAAGCTGTTTGAAGGAGTCTTATATTGCAACTTTTCTCCAGTTATTCATGCTACTTTTTTGCAAGTTTTTCAATTTTTCATGAAACTTTTTGCATTTTTTTTTCGATTTTTTCGTGCAACTTACTTTTTACTGGAAATACTAGGAACTATATGCAAATAAATTGCTTGATTATGTCACTGTCATTTAAATTTGAGGTCCTTTCTGATTTGACGTACATTCAGGCTAGACCGCCGAAAATTATGTGCACCAGGTTAATTTTGTCAGGCCTATGAATTTGTTAAAGTCGCTAACACCCAGTTTTGCTACAGTGCCTTGGATACGGATTGATTTGAGTATCTCATAACCTAATAATTTCAAGGGACTGGTCCATAAATGCAACTTTTCAGTGCCAATTTTGTGAATAATAAATGCAACTTTTTACTCCAACTTTTGTGAAAAGTAATTGCAACTTTCCAGGGATTTGACTGCAACAAAAACTTGCCCTATTGATCACATGTAATATAGGCTACACTTAACACAACCCTACCCAAGCGGTAAGGTAGGGAAGCGGTTCGAGCGGTAGGGAAGATAATCCAACACTTTCTGTTCAATCTTTGAAGTTGAAATTTTCATGTCTGTTACAATAAGCTATTGCCTCAACCACAATTATCAATCATGTACTCGAACGTGATTAGATTTCCTACACTGCAAATATGCAATGAGATCGGGATCTGAACTTCATTTCAATCTGTGTAGTGGGCTACTTTTGCTGCTGCGGCCCTTGGTAGACGGGTGGGTTTATGAATATTATGAAAACGACTAGCCTACTGAGGGTTTGGTTCTGATACGACGGAACAATAACAGTTGCAGTGCTTCGTTTTAGTCATATTTTTCTTCATAAGAAGGATTCTACCTCTAGTCAACTTATCATCATCTGAGTGACCGAGAATAGGCTCTTGTCACAAAACATTTCCAAATTTTTTCTGCATTCGAGAACACATTCGATAATTAGGCTAGGGCCTCTACTTTACCTTGTGTCATTTTGTTTTTCAGCCTATGTGCATGCTGCCGTAAAAGAAATGAACTCGGTCCACGGACCATACACGTTGGCATTGAGGTACATGTTATTCGAGAAGCAAGCCTTGTTGTGGTTAAAGTTATGTGTATACTTTCAGGCCAACACTCTCGATGGCAGGGAGTCGAGGTTTCCGCCTAACAGAATTTGCAATCAGAAATATAACATCATTACTTTTGTTCCAGGAGTGAGTAGAAATATTATCTTTTTTGACTTGATAGTTGATATTGGGTAGCACGATGCAGTAACCTGTTTATGACTGCCGTTGTCACACGGTAATAGTCATAATAAATAGTCGTATTACTCGTATAGATCGGATGTGATGGATATCATGTTTTTTTTAATGCATGACAGTCTACTGGCTGTCTTGAGTGTGATAGTTAAAGCTAGTGATAGTTAAAGCTATAGCCTATTACTAGGGCTTGGCCTGTTGAGTATCAGTTCAGGAGTATGGTCAATTGGTGGCTATTGATGAACCACACATGCACTTCGTACAGGTGTTTCCCACCTCTTATTTTTCCCATGTTAATTTTTCAGGTGCTCTACAATCAATTCAAATTTTTCCTCAATCTGTATTTTTTGGTGATGGCCTGCACGCAATTTATACCGGCACTCAAGATCGGTTACCTGTACACTTACTGGGCACCTTTGGTATGACATCAATTATGTACTCTTTTCTATCTATGTGACGGATTCTTTGTTTGTTATCAAGGCTTTTGTGCTTGGTGTGACCTTGCTTCGTGAAGGATTAGATGAACTTCGCAGATATTTTCGTGATAAAGATATCAATAATACAATGTATAAGAAGATTTTGACGGACGGAAGGATTGTTGATATCGCAGCCTGTAATATCAAGGTACATAATGTTGTTGCTTTGGTGGAATGCAGGACACTGAGACTTTGATCATTGTATCACGCATACAGATATATGTAATAATCGCAACTGGAATTTTTCTGATGGGACTTTCCAATTCCTCGAATCTTTCATGTTATATATTCTCGGTTTACTACCAGTACGCTGTTTCTATTTTTCTGTGTATTTAAATTGAACACTTGGTATTATTGAGGCACCTAATATGATTATAGTGTCACATGACTTTTCTCTGATCGAATTTTGCGTAGGGATCATAATAGTTTAATGACAATATTAATAACTAACTACGAGTAGCGGTAAAATGCAAAACCTAAGCTGTATGTTAATGTGGTACTTGATGCTTTGAGCTTGGTGCACAATGCACAGATTTCCTGCCTAGAAAGTCGATGTGACTGATAGTGCTGGTAATTGATATATTCCTTTCAAGTAATTCAACGGTATTGGCAGTATATGACTTCTTGAATATTTTGCGATCTAGCAAAATGATCAATTGTAAATGAATGTGATCAACGTCTGTTAAAGTTTATTTTCCAAAAGCTGCTGTTCTGAATATTCAGTTGTTCAGTTGCTCACTGCAAGCCAATTCTTGCTTACTTCCAACCAGTAAAATGCTGACAATTTTTTTCAAAATATGCAAGCCAGGATATGCTAATGTTTTATAAACCCCCAGCAGACAGCATCTAAATGCTATATACGACGTTCCTTAAATATTAATTGTCTTCATATCAATCGTTACAATGGTTTCATCTTTTATTCTTAGGTGTCCGATGTTGTTGTGATCGAGAAAGATCAGAGGATACCTGCCGATTTGATATTTCTCCGTACGTCAGAGAAAAACGGTATTTGCGAAGCGGTTAATATTGTGACCTAGCAAGTCGTTGAAAAATGACAATCATTGCAGGAACTTGTTTCATTCGCACCGATCAGCTCGACGGAGAAACGGATTGGAAACTCAGGATTGCGATCGCAAGCACGCAGAAAGCACCGTCCACCGCGGATATTTTTCGATTGCAGCCGTTCCTGTACGCGGAAAAGCCGCAGATCGACATTCATTCGTTTACCGGCACCTTCACTACCGTGAGTGGATTTCGTGTTGGGACATACACGATTTTGTGACGGTCCGGGGCTCGGTATCTTGAATTTTTATCTTTGTAAATTCCGACTTGTGTGCACTTTGCAACTTGGTAGATGTCCTCGTTTGTATGCGTTGCAAACGAATGTGACACGACAAATTTACTTGGAGGCCTCAAAACTACTTGATGAAGTATATTAACTTCTTGAGAATTACTATTACTATTTTGAAATCCTAATCCTGTATTTGAGATTAATATGCAAGACCGAATCCAACTCTTGAATGTAGAATTTTATCTGAGTTATGCTCAAAGTTAAATTTGCGGCACTGACTGAAATTCATTCAAAACTCGAGTCAAATTCACATTATTGGAAATTTTGTGTTTTAATCCATGCCAAGCCAAAATTTTCACATCCATGCTCACGCTCATCCAGCTGCCAAACACTCATCCGAGCCTGTGACACAAATCAGAATCAGCAAATGCAGTATAAAATCAGTGTACAATATGTCGAACGCTCGTATTCAGGCGGACGATTTATCCGGCAACGTTGACGAATCACTGAGCATTGAAAACACACTGTGGGCCGACACGGTTGTGGCGTCGGGCACCGCAGTAGGGGTGGTCGTGTACACTGGCAAGCACACGCGAAGCGTGATGAACGCGTCCAATCCGCAGACTAAGGTTGGTTTGAAGTTTTTGCTGATCAGCTGAGTGTTTTGGATTTTGTGCATTTGCTAATACGGTTTTTGTTGTGCCTTTAGATCGGACTGTTGGACGAAGAAATTAACAGGCTGACTAAAATATTGTTCGTTGCTGTGATCGTTCTCTCCTTTGCACTCATTATCGTGAAGGTAATTTGCTAATCTATCGAGTTTCAATTTGGCTTGAACAACGTGAAAATAGCTTCTTTGATATTTTGTCAAGTTTGTAATGCCAATTCGGTGATATTGTTTACATTACCTGTGGAATTTCCGATGGATTTACTCTTTGTCCTACTGCACAGTTGCTCAACTGCACTATTGGACTTAGTTCATGTCATATAGAAATGTAACAAATTCCTATGGTATCTAAGACCTACCAAGTGTGTTTCTTTTTGGAATCCAAGACTATTAGATCTTCATTGCAATACTTGCAATGTTTCTCTGTGTGTAATAGCAACTTATAATTTGTGATACCGGTAGTCAAAAACCCTCGGAATAACGTACGCTCTATAACTGTCATTTCTCATGAACTAACTTTTGTCTGGAATTGGAAATTGTGGTGAAAACATTGCACGGGACATTGTTAATTCCGTAATTCATGCCATATATTTTGATGTCTGTCAAATCGAGTCTGGATCTAAAGGTTTAGGCCTATTTACACAAGTTGGAAAGTGTCTTGCATACCAAAAAGATAACTCAATGTTAGATTCCATACTTCTAATTTTAGAGTAAGGCTAAATTATTTTTTCCTCCAATGTGTATTGTATTATGATGCTTGTGCTATTTCTTGATCCCAATCTCCCGCATACGTGCATATTGTGTACCGTACTCAGTTGTGACATATTATTACTATACGACTCGTGCATTTTACAAAATCGTCATGACTGGTAAATTCGTATGAGTAGCAAGGGAAGCTATTCATTCAGGGAAAACTTCACAGTGCTTTCCCAACGATAAAACTGCATTGACAGCATTAAAGAGACCAAAAGTCACTTGCTTTATGCTATGTCTTTTGAAATAGCAATGTGCACATTATCCACATTTAAACTTAGTTATTGGAATATAAAATGTTATATATTATGCGACAGGAAGTGTAGACATTTCAAGAATCGGCTGATACTGTGTGAAACCGATCTTTATTTTCCCTCTTTGTTGTGTTAGCTCGCTTTTTATTACTCAAAGCGAAAGAATGTAAAGGATGCAATACTCACTTGTTTGATGTACGAATTTGCTCAGAACATTCATGGATTTGTGTAGAGTCTAGAATGGTATCGTGGAATACTAAAATTTCTTTGCAATCTAGGCGTGATCGACTTGAAAAATTTTGGGAGAATTGGATATTTCCAATGTGTGATCATATTGTGAATTTTGAACTTTCCGAAATATGAATATTTCTAGTGCTTAAATTCTGATGCTATTAGCTTCAACTTGTGAATTTATCATTTACGTCGGGTAAAATGTACCTTCAATGCATAAGTTAGAGACGAAATGGATGCTTCACATCGTACTGTTCATAAGTAATGTAACCTATGTACACAGATTTCATCATACAAAAACTGTAGACTTGAAATTCCATTGGTTGAAATTCCACCGCTACCCACGTTTGTAAAATACGTGATATTCCGCAATTTAGGGTTTTGAGGGACCGTGGTACCGATATCTGTTTCGTTTCATCGTTCTTTTCTCCTACATCATACCGATCAGTCTGCGTGTCAATCTCGACATGGGAAAAGCGGTTTACAGCTGGTTCATCGAGAAAGACAAAAGCATCGCAGAAACAATCGTCAGGTACAACACAAATTTTCACTGCTTTTCTCGCTCGTGTGCTTGCTAACATCAATGTCACAGGACGAGTACGATTCCCGAAGAATTGGGTCGGATCAATTACCTGCTTACCGACAAAACCGGGACGCTGACCAAGAACGAGATGATATTCAAACGACTTCACGTCGGAACCGTGTCGTACGGTACGGACTCTATGCCGGATGTGAGTAATATATATGCCAGGGTTGTAATGAATCAAGTCATGACTCGACTTGAGTCATTTTTTCAAATGCGTAAAACTACTCGACTCGAGTCAATTTTTGTATTGACTCGACTTGTACTGGAGTCATTGTGCATGACTCGAACCAAGTCATATGACTCGAGACTAGGATGGCCAATTGTAATTTTGAAGAATAGAAAAGTTAATCATGTTATTGGTATTCCGTCTATCAGTCCTGATACTTGAAAATAGCGCCAGAAACTGCTGTTAAGGCTGAGGAAAACTACTATATTGTTGAAAAAAGTGGTTTGAACCAGATTGAACTCAAAGCTGAACAGTGAACGTAATGACTTGAACTTGGACTTGACCCTGTAATAGCTGACTTGGACTCGGACTTGACTCGGTGGTGAATTGAAAATGACTCGACTCCAAACTATTGAAGTGAGATTGACCTGTGACTTGGTTCCAACCCTGATTTATGCTATAGTTGTAATTCTCGACTGTCGTGTTGACATATGACAGTGTGCCAACTGATTAGCCCCAGACTGTGTTTCTAACTCTGAAGTGAAGATATATTGCTTCGAATGTGATACGGCCATAATTTTAGGTTGATTCGCTATTCCCAATGCAGCATGTTGTACAAAGTGTGTACACGATTAGATTATGTGAAAAATGCTCACAACTCTGAGTAAATGAACACGGCGGCATACCTGCATTTTTTGATTCAAGCCCCACGGCATGCGCACTTTATCGCATCCTTGCCACATATTATTCTGAAGTGAAGCGCCCTCTTCGCTGCATGTCATTGTCCAAATGAACTTTTTGCCGAGTCATTTCAGGCATGGAATATTCCTATACGAGAAGTCCTCTGAAGCGACCAAGTGCTCAGTTTGGATAGATTCAAATCGAGTTTTTCGAATACCGACACATTATATATATATATATCATTTCACAACAGAAAATCATTTGAACTGGTCAATAAAACACCAGGAGAATCTTGTAGACTTGAAGCAAAGAAATAAGTTTGTGTTCCGGCGAACTCAGAAAAACGATATTCCACTGCCGGAAATACTGTAATTGACAAGAGATCATGCGGTAGGCTTGGTGCTGCCATAATTTATTGAAAGCTTTTCGAGTGCAACTTCCCACTCCAATAGTTATCAGGACCTTTGTGTAGTACACGATCTAAAAACATCGATTAAAAAAATGATTCATTTGTTCCGTTTTCTGTATTGGTAATAATTTCTCTCCCGTCGCGTTCTAAGGTGGAGAACTTCCTGCGTCAGTCTTACCCCGATCCTTCCGTCGATTCCGAGCCCCAAGTGGAGGCCACATCCCAAACAGTACGGAAGCAAAAGCCCAAAATCAAGAAGAGCGATCAGTACCGTGTGCACGAAGCGGTGAAAGGTGCGTGTGTTATCTCGCTCGATTCATTTTTGGCGTCTGTTTGTGATCGGGTTGTCGTGAAGGCGGTATTGCCCGAGTGGAAGTGTAAAGGTTTCTGATAAGCATCGGTGTTTGTTGGTGGTTGTTAATTTTCAGGTTGACTGATCTTGAATTTGAACTGAGCAGTAGAAAGCTGTAGTAAATAGCGAACAGGTGGTCACATAGTAGTCAAATATTGTAAATTCCTGCTAGATTTTGAATCTGTGAAGTAGGGCTGAGCACAATGATTCGAGTATCAATTGTAATGACTCGAGTCGTGTAGTGATGGCATATTTTTTCGAGTAACAAATTTATATGCTCTTGGCACCTAGTTTTTCTCTTTCCACCAGAAATGTAGTTTTGATGCATTCTTCCCATTGTTGGAGCCTCGAAACCTCGATTAATTGTATCTTAGCATCTAAAAATGTTTGGCACAATTGTATCAATACTCGTGGAAATAACATTTCTGTAATCAGCCCCCGCAGCATGGTTAGCAAGTACGAAGTTATATTTGTCGTCATGTAACTGTCAATGTTTTCCTTCTGGCCGCAAATAGGTGCATGATTCGGATACAACTTTCAGAGTTATTTGTGCTGTTTTGATGTCATAATGAGCGGTACTGGAATACTTGACTCAAATCTTGATATTCAATCGAAATGTGTCACTAGGTAGCCTACTTGATTTTGCCCAGACTAGTTGTGAAAAGGATGCGGAGTTGTGAATTTGAAATTTGTGGAGTCACGCATATTGGAATTGGAATTGTGTGGAGTTGCAAGCGGAGTTGGCCGCAATTAGACTGAGTTGTGAGAATTATAATTGGACCAAGAATGTTTGGTCTTGCGCGGGTGTGGAGGGGAGTCGCCTTGAAATCGATGCGACTTCCCTGCGGCCAACACTCATCGGTATGGCTTGAGATATCGACGGAATCACCAACTTCCTTTATCTTTCCGCTCTATCGTTTTTTGTTGTGACGGTACCCATAGAATTTTTTTCTTATTCGTCAGCCTTGGCTCTTTGCCACAACGTCACCCCTGTTTACGAGGATGCGTCGGACGCAGAACTTACCGCCATGGACATGACGCTGCTCGATAGCATGCGAACTTATCAAGCCTCCAGTCCCGATGAGGTAACGACAGCGATTATTATTATTCAGTATATAATACAATTTTTTATTCCTTCATCAATTTGCTGTACGTAACACAATTTTACGTTCCTGTATCAATTTGCCTCTTAACCCGAGAGTACTCAAATCCTTTTTGGCAGTCTCAACACCCTAGCAATTTATTGGCATGCAGTTAAAAACTGCACTTTTGGTTAGGGTTAAAATACATACTTTTTGGTACCAGAGAAATTCTTCAACTGTTCAACATTAACGGCGAATATATCATGCCACTCAAAATAAGAACAAATGTTATAAATGAGTACCATATGGCAACCTTGGCCATAGTGCATCGAGTCCTGAAGTATCTAGGTTCGACTTCTAGCTGGTTATTCACAATTAAAACATTGCTTGCAGGTCGCATTGGTCAGTTGGACCGAGGAGGTCGGCTTGACTTTATTTCGAAGAGACCTGACTTCAATCGAACTACGCAATCCTTACGGCACTTTGGTACATTACACTGTTTTACAGGTGAGAGCGTAACGGCCGGGTTTTTCTCTTGCTTGCATTGTCAATTTCCAAGTCTTGTTTTCAAGGTCTTCCCGTTCACGTCCGAGAGCAAAAGAATGGGCATTATCGTCCGCAATACCTCCACCAACGAAATTACCTTTTATATGAAAGGCGCCGATGTCATCATGAGCAACATCGTTAGGTATAATGATTGGATGGACGAAGAGGTACGTGCCCTATAACTTCTTCTATATACGTAGAGTTCGTGATTGGTGCTGGGCAAGACATAGTATAGTATATGCTGGGTATCTGGGTATGGTGATCTCCTACTTGAATCTTATCCTTTCAAACAACCGATTCCATCCCATAATTTCAGTGTGGCAATATGGCGAGAGAGGGCCTTCGTACTCTGGTCGTTGCGAAAAAAGTACTGTCGGAAAAAAGTTACGCAGATTTTGAGGTAAGCATTGGTGCTTTGGAATAGCAAATCGCACTTTCAAACACTGAGCCCCAACTTTCAGGCGCGGTATCGCCAAGCGAAACTCAGTGTGACCGACAGGGCGTCTCATATTTCCGCCGTCGTGGAGACGCTGGAACTTGACATGGAACTGCTGTGCGTAACCGGAGTCGAAGATCAACTGCAAAGCGACGTCAGACAGACGTTGGAGAAATTGAAAAACGCCGGCATACGGGTACGGTTGATTTCATTCAGTCCCGAGCCGACCTGAGGTGCTGTGATTGTGTCCGTATCGTTTCAGATATGGATGCTGACTGGCGACAAGCTTGAGACTGCGATTTGCATCGCGAAAAGTTCAAGACTTGTGTCGCGGGTTCAAGAAATATATGTTTTCAAACAAGTAAGGCAGCTGTTGTTATACTGCGACGCGATAAAATGATAGGATCGCTATACTTTGTAGTTTTTGATCCGTCCTAGTGGTCTATCGCGGCAAAACGTTGTGATAGCCCTTGTAAAAGGTTACCTGCGAACTTGTCCTCGAAAGAATTAGACCTGTAGCGAAAATTCATGATTTAAGCCCGAAATTTTAGGGTTAGGGCTGGGAATCGATAGATTTGAATAAAACGTGCCGACGTGTCGCTCGAAACAACTTCGTTTGCCACTCAAACGATGAAAATGTCATTTTCCATACCCAATACGATGCTAACCCTAACCAAATAAGTCTAACGCTAAAGGAATCTAACACTAACACTAACCGTTACCAAGGTAAATCTAATTCTAACATAAGCTAAATCAAACTAACAGGAACCATGTAAGCTCACGCTAACCGTAATCATAACATAAGTTAACCCATTAACCCATTAACCCAAGCCAATTCTTATATTGCTTCATAAATTGGCCATAAATTGGCCATAGGCCGAGTTCTCTGGCAACCATTCTAAAATCTGAATGTTCTTGACTTTCATCCAGTTGGCAATTATTATTATTATCATTATTGAATAAATCTGACGTAACAATGTGAATTAGTCACGCCGAGATCACACTACCTTCATACCTTTCCAGGTGACAAACCGAAACGAAGCGCACTTGGAATTGAATTCCTTCCGCCGCCGGGCGTCCGATGCGGCGTTGATCATCCGCGGCGAGTCGTTGGCCGCCTGCCTCGAATTCTACGAGCACGAGTTCATCGAGCTGGCGTGCCAGTGCCCGGCTGTGGTCGTGTGCCGGTGCTCGCCGACGCAGAAAGCCGAGATCGTGAAGCTGCTCAGGGTCCACGCGAAGAAGCGGACTTGTGCGATAGGTGCATTTTTATAATCCGCTCCTACTGTTCGTCGGGTATTGATTTTGTACTGTTGTCGGTGCGTGGTATTTTCCTCGTCCGGTTTTTGTGTGCGCCCCCGCCCTCATTGAATCATAACCGGTATCTGTGGTGCTACTATTTTTATTCGTACAAGATAATGCACATTGCTCAACAACACCGTAGACAAGTATAGCTGGCTGTAACCATTGTCGGGCTCGAATCTGAATTCAGTGTTAATCAGAATGATGTGAGTCGAGTAAGAGGAGTCGATTTTTTTTCAAGTGTAGAAATTATTTAACTCTGCGGCTAAGATTTATTGCCGGCGAATCTCTTCAGGGAGAAGTATCGTTACAATGCTTTATTGGACGTCGTGCACCTTTGAACGCGTAGCGCGATGGCACTTATGTTTGTAGAAATAAAAATTTTTGCGAATTATTCGACCATCAGCATTATAACAAAATCCTGTAATAATAATCGTAATATTCATAAAATGAGGTATTGAGGTATTACGATTAGTTATTATTACTATTTATTAGAGTTTTGTATTTTTACCCACTCAAGACACACCATGTACGATGTTCGATGTTGATCTCGACTCGAAGTTTATCGCTCAACTCAGCCAATCGAATCTGTTTCTATATCACGAATGCACTTAATGCCACACGAGATCTCAAAGTTCATGACAATTTCATGACGACTGCTGATCTACTTCCAGGAGACGGAGGCAACGACGTCAACATGATCCAGACCGCTCACTGTGGCATCGGTATCGTGGGCAAGGAAGGGAGACAGGCCTCACTGGCCGCTGATTTTTCCGTTTCGCAATTCAAAAATGTCGGCCCTCTCCTGTTAGTTCATGGCCGCAACAGCTACAAGAGGTCGGCATCCCTCAGTCAATTTGTCATCCACCGCGGCCTGCTCATTTCTGTAATGCAGGTTGGTCAATATGCTCAGCGGGAATGGTCGCGAGTTTGCTTGATGTTGTTGTCGTTGTTTTCAGGC
Organism: Botryllus schlosseri; assembly: GCF_051294905.1. NCBI lineage: Eukaryota > Metazoa > Chordata > Ascidiacea > Stolidobranchia > Styelidae > Botryllus > Botryllus schlosseri. Next base: position 12,596,725 of record NC_137247.1, on the reverse strand, counting down.
CGTTTTTTCTTCAGTTTTCTACTTCTCGTCAGTTTCAATATATCAAGGTCTGCTCATGGTGGGGTGAGTACAACCGTGATTTTTTAGTTATATATAGCAGGGTTGTAACCTAGTCACAAGGCTCAGAGTCACAAGTCAATCTCACTTCTATAGTTTTGACTCGAGTCAAGTCGAGTCGTTTTCAATTCGCCACCGAGTCAAGTCCGAGTCCAAGTCATCGAGCAAAGGTTCGAGTTCGAGTCATGGTATTATGACTCGAGTCCGAGTCCAAGTCATTGTCTTGACTGCTCAAGTTTCCAGATAAAGTCTTGTTAAACCCACTTTTATGACTCTGTTTGGTGATATCGAATGGTTCGCATTTATAATACACTAATTTTCCTCACTTTTAATAGTTTCTGGTCGCATTTTCTAGTACCAATACCAATAGACGAACTCCCAATAGGGTGGTTACTTTACTATTCTTCGAAATTACAATGAAATGTCGGTCTTGGCCGTCTGAGTCTCTAGTCATATGACTTGGTTCGAGTCATGCGCAATGACTTGAGTCCAAGTCAAGTCAACACACAAATTGACTCGAGTCGAGTCGAGTCATCTCCTTATTTTTAAAAAAATGACTCGAGTCGAGTCATCAGAAAATCGTGACTCAAGTCTGACTCGAGTCATTACAACCCTGATATATACTCTGTTAGTTAACGAATTGCACGGTTTGATCAGTTTGGGGTGGTGGTTTCGCGTAGATGGCACTCTTTGTACAGTTCTGTTGTTGCTGTATCATTTCTCTCTCTTCACGAGTAGGGCTGGGCACGACGATTTAAGCACTGGAATTTGAATCGAGTATAAATTCTAATGATCCGGTCGAGAAGTGAGAGAATGCTCATATTGGAGCATCAAAAACATATACAAAACCACACAAGTTAGTGGAAATAGTGTATCTTCAGGTTACTGATGTATCGATCAACGCTGAGATTGATTTTGTTGCCCTGGCACAGATGCGAAACGGCTTCTTGATTGGTAGGTCGTGGGTTCGAGCTCCGGCCGGGTCAGAGCAAAGACCTGATTAGTAGCACTGGTATCCATGACTTCACCGCTTGGCGCTCTTGCATTACTGGGATAGCATGGTGGGCTGGTGCAAGACTTAAAAAGCCGTACAAGGCTATATCTGCATGACTGCACGTTCCTTGTCCAGCGGCATATGCACATCATGCAATCATGGCATGCATATGCACAGATCGCGTGTATATGTATATCATGAGTCGGTGTATATTAGGCACTTCGGGTTACCATATTTTGGGAACCTGGAAAGAGGACACTTTTAAAAATTTTCCAGACTTACAATACCAGATTAAAATCTGGAAAAATTGTTTAATATGGTGCAAAAAACATCAAGGACAAATATAAACCTTCCTTCCATTATCGCTGTGATTTGAATATTTCAGTTACTCAACCATATACACGATGTTTCCTGTCTTTTCACTCGTCCTCGATCAAGACGTCTCGGCAGAGACCGCACTTATGTATCCCGAACTATATAAAGCACTCACAAAGGTGGGTTTTCTGGCGTTTCGTAGTATGCCAAGCATCATTGTAACGTTATTTTGCAAAATTTTCAGGGAAGGTCACTGTCGCTGAAGACTTTTCTGATCTGGGTTATCATTAGCATCTACCAAGGTATGTCGACTGCCTGCTAACTAGGGATTGGCAAGGGGATTACAATCCCTAATCTCATTTTGGGAACGAATGTTAAGATTCAAGCATTTGCAAATGCTTCCGTATAGTTATTGGTTTCCAATTTTCTATTGTTGGTGTGCGGGTGGTATACGGGATTTAGGGATTTTGCTTTCTCACCCATTCCAAGGGCTGAATACTGTAGTTCTTATGGAGATATATCCCAATGGTGAAGTGGAACCTGTTTTGTGAATTTCACCACCCATATTCAGGCGGCGGAATAATGTACGGCTCCCTTCTGCTGTTCGACGAGGACATGCTTCACATCGTGTCCATCACGTTCACGTCGCTGATCCTGACGGAACTACTGATGGTGGCGCTGACCATACGCACGTGGCATTGGGTCATGCTGGTGTCGGAAATAGCCTCGCTGGGCATCTACATCCTGTCGTTGGTGGTTTTCAAATCTTTCTTCGGTAAGTGGGGTGCACCTACTTGGGTACTCAAGAAAATACAAGTACTTTGTCACTCAGATCACAGGATCTAAGTAGTCAGCGTAGAAGTAGAAGTAACGCCATGAATTTCTACTCAACCGCAAGCAGAAGTATCGATTTCAAGATGTCAAAACTACTTCGAGCAGGAGTTGAAAATTTAGATCTGGAAAGTAGTCGGAAAGTTATAAAAGTAGATTTGCTCAATTGGTTGCGTAATTTTAGCACTTAATCGACGGTGGCCACTTTATAAATCGTAAAATCTATCTTCGTGGCGACATGAATACTAACAATGAGACTAAAAACAGGTGTAATTTTCCCAAATATATTCAGTCACCGCGATACTTGGCCTCTTTCGTTCAGTCGTGATGACAACTTCACTCGCAAAATTGATGCAAACATACCCTAAAACTACCTTCTGCCTGACGAAATTCAAATTGTAAAAGTGAATAGTATTTCCGATGTGTAGGAGTGGAAAGAGTCTGAAAACGTAACCACCTGAGTAAGTATTGCAGGAACAAAACTCAATCCCCTACTCGGAATAAGTAGTACTTCGTTACACCGGCCACCTCGGTATATGTATACCTATTGTGTCCATGATTCATGTTGCCTCTGTTTTTCAGACACGACTTTCATGACGACCACGGCGTTTATGTGGAAGGTGACCGTCATCACGGCGATCAGCTGCGTTCCGCTGTTCCTGTGGAAGATCATCAGGAAGAAGTTCTCGCCGCCCAGCTACTCGAAGCTGAATGATTAGAGAAGCTTTATTACACACGATGTTCGATGATAGAAATAAATTTATGCAATGTCTCGTCAGAAACACGATGGTTTACTGTGAAGGAAATGCCGATGTCCGGTGAATGAGTGATCCGTCTTACCTGTCTGCGTGTTGACGCCGTATGCATATTTATTCCTAATCATCTGTGCTTATGCCATTATGATTGGATATTCTCGCTACAGCGTGGCGCGGGGGAATTTAGTAGTATCAGTTATCTAAATAATTTCACCATGTTAATACGCCACAACATCGCGATACAATGAAAAGTTAGGTAAGTGTCGAAACGGCTTTGAGTATTATTTGAAATCAGAGCCCCAACTGGGCCTAGTTTTTGATGACGCCGCGGGCCGCAGCATCAATAAGGATATTGTATAATTTCCAAGTAGAGTAGGCCTCATTTGACGGGACCTTACAGACAGGCATTCCACAAACATCGTGAAATGTAATTTACTATTGTAGCCTACTATTCACGCTGACGCGGAAAAAAAATCCTATTTTCAAATATTTGAATGAAATTGTTTTTGTGCCGGGCATAATTAAAATAATGAGTTATTGATGTCACGAGGGACGCATCATGACATCGTAAAATCTGTTGGGTTATAATATTGCAGCTAGTGGACCTTTGACGTGCCACAGTTTTATGTATAATATTTTAAAATTTACTGAAAATTGATCTGATATCATAGCATTTGAGCGGTTGCCTGACATATGAGCATTGAGCGTGCGGCACAATGGAAAACGTCTGTTCAGTATGGGACACTTCAGCATGTGACTTTATAACCCCAAAACTTAGCCTAACCCGAAACATAGCCCTGAAATAAACCCTTAGGCCTGTATATATATCCAAACGTAAATCCATCCCTAACCCACCCGTTAATTTAATAACCCATATGCTCATGTGTCGCATGCTATAATGTATACGGACCAGTGTTGGGATGACTCGAGTCATGACTTGACTCGAGTCACCTTTTTCGTATGACTTGACTTGACTCGAGTCACTTTGCTAAAATGACTTGACTCGGTGTATCAAAAATGTGGATTGACTCGTGACTCGGAGCAAAATTCACGAGTCAATTTCAAGTCATCATCTAATCGGTGTCGATAAAAATTATTGTATCTTGCATACGGTCGGATTGCTCGCGAAACGCTCGTGTAACCCGTGAGAGCGACTAATCATTCAATAATCGTGCGTTTCACTGTGCCTCCATTGTTCTTTCACAAATAAATCGACCGCAAACGAAGTGATCGAAGCTTATAGCTTACGAGGTCGTAAACTAGTACAGTTAAGTAATTTAATAGCTAAATGTATATTTCTGTTTTCTGTTCTTACCTTAACCAAACTTCTTGTTCTATTGAACTTGAATTCGAATATAGTTTAAATAGTCATAAACCAGTGGCACAGGCTCGTTTTGTACCATATCAATTTGTAAATAAGTAATGCATTGCATCTGATCAATCCGTTTCTCTGTTCTCTCTATAAACTGAGGCTATGCAATTACTTACGTAGTTTAGCAGTTCTACATATATGTGAGCGATACAGCGCCTGCTTGCGTGTATATCTAACTCTATATTCGTTCATTGGTTCAGAATCAATGACCACTCAATCTGTACTTCAGACAGCTAGCAAAATGCAATGACATAATCATGCCTCATACTTTGAAAAGGCAACTTGACTTGAATTGTGACTTGACTCGTGACTTTACTTGACTTGACTCGAGTCACCTCCAAAAATCGAGCGACTTGACTTGACTCGAGTCACCTTCGAAAATCGATTGACTTGACTTGACTCGAGTCAAAATGTGCAGTGACTCGAAATGACTCGTGACTCGAAGGTAGTGACTTGATCCCAACACTGCGACGGACCCATTTGAGCAGCGTAGCCTAATCCGGGTTTTTGATATAGTCGTGATAAGTAGGCTATTGTCACTGTCATTGCCAAGGACAAATTAAATCAGCGTTAGAGTTGCTTTTGATTATTATTGGAACATCTCAATATAACAACTTAAATATAATCACAAATGTGCCATAGTAAAGTAATAGCATTGTTTCTTTAACCTTTTTAGCGATCGTACCAATTGTGCTTTCAACAAGATTTCTCATACCCCCCCTGTCCGTTTTCAACATAATTAGTAGAGACCTTCATAATATAAAACCGGAACTAACCGAAAACTATCATTGTACTGATTGCTAAAATGCTAACATATATGACTTTTTCCCCGGGTCAGGGCGTTGAATACCCATATCAATGACGAGAATCGGCATTGTTACGAACAATATTTCATCGGCAAGACGATGCACTAGAATTAGGCCTACATGAGGATAATTACTCCATAGTTGGTGTAGTGCAGACATGGGGTGATTACTTTATGAATGTAATCGATTGCGATTACGATTACTTCTGAATCACGCGATTACGATTACGATTACAGCAAAATCAGGAGGTAGTCGATTATTACAATTACATTAGAAAAGTAATCACGATTACTCACGATTACATTTATTTTGCTTCTTAGAACTAATTTTACAAGATATGTAAATTAGATATATATCAGCAGCTGTCGATTTTAATGCCTCGTTGTGGAAATCGTAATGTTTCATTTGACGAGTACAAAATTTCAAATCTTTGTCCGGTGTAGGCCTACGTACGTACGTTCTACATAGGCCTACTGCTCGCTAAGCAGCATAACCAAGCATCAATACATAAGTTACTATTTGAAACTGTAGGCAGAGTGGTGATTATTGATATCCTGCTCCGAGGTAGTGGCGACTGGAGTGTATTGATAACCTGATATACAGCACGGTGGGTGTTCTTTCGTTCACACTACAATGTACATTGTACATGTACATCGAATACCTATTTACTATGTGTGGATACTACTTACGCAATGACGAGCAAGTCTGATACTTCTGACGTAATAATGAACCGATGCGCTTGAAAATCAGACGTGTTGTGCTATCACTAACCTGGTTTAATATTTCTTTCTTGTTCAGTTCACGAATGTTCAGTTTATGTCATAGTCCTTGTACACAGTGGCGTAGCAGCCACTTGGCGGTTCTGGCTCTGCGCCAGGGGCGGCAGGCTCCAAGGGGGCGGCAAAATGAGGCTGTACACTGCACAGTGTGCACAGCCTGCTAAAAACAGCGTTATTGGTAGTCCCATAGCTGGCGTCCCGTGAGCTACAATTCATTCAAACTGGTCTCAATCGAAAGCTAGTGTCGCGCTGATTCCGAAAACACGAATCAATATGTTAACATGGCAATGGAACCACTCCAAAATAACCGTCAAGGCCGATTGTTCCTAACAATCGGAGCGCCGCAACATACTGACCAATTGACCATGATAATGGAAATTATTTCGAGCGATTATTTGGAACAATGCCGATTTTCAGACCAAGCAGCATTTAATTTGTATTTCCGGAATCAGGGCAACAATAGCTTTCGATTAAGATCAGTATTGTTAAATTTGAGCGCTTGGAGGGCCTGGTCAGTGATCAACTATAGCACGACCATGACCAATTATGCAGAGGTGGTCAGTGACGAAGTACTTCTACTTTTTTGAAGTACTCAAGTAGTTTTCCTCTACTTCTGGTACTTACTCAAGTAGATCGGATTTTCTTTACTTCTACTTCTACTTCGTAATATTTTGTGATCTACTTACTTACTTTTCGCTATTTTCAGTTTGTCAAGTAGAAGTAGTTAGTTTACTCCCCCAATACGAAAGACAGCCTGAGGAATTTCGGGGCTGTTTTCAGGCGATACCAGCATTTTAATATTCATAAAAGTCAAGTAAAGCCCGGAAATTCTGTTATGCTTCGCGCACAGTAGTTTTGGCGGGACAAATATGTTTTCAGTAAAGTATCAGTGAATATAATTTAGGTACCGGATTGCTTGGTTCCGCTCACACCGCATTGTCGCCCATATCAAATATTTCATCACAGTAAATATGGTCCACCATAAAGTTTGAAACTACCGTTTCGCAATCTAGCAATTACCAATCATATCGTAATCGAGCAGCCCCTTACGTGTCTTGCTAATCTGGAAAATCCAGCTTTTTCTAACGTTACACCTGTTTTAGCAGATCACCTTTGAAGATTTATGGACAAAAGACATGAAATATAGTTTCCGCTTTTTAGAAGTGGTATTTATATTTCACTTTCAATTGCGAGTATCATACTTTGAGTTCAGAACATACATGTCGAAGCATAAAAGCAAGTGTAGTAATGCCTCTATTTTCCGAAAATAAAGCTACACTATATATAACTTTTACGATCCGGCATATTTGTTATTAACGTATGCTAATCGCGCAAAGTGATGAAACCGTATCCGATAAAACTTCTACGTTTTGCTCTTCGCCTGAACTTGGGGCCTTATAATATGGGGTAGGGCGCCATGCCATAATATTCTCTAAAACGGGGTTTTCTAGTACACAAATGGTTTGTATCGCATTTTCATATCAATACTATAATTTGCATCTCATGATGCGAAAAAATGCTTATTCTGTAGGAAATTGATACCTCCTGGGATGCATCAATACGAATCAAGCTCTCTGCACCTTCCGCATAGCTCAATTCGCAGCTTTTGACAGTCCATGCGAACGAATTAAGACTGTTTTGAAAACTACTTACTTACTTGAGTAGATTTAAAGTCAGTCAATTCTACTTCTACTTCAAGTAGTTTTAGATGGCTTATTGAAGAAGTACTTCTACTCGTACTTGAGTAGATTTTTTCGTGGCTACTTCTACTTCTACTTGAGTAGCTTTCTTGACTACTTTGACCACCTCTGCAATTATGCTGCTTTTAGCTGGTTCAGCAGTATGCTTGTGTGGGTATTTAAGTGTGACAGCTAAACTTGAAGCTGAAACTTGGTTTAGCGGCATACTCCACTTAAATGATATGTTTGGATTTTTTAATCCCCACGCGCTGCTGCAAAGCGAAAGTCAGAATTTTTTCACCAGCGCTTGTAAAAGCACTTTATGATGACGAGGTGGACTTTTTGGAGTTATAGCTGTGGAAATTGGCAGATTTAGGAGGCTGGTGCGAAGCAGTGAAACCACGTTTGATCGTAGTGCAACAGCGTTTGATGTTTTACAGTAGTTATTTAATTAGGGTTACCATACGTCCTCTTTTAAGAGGATTTGTCCTCTTTTTTGATTTTTTGAAAGTGTCCTCGCAGGACGCCCTTTTGTCCTCTTTTTTGAGATTTTGTCCTCTTTTTTGAAAATGTAGGTCAGATTTAGAGCAAATTGCGAGTGATATGCCATAAATTATCACATATAACTGATGCTCCGGTGGGTATTTCGGAGTGAAAACGGTTATTTTAGTTCTGGGCGGAAAAATGACCTTTTTTTTTGGTCAACCGATCACAAAGTGGGGAAAATTCACAGTGGAGAAATTGCGTGCCAGAAATCTCGAACGGGTTAAAAAGCGATGACGCATGACTTCGATAGCGCAGAAATGGATGCAGGAGCAGGGACATGGGAACACTCGTGAAAATAGTTAAGCTACAGTTCGAATTCGGTGTCTTGCTAAGAAAAATGGTTGCTGACAAAACGTTTTTCTTTCAACTTTCATATGAGACCACATCATACATAGGGCGCATTGTCCCTTTAACCATCACCTTGCAATTGACGGCATTTACGACAAGGAGAAGAGCGGTGTTACTTTCATGCGTCGGACAGGACCCATACTAGCTTTCTTCATAGCTCGCTTAGTGCAATTGATGTTAGCGCGCATTATTTTGACGGGCTCACTCTAAAGTTGTCTGCGCACCACAAGGACTCACTTCATGCGCAAGCAATCAAAAATGCAACCGATTTAGTCGCATATGTAGATTGGATCGCTACTCTTCGCGAAATCTCCGAATTCGTGTCAAGATGGCTGCAAGCAAACACACTAAGTTTGAATGCAGATAAGACTGAGATGCTCCTTCTCAATGATATCACTGCCAATTTTGATTCCACTGTACACATTAATCTTAAAAAATATCGACATCTGTTGCATGATTACATATTGTCGGTCAATATAATTCCAAACTATATAAATCATTAGGCCGGCAGAAATTGATTAATTCCTCCATTTCTTTCGGATCTCATCGGCAGCCTTTTCCCCAATCATGTAGCACGGGGCCTGAGTGTTCCCAGTCGTCATGTGGGGCATGATTGAGGTATCCGCGACTCGCAGGTTTTCAACTCCGTACACTCTGCATAAAATGTTTTCAGGTTACGGAAAGGAATGATCAACGTATTGTTCGTTTGTTCGTTTTGGGGAATTCATGGTGCTTGTCGACTACTATGGTCATTTACACCAGGCCGATATTCTTTTTATTTTCCGTAACTGCCGACTTATAGCACGGCCCACCTCTAGGCTTTTGTAAGACACCGCTGACGCGGATGAGGTGGCGAGGAGGAGCCTAGGTAAACCTCCAACACTTAGGTATCGGAATTCAGAAGTCGACCTCGGTCGGACTCGAACCCGCACCCATTGGTGTTGCAGCCGCGGATTATACCACTGCGCTATCTCGCCACATCAACGTATTGTAGGAACGTACCGAAGTTTTGGATCAACAACCGCGAACCTGTCGGAAGAGCGACCCATCCTGGCAGTGCAGCACGCGTGCGACATCAAAGTTGCGCTGTGGCGTATGACGCAGAGATAATACTTTTCAGATCTATAAAAGTATACATATATATATAATATATATAAATATCATCGATTAAATTTCGTACTTTTTCGCCTTTACAATGTATAATTCTGTAAATGGCCAATTATATGGATTGAATTATGTTAGATTCGTTTAGAGCAGGGGTGGACAACTTCTCCAATCGGCGGGCCAGATATAGGAAAATTAAGTCCTTGGCGGGACGGATTGCTGAATCGATACATTGTTCGACCATTGATCCACATATACAAGGAATAAATCGTATTTAATGAATGTATTTTAACGACAGCAATGTCACTTCAAAGCCATTTCTCGACAATGTGGATTTGAGAACAGCATTCTCATAAAGGCGCCGACATGTCTGCGTCTCTGATCAATAATACACGGTGCAATCCTTAATTAAGATTTCAAGGCGTTCGATAAGCTCGGTACCCCAAATTTACCAAGATATCAATTCATTTGGGTTGAGTACATCGTAAATGCCGATAATGCAAGTCTTACGAACTTAAGCGTGAGCTCCACTCTCGCACGCTGCGCACACACGTATATAATAACATAACGTCACTAAAATTTGACGTAGTAAGCATGCAGTGGGGAAGCTCGGCAGACTGGGGGCGCGGGCCACATTGTCATGTAAGTCGGGAAACTGTGCGCGGGCCGTATGTTGCCCGTCCCTCGTTTAGACTGTGGTGTGGGTGCTTGAGATTAGACGGACGATAGACTAGAAGCTACAAATGATCACGTACATTTAAGATATCATGTCCCGCTCCCGATCGTAACTACACTCATCAGATATAGGGCTGGTCACAACGATTCGAGTAATCGAATACAAATCGAGTATTATTAATGGTAATGATTAGATTCGAGTCGTGAGCGACAATTTCCGTTGTCAATTACAGTCTCTTGCCACTGTAAGAGTTATTTTATCATCGAGAATTATAACTTACGTACTTCATTCTTCATTCAATACTTCATGAATGTCTTGAAACCTCGGTTGGTCAAATCTAGTGTGGCATTTAAAACAAAAGGTGTTTTAAACAAATGCCTTTTAAAATAAAACTAAATAGTGTTTTTTCAACCGATGTATATTTATGCCATAATTGGGTGAATACTTTAGAAACTCATGTCGCATGAGCCTACGTACGATTTGCACCCAATATAGTTGACGTATACGATGTGGAGTGGCTGGGACCATCGAAGTCGTCGTCGGTTCAACAGTTATAGCATGTAGATATGGAATATAGATCATTGGTACGGATTGGTCGTCACAAATGATTCGTGACGCCATAGCTAAATTAAAAAAAATAAATTAAAATCATGTTTTAAACTACGGCCATGTTTTAAACATGTTTGTTTTAAATTGGTTTTGTTTTACATGAAACCCCCTAGTCATATCACAACACCTTCATTACTCCGAAGACCCAAAACGTGATGCATATGGCTACGCATGTTCAACTGCTGAAACAACATGTATAAATTGTATATGAAGTGTTGATCGACAGCAATGGGACAAAGTCCTACAAAATAGGTAGGCCTACGGCCAAAAATACCGAATCCTCTTCTCTGGGTGGATATGCTGACATTTTAGTATTCTTCGCGGTATAAAAGGTATAGAGTGGAGCCTATATTTGAAATTTCTAATCATAGTCATTCATACTGGTACGAGCAATCTTCGGTCTAATTTTGATAAGTCTACGCACACTCACCAACTCACCGCGCAGGCCCTTGGACAACAGTGCGTAACGATTAAAAAAAGGTCATCACTCCAGATTTTTTGTGCGCAACTTAGGTTTTCTGTGCGCAGAGACCGTGTCGGCACTGCGCATTTGCGCACGTGCGTAGCTTAGAGGTAACATTGGTCACGAGTCGTAAACGAATACTCGACTTGACTCGGAGCCTGGTAGTCGATTCTGAATAGCACCACTCACGTACTCGATTTTACCCATAGGCCTTATCGAACCAATGTAAATGCAATTATACCATAGAAATATACGAAAACGAACGAATCTACAATGCGCAATCTGGAGTTTTCAATTCTCCTCTGCGATGATTTCGCAAATCAAATTTTGTAACTGTAATAGAAGACTACTTCTTCCCCACCCCGGTTCTTCTTCAACGCAGGCTTCGTGGCGTTGGACGTCACCGCCGACTCTTCGCATTGCGTCGGTGTCTTTTATCCGTTCCGTCGCTTTGATACCTGTAGAATGTGTAGATGGTGAACTATACTGCATTTGCGTTCGAACATACTCGTACTTGTCCGCGATAGATAGATATTTCTACTGTAATCCGAGCGGCAAGCGCAAACTGTAGACCTACAACAGTGGTTCTTAACGTTTACGTACTTTAACCTGCGGAATACTAATCTGGAAGCCTTCGCGGAACCCCAAATAATGACGAGTCAAATAATCAAAAATCTGCCATAATCAACATATAACTACGCATTTGAGCGTATAGCCTACAATATAATGATACACAAAATGAACTATACATCAATAGAGTGCTAACAGAAAATATAAACATTAAATATAATCTTCACACAAAATGAAAATATTATAAATCATAGTAAATATTTATTGCTATCAGTGTGACTTCTGCTCCCTTTCTGCTATACCCTGCGCACGTTACTACACATGACGTACCACCACAACAGTCGCAATTTACATAGGCTTCTCCTCGCCACCTCATCCGCGTAAGCGGTGTCTTGCAAAAAGCCTAGAGGTGGGCCGTGCTATAAGTCGGCAGTTATGGAAAATAATGAACAATATCGGCCTGGTGTAAATGACAATAGTAGTCGACAAACACCATGAATACCACACACAAACAGTCGCAATTCGACATATCATCGGGCCTGCCCTACCTGCAGCCAATCATGGCCAAGGTGGGCGTATCATCACAAAACATGTGTTTGACCAGAATATGTGTCTTGGCTACTAGGGAACCCCGGGACTGGCTCAGGGAACGTTTAGTGTTCAGTGAAACACTGGGTAAGAACGTATGGCGCATAATATGAGCACGCCTACCGTAGCAGAGAAACGAACACAGATACATAAAATGAACCAACCCTCGATATGCAGCTTCATGTCTTCTTCATTAGAATAATATTTTGGGTCGATTGATGGATGGGCCATCGGATCCCCAGATTTCAGCTCCAGCTTCCCTCTAGATTTCCCATGTGAGAGGATCGACATAATAGTCAATGCTACAGTCTGAAGACGAATACACAGATTGTGATGGTTGTATAATTTTCTTTCATATTGAATCACGCTCCATCGATTCTTTGACCTGACATATATAGCTTGGAATTGAACTTACGTTATCGGGACGAGCGACCCAGGAGCCGAACTCGACAATTCTTGGATAGAGCTCTTGCCTGGAAACATCACTATGAGTATATTAAAGCAGTTAATATGTGTAAGATTACATGCGATATGACCCAGGATTTGACTCATCCGTGGATCCTGACTTACACACTGACTCCATCATAACCACTTGAGCAGTCTAAGTAAGCTAAACCTACTTGAGAATTCCGTCAAAGTAGAATTCCTACGTTACTGGTCAACACTACTACTACATTCCTAAATCTCAATTTGAAGAAGATCGACATAACATTTGAGAAATTCGAGTTTGAATGCTGTTATACGTCAACGCATGTAACACGATACGGCAAAACGGATCTATAACCCAATTTTCTCAAACAAGTTTCACATTTCTCTTACATCTCCATCAACCGAATAGAGATCTTCGTTGTTTCAGAGATATGCATTCCAAGGTGCGGTGAAAAAAAATAATAATCTTATAATGCTGTTTTGTAGGCTCTGCTATCCGGGTACTATGATATCCAGGGACTACGATTTGAAAACTGCTGACGTCGCAGCAAATTGCGTATACTGCCTGCCACTTACCAGTGATCGCTCTCGTATCTGCCGATTTATTCTCTATCATTTCATTTGCGATTTGCCATCTGCATACTTATTGACCGGACCTTGTCCGTTATTAAATACCGAATACTTTACTGTTGTGGCAATAGGTAATACCGTACTTGTGTTACGGTTGTGCAAAATATCTTAAATCAATCCAAAGTGTCTACCATATGATGGAGCTTGATGTATCGAGCTAAAAGTACCTGTCGATTGCGGGCATGTCGTACACACCGTTATTTCTTGCCCATATAATCCAATTATCATATGCAATGTCCCCCTTGGCATTCACGATGTAGTCTGTTTCCTGGGAGATGTCGTCCTGGCGATGATTATGGAGTCAAATATTAAAAGAGACATAAAAAATGTCACTAAAAAGTAAAACTAAAAATAATAATTAATTTTTTATTCTGTTTATTCACAGTAAACTTGTGAATACGCACACAACCCGAGTCCCGAGTAGTAACCTGGCCCTGACAAAATGGTAAGATTGAAGTGAACTTAACTGTCCATAATGAAAAGAAACAGACAAAATGGAATTATATTACAGAATTTCAATCTAGTAATATTCAGCGTTGGGATGACTTAAGCCGCGAGCCGCGGCATAAAGATCAACATTGAAAATGAACTGTGACATTGGGCACTAGGCCGAGGTGTGTGCCAGACCGCAACCGCGCGCCGTTCGGCATCCTCCTATATGTTCATTACATCGCATCGTGCCTTATCGCATTGTACAGTGTGTGTGTGTCTTGATCGGATAAAAATGTAATCTCCTGATTATTGTTTTCACTTAGCCTAGTAATAGGGCAATGCGCTTTTTTGAAATACTGCAAAGAGAGTTTTTTTGCTGCTAGTGAAAGATCCCATAGATCAGTGTTTCTCAAACTTTTCAGACACGCCCCCCTTCATGGTAGTGAAAAATGTCGCACCCCCTTATCTTCATTTCACAAAATGCAATTAGAATGCTGCTAGCAATCCCAACGGATGCGCTGTGAAGACAACACCCAAAACTTATCTGCTCTGATTACGTGAAATTCACACTGGTGCGAAAAAACATATCGCCTAAAGTCTGGGAAATATATCTTACTGCATTTTACCCGCTCGGGAATTTACTTTCTCTTTATGGTCCCGGCTTTCAGTGCTCAGTGCTGTATTTATATGCGATGTATATCACCATCGTTTTCTCGGGGATCTTTCAATGTGTTTACAGCACTATCAGTGTCATATTCATTTTTATATATTAGCAATTCCATCATTCAAACTCTATCACAGGCCTTTATCAAGATGTAAACGCGTGTAAAAAAGCATTATTCTCACTTCAGACATGCCTGGAACAAAATGTTTGATAATACCGAACTTTCGAAATTTGCCACCGTAAATACCATAAATTCCAAAATAGTCGAAATTTCTATTACTGGTCGGAATTGACTGAAATTTGGAGTGTAGCGTTTTCTTTAGGCAACCTGACAATTTTATCACTAAGCGAGTGAAATAAGGAAAAAAAAGTTATTTTTGAACAACCCTAATGTACATGTGCATTGTGTATATATAATATATTAGTTCGTATTGATCAATATCAGAATGTATGAATAAAACTTACGTCTGAAAATGAAGTATTGGTAGTCAGAGTGGTGAAGACGAACACGTGGTCTTGCAGATTAGAACCGACACCCGGTAAATCACTCACCACAGGAATCTGATTTGTGGAACAAGAATATATTATATAAAGCCCTATGCTCATACTTTACTTAGTACATTGAACTTATTCAAGTGCTCCTTCGGCCCGATACCAGACAAGAGAAGCAGATGTGGCGTCCCGAAGACCCCGGCGCTTATCACAATTTCTCGTTTTGCCCTAGCGATATATTCTTTTCCGTTCCTCCTGTATTGAACGCCGTACGCTTTGCCCTTGCTATTTATCAAAATCTTCGTAACCGTCGCCCTCGTTAGAACGTGAAGTCTATTCTTTCTGGGAATGAACAATTCAGAGTATATGTCGTTGCCCTTCAATGTTTCGCCCTAACATGAGTGGTCTACATGAGATCATATGACTGAGTAGCCTATTGTGTTCTTCCAACTAAGCTGCTATCAAACATGATTACAACCATATGCTGGGATACCTCCGAGAACATAACACGATATAATTATTTTAGCATAATGGAATGATTGAATATAAACTATTCAGTAGAATCGTAAAATTACCTAGAACTGAATATACTAGATATTTTATACTTATCTCTTGATATAACACATCTCAAACATACCAGATATTTATGACGGTAAAAAATTCGCTTTTCACAGCAGAAGTTTGGAATATATGGTGCAAGAATTGTTC
The DNA here is from genome assembly GCF_051294905.1 of Botryllus schlosseri. NCBI lineage: Eukaryota > Metazoa > Chordata > Ascidiacea > Stolidobranchia > Styelidae > Botryllus > Botryllus schlosseri. The sequence goes on along the minus strand of NC_137247.1, from coordinate 12,580,878 downwards.
GGGCTTGCGACGACGTGCACGTATTCCGGTGGTCAGTCGAATGAAAGGAAAGGACAGGAAAGGACGTAGTTTATTTTTGATCGTGATGTTTTTGCGGCATATACACCGACTCATGACTCATGATATACATTATACATACACACGATCTGTGCGTATGCATACCATGAGTGCATGTTGTGCATATGCCGCTGGACAAGGAAGGTACAGATATAGCCTTGTAGGGCTTTCTAAGTCTTGCACCACCCCTCCAGACTATCCCAGTAATGCATTAGCGCCACGCGGGGAAGACATGGATCCAGAGGTGGCCAGTAACGAAGTACTTCTACTTTTTGGAAGTATTCAAGTAGTTTTCCTCTACTTCTGGTACTTACTCAAGTAGATATGATTTTCTCTACTTCTACTTCTACTTCGTAATATTTTCTGATCTACTTACTTACTTTTCGTTATTTTCAGTTTGTCAAGTAGAAGTAGTTTAATCCCCTAACACGAAAGATAGCCTGAGGAATTTCGGGGCTGTTTTCACGGGGTATCAACATTTAATATTCATAACAGTCAAGTAAAGCCCAGAAATTTTGTTGCGCCTTGCGCACACTAGTTATGGAGTGACAAATATGGTTTCACGAAAGTATCAGTGAATATTATTTAGATACCGGATTGCTTGGTTCCGCTCACACCGCATTTTCGCCCATATCAAATATTTCATCACAGTAAATATGCTGGCCCACCATAACGTTTGAAACTACCGTTTCACATTCTAGCAATTACATATCATATTGTAATCTAGCAGCCCATGACGTGTCTTACTAATCCGGAAAATCCGGCTTTTTTTAACGTTACACCTGTTTTAGAAGATCACAAAAGACATGAAGTATATTTTCCGCTTTTTAGAAGTGGTATTTGTATTTCACGTTCAATTCCGAGTATTATACTTTGAATTCTAATTACTTTCAGTTTTTTGTCTGCAGAACATGCATGTTGAAGCATAAAAGAAAGTGTAGTAATGACGCTATTTTCCGAAAATAAAGATACATCAAAGAGAAAATTTACGATCCCCAATATTTGTTATCAACGCATACTAATCGCGTAAAGTGTTGAAACCGCATCCGATACAACTTCCCCGTATTGCATGCACTTCGCCTAAACTTGAGGCCTCATAATATGGGGTAGGGCGCCATGCCATAATATTCTCTAAAACTGGGTCTTCTAGTAAACAAAGGATTAGAATCGCATTTTCATATCACTACCAGAATTTGTATTCCATGATGCGAAAGAATGCTTATTCTGTCGAAATTTGATACCTCCTGGGATGCAACAATACCAATCATGCTCTCCGTACTGTTCGCATAGCTCAATTTGCAGCTTTTGACAGCCCATTATGCAAACGAATTATGACTGTTTTATAAACTACTTACTTACTTGAGTAGATTTAAAGTCAGTCAATTCTACTTCTACTTCAAGTTACTTCTACTTCAAGTAGTTTCAGGTTGCTTATGGGAGAAGTACTTCTACTCGTACTTGAGTAGATTTTTTCTTCGCTACTTCTACTTGTACTTGAGTAGCTTTCTTGACTACTTTGACCTCCTCTGTGGATACCACTGTTACTAATCAGGTCATTGGGCTGACCCGGCCGACCTACCGATCAAGATGCCGGACGCTTCACCATTACGCTATCTTGATCAGTCAAATGAATCTGTGTCTCACTGGTACTACCGGTGAGACACACCATGAATGTGATTTTTAAACGGCAATTTTAGCGGGAGCTGTTCGGCAAGTCTACCAACTTGTCCTTTTCAGTGATCCCTGCTCAATATTCAGTATAAGCTTCGAGAGTGTGCTTTTCATGGATCATATAATGTTAGGTACAACATACAAAAACTATGAGTCTGTTATGGCGCTGCATGCAGCTGGAGTAATATATATGATTTGTATTGGAGGCATTGCTACATTGAATGACATCTTTACAGGTAGCGTTGAAAGCAAACATCCTCAGTGTTGCAATGACTCAAGACTCGAGTCGTTTTTTCAAATGCCTAAATTCACTCGACTCGAGGTATTATTATTAATATATTTAAAAGCAATTTTAGTGACGCATATAACAACTATGGTCTTTTGCGTCACGACATAACGGTTGCTAATCGAATCGACTCGAGTTAATTTTCGTATTGACTCGACTTGTACTCGAGTCATTATGCATGACTCTAACGAAGTCATATGATCCGAGACTAGGACGGCCAAGACGAGACATTTCCTTGAAACTTCGAAGAATAGTAAAGTTGCCATATTATTGGTATTTCCTCTATCGGTCCTGATACTTAGAAAATAGTGCCAGAAACAGTTGAAACTGGGAAAATCACTATTTTATGAATGCGAGTCATTCTATATCACCCGATCAGAGTTGAAAAAGTGGGTTGAACCGGATCGAACTGAGAACTGAATAGTGAACATAATGACTTGGACTCGGACTCGAACATCTGCTAGCGGACTTGGCACGGTGGTGAATTAAAAATGACTTGACTTGACTCGAGTCAAAACTATAATATTGAGATTGACTTGTGACTTCACATAACATAACATCATCGTTGGGTTATATTTTTCATCTGAACAAGTCACACACAATGTACAATGCGATAAGACACAATACGATGTCATGAACAGATAGGAGGATGTCGAACGACACGCATCAGTAGCGATCCTTTACTCTAACATCCATCTCAGCCTAGAGTGCCCGATGTCACAGTTATTTTTCGATGTTGAACTTTTTTGAAGCCTACTAGTTCTTCCCATTCCTTGTGAGTGCTTTCTTTCTTCGGGTCTTTTACTGGGCTTTTTTTATCGCAGTAAGAACGGCAACGGCGGGGTCAGATTGGTGGGCGCTCATCGTAACCACTACATTATCTCCCCCGCCAAAATGTATCGTTGGATTCAGCATATCAACGCCTAACCAACTATGCCACGAAGCGAGACAACTTGGCTACAACCCTGAACATCCTACTCATAGACACAATTTAATAATGTGAATTGCTACATAAAGCTAGAGATTTGAAAATAGGTTTGAGACAACAGAAAATGATTTCTACCAACGAAACAGTTGTTCTTTAGAAAAGGACGTACGTAGGAGACATGTTATACATCAGTCAATAAAATCCCAACACAGCAAGCCCTCTGAATAAGCTGAATTTATTAACGATTGCGATGCTGATGCTGTCACGCAGATATATATCGCCATACTGTTTCCAGTGTCAATGAACCATACCTAAAAACAACATTATTTCCTAACTTTGAAAATCAGTTACTTGGAATGACCATTAGCTATAGTAGGATGTAATTATGGAATCTCATGCGTGTGGTTTGAAAACAAATTTATACTATAGCCGGGACAACCTTTTTTTAATATATATATTACACTGGTCAACACACTTTATGGTGTCAAGAAAGTTTTACCGGTTTTAGGATATTTACCTGTAGCTGAATCCAAAAATGACATTAGTCTTTTCGAATTGGCTCGATGTTTTGAGATATTCCATATTTTAGTTTCAAAAAATGCCAAAAATACCCTGTTTTGACGTAGAGAGGGAGAGAGAAAGAAAGTCTTTATTTTCATCAAACCAAAATACATAACACACGGCAGTGGTGGTGGTACAGAAAATCTGCATGCACAGTATTCGGTATTAGATAGGAATGGTAAAATTCGCTTTTTCTACAACTTTGATCACTCTACATCTGTCTTCAAGCATGTGTATTGTGCATGTGCATACCGAATTCTTCTACTTCTGAAGCGATATTGCTAAACACGCAATCGTTAACACAGAGTGCCTTGTAAACGGGAATCATGTTTAATGCGAAGGTGAAGCAAAAATTAGAGGATATTAGCAGTAAACAAAAACAGCTGACATCAAAGCACAAGCACTACCTTTAGTAACTCTCAAAAGTACATTTAGTAAGGTATCAAAGCACCTCATACAACTATAGAACTACGCTATCGATACATCGCTATAAAATGAGATATTGATGTCATGAGATAACTGACTGGAGTACTCAACACTGTTCATGTGATTGTGATTAACAATACAATACAATGAAACCGCAGCTTATCAGAATAATACTTCTACTGTTATACTCCCATGGCCTGGCTTACTGTGTGATGCTGTACAGTTTGCAGAAAGCTGAGGAAATCACTCATAACGGTAGAGATATATAGTACAGCAACATACTGTATATAGGCTGCAGCTAAATATCTTACGCTGTCCAAAATGGAGTATTTTCAATGTCTTTTGTTTCTGAAGTAAGGGGATGCTAAAATAGCAAATAGACATAGTGGAGTATCTGGTCCAGAATAATTATTGCATTGGCTTAAGAGGCATTTCCAATATGCATGTCACTGATACTTCTGTTCACATTTGGCAGTTATACTAAAGTTAACGATTTTTCTTTTAAATAAAAAAATATCAATATCTCATAAATAGAGCCAATTCAAAGAAACGAATGTCATTTTCGGACTCAGCAGCCCCAAATACCCAGAAACCATTAAAATATCTTTGGCACTCAATTTTATTTTGTTGGCCAGTGTATATATATTTTTGTCAATTGGAAATAGAAAATACACTATTACGCTACTATATGAGCAGGGGCTTCGCACGCAGGCTTATACCCATGATGCGAAACAGTGAAAAGGAAGTTCGAGTTCTGTACTGGACCCTGATATAGATAAACAGATAAATGTTTTGACTTCATTTCCACGCCAATGTCAAGAATTAGTACTTTGACGGAAATGTCGGAATTTATTTCAATCCGAGAATACCAACCTCCCGGGAAACACAGAACGCAAATATGCTGCCGCTGATGACTCACGCAGACCACGATCCATCGTCTTCATAGTAAAACCGGCAGTTTCAATGTCGTCGGCGTGGGTTACAAATGGAACTTCTACGTCAAGAAATGTGGGAATAGCGAATGGTAAACTATAGTCTGTTAGTTTGACTTACCAAGTTCTTTAAATATTTTTGCCATGAAGGAGGCGAATTGAGTTTCGATTATATTTTCCCTAGTACTCAAAGTCAGGAAGCCGTCCCTTCCAAATGATTCTGGACCACCTCGTCCTATCACCTTCTCTGCCCGTTGAAAGTATTTTAGTACGTCGGCGTAGCTCCAATTTTCTGCGCCATTTTTCTCCCACGAGTCGTAGTCATAGGGACTTCCTCTCACGTAGTTCATGTAATTGAGTGAACTTGTCCCGCCCAAGACTTTCCCGCGCAGGTACGGAGCTGCCTACATAACAAAACAGGAGACTTATAATTCACGGGTATACTTTTCCTTGTAGGTAGGCCTGCAGGCCTACTTTATACAGCAAGCGGTAAAGGGGATGCAGAAAGAATATAATTTGTTATCGTTTGCTCTCATCATCAGATTACAATTTATATTTTCGGAATCTGTACGACAGTAGCATTCGCTTAAGCCCGATTTAAATAAATATGGCGTTCGGAACGCAAACTAAGGGCGGAGATCATACAGTTGCTGATCCGGGAGAATGCTGATCCGGGAGAATGCTGATCATCGAATTAAATACTGTTCTTCGGGACGCATGAAGTTGGTTAAGGTTACGAGCGATAATTAGCCGAGGTGTCCCGAGCCGAGGTGTCCGGAGTTGTCAATCAAGAAAAGTGGTGCGTTGCGTGCGATGTTAACTGTAGCATAATAGTTAGGGTTGCATTTAAAACAAAAATCAATTTAAAACAAACATTTTTAAAACATGACCCTTGTTTAAAACATATTTTACATATTTTTAATCGTGACGTCACGAATATTTGATTGTGACGTCATAGTGGAGTGACATTGAAAATTGACCATGTAGGTTAAATATGACTCCTTCGACGAAAAAGTCTTCCGACCACTGTCATAATCAGACCAAAAATATCCTGAACCAGTAATTCCACGTTATGCAGCATTTTCACGTTTTTATTTTCGAATTTTCTTCGCGCATGGCGCGATTTACGTTAGTAGATGTCTCGTCTTGATTATAATATGGGTATACAGAAACACCTCCCACTAATGAAAAATACGTATAATTTATGGAAACAGGCATTACGGTGTCGGCCATTGCCATGCCACAAAAAAAACCGATACATATGAAATTTGCGACAAGTAATTACTAACAACGGGTCCGCCCGAAGATGTAATTATAAATAATTAATTATGCGCCCGGAATTTTCAAATACACCACCTTCTCCCTCAGCTCTACCGGTGCATCTCATCCCGTGGGCTTATAGGACAGACAATTACAGTATAATATGCAATTGTCAATATCATCGACCGAATTCAATCATGAATTCCGGAAAATGTTGACGCTAGCCGCGACCAGACAACTATAAAAACTGACAACATAAAAACGGGACCCCAAAAGCAGTGGTTATAACGTTAATCGAAAAAGAGGGTTCAGGAGGGTCGCACAACGAAATTTGGATGGAAAGTGGGTCGCAAACCGAAAAAGGTTGGAAAGCACTGATATTCTGGCTATTCCTCGTCAATAATTTTTTTTATTAATTGTAGGTTCCGTGTTTATTATATTAACGTTTAAATTTATTCCTGCTATCAAAGATCAGTACTTGGTTCGGAAATGATGCTTGCGAGTGCGTCTGTGACTCGATAGTGTAATTCCAGTCCACTGGGGTCTTTTGCATTGAATCCCGTTGACTTGGAACGAAAATTTGTGGGTACTTCAAGTCTGAATCACCTGCTTCAAGTAATAGAACCCTAGAACGTACATGTTCTGCTTAGTATTCAATGCTATACCATAATCTCAAAGGTATGCTGCAAACCTGACACCGTCGTCTTCCGAGAGTCGGTTCGCAATCACACAACCGGTGGTCCCGCCACCGACTGGAAAGAAACCCATCAAGCGTGAAAACTCTCAATGTCTAATTTGTCTATACTTCTCGAAAAATGATAGACTATGTTGATGCGTAGTATCAAAATTTGGCTGAATGATTCAACATGATTTTGTCTTCCGGGCAAGTCACCGCATTCCAATGAGTATTAGGCATAAAAGCATTGAAATCCTCTGGTTAAGCTTCTATCAGCGATCGGTCGATCTTTTGACTACCATATTAGAATATCGTTTGTTGGAGATTCATAAATTTTAGTTTTCATTTTATTCATGAAACTGAACTGAAAAGTTATTTCCATTCATAAATAGTCTTATAAATTCACTCGTGGGCATATAACGCATTTTGAGTAGCCGTGGCAATAATCATTTGAAAATAACTTGTCACACTTTAAAACGAAGGTGGCGTTATAACACCACCTCGAACTAATCAATAATTATGAATATATATAGCTATTGACTTTATTTCCAATTTATGGAATAATTTGGTAGTTCAACCGATCTCATGCATGCATGTAGCCTACATTATACGAAATGACAAGTATTGAACCACATTGCACTCCCAAATAAATTGATAGCAGCATTTGATAGTACTGATCACCTGCTGCAAGGTACATATGCTTTGATCATATTAAGTTTGAGAGCAATAAGTATTATCTCTCAGTAACGAATGATATTTAGTATTCGTTTCTCTCACAATCGAAGAATCACAGAATATACGATATAAAATACAAGTTAATTCATTTTCCGGAGTTTTGTGAAATGCAGATATCAGTATTGGCGGTATGCTTATATGGCCTATATGACTTACCTACTATGAAATCGTACTCGGAATCAGCTTCTTCGATGACAATATCCCCATTGCGCATTCTTGACAGAATAGCAAACAAAACTGCGGCTGATGCTAAAATCAGCTTCATCCTGCTGCATAAGTAAATGTTTCGATTCCAATAAATCGCCTTCTTGTGATTTGTAGTAGAGTTTCACAGTGATCATGTTTGTAGAACAAGTTCTACATGTCTATTTTCAAATCCCTAAGGCTAAAATTTTTGGTAACAATCGGTGACACATGCGATTTTCATAGTGTTGCATTTAAAACAAAAATCAATTTAAAACAAACATGTTTAAAATATAGCCCTTGTCTAAAACATGTTTTTTATCTATTTTTAAACCACGACGTCACGAATATTTAAATGTGACGTCACAGTGGATTGTCATTGACAATTGAAAATTTAAGGTAAATATGGCTCCTTCGATGAAAAGGGATTTCGATCACTGGGACTAAATCGCTATGCAGCAATTTTACGGTCGGCGGTCATCATCATCAGAAGACCTATTCCGTACCAATGATCTATATCTACGTGCAAAAACTTTTGTACCGACGACGATTTCGAGGGTTCCAGCCACCCCACATCGCATACGTCGACTATTTTTGGTGCAAATCGTCCGTAGGCAGTTATAGGCTCATACCAGTGTTGGGATCAAGTCACATACCTTCGAGTCACGAGTCATCTCGAGTCATTACACATTTTGACTCGACTCAAGTCAAGTCAATCGATTTTCGAAGGTGACTCGAGTCAAGTCAAGTCACTTATTTTTTGGAGGTGACTCGCGTCGCGTCAAGTCACGAGTCAAGTCACAATTCAAGTCAAATTGAATTTTCGAAGTATGAGAGATGATTCAAAGTCCCTACATTTTGCTAGCTGTGTGAAAGACAGATTAATTTGCCATTTATCTTGAATCAAATAACGAGAATGAAGTTGAATATACATGCAAAAAGTGTTGTATCGCTTCCGCGCACATAGAACTGCTAATAAAACACGTGATTAATATAGAACCTAATACAGAGAGAGGTTGAAACAAATATATATGGTACAGTAGCCTTCACCACCCATCTAAAAATCCGTGAGAATATAAACGCACAGACCACATTTGTTCGACTTACATCATACAAAAGGGTTGGTAAAGGCAAGCACTGCGCAACGTAAGCATTGAGCCGTCTAAGAAATAGAGACACATTGCTATTGGATTAATCTACTACTACGGCCGACCGACCGACCGAGGTCGACTTCAGAATTCCGATACCTAAGTGTTGGAGGTTTACCTAGGCTCCTCCTCGCCACCTCATCCGCGTAGGCGGTGTCTTACAAAAGCCTAGAGGTGGGCCGTGCTATAAGTCGGCAGTTACGGAAAATATGAAGAATATCGGCCTGGTGTAAATGACCATAGCAGTCGACAAACACCATGAATACCCCAAAACAAACAAATACTACTACGGCGACGTAAGCGCTGTGTTTTGTTCGCGGTCAATTTATTTGTGATGCAGCAATGGAGGATCATAGTAAAGTAGAATCAGTGAACCACTGGCTGCTCTCGCAAGTGACGCCGGCGTATCTCGAACAATTCGAACATACACAAGATAGAGTGTGATCGACTGTGATCACCTGATGACTCGAAATTGACTCGTAAATTTTGCTCGGAGTCTCGAGTCAATGCACATTTTTCAAGCCCCGAGTCAAGTCAAGGCAAGTCATACGAAAAAGTTGACTCGAGTCAGACTCGAGTCATCCCAACAGTGACTCATGCTACATGTTTTTGGACGTATTTACACAATTATAGCATAATTACACAACGTTTGAAAAAAAAACACAATTTTTTTCTTCACAAAGGCATTTGTTTAAAACACTGTTCAAAACACCACCAAGTGTCTTGTTGCGACTACGTGGAATAGACACTTGGTGGAGACATAACAAAGCATGTTCCTTGTTGGCTATGGGCAGACCGTGTTATTTTTGGCATTTTTCAGATTTTAATTTTGGCAATTTTGGCATTACCATGAATTCATACTTACAGACTCGAATTCAACATGTAAAACGCTTCAGTTGGGTCATTCTTATGAAACGGAAGTCACAAAACATGCAATATCTACACTGTCGTGTCATCAAAAAGCAAGATTTAAATCCGAATTGAAAACGATGTTGGAAATCAAATTTATCCGATACAAAACCGGGTGCTTCTGCATTATCTATTCTTAATAGTCAATTCACTATGTGTGCAAAATCAACGGCATTCACACAGATGACAATACTTATGAGACCAATTCAAAAGGGTCTCTGACACGTTTGGATCGCAGCCTTCACTACTCAACCAATGGTTACAAATCCCGAGTGACTTGTAATTGCGCTAAATTTAAAAATTATGGCTCTCCATCACAGATTCCAAAATATGCTGATTACTACTTCGGCGTGCAGAGATCCTCTACTTTCTAATCGCTAGATATCATCTATTTGCTAATCGCTGGATTGATCAATCAACAGATTAGCCGTAAATCCAGAATTGATCCCTGAACTTTTTGGCGTATACATTCACTTTTCATGGACCACTTGGATAGTAGTCTGCGGACCCCGAAAGGATTCACGGGTCCTAATCTAGGAATTCTGCTTTATATACTTGTTTCGTCGCTTCATACTAACTCATGCCAATTCTTGCTAACACTTTTATAAAAAAAACTTTCATAAAATCTAAATTTTCCAAAAGCCTTATTTTTGGCATTTTCACAATTTTATTTTTAGCAGTTTTGGCATTTGGTTATCGAAATGCCAAAAATAACACGGCCTGGCTATGGGTGCCGCGATAGCATAGCTGTCTGAAAACGATTTTTTTTCATCACTTAACATAGGCAATATCTGGAGGTCTTCCACGCTGATGACAATTATCAAATAGGCACGTCATTGACAACAGGCGTTTGTATAGTGAAGTGACATCTTCGCAATAATACGCTAATGTTTCCAAGAGTTCTTGATCTCATCCGCTGCCTTTTCTCCTATCATGTAACAAGGAGCTTGCGTATTTGCAGTCGTGATGTGAGGCATAACTGAGGCATCTGCTATTCTCAAATTTTGAACTCCGTACACTCTGGAAAATATCATTCATGCATTATTCTTGTTACCAGGAGATTGCGATATCTTTCACCCTTGACTTACTGTAGCTGGGGGTTTACAACCGCGAGCTTATCCGCTGCTGAACCTATCTTGGCAGTGCAGCACGCGTGCCATCCCATTGTGGCTTTGTGATTTATCAGACATCGGTAATATTCGTCAGACCTATAGGTATATATCAGAGATCAGCATTGGACTGGACTCGGGGTACGAGGTCTTTTACTAGGATCTGCATAGGACCGGATTTGGATTTTTTTAAACGTTGGACTTTTAGCAAGCCAAGACCCGGATACGGAAACACTGTGACGAAGAGGAGAATCCATCTTTCTGTAATGGCAGTAAACTCTGTCATTGTTTTGGGAAACCTGATGAAAAACCTGTTGTTGGATGAGGTGCTGCCATTTACGTCTGAGAGCCTTCAGTACAGGCTGTGTGAACTTTATAATATATCGTCTCATTAAAGTCCGTGCAGGAGTATATTCAGGAGTAGGATATATTAACTCGGCTATATCTTGCGATGTTAGGGTCTCTTGTTCTCTGGCCTATGCTATTTTATGTAATCGTTGTGTGAACTATTAATATATGAAGAGACTCTTTGGAGTACAGAACTTTAATATACATTTTAATAATATATTCATAGTAAATATATTAAAACCCGGAGCTTTTCGAGCTGACACTTTTCAAGGGCAATCGTCAGCAAATAGAGAATTTCAAAAACATGCATCTAGCTACATTGCATACAAGCAATTATGACGTCATAGAAACAAACAACATGAAATACAGGCAAACTGCGAGCGCAGCTAGTGGCCAATTTTTAGATTCACTAAAAATTCCTTCTGCTGACACAAGCGACAACTCAACTCAACTCAACTCAACTCAGCGCTTGCAGGAACGCATCACACAACATGTTCCGAGCGTTATTAGATCACGCAAATTGGACTCTCGCGAAGACGCAGCCGTAACTGATCTGCGATTACTAGAACGTAATCAGGCCATGGCTATGAACTCTGCCATCGGCAAGCATTTGGCTGAAAATGCAACTTGCGTTAAAAACTATTAGTAAGGGAAACTTGTGAAAATATGTGAACTATATTGTTACCAAACAATTTCTTCACCAATATGTTTGTTAAGGTGTGTAATAACATGTGTTAAAATGTTGAAGTTCAACTCTTGTGGAGACACCTCCCAAAAAAGCTGTTAAATTTGACGATTCAAAAAAAAAATGAAAAAAAAAATGAAAAAATATTTATCGCCCATAAGTAACTTGGGACGTGTTTAATAATGGTTTTCCATGATTCTCAATTGATTGTTAACACTTATAATTCACTACAGGCTCTGCTTTGTGAAAAACGCCACACCCACTTTTATATTCATGCACAAAATCGCCTTTATTTCGCATAGCTATGTTCACTGAAGAGGTAGCCTATTTCACATGCACAATATCAGACATTTCAACAGGCATTGCCTATGCCTTCTTCGGACTCAACATCATCGTAACCAGGGTTGTAACCAAGTCACAAGGCTCCGAGTCACAAGTCAATCTCACTTTTATATTTTTGACTCGAGTCAAGTCGAGTCATTTTCAATTCCCACCGAGTCAAGTCCGAGTCCAAGTCAGCGAACAGAGGATCGAGTCCGAGTCATGGTATTATGACTCGAGTCCGAGTCCAAGTCATTGTGTTGACTGCTCAGTTTCCAGTTAAAGTCTTCCTAAACCCACTTTTTTAACTCTGTTTGGTGATATTGAATGGTTCGCATTTATAATATATCAATTTTCCTCACTTTTAGCAGTTTCTGGTCGCATTTTCAAGCACCAGTACCAACAAACGAAATCCCAATAGTGTGTTGGCTTCGAAATTACAATGACATGTCGGTCTTGGCCGTCTGAATCTCGAGTCAATGACTTGCTTCGAGTCATGCGCAATGACTCGAGTCCAAGTCGAGTCAATACACAGATTGACTCGAGTCGAGTCGAGTCATTTCCGTATTTTGAGAAAATGACTCGAGTCGAGTCGAGTCATTCGAAAATCGTGACTCGAGTCTGACTCGAGTCGAGTCATGACTCGAGTCATTACAACCCTGATCGTAACTGCAATTATTGCATTATAGGGTCTTTACATACTCCACAGGCTGAAATGCACGTGACCTCATTCTTCTTGCAGCTGTATATTCGTTTGTTGCAATCTTTATGACAAATATAGCTTCTGAACTGCAATAGCTCATCAGGCTCATATCCATGCACGCCTATTGTCCATCCATAATCGCTGGGGTTCGGAGACAAGTTCTGTAAAAGAATCAAATCCCGGGTCTGCAGGTACTCGCGGAGTGAACGTTATGAAAGCTGCACCCTCTGTTAGAGGTAGTGTCTCCGATTTTATCACTCCTGTCGCTGTCTTCCTTGAGAACATGTTGTATGTTTTCGTGAACTGCTGTAACCATCAAAGACCACAATGACATTCTGAAAGCAACGGCCCAGATACTGCACGTAGCTATGGGTAATTGTTGGTAATTCCCTGTCATGTCTGACGTTGACCCCACTTCACCATGTACAGAAGCCATCCACCATCAATAATGAGGGTCCAGTATGGTTGAAGTCAAATCAAGTGGTTCAGTTAAGGCCTACAAGGTTGTATACGAACATTTTGCCTTGGTAGCCTTGTTCATCTTCTGATTTTTGTTGCTGAACAGGGACAGCGGGAAAGGAGTGAACTCATACTGTAAGCTTGTCGCAACATCCATATCCCGCTGAGTGAAAATGATCAATCGGTTGAGCAACTTCAATGAGTAAATGTGAATGTTTTACTCGTAAACCTTAGGACATTTTCTTTGCGATGACAGGGCTTTTACCCAGGGTTGTAACCAACTCATAAGGCTCGGAGTCATAAGTCAATCTCACTTTTATAGTTATGACTCGAGTCAAGTCGATACTGCTCAGTTTCCAGTTAAAGCCATGTTAAATCCCCTTTTTTATAACTCTGTTTGGAGATATCGAATGGTTCGCATTTCTAATATACTAGTTTTCCTCACTTTTAGCATTTTCTGGTCGCATTTTCAAGTACAAGTACTATTAGAAGAAATCCCAATAGTTTGGACATGACAACCATGGTCGGCATCACTGACTTTTCACCCAGGTTGATCTGCATGGCCAATGGCCATCCTAAATTCAGCTGCTCCATCAGTATTTCGACTACGTCATCAACCGTATACTTGTGAATCCACTTGAGAAATACATGAGCAACTCCTTTTATCCATCGTTGACGAATGGCTTCATTTCTTCAACCCATTTTAGGACAAGTTTATTGGCCCCTGCATCTCTCTTAATCTGTGTCTTGATAAGCTCTCTGTAAACGGGTAGGCCTACATGTCTGCTGACGTCCTTCTCCATTCGCCGGTTGACAACCGACAGATGACTAAGAGTGGGCACCCAGCATCTGTGGCCAGAAAAACTGTTGCTCATTCTTCCTCTGCGGGCTCACCAACGTGTTTCCCGTGGGCGGCAGACGTTCTCAAACTGGGGGCGGGGGTCGTGGAAGCATCTGAGGGGAGGCGCGAAGCCGCCTGAGAGAAATGATTGTCTTGAACTCGGAAAGAGTTTAATTTGTGCTGAAACCTCCAGTTTCAACAATGTAAATAATCCTAATTAGGCCTTTCGATTTGAAATGTCATAATTCCGCCGTACCATCCACACACTGATGCTAGATTTTGAGTGATACCGAACCTTGCACTAATCAGAAGATGTCCCTGAATGAAGTGTAACTGGTAAATGCGTGTAGCTGCCATTGGATTTTGAATTAGGTTGTGGTCAGGTCCGTTCGAGCTAAGATCAAGTGGGGTAATAGAAAGGGTTAGGCATCAAAATCGCTAAAATATCTATGTGCTACATGTTATCATTGCACATGGTTATGTTTAATAAATTATTCAACTGCAACTACATATTTGAGAAGTGTCTCAACAGCCGTAATACCTCCCGCGCCACCAAACAATGCATTGGGGTTGCAAACATTGGTTGCTCTTTTTTAATACTTTTCGATATGACGATAAGAGGGGGCGAAATTTTTTATCAAGCGGCGTGCCGAAAAAAGTTTGAGAACCGCTGAGGATGGCCTGCAGGTGTGAAGCATCTTGGTAACAATGCAGGACAGATTCCCATTGTGGTCTGCGAGTCACTCGGTTCTGATAAAGACATTGGGCACATCTACCATGAATTGGTACTCCACCTAGAGTGCAGGTGTTCGTCCTCTTTTTGCGAATCGATTGAACGTTTCTTCAAACCTTCGCTCAAATACTCGCAATACTGGGTCACAGTGTCTGGCTCCCATTTCCCCACCAGTCACCTTTTCCATGGAGGACTTCGTGTCACCACGCTTATCCTCAGTTAAGGCAATTTCCATGGTATGTTGATCGATAGCTGAATCGACGAGGAGGTGAGGAGGGATTGCCTTGTCAAAACATCCTCCATCCATGATGTGGATGGTTGTTGTGCTTCCAGCATAGATCAACTGGATCACATCTAGTAGCCCAGAATATTCCATGTTGTCACCAATTGGTCCAAGATAAGATTTCAATAGGTGAAAACCACTCAACCTTGGAATGACTGGTAAATTTGTCTGCTTCATTATATATCTTGCCTTCAGTCCAATCGGAGGATCGACGGTCACTATAGCTACCCCAACGCGTTGTGTGCACTCTTTAAGACTGACGAAGAAGGTTTTGAGGTCATCAGGGTGTCCGTCAATAACTGGAAGGAACTCGATCTGTGCGCGCTGTTTTGCATCATTACCATTGATTCTCTTAATCCAGCCATTCCAGTTGGAATGTTGAAACTCAGGATCGTTGGCTTTATTAACCCAAACCGCTGCTCATAGTGTGAAACCTGGATAGATGAGCGTCTGATCCAAGCTGATCCATATGCCAAGGATCAGAAATTATGGTGAAACAGCGACGAACCATTCAGTAACAATTGACAATGAACTCACACAAGGCCGTGCTGAATTCATAGCCGCTTTTTTACTTCGGTACAATTGCGTCCATCTTATAGAACGGAATGATACAGAAAATACCGTTTTAGACCTTGCTGCATGGCTTAGAACTGCATTTAAGGAATTACTGAACTGGTTTTAAGCCTATGTATGTGTGTGTTACCCAGTATTACAGTATACAGAATTTGTTGAATCGTTCGGTATCGAATTACTGAACGGTGTACTTATGACTAGATAACTATGCCATCAGTGCCATACTTTTATATATATTTCCACAAAACAGCCTGTAGTAACATGTAAATTTTAACAATCGATTGAGAAACATGAAAAACCATTATTAAACCCATCCTTGGTTACTTATAGCCGATAAAAATATTTTTTTCAATTTTTTTATTTTATTTTATTTTTTCAAAGTTGTCAAATTTAACAGCTTTTTTTCTGGGTTTCCCACAAGAGTTGAACTTCAACATTTTAATACATGTTATAAGAGACATTGACGGACATATTGGTGAAGAAATTGTTTGGTAACAATATAGTTCACAGATTTGTGAAATATTTCATAAAATGCCCTTACTATATCGTGATGATAGATTTTCTATATTAGGTAGAGGCCGCACTAATTTCCATCTGTCTGCACTGGAATCGACTTATATTAAAATCCACCGACCGCGCTTGTGTCAGCAGAAGGAATTTTTAGTGAATCTAAAAATTGGCCACTAGCTGCGCTCGCGGTTTGCCTGTATTTCATGTTGTTTGTTTCTATGACGTATTAATTGGTTGTATGCAATGTAGCTAGATGCATGTTTTTGAAATTCTCCATTTGCTGACGATTGCCCTTGAAAAGTGTCAGCTCGAAAAGCTTCGGGTTTTAATATATTTTACTATGAATATATCATTAAAATGTATACTATTAAAATAGTATGTTGTGATGATGGAGGTATCAAGAGGACTCATGCTGGTTTCGATTTTCTGTCTTATTTCTCTGGCACAGAATGAATTTTTTGTATGGAGTACATTCTAGGCCAGTGGTTCCCAAACGGTGGGGAATTCCCCACTGGTGGGAATTCAATGGTTTCTGGTGGGGAATAGACGCATTTGTTCAAAATCATATACAGGATAGTCTATACCAGGGGTTCTCAACTTTCCTTGCATAACGGGCCGCATCGTAACAGCAAAAACCGCTGCGGGCCGCAGAACATTATTGCGATATATTTGTGGACTACTATTATATTTAAGCTAATACAGCCTATTTACCAGTCGTATATGGGCATGGCATTTAGTACATTTGTATGCATTCTACAGCATTAATGGACAGCGTTCGTAAGCTTTCAGTTGCTGTTTCTAGTGAGATTATGTCATCTTCCGACGGAACAAGTAAACTACTTCATGAAGCGTGCATTGCATTCGTTCCCAAGTCGGTATGTGCACCTTCAAACCCTTGCACCAGAGAACTGAACTCTCTGTTTCAATGCGTGAGCGAGCAAGTATAAAATTTACGGTAACTTTTTCGTTACGGAGGCCATTGTCACTTTCAACTCTCAGTGATATGAGAAGAAGTCTCATGCTCGGGGTAATTTCTGAGCAAACCAATCAACCCTTCTCCTTTCCTTCCATGGCTGATGTCCTGCACCAATAGTCACAGAAGTCAGCTTTGTCAAGTGAATGTTGTTGCTAGTCCCCTCTCCCCACGTTTGCCCGGCCAGCATTACGTCTACAAATATATCCACTCTGATAGAATAGTCCAATACAATTAGCGTTGCAATGTCCGTGGATTTTGTCCAATGCAAGGTTAAAGTAGTCTACGCGGCAACGTGTTTCAAAACATGCGACAAAAGATCATCTCACACTGCTGTTACTCTTCTTGTCACGGTTGAATCAGACAACTGCAGCTTCAAAATTTATTAGCTGAAGTTGTCCTTGCTGCTAAATTCCGTAAACAGCGGAGATTCGCATAGTATAGTAACATTTTGTTGAAAAACAGCTTTTCTCGCAGATTTCATGGGTTTAGCGATATTCCAAGCAATTTTGAACCATGCGTTTTTAACGTCGTCGGCAATCTCTACAATGCCTCAAAATATGGATTGCTGGGCCCGAGACCTAGCTAGCAACGCTTTTTTCTAAGATCAGGTGATATGTATAACTCCAGATGGAACTGTCCGAAGACCTATTCTAAACAATAAGAATCTAAACTCGACCATATATCAAGAAACCAGAACACACTGAAGAATGAGAATAAATTCGAAACGGAGACGGTGCGATAAGAGAGCTTAAGTAGCTAAATTAATATGGAACAATACTGTGCCGGTAGTAATTGTGATCATATTGAAAGATCTCGCGGGCCGCAGAAAAAGCGTCTGCGGGCCGCATGCGGCCCGCGGGCCGCGGGTTGAGAACCCCTGGTCTATACTATATATATTCACGGAGACACATGCGCAATTACCGTTACCAGTTAATTGCTATGGAATGTATGTATCGAAAATTATATTGCGTGTTGTTCACAAAACCTCATTTTTACCTCTGGATGGCCAATAATGGCGTCACAAACGCATCCAACACGACTAGTAAATAACGCTTTCGCGAAATTTTGAGCGTTACTATGGTACAGGTTCACAATACGTTTTAAGTTGCAGTTACAGGCGATTGTCTTGCGTACCGGTGTGGTTGTGTGTCTTGTGTAGTCAAACCAGCAAATAGCTGCTCTGTGATGACGAAAGTGTTGGGTAGTGAGGAACAGGACAGGACCGCAACTGCCGCACCCCAAACCCCCCGATTGGGAGGGGGCGAGCTCGAAGGGGCCCAAAATTATTCCGTGAATTAACATAAATCAAAGTATTTTTTTGAAACTTACCCCACTCTTTCAAAATTTTTTCGCGCTTGTCGCGCGATTTAATATTGCCGAATATCTGATTATTCGGTACCCTTCCCCCACAAAAATATACGCAGAATTTGTAGAAATGGAGACTTCGGCGTCGGCCATTACTGCGCCATGACGCACCAAGGCATATGAAGTTATAGGCCATGTAACATGCAGCTCCGAGAAGTGTGCCAGAACGATCAGCAGCGAGAAGACCTTGGCCGAGAAGGGATGCCCTTGTGGTGACCCAAACATCGATATATACGCAACATACATATATGTTTAGTTGCCAATAGGCGGCTAAATGGCTGGCGCCGAATGTTCCCGTCCTGGCGATCTGAACCCCACAGGACAAATGCCATCCCGCAGGGAAAAATTATTTGCCAGTAAAGTGAATAAAACAAACAAACAAAATTTGCCAGTAAAGCAATACCAATTTGAAATCGTGGGTGCCTTTTAGTTTTGGCGATTTCCATATCTTTTGACATAGCAGATATAGGAGGTCACGAAATAGCATAATGTAACGAAGTCAATATTGCAACGGGTTTGCCAGAAGATGTTTAATTCTTATTTAGGGGTCCTACCTTTTCCAACACACCTCACTCAGCTCTACCGGTAAATCTGATTACGTGAGCAGAGAGGGGATAAAAAATGGATAGCAAAATATATGCAATTTCCAATCATATTGACCGATTCAAATACGAATTATATGAATTTTTCGCGCTTCGCGCGTATTATCGAAATAAGGCGACGCACTAAACAGTGGACCCAATGTTGCTGGTTAGTAGCAGAGAAAAAGCGTACAGGCTCAGCAGGGTTGGGTTGGTTGCCCAAGACCTACGTTTGGGGGGGGGGGGGGCTGACGAAGTGCTGTTACGAGCCTGGTGGGGAATGAAGGCTCGGAAGAAATTTGAAGTGGGGAATGAAGACAAAAAGGTTGGGAACCACTGTTCTAGGCTATAGTATAGGCATACCGGAGAAATATACATATCGTATATTTCAGACACGGTTTCTATTACACATATTTCAATCAGTATTTGGAACATGTTATTCTTATTTACATGTTATTCTTATTATATACAATACAAATACCAGGGTTGTAACCAAGTCACATGGTTCCGAGTCACGAGTCAATCTTACTTTTGTGGTTTTGACTCGAGTCAAGTTGAGTCATTTTCAATTCATCACCGAGTCGAGTCCGAGTCATAGTGTTATGACTCGAGTCCGAGTCCAAGTCACAGTATTGAAGTCATGTTCATCCAATGTTTTCAATCCTGCTTCGGTGATATCGAATTTCTTGCTTGCCTAACATGCTTATTTTGTCCCTACCAGAGTCTTGACACATGTTTATTTAGGTAGATTACGGACAGTTCCCGGCCTCATTTACCGATGCTACAGATAGACGAGTCAGGCCGCCAATATGATAATATTAGGCTACTAATCTTAGAACTTGAAATCAAATATCTGTCTTGTCAGTCTGATACATCACAAATACAACCATATTCAGTTTTTATTACGACCACATCGACGACAGCTCACAAATATAGCTGATTGAGAATCAACGAATTCAAGTCTGCATACTATCTGATAGAGAACCTACGAATTCACGTCGACAAATAAGGTGATATAGAATCAACAGATGCTGTTTATGTAGGGGTATTTTCACCAGGCCAGCATGCTATAAAAGCGTGCATGTAGCTATGTGCAGCGACAGAAAAAAGATACCTTTTGATATTACTAAAGGTTTTCCCAATTGCATTACAGACTACATCGCAGTTACAGCATTGGAGAAATAATTGGGGCTGTTAAAAACATTTTTTCCAATTTTCCGGCTACTTCTTAGAATTGTTAGATTGCCTAAAAAGAACTCAAATGTGGCTCAATTCCGACCGGCAGAAAGTAATGCTCTGGGAGAAAATTTTGGATTAATTACGAATAGAGATTTTCGAATTTTACTGGCTATCTCATGATATTGTTAGATTGTGTAAAAATATGATAGCAAATTTGGCTCAATTTCAACAAGAAGAAGCGAAGTTATCAGAATAGGATATTTTGGATATGAAAAAATAGTCGGCTTACCACTAGTATCTAATTATATTATATGAAAGAATTTCCCACTAAAAATACTCCATTAATTTTCAAATCCAAAATTTTCTCTTCTCATATCATTGATTCTACTTTTTAAAATTTAACCAGATTCAGTGTTCTTTTAATGCAACATAACAATTTCATCAAGTAGCCTTCAAGTAAAATAAAAAAGAAGTTATTTCTGAACAGCCCTACTGTACAAACATCACACAACATTAGCCATTCATTATCACTCACGTGCACAATGCACATACCTAATAAAACGTCACATGGACAGAGGGTATTGTGTGTTTTCACAGACGGCAGATCAAATCAATGATGAGTTACACTTCAAAAATACCAAAGTGTAGATGAGATCCTCAGATATATTAAAGCGGCATGACCTTAAAATAAATCCACATTTACTGAATACACTTTCCACTGGTGCACTAGATGCAGGAATTGATAAGCATTTTTGAACCTCACTGAAGAGCGTTGCATAGTTATTCTTTCTAGTCGCCCAAAAATGCAAATAATCATCGCCTTCAAATCTACACATGAGCTTATCAGTCTCTTCCAAGTACTTGACCATCTGAGTCATTGCATTGGCTCTAATTGAACTTTTGCTTCGATTCTATGCTTGTATAATTGAAAAGTCTTGAGTACGGTACTTTGATTGCAGAGGATTTATTACCTCTTCATCACTGGATGATTTTGTACAATGCATTGCTGCTATGTACCATTGTCTGTTGTTTTTACGGCGGCCTATCTGATATCAGACTAGTGCAACGAAAGCAGTGGTGACAAATAGCGATGTCGGCAGAATTCATCAGATGCGTTGATCTAGAGTCTAGACATTACGGTTCGCAAATTTCTTCGTCTTCGAGTCATATAAAATAAGTCAAGTCATTGACTTGGGTCGAGTCATGCGTAATGACTCGAGTACAAGTCGAGTCAATCCAAATATTGACTCGACTCGAGTCGAGTCATTTTCCCATTTCAAGAAAATGACTCGAGTCAAGTCGAGTCACAAAAAAATCGTGACTCGAGTCTGACTCGAGTCGAGTCATGACTCGAGTCATTACAACCCTGACAAATACTTCAATTACACGGCGAGGTAAGATATTGGTGGATTATAAAAGTAATGCGGTATATCGATATTTCAGAGAATCAAAATAACATTGTTGATTAACGCGGTTATCTTCGAATTTGAGACGCCCGTGTACACTGTAGCCTACAGTCGTTTGCAGTGAATGAAGGTAGCTATTCCGAAGTCATAGATAGCTTAACGAATATTTACCCGTAGTTTTTTTCTAGGCAGGTTTGATCAGGTATTACCCTTCCACCAACGTTGTGTAGCGCCTTGGTATTCACTATACTTTCTGATTGCTTGATACCTGCATAAAGAATACATTTGTCGACATGTAAGCCTATGTTACATGGTGTGTACTAGATCATTGCTTCATAACCGTTTTAGACTGTGAACTAATTGTGCATTGCGAAAGTATTCGCGGAATCGAGGATTCGATATGAATAATCAGTCAAATTGAACATTATAATAGTTGGATGTAAAAGTAACAGCGGGTCTCTCTGTAGGCATAACACAATACACTTGCTATAAATTCACGATGAAATATTTTCTTTAACCCAGTGGTTCTCAAACAGGGGTATGGGTTAGGGGTGCATGGGAGCATCTGAGGGGAGACGCGAAACCGCATGAAAGTAACTATGTTTCTTGGATTAGGAATGAATTTAATTTGTGATGAAGCGTTTGAGATTCAACAATGGCAATAATAGTAATTATATTTCGATTTTCAATGTCACAATGGCGTCATACATGTCCACACACTGATGCTACATTTTGTCTGATACCGAACCTTGCACTAATCAGAAGATGTCCCTGACTGAAGTGTATCTAGTGAATGCGTGCAGCTGTGCCATTGGTTTTTGATTTAGCTTATGGTCAGGTACGTTTGAGCTAAGCTCAAGTGGTGTAATAGAAGGAATTAGGCACCAAAATCGCTAAAATATCGGATGACGATGTTTAACAAAATATTTAAGAGGAATTGTTTCGCGCAAATCGCGAATTACCAAAAACTTATTATTATGGCTATGTGCATAATCCTAATTCCATATTTGAGAAGTTTCTCAACAGCCGTAACACTTCCCATGCCACCAAACAATGCATTGGGCGGGCATACATTCTGGTTGCTCTTTTTCATATTTTTTGATATGACGATGATTTTTCACTATCATCAAGGGGGGCGTGTCGAAAAAAGTTTGAGAACCGCTGCTTTAACCTGATGCACAACAATCTCGTTGCAATCTGAAATTAGTTTAGTAAAATGTAAATTTGATTTCGTCTTCCATTTGCAGTTCTTTCATTTTGTGAAATAGCACTAGTTGACGACAGAAATCCACACAACATCTGTGTTTAGCCTGGCGAGATAGGGCAGTGGGATAATCCGCGGCTGCAACACCAATGGATTGTGTATTCGAGTCAGACCGTGGTCCCTATACCTAAGTGTTGGAGGTTTATCTAGGCTCATCCTCGCAACCTCATCCGCATAAGATGAGATGGCCAGGAGGAGCCTCCAACACTTAAGGAATTCTGGAGTCGACCTCGGTCAGACTCGAATCCACAATCCATTGGTGTTGCAGCTGTGGATTTTATCACCACGCTATCTCGCCACAATAAGTGGCAATAGTATTTAGAAGCAAAATAAACAAACATACAGTACACGAAAGTTGACCTTATAACGATACGTATCACCGAATGCTGTATCCCTTTTTGAAGTTTCAAACATCAACATTAGAGCTGTTCAAAAAAAAAACTTTTCCTTCAGATTCCACTGGCTACCTGATAAAATTGTTAGGTTGGTTGAAAAAACGCTGCACGCCAACTTTGGCTCAATTCCAACCAGTAGAAGCGAGGTTCTTGCTGTAGAAAGTTTTGAATTTATCATTCAAAAATGAAAAAAATAAAACTTCAAAATTTTTCTGTCGACCCCAAAAATTGTTAGGCTGTTAGTAGAGATGATGCACACCAAATTTGGCTCAATTGCAACCACTAGAAGCGAAGTCATTGGAGTAGAAAAATTTGGATTTGACTAAAATAGTATTTACGGTGACTAACTAATTATTTATCATAAAATCATGGAATTCTACAAAGACTTCCTGTTAAATCGCGATTGAATCTTTTCGGTAATGATTACCCGGAATGGGCGAGATCGAGTACTCGGGTGATTCGACTCTGAATATAAGGCTGCGAGTCGTCGAGTATTCGAGCATTGCTCATTGCCAAGTCACAACAATATAAATGGTATGGAAATAAGTTCAAATATGCCCATTTTCCGGGACCACAAAGAATATAATGCCGTTTCTACATCACACATTCACATTAAAGATTATTTGGTACTATATCGACCGTGCCTATTTCATTTCAGTGAGCACCCACCCCTATTGCTTACTAACCCGCAATATGCAATCTGTAGTCCTCTTCATTGGAATAATATTTTGGGTCGATTTTCGGTTGGACTGTGGGGTCAGTCGAGTTCAATGTTATTCTTCCAGTGGATCGTGGATGAGCGAGCATTGTTACCATAAGTAATCCGTGAATCTGTGCGTACATGTATCCACGACATTGAATAACTATAATACATGTACAATAAGTAGTCGATGTCATGCTTTTATTTTTTCCTTGTGGAACCGATGCCTCAAAACAAACAAGACCGAATAAATGCTTCAAAAGAAACATTGATTTGCGGTTATGATGAAGGGAGATTTAGATACTGTAGGCTGTATTACTATTCATTATGTGCATATATGTAGGGGCTGGGTATTTGAACGCGATATAGGCGATTGATTGTGAAAGAACAGTCTACGTCTCTACGAGATATGAAACGTATTTTGTTTTTTATTGAGGGTAGATTTCAATAACTATGAATGCTATCACCATCGTATAGGAATAAGTGACTCTCATCGCCACCACCGTCTATCATTCGTGTCTAATGTCTAAACAAGAATAATTTGCAATGCAACATGACGAACTACACAACAGCCGACGATAAGAGTGATGGCGACGTTAAAAGGATCCGCCACGTGAATTGGTGTCCGCGAGTTTTACCATGGGAAATTGAAAGGGCTCGATAGAAGTTGAATTTAGGGTAGTGGATGAGAATGAGCTTGCGCTCCCTTTTATCCGGTGAGTATACCCGCGTTGCCATATTTTCATTGCATTCGTTCGAATGAGGGACTTCGCCTCTCAAAAAGTGATGACAGGGTTGTTGTCACGTGCTAGGCGCGTTGCGGAGGCGACTGCATTGGATTTCGTTCTTAAATGTAAAACCAGAGCAGTACACCATACCTTGCGGATATGTTTTAATCAGTGTTGGGATCAAGTCACTACCTTTGAGTCATAAATCATCTCGAGTCATTGCACATTTTGACTCAGGTCAAGTCAAGTCGAGTCGAGTCGAGTCGAGTCGAGTCACGAGTCACGTTACTAGTCAAGTTGAATTTTCGAAGTACGAGGCATGATTCAAAGTCATTGCATTTTTCTAGCTGTCTCAAATACAGATCGCGCCCTAATATATTCTGATTCAATGAACGAATATAGAGTTGAGTAGATAAACGCAAAAAGCCGTTGTAACGGTCACGCATATGTAGAACTGCTAAACTACGCGAGTATCGCTGTGGCCCCAGCAGTCTATAATTATATCAGTAAAAAGAGGAGAGAACACGAAACCTCTGAAAGTTGAAACAAATTGATATGATGCAATACACTACACTACGCTATCCTACGCTACCCACCTAATACACGTCCATGATATACAATTTAAGCCTTCTCCAATATTTTGCGAGTTACATAAACGTATAAACGATGTTAGTTTGATTAAAATCATACAAGAGGGTTCGCTATATGAGCACTTGTCACCGTGAGCAGTTTATAGAACAGAGATACATGGCTATGATTTTACTTTACTACTAGTTTACGACTGTGAGTCCGATAACTGCGTCTGCGGTCAATTTATTTGTGATATCACAATAGAGGCCCGGTAAAATGCACAATGATTGATTGATTGGTTGCTATCACAGGTCAGACCAGTGTATCGCGAACAATCCGAACTTATGCAACTTGAAGACTTGAAATTGACTCTTAAATTTTGCTTCGAGTTACGAGTCAATCCACATTTATGAAACGCCGAGCAAAGTCAAATCATACGAAAACGTTGACTCGAGTCGTCCCAACACTGGTCTCAATTGCATTTATGAAGGTGCCACAGTATCTTGAATAACAATGGGTATTCACAACGGACAACGCTCCATGGCATTGCCAACGGATACGCACCCGCAAAAATAAGACTAAAAGTCGACAAGGTCGTAAAAAGAGGAAAGTATAACACTAACATTATTGGAGAGCTCAACTTCTATGGCGAAAACGAAGATTTCTGGATAAGAGTTCGGTCAGAAAATGGGCACAATGTAAGGACTGGTCAAGAGTGCTGAGAATACAACTTACCGTTCAACCATCGAAGATCCACCACTGTTTTTTCTCGCCCATACAACCACATTTTCGTATGCAATATACCCTTGTCCATTCGAGATAAATTCAGTTTCCATGTTGGTATTTTGCTAGAGGTCATGTTACAATAACAAGTCAAACTACTGTTATTCAAACGTAGTGATAGCCAACCTCGGTAATGTTCGCAGCAATTTCGCTGGTCACGAGTACGTGGTCTTGTAGATTTGAACCAACTCCCGCGAGATCGCTTATTGTGGTGATCTAAAAATGGTTGAGTTCGTTGAACTGAGGGTATAAAGCATATTTATTGCGGTCATACATTGAATTTATCCAATTCCGACTTCGGCCCGATACCGGAAAGCATGAGTAGATGAGGAGTGCCGAAAGCACCTGCGCTCAATATCACTTCTTTTCGGGATGTCACTGTAAAATTCTGCCCGTCTCTCGTGTACTGTACACCGTAAGCGGTTCCGTTGTCGTTGATGAGTATTTTTGTCACCAAGGCTCGTGTTAAGATGTGTAGCCTGTCTTTTCTGATGTACAGCGAGAACGTTATCATTACATAATCATCACATTTTTCTAGTCAGGTTATCATTTGTGCCTTATGTAGTTAGTGTGGGCCTATTCTGCCGGATTATTGCACAATCCCGCATCCTAGTCAAATGTATGGATGCTGAAAATTGAAAATATCGTCGGTATTTACCGCTGAGGGAACACAGGTCGCAAATAAACAGTTGCAGATGTCTCTCGAAGTCCTCGATAAGTCGTTTGCACCTTAAGACCGGCCGTCTCGATATCGTCATTGTAGCTTGCTAATCTGACCCCTTTTAACCAAACAAAGAATGATGCATTGGTGCCACCAGAAGAACAGTTTGTTTGCAATGCAGGCCTATATTTTGAAACGTTTATTACCTATTTCGTCAAAAATATCCTTGAGCAACCCAAGGAATGGTGACATTGACAGTATATTGCTGATGGTCAATTTGAGTGGACCATTTCTGCCGAGCGACTTAGTAAACTGCCCTGTCACGCCCTCTGCTCTTTGAAAGTACTTTTCGACGGTCGCGAAGTCCCATCCTTCGGCTCCGCTCACTGCCCAGGAGTCAAAATCGTGTCGACTTCCTCTCGCATATAGCATATAATTCACAGCACTCGATCCCCCTAGCACCTTACCTCGTGTGTAAATAGGTGCCTGTGAAAAGAGGTAAATGGGTTGCAGTCATTATGTGCATGGGCGCAGTCCTTTGCGTCAAATAGAAGAGACCGTGGTCCTAATGTAACATATATACTGTAATAGCAGTATTCCATTCGTAAAAGCTTCTGGATGGTCGTTAATCCACGCATTAATATAGCAATAGATGCAGTGACAATTAAATGCACAGCAAGTTATGTGAGTCGTAATGTAACCATGCCAACAAGCAAGATGATATTACAAACACATAGAAAAACATATACAATATCGATGTGCGATTTGCAAGTTACGGAGAAATTTTATTAATCAGCTTAAAGTTGGAATGACCAACTTGAATTGCTGATGATTCCAACCTCCAACTCGAGCGTCCTGTTTTCGTAGTATCGTTGAAACGTTGTTTGCTAACTTTGTTGCATTACGGATTACGCGGCCTGTGATTTAGTTGTATAATATTAATATTTTGGAAATAAGCGCTCACTTTCTCATTACCTCACAATATCACCTCGTTACTTAATATATACACATCCAATCAGCAGACTGTGTAAACTGTAAACAATGTCATTCACCGCCCCCATTGTAAAAATAAAATTAATGCGTCGCAAAATATCTTTTAAACTTTCTGCTCGGCCTGTCACAAGATTTCCTGCTTCTCTTTTGGCCTCACGAGGGAAAAAAATGCCCATCTCTTACATCACATGTTCTCTATATAGGCGAGTTTGGCATCAACATGGACCAAAACTAAGGTAGTCAACAATTTTAAGTGACCTAGTACAGATATTAGCGGATATGTAAACAGATGATTACAATCCCAGTCGTAATCACGGTCTCAGTGCGGAAAATCAGTGGAACTAAAGACGCACGTGACTCGCATTCATAAAATAGTAATTTTTCTCTGTCTTAACAGTTTCTGCCCCTATATTCAAGTATCAGGGCTGATAGACGAAATACCAATAATGTGCTAACTTTACTATTCTTTGAAGTTACAATGAAGTGTTTATCTTAGTCCTGCTAGTCTCGAGTCGTATGACTTGGTTCGAGTCATGCACAATGGCTCGAGTACAGGTCGAGTCAATACAAAAATTGACTCGAGTCGAATCGGGTCATTTTACGCATTTGAAAGAATGACTCGAGTCACGTATCGAGTCATTGCAACCCTGACTTTTGAACGTTAATGCGCGGACTAAAAGCATAGTCTGCATATAAACTTAATCAGAAATGTGTTTACATTGAAGCCAGATTATTTATGTAGCGTGATTGCGTACCCTACGTATACGTCGTCGTTCAGTATAGCTAAGTATTTCGTAAAAATTGACGTCACAAGTAGGCCTAACTGTTTTCATTTAATATAATAGTCCAGACCTTATTTGTTGCCATTGTTACTTCAGGTATTAGACGGGCTGTGTGTCAAACTGTTACATCATACGCTTCATAATTCGTAAAACAAGTCAACCAGTGCACGTGATTTTAGCGGTCATCATCCGACAAACGGGAAATATCCTAATGTTCACTCATGGTCATGTCAAGCAGAGGAATTTATTTTAGTTTATAGTGAGCAGGTCACCGTGTATAAAAGTATAATTCGAGTCGGGAGAAAAAATAAAAAAAAACTGATGCTGTGAAATACAGACACTAGACTGATGCTGATATTGCGCGAATCTCGGAAGACCTGCTTTCGCTTGCAACTATAGGGTTGCATTTAAAACAAAAATAAATTAAAATCAAACATATTTAAAAGAAGGCCCTAATTAAAACCTTTTTTATTGTTTTTGTTTTTTCAAGCCATGAAGTCACGAATATTCTATTGTGACGTCTTAATGGACTGACATTGACAATTCAAAGTACAGGGTAAATATAGCTCCTTTGATCTGTACTATAACTGTGGAACCGACTATTTTGTGGGTTCCAACCATCCCATATCGATATACGTCGGCTAAATCGGGTGGTAATTGTCCGAAGGCTCCTGCAATATGTTTTTTGGAAAGCATTTACACAATACCCGCATAATTTTACAACTTAAACACAACGTTGTTATTTTTAAAAAGGTCTTTGTTTAAAACACTGTTTAAAACATGTTTTAAACAAAGTGTTTTAAAACACCGTTTGTTTTAAATGCAACCCTACTAGCAACACAACAAGGCAGGACAATGCGCGGTATCATAACATACCAATTGAAATTGAATCATTGCTGTCTAGCCCTTGTACGAGTACACCAGTTATTGAATTTGTCATATCATCCGGTGGAGAAATATGACGCTAGATATACTATAGTGTAGAACAGTGGTTCCCAACCGCGGCCCTGAGGGCCGCATGCGGCCCCCAGCTAGCCTTCTTGCGGCCCCCAGAAAATATTAAGACATCGAGTTATGACAAAAAATAAAATTTATATTTATAAAATACGCTTGCTTGGCTTGGAGTCGGGAGTTTTAAATTAGGATTGCAGGAAAGTCGTGAGTACACTGCTATCGTTACGTCACTGCTGCTATCTTTACCTCACTAGGTAATGACAGGACCATAACTGCCGCACGCCAAACCCCCGATAGGGGGGAGCGAGCTCGAACGGGGCATAGAATTATTTCGTGAAATAGCATAAATTATAAAGTATCTTTTTTCAAAAAAATTTCACTCTAGGCGTGATTTCATGCTGCCAAATATCTTGATTTTTCCGTACTCATCCCCAAGAAAAAATGCGTAAGATTTATAGAAATAGGCATTGGGCAGATCGGCGTTGGCCGTGACCGCGCCACGACGCACCAAGACATATTAAGTTTTAGGCCAGCGACTCCAAAAAGTGTGTCAGAACGATCGGCAGCGAGAAAACCTTGGCCGTACAGGACTGCCGTTATGATGACCGAAAACTTCGTCATATATACAAAATACTGCCTTGGCAATCTAAACCTCACGAGACAGGGAACAATTATATGCCAGTTAAGAAATACCAATTTGAAATCGTGTGCGTCATTTAGTTTAGAAGCCTACGGTTGGGTGATTCTAAATTTTTTGATATAGCAGACAGGAGGTCCCGATATAACATGTTACGGAATCATACTAACGGGCGCTACAGTTTCCAAGACCCCTCACTCAGCTCTACCGGTTAATCTGATTATATGTGAGCAGCAAGGACAAGAAATTAATAGCAATATATATGCAATTCCCAGTCATACTGACCGATTTTATCATGAATTATCGAACATTTTCGCGCTTCGCGCTGGCCCACTTAACGATAAAACTATTTTCATGGCAACAGCGAACAAGTTAATAGGGGTAGGTTTATCACCCTATGGGAGCCCAAGACCCAAGTTATTTTTTTTTGGGGGGGGGGGGGGGGGGGGGGGTGGGGTGGCTGACGAAGTGCTGTTTCGTTCCTGTCAACGCGGGTATACCCCAGAAGATGTTTAATTATTATTGAGTGGTCCTACCTTTTCAAACATACCTCCTTCGGCTCTACCTGTAAAACTGATTACGTGAGCAGAGAGAGGATGAAAATTGATGGCAATATATATTCGATTCCCGATCATATTGACCGATTCAATCATGAATTACAGAAAATTTTCGCGCTTCGCGCGTCTAGGCGATAAAAGGCGACTCACTAAACTGCCCCGAAAGCAGCATAATTGGTAGTCCTATAGCTCACGACCGAAGCGTCCGAATAATTTGATAGGTCCGGTCATTATCGAAAGCTAGTGTCGCACTGATGCCAAAAATACGAGTTGAAATCTCGCCAGGGCAATACAACTACTCTGAAATAGCCACCGAAGGTCGATTGTTCCGAACAATGGGAGCGCAGCAGCACAATCACCATAATGACCACGACAACGGCCAATGGCGTCGAGCGATTGATCGGAACAATGCCAATTTTCATATTTTGATGACTATTTTGGGTCCGTTTCATTGCCCTGGTATTCGTGCGGCCCCGACCGTACTCTGAAATTCTAAACACCGAACACCGAAAACACCGAAAAAGGTTGGGAACCACTGCATGGTGTAGAACGTTCGATTTTGAAATGGCATGGTGCAAAAAACCATTTGCAGTTATACGCGCCATTTCCAATTATACATAACATAACAAGGCTCTTTTACCACGCCTCACAATGCTCGGGAAGCAGTGACTGAAGCCAGCTTTGTAATATCAAAATAGATTTTGACAAAAGTGTCTGGGGGACTAAAAATAGTTATAAAAATTTTATGTTCACCATTCTTTTGAATAATAACATTTAATGAAAATTATTTTTTTGTAAATAACCGCTGATATTTGCACTACCTAATGTTAACACATCTTCTTAGCAGCTCGTGTTAACAATATATCTCACTGCTATCAATTTATAAATACAATTATCATAGTATATCGGTTATTAATACAGTTCAAAGTTTTGATGCGACGTATTTTCCGCTTCTTCGTTTGCCCACCCCTGCTGTAAGCCAAATGCGTTGGAGTGGCATCGCTGTCAAGAGACGACTGTCGCAGGGTGCTATCAAACTTTTCAGCAATCCCAAGTCATTTCAATGTTTTTACCTGCTCGGCGTAACTCCTTCTACATTATATCAATACCAAAGAGCTGATCAATCTGGTCGTATAAATCGTACCCGAGTTGGATGCGATGCGTAAGTGTGCAATTGCGGCTCGATTGTATAATTCCAGTCCAGATGGCTTTGCCGAAGAGCGTCACGTTGGCTGTTCAGAAACACTCGCGCGTCCTTTGTATCCGTAACTCCCGCTTCCAGCAGCAGAACTCTTTAATAATGCGAAGAAAGATTTATAGTAGAAGTAGAAGTAGTATACATGCAAAACTTCTTGATTAAGTGGATACAATCTGATTGAATACGATATGGAAACGGATAAGGTATTTCATGACCTTTAGTCTGTAGGGGAGGGGATAAAGATATATATTGCGCTTGATAAGAGATGGACGAGTCAACAAAGTTTAATAACCACTAATATTGGTACATATATCCTTATTGGGAGCAAGCGCTGCTGGAAAGGCCGGCTCCGAATCGTTGTTTGGCAGTCTCAGGTCAGAGTGCGTGGTTTTACGATATTTAGAGAGAATAAAACTGCTGACAGGGTATAGGACTACTCAATAAATACTATGAGAGTACAATTCATTCATATAGCTCAGTGTCGTAAGGCATAAACGCTTTTGGGGGTTCCTGGGCCAGTGAGCATTACAAAATTTATATGCTCGTAATCTGTACCGAGGCAGCTTTCGATTGATACCCGTTTTATCAAATTTCGCGCTCGGGCTTTGCAGCTAGTACGAGATTGCGGTAGATTGCATTTGGTCAAACGGAGAGAATAACGTAACTCAAACGCAGTGAGCCGTTCGATTTGGTTGTGTCCACGTGATTGCAGTACAGTATGGATCATAGTGCCCTATATGGTGTTGACTGTTGACACAAGCAAATCTCACGGCTCAGTGAAATTGGTCTACCTCACACTTTCCATTTGGCTAAAGGCAATTTTACGGTAATTTTTGACTGGCTAGCCGAGCATCAAATTTGATAGAGCGGGTATCAATCGAAAGCTGCCGCCGTATACTGACTACGAAAATATAAATTTTATTCCGCTCATGGCCCTGGAACCCCGACAATCAGTCTCAAATTTTTCATTGTTATGGAGATTGAAATGTTGACGCAGCAAAGCTGTCTGGCTAAACGAGAGCGTAGCTCAGGAGCGATGGAGCGGCGAGAGTGAGAGTGCTCAGCTGGCGTCGCGGCAATGGGCAATGAGCTTGTGTTTCGAAGTGCAATCGCGTCACAGAGAAACGTTGCGCTGTTGATACTTTCTATATGTGCTTCGGTAGAAGCAAACACACATTCCCAGTCTTTCCTTGACTTGTAAGGGTAGAACTGGGTCCACAGAATGCAACGATAGTGTTGAGTTTTTCCTCTAGTCACCATTAGCACCACACGTCGGTGACCTTGACACCAAATTCCGGGAAGGCGAAAAAGTGCAAACTCTCTTTGGCCGAATGGACAAAACATTTGTTATTCACAGGTGCGAAAACACTAATGCGAAACCGTTTCATGTAAGTTACATTCAGAGTATAATATACAGTCAACAAAATGAATATAATTCAAATATCTGATACCGCTGTATTACCTCTGGCGCAAAAGGTCCCGGGCATTCTGAGAAATCCGAATGGTGATTGAAAAATGATAAACGAAATTCCAACGTCCCAGTTTAGTTAATTCTCCTTTATTCCTGACAAGGGCTATATAGGCCTATAGTCTTGGTAATATATAGCATTTCAGTGAAAAACAAAGGTATGGATTTTGTGGTAACATTTTGGAATCATTTAACTGGTCCTGCCCGCAAGCTAACAACTAATGGATTGAATCCAGACCACGACCCAGTTTGGTTCGACACTCCTGTTGTAAACCTTTAATCAACATTTTACCTGCTGCATTCGCGGACCAAGTCCTACCCTTACAGGTCAAGGAAAGGCTGGTAATGTGTGGCGTGTGCTCACACTTACCAGCGCAACGTGTATCTGGAGCCATACATCACAAGCATGCTAAGCCAATCGATATCATAATAATCCGACATATCCAATGCATACAGCTACTTAGACGGAAAGATTGTTGATTGAAAGTTGAAGGAGAAAATTCATAGGGCCTTAATGCGTTCTGTGGACCCAGTTCTACCCTTACAAGTCAAGGAAAGGCTGGTAATTTGTGCTCGCTTCTACCTATTGAAAGTATTAACAGCGCAACATTTCTCTGCGACTCGATTGCATTTCGAAACACAAGCTCATTGCCCATTGCCGCGACGCCAGCTGAGCACTCGCACTTTCGTCGCGCAGCCATTCCGTTGCTCCTGAGCTACGCTCTCGCTTTGCCAGACTGCATTGTTGCGTTACAATGCCAATCTCCATAACAATGAAAAATTTGAGACCGATTGTGGCGGCTCCAGGGCCACGAGCGGAATAAAATTTATATTTTCGTAATCAGTACAGCGGCAGCGTCCGATTGATACCCGTCATTTGATGCATGGCAAGCCGGTCAAAAATTGCCGTAAAATTGCCTTTAGTCAAATGGAAAGTGTGACGTAGACCACTTTCACTGAGCTGTGAGATTTGCTTGTGTCCACACCGTATAGGACACTATGGTATGGATAAACCCATTCAAAGGGTTGAGAAGGCTGCCATTGCTTTTGAACTACGAGCTGTTCAATGTCTGATTCAACAGCGGTTGATGCACTGCGAAAGTCGGATTTAGCGTCGTGTTGATTCCCTTCTCTTGAAGGACTATTTTATCCCCGGAGTCAACGAGTTTGAGACCACGCAACATTCTAAATGACTCTTCAATCGCTGTTTAAACTTAGACTAGAGCTGATAATACAATGATTTATGTTGATTCATCAATCTGTTTGCAACCCTATGTGCTACCTGATGTTTTCATCTTCAGTCAGTCTATTTGCGATCACGCATCCAGCAGTACCGGCACCAACTGCAATGAAAGGGTACGCATTACTAACCTTGTGAAGTCCGGCCAAACATATCTTTAACTCATATACTAACCTATTATGAAATCATATTCATCTTCGGCCTGTTCAATAATTATATCTTCCCGAAACATTCTCGAAAGTATGATAAATAAGAGTGCAACAGATGCCAATATCAACTTCATTTTCTTCGAATGCTGGTACAGTATTATGCTACCTGTATGGAATCAAATATGTGGTAAGTGTTTTTCGCAACAGAAATACAGCGGCATAAAATGCAGACTTCTGCCGCAGGATAATTTTGATGTTATCGAATTTTATCTATGATGGATGGGATACTGCACAAGACCAAATTGTTTCCTGAGGGCAACTTCATTTCGAATCGATTGGCATTAGACAAATTTCGCGGTTAACCCAGAGGTGGCCAAAGCAGGCAACGTTGGTATACTACACAAGTAGACGTAACGCCACGAGTTGCTACTAAATTAAAAGTAGGAGTTGCCATTTTGAAGAGAGGTCAAACTACCTGAAGGGGAAGTAGCGAATGAAGGTTTGAAGAGTACTCAAGAAGTTGTTTCTAAAATAGATTTTGTCGAAAGGTTGCAAACTTTGGGCAGTAAATCAGAGATGGGTACTTTCAAAATTGCAGGGTGCTCCTCACGACTAACGCAAAATAACAAATGATTAGGGCGATTTATTTTTTACCTAAAAACGAATGATTTTGACCTAAAAGATTTTGACATTTTTTGTCCTTAAAAAACTTAATTTTGACCAAATTTTTACCTAACGTATGCAAATTACGTGTTTTCTCACACAATGTTGCGATTGTACTACTTATCTTCATTTCTATAGTTGGAACTGTCTGTTCTTACGAAGTAGTTTGGCCTGAAAAAAACTTTTTTGACTTCAAAACTGACAAATTTAAACATAAACTTTATTTTAACGAAATCTGGCCACATGAAGAATTCCAGTAGTTACATCACGTATTATGGTAGAAATAATTAAAATTAGTTGTAGTACAACGAAAAATACTTTACTAATTCTCGGGTAGAAAGTGCCTGTCCTTACTAAGTAGCTTGCCAAGAATTGAGAAAGAATGTCCAACAGCAGCAGTTGTTGGCTGACAACACTGAAGTTGTGCGTATAGTGCTGGGGACACACCGTATTGTTTCATTCTGACAATGGTGTCTACATCACAATTTTTCATCATGCGTTTCTTGATATAAGAACCATGCAATGCCTACGCAGTCTTGCTTCAGTTAGGATATTGCGATACGTTGAGCATAACACTATCGAATGTTAACATTCTATAATAACATCATGTCAACCTATTTGTTTGATTTGAATGTTCATGATTCACAATGAGCAGACAATGGGCCGTCCACAACGTTAGGCCTATAAGGTAGGCTACAGCAAGCTGTAAAATGTTAAATGATAAGTTCACCGACATTACAAAGTCAAATTTTTTTTCCAACCTGCATTTCGGTTGTATGGTAGATTTTGCAATGTCGGTGAATAATAAGAACTCGGCGAAATACCCCCTGTATCAGTGTAACGATATATATATTTTCGAAATTCGCACCCATTTAGAGTCATTAGTAGGGCTATTTTTTTAACATGTCAAAAAAAGTCAAAATTGTGTCAAAATTGTAGCGTTAGGTCAAAAAATGTCAAAATTGTTTACAAACTCAATTTTTTTTCAACCTGCATTTCGTTTGTATCGTAGATTTTGCAAATAGTTTTTACATTTTGTGACCTAACGCTACAATTTTGACATAATTTTGACTTAATTTTGACAAACGTTTTTTTTTGGAGGGGGGCTGACGAAGTGCTGTTACGGCCCTGGCTGTATGTCCATACCGATTGCAATTATAGCACCTTGTTGGAGGCGGGTTATAACTACACCTTTTGAAGCGCAAATATACCCGAAGGTAACATACGATGGAATATGCTCGGTATCGAAACCTAGTAGAACAGTCATGCTGGCCACTAGCTCCTTATTAGACCTCCATTTAAGTCGCTTCATGTACGTGACATGGAAAGAGTTCGATTTCTCTAACAATTCGGGATCGAATATGTCAAGGGGTACGCCCCTTATAACACAGCGGGATGCGTACGGCTTGCAATAATCACGAATCGAAGCCTTGATCGGTATGCTGGTTTGAGAGACGGTGTCCTTGATTTGGTTACATTCTAATATTTGTTTGACCTGTTTTTGATTGTGGCATTTTATAGCAATATCTCCGGACGGTATGGGTTTTATTTCGGCGTAACTGCCTATAACAGCGTGCAGAGCCTTGTTTACCTATCGGGTCATACGTCTATCGCTCCCGGATATGATGATATGAGGCTCGGTTATACCTTCAAGAGTTGACTGTTGTGGTGTATTTTCGGCAACAGCCACCGATTCGGCTGCTGAATCAGATGCCATGGAATTGGATACCGAGGTCTGGTTTGAAGTCTTATTATTATCACCAACATTACTGGCCGGTTGGGCGCAAGAAGCCGTATGATTTTCATTGCTAGCTGGTCGGAAGGTTCGATGGTTAGGAGGGGTGGATCCTGGATATATAAGCATATCCCCTTGCTGGCACCTTTACGTTTATACGCGATGTGCTATCGTCACTATCAGATGAGATGGGTCTGTCGCTTTACGCTTTTCCATCCTCTACCCCAATGGTAGTGAGACGGCAACGATATCAGGCAGATATCGTCTAGGGTTGATAGTACACTAGGGTTGTTCAGAATTGACCGACTTTCAAAAAGTCATGGTTTTCAGTACGTTTCCCATGCCTTATGCCTTAAAAACATATTCTATAGCTACATCTTTCTGTAACTCATCCCTTGCATCCGTGTGCATGTTGAGCTGGGAGAAAATCGGCTGAAAATGGGGGATTCCCCTAAAATATGAGTGCCGCGATTTTACTTAGCCTATTAAAATGCCATATATGTCAGGTTTTAAGCAGCTGTTCTGGTTTGAGGTGATGCAAAACCTCACTGTAGATATTTTTACGAGTTCCGGACACCATTTTCAGATTGCACACTGCCTTGGAAATACTCAGACTTACCTAAAACTGAACATCATTTAGCACGATTCAGCGTGTAAAATAATGCGACCGTAAATGCACCATCCAATCGCCCAGCAACATTGCAAATATGTCTTATTATTCAATGAAACGTAAGAACATAACGGGAAATGGATAACGAAGTGAAAAATCATAACAAAGAAATGGATTAATTCGACAGAAATTTAGTTATTCATGAACATCGACGATTAATATCAATAATCATAGAAGGTTTCCTCAATTTGCTTTTACTCATCCTGGCGACAGGTGAGGCATAGCACGTCACTGACGCACACCTACGCATATTCGACTATTTTGAGAACGAAATAACTACCCTATCATAGAGTATCAACCTTGAGACTTCGCACACAGTTAGATCACAAAATGCAAATATGTCATATGTAATTTGGACATCTATCTCAGTAAGGAACACCGTCAAACTCGAGACAGGGCAATGCTGGCATTTGCGTAAAATCTATTATGTGATAGCACAACCATACACAGTGTTACACAATCATGTCAACTGTTACGTCACAGTCGAAGAGCCGTGCCGTCACCGAGGCACATGGGATTCGTCGTATTCACCATATTTTCTGTGTAAACACTGATCTAATGTCACAACGCTCCACTTATCAAACCGGTTGCGTAACATTTAAACATCTGATACAGGAAAAACGACAGTTGAGCATGTTACATCTCAGCGTAGCTATACAGGGATCGCGAAGCTTTTGCAAGCAACATATTTTTAATTTTCTTTCCGTTGCAGCTATAATTATGATATATTCAACAGATAGGTCAATTTAGATCTGCATTTTGGAGCAAAACCATCAATCGTACACAAAATTAACACGGCTTTGCAATGAATCCGTGCAGAACGCGCGAGGGTAGCCATGCCTCAATTTCTCTTGCTGGCAGTGACGCGTTGTTCAATCCGTTGCTCCGAGCCGTGAAAAAAACTTCAGCGTCGGGACCATCGTTAACCGATATCATTTGGTTAACTTTGGTTAACCTCAATTCTCAAATCCTTCGGCGGCAACATATAGGGTTGTACTACTAGTCTGCATTTTAACGGCATTGCGACCAAGCTACCGAACAATCGGGATTTTGGATGACTTTATATATTTGTAAGTTTAATTTTTAATTACGAATGACACTTTCAAGGGAGTTCATTTCTCGCCAATGACCAGGAAGAGAATGTGGGTTTGAAAAACTACATCGTCATAAAGGCGTCACCAAGTTCGCTTTTCTCTCTGATTAATCGACGCAACGTGAAATCCAAGATTTTAAGTCGTGCGATGTTGCGTACGGGGAAGTATGGTACCACATGATGCCATGCGCGATATCAACTTTGTTTGTCCAACTATGCGAATCTTGTATGGAGCTCGTCGGATTAGATTTGGGTGATGCATATTCCGAAAAAACGT
The DNA here is from genome assembly GCF_051294905.1 of Botryllus schlosseri. Lineage (NCBI taxonomy): Eukaryota > Metazoa > Chordata > Ascidiacea > Stolidobranchia > Styelidae > Botryllus > Botryllus schlosseri. Next base: position 12,541,517 of record NC_137247.1, on the reverse strand, counting down.
GAAGGCGTTTTCACCATAATCGAAAAATCTCTTATGTTGGACTGGTAAATGAGCGATTACCAGCCGAAATGAATTTTGCGACTCTGGAGGGTTCCGAGCCTCTAAAACGCCCTGGATGTGCCACTTTTTGGCTGTACAAAGAAATTGTCTCAGCTACCACAAGCATAATAATTCCGGTCGTTATGTAAATTTACTAACAAATTCAGCAATATTGATAAATGAGATATGAATTAAGTGGCAAATTAGGATTTCATCAGAGTGCCATATTATATCACCAAAAGAGCCATATATGGCTCGCGAGCCATAGGTTCCCGACCCCCCACCTTCTCGCCATATCATACGCATAAGTGGTGTCGTACAAAAAGCCGTGCTACAAGTCGACAGCTATGGAATCAGAAATATCGAATATCAGCCTGCTATAAATGACCATTGTAGTCGACAAACATAGGGTTACTAATACTATACGTCCTCTTTAAATTTGTCCTCTCTTTTCAATAAATTGAAGGTGTCCTCGGAGGACGCCTAAATCTTCTCTTTTTTGGGGGGAATTTGTCATCTTGTCCTCCTAGTCAACGGTCGAAACGTTTTTGAAATCGTCAGTTTTCTTTTCCGGGCTGGAACTTTCGGAATTTTGTAAAAGTTTCCTCTTTTTTTCTGATCTCAAAATATGGTAACCCTAACAAACACCATGAATATCACAAACAACAACAATATCAACATACGAAAGGGTGCAAGTGGGTCATTTACATTAATTGGGACGGTTATGAAAGTCAGGATCTTGAACAGGAAATGCCCAATAATTTATTTACATCCAACAGTACAGAATGAAAATCGATTTTCGTAACTATATTACAGTTGGCTATACACGGCATTCACAACAGGCGTTTAGTAACATCATTATATCCCGGATTTCATTTCGCGGGAATTCGCTACTGTCTCCAAGTGTTTTTGATCTCATCCGATGCTTTTTCCCCTATCATGTAGCAAGGAGCTTGCGTATTCGCAGTCGTGATGTGAGGCATAACTGAGGCATCTGCCACTCTCAAATTTCTAACACCATACACTCTGAAAAGTATCATACATGCATTGTTTGTTTGCAGAACATCGCAATTATTGTCACTCTTGACTTACTGTAGTTGTGGGTTTACAACCGCGAATTCATCCGTTCCCGCACCTATCTTGGCAGTACAGCAAGCGTGCCATCCGAAGCGAGCTTTGTGATTTATCAGACATCGGTAATATTCGTCGGACCTATTCAAAAAAAAGTACAATCGATGTACATGTTCATATACACGAATGACTTGGCCCCCTCCCCGCAAAGGCGGACACGGCTCCGTCTATTACGTTCACGAGCACATTTGATGACAAATGCTCGTATTCGGTATCATATCAAACGTATGACCAGCTACTATATTGGAGACGACGACTTTTCTCATTTCAATTTTAGGAAGAGCTCTCACATACAGCTTACGGAGTTCAAGATCGATGAAACACTGGCCCTATATTGGATTAAATATTATTTCTGTAATATCAACACATTAGCTCCAAGGATAGCTGAAAAGTTGATGGACCATGTGGGAGAAATGCAGTAAATTCATATTTCACAGAGAATCTCAAAAGCCATTGTTAATTTGTTATCTTTGAATTCGCGGCCTCCGCATAGTGATGTGAAGCGAAAGTTGATATAATGAATCCACAAATCTCTTCGAGAATATTTACCCGTAGATCTTTCCTATGCAGGTCGGATCAGGTACTACCCTTCCCCCCACGTTTTTTAGCGCCATCGTATTCACCATCTTTTCTGACTCCTTGATACCTACATAAATAGTCAATATGACGACAATTATGCTACACTTGTAACTCAATACACCAGTCTTTCTCAACCTTTATGGTCCGTAAAACTAAGTTTTGATTGGCAAAAGTATTCGCGGACTCAACAAACGGAAATGCAGAATCAGTCAATTAAACATTATAATAGAAGAAACACGGGTCTCTTTGCAGGCATACAGTGCTATAACTCCAAGTTGAAACATTTTCTTTAACCTGATTCATAATTATCTCATTGAAATCTGGAGTTATCAAGAAATGCCATATCAATTTTATCTTCCTGCTAAAGCAGATTACAACACACTAAGTTTTGATTATAGTACCGTTGCAAAAATAAATCACAGCAGAAGTGAGAATTGGAAAACATATCTATCGCTGCTTGTTTGCAAAGTTCAGACAGATATACTTTCCCATGTATTTTTGCGGACTTGCAAATCGTCGCTTTTCCATGGAACCATTTGTCAGACTGCATGGTGCAAATTACAAGTACTGACGGGTCCTCGTAAAAGTTAACATACAGAACAGTAAGTTAACCTCTTCCTTATCTATTACTTAATTCAACAAACCGTGTTGAATATTTATAAAACTTCCTATCATATTGCGCTGAGACTCTGTCTCTTTTTAAAATAGATTTCTCACTAACCTGCGATATGCAATCTGTAGTCATCTTCGTTGGAATAGTAGTTTGGGTCGATTTTCGGTTGAACCGTCGGGTCAGTTGATTGCAGTCTTATCTTTCCAGTGGATCGCGGATGGGCGAGTATCGTTACCATAGCCAATCCTAGCGTCTGTACGGATAGTCGTACATGTATCAATGACATTGAATAAATACAATACAATCACAGGTGGTCAGTAACGAATTACTTCTACTTCAAAGGGCTAGTTATCTTCTACTTCTGGCACTTACTCAAGTATATGTAATTCTCCGCTATTCTACTTGTGTGGGCGGGGCCGTTCACAATTTCATTTGTGTGCATTGGAGTCGACTTTTATCAAAATACACCAACCAAAACTCCGTCAACACAAGGAGTTCGTGTACCCCTAAAAATAGTACATTGAACGCTCTCTCATTCGAAATTTTATGCTGGTGACGTCATATTTTGTGATACGACTGTTAAATCAACTGAAAATATAAATTTTATTCCGCTCGCGGCCCTGGAACCCCCACAATCCGCCTCGAATTTTTGATTGTTATGGAGATTGGCATTGGGACGCACAATGATGTCTGGCAAAACGAGAGAGTAGCTCAAAAGCAAAAGAGCGGCTGCGCAGCGAGAGTGGTAGAGCTCAGCTGGCGTCGCGACAATGTCCAATGAGCTTGTGTTTCGAAGTGCGATCAATTTCACTTAGCCGTGAGATTGATTCACGTAACACATTCCATTTGACTGCAGGCAATTTGACGGTAATTTTTGACCGACTTGCCGAGCATCAAATTTGATAAAATATGTATCAATCGAAAGCTGTCGCTGTACTGATTACGAAAATATAAATTTTATTCCGCTCGTGGCCCTGGAACCTCCACAATAAGCCTAGATTTTTTCATTGTTATGAAGAGTGGCACAGTGACGCAACAATGCTGTCTGGCGAAACGAGAGCGTAGGTCAGGAGCAAATGATAGCTGCGCGGCGAGAGTGGGTGCTCACTGCTCAGCTGGCGTCGCGGCAATGATACCGCTATATTGCTTCTGACGCAAAAGGTATCTGGCACTCAGAAAAATCCGAATGGTGATTGAAAAATGATAAACCAAATTCCAACGTGAACGTCACTGTTCAGTTAAACAGTGTTGATATACAATGTTCTTTCCAATTTTCTACTATTTGCTGACGATTACCCCTGACGAGTATCAGCCGAAAATATTCGGGTTCATTTCAATATGAATATACTATTTTAAGATGGTACACGAACTCCTTCTATAGACAAAGCTTGGGCATATGTATTTTGATAAAGGTCCACTCCAAGGCACACAGTCGAACGTGTGAGCGGCCCCATCCAATGACGCCAAAATTTGTCGTCTCTATAATATTTTGCACACGCGGAATTATCCAACAAATGTTTGCCAATGGCATAGTTTCTGACATTTGATCCCTCAGCATCAAGGTTGACCGAATGAGTCATGGGCGAGCTTTTCACCTAGCGCGATGCATGTTTTCTACCATTGTTGATATACAACAGTGGTCGGGAACCTATGGCTCTTTTGGGCATAAGATATGCCTCTTTGCGAAATTTTTATTTTTGTGCTTAATTTATCGACATTGCAGCAACTTGTTATTAAATCTTCAGCACGCCCAGTATATTTATTCTTGTGGCAATATAAACAAATCTTTGAGAGGTTAATACAGTGGCATATCCGGGGTTAGTGGTTCAGACCGCCTTTTCAAAATCCTCAAATTTAAGTTGCTGTTGCGCTGGCGACCAATATTCTCCACGAAATCTTGATTGATCAAAGAGAGTAGGAGACGTGGCGGCACCTGTATCACAATGCAGTTTTCAATTGCACATTGCCTTCCTGATCTACGGCGATAAATGAACTACCGTGTAAGTGACATTCACAATTACAAATTCAAATTGCAAACAACACCATATGTATCCACGTTCTTAATTGATAACGTAGCTTTGTAGTCGCTGTTCAAATGAATAGGCGTGTGGCGTAACGTTATGTTACCTCCGAATACTTTGAGAATTGAGAAGTCTAATCGGAATCAGTGCGACAATTACAATCGATTAATAACAGTTAATATAAATTCTATGGTATTTACGATGAATTGCGCAATCACAGGTCACAGGCAATCACCGGTCACAGGCAATCACAGACAATCACAGGTAGTCCGGCCGTGCCTCCCCTCACCTATGCTTTACCTCTACTTTCACGCATTATTTTCGAACAACAAATAGGCAAGTTGCGTGATTTTGGTAGTAAAAATGTTCAAAATCCAGTAGACAGGAGATATACTGCGTCGCCTGCCTCCTCTGACCCCACGTCACTGACACATCACACATTACAGTGGGTATGTATACTGCTGCATAGTGACTATATGTTTAGCTCCATCTACGAATCATGGGTCGATCCTCGCATTTAAGATTATCATCAAGACGAACCTACGATTTCGTATGACTGAAGAAAGTCTCAAATTTTGTATGAAGCTTAACCTCAACAATTATCAACCAGACTTCAAAGTCATCAGGAATGCCATGCAACACCAGAAGACGTATTAACTGTAAAACCTTGTCAAAAGTAGATTCATACTGTTACTGTTGTCTACGTCTGTTGGAAATCTAAATTTTAATTATCTTAAGCTTCCTAAAAATATCATATGCCTCTCAGTGCAATACAACTAAAAATATATAACTTGCAAATGATTTAAGCAGCTCAAATTTTCCATACTCACACTCATTACTCAAATCAAGACAACCAGCATGATTAGTACAAGTTTTTGCTGAGAAAATACGGTGCAAACGATGAATCTCATGTAGTGATTTCGAATTTGCGCTACCATGACGTCACGATTTTTCAATTGTGACGTAGTAGTTGATTGACATGTATGGCTCTTCGGGAGTTCAAATGGAAAATATAAGGTCAATATGGCTCTTCGGACGAAAAAGGTTCCCGACCACTGATATATAATGTTCTTTCCTATTCTCTATTGGTTGCTGACGAGTGTCAGGCGAAAATATTCGGATTCATTTCAATATGTATTTACTATCCAATTGTACTTTCAGATTACAATTTCACTTTCACGGTAGAAAGTCTCTGCGGGCCGGTCAAAATCCCTTTCCGGGTACTTCGATTGATCAATCCACAGTATATCGCAAATCCAAATTTCAGTACTGGACTTTTTGTCTACGACCCTATGATTTTCATTCGCATTACATAGATCCCTTGGACAGTAGACCTCGACCTTCCGAAGGGTTCACGGATCTCGATTTGGGAATTTAGCTTACAAACTTGTTTTGTCGCTTCATGCAGACCAATTTCAATACTTATATATCTATACCTTTCATAAAAATCTGTTTTCTAAAAAAGCCATATTTTTGGCATTTTGAAACCGAAAACAGTCTGCGGGCAGCTCAAAATCACGTCGCGGACCGTATATTGCCGTCCCTGAACCAGGGCTGTGGAGTCGGAGTCGGAGTCGGTGGAGTCGGAGTCGGAGTCGGGGTAATTTTCGCTTGATGGAGTCGGAGTCGGAGTCGGAGTCGTGAAAACTATAATAGCTGGAGTCGGAGTCGGAGTCGGAGTCGGTGGGAAAATACTGACTGGAGTAGGAGTCGGAGTTTGTGAGAATGACTATGACTCCGACTCCGACTCCGACTCCAACTTCTCTATCATGAAAACATTTGCTTTCAAAGAATTTTCAATAGAATTTTTATGTACCACCAATCACTGTTATTATTAACCATACAGATCGGGTGCGGCCAGCCCGTGGCACGCAGGCCAAATTTGGCACACGAGAAGGTTAGGTGTGGCCTGCGAGGTAATTCTCGAAATTCTTTATGACATCAGGTACAATTGCAAGGCCAACCAAAATTTGATTAGCATGACCGCGGAATATGATGATGACTAAAACAACAGTTCTGACGCATTGACGTTTCCAGGGGTCAGCCACATTTATCCCAGATCTTCGTATATGACCAAGAAGTAGAATATTTCATAGCAGATTTATTGGACTTGAAATTTTTCTTCGTACTTCGCATGATTCATTGTCACTAGATTTCTTGCATTCAGTATTTGAGCCCCCTTCTGAGAATTATAAATACATATTATTCACAGAATTGAGTCTAACTATATTCGCAATTAGGAGATACGGCTTCGCTTGTGATGTGCACTCGCAGCGAGATCGTCGACAAAACATTTGCACAAAATGATAGAGGCATGTTCACTGATACCGTCGATTTTGCTATGTCTAAACGTCGAATAATCCTGTCCTTGCCAAATGAGCCCAGTGGTATACAGATGCGACCCCCAATGTATGTTAGTGACATATTTATTGATATAGCTATAGCCTAATTCAGTTGTCCAAAAAATTTCGCACTTCGCGCGACCAGGGCTTGATTGCGCACTGCACAGTTGCATGACATATTGTTATCAATTTTAGAGCGTATTAATATAAGTCTTGTTTGCAATGTTACCTAATTCGGTTCGCTCCTATCGACGACTAAAAAAAGGTTATCAACATTCCAGTTTCCCGCGCAATGGTTCGTAAATCTCAGGCGTCCCTTTCGCCGAAAAAGTTGCCCACCCCTGATATAGATAAAATTGGACATTACTTGCAAATTACAACTCATTTGCAGAGGGAAAGAAAATCACAAGATGCGTTTTCGTGATGCACTCAAAATTGATGTAATTTTTGGAATTATACCATGATACTGTGTCAGAGAAAATGCTTCGGCTGGATTTGTAAAATTGTAAAAATGATGTAAATATGACCAAAGGATGCTTCCCACTTGACAAAATTAAAAATATTTGTGATGTAGCTGAGCTGGTTGGGTCGAACAAATGATTAGGAAAGACTGCAAGTCCCAATCCTTGAATACTTGATTAAGTACATGTAGACTAGACATAGACTATGGTCTTTGACTACTTAACCAAATTCCATTTATGACCAATGTCTTTTATTAGTAGCAAGAGTGTTAGTGCTTGTAATCAGGATAGTGTGCAATGACAAAATTAGTAAGTTCAATTTCTTTATTAGTTGCTGAGTCATAGACAAGAGCTATACACTTGGATTTTTATCTACATTTTTATTATACAGGATTGGATATCTGCCATACTTGAATGATTCATACATTTCAGGATATTAGAGAGTCCATGTTATAAAAACTTGAATAAGGAAGGATATTTAGCAAATCTTTATTTCATGTTAATTGCATAGATAATTCGAGCTGTGCCACGATGAAACAATTTAGCATGCCACAGTTATTCATATGTGTACATGTGTTCAATGGTTGTATGATAGTCATTCAACCGACAATGTGGCATATAATTTTCGAAGTAAATTGGTAATAATGCTGGAGTCGGAGTCGGAGTCGGGAGTCGGAGTCGGTACGTTTAAAGACCCAGGAGTCGGAGTCGGAGTCGCTACATTTAAAGACTCGGGAGTCGGAGTCGGAGTCGGAGTCGATATAATGAAAATGTGTGGAGTCGGAGTCGGAGCCGGAGTCGGTGGTAAAATTTACCGACTCCACAGCCCTGCCCTGAACTACAAGATCTTGTGAGTAAGCGGAAAATTATGCTGTCGTATGGAAAATTCAGCTTCACATGCGGGGTGAGAAAAGGGACATGGAATAGCTTGTAATGAGCTGGCTTCTCATCCGAAGCATATAGTCGCGCTACCATGTTTCTATTACTTAGTTTCGTAATTAAAAGACTAGTAGACAAAATATATCTTAGCTAATTACGTTCCCTACTTTACATGCACGATGCACGTCTATTGCTAAGTAGTGGAGCAGAGCACCGTCGAACTCCGTACACCATAAAATTCAGACGATAGCGAGGATTTTACTTATTGTAAAATAACTCTTACCGGAAGACGTGTATACGGTGGCGAGGAACATTGCACATGGCCAACAGTGGTTACTTTTTAATGCACGATAAAACCAAAGTAGTAGGCTACACTTTACGGACGTCTTCGGTAGTATGCCGAATAGTGTCCACATCCTCGTGCATAACATGGGTAGATTGTCGAATAACTAACCGCCATGTAACCTCCTCTATATATGACTAAATGACGACGACGTTATTGAAATATGAAACTGTAACACTTACATTGTTTGAGAGTTCAGTTTCAAAGGCGAAAAGAAAGATTTCTGGATAGGGGTTGGCTCTGTAAATAGACGCGGTGTGAGAACTGGTCAAAGGGGTTAACAACAAAACCTATACCGTTGATCCATCGAAGTTCCAGACTCTGCACCACTGTTTTTTCTCGCCCATACAACCATGTTGTCGTATGCAATATTCCCTTGTCCATTCATGATGAATTCAGTTTCCATATTGGTATTTTTCTAAAGGTCATGTTATTATTATTAGTCAGAATAATGTTATTAAGACATAGCGACAATCACCGGTCTAGTGATGTTCGTAGCGATTGCACTGGTCACGACTAAATGATCTTGTAGATTTGAACCAACTCCTGCGAGATCGCTTATTGTGGTGATCTAAAATAGTTGAATTCGCTGAATAAATGATTATAAAGCTCATTTATCTCCGCCATACATTGAACAAATCCAATTCCGACTTCGGTCCGATACCGGACAGCATGAGCAGATGCGGAGTACCAAATACGCCTGCGCTCAATATGACTTCCTTTCGGGCTATTGCAGTGAAATCTTGCCCGTCTCTCATGTATTGTACACCGTAAGCTGTTCCGTTGTCGTTGATGAGTACTTTCGTCGCCAAGGCTCGTGTTAAGATGTGTAGTCTGTCCTTTCTGATGCATAGTTAGGATTTACAGTTAATTGCAAAATATTAATTATTAATGATAATAATAGTTCATTGCATTATTATCATCACCACTTTATCATCACGCCTCTTTACTTAGGCTATATCCATCATTTGTGTACGCCTATATTTCCTGACATATCCTGTCAAGGCTGTTGTATAATGCCAGATCATAGTAATAATGTATGGAGTCAGAAAATATCATTGTTGGTTACCGTTCAGGGAACACTGGTCTCAAATAAGCAGATGCAGATGTCTCCCGAAGTCCACGATATGTCGTTTGCACCTTTTGCCCAGCCGTCTCGATGTCGTCATTGTAGCTCGCGAATTGGATCCCTTTTGGTCAAACAAAGAATGAGGCCTGGGGGGCCAGCATACAGAACACCAGAAGAACGTGATTTGTTTGCCATCTAGGTAGGCCTATATAGGCTCACAAAAGTATGGACACATATTCACTACCTATTTCGTCAAAAATGTCTCTGAGCAACCGGAAGAAGAGCGTTTGTGACAGCATTTTGCTAATGGTCAACTTGAGCGGACCATTTCTTCCCAGCGACTTTGTAAACTGTCCCGTCACGCCCTCCGCTTTTTGAAAGTACTTTTCGACTGTTGCAAAGTCTCATCCTTCTGCTCCATTCGCATCCCACGAGTCAAAATCGTGTCGACTTCCTCTCGCGTAGAGCATATAATTCAAAGCACTCGATCCACCGAGCACCTTACCGCGTGCGTAAAATGGTGCCTAAGAACAGAGGTCAATGATTAGTCATTCTATGTGCTTAGCTTGTTCTATCAATAAAGAATGTATAAATCCACAGCTACAACACCAAAGGGTTGTGGCCTCGAGTAAGACCGAGGTCGACTCCAGACCAGACATGGGGTGATTACTTCATGAATGTAATCGAGTGCGATTACGATTACTTCTGAATGACGCGATTACGATTACGATTACGATAACAGCAAAATCAGGAAGTAGTCGATTACGATTACGATTACATTGGAAAAGTAATCACAATTACTCACGATTACATTTATTTTGCTTCTTAGAACTAATCTAACAAGATATATTGAATACAATATAAGGATTGCGTCGTAAAGGCGTAATGAGATAACAACAACTTTCTCAGTAAAGGATGCGTTGTTTGCTTGTTACGTCATAATGTACCCATTGCCCAACTTAATAAAGGACGATCGCATCCAACGATTTGCATTCTTCCCAGGTCCGTAACTGCCGCACCCCAAACTCCCCAATAGGGTGGTGAGAGCGCTCGAATGGGACTCAAAAGTATTTGGCAAAACTAACATAAATTATAGAGTATTTTCGTGAGATTTGATCAACTTCAACATTTTTTGCGGGCGTCGCGGTTCAACTGTCTCTTGATAGCTTGATTTTGAAATGCATACCTCCCACCCTCATGAAAAAAGTAGACCATGCCTAATTTACAGGAATAAGCATTTCGGTGCCGGTCATTACCGAGCCACGACATACAAAAAGACGAATGCAGTTTCGGTCAACATGCGACTCTAAGAAGTGTATTACTATAGATTATAGAATGTAAGAATGTAAGAATGTAAGAATTGATTCGCGATTATCTTACAGACAGCACACAGATTCGGTAGTAGATAAATGCAACAAGCGTATAAACATACTTCGCCTGCTGTGCGGCACACAATGGGGTGCCTCAAAATCAAGTCTTCTCTCATTGTATAGATCACTTATCCGCTCCGTCGTCGAATATGGCTGCGAAGCATATCTCTTATCTCCAAAATATGTACTGAAAGCAATTCAAAAAATTCAAAACAAGGCATTGAGAATATGCAGTGGGGCAATGGGAAGCACTCCCATCCACGCACTTTTGCACTCGTGCAGGGAATTACTGGTACACATACGTCACTTGCGTGCATGCGCAGTAGCTAGATGTAAAATTGCCGCCAACAATGATCACATTTGCTCCCACATTATTGAAGACTCTTGGCCTGAGATCTTCCCGGATTCTTCGCTCTTCCGTACTTTCAACATGCTGTCACGACTGCCATTGTTCGAGGAAATCACAATTCGAAAAACGTGCGCCCAACAGCTCCCTGGTCGGTTGTAAACTGTGTGGTAGATACTCATCTGTGTTTACTCACACAGCAAATGGAGAATCCTCTCCAAATTCAGATCGAATGCAAGGAATATATCACTCATCGTTTTCAAAATCATACGAAGATATTTACAGATGGGTCGAAATCAGAGGAAACGTGTGGCGCAGCATATTATGTCCAGGATTTAGGGGAAGTTGGTAAGACCACGTTAGACAGAAGACTGTCAATTTTTTCTGCGGAGTTGATTGCAATTCGAGAAGCACTGTCTTGGGCAGTCGAGCAGTGCCCACAATCGGAGGATCTGCTTATTCTCTCGGACAGTCTTAGTGCCTTGGTGGCCATCGAAAATAGTCACACAGAAAACGATATAATTCGGGAAATTGCCGAAAGATGTGGTGTATTATCTTCCAATGACATCTCAGTCACCCTAATTTGGGTCCCAAGTCACAAGGGGATCAGCGGTAACGAGACCGTTGACAAGCTGGCAAAGCAAGCGGCATCCGAGCATACTCACAGCAGCACCATTGAGATTACAGCGAGGGAATGCAAGTCCCTCATCCAAGAGCATTGCGAGTCCAAATGGAAATCAGAGTTTTTTAGCAATGCGGAAAACTCCTTTTACCCAAATTTGTTCCAAACCACGAGTTTCCATGCCCCGGTGTTATCATTGCCAAGAAGAGCCTACGCTATACTTATCCGTCTGCAAACCGGTCATTGCAAACTGAACTCCCATCTGCATAGATTAGGGATTCACGATACTGGACAGTGCGAAAGCTGCGGCGTACCGGAAACCGTTGAGCATTACGTCATTCACTGTACCAAGTATGAAGGCCCTCGACAGTATCTGCGGGACCAAATTGGAGACACCGTTCCTTTCCGCTTGGAAACATTACTGGTTAATCCTCTTACCATGGGCACTCTGATAGAATATGCCCTACTAACCGGTCGAGAGTTGTAAAGATATAAAAGGATACCTGATACTCTCGTCATAGATCTGGTGCAAAAGACCATTAGAAGTCGAGCACCAATATTAAACTTATACAACAACAACAATGTAAGAATGTAAGAATGTAAGAATGTATAGAATGTTTACATTCTATAGTATTACTAAAGAAAGACCTATAGTCTAAAACTTTGAGCATGTGTCCATTGTCAATAACCGCGATTGGTGTGCGTGACTAATGATCCTATCCTTTAAATCTGAGCCAGCAATACAGATGCCACCCGGGCCACCCACAAATGAATAAAGACAGGGCAATTATTTGTGAGTGCGTCTCACGAAAGTTTTTCTTTTCGTCATCTACGTTTGGGTGACAGCAATATCTTTTGATGCTATATATAACAGACCGGAGGTCACGAATTAACAACATACAATAAAGTAATTACAACAACATACCAGATGTTATAATTATGAATTACGTGCCCTCAGCTCCACATGTAAATCTGACTATCGGGGGCTGAGAGAGCCTTAAAAATGAATAGTAATATAATGCAATTACTAATAATATTGACGATAATTCAGTCTTTAACTTGAAAATTGACTACCTGGCCCAAGACCAACGTTCGGAGTGCGGGACGAATTGCTGGTTTGTTCCTTATTCTAGCTACAACCCACGCGATCATGCCATATAACTGGATGGCTATGGCATCAGGTAAAGAATTGCGAAATAACGATTGGCGCCCGTTTAAAGTATAGAGTCATATGAGAATAAGAAAAAATGACCATATAAAATTCTACCTTCTGCACGCTGCCGTTACGAGAAACGGCAAAGAACGGTTCGGTTATGATATACATCAGCAGCTGCATGTTGATTTTTAATGCTTCGTTGTGGAAATTGTAATGTTTCATTTGGCGAGTACAAAATTTCAAATCTTTGCTTGGTGTACGTACGTACTAGGGATGGTGTGAACCTCTGAAAGGTTCAGGTTCGTGTGAACGTGAACCTTTTTGAAAGGTTCTGTGTGAACACGAACGTGAACCTCACAATGTCGCGTGACGTCGTATTTCTAATTCCAACCCTACATTTTAGTGAAGTTATAGCCTATATTGATGTACACGATACCTATAGCGATGACTCGGGCAACATAATGTGGGGTTACCATTTGTCCTCCCTTTCCGGGTTTTTGAAAATGTCCTCCGAGGACGCCTAACTGTTCTCCCTTTTGAGATTTTGTCCTCTTTTTGAGGAATTTCGGTCAAATTCACAGCAAAATTCGACTGAGATGCCGCAAATCAGCACCGAAGTGACGCTCCGACGGGTATTTCGGGAGCTGAGTGGAAAGTTGACCTTGTTTATAGTCAACCACCTGATAAAGTGAAGAAAAAAACAGTATTTTGGTCGCTGAGCGCGAGAAAGATGACCTTTTTTTAATCAACCGGCTACGAAGTGGAAAAAATTTACCATTTTCAGTAACTTCCATCGGTATTCTAAGCTTGAAAATTTTGAAAAAGTGTCCTCCTTTCCCGTTTCCAAAATATGGTAACCCTAACATAATGCCACTATGCTAAAGTATAAATTGACGTTTTAAACGTCAGCAAATGTTTCAACTGGGGCAATCAAATTGTATAATAATCCCATAAATTCAATATCTTCCGTCGCTTTGCCAACAATTTCGACGACGACTTGCAAGGTAATATAAGCTTACGCCTTAACGGTCCAGGCCAGCCCGACAATGTGTTCGGCGTCTGAGTATTGTGACGTTAATATTGAGCAGAGTGTAAAACGGGATTCTATACTTCTACCGATATTACCCCATTACCAAGTTATACAGCAGTAGCCAACACCCCAGTCCCACGGATTTTGTTTTTATGCTACAATAAACATATGAAGTCAAGATTGACCACGTACACCTGCTAGATTTTTTACATTAGACAACGATATCAATTCCTTTGATTGGTCGAATAAGCATAATTCTCTGGTTATACATGTAGTGCATCTCGCTCTTGATGTTGTGTCAATGCTGGTCAAGCTCACAGCAGAGAGTAACTAAATATTCACAAAGAGAATGCTGGTAATTCCGAGCAAAATTTTTGAGATTCTCAAGGTGAACGCTCGTTTAGTGTTGATTTTTTTCATGCTGCCAACGCCATGCATTGAGTGCCCTGCAATTGAAATGCAATAAATTTCAACCAAAGCTGTTATAATGAAGCGAAAACTGTAATATGTGAAAAGGTTTACAGTTCAGAACCTACCCAGGTTAGTTAGTGAACGTGAACCTCTAAATTTCCGAGGTTCAACACACACAGAACGCGAACGTGAACCTCACGTTCACACCATCCCTGGTACGTACTTTAGTGCATAGGCCTGTTGCTCGCCAAACACCAACAGACAAATTGCGTTTAACTATCAGAGGTGATCAAAGTAGTCACCGTGGCTACTCAAGTAGAAGTAGAAGTAACGCCGGAATTTCTACTCAAGTAGAAGTAGGAGTGGTGGTTCACAAGTAAGTAAGTAAGTAGGCATTCTACGCTTATTTTTGCCTAGAAAACTGAAAACTGTCAAGTAGAAGTAGAAGTAGTCTAAAATCATAACTACTTAAAAAGTAGTTTGAGTAGGCAAAATCTACTTCAAGTACTTCAAAAAGTAGAAGTACTTCGTTACTGACCACCTCTGTTAACTATAAGCATAAGCTTTAACTAAACATCAATGCATAAGTTACCATTTGCAACTAGGCATAATGGTGATTATTATCCTGCTGCGAGGTAGTGGCGTCTGGAGTGTTGCGATAACCTGATATATCGCACAGCCGGTGTTCTTATAATCACACTTCAATGTATACGTCGGATATCTATTTACATACAATGTGTGGATACTTCTTACGCAATCATGAGCGAAGCTAATACTTTTGACGTAATAATGAGCGGTGGTGTTTGTAAATCATACGTTTGTCCTATCATTAACCTGGTATAATAACTTTTCCTTGTTCGCGAATGTTGAGTTTATGTCAGAGTCCGTGCACAAATAAAAAGTAATCGCTCTTTCACAAAGAAATCGATTAGATATGGGAAGTAGTCGATTACGATTACGATTACTTCGGAATTTTTTCGAATGTAATCGATTGCGATTACGATTACTTGAAAATGCTGTCATCGTCGTAATCGATTACGATTACTAATCGCGATTACCCCATGTCTGCTCCAGACTACTACCCAAGTGTTGGAGGTTTATCTAGGCTCCTCCTTGCCATCTCATCCGCGTAAGCCAGGGGTCGCCAACTCAAAACGGGTCGCGGGCCACTTTTCAAATTTTGTAGCGGCCGCGGGCCGCATAAATTCCATATCGTTATCAAGTAGTCAACCGCGTTTTAAAACTCTACGTCAGTACCACACTGTGCTACCTCACATAGGCGATAGGTATAGTGAAAACAAAAGGAGTGATATTTTAAGGACTGAAAATAAAATAAAGGATCACTGTAATCAATTTCATTTTATTTTGAACTCTGAGCTGTGCAGGATACCTGAAAACGCTTTTGGGGGCTGGCGAGACACGTTACTAGCTGAAAGACGATCTCCACGTAAAGCTAGATCAGTGATTCCCAACCTTTATCGACTCATCGCCCCCTTTTCAAGCTCAACACCAATCATCGCCCCCCTAATTTTGTGAACCGAAAAATGGGCATCAAAAAAAGGTCAACTTCTCGGCTCGATGTCGAATTTTTACACTATTGCAACTAAATTTTCGTGGGTTGACTATAAAAAAAGGGTCATTTCTCTGATTTGACTCCTATATAGCCGTTTTACCGCGTCATCGCCCCCCTATCACCCCCTTCGCTATTTTCGCCCCCTTCGTCATTTCCGCCCCCCTAGACCGCCAAATCGCCCCCTGGGGGGCGATATCGCCCACGTTGGGAGCCACTGAGTTAGATGGTGTGGGGAAGTCCTAAGCCAGTGCTTCTAAATCCTTTTTAGACATGTCCCCCTTTATGATACTGAAAAATCACGCGCGCTCCTCCTCCTCCCTTATCGTCATATCACAAAATGCATCCATCGTGCTAGTAATACCAACATATAGTTTGATGGCATGGAAGGTTACGAATGTTCATGAGAGAATTCTATAATATGAATTCTGGATTATACACAGAACAATAACTATAACTATGAATTCGAGGTAAATCGCGTCTAGCGCGAAAAAATTTTCAGTTGGCCGCAGCTTCGCGACCCTTTCAGCTGCTTTTAAGCCCCAAGTTTCAGTACTACTACCCTAAGCCGTTTTCTAAGTGTCTCGGTCTTGGCAGTGTTTCTACCATTGCACGTCAATTTCAACATTTCAAAGTGTTTTTTTAGCTTTCTTCCGAAATCTCAAATCAAGTCGCGGGCCGCGTGTTGGTGACCCCTGGCGTAAGCGGAGTCTTACGGAAAGCCTAGAAGTGGGCCGTGTTACAAGTCGGCAGTTACGGAGTCAAAAATAAGGAATATCAGCCTGGTGTAAATGAGCATTGTAGTCGACAAACACCATGAATACAAAAAAAAAGACAATAACAACAGTAAACAACAGTTAACACGGCGTGATGATTAGCACACCTTAAAACGAGTGAAATTTTTAGTTATAGGTCCGAAGTTTTTACAAACTCAGGCCGACGTTTGAAATCTGAATCTGAATTGACCGCATTGGTGGACGTTGGTTCTTAGTAGAGTGGTTCTCAACGTATGGATAGATCGCGGGATGCTGACAAAACTCTGATTGGGGTTGCGGTCTAAAAAGTGCGAGAGACAACATTGTCAATATGAAGCAACGGGTGGGAATCTAGCACTCCAACAGCAGGACCGAAACTGCCACACCCCAAACCCCCTAATTGACGGGGGCGAGCTCGACGGTTGCCCAAAATTATATCGTGAATGACCTTAAATTTTAGAGTATTATTTTGAAAATTATGGCGACTTTATTCATTCAATTTTTTTGAGCTACTCTCGACAAAATGTTGCAAAATCTCTTCATTATTGGGTACCCTTCCCCCAAGAATAAATACGCATGATTTATAGAAATTGGCATCTCGCCGTCGGCCATTATTGCGCCACGACACATCCAGATACATCAAGTAACATGCGTCTCCGAGAAGTGTGCCAAAACGATCGGCAGCTAGAAAACCTTGGCCGAAAAGAACTGCCATTATGCTGACCGAAAACATATATACATATACATGTATATTCAATTGTCCATATGAGCTTATAAATGGCTGGTGCCAAATGTTCCTGTCCTGGTAATCTACAAGACAAATGCCGTCCCGCAGATAAAAATTGTTTGCCAGTGAAGGAATACCAATTTGAAATCGTGTTCGTCTTTTAGTTTAGTACGTTAGGGCGATTTTAATATCTTTTGACATAGCAGAGAGGAGGTAACGGAATAACATCATGCAACGAGGTCATTATACCAACAGACCCCCCCGAATATGTTGATTTAATATTTACGGGCCCTACATTTTCCAAGGCAACACCTCACTCAACGTTACCGTTAAATCTGATTACGTGGGCAGAGAGAGGATAAAAAATTAATTAAATATATATGCAATTCCCGTTATTATTGACCGATTCCATAATGAATTAGAGTAAATTTTAGCGCCTCGCGCGATTTATCAACCGAAACTGACATGATCATAGCAAATCTTGCTCAGAAGTACCGGTGAAAGTGAATAATCTGAAGGGAGGTCAGGGGGACGAAAGTAGTTATATAGATCGCTCGCGAATCGCCATTGTGGCTTATGGGTGCGGTCGCACATCGTATGGAAAACTCGTGGTGGCACATCGTACTTTTGGACCCCCCCTCTCGGTCGCACATCGTAATGTGTTCTTATGGATGCGCTCGCACGTCGTACTTTCAGGTATAGGCATCTGTCGCATATCGTATTGAAAACTCGTGTTGGCACATCGTACTTTTAGGTATAGGCATCTGTCGCATATCGTATTGAAAACTCGTGTTGGCACATCGTACTTTTAGGTATAGGCATCTGTCGCACGTCGTACTTTCACATGTCGTATTTCGCGTATAGGTAGTGGTGGTGATTCACAATGTGTTCTTATGGGTGCGTCGGCATATCGTACTTTCGGGTATAGGCATCTCTCGACCGGTGTTGAATATGTATCAGATATGGATAATAGTCACGTGATTGGTACTTAGTTATTGTGTATATCCCAAATTATTATATATGACCAATTTGAAGTAATCCCAACGTTTACGGTGAGTGCGACAATGATATATCGTTATTCTTATGGATGCGGTGACACGGTGACGTAGCTGATATAGACATGATAACGTTACAGGTATAGGGATCGCGGTGCTACTTAAAGACGCCATAGTTTAGTCGTGACAAATGACCTATCGTGTTCTAACTCAAGTCTTTTCGCGCTGTGCCTATTGATTCCTACGTAACCTGAATAATACATTCAGATCGGATTATTCGCACCTTCCGTACCGCTGTTTCGCACCTACAGAATAGTCTGCTGTTCACAGTCGCAACTTCACCGCGATAGCGCAATTTTCATACCTCGATCAGTAAAACAACACCGCGCTAACCCAGTTGTCGAATCGCATAGGTCAAACATTTCTTGTGAATGGAAATATTGTATTGTGGTATACAAATACGCAAACTATTCTTTCAATTCAACAAGTCTAGTTAACTGATCGATTCTCAATCTGCCGACACAGTTTTTAACGCGAGTGAGTTGATATTTCTTCCCGGGTACGAGTGAGGCTTTGTTCCATTGATCCAAAACCACCTCGCCAGTATCATCCTTCAATGTAAAACTGTATAATTTCAACTCCTTTCCGGCACCAGAATTGACCGTCTTCTCCTCTCGAGAAACACAAGTAGCGGCGATCGAGACGTATTCATCTTTATTTCCGTATACCGATTCACAGGTCAATAATGGGTATTCTTCAGTCGTATGTCTCGATTTTCCATGCAGAGTTACTGACGAAGCTCGTCCCAGTAATACAGCAGGTTTTCCAGTAAACTTGTCAATTTGGACCCAACCGGATTTGATCATAAGTTTTTTTCGTTTGTTGAATGCTTTCTCAATGGCCCCAAACAATTCACGATTGAAACACGTGAAAGATATCTCTTCATTATTACCGTCGATGAATATACCTTTGAGATATTGACAAACGCCGCCTCTTTTGGGTGATGAAACGAATTTGACGCCGACGTGAAAATTTGAAGTTGATCCGACTTGCATGTTGTTGACGCTGTTCGATGTCATATCGTTTGGTAAAGTGAGAGTCATCAACAAATCAATCGTCATTTATAGAATTAACCACGTGTTATAAAACAGGTTAACAGCCTTTGTATAACGCTGATGATCCGTGCGAATAGACTTGGTTTGAAGTAGACTTTACAGGAATTCTGTAGGAAATTACACCATTCACAAGTG
The DNA here is from genome assembly GCF_051294905.1 of Botryllus schlosseri. Lineage (NCBI taxonomy): Eukaryota > Metazoa > Chordata > Ascidiacea > Stolidobranchia > Styelidae > Botryllus > Botryllus schlosseri. Next base: position 12,521,808 of record NC_137247.1, on the reverse strand, counting down.
GTAAAGGACACGAATGAATTTTCTTCTTACCCAGTCACTTATCAATGTACTGTAGTGAGTATTCAAGATGTCTATTGTTAAATCTCTGTACACCGCGATGTTATGAATGTCGCTTTTCATCGCTACAATGCTTATGACACTAAAAACACCATTCCAGTCGATACCATATGATCGAATCGAGTTAACCAAGGCAGCGAAATCACACTTTCGAACACGGTTCACGTTTTCTCCATGTACATAGAAATCTAGCACTCTGTGGATGAATTTTTCCGTTTCGCTCAAGGTGGGGGTTGTTAAGTTATGATAATACAGAAGGTAATTCTCAATGATCACACTAGTTGCCATAACGACTAACTATCAACTGAAAAAGTAAACCATGACACCGCGAGGTGGTAAAATGGTGAAATATACCGCTCGATCACCTAGAAAGAAGGGGTCTGTGTAAGCGTGTGAAAATTAAATCTATAAATAGACACCACCGCGACCCGGTTGTTATATTTCACTGTCGCAGACATAAACGTTGGTTGGAGCAGTTAGATCGATTATTATACAATGGCCGAGGCTCAGATAGATAATCTTGATAAATTTGGTTATGAACCAAACGCATTTGAATCGCAATTTGAAGAGAATGCGGATATCTTTGACGCGATTAATCCTGGTGATCTGATGACGCCTGATTTAAGGGTTGAAGCCACAGAACGCGACTCTACGACAACGATCGAAATGCGACCAAACCATGCAGATATAGCGCACCAGGCGTGGCTGAAGTCGGGTCAACTAGCTAGAGAAAGCGTGATTAACGATCTCACGAACTTGGTGACGACGCCGTGTGTACCGACTGATGAGGCGGCCGTTAACCTCGAATTACTGAGTACCGAGAAGCCGTCGACTTCTGGGGTGACGCTACCACGCTCTGCTGAGTCGCTATCGGTGGTTGATACTCCTAAATCTGTATCAAACAGGAAGCTGGCTCGTAAAAGAACCATATCGACGATGGTGGAATTAGGCATACCACCGACTAAACAGCTTTGTAATGATAAATTGAAAAATTCGACTCGTACTGAACCAAGACAGAAGGCCGGCAAGAAACCGGCGAAGTCTAAAACCGTGAGTGACGACGATTTTCGCGACGACGTGAAGGGTAAGAAGAAGCAGGAAGAAAAACTATGTCAATACACAGTTGACAAGATGATCACCCACCTCCAAACTATTGACGATGTTAAACCGCATTTAGGTTCAATACTATGCTATGTTGACTCGTTGATAGAGAAAAAAAATTTGACAGTCACAAAGCTCATGACTGACATCAAACGATTGCTTGCTGTCAAGGGTCAGCGCTGGAGTCTCGATGAGATTCAACCTGAATTAAATACCGCAACCGATGAGTACTTGCATCGACTTCTAGAAATTAGAACGAAATTGAAGTATAATTTGTGATTGCGCTGCATGATTTTCATTGTTGTGCGTGTGTATTCTCAATTTCTGTTTACCGTTTCAGATTTAAAATTAGAGCCATAAATAATAGCTTCTGAAATTCAACCACTAGTGGCGCCGGTGCTCGTGTATTCTCGAATCAGCGGTTTAGGTCTTTCTCTCCGGACGTCGAACAGCGAACAACGTGGCTGGCTGTCTGGATATATTCGATCGCGGATTGCTGGATAAGGAGTTAATTAGTAAGTTATTCGGTACGATTACTTTGATTTATGAATGTAATATGTTATTCGTTTATCCTACAGACAAAACAAGCGTCGGAATTGAAGTAAAGAATTGCATAGGTGGGTTATTACTGTTCAGAACTAGCGAACATGATGTAATGATTTTGTTGTTGAACAGACAGAGCAACTCAAGTTGAACGCACGAGTCTACTGGTAAGTTATCTGCTTTAACACAACGTTAGTGGACATAGATTGATGTGTTACTTGTTTTATTAAGCATAAAGAATCGAAGACACCAACAAAGAAACTAGAATGTAAGTAAGACTAGTTTCATGTTCCCCAAGTGCTGAATTTGACCACGTGTTATTAATTTTACAGATGAGTCGACGCAGACGGAATCGTGTTCGCGAAGAACCGAATGCACCACCAGAGATTGGGGACGAACGCCAAGAAGTTGTAAATCAGAACTGGCAAGCGATAAAATCGTATGTAGTGAAAAAGACTAGTCATGTGTATAATATTCGAGTCATCGGTCGGGAGCTAGCGGATGTTTCCCGCGATATACAAGCTATATTTTTCTCAGAGTCGACTCGTTTCAAAATCAATTTCGCGTATGCATTTATTTTGTACCACGTCGAGACTCTAAGATTTCGCTATTTTCATGCATCTGCGAATGTTGATAGTGTATTAGAAACACCAGCAGCAATTTCAACACTAGCTAAATTCAACGAATTTGTTGAATCCATAAGGTTGGAAACGGCGCTTGATTTATTACGAAATTCGCGGCCAAACACAAAGTCACTGCCGGTCTGTCTGACTAATGTACAGTTTTATGTATATCCTACCGACGGCATGCTGATTGGTTGTGCTGGTATTAAACTCCCGATATGGCTTGCGAGAGCGAGATGTATAATGACATTTACCCATCAAAAAAATCGACATCGGTACAGAGACAATCTGTGCGCTTTTCGCTGTATTGCCCACTCACTAGGGAAAGATACAAAAGCACTGGCTCAGCAGTTTACTTCGGTGTATGGTGTAAATGTAGAATCTGGTGTGACTCTCGACATGCTGGACGATATCGAGGACTTGTTTAATGTGGCCGTATTTGTGTACACAAAAACTGAGGGTAAAGCTGTCGCACTCCGTCGTAGTACGTTTGAAGCGAAACCTGTGTACTTACATTTAGAAAGCAACCATTTCTGTCTAATTACTGATATATTCCGTTACGCTGAGAGCTATCAATGTGATGTTTGTGAAAGATTTTTCAATTTGCAGTATGAATTGACCAGACATAAATGTACAACAGAACCTGTTGAAGTGTTTCCCGGTGGCGTGTATACCCCTCCACTGAACATATTTGAAAAGCTTGATTTAGAAGGGGTGTTCGTTCCTCACCAGCTTCGTTATTTCAAATACCGTATCGCGTTTGATATAGAGAGTATGTTTGAGAAGTGTGATATTCCAGATTCCTCCAAAACTTCATGGGAGTGCAAACATATTCCCATTTCTGTTAGCATATCTTCTAATGTGGAAGGGTTCTTGGAACCGTATGTAATTGTCTCGAGTGGTGACCCAAACGACTTGTGTGCGGAAATGGTTGATCATTTTCATGATATTCAAAGTGAGTCATTTAGGTTGTTACAGATGGAATATCAACACTACTTGGACATGCTCGAATGTAAAATTACCGAAATGAAGGCGCTCGACCCCGCCGAGAGAAAAATACCACTTGAACGTTTACAAGAGGAGTTTACGCGATATTTAAAACAAATCCCTGTTTTATCGTTCAATGGTGGTCGGTACGACTTGAACTGTCTCAAAGAGTACTTGATGGGTTTACTCGTTGATGAAAATCTGAATGTATTGAAACGAGGTAACAACTTCCTCTCGTTGACAACGAACAGACTTAAATTTTTGGATATTGTGAATTACTTGGCACCCGGGTTCTCGTACGATGCTTATTTGAAAGCCTTCAAATGTAGCGCCGCTAAAGGTCATTTTCCGTACGAGTTTCTGACTAGTTTGGAAAAGCTGGATTATACGAGTCTTCCTAGCCACAGCGACTTTTACAGCTCGCTAAAGGGTCGTAATATATCCACAGCTGAATATGAAAACTGTTTAAAGGTTTGGAATGATAACAAAATGACTACTTTACGTGATTATCTCAAATGGTACAACGCAATCGATACTCACTACTTCATTGAGGGGTTAGAAAAACAATTTCAATCTTTCAAAAGTCAGTTCAGTGTGGATATATTCAAGGAAGCTGTCTCCCTACCTGGGGTTGTATCAAGGCATCTTTTCAATAGCATTCCGCGCGATTTCACCTTGTTCAATGATAAACATCAAGACCTGGTTTCGCTATTCAGAGACAATTTAGTGGGTGGACCGTCAGTCATTTTTCATCGATATCAAAAACAGGGTGAAACTCGAATCAAAGAAATTTTTTACAAGGAGAACGCTCAGATTACCCAACATGTAACAGGGCTGGACAGCAATTCGTTATACCTTTTTGCTTTGAGTGAGCCTAGTCCAACTGGTTTCCCGGTACATTGGCAACCACTCGATGCTGACTGTACTAAATTCAAACCTGTAAAGACCGCACCGAAATGGGGGGGAGACAGCAGCTCAATGGCTAAACTGGTATTCACACATTCACAATGTACATGTCCACCATGCTTTTAATGGACCCGAAATCCGCGTAGGAGCCCGTAATTACCCCGCTGATGGGTTCTATCGTAATTCAGCTGGTCAAGGGGTAATCTTGTCTTTTCTTGGGTGTCATTTTCACGCGCATCAATGCAGATTTGGCTGTGTAGACCTGGAACGTCGAGAACGAACTAAACGTGTTCATGATTATTACAAAAGCCTCAATTATCAAGTCATATGTAAATGGGAATGTGACTGGCGCACAGAGAAACAGGAAAATCCTGATATTGTGCGATATCTTAATGGTATCCAACCGCAATTGACTCGAACCAAGTCTGTCACCGCGCATAAATTGATGGAGATGGTAATGACTGGTACATTCTTCGGATGTTTATCAGTCGATATTTTTACACCAAAACATTTGCAAAGGAAGTTTGTTGAACTATGTCCGATATTCAAAAATACGATGGTGTCTCGCGAGCATTTGTCAGGTCACATGAAACAGTTCGCCATTGATCGTAAATTACTCACCAAACCCACGCGCATGTTAGTTGCTTCATACTGGGGTAAGAAAATCTTGTTGACCTCTGACTTGATCAAGTGGTATGTAGAGCACGGGTTGATTATATCAAAAATTCATGAGGCTGTAGAATTCACCAAAAAGACATGTTTTGACAACTTTGCGAAAAATGTCTCAGACTGTCGACGGGCTGGGGACCGCGACCCTAGCCTAGAGATTATTGCCCTGACGCAAAAATTAGCCGGAAACAGCAGCTATGGTCGGGTCTTGATGAATCCACGTAAATTCAAACGAACCACCTACTGTGATAAAAGTGAATTGGGTGCCCGCGTGAAGGATCGTTTTTTTGTGAAATATGACGAATTGAACGCTGATCTATTTGAAGTAACGAAGCGACCTAAAACGATCAAGTGGGGTAACTGTATTCAGGTGGGGTTCTGGGTTTATAACAACGCTAAGCTCAAGATGCTGTCGTTTTTTTATGATTGCTTGTGTAAATATTTCCGTGACGAGTGCTTCATGCTATTAATGATGGACACAGACTCCCTCTATCTTTCGCATTCAGCCCCATTCGACGATATCCTTATCCCCGAGAAAAGGGATGAATTTTATGTGGAATACGAGAACTGGTTTCCACGCTATTTTTGTGACGAGCACCGAGCTGAGTTTTTGGCTGATCCGGTTTCTTTTGACCGTTCGCGACAGTGTTGCAAAGACACGTATGCCTATTACCTTCGTCAACCGGGTTTGATGAAAGTGGAGTACGAAGGTGGTACATCCTTCTGTGGACTCCAATCCAAAAATTACTTTTGTGATGGACCAAAGAAAAAACTGGCTTCCAAAGGCCTCCAGAAATCCAACCCAGTCGATTTCGAAACTTTTCTGGGTGTCTTGACATCTAGGCAATCTGTCGGGGGAGTGAACAAGGGGTTTCGGTGCAGAGATAGGGGTGTCTATACGTACAAACAACAGCGTAAAACATTTTCCTATTTCTATGCCAAACGCCGAGTGCTCGAGGATGGCGTGTCAACCCTACCATTGAATGTTTAATACCATTGTGATGTAATTGTATATTTTGTGTGTTATTGTATTTTATCTGTGTCTTCTGTGTGTCTGCTATTATTTTGATTTACTTGTATTTATTACGTGCTAATGTGTCATTTGTTTTCCAGATGGATAACGCTATTTCATATATTGAGTCAGTAATGTCAGAATTGGATTTAAATAGTTTGCACAAAGAGACGCTTGAACTGGAGCAGGAATTAACACAGCTCTCGATTCACGGTACCGACGACAACTCACAAGACCGCACGATACCCGATCGACCCAAGGCGCGCCGTCGGGAACTAGACGAGAAATGGACCCGTGTCCGAAGTGTCTGCATAGAAGCGCTACTTCAACTACAATTTCCTGATCGAAAGACGCCGAGTGATAACCACAGCCTATTCAACAGAGCAAAGCTGACAAATTATGTGGTCTTGGGGAAAAATTGTTCGTGGATACCGCTTTTCGGTTACGAAGAGAGACAAGCCTACTTGAGAACCCGCAAGCGACATCGAAAATTCCAATTTTTCCTTGATCAACATAGAGTCGCAAACAGTTTGAAACGACCTCGTTCTGACTCTGAAAGTAGCGATGCTACAATCGATGATTTTTGCAAACATGATTCTCTTGGTCATTGTGAACATAATCTGTGGTGAACACTGATAGTTTTAGGTGAAACTTTGTTTACAATCTGTGGGTGTTTTCGAAATGTCAACTTGTAACTAAAACATTTTAGTAACAATATTTCCTGAAATCTGTGTCTTGCTTTACAGATGGCTAGTGATTACATAATATCTGTTCTGGAACAAGCAGGTCTGACTCAGTTACACGAAAAGACACTTGTACAACGCCGCGATCATGTACACTTCGTGGAGCTGTATTTGAATCGAGAGATATCGCATGAATTATACGAACAACGCGTATCGACACAACATAAAGATTTAAAAGAGTGTTCAAAAGGTGAGATCTATAGTTGTTATAGTAACACTGTTATATTTTAAAGCTCTATGAATCCTCTCGTGTTATGAATCCTCTTATGTGATTTATTATTTTACAGATTGGGATCAGCTGCTTGACAACCTGAATAAAGCGTTTGTAACACTACAACTTCCACTGACGAAATTACGAGGGACAGATGAAGATTTCATAACCCAGGGAAAATTGTTAAATCGAACTCTACTGGGTTTATATATTCCACTAGAACAAGATGACTACAACAGTGGATATTCCCAACCTTGTTGATATATAAACACACGCACTTTATCGAGTTTCAATAAACAACAAATGATGGAATTGATCCACCCATTCGCGTGTATTGTGAGTGGTCCTTCAAGAAGTGGGAAGACTACTTTTGTTGCAAAGCTGATTAGGCATGCGACATCAATGATTAAACCTAGTGTATCCAGGGTCGTATATTGTTACAATAATTATCAGGAGGTTTTCAAGACGATGCATAACGTAGAATTCCACGCCGGTCTAGATATTTTAGAAGAGTTGAAGGTTTGCTCTGAAGACACCTTGATTATAGTGGATGATTTCATGACTGAGACAGCGAAAATTGCAGACTACTTTACAAGATTTTCACATCATTCAGCCAAGTCAATTTGCTATATCACGCAGAACCTGTACCACAAGGGTAAAGGAGCACGTGACTTGAGTCTCTCAAGCTCGTATATGGTGATTTTCAAGAATCCGCGCGACCAACAGCAGATCAGTTTTCTTGGTCGACAAATGTACCCAAACTCTAGATTTTTAACAGAGGCTTATCGTGACGCTGCTAGACGACCTCATGGTTATTTATTTCTTGATGTCACGCAAGAAGCACCTGAAAATCGACGAGTTATGACCAATATATTTCCTGGTGAAACCATGGTGGTTTATAGCCCACTGGTATAAATAGCCAAGCACAGAGACGATTTTAAATTCAAAATGACGAAGGTACCAGCTCGGACACGGCGACATATACCCACACTAGAGTTCCTACATAAAACTAAACCCGAGATACGCAAGCAAATTATATCGGGGGCCAGCAAAGAGTTGATCGATTGTATATGTGATTGTACAAAGAACATTTTAAACGGTAACATCCCTCTTTCAAAGTATAAAAGAAAGCGACTATCAGCTCATAAATGTAGTTTACGTCGACTTGTCAGGAAAGACATCCCTATTCGACATAAAAAACGTATGGTCAATCAGAATGGGGGTATGTTTATGACTCTATTATCAAGCATCCTACCCGTCGTCACTGGTTTACTCGGTAATCTTTTCAAAAAATGACTTCTTTTAAAAAAATCTTCATAAATCCGAGCCCGATCAACGGAGCTGACGTTCAGAAATTGAATTTGGATATCGACAAATGTATGAGCGACATATTACAGATGAACATACCCCAAGAACGAAAATTAGCCTTATATAACGACGCGCTAAATCGTTATCAAATAAAACACGACACATTGAATCAACCGATGAAAATCGATATATCAGAATAAAGGAATCTATTTTCGGCTAGTGAGTTGGACGCACTGCGACGTCTGATCAAGGGTGAACCATCAAGGATTCCTATACCATCGCCGAGTAGCCAACGAAGCAAAGTAAAGACTCAGCATGCCAAGACGAAAAGCGGTCGTACACCCAAGACCCCGAGACGATACGGATGGGAGCCATACTAAGTATTTCACGCCAGGGCTACCCGGTAGTTATCGCGGTGCATACGTATTCTCTAGAGGGCGGAATAGAGCTAAAGTCAAGGAGTTTCTTTCGAGCAAGGACGCGTACACAAAACATTTTCCCTACCGAAAGAAATTTAAGAGACCTAGAGTGATTACGTCCGGTCTCGGTGTTCAGTATCAAACCGATCTCATGCATATGCAAAATCTTTCAAAAGAAAACGATAATTTTAAATATGTGTTGGTGACGATCGATTGTTTCAGCCGATTTTTATATCTGTATCCACTCAAAAACAAAACCTCGCAAGGTATTATTCGCGGATTCAAGGAAATATTTAAGGATCGTATACCTCATGTTATTCAAAGTGATCAAGGTTCTGAGTTTACTAATCGTGCGTTTCAGACTTTCTTAAAAGAGAACAATGTGCGACATTTTCATACAAATAGTGAACTGAAAGCATCGATATGCGAGCGTGTTATTCGTACTGTGAAGCAAGTGTTATACCGTTATTTCACGCATAATAAGACTTTGAATTATGTCAGTGTCCTGTCTGAGATATGCCGGGGGTATAACACTACTTTTCACGTTGCTATAGGGTGTCCTCCAGCGGATGTTGATTATTCAAATCAAGAACAAATTTTCCATAGGTTATACGGTGACATGACCCCTAAAAAACCCAAACTAACTATCGGCACACCGGTCAGGATTTCGAAATCACGTGGTAATTTTGTAAAAAGTGCCTTGGCGAGTTGGACCGAAGAAATCTTTTTCGTATCTCAATGTCGTAAAGGTGACCCTCCTACTTATCAATTGAAAGACTACCATGGCGAAGTTATAGACGGTCGCTTTCAGCGTGAAGAGTTACAACCAATAACTAAAAATAATAATATTTACAATATCGAGAAAATCCTGTCTACTCGCAGGAAAGGAAAGAAAACGCAATATTTTGTAAAATGGTTGGGTTACCCATCTACATTTAATTCCTGGGTCTCGGATTTGTATAAATAGACGCTGAAAATGTTGTTCAACCAAACTATGGATTCTGATTCCGGCTCATCTCGCATGGGTCAAGTCTCGAACAGTCTGAAAAACCAGATTGTGTTTATTGTACAGATTTGTATGTTAGTGTGTGTAATCGTGTTTTCCTTATATCAAATTTCTGTCGGGGTGGATCGTGAGATATATTTAACGCTACTGTCTTCTTCACTTGGGTATTTATTACCGAATCCATCACCTCACCGTATATGTTGAAAGAAACAATAAAATGTTGTTGACTCTACCTTCGAATGCAAGTTTGGATAAATTTCCGAATACTAGCACAGATTTTCAAACGGAACTTTACAAAGAATTAGAAATGAATCGCCATGAGCTAGGATTATGTGAGCTGACCTTCCCCCATGATTTCCAACCGCGAATTGAAGTGACAGCGAAAAGTATCGGTTTTGGATTTGTCGATGCGAATGGATACACCGAACGGTATTATATTCCCGAAGGTTCGTATTACAACATCGGTGAAATGTTAGAATCGTACGAGAAATATTACATGGGGGACATTTTCATTTTACAAGGATTCGGTGACTTTAGAATCACATTCAGAAGATTAGTCACGAGTAAAAAAAGACACAAGCGGGGTGTACCCATAAATACCGATACCGCAGACTCTAGCGTCAAACACATACCCCTTACCACGCATGATTCACCCGAGCCTTACGGACTGATACCGCTCGGTTCTGTGTTGGCCACAATAACATTTAGACGCGTTGTATCTCGTCGCCGCGGAGTGGTAGAATTTATATTTACACCTGCGATAAAGTTGGAACGGATTGATAAGGTTTATGTGTATTGCGATCTGATACAACCAAGACCACATGGTAACAAGCTGCAACAACTTTTACGGGTGGTTACTGTAACCGCTAAACCGAATGAAAACCAAATCAACATATTCCCAAAACCATACTTCTTTGCTTTAGCGAGAAACAATTTTAGAACGATACGAATTTATCTACGTGATGCAGCTGGCAACCCTATTAAATTTCGAAAAGCACCAGTGACAGTAACCCTACGCTTCCGTCGTAGAGCTGTTGATTCAATATGAGTTACATCACGTTGTCTGGCACCCAAGGTGAATTCTCGGTGGTGTTACCGAATGAAATTATTTGTAATGAGCTTGCGTTGATGGATATGAGTTTTGTCAGTGAATCTCTTGATCGAATTATAATCAATCGTGATCAAGCACTCTGGGAGCTACATAATGAGAAAGATCGAATAGTAGAAGCGTACCTAACACCACTTGGGAATTATGCAAACAACCTCGAGTTGACGCGAAGAATATTATCTGACACTTTCAAACACTGTTTCACCGAAAGAATCAACGATGAACTTTTCCGAATTCGTTACTCGAAACGTATCACACTCCACCCCACGGATATATTCACGAATTATTTCAGTGTAGTTGATCAAGTGTCGACACCAGTATGTAATGTCACGTCGATCAAACCTAAACCAACTCAACCCCACCTCAGATATCTTTTTGTGTATATCAATGTACTACGACATCATCCGGTGGGTGATTACATGAGTCAATTGCTTCGTGTGATCCAAGTAAATAACGAGACGTGTATGAGACAAGAAGTTGTATATGAAAAACCTTTTTATTTCCCAGTATCGATTAACCACATCCGCGATATAAAAATCACCATCCGGGATCAATACGGTCAGTTAGTACATGATATAGAGACCACATTGACACTCCACGCACGATGAAAATAGTGACGTTAACCACCTCTATGCTTGGTGTTGATTTTGAACACAGACTACTCACCATCAACAACATCCCGACAAGATATTGTGAATTAGCCCTCATGGAGATCGATTTCACTTTAACCGAACCGGCGATTGGTCAATATTTGTTTGTGTATTGCGATATTATTCACCCTCACTTACTTGGAGATGTGTTAGCGCGTTTATTACGAGTTATACCACTGACACCTGGTGATGTCACGCATAATTGGGTAGCGACAAATCCGTATTATTTCCCTGTTTCAAAAGATGTTGTAGATTCTGTATGTCTTTACCTCAGGGATGAGTTTGGGGAACCTATAAATATAATAAGTCGTTCATTGCAAGCTACATTTAACATTAGGAAGCGATTATGAAAGTTGTTTTCACGTGTGATCATCATTCTGTCCATCGTCATTATAACCAGACAGGTGATGGTTATGGATATTTTAGTGGTGGAGTTCAAGCCGGTTCCGGTATTGGGAGTTTGTTTAAATCACTCGGTCGTTTAGTGACACCTATTGCGAAATACGCCGGCGGTCAATTGTTACGGACTGGAGGTGAAATAGCGAGAGATCTATTACGGGGTAACTCGATCAAGTCTAGTGTTGTCAAGAGAAGTAAACAAGCTGGCGGTCGAGTGATTGATAAAATTTTAACCCCAAAAGCTATAAAAAGGAAAAAAACAAAGTCAAAGAACACTTCATCCAAACGTCGTCGTAAACAACAGGATATATTCGACTAAGAACTATGTTGATGCACGCGGGTTCCCGAGAATGTCATAACTCCGGATTAAACATATTTAGTATACCCCACACGCAAACCAGTATTGAGGAATCGCAATATGTCGTCGTCAAACCCCATAGTTTAGGTAATGTCATGGAAGTACAATTACCAAGGACGGATCGATATATGGATCTACAAAACACGTTCTTGAGATTACGTTTGAAGCTCACTAAACGCGATGGAACTGATTTAGCAAACGATACACAAGTGGGCCTGGTCAATAACATGTTGGATTCTCTTTTCAAACAAATCGATGTCACTATTTCAAATGAGGTTATCACAAATTCGGATAATTGTCATGCCTACAAAGCTTATATCTCTCGGTTGTTGAATGATACACATGGTGCCTCGGAGAGTTTTGTGCAAGGACAAGGTTTTTATAAAGATGTCGCTGGATCTATGGATGTTCTTGGTGCAGCGAATACTGGATATGTTAAACGAAAAGACCTTACAAAAAACAGCACCCCGCTAGAGTTGATCGGAAAAATTCGAATGGGTCTTTTTGAACAGTCTAGATGTATGTTGGATAATGTCGACATGAAATTAAAATTTACACGTAACGAAGATAATTTCTGTCTTCTCGGCGACGCGGAGGATGTACAAATTGTTTTACTCGAAATGGAGGTGTATGTCAAACAGATGAAGATCGCTGAAAGTGTAAGCTTAGCACACAAGTCTGTATTACAGAAGAATACTGCCAAGTACCCGTGGATACGCTTACAAATGTCGACTCATACATTCGCGGCGGGTTTATCGAAAATTGATAGAGAGTTAGTTAGCGGCACCATGCCAAAGAAGATCGTAATTGGTTTAGTCGAGACCACGACATTTAATGGTGTTCGAGCCAAAAATCCGTTCAACTTTAAACACTTTGATGTTCAAAATCTTTCGTTAAGTGTGGATGGGCGTCAAATTAACGGACGCGAATTTCATTTCGATTTTGATAAACACGGCGGACTCGAAGGTTATATGACACTATTCTCTCAGACAGGTCGCTGGGAATCCGAGGCACCTTTAAATATTTCACGCAAAGATTATGTTAATGGATACACTCTTTTTGTGTTTGATTTGACGCCCGATAATAGTTTGGGATGTTATCAACTTCATAAGACAGGAACTGTGCATCTGGTTTTGACTACCTCGAAGCCGTTACCAACCTCCGTAACCTTGTTATGTTTGAAGGAGTTTCAACATCTTCTACAGCTGAATCAAAAAAGACAAGTCGTCGAAATATGAATACGTCTGAGATCAATGATATTCTCTATAACCACCCTGACACACAAAGTCTATATCTAGGAACTTATCCAGTAGACCAGTTACCAAAGAAACCAACTAGCGGAAAATTCGCTATCATCATTAATTACGACGAGTCGAGTTTGCCTGGGTCTCACTGGGTGTCTATATACAGAGATGGCGATACTCATTTTCATGATTCACTAGGTTTCGAACCGCTAAAACCTCAGATAATCGAATTCCTTGAACCGGATGAATTTTCCGTGACCGGGAAACAGTTACAGAGTAAAACTTCGGATGTGTGTGGAGATCATGCTATAGCATTCTTGATAAAAAGAGCTCAAGGATTTTCCGCCAAGGAATACTTGAATAATTTTGGTGATGATAAAAAAGTTAATGATACGATTGTGCGTGCTTTTGTGAAGAGTTTGATTTCAAAGTAATAAATGAATGTTTAATGTGTATACTTGTGATTCTTGTTGCGACTGTGAACAGCAGACTATTCTGTAGGTGCGAAACAGCGGTACGGAAGGTGCGAATAATCCGATCTGAATGTATTATTCAGGTTACGTAGGAATCAATAGGCACAGCGCGAAAAGACTTGAGTTAGAACACGATAGGTCATTTGTCACGACTAAACTATGGCGTCTTTAAGTAGCACCGCGATCCCTATACCTGTAACGTTATCATGTCTATATCAGCTACGTCACCGTGTCACCGCATCCATAAGAATAACGATATATCATTGTCGCACTCACCGTAAACGTTGGGATTACTTCAAATTGGTCATATATAATAATTTGGGATATACACAATAACTAAGTACCAATCACGTGACTATTATCCATATCTGATACATATTCAACACCGGTCGAGAGATGCCTATACCCGAAAGTACGATATGCCGACGCACCCATAAGAACACATTGTGAATCACCACCACTACCTATACGCGAAATACGACATGTGAAAGTACGACGTGCGACAGATGCCTATACCTAAAAGTACGATGTGCCAACACGAGTTTTCAATACGATATGCGACAGATGCCTATACCTAAAAGTACGATGTGCCAACACGAGTTTTCAATACGATATGCGACAGATGCCTATACCTGAAAGTACGACGTGCGAGCGCATCCATAAGAACACATTACGATGTGCGACCGAGAGGGGGGGTCCAAAAGTACGATGTGCCACCACGAGTTTTCCATACGATGTGCGACCGCACCCATAAGCCACAATGGCGATTCGCGAGCGATCTATATAACTACTGACGAAGCCCCTCATAAGTTAGGTTTATCACCCTATGGAGCCCACGACCAACGTAGGTGGACTGACGAAGTGCTGTTTCGGCCCTGTCCAACAGTATACACTGAAGCTCAATGCTGCCAACAAACAATTGCTGCAGTTCAACGTTTTTCTCTATTCACACCAAGATACTTCGTGAGAACAGACAGTTCGAACAAGAAATGTTGAAAAGCAATACAAATCTATTATTATGTGCATTGTGCTCAAATGACTAATTTAAATACCTGACGGCAAAGTTTTGTAAAAATTAAGTTTTAAGTGTCAAAAATGTCAAAACTATCATTATTAGTGCCGAATGCTTCGTTTTTTAGGTGAAAAAATAATCGCCCTACTGATGACTAAAAATGATCGTCACTTTAGCTCAGTCCTATTACGACCTGTTCATGGCCTTTATGGTAAGGTGATAACTAAGAAAAAGATCACCCCCTCTCCATGTTATAATCACAGGCTCAATACCTGAAATATTCCAAGCTGTAAGCACTCAAGTCGAAAATTAGGACAAATCTTATATATAAGAACAAGAAGGACATTCTGATTCGGATGAATAGTCCATGTACTGAATGTCCGTCGGAGTTTTTTGGATTTTGGGCTGAGCCGGATCGGATACGTATTCATACTTTTGCTGATAAAGACGGATTACTAGGTAGTAGTGAATAGGATTTAGTCGGTTTCGGGGTGGATATAAGTTTTTTTTAAATATATTTGGCCAGAGCAGGATCCACACTTTCTTTGCGATGCGGCTGGAGTCGGATCGGAACCGGATTTCATCATGAAGAAACAGGATCGGAGTCGCAGCAGGGAATTTGTAAATCTGCCCCATACTATCGCGTGGTAACAGATGTTACACACCAAATGTGTTGGGCGGCATCGCTGACAAATGGTGGCTGTCGCATGGCGCTATAAAACGTTTCGGCAGTCGCATGTTCTTTTACCATTATCGGCTAAGCATATTACCCTTTGCATTATATCAATATGGTCGTATGCAATACCCGATTGTGATGCGCTGCATAAGTGTGCATTTGCGGCTCGATTGTGTAATTCCAGTCCAGATGGCTTTGCTGCAGAGATTCTCGTTGGGTGTTCAGAAAAATTTGGGGGTCCTTTGCATCCGTAATTCCAGCTTCCAGCAGTAGAACTCTTGGATAATGTGAAGAAAGATTTAATTGAAGAGTCGAGGTGTCGAAGTATTAGACGGCCCAAAGTTCAAACTCATACATATGATTTTTGATGACCTGCCCGTTTTTGGCCATCAGTGGTTGTAGGCAATTAGGCTAGATCAGTAGTCGAATTGGAACTGTTTTGATGAGCAGTGGTGTATACACAGGGCTATGGCTAGGGCTCAAAATCGAACCCCAGTCCCCCAGAAATGCCGGTGCTATCTCCCATTTACGACATGTTTCAACGGTACTGTTCTTTCAACATACTGCAGAAACGCAGGTCATTTGTGCACCATTAATCTATTGTAATGTATTATATGTGCATTGTGGGAGATTTTAGTTTGATGACTCCGTGAAAAGGAAGGGTTTCTCAATGTCTTGCAGATGAACGTAAGGGTTCTCACGTCACCAAAGGTTAAGAACCATGCAGAACTATAGATTCAATGCACCGAGGAAACTCATCAATTGTTATTTCATCGGAAATATTATACACAGAATTAGAATTTCAGAAGGCGTGGTTTCGAGTTTGAAATGTGTGGGCTTTCGACCCCAAAACCCCACCCGATTGCTACGCCACTGTTAGTAGTGAAGACTCTGAGCTAGCGATGGCTGCCTAGCGCCAAAGCATCATACAACAAAACACCGGTATCACGATTCACGCCATGCGACGACACTTGTTTTCTAGTTGTTCGGCAACTAATATTCTTTCAGATGTGCAACTAGAACTAGAACTAATAGAACTACTCTCTTTTCCAAATCCGCAAATAAATCTAGAACTAGAACTTCGTACTTTTCAAAATTCGCAGTGAGAATAAGAACTAGAACTACTCGCGTCTCAAAATCCGCAACTAGAACTAGAACTAGAATTACTCAAGAACGTTAATGAGTTGACCGTCAACTAACTAAATTGGTCTTTTGTACAAGTCAGGACTTCATGTATTATCGTAGATTTAAAACGATGTTTCCTAGCCGGAAAATATTAGGAGATTTTAAGTCAGAGAGGTTAGTTACCAAACTTTGTGTGGTCGCTACCCCCACTTTTGATTTGAAAATGTCGAGCGACCACCTCTCAATTTGGCGTGCTGGTTACTAAAAAGGGTCTACACCTTCGCATAAACCTATACTCACGGCCCATGTGTAAAGCTAGCGACTACATGTGTGCAGTAATAGCAATTATGAACTAGTTAACCTCCGTCAATAGATTAGGAAACTCAATCAAGATTATAGCGAACGTATATAGGAGTAGTATGTATAAGCGCCTTAAGGGCCCGCCAATGAGAAGAGGCCACGTGTCCAGCCACGCCCACATTCAGATTTGAATTTTCCCGCAATTTTTTCAAATTTTTTTTAAATTATTTTTTTTTCAAGTTTTAAATTCTATACGTCATTCAGAAATCGCTGCAGCATGTAAACATACCCTACCCTAGACTCTAACTGAGGACCTCCTGACTTATAGATCAGAACTGTAACCACTACACCATCGCGTCGACATGAATTTTTCGTCTGTATTGAAGCTTTTAAAAGGCTGTCAGCAACAAACATTGAATGAAATTCATATACGACTAAGCTATTGCTAGCTACCTCTAATTAGGTTCGTTATTACTAATCATTGACGATCACCATTTATTAGATGGAATATCTACATGATAATAAATGCGATATTGTTTTTCATCGGCCTTGATAAAAGGCTCTGCTTTCATTTCTGGTCTCAAGAAAATCGAAAGGTTAGCTTTTTTCCGTGGCTGGACGGATTTCCACATTTGTCTCGACTTTCGGCAATGCGCGTGATCGATAATGATCAAAATAAGCTGTCATTGCTTCGTCATCAGAAACAGGCTCGGTTTTAATTCCCGCTGTTGGAAAGACTGATACGCCAGCGCTGAAATATTCAGATTTCGCGCTTTCGACTTTAATCAGCATGTACAAACGAGCATATTCAACTAGCAGTGATGCTATATCGATACAGTGCAGTGTGTATAGCTGGATGCTAACCAATTCACATTTAACAATGCGACCCGCGCACAATTATGTAACCCGATTTTCGTTGAATATTGACGACCCCGACAAATCGAATGAGTTCTTTTCCATAGACATCTATCAGACAGTTGTCAGTCCAATGGGCACGAACTTGAGATTCCGTGGGGTTAAATTCCAAATCAAATAAGATCAGAGTATCTCTCCTCGCTTTCAGGATTTGGACTGATGCGTCCGGCCTATATCGCAACACTACCATATGTGGCCACACAAACCTGTATACACGTACAGTTGTTACTTGTAGTGCCATCGTCGCCCGCCAATGCGATAAACTCCCAACAGCTGACACATAGGGCTTCAATCTAATACCAGCATAACTTTTACAGGTCGAGAACAAGGGTAATTTAATTGGAACTTAAACGCCTGCGGCGACTATAATTCGAAGATTGTTTCGGCTCGAGGGTCGGATGAAACATATGAATCCATTCGCGTGGCGCGCTATGGCCAATTTAGGATGATGAGCCAAAACACGTAGGCGAGTGCATGTAGATCATAACTATATATTCAGAACAAATCAAGTATTGATTTCATGATAACGTACTCGCGTCATAAACATTCACCTGGAATCTGGTTACAGATTTGCTGATGGTACCTGCTGACAGCATCATAACGATGTAACCTTTACTCACCCATCAGCTAATGTCTTACTATGTTACTAAAACATGCTTTCTGCATGTACTTTTGTGAAGACAAACGTAATTTACTGATGTCCTAAATATTTTATTAATTCAGCTTTTTTATGTGGCAGCTCATAATTTGAAATCAGCAACGACTTCATTACATTATGAGTCTTACATTTTACGTTACTCCCTACGTCCAAATAGAAATACGGTTTGCTTGATTCTTTACTGAAAAAAAAGCGTTTATATTCAACTCGTTGCATTTTAAATTGCTTGGAGTCGTGACCGAAGTTATGAACGAGTTATGTCTACTGCCCAGTGGACCTGTAGAGGCGCGATCTACTTAACACGCACATGGATCGCTTATTCCCAGTAAATCGCTAAAAGTAATAAACGTGCTGGAGTTGTCAACCGAAAATCACATTTATGATACGAAATAAGTCATTGCCATTTTAAAGTTATGGGATGTTTATGAACTGCCTTTGAAATGCGTTGGGCCGAAGTCGGGTCATTGCACCAGCAATAAAAGAAAGTATTATAGTAAGTTTAATCAGGTCGAATTTATTATATTTTTTGAATACATTTCATCAATATCTTGATGCTATCGTGAGCCGCTAAAATGTTGTCTGCGTGCGATCCGCTGACCGTAGTTTGCTCATCCCCGGTTTTCAGCATAATCTTTCGAGTAAGTATGTTGGTAGGCAAAACCTATCAGAATATACTTTGATAAAGGCGTTAAGTCGTTACCGAGTACCTTTCGTCAGCAACTTCTTCAGTAACAGAAAATGGCTGATCAATCGAGACCTATCGAAATAAATGAACAGCATGCGATAGTAGTTAAGTAGATCGGTCGCATGGGGCTATGGGTTCTTATGGCGGGGTCGCGAGCGGCTGGAAAACCGGGGGTGGCGAGCGGCTCCTTATGCCTTATGGTGGGGTGGCGAGCGGCTATTGCGTCTTATGGCGGGGGTGGCAAGCGGCTCTTATTTCTTATGGCGGAGGTCGCAAGCGGCTGAGAAACCGGGGGTGGCAAGCGGCTTTTATGCCTTATGGTGGGGTGGCGAGCGGCTATTGCGTCTTATGGCGGGGGTGGCAAGCGGCTCTTATTTCTTATGGCGGAGGTCGCAAGCGGCTGAGAAACCGGGGGTGGCAAGCGGCTTTTATGCCTTATGGTGGGGTGGCGAGCGGCTATTGTGTCTTGTGGTCGCACGGTAACCCTTTTCAGCATAGGGATAGCTCGCACGCGGCTTCGTTGTTGGCATGTCGTACTTCGTGTTGAATATGTATCAAGTAAATAGTCATGTGATTGGTCCTTAGGTAATGTGTATATTCCAAATTACGGCGAGTACGACAATGTTATATCGTTATTCATATGGACGCGGCGATGATTCGTACTTTCAGGCATCTCTCGCGCGGTGTTGAATATGTACGAGTCACCAACAATAACCGCACAAACGGAAACGTGGCTTGTTGTGAGGATTAAGCAGTGCGTGCGACAGACGGCGATTCGAATATCAACAATAGTCGCGTTCGCAAACTAACACTTCAAAAAGGTGTGAAATATTGGTAAAATCCCGCGATCGCTCACAAGATAATACCTAGGACATAACCATCGCTCGCGACTCGCTGTTACATACATGCCGCTCGTTGACAATGTAATATTTTGGTAATTGGTTTGCCACAGAGCCGGCGTAGACGGTGATTCAAATATCAACAATAGCCGCGTTCACAAACCAACACTTCAAAAACGTGTGAAATAGGTTACAAATCCCACGATCGCTCACAAGATAACACCAAAGACATCACCATTTCTCGCGTCTTGTCATTACACACATCCCAATCGCTACAGTGTAATGTGTCGATGGTTGTTACTATCAAGTAATAAGTTATGAATAGCAGTACCAGCGCAGACCGTGATTCGAAAACCAACAATTTGACACTTGCTCGCGATCGCTATATGTTTTGACACTTCGGAACAGTCGTTAACTTTGTGTGATACAAATCATGAAAATATTCAATCAGTGTGTCAATTTGTCAACTTGAAATGGAACTTACTACACAGCTCAAGTTGATTCGTATCTGAATGTGTTGATCCGGTACAACTCTAATCCTTTGAGAAATCCATTTACCGCGATCTGTTGATTCGAACGTAACCTGAATATTACTGACTCCAACTTCAGTCGCGTCGGATTATTCACACATTCCACGCCGCTGTTTCACACCTATAGAGGCAATACCAACTATAACTCTACAAGAATCACAAGTATGTGCATTATACAGTTATTATCTTTATCAACATGAATTTAAACTCTTAACAAAAACACGCAACTATAATCATTTGCCAACTCTAGCATTACCAAAAAATTCAGGTATTGTTGATTGAAAATTCTTGAATCCGTATTATTAGGAGTTTTATAGTACGACGTCGGAATCCACTCGCGAGATGTACTAAAGGTAAATCCAGATAATCCAAAATGAAATATTTTGACTTTGACATAGTCTGAATTGAAATAGATTGACAAACATGACTAACAACTTACAACTTAGTCATATTTAGAGATTATACGCACATTGATTCGAAACAAGTAATGAAACATTACAACTCTATTCGCGACCTGTCTTTACGCTTGTCAAAGAGAGCTTCAGAAATATTATCACTATGACATCTCAACATTTTAACATCTTGCCATCAACAAAAGAGTAAAATACAAAAACCTTGTCAAGTCAATCCGTTTGTAACTCACCGAACCGAAGCAAAAAAAGTGTCCATACGAAAAGTAGACAAGACTACGCAAGTAATTACTACAACCCACAAACATATCAAGTTCGGTTTTAGGCATATACCACCAACTCGTCTTTTTTGTTCAACTGTAAAAGTCGTTACTATGCCGCAAGACAAAGAAATTACTATGCGGTATATTTTGTAAGACAAAAGTAATTACTTCTCGGTGTCGGCGACTTGAGGTTAACATAATATATTGGAGTATACGACATTTGAAAGTATGACCATCGTAGTTTCTTACAATCGAACGCAGGTGTTATATCGAAAATTATCGTGATGTAAACATAAGGATTGTCACATCGATTTAACATATGAGATTTCGTAATGGTCTATCATGACTTGATTATTAAATTATTCGCGTTAATTAGACCCGGCGTTGTGGTAAAGGTTATTATGACAGCAACAAACTTTTCAGTACCGTTGTTATTAACATATTGAGTTGTAAAACTATGCGGGTCTGAAATGTTCTTTAATGGAAAATTATTCCACCTTGGTACATATCACCCTGCGTATCGCGGATATCAGAAAATATTTTACAAATGTAATTGTCTCCACTAACCAAGACTAAAGATGAAACAACAATTTCCTTTGTTAAACAATAACCGGTACAATACTTTATCATCGTAATCAGCAGTGAGAATTGAAACACTTTCGCACATTATCCGGTGTCAAGATATCACACTGGGTGAATTGACATACAGCCGCTTGATTAATACGTAATCCATTCGCACCATTTCACATACTTTGATCATTACAAAAGTAAATCGGAATATGTTTGCTAGATGCATTCAATTCAGTTAGAAATATCTGGTACACAACAATCATAATATCAAGGAAGTACTTGCTACGCTGTAATCCACTTAACGTGTTTTGCATTGTTGTTCATTTGTAGTATTGATTGTTTTTGAACCCCCCAAATAATAATTCCCGACATGAAACCGAACCGCTGAAAGTCGTTACCATCACAACGAAACAATTTGTACGATATTTTTCAAATGCATCCTATAGTTAGGTGTACTAGAATTATTTGTGTAACACATACGCCGACAATGCAATCGAAAATTTTTCCGTTGTCATTCGCTAAAGTAAATGTCATCACAATACTCATCAAGCTGTCATCTGTAAATCAAGATTACATCCAACTTGTAACTGTATCGTTTAACTACCGGGTTGCATCAGTTTGCTATTTTTGTCATTTAGTGACTGCTGAACATACCAAACGATACACATTCACTTACGAAATACTGTGTTGGTCGTAATTTCCATCATCGTGATAATCGAAGTACATTTGTTTCGAGTTCATAACAACCGACTACTTTTCTATGACCCGATATATTTTTGACAAGTTATGCTTAGAAGATTGGTGCATCTCGCGAAAAATAATATACCACTCATATTGATACTGCTACTCCATCGACCGGTATTTTCAAACGAGTCGATTTTCAACCGAGCAAAATTTATTACTCGAGTTGTCCTGCTTACTATATTTAAATGTAAACTCACCCGTCTTTCAACAACAAACAATGATAAAAAGTACACAAGCAAACACAACAAGTTTTACTTTTGTAGAACACTAATTATTATTCCACGCATCTCATTTCATACTAAGTGTATATGAAAGATATTCATGGTACACGAATATATTCGCTCATGCTACGAACATACGCAATGATTGGTGACGCTTTCACACTATTTCGATTTAGTGTAACAAAAACAACAACAACAATTTTCACTCTCTTGACTTATGAAAACAACAGACGAACCTTCATTCAATATTTTGTTTTTGTCAACTAGTTACTTTTTCATGAGACCCCCACAACTCTTACAGAAGTACGAAAGATATTTACATCACACAAAGTAATCAACGTTACTCGATATTCTCACATTACGAAACTAAAGAATGGTTGGTTTGACTCTACAAACTGTTTCGTTACCTCAAGAACTTTATTGTCTGAATGGTTGTTCATGTGTCTTAAGAACCGAATAGTTCAACACAGCACTAGCACCAACAGAAACCTCAGAGTTGTTTACACAAAAGTTTGTATGTGTACAGTATGCGAATACCATGTGTAAGTCCAGCACAATTGTGGTATCCATCTGGGTTAAGTTAACACAATTTACGACACCAAGGTCGCCTCATCTTTCGTAAGACAACAAACCAACCAAGGTTTCAGGATATGTCCATGTCATAGCAGTAAATCAGCTACTCCAACAACAGAGTACATATGTTTTCTAGTTACGGTGCTTACATCTTACACACAAATCAATCTACTTTGCTAACAAAAAGTGCTGAGTCGTCAAGTGATTGCCCTAGCAACAAAACAGCTAAACGTACTATCATACAAAATGGCCGTTATAGTCACCAACGGTACATGGTACAAGTAACAAGACTCGAGAATCCAGTTATTGAAAAAACGTGAAAGTGTTTCTGCGCCAAGTCGTTATGTTGACGAAAGCGTATATTGTAATATCATGATCGATTTGCATTCGTTGGTCACAAAATGTCACTACTCTAAATAATTATATCTCACTCAAAAGCATACTTGCCGCCATTCGTTTTCATCAAGCACGAGTTCAAGAAACTTACTACGACATGAATTGTTATTTTTATGTTGTGTAAATAGTTAATAATTAATTTTAGTAACACTATATCAACATCACGGAGTTGTGCGAATAGATTTACACGTAGTCTTGTGGTTTTAATCGAAGCACACAGCGTGTTCTAATGTAGAGTCCTCTCTATTGTACAACAACTCGGTAATCGAAATGTGTTAACATTTAAACAGCGATCCTGTTTCGTCACGCGAAAAATATCTTTACTGTCGCAACACTCTGATACTCTGCACAGGACGTGTAAATCCTTTTCACACTCATAATAATACACTAACGGGATACCGACGTCAAGCAACAACGTTTACCAACATCACTGACACTGAACATACGATACCTACCCAAGTAAAAATATCATTTTCACCAGGAGGTCAGCCGTTACCTGTGTACAATTACCATTTGCCCTTGGGGGTCTAGCGTTACCCGAGTAACAAAAACCTTTTTCACTTGGAAATATATTTTTTTCCTGGGTAACAATCCTTTTTCACTTGGAAATATATTTTTTCCCAGAGTAAGAAACCATTTTCACTTGTAAATATATTTTTTCCCCGGTTAACAAACCTTTTTCACTTGGAAATATATTTTTTTTCCTGAGCAGCAAACCTTTTTCACTTGGAAATATATTTTTTCTCTCGGTAACAAACGTTTTTCACTTGGAAATATATTTTTCCCCTGGGTAACAATCCTTTTTCACTTGGAAATATATTTTTTTCCTGGGTAACAATCCTTTTTCACTTGGAAATATATGTTTTCCCTCAACAACAAACGTTTTTCACTTGGAAATATATTTTTTTCCCTGGGTAACAAACCCCTTTTCACTTGGAAATATATTTTTGCCCTGGATAACAAACCTTTTTCACTTGGAAATATATTTTTTCTCTTGGTAACAAACCTTTTTCACTTGGAAATATATTTTTCTCTGGGTAACAAACCTTTTTCACTTGGGAATATATTTTTTCCCCGATCAACAAACCTTTTTCACTTGGAAATATATTTTTTCCCCGAGCAACAAACCATTTTCACTGAGCAACAAACCCTTTTCTCCCCAGGCAACAAACCCTTTTCGTTTGGAAAACTATCATTTACCTGAGTACCAAAACCATTTTCGTTTTTGAAAACTGACAACTACACCGGTCAATTTGATATTTTTTGTATATTGTTACAACGAACAGTGACAAAATATACACCAACAACGACCCCGATACATTTGTTTAATCAAACATTCACTTGTTCTGATTCATCCCATCAAAATCATTGGGTACTCGCATGCAATAACAATGTGCTGTTGTACATCGACATGTATGTTTTCGGAATTGGCGAATAAAGCGGTTTCCGATATGTCCGTGATGTCCAGGTTCGTGCTTTGGATTTTTCAGAGTCAGAATGTCTGAATAAAACACCTCATCGACTTTGGTAACTGGTTGATACATGGATAATGAATTTATGTTCCCCATTGCGCTAACAACACCTGGTTACTTGTGAGTTTCCTCAGATCTGTTTACTATATTGTGTCTTTACTGGTCAATACATTTCACTCCAGTCAGCTGAAACCGGATCACTAATATGAGAAAGTGTGTGAACCGGATCCGGATATTCACTAATGAACCAACGACCAATATTCAAGTAAACATGTTACAGACCGTGTTTTGTCTCCATGAAAAATACCAATGCATACACCATCACATCAAGTACGTCGCGATTGTTCACAAGTATTCGCGTAAACCAGGTGTACATACAATGTGTCGGTGTACAAACATCACGGAAAACAAATTCATGTTCTCAAGTCTCATCATGCGACGACTCTGTACATTCAATGTGGGCATAGATGACACACGACATGATACAATGGACAGTGCATTATGCATACCGATATATTCTCAGTCAAATATGCGAACCGTGTATTATCACGCATCCCGATTTTCGCTGAATATCCACAACACCAACAAATCTGTACATTTCTTTTCCCTCGACCTCGACGATAGAGTTGTCATCCCAATGTACCAATCGAGTGTATGGTTCATCAGGTGTAAAATCCAAATCAAATGTCACCAAAGTATCGTTTTTCATTTTCAATATTTCCACCGCTGCATCTTGTCTGTGTCGTAAAACCACGGTGTGGGGCCAGAGGAATCTATGGACAGTTACGCGTAGTCCCATATTTACTCGTGGATATACTCAGGTAACGACAGCGCTTTCTCAGTGGTCTGCGTGGGTGAACCGTTTCAATACGTAGCTGGATCAACTAGACCAAAAGTTTCCAACCGCGATTTATGTTGAACTGTCGAGTTACGAGATAGCACCCTCTTGCGGTGTGATTAACACGAAATAAGCCTTCAACTCGCAGGGACACACCTTGGAGTACATTATCTAATCATAATCGAACTCGAGATTCACACACACACAGAGTCCCTGTTTACGATTTCATTCCGGAGTCACCGCTCACGATGTTTATCTGTAGTCGTTATGTGGGAGTAGCGACATCTGACATATTCATCGTATTATAGATTGATAACGATGGTGATCGCCAAATACATTATGTCGGGTGAAACACTGCGGTCTCAGCAAAAAAATTCGCAGGTTATGACCAACAATACGCGGGGATTGAGCGAGTTACACAACCCGATTATGTCAAAGTCTGGGTCACGATACAAGTCTACCTGAGAATCCGAACAATCTTGCAAAATCAAGGTGTGAACCCGTGAAAGGGTTGTACTCATGTGATATTGATTTTTCACTAGTTGGGTGGAGGTTGGTTCATACTAAGACCATGTTACGTCCAAATATGGCTGCTTGCCTGTCCCCAAGTCATCTATGCCCACATTGAATGTACAGAGTCGTCGCATGATGAGACTTGAGAACATGAATTTGTTTTCCGTGATGTTTGTACACCGACACATTGTATGTACACCTGGTTTACGCGAATACTTGTGAACAATCGCGACGTACTTGATGTGATGGTGTATGCATTGGTATTTTTCATGTAGACAAAACACGGTCTGTAACATGTTTACTTGAATATTGGTCGTTGGTTCATTAGTGAATATCCGGATCCGGTTCACACACTTTCTCATATTAGTGATCCGGTTTCAGCTGACTGGAGTGAAATGTATTGACCAGTAAAGACACAATATAGTAAACAGATCTGAAGAAACTCACAAGTAACCAGGTGTTGTTAGCGCAATGGGGAACATAAATTCATTATCCATGTATCAACCAGTTACCAAAGTCGATGAGGTGTTTTATTCAGACATTCTGACTCTGAAAAATCCAAAGCACGAACCTGGACATCACGGACATATCGGAAACCGCTTTATTCGCCAATTCCGAAAACATACATGTCGATGTACAACAGCACATTGTTATTGCATGCGAGTACCCAATGATTTTGATGGGATGAATCAGAACAAGTGAATGTTTGATTAAACAAATGTATCGGGGTCGTTGTTGGTGTATATTTTGTCACTGTTCGTTGTAACAATATACAAAAAATATCAAATTGACCGGTGTAGTTGTCAGTTTTCAAAAACGAAAATGGTATTGGTACTCAGGTAAATGCTAGTTTTCCAAACGAAAAGGGTTTGTTGCCTGGGGAGAAAAGGGTTTGTTGCTCAGTGAAAATGGTTTGTTGCTCGGGGAAAAAATATATTTCCAAGTGAAAAAGGTTTTTTGATCGGGGAAAAAATATATTCCCAAGTGAAAAAGGTTTGTTACCCAGAGAAAAATATATTTCCAAGTGGAAAAGGTTTGTTACCAAGAGAAAAAATATATTTCCAAGTGAAAAAGGTTTGTTATCCAGGGCAAAAATATATTTCCAAGTGAAAAGGGGTTTGTTACCCAGGGAAAAAAATATATTTCCAAGTGAAAAACGTTTGTTGTTGAGGGAAAACATATATTTCCAAGTGAAAAAGGATTGTTACCCAGGAAAAAAATATATTTCCAAGTGAAAAAGGATTGTTACCCAGGGGAAAAATATATTTCCAAGTGAAAAACGTTTGTTACCGAGAGAAAAAATATATTTCCAAGTGAAAAAGGTTTGCTGCTCAGGAAAAAAAAAATATTTCCAAGTGAAAAAGGTTTGTTAACCGGGGAAAAAATATATTTACAAGTGAAAATGGTTTCTTACTCTGGGAAAAAATATATTTCCAAGTGAAAAAGGATTGTTACCCAGGAAAAAAATATATTTTCAAGTGAAAAAGGATTGTTACCCAGGGGAGAAATATATTTCCAAGTGAAAAACGTTTGTTACCCAGAGAAAAAATATATTTCCAAGTGAAAAAGGTTTTTGTTACTCGGGTAACGCTAGACCCCCAAGGGCAAATGGTAATTGTACACAGGTAACGGCTGACCTCCTGGTGAAAATGATATTTTTACTTGGGTAGGTATCGTATGTTCAGTGTCAGTGATGTTGGTAAACGTTGTTGCTTGACGTCGGTATCCCGTTAGTGTATTATCATGAGTGTGAAAAGGATTTACACGTCCTGTGCAGAGTATCAGAGTGTTGCGACAGTAAAGATATTTTTCGCGTGACGAAACAGGATCGCTGTTTAAATGTTAACACATTTCGATTACCGAGTTGTTGTACAATAGAGAGGACTCTACATTAGAACACGCTGTGTGCTTCGATTAAAACCACAAGACTACGTGTAAATCTATTCGCACAACTCCGTGATGTTGATATAGTGTTACTAAAATTAATTATTAACTATTTACACAACATAAAAATAACAATTCATGTCGTAGTAAGTTTCTTGAACTCGTGTTTGATGAAAACGAATGGCGGCAAGTATGCTTTTGAGTGAGATATAATTATTTAGAGTAGTGACATTTTGTGACCAACGAATGCAAATCGATCATGATATTACAATATACGCTTTCGTCAACATAACGACTTGGCGCAGAAACACTTTCACGTTTTTTCAATAACTGGATTCTCGAGTCTTGTTACTTGTACCATGTACCGTTGGTGACTATAACGGCCATTTTGTATGATAGTACGTTTAGCTGTTTTGTTGCTAGGGCAATCACTTGACGACTCAGCACTTTTTGTTAGCAAAGTAGATTGATTTGTGTGTAAGATGTAAGCACCGTAACTAGAAAACATATGTACTCTGTTGTTGGAGTAGCTGATTTACTGCTATGACATGGACATATCCTGAAACCTTGGTTGGTTTGTTGTCTTACGAAAGATGAGGCGACCTTGGTGTCGTAAATTGTGTTAACTTAACCCAGATGGATACCACAATTGTGCTGGACTTACACATGGTATTCGCATACTGTACACATACAAACTTTTGTGTAAACAACTCTGAGGTTTCTGTTGGTGCTAGTGCTGTGTTGAACTATTCGGTTCTTAAGACACATGAACAACCATTCAGACAATAAAGTTCTTGAGGTAACGAAACAGTTTGTAGAGTCAAACCAACCATTCTTTAGTTTCGTAATGTGAGAATATCGAGTAACGTTGATTACTTTGTGTGATGTAAATATCTTTCGTACTTCTGTAAGAGTTGTGGGGGTCTCATGAAAAAGTAACTAGTTGACAAAAACAAAATATTGAATGAAGGTTCGTCTGTTGTTTTCATAAGTCAAGAGAGTGAAAATTGTTGTTGTTGTTTTTGTTACACTAAATCGAAATAGTGTGAAAGCGTCACCAATCATTGCGTATGTTCGTAGCATGAGCGAATATATTCGTGTACCATGAATATCTTTCATATACACTTAGTATGAAATGAGATGCGTGGAATAATAATTAGTGTTCTACAAAAGTAAAACTTGTTGTGTTTGCTTGTGTACTTTTTATCATTGTTTGTTGTTGAAAGACGGGTGAGTTTACATTTAAATATAGTAAGCAGGACAACTCGAGTAATAAATTTTGCTCGGTTGAAAATCGACTCGTTTGAAAATACCGGTCGATGGAGTAGCAGTATCAATATGAGTGGTATATTATTTTTCGCGAGATGCACCAATCTTCTAAGCATAACTTGTCAAAAATATATCGGGTCATAGAAAAGTAGTCGGTTGTTATGAACTCGAAACAAATGTACTTCGATTATCACGATGATGGAAATTACGACCAACACAGTATTTCGTAAGTGAATGTGTATCGTTTGGTATGTTCAGCAGTCACTAAATGACAAAAATAGCAAACTGATGCAACCCGGTAGTTAAACGATACAGTTACAAGTTGGATGTAATCTTGATTTACAGATGACAGCTTGATGAGTATTGTGATGACATTTACTTTAGCGAATGACAACGGAAAAATTTTCGATTGCATTGTCGGCGTATGTGTTACACAAATAATTCTAGTACACCTAACTATAGGATGCATTTGAAAAATATCGTACAAATTGTTTCGTTGTGATGGTAACGACTTTCAGCGGTTCGGTTTCATGTCGGGAATTATTATTTGGGGGGTTCAAAAACAATCAATACTACAAATGAACAACAATGCAAAACACGTTAAGTGGATTACAGCGTAGCAAGTACTGCCTTGATATTATGATTGTTGTGTACCAGATATTTCTAACTGAATTGAATGCATCTAGCAAACATATTCCGATTTACTTTTGTAATGATCAAAGTATGTGAAATGGTGCGAATGGATTACGTATTAATCAAGCGGCTGTATGTCAATTCACCCAGTGTGATATCTTGACACCGGATAATGTGCGAAAGTGTTTCAATTCTCACTGCTGATTACGATGATAAAGTATTGTACCGGTTATTGTTTAACAAAGGAAATTGTTGTTTCATCTTTAGTCTTGGTTAGTGGAGACAATTACATTTGTAAAATATTTTCTGATATCCGCGATACGCAGGGTGATATGTACCAAGGTGGAATAATTTTCCATTAAAGAACATTCCAGACCCGCATAGTTTTACAACTCAATATGTTAATAACAACGGTACTGAAAAGTTTGTTGCTGTCATAATAACCTTTACCACAACGCCGGGTCTAATTAACGCGAATAATTTAATAATCAAGTCATGATAGACCATTACGAAATCTCATATGTTAAATCGATGTGACAATCCTTATGTTTACATCACGATAATTTTCGATATAACACCTGCGTTCGATTGTAAGAAACTACGATGGTCATACTTTCAAATGTCGTATACTCCAATATATTATGTTAACCTCAAGTCGCCGACACCGAGAAGTAATTACTTTTGTCTTACAAAATATACCGCATAGTAATTTCTTTGTCTTGCGGCATAGTAACGACTTTTACAGTTGAACAAAAAAGACGAGTTGGTGGTATATGCCTAAAACCGAACTTGATATGTTTGTGGGTTGTAGTAATTACTTGCGTAGTCTTGTCTACTTTTCGTATGGACACTTTTTTTGCTTCGGTTCGGTGAGTTACAAACGGATTGACTTGACAAGGTTTTTGTATTTTACTCTTTTGTTGATGGCAAGATGTTAAAATGTTGAGATGTCATAGTGATAATATTTCTGAAGCTCTCTTTGACAAGCGTAAAGACAGGTCGCGAATAGAGTTGTAATGTTTCATTACTTGTTTCGAATCAATGTGCGTATAATCTCTAAATATGACTAAGTTGTAAGTTGTTAGTCATGTTTGTCAATCTATTTCAATTCAGACTATGTCAAAGTCAAAATATTTCATTTTGGATTATCTGGATTTACCTTTAGTACATCTCGCGAGTGGATTCCGACGTCGTACTATAAAACTCCTAATAATACGGATTCAAGAATTTTCAATCAACAATACCTGAATTTTTTGGTAATGCTAGAGTTGGCAAATGATTATAGTTGCGTGTTTTTGTTAAGAGTTTAAATTCATGTTGATAAAGATAATAACTGTATAATGCACATACTTGTGATTCTTGTAGAGTTATAGTTGGTATTGCCTCTATAGGTGTGAAACAGCGGCGTGGAATGTGTGAATAATCCGACGCGACTGAAGTTGGAGTCAGTAATATTCAGGTTACGTTCGAATCAACAGATCGCGGTAAATGGATTTCTCAAAGGATTAGAGTTGTACCGGTTCAACACATTCAGATACGAATCAACTTGAGCTGTGTAGTAAGTTCCATTTCAAGTTGACAAATTGACACACTGATTGAATATTTTCATGATTTGTATCACACAAAGTTAACGACTGTTCCGAAGTGTCGAAACATATAGCGATCGCGAGCAAGTGTCAAATTGTTGGTTTTCGAATCACGGTCTGCGCTGGTACTGCTATTCATAACTTATTACTTGATAGTAACAACCATCGACACATTACACTGTAGCGATTGGGATGTGTGTAATGACAAGACGCGAGAAATGGTGATGTCTTTGGTGTTATCTTGTGAGCGATCGTGGGATTTGTAACCTATTTCACACGTTTTTGAAGTGTTGGTTTGTGAACGCGGCTATTGTTGATATTTGAATCACCGTCTACGCCGGCTCTGTGGCAAACCAATTACCAAAATATTACATTGTCAACGAGCGGCATGTATGTAACAGCGAGTCGCGAGCGATGGTTATGTCCTAGGTATTATCTTGTGAGCGATCGCGGGATTTTACCAATATTTCACACCTTTTTGAAGTGTTAGTTTGCGAACGCGACTATTGTTGATATTCGAATCGCCGTCTGTCGCACGCACTGCTTAATCCTCACAACAAGCCACGTTTCCGTTTGTGCGGTTATTGTTGGTGACTCGTACATATTCAACACCGCGCGAGAGATGCCTGAAAGTACGAATCATCGCCGCGTCCATATGAATAACGATATATCATTGTCGTACTCGCCGTAATTTGGAATATACACATTACCTAAGGACCAATCACATGACTATTTACTTGATACATATTCAACACGAAGTACGACATGCCAACAACGAAGCCGCGTGCGAGCTATCCCTATGCTGAAAAGGGTTACCGTGCGACCACAAGACACAATAGCCGCTCGCCACCCCACCATAAGGCATAAAAGCCGCTTGCCACCCCCGGTTTCTCAGCCGCTTGCGACCTCCGCCATAAGAAATAAGAGCCGCTTGCCACCCCCGCCATAAGACGCAATAGCCGCTCGCCACCCCACCATAAGGCATAAAAGCCGCTTGCCACCCCCGGTTTCTCAGCCGCTTGCGACCTCCGCCATAAGAAATAAGAGCCGCTTGCCACCCCCGCCATAAGACGCAATAGCCGCTCGCCACCCCACCATAAGGCATAAGGAGCCGCTCGCCACCCCCGGTTTTCCAGCCGCTCGCGACCCCGCCATAAGAACCCATAGCCCCATGCGACCGATCTACTTAACTACTTGCGATATGAATAGGACATAAGCTACGATGTCCGATGATTCCTTTCAATTAAAGTAGAAGTATAGCTATTTGCGACAAAGTAAAACGTTACTCGACTGCGCTGTTGATAGTGGTGAGTAATGATATTCGTTTTCTTTCGATAATATCAAACATGCGGACTCATGTCGAAGGGTAATTTTTAGAACTCTAATATCGCATAGCGAAACTTTGTAAAATTTTTCGATTTATTTAGCTATGTTTCCTTTGCGATAGCCATCCAGCATCGCGAAAATTTACTGTACAATTTAGAATAAACTTCTACCTTTCATCAAGGTCGTTGAAAAAGTACTTTTTAAAATTCGACTATCATAGCATAGTAAATTTCTACTCAAGTACAAGAAGTAGCGATTTTACGGTGATTAGAAAATACGTATTATGGGTCCAGTTTTACCTAAACCTGAAAAGGCAGTCTAAATCACAACACGTTATCTGATACCTTCCGAATGACGAGATCGAATAACCCTGAAAAATGAATATTAGTCATAATATCGAATCGCGCATTGCTATACATAAAATTTGCTCTGACATCGGCCATAGTGATCATTTAGAATTGGATAGTCAAGAAGTCGAAATTTCTTCGATGCGCCTAGTGCACTAATTCGAGTGCTGAAATCCGTATCGACTATATTTGTTATAATTAGGGCACGTTTTTTTTTTTGCAACTTTTGCAACTTTTTTTCACAGCTTCCGGCAGCTTCCTAAATACTCGTAAGATGTGTAGAATGCTGTTTCAAGCTGTTTGAAGGAATCTTATAGTGCAACTTTTTGCAACTTTTGTCCATTTTTTTTATGCAACTATTTGTAACATTTTGCAGCTTTTTCGATTTTTCATGAAAGTATTTTCGGTTTTGGTGAAATACACGGCCAAATTCGACTGAAACGCCGTAAATCAGCACCGAAGTACGGCTATTTCGGGAGCTGGACCGATAAATTGATTTTTTTTGTTAGTCAACCGAGCAAAATGTGGTCTTTTAGTACAACTTTTGTCAAAAATAAATAAATAAATGCAACTTTCCGCGGATTTAACTGCAACAAAAACTTGCCCTAGTTATAATGATTCGAGTCGAGTAGTAAAATTTAATTTGCGAGCACTGAAATTACAGTAATATAGTTATATGACCGATAGGAAATTTGGTTGACATTTCCCTGGAATAGTAATCAATCCGAAACATTATGATAAATAGATAAGGTCGAAGAAATATAAAAATATCATTAACGGGGTATGTATTATGAAACTGGAAATATTGTATTTGAGGTAGCCCGAAATTAGTTTCTAATTCGTAATTTCAACCGCATCGGAAGTTTTACATAAAAATAAATGAACAAATACTTTGATACTAAATTCAAAGTAACGTAAATCTCTGAATGAGTTTCCCTCGAATAGTAATCAATCCGAAACATTATCACGCAAGGTTTGGGAAACAGCCAAATATCATTAAAGCGGTATGTATTGTGAAACAGGCAATATGTTCTTTGCGGTGACCAGCGAATATGTTCTAATTGATAATATCAACCCCATCATCAGTCTCTCATGAAAATGAATGAGCAAATTCTTGAATCCTACTTTTCAAATTAGCTTGGATCTCTGAATGTGCTCTGACTCGCTGTTATCTTCAAACCATGGAATTATCACGAGTATTACCATCGATTACTGAAGAAAAGGATGAAATTATATCCGGAGCATATTCCTTGGCCAGTAATTTTATCATGTACCAACTCGACGGGGCAAGCGTTAAGGCGAATACGAAAGCGGAGAGAACCTTACGACGAGTTGGTGATGAAATGTTCGAGCGACATCGAACCGTCGTAAACGCCCTCTCTAAACGTCTAAGATACAGTATTGTTGAAGTCGATGAAAAATATGAAGAATATTCTATGGATGAGCGGATGTTCCTGGTGATAGCTGATGAAATTTTTAAAGATACCCAAGAGAATTGGGGTCGGATTGCCTCTCTGTTCGTGCTCGGTAGCATTCTTGCTCACAAAAACGAGGATGAGCATCACGGGGAGAATATAGAAGGTATCATACAGTCAGTCGGGAATTACATTGGCAGTAGAAGACGAAAGTGGATAGGGGAAAATGGAGGATGGGTAAGTGATTTTACATGCCCTGATGGGGATTTAGGAAATATCATTTAGCTTGAGGTACTGTGTATCTGATCTCCATAGCCCATATCATCTATCGATACTGAAACTTAGCTCGCACTTCATTATTCCGTTTTCAATTTACATTTTCTCATAAGGCTCAGTAATTTACAATCCAACCGCTCCGAACTTTCAATTACCTAGCAAGTACGCTACTTTCTTCTGATAGATTAGGAAGACTTACATTTGTTTGTTTGTTTCAGAACAGTTTTGTAGGATTTTTTGATAACGCAGCTTTCGATGATAATAAAGTTTGGAAGAGGCTCATGCTTGCTGGAATTGGACTAACGTCTATTGCAATGGCATTAACAAGATGATGGATACTCCTTTGTCATATATCATGTAATATTTTTTATTAATCTATTTCTTCGCCGTTTAATTACATCGATTTTACTATAGGATAGATGCAGTTTCTTCTGAGATTACATGAAAGATTGATCCATGAAAACCGTCTTTATCTGGAACATTTTCATTTTTCAAATTTATCCGTCTATACGTCGGGGAATTGTTAGGTCACCTAGAAAACAGGTCAAATTTGATCAAATTCCGATCAAAGTGGCGACAGGGAGTTATGACGGCTCAAAATTATCCACCTTCCGATGCCATATCATCGTCGGTTGTCCACGAGCAAATATCGTGTTCTATAAATATTGTTTATATGGAACAGATATAAATGTTGCTATTTCTTTGTTATTTACGAGAATACTTTGCCGAGTAATTAATTTTACGGGAATTCTAAACCTCAATACATACATGTGAGCAAAGTTACATCAACCTGTGTTAACCTACCGTGTATTGTAACTACCTGCAATTTTATCAAGCCGTAGCGAACACGTAAGTAATTTGAAGTGAAGGAATAAAGGCGCCGAATTCTAATGTATAGATGCATATTTATGCGTAAATATCGTCTTACCGGGCGAATGCAATTGTTTCCTTAAAGTTTTCCTGTCTACACCATTCAAGCGCGGCAAGATCAGTTTGAGTTGGCGACATTCAGGATGATATTTCACGAAGCTCTTAATGATATTCACATATTCCTCGTCGATTCTTGTTCTATCGCTGTCACTGAGGTCGATTATCTTTAGCTGTTCATTGAATAATTGAATATTAGGCGGTTCAGATCATGCAATTTCATAAACGAAATCTGAACTACATTGCTTTATTGAGATCCATGAGAGAGCAGAAAGAACTTACTGTAGCGCATCGTTTCCCCATCTCTTCGCTAAGATTTCTGATTTGCATGGAAAGCATCTTGCAATTACTCAGATTGAATTCTTCAACGCGGGTTTTGTGCATGATTTCAGTTACTGTTTTGTAGCAGGAGGAAATATGAGGATTTCTACTCAAATCCAACGAATGCAGCTAAAACATATAGTGTGATGTTCAGATATTTCACGACACTACAAACCACTCAGTTATTGTAATAAGAATATTTATCGACAACAGAGCAATTTTCGCAATTCAATTTCTGCACCTCATCGCAAAACTGGTGTAATACAGAAAATAATGAAGGTCGAGAGGATATTGAAGAAACTGCGGAAACTACCATTAATGTGAGTGAGCGATAGGACACATTTCGCCCATAAGCTATGACACTTTTTATCAGCAGACGTGATCAGGAATGCCTTATTGATGATAAATTCGCTCGCTAAATGAAATACCATGCCTGACTATGATGGGAACTCATATTAGTATTATTCTATGCTTGATTATTTCACTTGTAAGAAAACAAAACAGATCTAGGAAAAATGGATCACCCCATGATTTCCGAGACCGTTATTCAACGACGTTAATGATTGTTCATCCAATTCGCAAGCTGAAAGTCGAACTTCCTTCGTGTTATGCGTTTTTGCGAAGCGTCCTATTTCTTGCAATCCTACCGGTTCCAAATCTGTATTGTAACTTAGATCGAGTTTGTCAACCTATAACATACAGCAAATTATTCTGAAAAAGACACATAAAATTGTGTAAACGAGTGGCTACCTCGATTTCACCAAAGCATTCAAAAGCATCAATTTCCTCAGGTGTAAGGTCGCATCCTTTCGCCACAAGAGTAACCGCTTTGTCTTTGCAAAATAAGGACGGTAGTGCAGCCACACACTCTTCATCCAGATGATTATAACTGATGTCGAGATATTGGAGCTAAACGAATATGGGAAACTGACAATTTACGACCAGAATTAATCGGCGATGAAGACAAACATTACAAACTTATAACAGAGAAATGTTGATTAGTCAATCACGTCATAATAGATTGGCGAAATGTTCTGAGATTAAAATAGAATTTCCGTGATTCGTCTCAAATGGACTCTATGCAACCAGTTATAAAGAACTCAACAACAATCGCTCAAGACAAGACCCATACCTTACTGTTTTTGACCTGCATGGCGACGAAATCCTTGGACTGCAAGTGCGAGTTCACAAGTGACAAATAGGTTAGATCGGTTGAAATAATAGTCCCGAGTTGCGTAAAGTTGATGTTGTCGATGTAGCTAAGATCGAGTTTTTGCAATTTCACCTATGAGAATGAGGTATTAAAAATCTCATTTCGAAAGGATTTATGCTAGATTAGTCTCCGGATTTTTTCCATCGCCAATATACCTGATGCTGGTCGATAAGTTGACTCAAAACGATCAGAAAATCGTTAGATCCGCTACTTTCTTCCAGATTGAGTTCCGTTGAACCACACTCCTTCATCAACTCGCAGATGGATGGCAGGAGTTTGTCAATACCATCGTGGGCTGTGACGCTGAGTTTTTTTATTTGGACCTGTACGAGTGCAAAACTTTTCCCCATAAAACGGTAATTGAGGTGATGTTTAATTAAACCCTCATCAACTCTCACTAGTCTAGTACGACTATTGCGATAAATGGCTACACCGGTGCGCAATTAAGCATTGTTCGGTACGATACCTTCAATTCACGCGTAATGACGATATCAATATGAATCAATGCGGTGATGATGAAAGTTTTTTTAAAGCCAGCTTTCTATATTATACGGATAACATGCTTAAATTGAACGTGGGTTTATAATGCTCCGTGACCGTGAGCGGAATGTGTAAATGTGTTACCACAAATTCGAATTCGCGAATTTGATCCAAGATCATCTTTACAAGGCTTTCGTTGAGACGGCATTGGCGGAATTCTAATTCGTACATGCGGGATTTCTCCATGAGACCATTCACGATATTCTTCACATCCAATTCAGTCGTAGTTTTATGATTGATCCCATAAGCAGTTTCAACTTCATCATGATCCACAAGTATTGATTGATGATACATCCTCTTATCACCTTTAACATATGTGAATTATCATAAATTCATGATCAGAAAATAAAATTGATATTCATTCTTATCAACCCCCAGTGTGATTTTTGTGTTGGACTATTTCAATATTGCGATAAGTCGCATAAAATGATGATACGTGACATATACTCAAGCAAGAAACTGATCCAGTACCAACACCACCACGTATGCCAATAACATATGACTGAATCATTGTAGTTTGCAGAGTTTAGTCGACCATTGTACAGTTTATGTGCTATGAGAATATCGAGTTAATCCAATTACACGATCATAAAATTTATCCAGGAGTAAAAACTATATTATTTCTCAGTATTACATGGCCTAAATGATTACAAATAAACATCCAAAACGTTTCATTGGTTTTTACTTTGTGAGAATAATTTTATATACTTTATTATAATCATGGTAGGGTGCTTGTAATAACGAAGGTGTTTTTAGCAACAAGCTATAATTAATTTCATCAATGACATAAGGTAATTGATACATTTTGAAGATGACTGTATAAGATATTAAGGTAATTGTAAGAGTAGACGGTGATAAAACTATTTTACTTAAGTATTATATATCGCTACATAAATATCGTTATGCCTTTGGTACGATGTAAATAGTTGTCTCGTGCGGAATCCATTGCGTGTCGCGACCATTCGTACACCGTCGAGGAATACCTGGCGAGGTCGACCTGTGACTATTTTTTGCAGACTTAAGTTGTAATATTGCAAGTTTTGAGGTTCTAAGATGTAGTAAGCAGGACGATGGGTTTTTCACGTATTCGATGCGTTGTGTGACCACGTAAAGATTCCGACGACTCCGCTCGAATAAGGCTATAGCTGTTCTACAGGTAATAATTGCATAAGACCGATGACAGTTGCAGTATATAATTAGACTGCATTTTCTCCATAACTCGAGGCTCCGTTCGAGTAAAAAAGGAGTCCGCGAATACTATAAAGATATAATTCTGAGGAAGCCGCCCGCCCCCGCTCTGGGTTCGGGGGCAAATAATAGGGATTAAATAGGGGGCGGGCGGCTTCCTCAGAATTATATCTTTCGCGGACTCCTTTTTTACTCGAACGGAGCCTCGAGTTATGGAGAAAATGCAGTCTAATTATATACTGCAACTGTCATCGGTCTTATGCAATTATTACCTGTAGAACAGCTATAGCCTTATTCGAGCGGAGTCGTCGGAATCTTTACGTGGTCACACAACGCATCGAATACGTGAAAAACCCATCGTCCTGCTTACTACATCTTAGAACCTCAAAACTTGCAATATTACAACTTAAGTCTGCAAAAAATAGTCACAGGTCGACCTCGCCAGGTATTCCTCGACGGTGTACGAATGGTCGCGACACGCAATGGATTCCGCACGAGACAACTATTTACATCGTACCAAAGGCATAACGATATTTATGTAGCGATTTATAATACTTAAGTAAAATAGTTTTATCACCGTCTACTCTTACAATTACCTTAATATCTTATACAGTCATCTTCAAAATGTATCAATTACCTTATGTCATTGATGAAATTAATTATAGCTTGTTGCTAAAAACACCTTCGTTATTACAAGCACCCTACCATGATTATAATAAAGTATATAAAATTATTCTCACAAAGTAAAAACCAATGAAACGTTTTGGATGTTTATTTGTAATCATTTAGGCCATGTAATACTGAGAAATAATATAGTTTTTACTCCTGGATAAATTTTATGATCGTGTAATTGGATTAACTCGATATTCTCATAGCACATAAACTGTACAATGGTCGACTAAACTCTGCAAACTACAATGATTCAGTCATATGTTATTGGCATACGTGGTGGTGTTGGTACTGGATCAGTTTCTTGCTTGAGTATATGTCACGTATCATCATTTTATGCGACTTATCGCAATATTGAAATAGTCCAACACAAAAATCACACTGGGGGTTGATAAGAATGAATATCAATTTTATTTTCTGATCATGAATTTATGATAATTCACATATGTTAAAGGTGATAAGAGGATGTATCATCAATCAATACTTGTGGATCATGATGAAGTTGAAACTGCTTATGGGATCAATCATAAAACTACGACTGAATTGGATGTGAAGAATATCGTGAATGGTCTCATGGAGAAATCCCGCATGTACGAGTTAGAATTCCGCCAATGCCGTCTCAACGAAAGCCTTGTAAAGATGATCTTGGATCAAATTCGCGAATTCGAATTTGTGGTAACACATTTACACATTCCGCTCACGGTCACGGAGCATTATAAACCCACGTTCAATTTAAGCATGTTATCCGTATAATATAGAAAGCTGGCTTTAAAAAAACTTTCATCATCACCGCATTGATTCATATTGATATCGTCATTACGCGTGAATTGAAGGTATCGTACCGAACAATGCTTAATTGCGCACCGGTGTAGCCATTTATCGCAATAGTCGTACTAGACTAGTGAGAGTTGATGAGGGTTTAATTAAACATCACCTCAATTACCGTTTTATGGGGAAAAGTTTTGCACTCGTACAGGTCCAAATAAAAAAACTCAGCGTCACAGCCCACGATGGTATTGACAAACTCCTGCCATCCATCTGCGAGTTGATGAAGGAGTGTGGTTCAACGGAACTCAATCTGGAAGAAAGTAGCGGATCTAACGATTTTCTGATCGTTTTGAGTCAACTTATCGACCAGCATCAGGTATATTGGCGATGGAAAAAATCCGGAGACTAATCTAGCATAAATCCTTTCGAAATGAGATTTTTAATACCTCATTCTCATAGGTGAAATTGCAAAAACTCGATCTTAGCTACATCGACAACATCAACTTTACGCAACTCGGGACTATTATTTCAACCGATCTAACCTATTTGTCACTTGTGAACTCGCACTTGCAGTCCAAGGATTTCGTCGCCATGCAGGTCAAAAACAGTAAGGTATGGGTCTTGTCTTGAGCGATTGTTGTTGAGTTCTTTATAACTGGTTGCATAGAGTCCATTTGAGACGAATCACGGAAATTCTATTTTAATCTCAGAACATTTCGCCAATCTATTATGACGTGATTGACTAATCAACATTTCTCTGTTATAAGTTTGTAATGTTTGTCTTCATCGCCGATTAATTCTGGTCGTAAATTGTCAGTTTCCCATATTCGTTTAGCTCCAATATCTCGACATCAGTTATAATCATCTGGATGAAGAGTGTGTGGCTGCACTACCGTCCTTATTTTGCAAAGACAAAGCGGTTACTCTTGTGGCGAAAGGATGCGACCTTACACCTGAGGAAATTGATGCTTTTGAATGCTTTGGTGAAATCGAGGTAGCCACTCGTTTACACAATTTTATGTGTCTTTTTCAGAATAATTTGCTGTA
This sequence comes from Botryllus schlosseri, assembly GCF_051294905.1. Lineage (NCBI taxonomy): Eukaryota > Metazoa > Chordata > Ascidiacea > Stolidobranchia > Styelidae > Botryllus > Botryllus schlosseri. Next base: position 12,479,842 of record NC_137247.1, on the reverse strand, counting down.
TGTTATAGGTTGACAAACTCGATCTAAGTTACAATACAGATTTGGAACCGGTAGGATTGCAAGAAATAGGACGCTTCGCAAAAACGCATAACACGAAGGAAGTTCGACTTTCAGCTTGCGAATTGGATGAACAATCATTAACGTCGTTGAATAACGGTCTCGGAAATCATGGGGTGATCCATTTTTCCTAGATCTGTTTTGTTTTCTTACAAGTGAAATAATCAAGCATAGAATAATACTAATATGAGTTCCCATCATAGTCAGGCATGGTATTTCATTTAGCGAGCGAATTTATCATCAATAAGGCATTCCTGATCACGTCTGCTGATAAAAAGTGTCATAGCTTATGGGCGAAATGTGTCCTATCGCTCACTCACATTAATGGTAGTTTCCGCAGTTTCTTCAATATCCTCTCGACCTTCATTATTTTCTGTATTACACCAGTTTTGCGATGAGGTGCAGAAATTGAATTGCGAAAATTGCTCTGTTGTCGATAAATATTCTTATTACAATAACTGAGTGGTTTGTAGTGTCGTGAAATATCTGAACATCACACTATATGTTTTAGCTGCATTCGTTGGATTTGAGTAGAAATCCTCATATTTCCTCCTGCTACAAAACAGTAACTGAAATCATGCACAAAACCCGCGTTGAAGAATTCAATCTGAGTAATTGCAAGATGCTTTCCATGCAAATCAGAAATCTTAGCGAAGAGATGGGGAAACGATGCGCTACAGTAAGTTCTTTCTGCTCTCTCATGGATCTCAATAAAGCAATGTAGTTCAGATTTCGTTTATGAAATTGCATGATCTGAACCGCCTAATATTCAATTATTCAATGAACAGCTAAAGATAATCGACCTCAGTGACAGCGATAGAACAAGAATCGACGAGGAATATGTGAATATCATTAAGAGCTTCGTGAAATATCATCCTGAATGTCGCCAACTCAAACTGATCTTGCCGCGCTTGAATGGTGTAGACAGGAAAACTTTAAGGAAACAATTGCATTCGCCCGGTAAGACGATATTTACGCATAAATATGCATCTATACATTAGAATTCGGCGCCTTTATTCCTTCACTTCAAATTACTTACGTGTTCGCTACGGCTTGATAAAATTGCAGGTAGTTACAATACACGGTAGGTTAACACAGGTTGATGTAACTTTGCTCACATGTATGTATTGAGGTTTAGAATTCCCGTAAAATTAATTACTCGGCAAAGTATTCTCGTAAATAACAAAGAAATAGCAACATTTATATCTGTTCCATATAAACAATATTTATAGAACACGATATTTGCTCGTGGACAACCGACGATGATATGGCATCGGAAGGTGGATAATTTTGAGCCGTCATAACTCCCTGTCGCCACTTTGATCGGAATTTGATCAAATTTGACCTGTTTTCTAGGTGACCTAACAATTCCCCGACGTATAGACGGATAAATTTGAAAAATGAAAATGTTCCAGATAAAGACGGTTTTCATGGATCAATCTTTCATGTAATCTCAGAAGAAACTGCATCTATCCTATAGTAAAATCGATGTAATTAAACGGCGAAGAAATAGATTAATAAAAAATATTACATGATATATGACAAAGGAGTATCCATCATCTTGTTAATGCCATTGCAATAGACGTTAGTCCAATTCCAGCAAGCATGAGCCTCTTCCAAACTTTATTATCATCGAAAGCTGCGTTATCAAAAAATCCTACAAAACTGTTCTGAAACAAACAAACAAATGTAAGTCTTCCTAATCTATCAGAAGAAAGTAGCGTACTTGCTAGGTAATTGAAAGTTCGGAGCGGTTGGATTGTAAATTACTGAGCCTTATGAGAAAATGTAAATTGAAAACGGAATAATGAAGTGCGAGCTAAGTTTCAGTATCGATAGATGATATGGGCTATGGAGATCAGATACACAGTACCTCAAGCTAAATGATATTTCCTAAATCCCCATCAGGGCATGTAAAATCACTTACCCATCCTCCATTTTCCCCTATCCACTTTCGTCTTCTACTGCCAATGTAATTCCCGACTGACTGTATGATACCTTCTATATTCTCCCCGTGATGCTCATCCTCGTTTTTGTGAGCAAGAATGCTACCGAGCACGAACAGAGAGGCAATCCGACCCCAATTCTCTTGGGTATCTTTAAAAATTTCATCAGCTATCACCAGGAACATCCGCTCATCCATAGAATATTCTTCATATTTTTCATCGACTTCAACAATACTGTATCTTAGACGTTTAGAGAGGGCGTTTACGACGGTTCGATGTCGCTCGAACATTTCATCACCAACTCGTCGTAAGGTTCTCTCCGCTTTCGTATTCGCCTTAACGCTTGCCCCGTCGAGTTGGTACATGATAAAATTACTGGCCAAGGAATATGCTCCGGATATAATTTCATCCTTTTCTTCGGTAATCGATGGTAATACTCGTGATAATTCCATGGTTTGAAGATAACAGCGAGTCAGAGCACATTCAGAGATCCAAGCTAATTTGAAAAGTAGGATTCAAGAATTTGCTCATTCATTTTCATGAGAGACTGATGATGGGGTTGATATTATCAATTAGAACATATTCGCTGGTCACCGCAAAGAACATATTGCCTGTTTCACAATACATACCGCTTTAATGATATTTGGCTGTTTCCCAAACCTTGCGTGATAATGTTTCGGATTGATTACTATTCGAGGGAAACTCATTCAGAGATTTACGTTACTTTGAATTTAGTATCAAAGTATTTGTTCATTTATTTTTATGTAAAACTTCCGATGCGGTTGAAATTACGAATTAGAAACTAATTTCGGGCTACCTCAAATACAATATTTCCAGTTTCATAATACATACCCCGTTAATGATATTTTTATATTTCTTCGACCTTATCTATTTATCATAATGTTTCGGATTGATTACTATTCCAGGGAAATGTCAACCAAATTTCCTATCGGTCATATAACTATATTACTGTAATTTCAGTGCTCGCAAATTAAATTTTACTACTCGACTCGAATCATTATAACTAGGGCAAGTTTTTGTTGCAGTTAAATCCGCGGAAAGTTGCATTTATTTATTTATTTTTGACAAAAGTTGTACTAAAAGACCACATTTTGCTCGGTTGACTAACAAAAAAAAATCAATTTATCGGTCCAGCTCCCGAAATAGCCGTACTTCGGTGCTGATTTACGGCGTTTCAGTCGAATTTGGCCGTGTATTTCACCAAAACCGAAAATACTTTCATGAAAAATCGAAAAAGCTGCAAAATGTTACAAATAGTTGCATAAAAAAAATGGACAAAAGTTGCAAAAAGTTGCACTATAAGATTCCTTCAAACAGCTTGAAACAGCATTCTACACATCTTACGAGTATTTAGGAAGCTGCCGGAAGCTGTGAAAAAAAGTTGCAAAAGTTGCAAAAAAAAAAAACGTGCCCTAATTATAACAAATATAGTCGATACGGATTTCAGCACTCGAATTAGTGCACTAGGCGCATCGAAGAAATTTCGACTTCTTGACTATCCAATTCTAAATGATCACTATGGCCGATGTCAGAGCAAATTTTATGTATAGCAATGCGCGATTCGATATTATGACTAATATTCATTTTTCAGGGTTATTCGATCTCGTCATTCGGAAGGTATCAGATAACGTGTTGTGATTTAGACTGCCTTTTCAGGTTTAGGTAAAACTGGACCCATAATACGTATTTTCTAATCACCGTAAAATCGCTACTTCTTGTACTTGAGTAGAAATTTACTATGCTATGATAGTCGAATTTTAAAAAGTACTTTTTCAACGACCTTGATGAAAGGTAGAAGTTTATTCTAAATTGTACAGTAAATTTTCGCGATGCTGGATGGCTATCGCAAAGGAAACATAGCTAAATAAATCGAAAAATTTTACAAAGTTTCGCTATGCGATATTAGAGTTCTAAAAATTACCCTTCGACATGAGTCCGCATGTTTGATATTATCGAAAGAAAACGAATATCATTACTCACCACTATCAACAGCGCAGTCGAGTAACGTTTTACTTTGTCGCAAATAGCTATACTTCTACTTTAATTGAAAGGAATCATCGGACATCGTAGCTTATGTCCTATTCATATCGCATGCTGTTCATTTATTTCGATAGGTCTCGATTGATCAGCCATTTTCTGTTACTGAAGAAGTTGCTGACGAAAGGTACTCGGTAACGACTTAACGCCTTTATCAAAGTATATTCTGATAGGTTTTGCCTACCAACATACTTACTCGAAAGATTATGCTGAAAACTGGGGATGAGCAAACTACGGTCAGCGGATCGCACGCAGACAACATTTTAGCGGCTCACGATAGCATCAAGATATTGATGAAATGTATTCAAAAAATATAATAAATTCGACCTGATTAAACTTACTATAATACTTTCTTTTATTGCTGGTGCAATGAACCGACTTCGGCCCAACGCATTTCAAAGGCAGTTCATAAACATCCCATAACTTTAAAATGGCAATGACTTATTTCGTATCATAAATGTGATTTTCGGTTGACAACTCCAGCACGTTTATTACTTTTAGCGATTTACTGGGAATAAGCGATCCATGTGCGTGTTAAGTAGATCGCGCCTCTACAGGTTCACTGGGCAGTAGGCATAACTCGTTCTTAACTTCGGTCACGACTCCAAGCAATTTAAAATGCAACGAGTTGAATATAAACGCTTTTTTTTTCAGTAAAGAATCAAGCAAACCGTATTTCTATTTGGACGTAGGGAGTAACGTAAAATGTAAGACTCATAATGTAATGAAGTCGTTGCTGATTTCAAATTATGAGCTGCCACATAAAGTAGCTGAATTAATAAAATATTTAGGACATCAGTAAATTACGTTTGTCTTCACAAAAGTACATGCAGAAAGCATGTTTTAGTAACATAGTAAGACATTAGCTGATGGGTGAGTAAAGGTTACATGGTTATGATGCTGTCAGCAGGTACCATCAGCAAATCTGTAACCAGATTCCAGGTGAATGTTTATGACGCGAGTACGTTATCATGAAATCAATACTTGATTTGTTCTGAATATATAGTTATTATCTACATGCACTCGCCTACGTGTTTTGGCTCATCATCCTAAATTGGCCATAGCGCGCCACGCGAATGGATTCATATGTTTCATCCGACCCTCGAGCCGAAACAATCTTCGAATTATAGTCGCCGCAGGCGTTTAAGTTCCAATTAAATTACCCTTGTTCTCAACCTGTAAAAGTTATGCTGGTATTAGATTGAAGCCCTATGTGTCAGCTGTTGGGAGTTTATCGCATTGGCGGGCGACGATGGCACTACAAGTAACAACTGTACGTGTATACAGGTTTGTGTGGCCACATATGGTAGTGTTGCGGCATAGGCCGGACGCATCAGTCCAAATCTTGAAAGCGAGGAGAGATACTCTGATCTTATTTGATTTGGAATTTAACCCCACGGAATCTCAAGTTCGTGCCCATTGGACTGACAACTGTCTGATAGATGTCTATGGAAAACAACTCATTCGATTTGTCGGGGTCGTCAATATTCAACGAAAATCGGGTTACATAATTGTGCGCGGGTCGCATTGTTAAAAGTGAATTGGTTAGCATCCAGCTATACACACTGCACTGTATCGATATAGCATCACTGCTAGTTGAATATGCTCGTTTGTACATGCTGATTAAAGTCGAAAGCGCGAAATCTGAATATTTCAGCGCTGGCGTATCAGTCTTTCCAACAGCGGGAATTAAAACCGAGCCTGTTTCTGATGACGAAGCAATGACAGCTTATTTTGATCATTATCGATCACGCGCATTGCCGAAAGTCGAGACAAATGTGGAAATCCGTCCAGCCACGGAAAAAAGCTAACCTTTCGATTTTCTTGAGACCAGAAATGAAAGCAGAGCCTTTTATCAAGGCCGATGAAAAACAATATCGCATTTATTATCATGTAGATATTCCATCTAATAAATGGTGATCGTCAATGATTAGTAATAACGAACCTAATTAGAGGTAGCTAGCAATAGCTTAGTCGTATATGAATTTCATTCAATGTTTGTTGCTGACAGCCTTTTAAAAGCTTCAATACAGACGAGAAATTCATGTCGACGCGATGGTGTAGTGGTTACAGTTCTGATCTATAAGTCAGGAGGTCCTCAGTTCGAGTCTAGGGTAGGGTGTGTTTACATGCTGCAGCGATTTCTGAATGACGCATAGAATTTAAAACTTGAAAAAAAATAATTGACAAAAAAATTTGAAAAAATGGCGGGAAAATTCAAATTTGAATGTGGGCGTGGCTGGACACGTGGCCTCTTCTCATTGGCGGGCCCTTAAGGCGCTTATACATACTAATTATAGGTCTTTGCATGGGTGGATTTTTATCTATATCTATCCATCTATACGTGGAATACTGCCACACTCAAAATAGAGATAACGATCTAAAAGTTATTCAGACGCTCCGAGCGTCGTTATCGCTATCTCTATTTCGCGTGACGCGGTATTTCACGTAGCAGTACTTCAATTGCAACTTTAATCAATCAGCTTCATATCCATATAGATATACCAATCCTTCCAAAAGACCTATATACTAGGGATGGTGTGAACCTCTGGAAGGTTCAGGTTCGTCTGAACGCGAACCTTTTTGAAAGGTTCTGTGTGAATGCGAACGTGAACCTCATGTCTTAACGATCTAGGCCCGACCGGACAATGTATTCGGCGTCTGAGTGTTGCTATGATGATGTTGCGCATCGTGTTAAACGGGTTTTACCCCATTAACAAGTCATACAGCAGTACAATATGATACAATGAACGTATAAAATCGAGATGGACCCCGTATGCTTGCTAGATTTTTTACACCAGACAACGATATCAATTTCATTGATTGGTTGAATAAGAATAATTCGCTGACTCCCTACATGTAGCGTATTTCGCTCTTGATGTTTTGTGATTGCGGGTCAAGCTCATACCAGAGAGCTGGATATTTCGAGCAAACTTTTGTAACAAGGCAGGTAAAATTTTTGAGGTTGTCAAGGTGCATGCTCGTTTACTCTTGATTTTTTATGCTGCCAGCGCCATGCACAGAGTGACCCGCAGTTGAAATGCAATAAATTTCAACCAAAGGTGTTATACTGACGTGAAAATTGTAATATACGAAAATGGTTCACGGTGCAGAACCAACCAAGGTTCGTTTGTGAAAGTGAACCTCTAAATTACCGAGGTTCACACACAGAACGCGAACGTGATCCTCTCGTTCAGACCATCTCTACTATATACGTCGCTATGCTCTTGATTTAGTTTCCTAATCTAAGGACGGAGGCTAACGACTTCATAATTGCTATTGTTGCGCACACATCTGCTTAATTGGCATTCTTTTAACAGTCATTGGTATTTAATCTTCGTCTCCGCGACCCCAGAGAATAGGCAAACGACCCCATTGCGGCCGCTATACCACTAGCTTGAGAACCAATGTTTTGGTGATGACCATTTTTTGAAATCTTCATGAAAAATATTTTGTGACTTAAAATCATTAGTATGTTATCAAATGAATTAAGAAATTCCACGCTCTTCATAGAAGCCAAAACTATTCGTCCAGCACATGTGCAGACGACAAATCGCCATCGTAAAATTCGAAAAGACCTAGATCACCTAATGCAGTGGCTCCCAACATTTTTGTTGTCGCGGACCTAGTTAAAGAAATTATCAATTCTGCGGACCCCTGCCTAAATTTGCCTGGAAGACACCCTATTGCAGTGGTTCCCAACCTTTTTCCACCCACGTACCACTTCGAGGTTTTATGCAGTGCTCGCGTACCACCTACATAATTTACGCACGCCGTAGGGCGTAAGTGGTCAAAGTGTTTTCACCATTTATGACGTCATACTGACGTATTTGCGCTATGTGAGGTGTAATAACTAGGGCGACTTTTTACCTAAAAATCGGAGGATTTTGACCCATAAAAAATTGATTTTGACCAAATTTTGACTTCACATACGCAAATTAGGTGTTTTCGCACATAATGTTAAAATTGTACTACTTATACTCATTTCTGGTAGGGACTGTCTGTCCTTACGAAAAAGCGTTTTTGACCTAAAAACTGACAAATTTTGACATGAAAAAACTTTATTTTAACGATATTTGTCCCAGTAGTTACACCAGGTATTATGGTACAGTTAATTAAGATTTGTTGTAGTGCAACGAAATATACTTTCTTACATTCTCGGGTAGAAAGAGTCTGTCCTTACGTAGTAGCTTGCCAAGATGGAGAAATATCGTTTAGCAGGAGTAGTTGTTGGCTGACAACACTAAAGCTGCGTGTACACTGATGGTGACACAACATGTGGCTTCATACTGACAATGTTGTCCTGCATCACAATTTTTCATCATGCGCTTCTTGAAAATATAACCATGCAATGTCAAGCAGTATTGCTGCAGTTAGGATATCGCGGTACCTTGAGCATAACACACACCATATCAATTGTCAACCTATTTGTTCCGTTTGACAGTTCATGATCCACGATGAGCAGACAATGGGTCGCCTACAGTGGTATAGGCCTATAAAGTGGGCTACAAGCTGTAAAATGTCAAAATCTACGATACAAACGGAATGGAGAGGTCCAAAAATTTTGACCTTGTAAACAATTTTGACAACTTTTTGACTTAACGCTCAATTTTGTAAAGCAAAATCGCCTTAGTAATAACAAATTTTATTAAACTATACATTATCAGCCCGGGTTGATGAGATGCATGAAATGTTTTTTCCCCACTAGTCAAAAACTTTAAAAAATTATAAATCAACCCAACTGAACTAATACCTTGCTTCGGTCGAAAAAAGACAGATTCTACTCGCGTACCACCTGGAAGACCTTCGCGTACCACTAGTGGTACGCGTACCACAGGTTGGGAACCACTGCCCTATTGACTATTGTAATAATTATGCTACACACCCATATAGTACTGTGTAAAATTGTCGTTCAGCTGAACGAAAGAACGAAAGTTGTATACTCCATCGGCATAAAATTGAATAAGCAATTGACATAGAAACATCTAGGCAGCAGAAGAGCGTAATAGGTTTTTAGCGGGAGTTGGGACTCGCACTGTTAGAACTAAAATAACAGCTGTTGTTGCCATTCTTGAACTAAACCGCATGTTTTCTATTACGTAATAGACGAGACAATCATGATTTGACTATAATCGACATGCGCTGTGGTGGAGGTAGTATTGTACTGTATAAGGCAGGGGCGGGCAACTTCTCCAAGTCGGCGGGCCGGATATAGGAAAATTAAGTACTTGGCGGGCCGGATTGCTGAATCGATACATTATTCGTATTTAATGAATGTATTTTAACGACAGCAATGCAACTTCAAAGCCATTTCTCGCCAATAATGACGAAGACAATGTGGATTTGAGAACAGCACTGTCATACAGCAGGGGTGGCCAATCTTTTTGCCAGTCACGGTCGCATTTCGACTACTCATGTATCCTACGGCCGCATTCCAGGGAATAGTGGTAATGAACTAGCAGGACGCCAAATACTCATGTTAAAATGTCTATGTCCATTTCCGGCAAACTCCGTACTAATCTATTAAATAATGTAGGCTGTTCAGGTGTTCATAGTCGCGCCAAGCGCGAAAAATTTTTCAGATTCATTCACGAATTTCGTCATTAAAATTAGTAGTTCTACATATTATTTCTCATCCCATGTGATCAGATTCACTGGTAGAGTTGGTGGGGGGTCGGTCAGGGCAGGCCAATTATTATTAGTCACTTTGTTTCATGCTGTTCTTTGCATGTCTTGACCTCCCGCCAGGATTGTCGATATAGTGAGGAGAACACGATTCCGAGTTGGTATTTCTATATGTGGCGCATCTGTTCGCAATGGTACTGTGGGGCTCTGATCACAAAGTGCGCAACTATAATAAAATCGAAAAATGAAGTCGCATTGAATCGCGCGCTGCGCGAAGAAACTTTCAAGAATAATTAAAATTTTTCTAGAAATCGGGAGTCAATTCGTAAATTCAAATTATAAGTCGACGGCCGCCAACACCTACTAATTGAATTACGTGTCCACGGCCGCACAAATTTGCTTCTACGGCCGCAGGTTGGCCACCCCTGTCATACAGGTACCACCATTTCTGCTTCTCTCTGATCAATCAACACACGGTACAATCCTTCATTAAGATTTCAAGGCATTCAATAAGACCGGTACCCCAAATTTACCAAGATATCAATGCATTGGGGTTAAGTAGGTGACGAGATAGCGTGGTTGTTAAACTGTGGGACCTGTCTATCTCGATATTGAATTCATGTGGGTCGCGGCCTCGAAATTTGAAATTGGCCCGCGACCCGTTTTCAGTTGGCGACACCTGACATAATCGGTGTTTTACAAAAGCCTAGAAGTGTGCGCCGTGCTACAAGTCGGCGGTGACGGAATCAAAAATAAGAAATATCGGCCTGCTGTAAATGACCATTGTCGTCGACAAACACCATTATTACCACAAATGACATTAGGGTTCAGTACATCGTAAATGCCGAAAATGCAAGTCTTCTCGCTTCGACGAACTTACGCGTAAGCTCCACCCTCGCTCGCTGTACATACATATGTATAAAAAACATACAATCACTGAAATGTATGTGAGCAAGTAGTGGGGAATCTCGGAAGACTGGGGCCGGCGGGCCACATTATCATGTAAGACGAAAAACTGTCCGCGGGCCGGATCCGGCCCGCGGGCCGTATGTTGCCCACCCCTGGTATAAGGTCAATGTACATTGTACACACTGTAGGCAGCATCATCAATTTATTTTGGTGCAGAGTGGTACAGTTAATTCTCGCGTGCTTGAGCATGACACATGCGCACTTTGAAAGATGGTAATGAATGTAAACATACGGCTATTCGTTTTCCCCAAAATTAATCAAGGTAATCAAATCACATCACAAACCGCTAAGGGGTCCGTGGACTTCAGCTTGGAAACCATTGATTTAATGATAAACCCCTTCAGACGGATTTGCAAAGGCTGTCACTGCTTTTGGACCGCCCGCCGTTCAATGTCTATAATTCCACAGAGGTTAATTCACCGTAACTGCCGGTTATAGCGTCATGTAGATTTATTGCTTTATAATTAATGGTAGGCATCGAGTCGAATTTCAATTATGCTGAAATAGAGGAAACCCCTCTCTCCCAAAAAGGGCCATTGTATCCCAGGAGTCAACGATTTCGAGACCATGCAGCATTGCCAAGGACTTTTCAACCGCTGTTTAAACTTTAAATACACCTAGAAATACATTGATTCATGCTCATAAATCACTCAGTTTACGACCCTATCTGTGCTACCTGACGTTTTCCTCTTCAGTCAGTCTATTTGCGATCACGCATCCAGCAGTACCAGCGCCAACTGTAATGAAATGGTACGTATAACCAACCTCGTGAAGTCCAATCAAATATACTAACCTATTATGAAATCATATTCCTTTTCGGCCTGTTCAATTATTATATCTTCCCGAAGCATACGCGAAAGTATGACAAATAAGAGTGCAGCTGATGCCAATATCAATTTCATTTTCCTCGAATACCGGTACAATATTATATGGGCGGTATGAAATGAAATATGCGATCAATGTGTCGGTAGGCCTATTCCGCAATAGAAATTCACTCGTTGGATATACCAACTTTTGCCGCAGGATATAGTCTTTAGCGCACATTATTGAATCTTATCTGTGTGAACTGGAATGCCGAACAAACTGAATTGCATCCCGAGGACAATCTCATTTCAATAACCAGGTGGTCATTACATGCTCTTCGTGGGAACAGAAATCTTGGGTATTAGGGAAATCACGGAACATTTTTTATGATCGGTATACCGTGCCATCTTATCTCTTATCAAGAACACGTTGAAATAAATCTTCGGGAATTCGGACAAATATGGCACACCGCCAACACTCAATACCATTCGAGTTCGTACGATCGCCATTCGGGAGGACTTGTTTGTTTCGGGAAGACCAATTTCGGCATTGGCTGCACGTTATTTCGTTGTAAATAATCGCATATCGTACTCTGGAGGATGTCAAGAACGGGGATATTTTGACAATGAACGAATGGATTGATTAAAAAGTCGTTACCGATTTTAAAATGAGCAAATTTGAAATCAAATATTTATAATCATTGTCAGCAGTAAAGAATAGCATGGAGCCATTAGGTCATCTTTCGGCAGACCTAACCTTACAGCACAAAGTTTCTACAGGGTTAATTCGAGTTGTTTGAAATAGGTCAATTTTGTTTGCAATAAGGTCAGTTTTGTTTGAAGTAAGGTCAGTACCATGTTCGAAAGGCGGATAGTCATGTTTGAGATAAGATCAGTCGCTATATTAACTAGGTGAGCTGCAGTACCAACATATCCCAGGCAAGCTGTCCGAACACGCCCCAGACACGATGCCCGAGTGTCAACACAATCCGAACACACCCAAGACACCATGTCTGAATGGTAACACAGGCCGAACACACCTCAGACATGATGCCCGAACACGTCCCAGACACGACGTCCGAGTGTAAACACAGTTCGAACACACCCCAGAGGGAGTGTTCAAATATACCCAGAGGGAGTGTGTTCGGACATGATGTCTGAGGTGTGTTCGGCCTGTGTTGCCATTTGGACATGGTGACTTGGGTGTGTTCGGACATCATGTCTGAGGTGTGTTCGGCCTGTGTTGACACTCGGTCATCATGCCTGGGATGTGTTCGGATTGACCTCATTTCAAACATGAGACTGATCCCATTTCAAACATGACTGACTGTCCTTATTTCAACATGAGACTGTCCTTATTTCCGGAGGTGGTCAGTAACGAAGTACTTCTACTTTTTTGAAGTACTCAAGTACTTTTCCGCTACTTGGGTACTTACTCAAGTAGATCTAATTTTCCGCTACTTCTACTTCATAATCTTTTGTGATCTACATACTCACTTTTCGCTATTTTCAGTTTGTCAAGTAGAAGTAGTTTTAACCTCCTTTCCGAAAAATTGGCTGAGGAATTTCGGGGCTGTTTTCACGGAGTATCACCATTTAATTTTCATAAAAGTTGAGCAAAGTCGATAATTTTCGTCGCGCTTCGCGCACATAGGATATGGAGTGACCAGTATGATTTTAGCATCGGTGAATATAATTTAGGTTCCGTGGTTCCGTTCACACATTATTGTTACCCATATGAAATATTTCATCACAGTATATAAGGCCCATCATAGCGTTTGAAATTGATGTTTCACAATCTAGCATTTACTTATCATATCGCAATCTAGCAGTCCACGGCGTGTCTTAATCTCGGATAGTGGACTCTTTGTGGACTTTTTTAGCTTTAGACCTGTTTTAGCATACCACCTTTGAAACTTTCTGGACTAAAAACATGAAATACATTTTCCGCTTTTAGAAGTAGTATGTATATTTCTCTTTCAATTCCCAGTATCATACTTTGAGTTCTAATTAGTTTCTGTTCTTTTGTCTGGAGAACATACATGTTGAAGAATAAAAGCAAGTGTAGTAATGCTTTCAATTTCCGGAAATAAAGCTACACAATATGGCATTTTTACGATCCTTCACGTTTTTATTAATGTTTACTAATCGCGCAAACTGTTTACACCATATCCGATACAACTTCTCCGTATTGCTCTTCGACTAAACTACGGGCCTTATAATTTAGGTGAGGGCGCCATACCATGATATTTTGTAAAACTGGCTGTTCGAGTAAACAGAGATTAGTATCGCGTTTTCATATCAATACTATATCATTTTCATCCCATGATGTGGACGAATGCTTATGCTGTCGATAATTTGATACCTCCTGGTATGGATCAAACGAATCATGCTCTGCACCTTTCGCATTGCTCAATTTGCAGTTTTTGACAATTCACGCGAACGAATTGGGATCATTTTCACATCTACCTACTTAATTGAGTAGATTTAAAGTCAGTCAATTACACTTCTACTTTAAGTAGTTTTCGGTTGCTTGTAGAAGAAGTATTTCCACTCGTACTTGAGTAGATTCTTTTCGTCGCTACCTCTACTTCTACTTGAGTAACTTTTTCGACTACTTTGACCACCTCTGTTATTTCAAACATGACTTTGACTATCCTTATATCAAACATCAGTCTGACCTTATTTCAACCATGACTAACCTTATTTACATCGTGTCTAGGGTGTGTTCGGTCTGTGTTGCCATTCGGACATGGTGTCTGGGGTGTGTTCGGACATCAAGTCCGAGGTGTGCTCGGACTGTGTTGCCATTCGGAAATGGTGTCTGGGGTGTGTTCGGACTAAGTTGACACTCGGACATCATGTCTGGAGGGTGTTCGGACATCATGTCCGGGGTGCATTCGGCCTGTGCTGTCATTAGGACATGGTGTCTGACTGCAGAGGTGGTCAAAGTAGTCAAGAAAGCTAGTCAAGTGGAAGTAGTAGAAGTAGCGACGAAAAAATCTACCCAAGTACGAGTAGAAGTACTTCTTCCATAAGCAAGCTAAAACTTCTTGAAGTAAAAGCACAATTGACTGACTTCAACTCTACTCAAGTAAGTAAGTAGTTATGAAAACGATCGTAGCTCGTTCGCATGGATTGTCAAAAGATGCAAATTGAGCTATGCTGAAGGTGCCGAGCTTGATATATATCGAAATGCATACCAGGAGGTAGTCAATTTTTGAGAGCATAAGCATTCGTCCGCATCATAGGATGAAAGTGATAGTAGTGATATGGAAATGCGATACTAGTCCTCTATTTACTCGAACAGCACGTTTTAGAAAATATCATGGCATGCCGCACTCCCCCATATTAAGGCCCGTAGTTTAGTCGAACAGCAATACGAAGAAGTTGTATAGGATACGGTGTAAACACTTTGCGCGATTAGTAAATGTTAATAAAAAAATATGGTGGATCGTGAAAATAGCATTTTGTGTAGCTTTATTTCCGGAAATACAAGGCATTGCTACACTTGCTTTTATACTACAACATGTATGTTATCCAGACAAAAGAACTGATATCAATTAGAACTCAAAGTATATGATAATGGGAATTGAAAGTGAAATATGAATACTAATTCTAAAAGCGGAAAATGTATTTCATGTCTTTAGTCCACTAAGTTTCAAAGGTGGTATACTAAAACAGCTCTAAAAAAACTAAAAAAATGTCAGAGTCCACTTTCGAGATTAGGACACGCCGTTGACTGTTAGATTACGATACGTCAATTCTAGATTGCGAAACATCAGGTTCAAGCGTTATGATGAGCCATATATACTGTGATGAAATATTTCATATGCGCGAAGGGTGACAATGCGGTATGAACGGAACCACGCCAACCCGCTACTTAAATTATATTCACCGATACCTTCGTAAAATCATACTGGTTACTCCGTATCCACTGAGCGCGAAGCGCTACGAAAATTCTGGCCTTTACTCAACTTTTATGAAAATTAAATGTTGATACCCCGTGAAAGCAGACACAAAATTGCTCTGGCTATCTTCCTGATGTGAGGATTAAACTACTTCTACTTGACAAATTGAAAATAGCGAAATGTAAGTAGATCACAAAATATTACGAAGTAGAAGTAGCGAAAATCAGATCTACTTGAGTAAGTACCAGAATTAGGGGAAAACTACTTGAGTACTTCGAAAAAGTAGAAGTAGTTCGTTACTGACCACCTCTGTGTCTGAGGTGTGTTCAGCCTGTGTTGCCGTTCAGACATGGTGCCTTGTGTCTGTTCGGACTGTGTTGACACTCCGACATCGTGTCTGGGGCGTGTGGGGACATCATGTCTGATGTGTGTTCGGCCTGTGCTGCCCTTCGGACATGGTGTCTGAGGTGTATTTGGCCTGTGATACTATTCAGCCTTGGGTGAGTTCGGATTGTGCTGACACTAGGACATCGTGTCTGGGTCGTGTTTGGACATCATGTCTGGGATGTGTTCGGACTTGGTTACCACTGGGAAATCGTACCTTGGATATGTTGGTTCTGCAACATATAGTGAATAGACCTTATAGTGAATATCGCGACTGACCTTATTTCAAACGTGAGACCGACCTTATTTCAAACATGACTATCCTTATTTCAAACATGAGACTGACCTTATTTCAAACAAAACTGACCTTATTTCAAACAAAACTGACCTTTACATATAAATCGAACCGACCCTTCTCCAAAGTTTTAGTATCTGTTGAAACGCTCGGTTCACGAAGCTTTCAGAATTGCAGCAAAGATTTCTAGAAAGTATCCCAGCCAACTGTTAGTAAAGTATTGAGCGCATTTTGAGATGCAATGCTTTCGATAGCTCCAAAATTCATTTGAAAGCCAACAAATGACATGGAAGTCGTTGACGCCAAACGCTGTAATAAAGAGCTTTATAAAATTTTATACTCGCTTACAGGCAAGCATTTGTGATTAGACAGCGCCCTTACTGTTTCAATAGCTGCAAGATAGCCGTGACGATCAAAACCATAGTGTCCTATATGGTATCGACACAGGCAAATCTCACGCCTCAGTGAAATTGTATTACGTCACCATTTCCATTTGGCTACAGGCAATTTGTAGGTCATTTTTGACCCGCTTGCCGAGCATTAAATTAATGAAACAGGTATCAATCGAAAGCTGACTCTGCACTGATTACGGAAATATAAATTTTATTCCGCTCGTGGCCCTGGAACTCCCACAATCAGCCTCGAATTTTTCATTGTTATGGAGATTGGCTTTGGGACGCAACAGTGCTGTCTGGCGAAACGAGAGAGTAGCTCAAGAGAAAAAGAGCCAGACAGTATTGTTCAGCATTGTTGCGTCCCAATGCCAATCTCCATAACAATGAAAAATTCGAGGCTGATTGTGGGAGTTCCAGGGCCACGAGCGCAATAAAATTTATATTTTCGTAATCAGTGCAGAGTCAGCTTTCGATTGATACCCGTTTTACCAAATTTAATGCTCGACAAGCCGGTCAAATATGACCGTCAAATTGCCTGTAGCCAAATGGAAAGTGTGACGTGATACGATTTCACTGAGGCGTGAGATTTGCCTGTGTCGACACCATATAGGACACTATGATAAAAACAATTAAAACACATTGCTGATAGCGCACGGTAATTGCAATGTCATAATCGAGCCGCTATAAGTAGTGAAGTTAGCTGGGTTATACGCAGACCAATCCCAGAAGGCCACGTCGCCCTAATTGCCACGCCTATATGACGCCCATTGCCGCACCTATAGGACACCCCTTGCCACATCATCAGCATCCATTGCCACATCATCTGCTACGTCATCAAAGCCACATCATCAAGCGTCACATCTATATAACGCCCATTGCCACACCGTCATGATTATGCTTACTGAGCTGCTTTTGAGAATATGAATTCTCGCGTAATACACTAAACGTTGAACTAGATTTCATAACGTCATCACAGAGGAATCAGTCAACTATCTTGCTCTAGGTTCTAGGTTCGATCCCCGTAGTCACCACATTTCATACGATTCAGCGCTTTTCGTATCTTCTAACACTTTACTCAGTCTCATTGAAATAGCATTGTATAGTGTACGATTTTATTTCGAAAAAAGAGCATATCAATGATATCGTTGATCGTTATTGCGTCGATTCGCGTGCTGAAATCCTCCAGATCGGTTGATGTTTCGAGGTACACCGCTTTGCTGCCATCCGACGCTGCGATCCGAGTTCTTGCGTTCGATCTGACCGTTTTGTTTGATGTAGCGATCGTTGGCTTGTAGTATATACGATACGAGCGGAAGGTCGGGATTAGGAACAACTACGCTGGGCGAATAGATGACGAATTCGTCAGCTGGATTCAGAGGTTGATAATGCTCGATCCCGTCGCGAGTATACGTAACGACCAGACCTCCTTCATGCTTCAGAGTGGCTCGATATTTCTGAATGGTCCCGTTTGTGGAATGTACAAAGAGTTGATCCGAGGTCAATTCTGCTCCATTCGAAGCTTCGATACGTAATTTTGTGATGTCATTAAAAAGATACAAGTCTTTTCTATAGGGCCCCTGAGCCAGAATAGTATCTCCACGGATTGCTAGACTCATTCTTTGAAAAGAAATATCAAACATAAGTACAACAGTCATTACGCAATTCCACCTCGCCATCAAATTTAGTCGAACCTCTTCTTATATTAGGTGTCGCATAACAGACATTACGAATATATTGTAACCCCTTGCGCTTTATGAGAAAAGGACACGTAGGATAAAACTTTGCGTGCTCGAGCCAGGGGTCATCGCACGGCAACCAATTTTGAAACAGCCCACCACACGAGAAACACTTTAAATGATCCTTATAGCCCAAATAGAACAATCCGCAGTCTGCGAGCTCGGTTCCAGAGGTATTGATATTATCCGGCCACCGCATAAATGTGCTTAGTCTACGAGCATAGCGTACCATGTTATAGAAAACGGGGTCATTCAACGGGGAGACAGTTACATCTCTATGCTTCGCATAGCATTCATAAATCTTTTCTCCTCTGTTATTTATCATAGCTTGGTACTGTTCAATGGGACCCGTCCGAGTTTCATCTTCGCTTATATCTATGCTACTTGTGGTACCGATGCAAGCGCAGTTTAATGCAGCATAATTTGTAGGATCCACACTACGCTTAGGTAGCGAATCGCTTTGATCAATGTTCGACATTGCTATCCAAATTGATATACTCTCATGATTAGTATGCTTTATATAGATATTGAGCTATGCACCATCGAAAAATGTGCTTGGTACCGATCGAATGATAGGCCCCGAGGTCATATCACGGAAATTAGAACGTCTACTGCTCACAGAAAAAGACACGTACCTCATATCCGTTCCTGGTACGTATTATCATTAATTAGAATGCTAGTAAGAATGCCACGAGTACAATCACGCGCTCTCCGCGTGCAAAGCGCATGTAGTTCACTATATAACAGAGGCTCGAATACGAACTAAACTATACTGCAAAAAGGATGTCGACAATGGAGAAAGCAAGCGACGTAGTTAGCGAATCAACAACTATGATTCCTGATAATCAAGCAGATACATTACCGATTGGTGATTTCGATTCCGATGTCGATGCAGAATTGATCGAAGTTACGATTGCAGCTGAAAAGAGTAAAGAGGCGGAAGCTAGTGATGGTGACGTAACAATTATTGATGAGGCAGTGGCGCAATCTGATGAGGCTCCCTCAGCTGACGTGATGACTCCAATCAATATCGGTATAGCACGACCGGTGATGGGACCAAGTGAACCTAAATCTAAGCGCAGACTCGACTTCGATAAGAGCATACTACCAGTTGGTGCTCAATTTATGTCTCCACAGAGTACTGATAACTCGACAGCTGTGACCAGTGCTCAAAGCCCGCCTCACTCACCGATCATCGCCCCATGGAGAGTTTATTCGTCCCCTTTTCGCAATAAGCGACGTCGTATCGCTAATAACGTATTGGACGAGGAAAAGTTTGATGGTCTGATTTATAATTTGGATTACCCTCTACTTATGATTGATGATGGTGTACTATTTTTCCGTTCTCTTGAGCAGAATATCGAGGAGGTGTTGTTCGTTGATCGAAAACGGAGCCCTAATTTTCTCCGTGCTGTGTTCATTATCACTCTAATGGAGGGTCATATGCATAAGAAATATTTTGCGCCTCACTTCTTTATAGAAGGCAAAAATCAAACAGGGAAAGAAGTGTTGATCGATTTGTTGCTCTCTGATGATATCGCCAACTTCCTATATCCTTCTCATCCGAATCTAGAGGCATTCAAATTTCACAGTACCGAGAAATCTATTTCAGTGATGCGCAATTGCGGGTCTTTATTTTTCGATAACAAGATGTTGCAGGAAGCCATTATGTACGTTCATCGCGGTCCTTTGCAGTCTGCTTACGGACAAGTAAAGCCGTCGTCGTTTTGGCTCGTATCTGAAATTCAGAATGGCAGTGATGTTATGTTACGCAATTTGGGTGGGATGTTTCAGTCTAGCACAGTCATTATTCGCTTTGGTAATCAGTGTTATCCTTGCTATTTGCCTGAGATGAATAAGCATGCTCGCCGTAAAATCATACATGATATATTTGGTCGTACATTCATACCGTCAGATTCCGAATTTGAGAGCGATTCCTCTTATGTTGAAAACGATGTGCATGCACGTGAATTTTATGCGAAATTCGATGAACTCAAACGACAGTACAATGACTGGTATATTTGATTTGTTTTCTCAGATTATTATGGAACCTTATAATTGTGGTAAAGATCTAAATATGTTGTTACAACAATATGGTTCGGGAGATACAAGACGTACGCGAGATGCTACGACCGCTACCTTTGAAGGTTTCGTTGATGATGATATCAAGAGAGTTGCTACTTGGCGAAAAATGGTCTCATTGGAAGGATACGGGGAATGGCAAAAAGATTTTCTCGTTATAGCAAAAAACGTGCTTAAAGATATCGATAAATTTGCTCCCAGCACCGATGAACTGCGTAACTTAGAAAATATCAAATTTCTGTTCCTTTATGAAGCTTTCAAGTGTAAATTGCGTTTGAAATACGGAATAAATTTATGAATGTGTATTTTTGCAGAATATAGCTTAAAATATATGGCTCGTCGAAGACGCTACGAGGAAGATGCTAGCTTTATCATCGATGACTCGCTCGGTTTTGATAACGACGCAACAGAGGTTTTGCAATCGCACTCCAACTCGATTATCGATTCCGAATGGATTAACAGCAGGAGGGTTGCGAGGGGTGCAAGAGAGGTGATCAATGTACGTCTGGTCGCAAGAGGTATGAATGATATTCATGCGCGTATGTCATCGATATACCCGAGAAGATTGCGCCAATACAAAGTGAACTATGCATATGGCTTCTTGCTGTATAATCGAGAGACAGAAAGACATAGCTATTTTCATCCGCAATCAACCCATGCTGTTTTGGATCTCCCGAGACCTATACTTTCACGCGGGGACTTTGACCGTTTCATCAACGAAATCGATCTATCAGCTGCTTACGAACAAGCGAGACAAGCCAGACCAGACACTAAGTTTTATTGCGTTGCTATATTACATATTCAATTTTTCTTGTATGAAATGCCCCGAGTTTTATTGGGCTGCCCTAGTGCATCGATATCGAGCGAGGCAACAAAATGTCGTCATATTATGACGTTTGTTCGACATCAGGACGGCACACAACTGAACGATTCGCTATGCCTCTTCCGTTGTTTATCCCATTTCATCAAGAAAAAACGAGATGAGAAGCATGTTGGACTATTGGTATCTCAATTTCGTGAACGTCACCGTATCCCTATTGATGACGGTGTACCGCTCGATGAGTTGAGTAAAGTTGAGGAATGTTTTCACGTAAAGATACTTGTCTATGAAAAACGTGATCATCAAGCATTTTTATTGCGACAGTCTGAAGCGGACGGCCCAGTGGTTCATATACACATGGAAAGTGCACATTCTTGCCTGATCACGAACATCGAACTTTATTCCCAGACATTCTTTTGTGAATCGTGTAAAGTTTTCTTTAAGACTAAGGATAATTTAACGCGTCACCTAAAACGCAAATGCACAACGTCTCAAGGACGGAAATATGTCAGCGGGGTATACCGACCTAAACCCACCGTATTCGAGCAATTGGAATCCGAAGGTATTTTCGTTGAGGAACAAAAGAGATTCTTCCCATACCGTATGTGTTTTGACTTTGAATCCATGCTCGTGAAGGATGGGCTCAGAGCTAATTCTGCAAAAGTAGAATATGTTAATCGGCACGTCCCCGTCTCAGTTTCCTTATCGAATAACGTCACGAATGAAACGAAGACTTTCATATCAGACGGTTGCCCGCAGACGTTAATCGATGAAATGATCGGGGAAATTTATCGCGTACAGGAACTCGCCTCAGCTGAAATGCGAGAATCTTTTGCCAATGAAATAATCGAACTTGAGAATTTGATTGAAGAACGGAAATTGATCGATCCCTCTAATAGAAGATCCTATTTGAATAATATCTCGCTTCGACTCCATACGTGGCTCGACCAGATACCCATAATCGGTTTCAATTCTTCGCGTTATGATCTGAATTTATGCAAGAAATATCTAATCAAATCCTTGTACAAGGAAAGCGGATTCTTCGTTTTGAAAAGGAACAGCGCCTATTTGACAATCGCAACGCACAGATTAAAATTTCTGGATATTTCGCTATTCCTGAGTCCGGGTTATAGTTTGGACGCTTACATGAAGCTATACGGGGATGGGGTAAACGCAAAATTTTATTTCCCCTACGAATATCTCGATAGCATCGAGCGTCTTGATGAAACGTCGCTACCGAGCCATGAATCGTTTTACAACGCGTTCCGCAATTCGAATATAACGGAAGAGCAATACGCAGAATGCGTCGCTGTATGGGAACGCGAGGGTATGACCACATTCCGTGATTTTCTCCGGTATTACAACGAAGGTGACGTCATTGGCTTCTTAACCGCGCTGAATAACAATTTCGAATTTTACAAAACGCTTGGCATCGATATGTTCAAGGGTAACGTGAGCCTTCCGAATATAGCGAGTAGACTGATGTTTCGTGATTGCTACGATATCACTCTTCTGAATAAGGCCAATGCTGACCTTCACGAAACGATTCTGAACAACTTGGTAGGAGGTTTATCACAGATAACGTCACGATACGCTATGGCAGATGAAACGAAAATACGCAGTCTTCGCTACGGTGACAGTGCTAAAACCGTCAAGAAAGTAGTAGGATATGACGCAAATGCCCTCTATTTGCAATGCATAAATCAAAATATGCCAACGGGTTACCCTATAAGGTGGATTTATGATGAGGAAAAGAAAAAATTCCATAAACAGCGCGTTTGGCCTACTCATGCGGAGCGCGAATGGTTGGAATACGAAAGTCACGTTCGTGACATCAAAATTCAGCACGCGTGGAACGGTAGTCAAGTGAGAATCGGAAATAAACGCCTATTTGTCGACGGGAACGCCGGTAAACTCATCTTTCAGTACGATGGGTGCTATTACCACGCTTGTAGGAGCTGTTTCCCCGATAAAGAGAACACCGAGAGGCGTGAACTCACCAAACAAAACACGGAATATTTGGAAAAATTGGGATATACCGTTATCCGAATGAAGGAGTGCGTTTGGACGAATATGAAACGAGACCCTGAAATTGCGCAATTTGTCTCAAAGTTCGAGCGTAAAGTCACGAAAGCTTATTATCTCACTGAGGCGCAGTTGCTCAAGCGCACGCTCGACGGGTCGTTTTTCGGTGCAATCGAGTGTGACATTCATTGTCCCGACCATTTAAAATCGAAATTCGAAGAGTTACCTCCTTTTTTCAAACATATGGAAGTAAATGAGTGCGATATCGGTGAACATATGCGTGAATACGCCAAGGAAAACAATATTAAGTTTCCGAAAAAATTTCTGGGCTCTAGTTATTTCGCGAAAAAACAGTTGTTTAATACGGATTTGCTTCAATGGTACTTGAAAAGCGGCATGATCGTGACTCGCGTATTCCAAGCTGTCGAATATGAACCAAAACAAGTTTTCACACCCTTCGTTGAGCGGGTATCCTCTGAGCGTCGCAAAGGCGATGTCCTCCCAAAAGATCCGGCCCGTGAAATGGAGGCGTTGACCTGGAAGACGATTGGAAATAGTGCTTTTGGCCGCACTATTCAAAACCCTAATAAATATAGGGAACACGAATACGTTACGTTGGAAGAATTACCATCGCGCGTTGAAAAAAAATTTTTTGTCGATGCTGTTGAAATTGATAAGAGCGATGAGGGCTTGCTCGAAGTAGCTACGCGTCCGCTAAACATTTGTCACGAAAACCCAATCATTGTGGGCTTCTTTATATTCTGCTGTGCCAAGCTGAGAATGCTCCAGTTTCTATATGACTGCCTACATGTGTATTTGGACGATAGCGATTGGGGTTTTCTCGAAACAGATACTGATTCGGCGTACATAAGCTTAAGCTCCGATACGATCTATTCTCTCATCAAGCCTTCCATGAAAAAACAATTTTTTGAAAATCACGACAAATGGTTCGTGGCTCGCGCATGTGCAGAGCATAAATGCGATTTTGAACGAGATCCCGTTGGTTTTAAAACTGATAAAGCTTGCTGCATTGAGGTTCGCAATTACTCGAAACGTATACCGGGTTTATTCAAAGAAGAGTGGATCGGAGATGGGTTTATAGGGCTCAATTCCAAGACCTATTATTGCAAAGGCGACACCGATAAGTACAGCTCGAAAGGGCTTCAAAAAACGGCCAACAAAACTTTCAAAGATTTCAAAGGCATTCTTCAAAATAGGTCGATCACGGGTGGCGTCAATAGTGGTTTTCGTTGCTATGGGAGCGATATGTTTACGTATAAGCAATATCGAAGTGCATTGAGTTATGGTTATTATAAAAGGATTGTGCTTGATGATGGAATTCATACATTGCCTTTATCTCTGTAATAAATGGATCGAATACGTACATTGCATGCTCCGTTTCGGATGATCGTGGCTGGTCCGAGCAGTAGCGGGAAGAGTTATTTTACTTATGAGTTGGTGAAGAACGCAGAGAAGATGATTAGACCGGCTCCTGAAAAAATTGTATGGCTGTATAATAATTATCAGGCGTTGTACGATAAAATGAAAGGGGTAGAATTTTCGCAAGGGCTCTCCGAGCTCAAAAAGTTACAGAAAGGAAATAGGCACGTTCTCTTGGTGATCGACGACATGATGACGGAAGCGAAAGAGGCCAGAGATCTATTCACTCGATACAGCCACCACGCAAAGATCAGTGTCGTGTTCATTTGTCAAAATTTGTTCTATAGGGGTCAAGGCTTTCGGGATATGACCCTGAGCGCGAGCTATATCGTGATATTTAAAAATCCTCGTGATGCGAGTCAAATCAGTTTTCTTTCACGTCAAATGTTCCCTGATAAAGCCGGATTCCTTACGGAGGCTTATAAAAAGGCAACTCGAAAACCGTTCTCGTACATACTGGTTGACGTGACGCAAGAGACAGACGAAAATTATCGTCTTCGCAGCAAGATATTCCCACATCAAAAGTTGACGGTATATCAAGAATAAATACAGCTCGCGCTGCGGATTTTAGGGCATTCAGCATGTCGAAGAGGGGAAGTAACATATCTCGAAAACGATTGAGCGACTATCACGTTAAATTAAAACTTTTGAAAAACGCTAAAGGGAAACAGCGAAAAGAACTTTTATCGAACAATCACTTTTTAAGTTGCGTTTGCCAGTGCGTTCATAACTTGGCTTCGGGGACAGTACGTATCTCCCCGTCTAGAAAGTTGAGGCTTGGAAAACACAAATCCGATATCAGACAATTGCTAGCGCAAAAAACTCGCAGAGGTCAACGGAGGGTGCTACAGAAGGGTGGATTCCTCTCAGGTATAATAATTATGATAAAATAGCAACTTTTTTCTAAGCAGTCTGTTTTAGCTATATTAGGCGCTGCAATCCCCGTCATCGGGAGTCTGTTGGGTAAACTTTTCGGGAAGAATGCGTGAACTACAATTCCCTGCATTTCGAAGCAAGGACGAATGGGAAAAGAAATTTGATAAACATATATCGAAAATTAAAAGCTCTCCATTGAATGCTTCCGAGAAACTAGCTCTGTATAGGCATGGTATTGCTCAACTGAGAAACTTGAGAAAAGACGTAGACGCAGCGACCGCCCGCCCTCCCGCCGCACACACGGGGCTCGCGAGCCCCGTAGCGAAAGAAAAGCGCCCGCAAAAGAAACGCCCGCGCCGGATTCCACAACCTTCGTTTCCCTGGCTTTATAAGAGACAGCGTAAGCCTAATCCCCGTATATACGGGAAAGAATGGGAGACGTAGACTATTTTGATCCGAAACAGCCCAACTCGTACAGGGGTGCTTATTTGCAAAAGGAAAAAGAATGGCTTAAAGGACAAGATACTTATACTTTTCATTTTCCGTTACGTAAGAAATTTAGGCGTGAACGTGTAGTGGTCTCCGGTATCAATGCTCAGTTTCAGAGCGATTTGATGGATCTGCAATCTATTTCAAAGTACAATAGCGGTTTTCGTTTTGTGGTGGTCGTGATTGATATTTTTAGCAAATACCTTTGGATGATAGCGATTAAAAATAAAACTGCTTCAAGTATGATTTCTGCTTTCAAACGTGTGTTTCGTGAACGCGTACCGTTAGTGTTACAAACCGATCAAGGTAGCGAATATACCAATCGCGCTTTCCAGAACTATCTAAAGGAGAACAAAGTTAGATATTTCTATACGAGGAGCGAATTAAAATCGTCTGTCGTCGAAAGGGTGATTCGTACTATGAAGGCGATTATGTATCGATTTTTCACAAAAAATAACACGAGGAATTACGTGAGCGCTCTCGATGACTTTACTTACTCCTACAACAGGACGTACCATCGTAGCATTGCCATGGCCCCAAACCAAGTAAATTCGTCTAATCAGGAATCGGTTTGGAGAAGACTTTACGGATTTCAAGAAGCTAAACAACCCGACCTCGCTGTAGGAGTACCCGTCCGTATATCGAAAATTCGAAATCTTTTTGAGAAAAGCAGCCTACCCAACTGGCAACGGGAAATTTTCTATATCGCAGACGCCCAAAAGGGGGATCCCCCAATGTATCGCTTACGTGATTACGGTGGTGAAGTCATACAGGGTAGATTTTATAGAGAGGAGCTCCAACGCGTAAAAGAACCGCAAACTTGGCGTGTCGAGAAGATTATAAGAAGGCGTAAACGCGCGGGACGAGAACAGTATTTAGTACGCTGGTTGGGATATGGAAGTGGATTCGACAGCTGGGTCGATAAGAAGGATATCGTCTAGTCGGAACCTTTATCAGTTTTTGGCGCAACTAGTAATCATACTGGTCATCGTATCGTTCTCTCTCTATAATCTTACCATTTCGAATGGGAACAAAGAGCTTTGGATATCACTGCTCTCCTCTTGCGTTGGTTATATGCTTCCGAATCCCAAGCTCAAAATATGAGCTACGTCACGCTATTTTCGAACGCTTCCATGGATAAATTTCCTGATAATACAACAGCGAGTTATTGCGTTGAATTGGACGTCCCGAAAAACGTGGAAGATACAGAAGTTTCTCTGGCTGAGATCTCCTTCCCTACGGATTATCAAAAACAGTATAGGATCACGAAGAATAGGTATGGGATCAGATCGCAAAAGAGAACAAGAAAATTTCATTTTAAATTGGGAGAATACGACTCGTTATATGACATGTATAGATCGTTGGAAAGAGACAATCCTGATGCAAAAGTAACATGTTTCCCTGAAAATCATAGTATGTCTATCTCTATACCTCATAACGAGGTAACCGACAAATTGCGACCAGAGACGGACATAGGGCATAGTAGCTTGCTACGCCTCGGAGAATTGTACGGTGCTCTTATGCATAAGGAAACGAAGGAGGAGTTATTGGTGTTTCATTTCCCGAATACTAATTGTACATTGTGGAATTATTTTTTCACCGAGGGTATCATTCATTTGAACTTTCGCATGCGACATGATCCGACTATCGATTTCGTTTATGTTCATTGTAATATCATTGAGCCACAAGAAGATAGTGGTAGGCTCTTACCGTTGTTACGCGTCGTACAGGTGAATAATCGTAAATCATTTTCGAAATATTACACGAAGCCTTTTTATTTCCCTGTTAATATAAATAGGCTAGAACGCGTCGAAATATCGCTACTTGATGAGAAGGGTGAGAAAATACCCTTTCGAAGTTCTCCTTCGAGTGTTGTATTGCATTTTCGTAGACGGGGAGTTGCATTATGAAATATATTCATATTACGTCACACGAGTCTGATTTTACTATCGATCTCGCGAAACCGATAGATTCTGGTGAATGGGAGATAGGGCTTGCCGAGTTGTCTTTTAAAAATAATTTTCAGCCCACGTTCGAGCCTTACGACGGCTTATTATGGTACGTGAATGATGCGGAAGGCGATAATAATTTTTATTATTTCCCGGCTGGTGATTATCATGATAAAATTAGTTTGATGAAGCGTATCAATCACGATCAGAAAAAAAGCACGATTTATTTGGGTAGATGGTTCTGGTCCGGTCTTGATAGCGGGACCTTACAAGAGTTCTAGCGGTCCGAGACTTTTTAAGGATAATAGAAACCCCGTTCTCAGAGGAGGCGCTCGTTCGGAGGTAGACCTAGATGGTGGATTACATAGACGAAGAAAAATTCACTTTCAAGGGGAACCTGTGTCCGTGACCAACGTTTTAGTTTATACGGATGTCATCACCCCTCAAATTGTAGGTGATACGAGTGCGCCTCTACTACGCAATATCCGCGTTACGACAGGAATAGATGAATATCAGCATATGCTATTCAAAAAAATATATTTCTTTCCTCTGAATACGGAGCGAGTAAGCGAGATACGCGTTATGCTTCGTAATGATAAAGGCGAAGCTATAAAGTTTGGGAACGCACCTCTTCATCTCACACTTGCTTTGAGACATCATGAGGAGTCATTATTGCTGTGATCGGGAGGCGTTCAGAAACTATTATCACCAACAGAGCGGTGGTGATATCAATTTTTTTCGGGGTAAAGTGCAGAGAGGTCATGGACTTGGAAACTTATTTCGTTCGTTCGGAAGAAGCGTTATGCCCCTAATTTCGAAAGGTGCAAAATCACTCGGGAAGCGTCTACTACATACCGGTGCGCAAGTAGCCTCTGATGTTCTTAATGGAGAGAATGTCGGCGATAGTCTTAAAATACGCGGAAAAGAAGCCGCTGGGAACGCTCTCGATTCTTTACTGAGAAAAAGAAAAATGCCAAGACGGAGTCGTAAGATCACGAAAAAGAGACGTCGCAAAGATATTTTCGATTAAATATATATTACACGACGATAAGCATCATTTGTTACTTGAGACTTGATAGATGGCGGAGTTAATTCATGTACAGTCCCCAGAGGGGGTACATCCCTCATTGGATTTATTTCACATTCCCGCGACACAGACTAGCGTTGAAAAGAAAAGAATCATCAAGATAGCGCCGATTTCGAACAACTCCAGCGTGATAACATTCCGCTTTGAGGGGTCAGAAGACTTTATCGATTTGAGCGAGAGCTATTTCTTATTTCATTTACAATTAAAGAAAGGTGGCGAAGCAATTGGTGCCGATGATGATGTTGGAGTTGTAAATAATATCTTGGATTCCTTGATTTCTCAACTACAAATTAAAGTCGCTAACGAAACTTTGAAACAAGATATAAAAGTACAGTGTTATTCGTCCTATCTGCACAATTTATTCACTCCGCTTGACGTGCAAAATACCACACTGAGGGCCTCAGGATGGAGAAAGGATACTTTAGGAAAAATGGATACGATCGGTGGAACTAACGCCTCGGCTAACAAAGGATATTACAACAGGAGTAAAGCCTATAAGGATGATAACGTGGTGGAAATACGTGCAAAAATCCATCACGGACTATGTCTGCAAGACCGCTACATCCTACATGACGTGCCTCTCGAGTTTGAGCTTACCTTGAATCCGAAAAGCTTTTTCATGATGGGAGATGCTACCGGTCAATTCACCTTAACGAAAAAGGAATTACAGTTATGTAGCGTACGAGTCAGCGATGATGTGAAGACAGCGATGATGGTTAATGCCCAGGCGAAATATCCGTATATCGACATGAAATTGATCACCCGAACATTTGCGGCTGCTACGACGCAGATAGATATCGGGAATCTATATAGCGGGACTCTACCTTCTCGCCTAATCATCGGAATGGTAGCTACGAAAGCCTTTCAAGGAGATGTTACGAAAAATCCTTATAATTTCATACACAATAATATGCAACGACTCGAACTGAAACTGAACGGATTTCTGATTCCGGAGGGAGGTTATGAGCTAGATTTCGATAAGGGTCATTACACGGAGCTTTACCATAACCTGATTGAGGGTACGGGTGCAATGGAGAGAAACACAGGACTCCTAACACCTGAAGAGTTCGCTAGTGGTTTCTGTCTACTGGTTTATAATTTGCGCCCTGATGATTTGGATGATTGCTTTGACTTACAAAAGAGTGGTACCTTAAGTTTACGGATCACATTTCCTGCTGGCGGGCTAACAGCGGAAACTACTTTGCTCTGTTTCATGGAATTCCAGAAGCTATTGCAAATCAGTAGCAGTCGTAAAGTGACCGTGCTATGAACGGGGATGAAATAGACCAAATATTGTGGTGCTGCGAGTCAACAAAACATATTTTCCTTGGCACATTTCCTATCGATCGACTGCCGAGGCGACCCCCTCCTCCTTATGCTATCGTGATCAATTATGACGAAGCTCGAAAAATCGGAAGTCACTGGATATGCATTTACGCGGATGAGGATGAGACACATTTTCACGATAGTTTTGGCTTAATGCCACTGAAATACGAGATTGCCTGCTTTATAGAACCAGAAAATTATACCTGCTCTATAAAGCGTCTGCAGCACAAACGTTCCAGAGCGTGCGGTCATCATTGTCTAAGCTTCATCGTCCATAAGGCGCGCGGATGGAGTACGGAACGTTATTCAAATTCCTTCGGTGAAGATCATCGCAAGAATGATTCGATCGTGCGACGCTTCGTCAAGGAGCTGAAGCAAGAATATGAAATTGTGTAAATGTATATGCGAATAAAATCAATAGTTTCAAAGTTTGCTTAGTACGTTTAAGGGCGATATTCGCTACGTTCATTATAGCAATCATCTCAATCAGCAGTAGCGACTTGCTTTCGGTTAGGTGATAGTGGCTACATATTACCATTATCTAGCAAGAACCAGGAATTTGTATTGAGTGACTTCGCTCCTACAGCAAACGCAGCTTACATTACGGCGGTACTGAACATCGAGTAATAAGCGGGACTAGGCAGGCTACCCTTAATACGAATTTGCATTTTGCTGGTACAATCTATGCTATAGTTGAGCGACTTTGATACGACCTCAGCACACTTTTTTTGATATAGCTGCGCAACGATCTAGACTTGAACGTCGTCGTCTGGGACAGATGTGATGTTATAGCCCGCAGTTGCATAGCGTTTTAGGAGGTAAATTATAGCATAGACATAGGTTATAGATTTAATTCACTGTCGGAAAAGCATCAGTGCACTAGCTATTAAAATCACATATCTAAAAGCAGTAGCTTATGGACTTGTAAAATCGACATAATGCAAATCACATATCTAAAAGCAGCAGCTTATGGACTAGTGGCTTCATATTATCATCATCTAGCAAGAGTCAGGAATTTGTATTGAGTGACTTCGTTCCTATAGCCCCGATTGAGTGACTTCGCTCCTACAGCAAACGCAGCTTACATTACGGCGGTACTGAACATCGAGTAATAAGCGGGACTAGGCAGGCTACCCTTAATACGAATTTGCATTTTGCTGCTACAATCTATGCTATAGTTGAGCGACTTTGATACGACCTCGGCACACTTCTTTGATATAGCTGCGCAGAGATGTAGCCTTGAACGCTAGCGTCTGGGACAGATGTGATGTCAGTGATCTGAAATGTTATAGCCCGCAGTGGCATAGCGTTTTAGGAGATAAATTATAGCATAGACATAGGTTTAGCTATAGATTTAATTCACTGTCGGAAAAGCATCAGTGCACTAGCTATTAAAATCACATATCTAAAAGCAGCAGCTTATGGACTTGTAAAATCGTCATAATGCAAATCACATATCTAAAAGCAGCAGCTTATGGGCTAGTGGCTTCATATTATCATCATCTAGCAAGAAACAGGAATTTGTATTGAGTGACTTCGCTCCTACAGCAAACGCAACTTACATTACGGCGTTACTATACATCGAGTAATAAGCGGGACTAGGCAGGCTACCCTTAATACGAATTTGCATTTTGCTGGTACAATCTATGCTATAGTTGAGCGACTTTGATACGACCTCGGCACACTTCTTTGATATAGCTGCGCAAAGATGTAGCCTTGAACGCTAGCGTCTGGGACAGATGTGATGTCAGTGATCTGAAATGTTATAGCCCGCAGTGGCATAGCGTTTTAGGAGATAAATTATAGCATAGACATATGTTTAGCTATAGATTTAATTCACTGTCGGAAAAGCATCAGTGCACTAACTATTAAAATCACATATCTAAAAGCAGCAGCTTATGGACTTGTAAAATCGGCATAATGCAAATCACATATCTAAAAGCAGCAGCTTATGGAGTAGTGGCTTCATATTATCATCATCTAGCAAGAGCCAGGAATTTGTATTGAGTGACTTCGTTCCTATAGCCCCGGCAAACGCAGCTTACATTAATACGGCGTTACTGAACATCGAGTAATAAGCGAAGCTAGCCAGCCTACACTTAATACGAATTTGCATTTTGCGGGCACAATCTATGCTATAGTTGAGCGAGTTGAAATGATACGACCTCGGCACACTTCTTCGATATAGATATAGCTGCGCAAAGATGTAGCCTTGAACGCTACCGTCTGGAACAGATGTGATGTCAGTGATCTGAAATGTTATAGCTTCAACCTGCAGTGGCATAGCGTTTTAAAATGGGAGATAAATTATAGCATAGACATAGGTTTAGCTATAGATTTAATTCACTATCGGAAAAGCATCAGTGCACTAGCTATTAAAATCACATATCTAAAAGCAGCAGCTTATGGACTTGTAAAATCGGCATAATCTCAGTAGTTAGATGCTTGCTACAACTCGCAATTTATCAACTTTAGGTCGTGAGTAAAGCAAGAATTCATAGACTAACATCCATCTCAAATCCGAAGTGCATACCCGCGTAATTATAACCAAATTTAGTGCGAATCTATACGGAAATGTAGCCTAAATCACCTGCGTCATTAGGTGAAGTGCATAGCACGATAGTTGTGATAAATGCGAAATTTTCCGAGCGTAAATTGCGTATATGCGATGTCGGCGTTTTGATCTGAAATGAAATGAGCGAATTTAAATATAGGTGATAAACTATTGCTCTAGCTAATTATTATAACCACACCGAGATTCGAGTAATAAGCGAGCCTAGATAGTCTACCTTTAACAGAAAACTTGCGTATACATTCGAATTTGTGCGACTTCGGCTATATTGCCGGTTAACATTATAGCCACGCGCAGGACTCACCATTACGTTAGCTATTGGAGAAATCTCAACGTAAATCAATCTGCGTTCACAATTCGCGTAAGCTAATGCTGTATCGAGAAATTATAGCTAAATTGAGTTTAAATTGACACGAAAATACATTGGTCTTACCTCAGCTGCGATACCTGCGTCTCTGCGCACATGGCAATACTTGTAATAGAAATGTGAAGTTTTCAGAATGCGAATTGCTTTACGTCGGAACTAAACATTCTAATTCGTAACGCCAGCGCGGCGTTTTCTTGGAAACGCAACTATATTTAGAATGTTCTAATTCCCATTATCGATGTGGCCCGACTTTTTGGAATCGCAACTATATTTAGAATGTTCTAATTCATATTGTCGATGTGATCCGACTTCTTGGAATCGTAAGCAACCATATTCGTGCCGCATTTACACGCGTCAATTTCTTGGAATAGTATTCGGCAATATGCGCGGTGCATGAGCTTTGCGTGATCGTAGGCCTTTATGGTTGCGATATCTGTATTATTAAGTTGCATTTGCAGAATTCCCCGAAATCATTGACTAATTAATGATGACACAGCTGTTATAGTCATACATTTATGTGTAATAACTCGAAAAAGATGTTGTCTCGGAATTTAAGAGAGAATCGGCGGTTATATTCTCAAAACAGCTCAATACGGGTAGTTTGCTCAATAGCCTGGTGGTGAGCGACGTGACATTATACCCATCCAAGCCAGGTTCGATTCTAGCTAAGGTAAGTTTTGGCGTGGTAATGAGTGTTATAGGTGCAGCAATCGACATCGCGCTGGTTGATGCGGCGCTGTGCACAATATAGATGCGGCAATCAATGTGGTGATGATGTGGCAATGGATGATGTGGCACTATAGGTGTGGCGCTTGATGATGTGACACAGATGAATGTGGTATGTGATGTGCCAATGGGTGGATGATGTGGCAATAGGTGTGCTATAGGTGCGGCAATGGGCGTGCTATAGGTGCGGCAATGGGTGGATGATGTGGCAATAGGCGTCCCATAGGTGTGGCAATGGGCGGATGATGTGGCAATGTAGGCGTGGCAATTAAGGCGACGTGGCCTTCTGGGATTGGTCTGCGTATAACCCAGCTAACTTCACTACTGCTATAAAGAAAATTCAGGTCTCAAAAAGTCTTTGATTCGTTTCATTGTCTGGACTTCTGCTTGCACTTAAATATTAATTCCCAGAATTTGTCGCTAACAAATTTAGATGGGTGGTCAAGCAATCAAGGAATCCTTCTCTGTTCATTTTACCACTTCCAGCTCATCACGAACTGAAGTCACGAGTACGAACAAAACATGCAATACGTATCCCGATGATAAATATTCTGTTCGGTTGGGCAAACTCCCGAGCACGAACGCGATTTCGAACACGATCACGAATGAGCATTTAATGACTAGGAGTGGGCACAATAATTCGAGTACTCGAATCGGAATCGAGTATTAATTTTAATGATTCGAGTCGAGTAGTAAATACGATTTGTTCGAGTACTGAAATTATACGCTGATTACGCTCCTCGCCATTGAAAGGTAATTTATCAATGAGAATTATAGTTTCGATACTAATTTTCTCTGTTGAAGCCTTGAAACAGTGATTGACCGTATTGTAGCATACGAAGCATATAGAAGCCTACCAAGCTAGGAACGTTACTGAAAATAGCACATGTCCGAAGTCATGATCTTGCAGCAAACAATACGTTCGTATTGTTAAATTTATTTCACTGGAAGCTTTCGACTGGCTCTCTTCAGCAGTGAACGCCAGTAAATGAGGTTAACCAAGTTCGAAATATAGAAAATACCCCGTGTCATATTTACTACGAAGTCTTTACTACCAGCAACGCGTAAGGATGTGCTTCCTGCGATTGATCAGAGTAACATAATTTACCAATATACGTGCCGATGTGACAGTCGGTATGTGGGTCGCACATCTCAACGCTTGCAACAAAGAATTCGTCAACACGTCCCACGTCAAATTAGGAATTCGCAGGGTGATGACATGTCTGCTTCATCATCACAGTCCCTAGTTACCATGCGTGATTATGACCAAGTAACAGCATGTAATTCTGCTATCGGACAGCATTTATTGGACAATTTTAACTTGTTATAAAGGACAATGTGTCGCATACTGTATCGAGAGGTCATTGCTGCTCCTACGACTAAGACCATAAATTTGACTCCAAACACAGCCGGGTAAATGTATGCATACGATTGACAATTATCTTCTGTGCATTTCTGTGAAGGTAATATTTTCCGGTTCCGTGATGAATTCTGTAAATTACCTATCTCTAAAAATACTTTATACATGTCACCAAATGTAAGTGATATAATCGGTGATATTTGAGAGCCGAATTTCGCGAAACTCAAATTCGATGTGACTCTAAAGTTCATTCGCCGCATCTGCGTTACCTCAGTTATGATGTCATAATGTTTAGCCTACCCCGAAGGGTAGCAAAGTCCGGGAGCAACTTTGCCTTCGTGCACACAAGTTCGATTTCTCGTCTGAAGCATGCATTCTTGCGAGCAAGTGCTGGTGAGATTTGACCACATAGACCACTGGCCGGTACAAGACTCATTGTGAAGGCATAATCTCCAATCCTGAAATACGACCGAACTGTTTTTCATTTGTCCATATGCAATTGTGATCTGACTTACAAATTGCTTGCAAATCAAGGCAGTGTCATTGCAAGAGCGCTGACGATTTTGCAAAGAGTTGTAGCATTGAGGTATATCTTTCGGATTTCCTGGAACAGGAGTGTCACACGTAGCCTACTCCACCCTAGTCATGATAACCAGTTATTCTGACACCCCTCGCATCCATTGGAAAGCACTACTAAATGTCCGTTTTCTGATAAAATCCTGAAATATTGGTACACGAGTTAAACGCGAACCCTCCGCACTAATTCATGTAGCCTATTCACATTCTACTAACTTCATCGTATCTTTTTCGAGGGTTCCATTCACACCATAGGCCTTCGCTTGAAAGTTACATGTCACAATCGACATGTATAATAAGTATTCGCGCATAATGCCGCTGCCGTGGTCAACTGAATGTCTGTTGATGACTGCTCAGTGCTCAACTGCGAATCCGTGAGTCTTGCTGAACGCGAAAATTTTAGAAACTGGTGTTTGAATGGATCCATAAACAGGAAATAGTCCGCTGTGCTGATATCACAAGATACTTCTGCATCGTCGACATGAGTAAGTTGGATGCGACGCGATTCTATCTGTATATAGGCATATACCAAGTTTCATAATTTTCGGAAATTCTCAGACTTGTAGTATCGAGGGATAACATATTACCTTGTTTGCACGACAATGTTAGGATAAACTGCGGGTGGTGGGAAAAAAGGAATCGGACATTTAGGCTACTTGTTTTTTATCGGATTTGTTTTGTCATATAAGAGAAACTACAGGCATACTGCGCCAGTAACCAGTTGATAATTC
Source organism: Botryllus schlosseri (assembly GCF_051294905.1). Lineage (NCBI taxonomy): Eukaryota > Metazoa > Chordata > Ascidiacea > Stolidobranchia > Styelidae > Botryllus > Botryllus schlosseri. The sequence goes on along the minus strand of NC_137247.1, from coordinate 12,443,237 downwards.
GGTATCGTTTGATTCTTCCCTTTTTAAAAATTTTGCTATTTCTATTAAATGTGTCTCTTGTAAAAGTATAATATTGGGTGCTCGGGATGTCTCACATAAATATGTGTTGAATACGGGAAGTTTCTAATAAAAACCGCCACAATTCCACTGTGATATTGAATTTCTTGGGGCGGGGGCATATTTTCCAGGGAAGAGATATCAATCGAAAGGCATAACCACTTTTTTTCTGGCGGGCGTATAAATATATGTGGAAGGTCTACTAGTTGATCAAGTGATTCAGAGTTTATAGACATTTACAGCTCATTCTGAACATGATCACATACTTGTAACCAATCGCTTTCATGAAACACACAACTCCATAAACATAGACATTCCGATGTAGTCAAGAAATATTTTTATTAATCAAAATCATCGACTTCTGTTCACGGTGTTAGTGTGTGCATGGCATACCTGTGGGTCCCCGTATTAAAATGGACACGACACGACTGAATGTAAGGGGATAGAAGTCTATCGCGTCGATTTACATGTGGTCTTCGCTACGGTTTCAAAAAACGAATCATCTATTTTACATTGGTCGAGACCGAGCGAGTCAGTTACATGTATTCGCGGTAATGATTTTGCTTGTCATATGCGAATGATAGGTTTGCTACTCCGACAAATCAAATCAACATACAGCAATCTTCTGACGATCATAATAGCAATTTCATATTCCGCCACTTCGTAATTGTATACGCACGAAAAGTATATTGTACAACTCGACAACTACGTTTAACAAGACCAATCACACTACCAGCGTTGAACACAAGATACCTACCCAAGTCAAAAATATCATACTGGTTTGGACAACTGACGTTTACCTGTGTAAAATTATAATTTTCACTTGGTGATCTATCCTTTTCTAGAGTAACAAACCCTTATCGCTTAAAAATCTATTTTTTTTCCTACATCAAAAAACTATTTTCACTTGGAAAAAATACTTTTACCTAGAGTAACTAATCATTTTCTTTTGAAAATATATTTTCTCCCTGGGTAACAAACCTTTTTCACTTGGAAATCTATTTTTTCTCTGGGTAACAAACCTTTTTCACTTGGAAATATATTTTTTCTCTGAGCAACAAACCTTTTTCACTTGGAAATATATTTTTCCCTGAGCAACAAACCATTTTCACTTGGCGGGTCGTCGTTTACCTGAGTAAAAATATCATTTTCCTTTGGAGATCTGGCGTTTACCCAGTGTAACAATACATTTTCTCTTGGCCATCTAGCTTTTCCTAGAGTAACAAAACCATTTTCATTTTGAAATCTGACAAACACACCTGACAATTTGGTATTTGTTGTATTGACGATAGTTTGAAATAGATTACAACGAACAGTGACGGAAATATACACGGACTACCGGTTTCTGAGTATACCCCCATCAGTCGTATCACATCAATATCATCGGTTAACCACATACAATATGCTCTTGTACACCGAAATGCATGTTTTGGAAAATTGGACAATAGGCTTCGATAGTTCTGTGATGTCCGGGTTCGTGCTTTGGATTTTCCAGAGTCAAAATGTCTGAATAAAACACCTCCTCGACGATGGTTGGTATGTGGATAACGGGATTCAAAAAACGGTTGGATTTATGTCACCCATCGCGATAACAATTCCAGGTCGAGTTTTCCCCCGCATGTTTACTATATTGTGTCTTTATTGGTCAATGTATGTCTCGACATTCAGTTTGAAATCGGAAACCCTGATAAAGTATGTAACCGGATCCGGATATCAACTCTGAATCGATAACCCAATGAATAATATTCAAAGTAAACATGTTACACCCCGTGTTTCCACGAAAAAATACCATCCAGACATACGTCGCGCTTGTTTGCCCACAACAGTATACGCGTAAATGGAAGTGTGTGACATTGCATGCAATGTGTTGGTATACAAACATCGGGGAGTAAGCCTTCGATCGACAGACATTATCATAGCCGGAATTTTGATACAGATCGAATGTCATCAAGCACACCCGATAACAATGTCATACCAATAAGCCACATTGCAATGACTCTGAGTCCATCTGAAGCATGACATACAGACACACAAACATGGAACCCTAACATGGGTTATTCGCACGACGGTGAAAGTGACCTGTACAACATATACCAATTGGGCGTTCACAGTCGAATATGCGAACCATGCACAATCATATACCCAGATTTTTGTTGGATATGTACGAAACCGATAAATCGATACATTTCTTTTCCTTCACCGTCAATAATACAAAGGTCATTCCAATTCATCACTCGAATGTGAGGTTCGTCTGGTGTAAAATCCATCTCAAATAACACCAAAGTGTGCCTTCCGTGTTTTATTATTTCCACCGTCGCATCTTGTCTGTGTCGTAACACTATGGTGCAGGGACTTGATCTCAATTTACATGCAATTCCCGATGATATTGACCAATTCAATCATTAATTGGTCAAATTTTTCGAACTTCGCGCGAATAGGCGAGAATAGCTGCCTCAGTAAATGGATACCCAATGTAGATACCTATAATAGGCTATCAGCAAATAGCGGATAGCCTAATGGGGGTCTGGGAGTGAAGTCACCCGGAAGTTTGGTTTATCACCCGATGGGAGCCCAGGACCATCGTGTTTTGTTAGGGGGGGATGACGAAGTGCTGTTACAGCCCTGGTAACGAATAATTGTACCTGCAGGCACGCTCGAATATGTTTAATTGTCAATTACGTGCCCTTTATTTTCCTATACAACAGCTCACTCAGTGCTACTGGTAAATCTGATTCCAGACCCCCATTAGGCTATCCGCTATTTGCTGATAGCCTATTATAGGTATCTACATTGGGTATCCATTTACTGAGGCAGCTATTCTCGCCTATTCGCGCGAAGTTCGAAAAATTTCACCAATTAATGATTGAATTGGTCAATATCATCGGGAATTGCATGTAAATTGAGATCAAGTCCCTGCACCATAGTGTTACGACACAGACAAGATGCGACGGTGGAAATAATAAAACACGGAAGGCACACTTTGGTGTTATTTGAGATGGATTTTACACCAGACGAACCTCACATTCGAGTGATGAATTGGAATGACCTTTGTATTATTGACGGCGAAGGAAAAGAAATGTATCGATTTATCGGTTTCGTACATATCCAACAAAAATCTGGGTATATGATTGTGCATGGTTCGCATATTCGACTGTGAACGCCCAATTGGTATATGTTGTACAGGTCACTTTCACCGTCGTGCGAATAACCCATGTTAGGGTTCCATGTTTGTGTGTCTGTATGTCATGCTTCAGATGGACTCAGAGTCATTGCAATGTGGCTTATTGGTATGACATTGTTATCGGGTGTGCTTGATGACATTCGATCTGTATCAAAATTCCGGCTATGATAATGTCTGTCGATCGAAGGCTTACTCCCCGATGTTTGTATACCAACACATTGCATGCAATGTCACACACTTCCATTTACGCGTATACTGCTGTGGGCAAACAAGCGCGACGTATGTCTGGATGGTATTTTTTCGTGGAAACACGGGGTGTAACATGCTTACTTTGAATATTATTCATTGGGTTATCGATTCAGAGTTGATATCCGGATCCGGTTACATACTTTATCAGGGTTTCCGATTTCAAACTGAATGTCGAGACATACATTGACCAATAAAGACACAATATAGTAAACATGCGGGGGAAAACTCGACCTGGAATTGTTATCGCGATGGGTGACATAAATCCAACCGTTTTTTGAATCCCGTTATCCACATACCAACCATCGTCGAGGAGGTGTTTTATTCAGACATTTTGACTCTGGAAAATCCAAAGCACGAACCCGGACATCACAGAACTATCGAAGCCTATTGTCCAATTTTCCAAAACATGCATTTCGGTGTACAAGGGCATATTGTATGTGGTTAACCGATGATATTGATGTGATACGACTGATGGGGGTATACTCTGAAACCGGTAGTCCGTGTATATTTCCGTCACTGTTCGTTGTAATCTATTTCAAACTATCGTCAATACAACAAATACCAAATTGTCAGGTGTGTTTGTCAGATTTCAAAATGAAAATGGTTTTGTTACTCTAGGAAAAGCTAGATGGCCAAGAGAAAATGTATTGTTACACTGGGTAAACGCCAGATCTCCAAAGGAAAATGATATTTTTACTCAGGTAAACGACGACCCGCCAAGTGAAAATGGTTTGTTGCTCAGGGAAAAATATATTTCCAAGTGAAAAAGGTTTGTTGCTCAGAGAAAAAATATATTTCCAAGTGAAAAAGGTTTGTTACCCAGAGAAAAAATAGATTTCCAAGTGAAAAAGGTTTGTTACCCAGGGAGAAAATATATTTTCAAAAGAAAATGATTAGTTACTCTAGGTAAAAGTATTTTTTCCAAGTGAAAATAGTTTTTTGATGTAGGAAAAAAAATAGATTTTTAAGCGATAAGGGTTTGTTACTCTAGAAAAGGATAGATCACCAAGTGAAAATTATAATTTTACACAGGTAAACGTCAGTTGTCCAAACCAGTATGATATTTTTGACTTGGGTAGGTATCTTGTGTTCAACGCTGGTAGTGTGATTGGTCTTGTTAAACGTAGTTGTCGAGTTGTACAATATACTTTTCGTGCGTATACAATTACGAAGTGGCGGAATATGAAATTGCTATTATGATCGTCAGAAGATTGCTGTATGTTGATTTGATTTGTCGGAGTAGCAAACCTATCATTCGCATATGACAAGCAAAATCATTACCTCGAATACATGTAACTGACTCGCTCGGTCTCGACCAATGTAAAATAGATGATTCGTTTTTTGAAACCGTAGCGAAGACCACATGTAAATCGACGCGATAGACTTCTATCCCCTTACATTCAGTCGTGTCGTGTCCATTTTAATACGGGGACCCACAGGTATGCCATGCACACACTAACACCGTGAACAGAAGTCGATGATTTTGATTAATAAAAATATTTCTTGACTACATCGGAATGTCTATGTTTATGGAGTTGTGTGTTTCATGAAAGCGATTGGTTACAAGTATGTGTTGGAGAAAGAAAATTTATTTTTCTGTATGTGACAGTTTGTGACGAAATGAAAATAGATTAGTGGTTTAATTGAATTGTGACTGTGTTGTTTTAATGTACGTTTCAACAGGTAGACTTGACACTGAACAACAATTCGACTCACAAAAAATGTTTGTTGTATGATTTGTCACTGGTGCGCAAAGGGTTAGGAATATTTTTGTATGATAATATCTTCTAGCTGTTTTGTTGTGAGGGTAATCATGCGATGACTCAGCACTTTTCGTTAGCAAAGTAGATTGATCTATGTGAAAGATGTAAGGACCGTGACTAGAAAACATGTGTACTTTGTTGTTGGAGTAGCTGATTTACTGCTATGGCATTGACATAACCCTCTGGAAGTGAGTATGCTTTTCTTTCACGAAAGTTCAACACATGGTATTCGCATACTGTACACATACAAACTTTTGTGTAAACAACTCTGATGTTTCTGTTAGTACTAGTTCTGTGTTGAACTATTTGATTATCAAGACACATGAACATCCATTCAGACAATAAAGTTCTTGTGATATCGAGGCAGTTTGAAAGCGTCACCAATCATTGCGTATGTTCGTAGCATGAGAATATCGAGTATTTTCGTGTGTCATGAATAAACAAATGTACTTCGATTATCACGATGATGGAAATTACGATCAACACAGTATTTCGTAAGTGAATGTGTATCGTTTGGTATGTTCGGCAATCTCTAAATGACAAAAATATCAAACCGGGCGTACAACTCGGTTAGTTAAACGATACAGTTACAAATCGGATGTAAGCTTGATTTACAGATGACAGCTTGATGATGTAAAGCTCAACCACTCCAGTGTGTTTATTGTAAAGTATTTGACACAAACAAAATATTGAATGAAGACTTCGGTTTCATTACCAAACTAGTGAAATTGTTTTCTATTGGATGGATATGATTTACCTTTAGAAAAACGATGTAGACCGATTAAGCGACGTTGGTCAATATCCATAATGCGACGAGTGAGTAAAATACTCCTTAAGTTCGTAGTGATCCGATATACTCTCGTGTCACTCAAAAAAACCTCCAATGTATTATACAGTGTGTGTAATTTTGTTGAAATGATTACGAAATAAATAATAATAATCCACGTCTGTGCTGTCGATGCTTTAGCCTTAATCCGGTAAGTGATATTTTCAAATATGTGTGTCATTTTGACAACTCAAAGATGTTCTTTTAGGTCTTGGGCCCAGAAAACCGACACTATAGTTGCGTACGCATAGAAAATTACTAGGAATTCAATTGCAACTAGAATTCGTGTTACGTGTTACGTGTTTTTCTTTGATGGTGTGCGTTCTACAAATAATTCCAGTTAACGAACTAGGATGAATTTAGCAAACTTCCTGCAATAAGCTTTTGTCATGGTACTGATGGCCAGTGGTTTCGTTTTATGATTACAATTACTTTAGAAGATTCAAATGATAATTTATGATCACGACTATGAACAACAATACAACCACATTTTTGTAGATTTCAGTGTAACGCGTATTTCGATTTTATTACTCTTAAGAGGTGTCTGTATTACTCAAGTATAGTTGAATAGGGGGTACCTAGCAAACATATTCCAAGTTGTGATGATCAAAGTGTGTGTGAAATGGTGCGAACGGATTAAGCATTAATCAAGCGGCGGTATGTCAATTCACCTAGTGTGATATCTTGACACCGGGTAATGCGCGAAAGTGTTTCAATTCCCAGCGCAGATTCCGACAATAAAGTATTGTACCGGTTGTTGTTCAACAAAGGAAATTGTTGTTTCATCTTTAGTCATGGTTACTGGAGACAATTACATTTGTAAAATATTTCCTGATATCTACAATACACTGCGCGGTTGGTACCAAGGTTAAATAATTTACCAATCAAGAACATTTTAGACACACATAGTTTACAACTCAATATGTTTATAACAGCGGTAATGAAAAGTTTGTTGCTGTCACAATAACCTTCACCACAACGCCAGGTCTAGTTAGCACGAATAATTTATTAATCAAGTCATGATCAGCTATTACATATGTCAAATCAACGCGAAGTATGTTTACAGCATGATAACTTTCGATATAACGCCCGCGTTCGATTGTAAGAAATGAATTCTCAACTACATTGATCAGACTTTCAAATCTCGTATAGTAAAACATATTATATTAATCTCAAGTCACCTGCACCGAGTAGTAATTACTTTTGTCTTGCGGAATATATCGAGTAGTAATTACTTTGTCTTGCAGAATAGCCCGCGTAGTAACTACTTTGTCTTGCAGAATAGTAACGACTTTTACAGTTGAACAAAAAAAAAAGACGAGTCGTCGGAATATGAATACAACCAAACTTGGTATGGATTTTAGGTTTTAGTATCGTATGGAGTCGTGTATACTTAGCTGTTTTTCATACTGATACTGTTTGAGTTGATCGGGTAAGTTACAAACGGATTTACTTGATAAAGTTTTTGTGGTTGACTCTTTGAGTATGTTAAGATGGTAAGATGTCGAGACGTAATACTATTTCCGTTAACTCAATTGCAACAAAAAATAACTTAAATACTTTGTCTTGAGAATAGTAACTACCTTTACAATTGAATAAAAATTATCGGTCATACGAATACAGCCAGGATGAATTATTTCAAGTTTGTGAGTTGTGGTGATATAGGCTAATCAAGTAAGTGAAAACTAGATTTTTAACACCGGTTAATGTTGTGAATAATTCTTTTGAGTATGGTAAGATGTTAAATGTCTCTTTGAAAAACGGAAAGCGGGATTGCGAATAGAGTTGCAATGTTTCATTACTTGTTTCAAATCAATGTGCGTATAATCTCGAAATGTGACTGGGTGAAAGTTGGTAGTCATGTTTGTCAATCTATTTCAATTCAGACTATGTCAAAGTCCTAATATTTCATTTTGGATTATCCTAATTTACTTTTAGTACATCCTGCAAATGGATTCGGATGCGGCACTATAACATTTTTGATAATAAGGACTCAAGGATTTTCAATCAACAATACCTGAATTTTTTGGTAATGTAAGAGTTGGCAAATGATTAGTTGCGTGTTTTTGTTAAGAGTTTGATTTCATGTTGATAAAGACAATAACTGTATAATGCACATACTTGTGATTCTTGATTCTTGTAGAGTTATAGTTGGTATTGATTCTATAGGCAGCGGCGCGGAATGTGCGAATAATTAGATGTGGCTGAAAGTCGGCGTCAGTAATATTCAGGTTACGGTCGAATCAAAAGATCACGAAAAGATTTCTCAAAATAATTAGAATTGTACCGAATTAACACATTCAGATACGAATCAACTTGAGCTGTGTAGCAAGTTCCATTTCGAGTTGACAAATTGACACATTGCTTGAATATTCTTATCACGCAACTAAAGTCCACCACTATTCCGGAGTGTCAAAACATATAGCGACCACCAGAAAGTGTCAAATTGTTGGTTTTCGAATCACCGTCTGCGATGGTTCTGTTATTCGTTACTTATTAAATCTTACCAGTGAAATCCAGTTTCGCGACTTACTGATTGTTGGTAACCGAATCGCCGTCTACACCGGCTCCGTGACAAACTAATTACCAAAATATTACTTGTGCGTGATTCCTACCTCTGTAAATCCACACCACGAGAGATGGTTATGTCCGAGACATTATCTTGTCAGCGATCGCGGGGTTTTGCAAACTATTTCACACATTTTTGAAGTGTTAGTTTGTGAACGCGGTTATTGTTGATATTCGAATCGCCGTCTACGCCGGCTCTGCGGTAAACTAATTACCAAAATATTACCTTGGAAGTGATTCCTAGATTTAGCAAACTATTTCACACTGACTGGATTAGTGTAATAATCGATAGTAGCACACAGCTGCATGGGAAACAATTCAGCGCGCAGGTCATTCGAAATATAGGTCGCACGCACTGCGTAATCCTATTGCACAACAAGCCACGTTTCCGTTTGTGCGGTTATTGTTGGTGACTCGTACATATTCAACACCGCGCGAGAGATGCCTATACTCGAAAGTACGAATCACCGCCACACCCATAAGAACACATGGTAAATCACCAGAGATCCCGTAAGAATACACGACAGGCGAATCACCACCACCGCCTATAGCAAAAAAGGCGAGTCACGACCACGAGTTTTCACGGTGAATCACGACCACGCCCTATACCCGAAAAGGCGAATCACGACCGCACCCATAAGAACACATCGCACCTCACCAGAGATCCCATAAGAACCAATGGCACATCACCAGAGATCTCGTAAGAAACAATGGCACATCACGAGCGATAGGGGGTCTGAAAGAGTACCATCACCAACACGAGTTTTCACGGCACATCACCGACGAAGCCTATACCCGAAAGGGTACCATCACCAGAGATCCCATAAGAACACATGGCACCTCACCAGCGGAAGGGGGGGTCAAAAGGGTGCCATCACCAACACGAGTTTCGCGGCACCTCACCAGAGGGCCCATAAGAACCCATTACGATTCGCGACCGATCATACTAACTACTCTCGGCTCTGAAGACTTTGTCATATCGAGCCTCCCGTCTACCTTGCATGTCGCATTTCACTGTTTTTTTTTTGTAGTGTAATGTTGATATGTAATGTATACGAATAAAGATTCTCTCTCTCCCTCTCTCACTGCTGAAGAGAGCCTGTCGAAAAGCTTCCAGTGGAATAAATTTAACAATATGAACGTATTGTTTGCTGCAATATTGAAGTTCTGTACTTCGAAACGCCTATTGAAGTCATGATCATCCCTCAACATTGTGTCAACAAGTACAATGAAACTTGTATGGTTGATGTGATGGATAACCGGCATTGTATTCTTTGTGGGAGCATAAAAGGTACATATTTGAACTTTGACATATTACATTCTGTTGTGACGTCATAGTGAGTGATACTCGACTCGAAGCATAATACGTGATTCAGAATCGAATCACTCTGGTACTCGATTTTGCCCAGCCCTAGTAATGACCCGGGTGGTGTTCCGAATTCAGTGCCTGGCGAGTCGCGCTGTCTGACATGACGCTTTTTTCCCGTCTGGCAAAGGCAGTAACATTCCGAAATTACTTTTTAAATTGTATAAAGGAAAGGCGTTTAAGAAATAAAATAGTGGCCTTTTTATATAATTCATAAAGTAATTGACACCAATAGCTGTTAATATGATCATAGTGTTTACATCTTTACGATGTAAGTAATGTGAACGAATATGATTGGCATTAGACAAATTTTGTGGTAAATTCAGATGTCGCCAAAGTAGTCGAAGTTAGCACTCATATAGGAGTAATGTCGTGATATGCTACTCAATTAAAAGCAGAAGTAGATATTTCGAAGAGATACCAGAGAATCTGATTACTGGTATTAGACAAATATCGTGGTAAAATCAGCTGCAGTCAAAGTAGTCAACGTTGGCACTCAAGTCGAAGTGGATGTAATGCCATGAATTTCTTCTCAATTACAGGTAGAAGTAGTTTGCATGGTTACAGTAATTGGAGGCTTTAAAAGTGTGGATTTTGTCGAAGGGTTGCAAACGTTTGGAAGTAAATCGGAGATGGTCACATTGGAAATTGCAGGATGCATTCTTCTTAACTAACGCAATCATCAGTTTAGTAATATTTTCGCCATTCCATAACATCACAAAACTGCGATACAATGAAATAGGTAGGTGTCGAAACAACTTGGAGCAGTTTTTGAAATCAGACACACACCTTGGCATAGGCGATGCAAAGAAGAGGCATGCACACTGAATGAAGAGTAAAGCAGATAATATAAAAGGCAAGCGATATCATGAGGTGGCATGTGTCGGAAGGAGAGATCGATATATTTGGCGGTGGTCAAGTAATCTTGAAGGCTGACTAGTATTCATTTAGAAGAAATTGCTTCGACTGCAGTCGACATGCTGGACGACTGTCGGATGGCCGGCAAGATGATGTTCCACAATTGAGGTTCAGCGGGACCGTAACTGCCGCACCCAGGGGAAGGGGGGGGGGGGTGAGCGCGAAGAGGAACCAAAATTATTTCGTGAGTTATCATAAATGATTGAGTATTTTCTTGGAAATATATGCAACTCAGTGCGCGATTTAATGTTGGCAAATATGTTATTTTGGGTACCCTTCCCCAATAAAAAAATACGCGTCATTGAAAGAAATTGGCATTTCGGCGTCGGTCATTACCGTGTCACGACGCATCAAGACATATCAGGTTTTACGCCATGTAACATGCAACTCCGAGAAGTGTGCCAGAACGATCGGAAGCGAGAAAATGTGGCCGAAAAGGACTGCCCTCATGTTGACTGAAAATTTCGATATATATACATATATGTTTAATTGTCCATTAGGGCTGTTCAAAAATAACTTTTTGTTCTGGATTCCAGCCATTCAGTCATTAAATTGTCAGGTTACCCTAAAAAACGCTGCACACCAAATTTGGTTCAATTCTAACAAGTATAGGGCTCCGCAGATCCAATTAAAAATCTTAATATGAACAGGAAAATTAAAAAAGAAAATTTCAAATTTTTCCGTCAACCCCATGAAATTGTTGAGCTGTCTTCAGAGACGATGCAAAACAAATTTGACTCAATTCCAACTAGTAGAAGAGGAGTTATTGAAGTTTTTCGTTGATAATCCTCGGATTATCCACCAATCAAGGATAATCCGAGAAATATCAACGATAAACTCCAATAACTCCGCTTCTACTAGTTTGAATTGAATCAAATTTGTTTTGCATCTTTTTTAAAGACAGCTCAACAATTTCATGGGTTTGACAGAAAAATTTGATTTTTTTTTTAATTTTCCTGTTTGAATTAAAAAAATTAATTGGATCTGCGTAACCCTATACTTGTTAGAATTGAACCAAGTTTGGTGTGCAGCGTTTTTTAGGGTAACCTGACAATTTAATAAGTGAAATATTAAGTTATTTTTGAACAGCCCTATTGTCCATAGGCGCAAAATGGCTGGCCCCGAATCTTCCTGGCCTGACAATCAGAACCCCGCAAGACAAATGCTATCCCGCGGGGAAAAATTATTTGCAAGTGAAGAAATACAAATTTGAAATCGTGTGCGTCTTTCAGCTTAGTACTTTTGGGTGATCTCAATCTTTTGACATAGCAGACTGAATGTCACAAAATAACATCATGTAACGAAGTCATTTTACCGATGGGTCCACCCGAAGCCTGTTCAATTATTATTTACGGGTCTTACATTTTCCAAGACAGCTCAATCAGTTATACCGGTAAATCTGATTACGTGTGCAGAGAAGGAATGAAAATTGATAGCAATGTATATGCCATTTCCCATCGTATTGATCAGTTCAATCATGGATTATAGAAAATTTCCGCGCTTAGACGATACTAGCTGACTCACTAAACAGTACAACAGTTTCTGTCGATAAGTAGCGGCACAAAGGCAGAACCGGAGGGGTGTGTGGGGGGCTAAACCCCCATAACTTTGGTTTATCATTCTATGGAGGCCCCAAGACCAACGTTTTATTTTGGTGTGTGAGGCAGGGCGGGGGGGGCTGACAAAGTGCTGTTTCGGTCCTGGTGTCCAGCATACTCGATAGGGCAACGCAAAATGACTAGTGACCACACAAATAGCCATAAATTTAGCAAATATATCCAGCCACAGTGAACCAAGGGCTGTAAATGCGCATTGCGCCACAATCCTTCATTACCAACGTCAAGAGTATGATTCAACCAAGGAAAACAACGCCAATCCGTTCTTTGCAGGACTTCGGTCACATGGTCATTATCACACCCGACTGGCTAGCGAGGCGCTCTCTTCTGCGTTTTTACTTATCCCTCTTAGCGAAAAGAGTTTGTGTTCCCACCCGTGCACCATCTCTGATATACAAGTGCGAATATACACCCATGGCACACGAAACCAGAGCATAACTCATAATTATATCGCGGTCATAAATCCTACGTCCATACCTTCCTACGTTCCATACGTGCATACACTACATAAGTTGGAATGAAATTGTTCTACTCAATTTATACCGCGGAGTAAGTCGGTCGCTGGAGTGTATCAAGCCGATGATGAGTTCAAACTGAAAGCCCTCATAAAACCTGCGTCACAATCCATCCTTATGAGTATTGAAGCTACGACGTAAGTTACAAAGTCTGAAATAGCAATTTTGGGGTACAAGGTTGGATATCAGCCTGTTCTGTCTTTTCACTTCTAACCATACCCTGGTCATATCTCGAATCTGATACACAGTTGAAAATGATTACAGGACTGTTTGCCTATTCAACTCAATTGATCGCTACTCAACAAAAATCGGACCGCTATTTACTAGGGCGATTTTTTTCCTAAACAACGGAATATTTTGACCTAAAAAATCAAAATTTTGACATTTTTGACCTTTAAAAACTTAGTTTTGACCAAATTTTGACCCAATGTGCGTAAATTAGGTGTTTTCCCCACATAATGTTAGAATTGTACTACTTATCTTCATTTCTGGTCCTTACGAAGTAGTTTAATCAGAAAACAAACTGACAAATTTTTACATGAAAAAACCAGTATTTTTTACGAAATCTGGCCTTATGAAGAAATCAAGTATAGTTACATCACGTATTATGGAAGAAATAATTAAAAATTGTTGTAATATAACGAAAGATACTTTCCTTCATTCTCTGGTAGAAAGTGTCTGTCCTTACTACGTAGTTTGCCAAGAATGGAGAAAGAACGCTCAACAGCAGAAGTTGTTGGCTGGCAACACTAATTCGTGCGTATACTGCTGGTGACACACCATGTTGCTTCATTCTGACAACGCTGTCTACATCACAATTTTTCATCATGCGCTCCTTGGTATAAGAACCAATGCCCTCGCATTTTTGCTTCATTGCGGTTGTCAACATATTTATTTCATTTGGCCGTTTATGATTCACAATGAGCAGATAAAGGGCCGTTTACAACCGTTAGGCGTATAAAGTAGGCTACAAGCTGTAAAATGTCAAATGATAAGTTCACCGACAGTGCAAACATCTACGATACAAACGAAATGCAGGTAGCAAAATTTGTTTGACTTTGGTAACAATTTTGACAATTTCTGACCTAACGCTACAATTGTGACAAAACTTTGACTTATTTTGACATTTCAAAAATATCGCTCTGGTGATCACTGTCATGGTTCCATTAGGCAAGAAATCACGTGGTGCAATCGATATGTTTTAACAGAAACTAGCTACCGTTGCCTTTCTACTTACTAAAGAACAATTCTTTTCACAGTAGAAGCTGACGCATCAGATCTTGCCATCACTGTATAGTACTTATGAAGATATAGGATATACCCACGGGTGTAATGGATTCCGTTTGTGTGTACCACATTTGTGATTTCTTGGAGTGGTAGGCCTACATGTAAACCAACACACCTTGGGAATATATCTCTATACGAATTGGTGATTTCTTTTATTGGGTGTGAAAGCATAATTTGATACCTGAATGTGCGGTTTACCTGATATTCACCCCAAGCTCAGGTGCAAATTTTATAAATACTCCTATTCTCCACCCGTGGATTTACTGTACGGTATAGGATGGAAATCAATATAACATTAGGTTAGACATGACAGTCACAACATTCGTTTAGTAGATCTTTATATCCAAATTTTATTTTACATCATCGTTTTAATTTCTTTGGAATACGTTATTGTCTCCAGGTGCTCTTAATCTCATCCGATGCTTTTTCTCCGATCATGTAGCATGGGGCTTGCGTATTTGCAGTTGTGATGTGAGGCATGACTGAGGCATCTGCTACTCTCAAATTTTTAACTCCGTACACTCTGAAAAATGCCATGCATGCGCTATAATTGTTTGCAGAGAATAGCAATAACAGTCACACTTGACTTACTGTAGTTGGGGGTTTACAACCGCGAGTTTATCCGTTTCCGAACCCATTTTGGCAGTACAGCACGCGTGCCATCCCATAATGGCTTGGTGATTTATCAGACATCGGTAATATTCGTCGGACCTATATTTATATATAGTAAAATAAAGTGCAATTGGTATGCATCTGCTTGTGCATTTATAAGACGCATATAGGACTATATCCAGAACTACCGATTCGAGCTATGACATGGTCCTGCGACTCCGAGCCGTGAATCTGCCATATAATGGTCGACCCGACACTATTACCGGCGTCCACGAGAACCTTTAACAGGGTTGTAATGACTCGAGTCCGACTCGAGTCGGGATTCTTTGGTGACTCGAGTCATTTTCTCAAACGCGTTACTCGACTTGTACTCGAGTCATTGTGCAATGTCCATGACTCAAACCAAGTCATATGACTCGAGATTAGCACGGACAAGACAGACATTTCCTCGTAACTTTGAAAAATAGTTAAGTCGTCACATTATGGTATTTCGTCTATCAGTCGTGATCAATGTTCCCTATAATTTTTGACGAGTCTGCGCACACTCACCAACTCAATGCGCAGACCCTTGGACAACAGTGCGTAACGACTACAAAAAGGTCATCCCTTCGGATGTTTTGTGCTCAACTTAGATTTTCCGTGCGCAGAGACCGTGTCAGCACTGCGCATTTGCGCACGTGCGCAGCTTAGAGGGCACATTGGTCGTGATACTGGGAAAATAGGGGCTGGAACTATTAGGACTGAGGAAAATGACGATATAATTGCGAGCCATTCTATATATCACTTGAGCACGGTTGAATAAAGTGGGTTCCACCGGTTTGAATTCAAAACTGAACAGTGAACACAATCACTTGGACTTGGACTCGAGTCAAAACACTATGACTCGGACCCGACCCTCTACTCACTGACTTGGACTCAGACTTGACTCGGTGGTGAATTGAAAATAACTCGACTTGACTTGAGTCAAAACTATAAAAGTGAGTTTGACTTGTGACTCGGCACCTTGTGACTTGGCTACAACCGTGACCTTCATTGAAAAATTTTCGTTTGCGGACGTATGCGTCATATCATTAAAAGTTTGATGAGCTCCTTTACTTCCTCAAGAAAAACACTAGATTGGCAAAAATATGAGAAAAATACACTAGAACACTAGGTCAAGTCAAGATACACTAAATCTAGGAGTGGTACCACTTCTCCTGGTTCCAGATCATATCTGAAATTACATGGTCGAATCGGGCCTACGATATCGTAGGCCCGTGTCGATTGCCCTTTGGTTATCTTGAACTAAATCTAGGATCGGCACCACTTATCCATATTGCAGATCGTATCTGAAATTACATGGTCAATTGCCCTTCGGTTATCTTGGATTTCGCGACGTCCGCACATCAGTCGGTCGCAGTAAATGTATCTATTTTGAAGCCATATATCACGTAACGCATACTTACCCGTAGGTTTTTTCCATGCAGTTCTGATCAGGTCTTACCCATCCCCCGACGTTTTTTAGCGCTCTGGTATTCACCATCTTTTCTGTTTGCTTGATACCTACATAAAGTTGAATTAGTATGTCGGCAAGTAATTTTTCAGGGTGCGCATGGCTGCTGTTTCACAGGTCTGTTAACCCGTGAACTATAATGTTACATTGGGAAAGGTGCCAATTTAATATTATAATAGTGGTATATGAAAGTTTATTGCTGGAATACACATATTATATATCCTAGTTAGCTCAGGAGCAAGTGCGCACGAGAGTGAGAGTGTGAATGCTCAATCGGCTGCGCAACAATGGCCAATACGTTTGTGGTTTGCGCTGCTCGTCACCGCTCCCAGACGGCATGGTTGCGTCACAATACCAAACTCCGTTACAATGCCCCATTCGAGGCTGGTTTTGAAGGGCTCCAGGACCACGAGCAGAATAAAATTCATCAGATTTCCACCATAGCGTACGGTGCAAATCAGATGAACGGCACCTTCAGATATTACATTCTACTTTCAAACTCCTTCGAATCGGCGAAGATAAGTTAAAACCACCAATCTTCTTGAAGTATATCCCAGGGGTGTCGTGTACCATCATTTTGGATTTCTAAGGGCGGTACATAAACAGTATACTCACTACACCGCAAACCTCTGGGATATATCTCCAGAAAAAGTGGTGTATTGATTCATTCACTCCCGTAAAAATGGGATTTTTGGAAGTAGGCATTATCTTGAACGATACCTCGTAAAATCTACCCGGAAAGGGAGATGGATGATTATGCTTACAAATGGCGTCGCGAAAAGTCGTCACGTGACTTTCGGGAGTCTTTTCTGCCCGAGAAAGGCGATGGCCAGTTTATGAGATTCGGAATTCTGCTTTCAAACAACTATAAAGTTTTATGCGCGAGGTATTTCACTAGAGCAGAGGTTCTTAACCGGTGTTCCATGGAACACTACAGGTTCGCTGAGCCAGTCTCAGGGGTGTTCTGGAGCTCAAAATATACACACTCAAGTGACTCAACCCATACATATGATTCGTGATGATACGCTGTCTTATAATAATAATAATAATAATGGAGTAAAGAAGAGTATAAAGAAATAATGAGATGTTACTTCTTAGCCAAATTTGAAAACTCGGCAGGAGTAACCGAAGGAACTTTTCAAAAATGGAAAGAGAGAACGAACAACTCTCCAACCATGACTGCCAATACCCTGGCAACAATGAGACGTTGTGTAATAAAAAATAAAAAATTATCTGAACAAGAACTCGCAGAAATCGAGGGAGAAATGTGTAACAAAAACATAGAAAACTCTGAGGCAATGGAACTGCAATTCGGCCAAGATGACCTGAACCCACAACAATCACTTGATGACCCGAACATCGCAGAAGTAGAATTACAAAATACCACCGGGCACCCGAATGAATCAACAATACCTAACGATGGCGACATAGACACGGAATTAGAATTGGAGATCAAAAATCAAATCATCGACCGCATGAAATCCACATTGAATGTAAATGACAGAGTGCAGTTACCTGACTTACAAATTACAAAGAAACTGAAAACTGATATTGCAGTAGCGAACAAAATTTTGACAGAAACCATACTTCCTGCAACTCTAAATGACAAACAAGGAGAAAGACCACAATGTCCCTTGACAACAATCAACAACCTCATTTACAGCACTGCGGCAGTTATCTCAGAAAGGCACTGCAAAATACCAAGAACTGTCAACAAAAAAAAGGGGAAGGCATACGCCAGCTTGGCAACGCAGAATTGAAAACAAAATCGCAAAACTAAGGTGTGACGTTGCGATACTCTCAGAACTAAAAAAAGGAAATGTTTCCCGCAAAGTAAAAAATAAAGTAAAAAGAATAGAACTGGAGCACCAAACCAAACTGCAGTCAACAGAAAAAGTGACAATGTTGCAAGAAGAATTAAAAATGAGAATATGCGCCAAAGCACAACGATTGAAACGATATAAAAAACGAGAAACACAATATCGCCAAAATTTGTTATTTGCTCGCAAACCTGGACAATTTTTTCGAATGATGAAACAAAAGTCAAATCAAAAAATTACCAGCAGCAAAATACCAGCCACTGCAGATGTGGAATCATTTTGGAAGAAAATATGGGAAACCAAAAAATTGCACAACTCAAATGCAAATTGGATACAAGACCTCCACACTGACCATCTACAAACACCAGAACAACAATGGTCAGAAATCACAAAACAAGAAATCAAGGAGGCCCTAAAGAGTTCACTGAACTGGAAAGCAGCTGGTCCTGACCAGATCAAAAACTTTTGGCAAAAAAAACTAACTGCAACACATAATTACCTAGCGGTTACCTACAATGAGCTTTTATCCTCAACCAGCTCGCACGAGATCCCAGCCTGGCTCACACAAGGGATCACCTATCTTATTCCAAAAAATGAAAACACCAGGGACCCCAAGAACTACAGGCCAATAACATGCCTGACAACCATGTACAAAACACTGACCAAAATCTTGGCAAAACGAAGCTACAAACACCTAGAAAATCTTCTACCGCCTGAGCAGAAAGGATGCAAGGAAGGCGCCCTTGGCTGTAAGGACCACCTGCTCCTTGACAAAACCATTCTTGAAAACTGCAAGAGGAGACACACTAACCTCAGCATGGCATGGATAGATTACAAAAAAGCTTTCGATTCAGTCCCTCACACGTGGATACTGAAAACAATGCGTATGTACAAAATGAATCCGATCATCATCAGATTTATTGAAAATTCAATGAAAAATTGGCATACAAAACTGTTGATCAAACATGACCAAGGTGAAACAGAAACCTGTACAATTCAGATATGCAATGGTATCTTCCAAGGCGACTCATTCTCACCACTTCTATTCTGCCTCAGCTTAGCTCCACTTAGCAGTGAGTTGCTGAGAAAAAATGAAACAGGATACGTGATGAAAAAAGCAGCAAATTCTGAAGGTCAAAAGATTCATCACCTTTTGTTCATGGATGATCTGAAACTGTATGCGAAATCCGACACGGACCTGAATAACCAAATGAAAATTGTTCATGAGTTTTCGGAAGATATAAAAATGAAATTTGGCTTGGATAAATGCTCAAAACTTACCATACGACGCGGAAGAGCCACCAGCACTGGCGACATGAACTTCAAAATGGACGAAACCATAACAGAATTGAATGCCGAAGATCACTATAAATATCTAGGGATCTGTGAAAGCGACAACATTAAACATGCTGCAATGAAATCAAGTCTAAAAAAAGAATACATCAGCAGGCTCAAGTCAATTCTCAAAACTGAACTCAATTCCAAAAACAAAATCAATGCCATAAACAGTCTTGCAGTGCCTGTCTTGAGATATAGCTTCGGTGTGGTGAACTGGCGTAAAGATGAAATTAAAAAATTGGACACAAAGACCAGAAAACTGATGACAATGCACCACATGCATCACCCAAAATCTGATACACAAAGACTGTACATCCCCAGAAAAAAAGGTGGTCGAGGACTACAAGAAATTGAACAAACCTTCAAAACAGAAATCATCGGCTTGTCACAGTACATCAACAACAGCGATAACATTTACTGCAAACTCATTGCACAGGAAGACAAACAGCGCAAAACAAAATCTCTGAGCAATCGTCACGACAAGTACGCCAGAGAAGTCAACTTGGAAACAGCTAACCTGTACACTGCAGAAAACACCGTTGCTAAACCCACAACAATAGCAAAAGCAGCACGAGTCCGATACAAAAATGCAACGCTGAAAATGAGAGAAACGATATGGGAGTCGATGCCTCTTCATGGACAGCACAAGAAGTTAACTTCACAGCCCCATGTAGACGAGCTTTCATGGACCTGGCTATCCAGCTCTGGCCTGAAACCGGCAAGCGAAGGATTCATTTTCGCAGCACAAGACCAATCGCTTCCTACAAAATACTATCGCAAAAGAATTCTGAAGCAAAACACGGACGGCAAATGCAGAATGTGCCACAACCAAAATGAAACTGTAGCACATCTCATGTCCGGCTGTGGTGCACTTGCAGCTACCGAATACACATGGAGACACAATAGGATTGGTCACTACATTCATCTTGAATTATGCAAACATTTTAACATCACCACTTCGACAAAAAATTGGTACGATTACAGCCCAGCACCAGTGACAGAAAACGAACAAGTAAAAATTCTGTGGGATGTACCAGTTATAACTGACCGCGAAATCAGGAGCAACCGCCCGGATATAATCGTCAAACTAAAAAAGAAAAGAGAATGCTTATTCATTGAACTGGCTGTCCCAGCTGATCACAACCTACTGCAAAAAGAATCAGAAAAATACTCCAAATACGCAGACCTCAAAATGGAATGTGAGAAAATGTGGCGATGCAAAATAAACATTGTACCGATAGTCATTGGTGCTACAGGGGTCGTGAGCAAAAAACTCATGACTCGTCATGAGACATATCCAACAAATTCCGGGTAACGTTCGATTCGACATGATCCAAAAGATCACATTATTGGGCACTGTGCACATTCTTCGGAAGGCTTTGAATGCACCACTGGACTAAAATTACGCTTGTGAATCACAGCATAATTTCTGTAATTTCGATTCTTCATCTTCAATCATCTCTACCTCTGCTCTGTAACCCTTGCCAATTCTTCATCTGCTGCAATTCTGTAATCTGACTTCTCCGTGTATTGCATAGGAATAACAATTTGAATGTATTACTGAAATTTTAAAAATTTACTCCAATCTCGCCATTTTCCTTTGGGGGCAGGTTGCTCCCCGGATTATGTGTGTATCTACCAGTTTTACTGTGAATAAAGAATATAATAATGTATTGCATAGGAATAACAATTTGACTGCATTACTGAAATTTTAAAAAAATTACTCCAATCTCGCCATTTTCCTTTGGGTGCAGGTTGCTCCCCGGATTATGTGTGTATTGACCAGTTTCCTACTGTGAATAAAGAATATAATAATAATAATAATAAATAATTTTTGATTATAGGCAATTGATATAACGCTTGCGTTTCGACAGACCAATTCGATGAAAGTCTACAAGGTGAAGCCCCACATTTTTGAACTGGTATCTGGAAGCATAATGTCCTATTTTGGTGTGAACACAGGGGGATTGAACATCTCAATGTATTTGGGGTACGCCATACTTTCCATTTAACCAAAGGCAACCAAGTTTGGCATTGTGACGCAACAGTTCTGTCTGGCAAAACGAGACCGAAGCTAAGAAAAAAGAGCCAGATAGAATTGTTACGCCACAATACCAAACTCGATCACAATCCAAAATTCGAGGCTGATTTTGGGGGGTTCCAGAACGCTGAGCAGAATAAAATTGATATTTTCGTAATCAGTATAGCTGTAGCTTTCTATTGATGCCCGTTTTATCGAGCTTAGCGCTCGGTAAGCCGGTCAAAAAGAGCGGTATAGTTGCTTTAGGTGAAATGGAAAGCATGATTACGCAACCCAAATGCAATGAGCCGTTCAATCTCGCTGTGTCCACAACCACACCATATAGGACACTATGCTGGAGGGGAATGGCAGATGTGCAATGAATATTCATTATAATGTTTTCGTTTTGTATGGAAATCATATATGAAGGATTTTATTCTTCCAACACTCTGTTGATGCACAGTTCATTTTTTTCTTCAGCAATCTATAGCATGGCTTTCAACCACCAGTGCGCCGACTGCTGGTGAAGGTCTGTGGCAAGTTTACTGCGGGTCCCACGGATATATTGGAATTTTATATCTAAATTCCAAAATGCAGGAAGTTGGGTGCTTTTCCACAAATTAGAAAATAAATCATAACGCATAATTTAATTAGAAGAGTAGGACGTATTTTTCGTATGGTGTCGCAACAGAGAGTTCGTGGTCTCTTTTGGACGTGCGTCCCAATGGTTTAACACCCCTGATTTAAAGCTTCCTGTAAAATCGCGATTGGCCCCTGTCTCATTTAGTGATGATTACTAACCCGCGATATGCAATCTGTAGTCCTCTTCGTCGGAATAGTACTTTGGGTCGATTTTAGGTTGAACTGTGGGGTCAGTCGAGTTCAGTGTTATACTTCCAGTGGATCGTGGATGGGCGAGCATTGTCACCAGAATCAATCCCTGAGTCTGTACGTATATGTATTCGAGACACTTAATCAATATAATACATTACAATGGAGTACCGAAGTCGTATTTTTTCATTCTCTTATGGAATCGCGCGTCCGAAAGAGATATTGGCTGAATAATTTTCCACACTAGAAGCCGTGCAGAGATTGCAGTTCTGATGGAGGGATGTCGTAGATCTGTATTGCTATTCTGTGTGTATAGTAGGGCTGTTCAATTTTTTTTCTTCTGGATTTCAGTCGTTCGATTATCAAATTGTCAGGTTACCCTAAAAAAAGCTGCACACCAAATTTGGTTCAATTCTAACAAGTATAGGGCTCCGCAGATCCAATTAAATTATTTAATTTAAGCAGGAAAATTCAAAAAAAAAATTTCGAATTTTTCTGTCAACCCCATGAAATTGTTGAGCTGTCTTCAGAGACGATGCAAAACAAATTTGACTCAATTCCAACGAGTAGAAGCGGAGTTATTGGAGTTTTTCGTTGATATTTCTCGGATTATCCTTGATTGGTAAATAATCGGAGGATTATCAACGAAAAACTCCAATAACTCCGCTTCTACTAGTTGGAATTGAGTCAAATTTGTTTTGCATCGTCTCTGAAGACAGCTCAACAATTTCATGGGGTTGACAGAAAAATTTAAATTTTTTTCTTGAATTTTTCCATTCATATTAAAATTTTTAATTGGATCCGCGGAGCTCTATACTTGTTAGAATTGAACCAAATTTGGTGTGCAGCGTTTTTTAGAGTAACCTGACAATTTAATGACTGAATGGTTGGAATCCAGAACAAAAAGTTATTTTTGAACAGCCCTAGTGTATAGTTATGCAGGGGCTATTGATATTTGGGCGCGATTTATAGGTGGATCAGCAAGTGCTCGATTACTTCTTCTGAGTCAATCAATTTCAAGTAAATGAAGAAGCGACACACAAAGGTAATCATTAACGAAGTACTTCTACTTTTTCAGACTACTCAAGTAGTTTTTACGTACTTCTACAGCCTAATGGAGTATACTCATGTTTTAGATGTTCTCGCTACGATATGACTAAAACCTACGATACTACTAAAACTCGACAGCGTAATAGAAATATACAAATGCAATACTAACATTGGAGAATTCGACGTTTATAGCGAAAAGTAAGATTTCGGGATAAGGAATTGCCCTGAAAATATAGGCACGATGTGAACAGTGACCAAGGGTGTTAACAATTTCACGTACCGTTGAACAATCGAAGCTCCAGACTCTGCATCACCGTTTTTTCTCGCCCATATAACCATATTGTCGTATAAAATAGCCCCTTGTCCTTTCGTGATGAATTCGGTTTCCATACTGGTATTTTTCTAAAGGTAATTTTACCTTGGCTATTCAGAACAGTATTAGCAAGATACAGTGATAACTATACCTCAATTGTGATGTTCGTAGCTATTGCACTGGTCACGACTGAATGGTCTTGTAAATTTGAACCAACTCCTGGGAGATCGCTTATTGTAGTGATCTAAAATATTTCAGCTCGTTTAATTGGGGGTATAAAGCATATTTATTATAGCCATACATTGAATTTATCCAATTCCGACTTCGGTCCAATACCGGAAAGCATGAGCAGGTGAGGAGTACCGAATGCTCCTGCGCTTAATATCACTTCTTTTCTAACTTTTGCCGTAAAGTTCCGCCCGCCTCTCTTGTACTGTACACCGTAAGCTGTTCCGTTGTCGTTGATGAGTACTTTCGTTACCAAGGCTCGTGTTAAGATGTGTAGTCTTTCTTTTCTGATACACATAGTGAGGATGTAAATTTAATTTCATCATTATCATCACGTTATAATCACACATCACTACTCCTGCTGGTATTATTTATATGGCCTATCCGGTCATCTCATCCGTGCAAGCGGTGACCTATAAAAGCTTAGAAGTGGGCCGTGCTGCAAGGCGGCAGCTAAGGAATAAAAACGGAGAAACTTGGCCTGATGTAAATGATGTAATGATGTAAATGTAAATTAGTCGACAAACACCATGAATGCCACAATCAACAACAACAACTATTTCGGAAAAATGCCTAACAGTGATATTTAGATCCCCGACCCTTAATAGCAAAATTCAATGCATTGCGGAAGTGAAATTAAACAATATCAATGACAGGGCAACTGAATGCTCAACCTTTTGCAGGATATTTTTGGAAACGGATTACATTATATCGAACAGGACTGGATCCGGATCCAGAAAAACCATGATCCGTACATCTCTAAGTCCCGCATTACAGCGTGCGGTGGCTGCGAACTGAAAGTGTCGTCGGTGGTCACCTTTCAGGGAACAGTGGTCTCAGATAAGCGGTTGCGGATGACTCCCGAAGTCCGTGATTGATCGTGTGCACCGTAAGACCGGCAGTTTCGATGTCGTCATTGTAGCTTGCGAATCTGACCCCTTGAAGACAAATTGCGGATATTGCGTTGAGGACACCACGCATAAACGGAATGAACGTATAATTTGTTTGTAATATAGACAGAGGTGGTCAGTAACGAAGTGCCTTTACTTTCTCCAAGCACTCAAGTAGTTTTGACTACTTGTAGACTACTTGTTTAAACGGTTATGATTTTTTACTATACTCTTTGTCAACAACAATGATATATCGATCGATATTGAATAAACTCAGGTGTTATCGACCGAGACTCGTCAGGGGTAATCGTCAGCAACTATAGTGGAGATTTCAAAAGAACCTTGAATCATGTAAATCGTCGGTTGTATCACTAATAATGACGTCACATGATGGCCGTGGCAAATCTTATCATTTTGTAGGTATACAAAGTTCTTTTGGATTCTCGACTAGTTGTTGACGATTATTCCGAGCGACCGTCTGATGAAAATATTCGGCTTTATTGCAATGTGAATATATCATTCAATTGACCACTGAAGTTTCGTACCACCTATAATCTGTTCTGATAGTTAACAGTTTTCAACTTTTCAGCCAAAACTATTGGTCTAAAATACTTTATTTACTTACTTACTTTACTTGTACTTGTGCTTGACTTTAAATAGCTTCTACTTTTACTAGAATACCAACGATGAATACTTTGACCACCCCATTTCTTCAAAATTATAAGACATAGGCTATATTCGTTACCTAATTAGTCAAAAATATCTTCGAGCAGCCCAAAGAATCGCGTTTTTTCATAGCATCTTGATGATATGGTCAACTTACGCGGACAATGATACTGCCGAGCGACCTATAGTGTTGGCCTAATTATGTACCTATTTCTTTAAGAATATCTTTGACCAAAGAAGAGAATCGCGTGTTTAGCAGGAAATTTTGGAGATTCAAACTGAGCGGACCATCTCTTCCGAGCGATTTTGAAAACTCCTGCCCCGTCACGCCCTCCGCTTTTTGAAAGTACTTTTCGACGGTTGCAAAGTCCCAGCCTTTGGCTCCGTTCGCATCCCACGAGTCAAAATCGTGTCGACTTCCTCTCGCGTAGACCATACGATTCAAAGCACTCGTTCCCCCGAGTACTTTACCTCGTGTGTAAAAAGGTGCCTGTATGAATAGATGTCCAATGTCCATGATTACATATATATATATTGTAGGCATAGGCTTTTACCCAATAAAAATAATAGGACACAGTTATATGCGTTAAATGGAAGAGACCACGACCTAAATACTCAGCAATTGCATGCTTTTCGTAAAAGCTATAGGATTGTCGTAAATAAACACATTGGCCGTCGATGTGTGAAATGGAGAAATCAGGTTATATTGGTATGAGTTGTTGTTTTTTGTTTGTGGTATTCATGGTCGTTGTCGACTACAATGGTCATGTAGGCCTACGCCAGGCCGATATTCCTTATTTTTTGATTCGGAAACTGCCGACTTGTAGCGCGGCCCACTTTTTGGCTTTTTTAAGACACCGCTTTTGCGGTTGAGATGGCGAGGAGGATTGGTATGGGTATTGAGCATTGAAATACGTATTAATACGTTGGGCCCGGAAATGTTTATGCCTTCATAGTCAATATAGCAATTCAATAGCTATTCAATTAGTATCATTCAGGTTTTCGAATCCATATATTGCCGAAACAGCCCGAGGCCTCCTATAATGCACATTATCCGCAACGAATGTTCGCATCGATTAACTCTATTATTGTGACGAGATGGCGTCGTGGTATAATTCACAGCTGCAACACCAATGGGTTGCTGGTTCGAGAACGACCGACGTCGACTCCAGAGGTCCTACACAAGTGTCAGACTTGGACAACTAAATAATTCTAGTTGTCTAATTTCGCTACATTGGAGAAAAATGCCAGTAATCTCATTCTAATCTAATTTATGAAATGTTTCCAAGCATGCTCTAATTCTAATCCTATTCTAATTTGTGAAATGTTCCTAGGCTCCAATTCTAATTCTAATTTAATTTGTTAAATGTGTCAAAATTCTAATTTTATTATAATCTAATTTATTGTTTCCGGAAAATGCCTCTATGTCCGCGGCATTTTGCAACGATACAACAAGAATATCCCTCTCGCCCAGGGAAATCCAGTACCAAGCCGCCATCGCAGTACTTACACCGTATATTAATAGTAGTTATTGTGACGAATAATATAGACAGGCTTGCAGTTTCGATCACAAACAGAACAGCAGCAAAGAAAAAGAGATAGGTAACACATGCTTTCATGCATTCAACTACATCAAGAAAGAGAGAGGATAATTGCTTCAGATCTAACCAAATAAAATATATTAAACGATGAAGTGGAAAGATTCGCAGCAGCCGTGAGAGCGTGGACTGTGAGGTTTTGAGTTGATGGAAAAGAGAAAATCGTTTTTCTAATCTCAAGTCTGCTGTTAGGCATGAATGCAACATCGGCTCCACCGGAAAGAGCTTTCATCCATGCAGGAGAACTGTATATAGTGCACCGGTCGCCAACTCAAAACGCGTTGCGGGTCACTTTTTGCATTTCGTAGAGCCCACGGGCCGCAAGAATGCAGTATCGAGACAAAATAGGCCACAGAGTTGAGCAGCAAAGTTTTTAAAACTTTGCGTTAGTAGGTCTACAAGGCAATACTCACTAACATGGGTGATGGGCATGGTTGCCACAAAAAAAAGAAATATTTCATTAAAGAAGTACAAATACAATAACAAATATCATGATCATAAACGAGCCGCGTGTCGGTGATCCGGGCATAGTGCAAACGAGTCAAGCTTGGTGTGCAGACGTTGACCATTTTAATGCTTATTGGAAAGCACTGTGATTTTATAAGAACAGAACTTTATTTTTATTGTATTTCTTTCTCATTCACAATTTCATTCAATTTCAGTAATTCTAATTATAATCTAATTTGGAAAAAGCAGTGTAGCTCTAATTCTAATTCTAATATAATTTGGAAACAACTTTGTAGCTCTATTTCCAATTCTAATATAATTTGGAAAACATGTGTATCTCTAATTCTAATTCTAATCTAATTCGGAAACAACTTTGTAGCTCTAATTCTAATTCTAATCTAATTTGGAAAAGCAGAAAATGTTCTAGTTGTCCAAGTCTGCCAGGTGTTGGGGTTTATCTAGGCTCCTCCTCGCCATCTCATCTGTGCAAGCGGTGTCTTATGAAGCGCCTGGAAGTGGGCCGTGCTACAAGTCGGCAGCCACGGAATAAAAATGAAGAAAATTGGCCTGGTGTAGGCCTAAATGCCCATAGTAGTCGATAAACACCCTGAATACCCAGAAAAACCTCTGGTATTCCGGGAGAAATGAAACCTGGAATTACTGCTGGTTGACCAGACCGTGAAAACGTGATTCCTGTGGTAACAAATGCTGCAAAGTTTATCAGTTGGTCGTAGGGCGCCAAGTTTCCTTTACCGTTGCGACCAAGGTTTTCTTGACCTTTTTAAACAGCAGACAGCTGATAATATTGTAGTGTTAGGCATTACCCGATTCGCATACGAAGCGTAAGTGTGGATTTGTGATTCGATTGTGTAATTCCAGTCCAGCTGACTTTGCTGCAGAGAATCGCTTTGGCTGTTCAGCAACACTCTCTGGTCCTTTGTATCCGTAACCCCCGCTTCCAGCAGCAGAACTCTTGGATAATGCGAAGTAAGATTTAGTGCATATGCCCTATATTCGATAGCACTGCTAGAAACGTCGGTTCCGAACCGGCGTCTCGCCGTATTCGATGGTTTACGGCAGGGGTGTTCAATATTTTTGCTATGTCACTCACGGCCGGATTTCGATTACTTATATAGCGTACGGCCGCATGGCAGCGGACACTCGTAATGTACCAGCTGGACGCTAAATACTCATGTTAACTTGACTACTGGGCGAGTTCGCATCGCTGGAAGTCATAGGCATTTGTGCCATCGCTCTTTTCTTGTGAAATACATTGGGCATGAAAGTTTACTATATTGTATAAGAAGAACGCCAAATCTCATAAACAGAGAAACGCCTTTCTCGGTCAGAAGACTTCTGGCTTCGCCATTCGTGAGCATATAATCGTCGCTCTCCTTTCTAGATAGATTTTCCAAGATAGGCTACCGTTTTTAACACAATGCCTACTTCATAGAATTCCATACATCTTTATGCTAGCTACTAAAACGAGCAAATTTAGGATAATTCGAATTGCCGAATTAGCGACAAAATGTGGAAGTAAATTCATGTCACAAGTTCCTGGAAAAACGGCCCAAGAAATATAAAACCAAGATCGTTCTATCACAGAGCTGAAAAAGCACTTCGGCAGCACCTCCCCCAACGTTGGTCTTAGGTCCCCCTTGGGTCCTATCAACAACACTTCTAGGCGTGAAGCAAACCCCTTTTCTGATACACTCGATTTCATACATACAGGGACGAAATTGCAATTCGTTAGCCTTTCCAAAACACTGGTCTTGGGCCCCTCATTGAATTATTAGCTAAGCTGGGAAAAGCCCCCAGACCCCCTTTCGAGACGTACCATTTTACCACTGCGAGGAGCCCGCATTTCAGTGGTATATGGACTCAGCGTCTACTTTGGGTGCAGTCACGCGAAGCGCGAAAAATTCACATTCAGCATAATGCGGACAGGATACCCATATTAAAATACAGACACTTTATTTGATTAGGTCACGCGGAGCGCGAATAAAATTTTGAAGTATGTACAATGTACATATCCCACAAAATACTCTATAATTCATAATGATTTGCGAAATAAATTTGGGCCCTCTTCGAGCTCGCCCCCAGTTGGGGGAGGGGGGGTTAGGGCCTTTGGGGCGTGGTATTTACGGCCCTGCATGCATACAATTCCCCAAAAACGCACATACACACACATACACGCACTATATCCGTAGCAAGTCCTTGGCAGCGTCGGAACAGGTAACGGTGAGTTTCAGATTCAATTCATGTATATCGGCTTTACTATACGCCACGAAATCGCGCATATCAGTGTAATGAGAGGACGCTAAGATTCGTTGACTAGTCGCACAGAGTACGAAACATTTCACTTTGTTGCATATTGACCTGCCATCGGGATTGTGATTATAGTCAAAAATATCGGAATCGCCCAAACGTACTAGAAAAATTACTTCCGTGTGATGCACACGATTGCAAAATTGTATTTCGTAATTGGTGACATTATTTTCCTCTGCAAATCGCATAAGCACTGCGGGGCTCAGATTGCAAGGACCCTATTATATTAAAATCGAAAACTCAAGTCACCCTGGATCGCGTGATGCGCGAATAAAATTTTCAAGTGGTGTTGATATATCTGAACTATTTGGGAGCGAAATCGTAAATTGAAATTGCGAGTCGACGGCCGTCGGTGCATGCTAATTGAATCAGGTGTAGGCTATACGGCCGCACAATCATGCTTCTACAGCCGCAGGTTGGCCACCCCTGGTTTAAGGTTTAGCTCAGACCGCGTGAACAAAGAATAATGAAAATCAGACACACGGCTACGTTATTTGGAAAATGCTGCTCACAGAAAATACTGGATGATGATACGTATATTACGAGAGCTAAATTCAATATCAGCGAAATTATTGCCTGAAGGGTGTAGGCAACGCCGCGATTTTGTTTGTATAACAGGACTTAATGTTTGTGCGTTATATAGGAGAATTTGGTACCAAATCTCGTCGCAACGGCCCCAAAGGACTGTCGATTGTTTTTAGTATACAGAGGTTATCATAGTTTACTTAACCACCAGTCAACTCTATGTTAAATATATTTGTGCGATAGGGATTGTACGCACCAAATACCTGGAATAATCAGCAGATCTTCGATTTAGTAATATGACTAAGAAAGCACTTTCACTACCTTGTGTCTGGTCATCAGCCGCATAGAAGTAGGACGATAATCACAACTCTGTTACACTAAAATATTATCGCGATTATTGATGTTTGGTTATGCTTAGATAAACGAGGATTGAATGATGCTGACAGATTGGGAGTATAGTATGTATTTTGGACAAATGTCCCTTAACTGATAAAAAAATTGAAACTGTACTCCCATCAAATAAAACATGACGATATCCCTATTAATTGAGAACATTTCTACAAATAATCAATATTGTCTTTGATTTTCTCAATACTGACCGCCAAGATGGCACCCAAGAGTCATAATCTGTGCACCAAATGTGTACACGAGGTTGTTAGGCCTCCAGGAAGGCGTCAAACGTGGTCCTACCCTCTATAGTGAGATATCGATAATAACGAAAAAATTACATAAGGGCGGGTCAGGCCGTGGATCCGAGGTATGCTATCCTCTGGCATATTTAGCTGTATTCCACAGATATGTTGTCAAAATAAAGGTCTTCAAAGTCCTACAAAATGCCCCAGCATACATATTGTTGTTTACACTTATAAGCCAAATTAGGGTATTATGAAGGCGTACAAACGATTTTACTATCTCGCAAACATCAGGAAATTTTAGGCGATGAGCATTTTTCTTTCAATGTTTGGTAAAAATGTTGAAAAATGAATCGCAAAATTCCAAGCTTTTCGTAGAAAGTAGAACAACTATTTTAAGAAGTGTGGAGACAGAAATCACTATCGCAAATTCCAAAAATTATATCTATCATTGATTACACTGGTCAACACAATTTTTGTTGACTTTGATCAGACAATTGATACTGACTAACTTTTTGGCGCTGAGTTCAAAGATGACTCCCGTTTTTCTCCATCACGTCAATTTTTTGGGTTAGGCCCCACCACATTGTCTCATAACCCTCATAATAGCACTACTTTAAATATTTTGTGTTTAGAGTATAAAACGTTTCAAAAACCGCAAGCAGTCGAAAGTAAATCAATAGACTTCAAATTAACATTTGCACTGCATTATGTGGTTTATTTAAACTGATATTGATTCTACAGGACAAACAAAGTGCGAGTTTCATGGTCCAAATTTACGCTAATAACCAATAATTCTATAGATTTTTTAGTTTGATACTCGAGCAATAGTCAACCATCATATGTAAGCTCCAATCTACCCTGGTACCTTACTCCCATCATCTTCATATGTTGGGGGGGGGACATTTTCTCCTTGCCCATCTCTGACTATGTCAAGGTTTTCAAGAAATTTCTTTAGATATTTTGGCTTTTTTAATTCTCTGCTGTCCGACATAACATATGGCCGTGGCACATGTGTATCAGGGTTTCAGGGCTACATGTGCATCCTTGTGGTCTGACCACTAAGAAAACACAATATTTCAAAGCTGACACGTATGATTCAATCGTACTCTTGGTATTGCATCAATTCAGTGTTTCTGTATTATTCTCAATATTTCTCTAATTTACGAAGACTAACTGAGTGTGCAATTGCTACTGCTCCTAAGACGTTGTCATTTTCAAGAATGCCCCACTTTCTGGATTCCTTTTGAGTTACCTAGATACCTATAGGCATCTGCCATTCCCTTGAGTTGTAAATCGGGATTCCTAACTCCTCCAGTAATCCATGGTAACAGTATCACGACAATACGCAAAGCTATCGAAAGTAGGCATACGAAGAAAAGGCTGTTTCTCCTGATCGAAAGTGAGATACTTTCTTTACCTTGCCAAGTAATCTTTTCTCACTTCGTCAGGATGTTAAAAGTTCCGAAGATTTCTATTCCAAGTCCCAACGCTTATGTCAAATCAAAAACTTGTGTTGATGAACTACTCTACGTTCTGAATCATCTTCGATTTCAAAATCTTCATCATTAGCCTGATTTCTCTAAAATCGTCATCTTGATGATGATGATCCAAATTATCGAGCGTATATAGGAGTTTCAAGTTACACTGTACAAGCTGAATGGGGCATTGGACCTATATAGCTGATAGTAAATGTAATATTTGTTTTTCTTGCCATATTTTGCAGTTTGCATCAAATATGTGTGTGAAGTATCCTCGAATGAATGCATCCTCTAACGGAAAATTGTTGAAAGCATCGGCCTAGGTCGATACCAGAACCTTTTTTCTTGATAATTCAATTGAACCCTTGACTATATAACTTACCATGTGGTAAAAGTGTGGATTTTTATAAGGTATCAACAAGCGATATGGCCAAATTCATGAAAATTTGCATATTTTGGCATAGAGCAAAAACTTGACGTGATGGAAGGAAACCAACGGCATTTTTGGAATCAGCTCGCCAAATTTAGCCCAAATCAAGTGCAAAATCAAATTCAACATATTATTCATTCAAAATTGTTGCCCAGCGTTATATAATAGGGTTACCATAATTTGGAATCCAGAAAGTCACAAAAGCTAGATTACAGGACTAGATCCGTTTTTGCGGGAAATCCTCTTGTATTGACCGTAAAAATTCTAACTAGACTCCCGAAATACTCACTTTATAATAATACCATCGTCTTGACTAACAACATTTTAGATTTGCTGAAAAAGGAGTACAAGGAGGACGGGTAACCCAACCCCGTCAAAGGGTTTGAGACGGCTGGCATTGCCTGTGGACCGCCAGCCGTTCAATGTCTCAATGAACAGCGGATACGCACAGTGACTGTCGGATTCGGATACAACGTCATATCGATTTCGTGATTTAGATTTAATGGTAAGAATCGAAACGGTTTCAAGTTATGTATTGATGCGCCCCCTCTCATGAGAACCTACTTCATCCCCAGAATCAATGATTTCGAGATCATGCCGCATTGCCAATGACTCTTGAACCGCGGTTTAAATTTGAACTAGACTTGAAATTACGTTGTTGTATGTCTACGAAACTGTGTAGTGTATACGGTCCTACATATGATATACCTGGCATTTTCATCTTCACTAAGTCTATTTGCGATCACGCATCCAGCAGTACCGGCTCCAACTGCAATGAAATATCCTGGTGAAGTCTGACCAAACATATACAAATATATAATATCTCATACTAACCTATTACGAAGTCATATTCATCTTCGGCCTGTTCAATAATTATATCTTCCCGGAACATGCGCGAA
The DNA here is from genome assembly GCF_051294905.1 of Botryllus schlosseri. Classification (NCBI taxonomy): domain Eukaryota; kingdom Metazoa; phylum Chordata; class Ascidiacea; order Stolidobranchia; family Styelidae; genus Botryllus; species Botryllus schlosseri. Next base: position 12,409,291 of record NC_137247.1, on the reverse strand, counting down.
AGTATGGTCAATAAGAGTGCGGCTGATACCAATATCAATTTCATTTCTTCGAACACTGCTACTGTATTATAATATGGAATGGAATATGCGATCAATATATGGTCGCAATAGCAATTTGAAAATCCCTCTGCCGCAGGTTATTCCACTGACATAATCAGATTTTATCTGTTAGTGCTGTAATTCTGCACAAAGTTAAATTGTCGCCCTGGCCTAGGGAATGTAATTGTAATAACAGGGTATTCTTGGTATTGTTGGAAACGCAGTGGCCGTGCCTCACACTATATGACGCGACGCATAGCTTCCTGCTAAAAGCATTTGGATTCCTTGAGTTACTTTCTATAAAGAAAAGGCGTTTCGGAATTAATGCGTGCGTTATTTTTTGTTTCGTAAAAGAATCGAGACCAATTACGTGCCCGCTGCGTGTCTCTCTATCCATATACTATTATAAGGTCAATGTGTTACTACTGTCATGCCAAACAATTTAATTGGTAATGGACAACTGTCATGGTATATAGGCTACACCCCATTCACTGATTGTATATCTCAAACCTGCCTCGACAGTGTTTGGTGCTCTTTTCGGACAAAGTACATGGATATGCCATGAGTCGTACTGAGACACAGACCTCGCAAAATTCGTCTTGCGCAGTGCTTACTAACCTTTTCAGTTCGCGACCTGCTACGAATGCCAATTTTACTGTGCGACCCACAATGAGATATGACCAAACGAGTGCAATTCAAACTTATGAGAAAAAAATAAGGACATACGACTACACATGCAATTTACTACTAACGCGAAAGTTGAGCCTGCATATTAGATGATATTAAATAAAGTCTAGTTCCCAATACCCTGTACAGAGGATATTTCCTATACTCGGAAAAAACATCCAGAAAAACCTTAAAATTCGGTAGGCATATTTTCAACCAATCGCCAATCGTCAGTATTTCAAAGAAGTTTTTATTATTACATATATGGAACTGATGACATTCCATAACAACCAAAAGCAGCCCTTCATGACAGACCTGGGCATTTTACGGCCCCTGGCTAAATCCGGCCGGAGACTCGATAATGGTCGGCCCGCGAAAAGTTGCTTGGAATTTAGGACATAAAACCTGTATTTTAATGCGAATGGGTGAATTTAAGCCATTTGTTTGATACCTGAACCAGAAATGCGTTTGATTTGAAGGCTGTTAGTTTATTTATGTACCCTCATTACGTAGCGTAGTCTATGTCGTAAGCTAAATCCGGATTCAAAATAAAACAAATATAGCAAAGTATACCTTCACAATTACAGTCAAAAGTCACGATTTCACATAGTTAAAACCGTATTTGCTTCCATTGTTACATTGTTCGATGTGTGCTTTAAATTGTTTCTCAATACGTTTCCAAATTCATAATCTGTGAAACAAGTCAATAAGTGCACGTGCACGATGGAACAGGCATGTTTAAAAGAGGTGGAGGATGAACGCTGACATTACAAGAAGATTTGGAGCACTAAATATTGGGATACTGAAGTTAGTGGGAAACCCGCCATTATAGTTTGCGGTGAGCAGGTCGTCGTGAATATAATTCGAGTCGGCATTGTGTAAAAAACGCAGTGAAATATAGTCACTTGGCTTAAGACAACAGAGTGGGAATTTCAGAACACCTGCCAGCGAAGTTCTCAGAACAACAGGGCTAACTCTCAAGCCACACCTAGCTCGGGACCAAGACCTGCTATGTATTATCCCAAACATATTTTGACGCCCTGATAGAAAAAAGTGGGGTAATATAATAGAAATGAGTTAAGGATGTTTCATTTTTCTCGTTATTTTGAAAAATGACACTGAATGAATAAATGTATTCTTTTGTAAATTACCTCCACATTTCTCATTGCCGAATTTTAACACATCCACATAGCAACTTGTTATAACAATATAATTCACTGTTTTCAATGTAGAAATATAATACGCAACGGAGTACCTAATTTTCTTCTTCTCATTTGACCCGCCGAAAAAAAATCAATTGCCCACCCCTGTGCTCTATGAAATGTTGACTAGAATACTGTAACATCAAGAAATGATTCGTGACCCAGCCGAAATATCACTGGTTGTACAACGGAGCCTTTCTAGTATCTCATACCCTACTAATTCAACAAAAATTATGAATGCAACTTTTTCCCGCAACTTTTGTCAAAAATAAGTGCAACTTTCTCGCGATTTTAGTGCAACAAAAACTTGCCCTAGTTATGACTGTTAATGAGAGAATTCTCAAAGACGAAATTAGGAGTGTTAGGACTATACAGAGAGCAATAAATATGTAAGTGGAAGTCGCACAGAGCGCGAAAAAACAAAATTCAGTTGACCGCAGCTTTGCACCCCCTATAGTTTGAGAACCACTGTCTTAGTCCATTATTGTATTTATATTCGTTTTTCTGTTACGCAGTTGTATTAAGTCTACAGATTGTGCTCGCCACTCGGATTAAGGTAGAAATATGTATAGCAGTGGTTCTCAACCTTGCCTCCAGCGCTCCCCAGCGGACCGGATAAAAGACGCAATGCGAAGAGTCGGCGGATATGTCCTACGCCACGACGCCTGCATTGGAGAGGAACACGGGTATGTGTGTGTGTGTGTGTGCGTGTGTGTGTTTGTGTATGTGTGTATGTGTGTATGTATGTGTGTGTGTGTGTGTGTGTGTGTGTGTGTGTGTGTGTGTGTGTGTGTGTGTGTGTGTGTGTGTGTGTGTGTGATCGCTAGTCATCTACTAAAATCGCAAACACGAGTTGAGAGATTATCGCAGAGAATTAAAATCTACAAAGTCCGGACATCGTTCGAATATCAACCTTTGTACCCTTTAATCGGGGACAAAGCAACATTTGCCAGTAGTTTTACACCACACAAAAAAAGGATTTTTTCAGTTTGTTTTCAGAACTATTTTGTAGCACTTTGTGACACTGGCGCGGGACTATCAAACTTCACATAAATGTAGTTTGAACGGTAAAACATGCATACTGCAAAGCATATAGCCATATGTCACATGTTTAGGCTATTGAAATAGATGATAGGCTGCTGTTATACGACCAAACGAGATTGGGAATTCTGTTGTTGCGGTTGTTGTTGTTTGTGGTATTCATATGGTGTTTGTCAACTACAATGTTCATTTGCACCAGACCGATATTCCTTATTTTCAATTCCGTAGTTGCCTACCTGTATCACGGCCCACTTCTAGGCAATACTGTATCGATTTCGATACCATTATTCTCGTTGGTAAGATAATTCTTAAAGGGAAGCGTGATTTGGTTACACGCAAAAATCGTCTCACATGACCTGATGCGAACTATTACTACTGAGACTCCATACGGTTTTGATTACTGGAATCGCTTTACCAAGCCAGAGATACAGCCATCTACCAGCGTACATTAAACGAATCGATCATAATAATCCATTACACAGATATTTGTAAATAGCCTACGTTGATTTACGAAATTTCCTCGGTCATAATAACTAGTGGTCTTTTAGTTTCGGTTATCCTGCATGAAGAGGTGGTCAGTTGTGAAATAATACTTCGTCTACTACACAGTTTTTAAGGGCGACTATTAACTTTTAGGACTTCGTATTTTGTTAAGTATAAATATAGTTTTAGCGTCTATTCGCATGATCTTCATGAGTGAAATCGGCATACCAACTGACGGACAATATTACCGTTGTGCCGTGGTAACTGAATTTATTTTCGAAAATAGCATCTCATATTTGTAATTTTTATTAATCATTTCGTCTCTGTCGCGATGATCTGCCCCGCACTATCAAATGTTTACACCTCTGATCACTGCTAAAAGTATACATGACACCGTGGTCAAATCTATTTTTGGAAACTACTTACTTGATTAATTTCAAGACCTTCATTTTGTACTTCTACTTGATGTAGTTTTGACATATATTGAAGATCGTTACTTCTTCTTGTACTTGAGTAACAACGCTGTCTACTTTAGCCACATCTGACCGCAGGTGTATACGGTGATCGTTCATGTTTGAGACATACGTCCTTGGACATCCCAACGATCTCGCGAGTTTAACGTTGCCATCATATATCTTCTTGTCTGGATCTGAGAAGTATTACCGCCGCGTCATAAGGTATGACGGAATGCCAGGATGGGCACCTCTGAAAAGTTCGCTGTTGTCGATTCGAAGCTTCGGCACATTCTCTTCAATACGTCGATTCTTCTGTCACGAGGACTATAGAGAACTTGTGAGTTGCGGATGCGTCAATCGTGTCACATGTGACTATATACTACGAGCACTCAGGGTCCCTGTTATATGATTGGGGAAAGCCGCCGATAAGATACGAAGGAAATGGAGTAATTAATCAATATAAGCCGACCTATTTATAGTTTGGAAATACGGTGACCGACTATATAAGTAACAACGAATACAATCACCCTTCCAATGTTTTAATATCGAAGCTTTACATACCTGAAATTGTCTTGGGAAGATTTAGTCAATATCTCTATCAACATGGTACCATACCTATTGGCTCGCAAATTGTTACATTTTCCGTCTACTGAGGTACATAGCTCGTGTCGGATGGATGGCTGATAAGCTATAGCGTATGAGATCCGTCAACCTCTTGCTCTTTCTATCCATGATCATTCCTCGTCCCTAGCGCCGGGTGCACTTATCAAGATAATAAAAAGGGATGAGGAGTCGAAGGCGTTACTGATCGTGAATTCCATGCTATGTGACTGATGAGTGACATTAGAGACAGGTACGGGTCTCTACATTATTATTTTTTGTCATCACGAGCTACTACATCGGTGGATTGTTTTGTTATGACAGTATATCTGTCATAAAATTTATGCGTATCCATCAAAAGACTATTTAATAACGAACAAAATATAGTAAATGTAAAGTAAAGTAACTGATTTGGCCGGAAGGTGTCGAAACGACTTGGAGCAGTCTTTGAAATCAGACATCCACCCCGGCATAGGCAATGTAAAGAGGAGGCATGCACACTGAAAGAAAATTAAAAGAACATAATGCAAAAGACAAGCGGCAAATTGAGGTGACATATGTGACGGCAGGCGAGATCGATATTTCAGGCCGTGGTCCTTAAAGTTGTAAGTTGACTAGTATTGATTCAGTAGAAATTGCTTGTATTTCGACATGAATGTGAACAAGCTCGATGACTGTCGGATAGCCGGTGAGATACTGTTCAGGTCCGGCATATTTGATAGAGCGATGATCTTTCCTGTCGACAATATGATAGTTGGACGACGAGACCACGTGGGTGTAGTAGCTTACTTATGCACTTTTGATTCCGAGGTAAAGAAGTAATTGAAATTTTCGGCGCATTGACCGCAATGGAACTCATACATAAACTTGGCAATTTCTAGTATTCGCATATCCTTTATGTGCAGGACACCGAATCTTTTGAGGAGTGATTTATTGGGCGTAAAACCTGACCCTCCTGGGACTCTGGCACTGATTCGAAGCTGACCACTACGAAATAGTTATCACCTCCGCCCATAAACACACCCACGACCTATTTAAGAAGCTGATTGCCAACGATGAAAATCAAAGGCCGGTACCTTCGCGACCCCCACAAACACGGAATAGGACCCTAGCTGCCGTCGCGAACCCTAGGACTGTAGAGGACTGTAATCAAATAAGCGATACATAGCATTCACAAGAGACGTGTATGATGACATCTTTATATTTCTGGATTTCATTTATAGTTTGAATACGCTATTTATGTCTCCAGGTGTTCTTGATTTCATCCGGTGCTTTTTCTCCTATCATGTAACAAGGAGCTTGCGTATTTGCAGTCGTGATGTGAGGAATGACTGATGCATCCGCTATTCTCAAATTTTTAACTCCGTATACTCTGAACAAAATCACGCATACGTTTGGTTTGTGTGCGGGGGATTGTGAATATGACTATGGTTCACTTACTGGAGTTGCGGGTTGACGACGGCGAGTTTATCCGTTGGTGAACCTATCTTGGCGGTGCAGCACGCGTGCCAACCCAAAACGGCTTTGTGGTTTATTAGACATCGGTAATATTCGTCGGACCTATTTGAATGAAATGAAATGGATGTTCTTCAGATTTGGGCGAAGGGCGAGAGCTATGTGTGAGACGTTGGGTTGGGATCAAGTCCTACCTCCGAGTCACAAGTCATACCGAGTCATTGCATATTTTGGCTCGATGTCATATCACTCGATTTTCGGAAGTGACTCGAGTCAAGTCAATTTACGAGTCAAATTGAATTTTCGAAGCATAAGGGATGATTCATTTTGTTAGCTGTTTGCAACACAGATTGATTCGGCATTTATTCTGAATCAAATAACGAATATAAAGTGAAATATTCATTCAAAAATCGCTGTATCGCTCACGCATACTTATAGAATTACTATACCTGAGTAACAGTAGAGCTTCAGTTCTGGTCTGTTTTTATCAGTCAAAATAGAGAACCGAATACGAAACCTCGAAAAGTTGGACAAAATTTATGGTGTTATACAGTTAATTCAATAACCTTTTTCGTCCAAAGAGTCATATTCGCCCTATTTTCTTCCATTTCAACTCCCAAGGAGCCATACATGTCAATCAACTGATACGTCACAATTGAAAATTTGCTAACTCGAACTCACTACATGGGATTCGTCGTGTGCGCCCGATTTTCGCTGTAAAACACGTACTAATCAGGCTAAAGATGTTAAACTTGAGTCACGAGAACGTAGGTTCGTCGTGATGGTCCTTTTAAATGCGAGAATCCATGATCACATGCGTAGGTGGAGTCAAACACGGTCACTTCCACATACCCCACCCACTCTAAGGTGTGATACATAAGTGGCGTGGGGTCAGGGGAGGCAAAGTGCATGAGGCAGTGCCTCACCTGTCGTCAGGATGAGTGAACAAAAATTGTGAAACCTTCAATTACTATTGGCATATTCTATCGATGTTCATGAATGACTCGATTTTGAACATTTTATTTCAAAATCACAAAATTTGCATATTCATTTTTCTGAAATAAAGCGCGAAACGAGAGGTATAGCAAACACGGCCCAAATCTTACCATTGATATCGCAATACATCGTAAATAGCTTAGTATTTATTATAACCGATTGAATTTACCTGTCCGAAAATCTAAATACTGATCGACATCTCAATTATCAAAGTATTCGACGGTAACATGTTACGTTGCGCAACACTGCTACATTTTACCGCCGTTACTACAAACCTACTTACCAATCAAGACCGTGGATAGCTATGGCGTTATTTGTAATTAGAGTTTGCAATTGTGAATGCCACTTATTTCGCGCCGTAGATCAGGAAGACAATGTGTATTCGAAAACTTAGCTGTCATTATGAGCGTCGCCATGTCTGCTATTCTCTTTGATCAATCAACGAACGCATCGTGCACTCTAAGATTTCGAGTCGGGTACATTGAATTCGCGGGTGATATTGGTCGCCGGCGCTACAGTAACTTAAATTTGAGGATTGTGGAAAGAGGGTCCATGCCCCTAGCCCTGAAGACGGCATTGTCTTTGCCTCTCAAAGACATATTTATGTTTGTACTGCCACGCGAATAATTATTCTGATCGTGATGAAAGTTTACCAACAAGTTGCTGCAATATTGATCAATTTAGTAGTAAAATAAATATTTGGCAAATTTTCCAAGAAACACCTCATTCAATGTCATAGGTCAATCTGATTACGTCGGTCGAGAGAGGATAAAAAATTTATAGCAATGTTGTATATGCAATGACCAATATCATTGGCCCATTCAATCATGAATTTAATTATAGAAAATAATAGCGGTTCACGCGATTGGGCTATACATAAGCTCACTGACTAAACTGGGTAAAAGAAATCACGATCACACTTAGTGGTGAAAGCGTTCATTACAATGGTGGTTAGTCTTCGCCTCTGGAAGTTTAGTTTATCACCCTATGGGAGGCAAGACCAACGTTTTGTTTGGGGGGAGGTAGATGAAGAAGTGCGGTTCCGGCCTTGGTCGCAGTCACGTGACTTTGTGATCCACGGCCCAGCTCACTATGTAATATTGTAAAATTCTATAAGATAATTTTCATTTGTCACAGGGTCTTTGCTGAGATAACGCGCGTCCACGTCGTCCAAATATCATATGATCGACCGAAAAGATCATCGCTCTATCAAATATGCCGGACCTGATGTGTGGAACAGTATTCCGCCGGCCATCCGACAGTCGACGAGCATGTCCACATTCAAGTCGAAATACAAGTAATTACTACTAAATAAATACAGTCCATCCTCAAGATTACCGGACCACGACTGACCTATCGATCTTGCTTCCCATGACATGCCGCCCTATTTATTGTCGCTTTCTTTTTTCTATACTATCTTCTTTACTTTCATTCAGTGTGCATGCCTCCTCTTTAGATCGCCAAGGCCAAGGTGGGTGTCAGATTCCATAGACTGCTCCTTGTCGCTTCGACATCTTCCTGTCTTTTCATTGTATCGCATTTTTTGTGGTGTATTGAACTGATAAAATTGCTAATAAACCAATGATGATGAACAGACGACTCTCCTCCGGGGATCTCATGTCTACAGAAATTTCAATCATGCAAAGATATGTTTAGAGTTGCAACATTTATTTGATTACATAGAAGTTGTCAGTATCTAAGTATACTTGTAGTATAAGTGCTTGTATTTTACACTTCTCACTCCTGAAGAGGTATTAAATATATCCGTACTGTTTACACTTTTGATTTCGAAAGGTAGACTGTAATTTTATGATGAATTTGCATCATGTTTACGAGTGAAATGGTGGCTGTCAATTCAGTATTAGTCGTACTAGTAATTTACTACTAAATTCGTTACTATAGTATATCGAAGTCATGTACCTCCAAGAAGATCTTAGTAACTTCGTCTATTACAGGGGCCCCCAACCGTTTTGCTATTCACGGCCGCATTTCAATTACTCGTGAAGCCTACGGGCGCATTCCAGAGCACACTCGTAATGAACTAACTGGCCGCCAAATACCCATATTAAAATAACCAGTGTCCATGTCCATTTCCGGAAACTCCTGACTAATCTATTTATTCATATCAGCTTACTATACGCACCAAATCGCGGGTGGTCATGTCATGAACAATTTCAGAGACCCGATATGGTCGAGCGAAGCGCGAAAACTTTATAAATTCACGCGTTTATTCGTAAATTCAATTTGCATGTCAACGGCTCGTAACACATACTAATTTCCTTCTGCGGCCGCAGGCTGGTCACCCCTGGTCTATTGGTTTATTTCAGTTACTAGAAAGAATATAGAATTCTGGTTACAACAGCCAGTCAAACTTCTGCCAATCATTTAATTATTAAATCCACCAATTTTTTTAGCGGTGTGGTTATTGCAGGAATAATATGCAATTGATATTCGTAGGTTTTTACTATTTCTTTTATCAATTTCAATGGCACTTATATCCATGTTGGGCCTTGTGGACCACGAGGTCAATATTTATAAAGTTCATTATCTTCGAGAACGTAGTATTGTGTGCGTGCGACTTCGGGTCTCTACAACCGGCGTTTTATTTCGACTTCCAATTATCTTTTGGCTATTGACTATACTTTTTGTGCCGTGGGATCGGCGTTAGGACTCAATAGGTTTATTATACCGCACTGAAAATACCATCCGTTGCAAACGGTAATGGTAGCTGCGCTGAAGAGAAGAGTAGTATTACTTACCAACGGGTTTCTTTCTTGCATATATCATCGAGTAATACTATTCCTCCGACGTTTTTTAGCGCTCTGGTATTTACATTCCTTTCTGTTTGCTTGATGCCTACATAAAGAATTGATACTTCGGCAATGTGCTTAACGAAAGCATGGTAGGAATAAATGCATTCTCGATTTTAAAATCCATAATTTCAAGCTGGATATTTTGAATTTGGAAAACGAAACCAGGAGATAAACGGGAAAGTATTCATCTCGGCTTCAACGCCTTCAACAAAATTTCATATTAGGAAGTGAGTCACTCCAAACTAGGTACTGGAAAATCGAATCACATTCTAAAATTTTAACATGATTCTTGTCGAAAAAATTCCTAGAATTATTTTTCATCAACCTGAATTTGCATCGTGATAACATTCAATGGAATGTGGCCTCAAAGCGAGTTGAATGCCGTGAGAAGAAAAGAAGTCATGAGAAGCGAAGTCACAGGATAATCACTAATCCCGAAATAGTATTTGCTGCCGACGAAAATAAAAGTCGAGATCTGTTCAAATGCTCTCGACTCCGAGTCCCATTACATTATAAACAAGTGAATGCTTCCAAATGTTCTACAAAACAAGAATAGCCAGGGAAATGGATAATGTATACGCTATATACTTATAATGGGACTTGAGTAAATTTTCAAAAATGCCATGGAGACGGAAGTTGAAGTCAGAGGTGAATAGAGCCGACACCCCAGCCCTGGCTATGCTGGGATTTGTCAGCTTTGACGTTGAGATCTTTGTTCGCTACTCGCCAATGCATTCATGATGTCACTTCATTGTCGAAAGTTTTCCCCACCCCCATTTCGACGCCCGTAACAACAACAGCATAATTTCGATAAATTTATAAGGGGTGCGAGAAAGGCAGGGGTTACAAATTTTTTTGTATCAAATGATGAAAAAATAATAATATATTTATCACATAGCCATTTGATATTGTTTGCTAACCCGCGATGTGCAATCTGAAGTCTTCCTCCTCCGAATAATATTTTGGATCGATTTTCGGCTGAATTGTTGGGTCGCTGGATTGCAATGTTATCTTCCCAGTGGATCGTGGGTGAGCGAGAATGGTCCCCATAAGAAATCCCAGATTCTGCGGAGAAATGAATATCGTCCATGTCGTAATACGGTTGCATTTAAAACAAAAATCAATTTAAAACAAACATGTTTAAACCAAGGCCCTAATTTAAAACATTTTCTTCAAGCCATGACGTCACGAATGTTAAGTTATGACGTCATAATGGATTGGCATTGACAATTGAAAATAGAGAGTAAATATAGCTCCTTTGACGGAATATCTGGACTGTGACTGTTGAACCGACTATTTTGAGGGTTCCAACCATCCCATATCGAGATACGTCAACTAAATCGGGTTTTAATTGTCCGTGGGCTCATACAACATGTTTTGGGAAGTATTTAAACAATTATGGCCTAATTTTACAACTTATAAAACACAATGTTTTAAAGGCCTTTGTTTAAAACACCGTTTAAAACATGGTTTAAACAAAGTGTTTCAAGACATCGTTTGTTTTAGAGCAACCCTAATTAGGTATTATAAAATTGCCTCTTCTAATTACAGTGATGAGAGTTTAATTCAAATTTGAATTGCTATTCCTCTGGGGTACGGGATGGCACCAGCCTACGTGATCACCATGATGATGCATCAACAGTAATTTTATTAAATATGGAACTACAATATTTACATTATTCGGGAGTGGCCGGGGAAGCGCGAAAATCTGTATTTCTGGAAGTGTGTTCGATCTGTAAATAAGAAAGCATTGAATACAAATGTCGTCTATGATGCTCAGATGCGTACCGTTCAACCATTGAAACATCAAAATCAGGATCAATGTTTTTTGTAGCCCACGTGAACGAATCTCGGTACCCAATAGGTCCTTGTCCATTTGTGACGAAATCTGTTTCCTGGCTGATAGTTTCCTGAGGATAACGATGTATTAAGGAATCAGTGTGTTGCTAACGACGTCGTAATGATAACCTTTGTTATAGTGATGTTCGTAACTATTGTACTTGCCACGGCCACGTGATCTTGAAGATTCGAACCAACTCCGGCGAGATCGCTTACTGTCGGAATCTAAAAATGTTTGACTTCGTTGAATCAAGGTATACAGTCGTACCCATGGCCGTACGTTAAATAAATCGAGTTGTGATTTCGGCCCGATACCCGAAAGCATGAGAAGATGAGGGGTACCGATTGCGCCGGTACTCAATATCACTTCTTTTCGCGATGTTGCGATAAAAGTTTGACCGTCTCTCCTGTACTGAACGCCGTACGCTGTCCCCTTGTCATCGATGAGTACTTTCGTCACCAAGGCTCGTGTTAAGATGTGAAGTCTGTCCTTCCTGATACGAACAGCAGGTGTTTAAAATTCCTTCTATTCATCATTATTACCACATCTACTATTACGGTCAAATATAAAAAGTGGAACAGCATGGCCGCTTGTCATGATTTAGCATGCTCAGACGTCGGGAAAACAGATTTTATCATAGGGTTACCATATTTGGGAAATCTGAAAAGAGGACACTTTTTCAAAATTTTCAAACTTGCAATACCTAAAGTAAAATCCTTGAAAAATGGTAAAATTTTTGCACTTCGTGGTCGGTTGACTAAAAACAAAAACAAACTATAAAAGTTCAATTTTCCGGCCCAGCTCCCGAAATAGCCGCCAGAGCGTTACTTCAGTTCTGATTTACTGTATCTCAGTAGAATTTCGCCCTCTATTTAACCAAAATTCTCAAAAAAAGAGGACAACATCTCAAAAAGAGGACATTTGGGCGTCCTCCTAGGACACTTTCAAAAAAGTAAAAACAGAACACAAATCCTCTTACAAGAGAACGTATGGTAACCCTATTTTATCAGACTAATAATATTGGGCCACTCAAAGATGCAACACAGATTAATAACTTCCCAAAATTTTCGAAGATATCCCCTGCAGCAACTCAACCGGTGGATTTGGTCACATAGGCCAACAAAGCATAAATACTGGATGATAATAAGTGAAACTAAACTTGTATTAATGACGAATATGAAAATATTTTCGAGCTTCACGCGACTAGACAGCGAATACCTGTGCTTATTCATAACATTACTATTACTCACGATTTTGGTGCGCGAAGTAGGCCGATATCAGTGAATAGACAAGTCCGGAGTTCACCGACAATGGATAATGGACAGTTTAACGTGGGTATTTGGCATCCAGGTAGTTCATTACGACTGTGCACTAGAATGCTGCCGTAGCCATGATTAGTAATCGTAATGCGGCCGTGAAAGGTTGGTCACATCTGCTTTAGTTGCTGAAGAGTGTTGTCAGGTAGCCTATCGTGCGCAGCTCATAGTTAAAAATAGAATGAAAGTGATGTTCATGATTTTTGTTGTTGAGTTGTTTGTTGTTTCTTCAATAAAATATTATTTCTTATGCGGTAACTATGCCCGTCGCCCATGTTAGAAATAACAGCATTGTAATGACGTAGAGTTATCGAAACGTGGCTGTTAAACTATGAGTTTTCTATTTTATCTCGACATTGAAGTCATGCGGCCCGCAGTCTCTACGAATTTTGAAAAGTGCCCGCGACCCGTTTTGATTTGGCGAGCCATTGCCATATAGTCAATGGTAATTGCAAAACTAAAAAGTTAAGTAGCGGTTCTCTGAGAAAGTAATCGATTGTAGAACATTCGCTTACGATTACTTAAAAGGTTGCAATAGTCGTAATCCATTGCAAATTACAATTGCCCAAAGCCTGTACTTATGACATGTGTTGTCAGCTGTGTCATAGCGACATTGGAGATTGCTGGTTAGTCGCATTGCCGAACTGCAAGTAGGCTATATTCCCAGTCAGACACAGTCGCTTAAGGATGACTCGTGCGGGTCGTCAAAACCCTGCAGACAATCCAATGCACATCATAGTTTGATCAATTGTAAATTGTAATTAAGCTGAATGTAATAATTACATTTTTTCATGTAATTGTAATTGTGATTGTAATTGAAGCATTTCTATTTTGTGTTATTGTAATTTGATGACAATTTCGCCTAATTACAATTTCAATTACATTGACAATCACAACATAAAATAATTAGCCAATTTACATCGGTGTTCTATGCGTGCCTCGTTAACTTGTTTCCCATACTTCAATAGCAACAGAAGACGTAGCGAATTACAATATAGGCTACACCCGTGGTTCTCAAACTTGGGGGCGTGCCCCCCTGTTAGGCGTGAAAGAATCTGTAAGGAGGCGCGAGGCTCCGGTGAATTGAAAAATTTTACCGCACTTGGCGCGATTCATCTCCATTTCATAGTTATTGCTCTGTGTATAGTCCGAATTTCATATTGGAGAATTCTCATAACATTCCATACCATCAACTATCTGTAAGGATTGCCAACATTTTGGTTTCATTGTGTGATACGACGATAAGGGATGCACGAAATAATTCACTGTCATAAAGGGGGCGTGTCTAAAAAAGTTTGAGAACCAGTGGGCTAAACTAAATCTTAATATGTCAAAAATGGTTAAACAGCAAATAAACTCTTGTGAAACCTGTGATCAACCATTTCCTACACCACCCGTCAGAGTTTTTTTTAATCTCTGACCAGTACCGAGGCTTGCTGCAACAATTGCAAAAAGAAATTCAAGCTTTCAACCAAGGCTTCATGAAACTTGCTCACGCATTTTTAGAGTTGTTATCTTAGCCAAATTTACTGTGACCAGAAACTTTTCGCACCAATGTTCATCAACTACAATCTAACAGTTTTTAAGCAAGTGAAAATGTAAATGCGAACCAAAATTTTGTAATTCGTAGTTATCAGGAGCTTCTTTCCTTTTGGATTTATTATAATTTTACACGCCTTATCATTATCATCCTTATCGCTGACGATTTATCAATTTCATTTGCCTTACTCAGCTTTGTGTATTCGTTTGATTACATTTCACTGCCGATCTTATAGCCTATTCGCTCAAAATTTTGGTCGCTTGAAGCTTGTGCTTGTAGTTTTATTTATTTATTAAATGGTACTCTACGTTTCATGAATGAAACATGACTAGCTTGAGATTGTTGCTAATTGCGTCGCTACGGTTGCCAAAGGGCACCTCTCTACCGATCCAATTACATGTTTACCAGTAAAAGTAATTGTAATTGTAATTGTAATTTTGTACTTGTTTAAAAGTAATTGTAATTGAGCTGAATTAATGTAATTCATTCAACTCTGATGCACACGTCGCGATTGTTGTCCAGCATTAGCCAAGTCCGCAAAACCACTAGCCTGAATGATCTTCCGGAGCTATGTTCATTATTACGACAGAATACAAAAATCTAGCCAGTTGACGGCCAACTAACTACTGTTTGTTTAGTAGTTCTAGTTCTCGTTGAGGATGTTGAGAAGTGTGTAGTTCTAGTTCTGGTTCTAATTGCGAATTTTGAAAAGTAAGAGGTTCTAGTTCTAGTAACGCATTACAAAGAAATTAGTTGCCAAGCAACTAGAAAACACGTGCCGTCGTTTTGCGTGTTCTGTTGCGCTGTATTTTTGCAGCGACTGGTAGCTCGTACTTACATAGTAGCGTTGGCAGGGGTCGAATCCCCTGCCATCTGAAACTTGCACCAATGTTCATGTGGAAAACCGATGCCGATAAAACATATATTAATTATTTGCTTGAATCTAGTTTGTTAGTGGCGGGTTTTTAAATATCATTTGTTCTAGTTCTAGCTGATATTTACGGTAGTAGGTTGTACATGTACATGTTTGTTGCTTCTATGTAGCGATATATCCCCGAAAGCGAACCCCGAGGTATTTCTATGGTATATTATCTGATGTGAATAGCGTAAGTCTGACGACTCGTCTGATTCGAATATGCTGCAAACTTGAATTGTTATGAACTATTTGAAATTTATACTGATGGGCTTGCGCGGACGGGGTCAATGAATACACCGATTATGGGACTCCTTTTAGGCCTTTTCCTGTTTTAGGGTTACAATAAATAACATAAATTTAGGCCCATGCTGTTATTTTGACTATATACCTTTCAGGAAACACTGGTCTCAGGTACGACGTTGCGGACGTTTCTCCGAGTCCGTTAGAAGTCGTTTTCACGGTATACCCGGCCGTCTCAATATCGTCGTTGTAGCTTCCGAATTTCACGCCTTTCATGCAAACGACGAACAGAATGGCGTACATCGTTAGTGTGGTATAGATTTACCTAGAAACTACGCCGCAATATTCACTAGCCTACCTATTTCGCCAAGAAGATCTTTGATCAATGAGACGGTCCGCGTTTTCGAAAGCATATTGCTGATGGTCAACTTGAGTGGGCCGTTTTCTCCCAGTGATTTTGAAAACTCCTGCCCCGTGCCAGTCTTCTGCCCGTCGAAAATACTTTTCAACAGCAGTGAAGCCCCATCCCAAAGCTCCGTTACTTTGCCACGAGTCAAAATCATGTGGACTTCCTCTAGCGTACACCATATAGTTCAAAGCACTTGTTCCACCGAGCACTTTTCCTCGAGTGTAGAAGGGTGCCTATATATATATATATATATATACGAATTGTAAATACTCTTCCGATGACTTAACCGGTCGCGTTTTACTTCAAAACTTAACGGGTTGTGAAATGGTTTTGTCGGGATCGCGATCATCGACTTGGGCCTATGATAAATTTCAATAATAAGGTAGGGTTATATCATACGTCCTCTTTTAAGAGGATTTGTCCTCTTTTTTGACTTTTTTGAAAGTGTCCTCGGATGACGCCCAAATGTTCTATTTTTTGAGATTTTGTCCTCTTTTCAGATTTACAAATAATGTAGCCCTATAGCAGAGGTCTCAAACTCAAATGTGCTTGCGGGCCAATTTCCTAGTTTTTGATGACGGGGCGGGCCGCAGAATCAATAATAGGGATGTTCGATGTATAATTTCGAAGTAGGCCTTATTTGACGGGACCTTGCAAACAGGCATTCCACAAACATCGTGGAAATGTAATTTACTATTGTACCATTAAAACTTGACACAGAAAAATCACGTTTTAAAATAATTGAATAAAATTGTTTTTGTGCCGGGCATAATTTGTTAAAATAGTGAGTTATAGACATCATGCGAGACGATGCATCATGACATCGTAAAACTGTCGGGTTATATTATTGCAGCTATTGGACCTTTGACAATCCACGATTTTATGTATAATATTTTAAAATATACTGCAGATTGATCTGATATTAAAGCATTTGAACGGTGTAGCCTTAGCCCTAATCCTGGTTTTGATACAGTCGTGATAAGTAGGCTATTGTTACTGCCAGCATTGCCGAAGTCAAATTAAATCAGCGTTAGATTTTGCCTTCGATTATTATTGGAACATATCATTAGCAACTACAATAATTATTGAGCCATAGTAATAACATTGCTTCCTATACTTTTAAGCGATCGTACCACGTGTGCTTCTAATAAGATTTCTCGTGGTCCTGGTCCATTTTCAACACAATTGCTGATGGTACCTAACTACCTATATTAACATCAGAAAGCCCATACACATAAAATCGCCCGTAGCGCGTATAGACTATATTCCAGTTGAATAAATTGGTCAAGAAAATTTTCCACAGCATATAGGCCTAATTCCACAATGCATCTCGTACCCCCTGAGGTGGTGCTTCGTACCCCGATGGGGTCTACGGACCCTGATTAAGAACCCCCGGAACAGAAATGTCAAAGGGCCGAAGAATTCAATGGTGTTACAGCTGTGGGCGGTACTAGCCTACTACTACCTTACTAGCCACCGATAATAACATGAATAAAGAGAACAAACAACACCCAGAATGGAACCGAGTAATTGAGTAATTTTACTAAGGGTCGCACCAAGCCAAATCACAATCTTCAGTCACGAATCATCAACGGGTCATGTTCAGGCCTGTTTATTTTTGGATATTGGGTTTTATTTTTGGAGATTCTCCAAAAATAAGATTTGAAAACATCCAAAAATAAGATTTTTTTGGATGATGTTTTTCAGTGAAATATAGAAGTCAGAGCGATGTAAACGACCAGAAAACTCATAAAACACACAAAACAGCACCTATGTGAGGGAAGGGGGTCACCGAAATGCTAAAACTACTTCCACTCAATCCACTTCACGTTTCTGCTGACCTTGCCTGCCTGCCTGCCCTCCCCTCCGCCTTTGTACTCCTATAAGTTTCACAGTGCGACACGTAGAGAAGACGGGAAGGCAGCTTGAGTGAGGCAACGGGAACGGCGAAATCATATACAGCCACCTCTTTCGCAATCACTTCGTCCACACGATGACGGGACTCATCTGCTGATGCTTCAGACGGCAACACAACTTGATCCAGAGTAGATGGAAAGCGTGTAACCCAAGTTTGTTGACGCTCGTTTATTGTCAATGAAGAGGGTGGCCTCTTGGTTGACTGGAAACCGTACCAAGCTCCTTGATGTTATGGACGAAAACAGTCCGACGTGTGCAACTTCGCTGCTGTGGTGGATCCATCTGATCGTTCTCGATCGCATGGTCACGCTCGCACATAGCTGAGCACCACCGTCACGAAGCTTCATGGTCTTGATGTTCTGATCATGGAGCAGCAGGATCTCATGCGCCTGGTCAGACGCCTGTGTCCAGGTGAGGACTGGGACGAGGACCGCCACAAGGAAGGTTTTCTGGTCAGAGGGTGTTGGGATGTCAAGTTCAATGAGGCACGCAACTTCGTGGAGGATCAGAGGTTTCAAGCGCATTACTGACGAGCGCTTTTCAGGAGCAAAGGCTTGGAAGATCGGAAAGTTTGAAGAGTTAGACATTCCTCGATTTTTGGACCCCTAACCTCGATGTTTCCCACAATTGCGACGTTCGAGGCCGATATCTCGAAAATCAAGGGGGGGTGGGGCGTCTCGCAGTGATTAATATTTTCTAGAAGGCATCCTCCAGGCCAAAGACTAAATTTGTTAAGAATGTATTGGAAAGTTAGATCAAGATCACTGATGATATCTATGTGTTGGAGGACTTGAAAACATGATAATAACATACTTATGGTGGATTTTTTCAGTAGTAATAGGGCTCAAAACACCTTCAATTCTTATTTTTGGAGATCCTCCAAAAATAAGCTATTTTTGTTATTTTTGGAGAAATCCAAAAATAAACAGGCCTGGTCATGTTTGATCATCATGAACTAGAAGTGTCACGTAATAGCTGATCTTCTACCACATGCTGGTAGCTTATAAATTGGTGTGATGGTGAAGTTTGTTGAGATTTCAGAGATTTTATAGTAGTTCGTGGCTTTGCTGAAGAGATCCGCGTTGACTGGATAGCAGCACTCGCGGCTCCTTTGTATCTGTGATTCCAGCTTCCAGCAACAGAACTCTGTAAAATTGCAGAGAAGATTTCGAGTGAACTCGAAGCCGCTCAGTGAAAGTGCCGCACCCTAAACCATTTATGCCTCGGGTTCTTGAAGTATGGGGTCGTGAACGGTGTAAATTTGGGCCGTGTTCGAACCAGAGTAATATTTCAATATGTATGTAATATTAATGAAAAACAAAAAATCTTGAGCCTATAGTTTGTAGATGTTGGGCACTATAGCCAATTAGCGAGACACAAAGAAAAGCTGTTGCGACAATACGGCTTGATCATGAAAATGTGCCCATATTCGTATGACACAATCTGGTTTGATCTCATGATAAGATTGCCGACATTGGTTTCTCGGGAAAGGTCTAACTGGCGCGGATGACACTCGGAAGGGTATAAAGAGGATTGGAGCCGGGCCGTAACTGCTGCACCTCATTTTTAAATACATATAATTTTCATAAATGTAGTCACAATAGCCGAAGAACGGTCTATATACCTTGTTTCGTACCGTCTAAAAGACCGTCGGGGTGCTTGAGTGTAGGAGTGTGCAACGACTGGGTACGGGACTTGGACGCAATGGTTATTCGAGGCTTGTCTTTTCCGCGCCATACATTAAGACATGAAGTTTTGACCAAAATAAGACTGACCATGATAATCGCATAAATCCATAGGCGAGCTCAGTATTTTTTCATTTTGAAATTCCGCGGGACGTTCTCTAACGGGGATGAGCGAATAAATCTTTCCATGGTGCGAATCATGTGAGGTTAACTCAAACTGAACAATGTTCAGTGAACATATTGCTATTTTCAATTCTCATAACGTCTTGATCTATCATCTATAGCGGAGCACAATCCGCAGCGGAGATGGAATCAGTATATGAACATTGAGCTCAAACGTGTGGAGGTTGATTGCAGCATAATTTGGGCCCGATTTCATCTAAAAATTCCGTGCAAATGTCATATCGTCGACTGGTCAAGTGGCTATTAAACCCGAGTGGGAAATAACTCCCGAAGCCCGATCTCAACACGAATTCGGCCTCTGCTCTGCGCAATCACTCGCGGTAGTATCCACTCCTAACTCGGTTGTAGCAAAGGTTAATTTTGACAACAATTTAACAGGTTTTCAGTTCGAATATCTTCCTTCTCTGCCTACATATCTTTCCACTTTCCAGATTAATATATATTAATAGAAAATAAAGAAATGATTAAAGAACAACATAAGGAATGGTGTAACAATTGTAAATTGCAATAATACATTTAACATCTCGCTGAAACTAATATCACGCGCTTGGTAATTGATTTTCCACTGTAAGGACAGGCCATCGAATGGATTTTAGCAGGTGATTAAACGTGTGGAAATGTGTTTCGAAGTCTGACGTCATCAAATATAATGATGAACTCAAAGTAGATTCCGTTAGTTTAGTGTAACGGCATATGCAAAGCATTATGCATACGATCCTATAGCCTACATATCTTACTTGACATTTTCATCTTCAGTCAGCCTATTCGCGATTACACATCCGGTGGTACAAGCACCAACTGCGTTGAAAGCATATACGTGAGCTTGTGAATTCCTGACCAAACATATTTTGAGCCTCATCCTGACCTATTATGAAATCGTATTCATCTTCGGCCTGTTCAATAGTGATGTCTTCCCCAAACATCCGCAAAAGCAGGGAAAACAAAAGTGCAGCTGATGCAAATATCAACTTCATTTTAATCCAACACCTTCACTGCCAGTCAGTCAGTAAGTACATGGCATTAGCATCAAGAAATCAAATATACCTTCAAACTGTTGTCAAGATACGGCGTTTCACAGCGCAAAATAGGTATTTAGCCGCAGGTGATTCCGCCATTTACGGAATTAGGGAGTATAGCGAATATTTTACAATAATGGATATGCTGTGAAATACTGAGATATCGCCCGAAAGGAAAGTGTCGTATTCTTTGATATGGATCCTGACGATTGGTGGCAAAATATATTCATTTCATTTGGAGTTCTAACACCAGAGGCGATATGCCATATACACCGCGCGGAGTTTGGCTTCTGATTTCGTTCAGACGCGATGCTAACATGTTGATATTCTGCGTATCTACACGTCGTTTGACATCTGACGTTTCGGGAAGTGCAGTGGCTGCAAAACATTTGACATGGCGTCTATCGTCTTATACGAGTCATTTTAACATCGCTCTCAGCATTTGCAGTTTTGCACATGCGCTACATAGGGATGATGTAAACGCTTTGTCAACGTTCATGTTCGGTTTAGTAATCTCATATTTCAGAGGTTTGTGTTTGCAGACGAACCTTTGGGTTTTTTACTGCGCAAAGTGAGGAAAATTAGTATATTATAAATCCAAATCATTCAATATCACCAAACTTAGTTATAAAAAGGGGGTTTAACAAGACTTCAACTGGAATCTGAGCAGTCAACACAATGACTTGGACTCGGACTCGAGTCATAATACCATGACTCGGACTTGACCCTCTGCTCGGTGGCTTGGACCCGGACTTAACTCAATGGTGAATTGAAAATGACCCGACTTGGCTCGAGTCAAAACAATGAAAGTGAGATTGACTTGTGACTCGGAGCCTCATTACTGGGTTACAGCCTTGATATATCACATGCACGTGATCAAATTTCCTGCTGGAGCTCATTGAAATTTAGGACACCCATTCCGTTTCGGCAACATTGCACCAAGTTTTACATGTCTTTATTTCGATCGGGTAGCGGTTCACTAAAAATAAAGCAAGGCTAGTGATCCTCTTTGACTTGAATCGATGACGTTGGAATATTTTGTCACTGTCTGAAAATGTGGATTTGAAAATATAAGATAAATACTTTCACTAGAGGCCTTATTGTGATAGATTCGGTACTACATTTGCTCGCTTAGAATAGGCCTATATTTGCTTGAGAGGCCGTCGCTGGCCTACAAAATTGTCTTGCACACTGCAGTACATCTGAACTAGTTTTTTTAACAAGGGGGAAATTGTATGTGAAAGAGAGATTTCAAATAGCATTTGAACATACTTCCAGCAAAAAGCAGCCATAAGGAGCATACGTTCGTATATAAGTGGTTGTCTAAATGACAGTTCAGACATGAACAATTTGGGAAATCCGTGACAATTCTAAAGTGGAATTCCTCCCTACAAACTGCAAAATTCCCACCAAGGTGAAAATTCCTCCCCGGTCGGGAACCACTGTCTTATGTTCATGCTCCCAGCGAACCTTTCATAAAACCTAATGCTCACACGAACCAGAACCTTTCAGACAGGATTGCACCCCCCCAAAATTGTCTATTGTAGAGGAGACACTCTGAGATAGTCCGCAAAGTATCGTGCCATAAGTTCGTCATGGTAAACTCCACTGACCACATTTCATTCTCCCGTTATTTGAACGACGCATGTATGTTGTACATAACCGCATATATCAGGCGTCGGGAACCTTTTTCGTCCGAAGAGCCATACATGTTAATCAACTGCTACGTGACAATTGAAAAATTGTAACGTCATGATAGCGCAAATTCGAAATCACTACATGGGATTCGTCGTGTGCATCGTATTTTCTCTGTAAAAACTCTTACTAATCATGCTGGTTTCCTTATTTGAGTAATGAGTGTGCGAAACTTGAGTTACATAGATCTTGTGCAAGTTATATATTTGTAATTGTATTGCACTGAGAGACATGATATTTTTCGCAGCTTAAGAGAATTAACATTTAGATTCTCAACAGATGTAGACAACAGTAAAAGTATGAATCTACTTTTTACACGCTTTTTCACAGTTAATGCGTTTTTAGTCTTGCATGGTATTCCTGATGACTTTGTAGTCTGGATAATAATTGTTAAGGTTTAGCTTCATGCAAAGTTTGAGACTTCCATCAGTTATAGGTTCGTCTTAATGCTAGTCTTAAAATGCGAGGACCCATGATGACATACGTAGGTGGAGCCAAACAATGGTCAATTTGCAGCAGTATAGGATACATACCCACTGTAATGTGTGATACCTCAGTGACGTGGGGTCAGGGGAGCCAAGTAAGGCAATGCCTCGCCTGTCTGCTAGATGTCGAACATTTTTACTACCAAAATCACGCAACTTGCCAATTTATTGTTCGAAAATAAAGCGTGAAAGGAGAAGTAAGGCATAGGTGAGGCACGGCCGGGTGATCCCATACCTGTGATATCTTAGAATTTATAATAGCTGATATTAATCGAATGTAGTTGTCTCACTGATTACAATTCGACTTCTCAATTCTCAAAGTTTTCGGCGGTAATATAACGTTGCGCCACACGCCTACATTTTAACAGAGACTACAAAGCTACGGTATCAATCAAGAACGTGGATGCTATATGGCATTGTTTGTAATTTGAATTTGTAATTGTGTATGTCATTTCCACGACAGTTCATTTCTCGCCGTAGATCAGGAAGACAATGTGTATTTGAAAACTGCACTGTGATACAGGCGCCACCATGTCTCCTTGTCTCTTTGATCAATCAGCGTAACGTGCAATCCAAGATTTCGTGACGGGTACATCGAATTCGGAACTTGGGAGTGATATTGGCCGCCGTCGCGACAGCAACTTAAATTTGATTTGAAAAGGGGGTCCGAGCGCCTAACGCTAAATACGCCATTGTATTAACCTTTCAAATACATGTTTATACTGTCACAAGAATAGTTATACTGGCCGTGCTGAAGATTTAATAACAAGTTTCTGCAATATTGATGAATTAAGCACGATAATAAAAAATTTCTAGCAGTATTCATGTCAACAAGATATGGAGTATGTCTGTTAACTGGCTATGAACTATGCCAGTGTATATATTCAGAGAACCATAATACATTGGTCAGACGTCGCAACGTTGACAAACGTATACTGTACAGTTGCCTCAAGCAATTCCAGCGATATCCGAATTCGTAAGACAAGTCACACCATTCAATCAAGTTTGTACCCGCGTTGTTGCCAGACAAAATAGTATGCAGGGTGTGCTGGTTGCTGTTTTTTCGGCATTGATTTTTTATATGTTTGGTCATGATGTGACAAAAGAGAAAGCGGAGGATCAGTATGATTTCATTGTCGGTAAGAATGGGTTTAAATCTAAAACACGATGCCGCCAGTCTGCTATACCCGACAGTAATGCACACTGATGCATTATGAACGCTTTTTAAAGGACCGCCGCGCTCTAAATATGATGTGATCTCAAATTAAAGCTGATAGTGTGAAAAAAATATTGGAAGCTTCCATTTTCCTCAGAAAGCCACCGTATTCGAACTGCAGCTACGAGATTCTCTTGAGAGATCATATTGTCCGACATCTATCTCTGTGATATCGATGTCAAGCATCATCGCCCCTCGGCGCTTTGAGAAACTTCCTGCACGCATTTCGTCACTGTTTCACGTTCTCGACGCGATTAAGCAGTCACCTAAAGAATGCATTTCACATAGTTGTCAGCCGATGTAATGAAGAATTATTTGACACTGATCAGCCAATATTACATTGAAATTTCACAAAGGGTAAGGAAGCGATGGCGCATGACCTCGATATCACAAAAAGTTTGAAGTAACGATTTTACACAGTTGCTTAGTCGAAGGATCCTTCGAAGTCCTTTCCAAATCCGAACTTGAAACAGACCAGACAATCAATTCGAGAACGAGAGATTCGTAAGAGCTTACCGAAGCTGCGGATCGACTACAGCACTCTTATCGGTTGGACTTCCCATCTTCGCAGTACCGCACGCATGGAACATATTGCTTGCCGCGTATTTGATAACACACCGGTAATACTCATCAGTTTTGTTATGATAAGCGATAGCCTAACATAAATATTTGGGATTTTAACCGGATAAGATTGGATCACTAGCCTACTCGGTATGGATTGTGCTAACCTTCTATTTACGTTGTTGACAATTTGAGTCAGAAGTGATGCAGCAATGCGACCTCAGATATTTGAATTATATTTTGTGTACCTATCATGCAACCTGCATGTGACGGTCTCGTATTGACGTTTTCGCTTCTGTGAGTAACTACTTATGGGTCCATTTTTTCATAAACTCTGATCTCAGTGTGCACTTTTTATCTTCTCGGAATTGAGTGTCAATGTCACGGGCATGTTCCTAATGGTCTCTGGAACGAAACCACAACACCGCTTTTGGATGGTAATATAGTGCGGCCATGAACATTGGACAATGAACATGCTCGACATTCGCTGTATTGGGATTATTTAAAGGAAGTATTTCTTACAAAAACTCTCAATCATTCAAGCATTTTCAAACTACTAAGAATTGTTTCGCGGGCCAGATGAAATCGTCTAGCGCAGTGGTTCTCAAGCGGGGGTCCACGGACCCCTAGGGGTCCGCAAAGCATTTTCAGGAGGTCCGCGGAACCTCTAAATTTGAAAAATGAATAATAACTAATATGTATTTTTTAAATGAGGGAAAGCATGAGGCAATTTCGCTTCATAATTGCTAAAACTTCAGGACTCACATCATTGGAATAGCGGTCTGATATAAAATATCCTATACTGTGCAAACTCATTTTAATTGCCAATAGCCTACTGAAATTCCGGATTTTATTTCCTAACCCTTCCAATTAAGGGATTTAAACCTCGCCACGATGTCCATTTTCTCCTGTGATATACATCACCGCTATATTCCAGAATAACTTCAAGATGAGATGCTATGGAAATGACTAGGCTTGACATTTTATGTTCATTAAATACTCTGTTTCTAAATGTTGGTGCCATATTATGTTGCGATCATACCCAAAGGTGTCGTCGGAAGCGTTATGTGTTAATGTTACGTCTACATTCGCCAGCATCTGTCTTTGTGGAAATATTTTCGGCACTCGTTCATATCAAATCGAATACGGGAATTTTCAAGACAATAAATACAGCTGCAAAATTCCTTTCGAGATAATAAAGTCTACCCAATTTCTACATAATATAGTATGATGTTATTTTCACGAAACGCCATTTTGTGACAGTTTCTCACAGGCCTACAGTTAATATTTGCACAAGACAGATGACGGTTGCACGATAATAGGACTGATTTTGAACAAAAACCTGAGGGGGTCCGCGGGGTCCGTGAAAGTCCAAAAGGGGTCCTCAAAGACAAAAAGGTTGAGAACCTCTGGTCTAGCGGGTCATCGTTTGACATACAAATTAACATACACCTTAGTCGAAACGTTAATTGATTTTTGAGAGTTTTACTCGAAATATCACACTATTCCGTTGAATCACAAATGATAATTCATCCCCGCTCCACATTGTGCGTGGACTGAGAAGATAATATTTAATATAGTTAGGATGGTGTGAACCTCTGAAAGGTTCAGGTTCGTGTGAACGCGAACCTTTCTAAAAGGTTCTGTGTGAACGCGAACGTGAACCTCATGACGTCACGTGACGTCATATTGCTAATTCCAGCCCTATCTTTCAATAAAGTGATGGCCTATATTAATTTACGCGATACCTCGCGACGACTCGGGCCACATAATGCCACAATGCTGAAGCACATATTGGCGCTTTAAACGTCGCTAAATGTATCAACTGACGCAATCAAAGGATATAATACTCCCCTAAAATCAATATCTTCCGACGCTTTGCCAACAATTTCGACGAAGACTTACCAGAGAATACAAGATTACGCCAGTGGCGCAGTTGGTTATGCACTTCTATGTGTCGGAGGTTTATCTGTGCTCCTCATCGCTGACCTCACTGCATATGCAGTGTCGTACGAAAAGCCCAGATGTAGGTGAGCCGGGCTAAAAAGTGGGCAGTACAGACGAAGATATACGGGAACATGAAAAATGAGGGAGGCCGATGGTGAAAGAGTGCAAGTGTGAAAATTCGCCCGTAAGATGACGAGAAATCAGAGACAATGAAATATTACAAATGTTACTGTCGTGGCTTGCTTGCTCTGGCGAAAAGCGCCACTTTTGTAACAGAGAAAGTAAATTTTTTGAGATAGTCAATGTGCATGCTCGTTTAGTGTTTATTTTTAATGCTGCCAGCGTCATGCATAGAGTGGCCAGAAGTTGAAATGCAATAAATTTGAATCAAAGATGTGAATGAAGTGAAAAATGTAATATATGAAAAAGGTTCACAGTGCAGAACCTACCAAGGTTCTGTTGTGAACGCGAACCTCTAAATTTCCGAGGTTCACACACAGAACGCGAACGTGAACCTCACGTTCACACCATCCCTATTAGTTAGTGTTACTGTAAGGGAAATGTGATTTGGGTTGGAATTAGCCTTCTGATGCCACACGATATAATTATTATCTTTGGCTCACAGTTTCTGCGGTGCAATTTATGAGATTCACTCACCGACTGGTGAGTTTCAACTTGTCGAGATGCTGCTTCTATACATTTGTGTTCAGATTTAGGGCAACAATATGTGGTCCTCAAACTTGTCAGACAACAATCACGCATGCGACTTTTGTAATGATTCACTATTACATAAAAACAACACGTTGGGTTTCATGGTACCGATGTGACTTGCGCAGCTGATTCTTGGCGACCAGCACGGTATTATTGGTTGCGACAACCCTAGTATCGTGAATCCCATTCGACCTTTTCAAATTCAGATTCAACCTGAATCGCAGACCTCGTCCAACATAAGTGTATCAACCTAAGCTCTGGGGGATGAAGCCACCACTCCCCTCGTTTCTCGTCAGGTAGTTGCATTACTACCTGTTATATTATACATTCGATTCACAAAAGGTATTACGCGAGTCACGAACGAGCCGAAATAGCTGACGGCTAATGCAAGACTCGTATATTTTTTCGATCGGCATAATAAGCAGTAAACATTGTTATGAAATATCTGGCTACAGTAATCACATTTTCACATTTCCATTATCTACCTAAGTCATGATGTTTTTATTCCATTTGAACTTTCCTTCGAATTTCAGTCTAATTGTTTATTGGATTTTCAAAGCCATAAAATTTTTGTGAAAATGAGCTAATTTGCGCGGTTTCTGGGACCTTAGTATTCATGTAGCTGCCACGTATCACAATGCACACAATGGAATGGCCTTACAGCAAGTGTAGCTTATAACGTAGGCTACTATAAGAGATGTGCAGACGCGATGCTTTTGTCGGGATTAATAAGCTACGAACTCATGCAGATTTCTTTGCCGGGCAAATCCTAAGATTTTATGTCGGCACAGTAGTCATTAAAGAGGAGAATACGAATGCGCATTCCATATAGTCAGCATGGAATTTAGTAGAATCTGTGCGTCTTGAGTTGGCGAAGCATAACTGTCAGCGATCTACGAACACAGGACCAGATCAAGGTACAAAATGCTAGAGGTCTACATATACCTCGGAGCAGGAGTGTAAAGACTATCGCAGGCTTGTGGTGCGATATAACGAGCTCCCGCGGCAATCATTGCTTCAGACGTTTCATATCTTTCCACCAGTCGTAAGCCTGCATGCAAAATACCGTTTTGTAGAATATGTTGTATTTCAGTGTTTCTTAGCATGTGGGCAAATACCCCAAGGGCAGGCAAATACCCCAAGGGCAGGCAAATACCCCAAGGGCAGGCAATTCAGAATTTCTCGATGGGCAAATTGACCAGATTCCATTTTAGAACCGCCACATATTATTTCATGATTTTCATAAGGCTTACCACCCGGGTACTGATTCCGAACTAAATCCTCAGTGTTATTTACCATAATTTCCGCTAGGAATTTTTTTTGTAAATGTATCTGCTAAAAAGCATGCTTTATATCAGTGATTGTGAACCTTTTTTCTCCAGCGCCCCCTTTCGAAAATTGCCTGGTAGTGAGGGTGTTTTATCGAATATTTCACAAATCTGTGAACTATTGTTACCAAACAGTTTCTTCACCAATGTGTCTGTCAAGCTCTTATAACACGTGCTAAAATGTTGAAGTTCAAGTCTTGTGGGAAACCCAGAAAAAAAGCTGTTAAATTTGACAAAATATAATAAAAATATTTGAAAAAATCTTTATCGCCTATAAGTAACTAAGGTTCGGTTTAATAATGGATTTTCGTGATTCTCAATTGATTGTTAAAATTTACATTTTGCTACAGAATGTTTTGTGGAAAATATATGGAAAGGAAATGGCACTGATGGCATAGTTATATCGTCAGAAGTATAGCGTACACCGTTTGGTAATTCGATACTGGACGATTCAACAAATTATGTATACTCTATTACTGGGTAAAACGCACATAAACAGGCTTAAAATCAGTACAGTAATTACTCAACTACAGTTCTAAGCCATGCAGCAAGGGCAAAAACGGTTTTTTCTGTATCATTCCGTTCTGTAAGATGGACGCAATTGTACCAAAGTAAAAAAGCGACTATCAACGCAGCACGGCCTTGTGTGAGTTCATTGTCGATTGTTACTGCATGGATCGTAGCTGTTTCACCAAAATTTCTGATCATTGGCTCGTGGATCAGCTTGGATCAGCCTCTCATCGATCCAGGTACCACAAATGAGCATCGGTGTGGGTTATTAAAGCCAACGATCCTGAGTTTCAACATTCCAACTGGAATGGCTGGATGAAGAGACTCAATGCTAATGATGCAAAATACGCACACAGATCGAGTTCCTTTCAGTTATTTTAGGAGACCCTAATGACCTCAAAACCATTTTCACCACTTTTAAAGAGTGCACACTGCACACAGCGCGCTGGGGTCGCTAGTGTCGCTACCGTGACCGCCGATCTTCCGATTTGGCTGAAGGCTATAGCCTGCATATAATAAAGCAGACCATTATACAACTCATTGCAAGGTTGGTTGGTTTTCACCTATATTGAAATCTTATCTTGGATCAATTGTAACAACATGGAAGATTCGGGCTACCGGATGTGATCCAGTCGATCTATGCTTGATCTATGCTTGAAGAATTCTGTGTCAGCGTTGTAGCATCCAAGTATGCTGAATACGAGCGTAACGTCGGATTTTAATTCGCGTTAACTGAAGTGGCTAACACATCCTGGATGAGTGGGGCGTGGTGGCTAGCAGGCGCGGATGCCCTACAAACCCCCGATTGAAATCAAAGTCTCATTACACTGTCATATAAGCGCGACACTGTCATAATGTGCGACAACTGTAAAAGCATTGCAACGTCACGTGTGATATTGTACATTCGCGGGAAACTAGAATTCCGCAGCTACCGAATAAATCTCACCATCTAATTGTACATCGACGTCATCCGCGTGTGAATAATATTGTGGGTCGATAATCGGCCTGATTAGTGGGTCTGCGGATCGTAGGCTGATGGTTCGCCTAGATTTTCCATGGGCGATGGTCACCATAGTAGATACTGTCATATTCTATAAAATCCGGGAATGAA
Source organism: Botryllus schlosseri (assembly GCF_051294905.1). Classification (NCBI taxonomy): domain Eukaryota; kingdom Metazoa; phylum Chordata; class Ascidiacea; order Stolidobranchia; family Styelidae; genus Botryllus; species Botryllus schlosseri. Next base: position 12,378,915 of record NC_137247.1, on the reverse strand, counting down.
GCTGTCGAAAGGAATTCCCAGCACTCCTTATATTTGCGTAATTTATCTTATCCCGTCGTCAGAGCTTCCCGGGAGAAAGAATGTAAAAATATCTGGAAATGGCCTTTTTCTGACGAGTTAACATTAATTAAGATATTTACCTCAAGGATTCAATTGAATAACTTATAAACATACAGATTGCTTGCGCTCTTGGACGTGTTGAAGTACTTGCTTTTGGTGCTATGGAAATAGTATTCAATATCAACGAGCGGTCCAGTGCCCTTTGTCAGATACTGTTCTTCAGGGCTTTGCGCCTAATACAATAAACACTCGATATTTATCAAAGAAGATATAAAAATGATGATGAAAATAAAATAAAAATAATATAAATAATCATTATTTCTTAGTATGTTATCGCTGTATTTTTCCCTGGAACTCTCTTGGATACAAGACCAATACTAAAGGCCTGGTAACGTACACAAATGTAGGCCTACTCAAGACAGACAACAAGGAAATATTATCCACGATGAGTTGACATGGACAGTGGTCACAGGTGGCTATGCATCAGAAAATTTGTGATCTCATTTATATGCGAGACTGCGAAGGCCTGTAACGCGCACCGTTCATTTTACAACAGTCCCAGTGTATTGAGCACATGAAATAGTAGCGACCAATGGATTGTGCCTACCTCCTTCTGCTGTAACGTGATATTGGTTTGAAATGTGCTGAAAACATATATATGGTCGTTTAAATTGGATCCAACACCTGGGGAGTCAATCAAAACAGGAATCTGCAATACAAGAGTATCCATTTCATGGGTTTTCTTTCAGAGAAGTGATCGGGGATCTAGTATCACCTAGATTGTAATACAACAGTAATATAGTGAAATATTATGAGACTGGTATTCACTCCAGAATGACCATTGGGTAGGTTTGTAGTATCGACTGATATATATTTTTCATAAAACGTCTGCTGCAAACTAATTAGCAAATTCTACGCTGCGAGCACTACAACTACGCCGACAGAGTATATTCTCACGTTAAACTTTTCCAAGTGCTCCCGCGGTCCGACACCAGACACCATCAACAGTTGGGGGGACGCAATCGATCCAGCACTTAGTATGACTTCCTTTCGGACATACACTGTCAAGTTCAAATTTCTTTTCACGTAAGTAACGCCGATGGCTTTGTTATATTCATCAAACAGTATCCGTGTAACTCGTGCTCCTTCAATTATATCCAACTGCCTTTTGCTAAGCAGATTGACTGAAGGAGTTAATCCATGCTACATAGTTGAGGCGGAGCATGTAATTGAGGTAACCTGTCCGGCAATACCGATCGCAAGTATGAAATGACGGAATTTTGCCTCAACATTCCATACAACGTCATGATACAGTAACTGAAACCCTCGATACGATCTTGGTAATTTGAGATGGAGAATCCTAGAATACAACAACGGCTTTAGTCCGTAATACGCTATTGTAAAGTTTTATTGATGAAGTTGAGGCGACTTATAGTAGATAGATATACGCCAACGAAGTTCCTGCAAAACGACATCGGACAGTACATGTCATGAAGAACTTCTAGCAAAACATTTACTGAAAAGAAAGTATGTGATACACGCCATATTAGGCTGGTTATAGTCTCTTATATTCTATACTGTTAGTTTAACTATTCTGTCTGATATTGAGATGTATGAAGGATAATCTCGATTAGGCGAGTTCATAAATTCGTTGCGTTCGTCTGTGGTATGCCAACTGGTTTAAAACATACCTCAGGAAAGATTCGTCTTAAATCCACAATATCTCCACACTAACCGAAATCATTTGCAATCTTTGACATCAATTTCGACATTTGTGATCCCGGGAAATGTTTATGAGATAGCTTAACCTGCCCGTCTTTTCCCATGCTGTCCGGCATGTATTCACCAGACGCTTTTTCTACGTTTCGGAAATTTCGTTCAATGGATTTATATCCCCATCCTTCGGCACCATGATCGACCCAGGAGTCATAATCATGTGGACTGCCGCGAATATATACCATGTAGTTGATAGAGCTGCTACCTCCTAGCACCTTCCCTTGAAAGTAGGGCGCAACCTAAAATATATAGAGATCAGGAATAAGCAGAAGTAAAACGGCGTTCGATGCATCCCTTTGGCACGAAGGACTGCATTTTTACAATCGTTTAATCGTTTTCGGAAGTATGAAGTTGAATACTCTCTTCAAACAGAGAGTCTGATTCCTGTCACGAGTAGCCTATCATAGTTACGGATCGATAAATGATTAGCAATAGGTCTTGCATTGGTGCAATATGGAAGACTCTTAGGCCTACTTCATTCAGATTAAATTGATGTAAAATGTCATATGGCTGATGTCGATACCAGGAGAATGAGGCATTTCTACACTAAAGATATTCACTCCTAATTTTCTATGTCATGTCAAAAATACGACCTCGTGATTTTGCATTACGGATGTATCGTCCATTGTGCAATTACATATGGAGAGACTTCGTCGAGCATTGTTAAAATAAAGAATTCGTACGAAGGTATTGGAGAGTTATCTATGATCATCCCATGAACACAAACGTATAGTCTTACAAAATCCCAGAAGGACAGTCGACCGTGCTCATAATCGGGACTTCGTCAACCAATGATGATGAAAATAATCCTTGTGTTTTAAAATGATCAATGTAGTCGAAACCATGTGTACTAAAGTCAACAGCAATTACTTTCATTGTTACGTGCAATTTGATATAACACCTTTACATTTTATTGGTATCTCAATATCACAAACAGTAATTCTGTGATGCATGGATGTACAGTGTACACTGTACAGTAGGGCTCTTCAAAAATGACTTTTTTTTCTAAAATCGTACTGGCTACTTGATAAAATTGTTAGGTTACCTAATTTAAGCCTACCATGGCCTACTAAAAATTTGGAGTTGAATAAAATAGTATTTACGGTGAGCAGAACTATAATAAATAAACAAAGAATCGGTCACCGTAAATACTATTTTATTCAAATCCAAATTTTTCGACGGCAATAACTCCGCTTCCACTGGTTGGAATTGAACCAAATTTGGTGAGCATAGTTTCTACAGACAGCCTAACACTTTCATGTGGTGAACAGAAAATTTTCAAATTTTTTATTATTTATTTTTAGATAATAAATAGAAACTTTCATCTCGTGTAGCAAAGCGGTTACTGGCTGGAATTGAACCAAATTTTGTGTGTAGGCTTAAATTAGGTAAGCTAACAATTTTATCAAGTAGCCAGTACTATTTGAGAAAAAAAGTCATTTTTGAAGAGCCCTACTGTACAGCTGTGCGTACAAAATAGCTAGTGTAAAAACAGGGAATTCAAAACAGCGAACGCAGTAACAGCGAGTCATTCAAAGTAACAAAGCAGTCAAACTAGCGAGCGTCAAAACAGCGAGATAGCAACTCGTTCAAAATAATCCAAGCTACTCTTATCTCCATCCGCACCCTAATCATTATCCATAATCTCTCAGATCCAACCCCCTTAAAATGAGATTCAATCGTTTCAAATCCAAATCATGGTTCGGGATTTGAAATGTAAATGCATGTTCAAAGCCGAATCCGTAAATCATTTTGAGTATAGTTCAAATCCAAGTCGATGTCTGGTAATAAATTTATAATCCGAAATCGCCTCATCATTATTGGAAATTCCATGTTAAAGTCCACATCAAGGTTCATAGAAATCTTTAATCTAAAAGCAATGCTAATCCCGCTTTACTCAAATCCAAATAATGCCCATATCTTCTAATCCCCAACCGTAACCGTAGCACAAGCTAACCTGGTCCCTAATCCTAATCCGATAAAAAAAAGGGCGGAGATAATAAGTTGGATTAGCAATAAAGTTGATTATCGCGTTCGTCAGGATTTATCAACCCAGGATTAAGGAAACCGGTTCATCGCAGCGCATAAATTTAGCGTTAATCTCATGACTTAACAAACCGGAACAAACTATATAGATAACTAGTTATCTATAAAAACTGCGTACACTGCGTACCATTCCTACGCACAAATATTTCCGATAATGACTGTGCCGATTGTCTCCAGGTAATAGCTTCACTTAACAATCAACGAATTATGTACCCGCCATGGCAGAGCGATATCAATATTCTATACTCCGTTTCTTAGCTGTACCGTACGAATTGGACACGACTTTCATTACGCGATGATATGATAATTCGATTACAGTGGTAGTATCGCTGTCAGCAGGCTACTGTTTCATTCAACAAATTGACAACCGATAGCTTCTAACGCGTTTTCGCATTATGATGCAACAGATAATGCACTTGATTGAAAACTCGGGACAACTCGACTAACCATCGCGCCTAACCTTTTATAACTTTATGCGTTGCGATTAGCAGTATTTAATCACACGATTACCATTCTTCCGGATCAGCTAACTTTATTATCTGCGCCTAAAATTCGTCCCGATTAGCAGTTTTTAATCAGATGATTAGCATTCTCCCGGATCAGCTGACTTTATTATCTCCGCCCTAATTCGCTATTATGACCCTTGCTGCTTTGACACTCTATATTTGGCGTGGGTGCCGACTTATGTGCTAATCTTGTAGACAAACCCGCGATGGGTTGCGAAAGAAGGCGTGTCTTTGTGGCGCTATCGCGTCATTCCAGTCCACCGCAGTAGCGGGCAAAAGATGCGAGTAGCCGGGAATGAATATTGTTGGCTCTTTCAAGTCGGACATTCCCGCTTCAAGAAGAAGGACTCTGAGAAGAGTAGAAATCTTTGGCCATGACCGGTGTTTTTACCAGTAATCATTTCCTACCTTGACGAAGAGTGATCTGACAGCTTCGACGCAACAACGCTCCCAGTCGTACCCGCGCCCACTGCAAAGTAAACAGGAGCATAGACATGCGCACCGAGGATGCATCATATTGTGAGAGGCAAAGGTGCTTTCCCACGTCAATAACGGCTGGGCATCGAATCCAGAACCTATACCAAGAAGCATTCACCCTACCAAATGAATTCATGGTTCGCAGATTTTCGTGGTAATTAGCCTCCTGGCATCTGATCTAAAACGTGGAAGTCAGACATAGTCATGTTCAAGTCCGTATCCGGTAAATGGCCCAGACATGAAACCTAATTCACAAATTACTAAGGAATGGGACGTATAGTATATATTTATGCTTGATGTTTTGCGGCATATACACCGACTCGTGATATATATACGCAGCGCACACACAATCTGTGGACATGCTGAGCGCTAAGTGGGGAAGCCATGGATACCTTCAGTTGGGCAAGTTTTGTTGCACTAAAATCGAAAGAAAGTTGCATTTAATTTGGCTAATGTTGCAGTAAAAAGTGGCATTTGTAATTTTGTTAAATTAGAAAGGTATGAGATACTCGAAAGGTTCCGTTGTGTAGCCTAGTTCCTGCAGAGCTGTCAAATTTTTTACTTTGCCATTTTACGAACATTCTGGCGAGACCGCCAAAATTATATATTTTTCCGTTACACAGCAAGGAAATTACGCAATACGGGAATTATTTTCCCCAAAAAGCCAAGCAGCATAGCGATAACCCCTGCCTTAAAACAAGTCAAATAACACACCCCAAACCCGTAAGGTCTGCAAACTTGACCCAAGACGTGACAGAAAAACTCACTATTGGTGACTTCAACTATACAAATCAATAGCCTGAATAAGGTTGTCCGGTGAAGATGTAATTTTCGGCGGTTCCGCCTGGGCGTTCGTGAAATGGGAAACTATCTCAAATTTAAACGACAGAATTAATAAAACGATTGTTCGGAAACTGTCGTGCTTGGCTGGGGTAGTTGAACTTCTTGCTTGCAAGGATAAAAGTGAGATGCAGCTAACCCATCATATAGCTCTTTCTTATGCAAATCAAAGAGAATAAAACCATACAAGAAATAGTTTATAGCATGTTTTTAAATCACTCCTTCACATTTCGATGCATTATTTGAGAAAAGTTGCAGTAAAATTTGGTACGAAAAATAGAGAAAAGTTGCAAAACGTTGCACTATAAGATCCCTCCAAACAGCTCAAAACATCATCGTACGTAGTTTCTGAGTATCTAGGAAGCTGTTGGAAGCTGCAAAAAAGTTGGAAAAACTTGCCCTACTAATCAGGTCTTTGTTCTCTTTTGTCGCCCGGGTATTGAACCCCCGACCTACCGACCAAGAAGTCATTATGCTATCTTATCGGCGGTCGGCTAATTACTAGAAATCCCAAGTCCAATGTCATTCTACTTGTCTAAAGCTGCATATACTAATTTATCCCCAGGTGAAACCTAATCAGATTCCAAGTAGATCGCCATCTCTGACAAATACTAATGACTTCTTAATATAATTCCCTTGTTCACAGGAGATGTGTGATGAGCGACAGGTGAAGTGAGACTTTATCGCTTCGTCTTCCGGAGCATTATCAACAAAGGACAAACAAATTGAAAATGTAAAAATAAACGATATAACACACACAATAATAAGTGTCTAGCAATCTGTCTAACGGTACAGACGGGTGACGGCGATCATCATGTCAAGTCGGCATCCAAGAGATTATATGTAAATATACACACAAAAATACAAACCTACACTCGCGTAAATGATTTATCGAATTATTATGGCATGCCAAAATAAAGTCTGGTGAGAAGACTAAACAGCAGATAGAAAGCCCGTGATTGACTTGATCGAGCCTATACCAGTTATTACAGGAATGCAACTGCTATTGAAGAATTCATGCAATGATCAAAAAGGTCAACTCAATGGAAAGTAGATGCGGAAACCAGTTTTCCGAGCATCTATCATGTCGAAAATGGCCTTTTTCAGTAAATTCACCAGCGATCCGATTTAGGTGACTAAATTCCCTGTTTATATGTCTTTTTTCGGATTCTCAAACATGGCGGGTGAAAGTTTGTGTTGAGGTTGATAAGGGGGCGAGGAGTCGATGAAGGTTGGCAAGCACTGCTCTGACGGGTCCGCGAAAAATTGTTTGGAATAGTAACTGCAGCCTACATTTGAATACCATACAGCGCGGACTAAACCCATAAAATGAATAAAATAGACCGAAAATGCGTTAACTTTGAAGCCTGCAGTGGCTCTTGACCTTCATTAACCTGGGCAACGCTTACACGCTAATCTACATGACTTCGGGAACCCCAAATTTACGCCGAGTTATGAAAATAAAATCCTACCACAACACGCATCTATGACTGCACATTACTATAGATTACTGGCGCCGAAGTCAACTGTGTATCAAGAGCGTTTTAAAAGAACAAAACCTATAAATCACGATTTTCACACAAAAGGACAAATTAATACCATCGTATTGTTCGGTCGAAACACAGCAGCGTCATATCAATTGCTTAAATACAAATGGGCTTATAGATATTGGAGACAGAACTGGCATTTGAGAAGAACGAGGTATCCCAACCTCCACTGATTACTCCATTGCACAGGACGCGCTGCCACAACAGTCGATTACTGGGTAGTGATCGAGCCTAATTGCCTGCAAGCAATGATGGCCGAGACGCGGGTGTGTCATCAGTCATCACAAATCATATGTATGGGTTGAGAGTGTGCCTTATGAGGAACCACGGTTAATAACCCCTGCTATCGCTCGTATATATATAGGCTACCTATATCCAGATCGACAAGATTTGTGATAGGCATACTAGCTGAATATCATCAATACGTAGGCGTAGGCAGAATAAAATTATTTTTATGGGGGGATAATTTTTTTGTCAAAAATGAGATCACGTCATGTCACAAATACATAACGAAAACGTCACAATGTACAGGTAGGTAATTTGAAGCGGGTATGGGCGTTTTTCGCCCCTTCTCTCCACCAATGCATCTAGATATAATAATATTTGCTGCAGACACGTCGGTATAGCATATTTCTAGTGATATCGTGAATGGAGTAATATAGCCCGCATATTTTTGCTATCGCGATATAAATATGTTTGCTACCAATACAGAAATTCTCACAGGTATATATACGAATTATACTCTTATTATCCATCAATACCAGGATCCTGATTATTCACCAATTTAGAACGGAACGAGATCATGAACGCATGCCTTCCCTTCAATAATACTCGCTATATGTAGGCCTGTATCTAGAATAACTTCGCTAATTTTCAGGGTCAAAGATTTAAATAAGTATATTATCAAATCGGTAGATACGTGTACTTTTAATACGCCCAACCGTAACCTATGCTTCCTCAGAGGACAATGCACCCTGTTATTCTAATAAATCGTCATTAACCGAATGGCAAGGGCTACAATTTTCGAAAAATTTTACTTCAATTTTCAAAATCGAAAAACTGTGCCTTAAGAACAATTTCGCGACCCGATTCCACCTTACTAAAATGCCTATCATTGCACCCGATACGTTTCAGGGTGTACGGCGTCAAGAATCTGCGCGTCGCCGACGCCTCTGTAATGCCACATGTGACGTCTGGGAACATACAAGCCCCATGTTACATGATTGGAGATAAAGCTGCGGAGATGATCATTGAAGAATGGGGATTGATCAGGGACGGAAATAACATATGAATTTACCAATAGGTCTGAGACAAATTACGCTACACTAGAGTACAACCATTGGGCAGTCGTGCGGTAAATGACGGAAAATAATATGTTAATGACGCAGTGCGTGTTTCAAAGTATTTGATCGTTTTTCGAAGGTGTCGTTGAATAAAAAATTGATGTTCTGGGCGATTCCAAATGTAAATGACTTCTGGCGGGCAGAAGACGTCGAGAGAGTTCAACATTAAAAATGAAGTGTGGGTGGCATCAAACATAGGTCATAGTAAGCGCAGTACAGCGAGAAATATATTTCATAAAATGTCAGCAATTCGCATAATTTTATAGAAGTGACCGCAGAGCGTCACTGCCATTCCGTGGGAAATGACCCTAAAAAGGTTCTACAATTTCGCTGCAGTTTTTAAATCAGTTATCATCTACCTCCGTCTACGGCTCTCCACTGGGAATGTATACATTTTAGGAATAGGCCTACACAATAAACCTTGAAAATTACTTAAAGATTCGCACTTTCAAGTGTTGATAAATGCTGGCAAACAGTAAAAACGTAACTAGGGCAATTTTACTATCACAAAATTGCAATGGAATTACCGGCGCGGCGGCGCCAAGGTTTGCTGTTGCAGAATATGTGGAGAGGCAGACAAGTAAAGGTATCAAGATATATTGCACATGGAATGTTTGAAATCTTATGGCTATGCGTCAAGTCATTCGCAATAACACGTGTCCAAGTCGAGTCAATCGAAAAATTGACTCGAATAAGTTCCCACATTTGAGTAGACGGTAAATGTACGGCTGCGGCAATACGGCTACGTGCCAACTGATGGTGAATAATTATAACCCCTGCTCGATTCGTGACAAATTAACTGTTCATTCAGTAATGTCAGTAGACTAATATTCATTGTCATTATTTTTCATGTTCCCGGTGCTGTATGATCTCATGCTCGCCAAAGCGGGGCTATAATTCAGTATCCGCAAAAGGCACTGGTGCTTCGATATATATATATATTTCCGCATTTCATATCAGCGCATACATGTCAAAAGGATGAACTAATTTTTCCACTTGTTCTTGATGTCGTCCGATACTTTCTCTCCAATCATGTAGCACGCGGCTTGAGTATTTGCAGTGGTGACGTGTGGCATGACCGAGCCATCTGCGACTCTCAGATTTTTTACTCCATACACTCTGAGCAAAATCGTGGACACATTCTGTTTGCGGGTAGCGGATTGCAATAACAATCATCAACTCACTGTAATTGCGGGTCGACGACTGCGAATTTATCCGTTTGTGAACCCATCTTGGCAGTGCAGCATGCGTGCCAGCCGAAGATGGCTTTGTGCTTGATTAGACATCGGTAATATTCGTCGGACCTATTCGTATAAACCCAGATGTCAATCCTTCAAACGTAACTGTATTATGCCCTCTCGCGTGAACTTTCAAAGGTGTGTCTGCCCCACTGCCAACATGACTCAATTGTTGTCTTAGGACTACGAACTAATTTGACCGTCCGATGCTCATCACTAATGCACACCATATATGGTTCAATTCCAAACAGTAGCGACATTGCTACCAGAGAAGAAAACTTGGGATTTATTATGCAAAAAAAATTCAAATTTTTCTGTCTACCCATGGAATGGTTATAGGCAGTCTGGAAAAACGAATCCAACACTTTCTTCTCTTATAGCAATGCGGCTACTAGTTAGAATTGAACCAAATTTGGTGTAGAGCGTTTTTTAGCCAACCTGACAAATTTTTCAAGTAGCCAGTGAAATTTGAGAATTTTTTTCCGAACAGCCCTAATACGGCATCTGTCGATCTCATCTTGAATTTCGGATGAGGTGTTCCGACAGGATGAGTTATGTCAATTGCCTTCAGAGAGAGAGAGAGAGAGAGAGAGAGAGAAACACCATTATGACGACAGATATTACTTCTGGGTGATAAGTAAACCAACGTAACCAAGGGAAGAAAATCACGGGCTTATCAAAGTATACCATCGTCCATTTCACATTTTCGTAACAGAGATGTTTTCCGGTGCGCGAACCGACCACAGCGTATAGGTTTATAATGATGATAGCTAACATTACTTGTACATTTTGATCCAATTTCTATGTTTTCCCTGCCACTGTCGCTGGAGCTTGATACTGGATGTAAAAATACTTCGAAGATTGATGCGGGATGCACTGATACACACCAGTAAGACATTTGGAACCTCATTTCCAAGGGTATCGAATAGTTTAATATGTGACCTACAACAACACAATCTTCAACATCGCATTTAAATCAGTATTATTTGTTGGTTGACTGTTGAAAAATAACTGCGTACAGGAAGAGGCACTTGGACTTGTCTTTACTATGATTAGCTGATGACCATCGCTGATATCAGTGGTTTTGGTTACAGGTGACTCTAAGTCAAACCGACCACATAGTCATGGGTCTCAGCTTTGCATGTAAATTCAAGAATACCTCTGTTATCTGATGCCGAATTCAGCAAAATGTATTTGATCCAAATTGAAATCCCGATGGCAAAGTTTATTCATTTTAAAAGGAGCTATTTTGCGCTCACGCAACCGTGAAATTCAATTACTTTGACATTGTATGATGCGACGGTAACGGCCGTAAAATTGCGTGCGAATGCTTCAAGGCCGATCTATTGTGTTGAATGGTACAATAGAATAAGCTGCTCATGCTGAATTGAAAATCTTTTCCCCAACCAAATCGGACAATGGTAGAAACCGAGTTTAGCACCAAATAGTCTCCCAAACCCGTCATACGTAACAATAATCTCCAATATTTCTGGCGTAATATAGTCTCCACGAAAATCGGAAAGTAACATATCACATGAAAGCCGACTTCAAAGGGATCCTACCTGGAATATTTTAGTCATTAATATTTGATTTCTAGTTGGTATAAATTACTTCATACAAAGACTAATGAAACTAGGTATTTTCAATAATAAATGTCAAGAAAACAAGGATGACGATAAATTCAAAATTAACGATGATACGAAAAAATACATATTTTTGACTAAACGCCTCGTAAAAATAAAGGGACATCAGAAATGGACTTAAACGAAAATGATGTTACGCAGTGTAATAATAGTAATGTTGACTCCAATCGAGATCAATATTAGTATCATGTCTGGCAGCACGTTGTTGCCCCACGGCTATGACATCCAGATCTAAAGATTTCACAGTCTTTGTATTATATCATACTCTTCGATATGCTACATGTAGTGGTTGCAAGATATGTTATTAAAAAAAGAGATTTTGAAGATGGAAGATTTTCTCAACTGCACAACTTGACTATGTCTTATCGCGACGCCCCCAACACTCTTCCGGCACACCTGGACTCCCAGTTTTAGAGCGAATTGCCTACGTATAAAATATTTGGTGTCCTGGAGCTGTTTTAGAATCTCGCGTGATTCAATTTTCTACATATGTACCAGCTCGCCACGGGGGGTCGGGTTTCGGAATATCGAAGGTTAGAAATCTCTGCTTCGTGCTCACGCGTGTGACGGGAGATTCAAATGGTATTGAAATGCCCACAGCACTCAGCAATCAAATATATATAGTTGAAAATGTAGTTGACCACATCGAATATACGCAATAGATCGATAGATAATTTTGGTTTGACTGTCGCCATATTGCATAATTCAGATTGGCTGATCAAGTACCGTAGTGATGATAGATGTATTAAAGGTTTCTTCAGCTTACACCGTCAACGAATATTTACCTGTGAGCTTCTCCACTGCAGGTATCATCAGGTAATAGAACTCCCCCGACGTCTTTTAGCGCCTTGGTATTCACCGCACTTTCTGTTTGTCTGATACCTATAACAGTAATAAATATTTTGGAGAGGTACACAATTCATCCGAGCTATATAGTCAGAAATGGGATGATTCTCGATGCTCGATATCTGATTTCGTCATCGTCAATTTTCAAGCTCATGGACTGTCAAATCCATAATATTGACGCCGAAGCAGAGCACTCAGTCGTAGCTGAGATCGTGAAGCGCGAAGAAATAATTGAAAAAATCGAAAAAAATAATTGAAAAAAATCGAAAAAATAATTGAAATATTATTCCAACTGCAGGACACTCGTTAAATTTTGCCTAAATAAGACTTTCTTTTGGTGTAGCGTTTAAAATCCCAGCACTTCGAATTCTAGCGTTGTCACAACACAAATACGTACCCTTCGGTTTTATATATACCATCACATGTTGCCGTCTTGCTATATAAATGGATGAAATAGGGTCTGGTGCAAAAGTCGATTTGTAGTGGAGCATCAAAATTAAATCTATACTATATTAACAAACAACACGGTACACAATATGTTAGTTGTGTTGTTGTTGTTGTTGTTGTTGTGTACAGGGCCGTAACAGCACTTCGTCAGCCCCCCAAACGTTGGTCTTGGGCCCCCACAGGGTGATAAACCGAACTTCTGGCGAACTTCGCCCCCCAGACCCCCCTCAGGCTATACGCTGTTTGCCCCTACGTATCATCTACAATTGGGTGTCCGTTTAGTGAGTCAGATTTTCTCGCCTAAACGCGCGAAGCGCGAGCAAATTTCTCTACTTCATGATTGAATTGGTCAATATATGATCGGGAATTGCATATATATTGCTATCAATTTTTATCATCTCTCTGCTCAGCTAATCTGATTTACCGGTAGAGCTGAGTGAGGTGTGTTTGAATAGGTAGGACCCCTCAATAATAATTAAACATCTTCGGGTGTATAGGTATACCCGTTGGCAGGAACGAAGCAGGACTTCGTCAGGCCCCCAAAAAAACTTGAGTCTTGGGCTCCCATAGGGTGATAAACCGGACCCCCGTCACGTTGCTCGCTTTTGCCAGGAAATTATAGTTGCGCACTGTTTATTGAGCCAGCGCAAAGCGCAAAATTTTTCGATTAAATCACGATAAAATCGGTCAATAAGATCGGGAATTGCATATATATATTGCTATCAATTTTATCATCTCTCTGCTCACGTAATCAGATTTACCGGTAGAGCTGAGTGAGGTGTCTTGGAAACTGCAGGGCCCGTAAATAATAAGTTGACATCTTCGGATTCCAAATTGGTATTTCTTCACTGGCATATAATTTTCCCTGTGGGATGTTATTTGTCTGGTGAGGTTCAGATTCCCAAGACAGGAACATTCGGTGCCAATCATGTAGGCGCCTACGGACAATTAAACCAATATCTATTTCGTAGGCCTATATATAACGAAGTTTTCGATCAGCATTAGAGCAGTCCTTTTCGGTCACGGTTTTCTCGCTGCCGATCGTTCTGGCACACTCCTTGGAGTCGCATGTTACATGGCCTAAAACTTCATATGTCTTGGTACGTCGTAGCGCGGTAATGGCCAACGCCGACATGCCCATTTCTATAAATATTGTGCATTTTTTCTTGGGGGAAGAGTACCCAGTAATCAAGATATTTGGCAACTTGAAATCGCGTATGGCGCGAAATTTTTTTGAAAAAGTCGCATAAATTTTCAAAAAATACGCTATAATTTATTCTAATTCACGAAATAATTTTGGGCCCCCTTCGAGCTTGCCCCCCCAATTGGCGGGTATGGGGTGCGGCAGTTACGGTCCTGGTTGTGTTGTGTTGGTGTACAGGGGCCTCCAACACGCGTGGGCTGAACTCCGTTAGTGTGGCCTGCGACATGATCTTGCAACACAGTGCGACAGTCAGTGTTAATTTCCTTCCAACTGCTAACCTCAAGTTATTATTATCAGTCTATATGAGCTTGATCTCATTCATTTACTATTATTTTTCAATAGACGCTCCTAGATAGGCTACTTTGGACAGCATATTATTAGGTCGATTCAGGCTACGCAGGGTTTCTTAAACTTTTTGAGCGCGGACCCCTTATTTATTTCGGGTGGTTGTTCGGACCCACTGTAGTGACTTAGCCCGAGCAAGGTTGCCTTCGACATGAATCAGATAGGCTAAACACAAAATGGTCATAACTTCCGTCCATCCTTAGTAAGCCTCATTGCCAGTTGGAATGCAATTATTATGCGTATCATCCGTGTGGCGATTGGAGTAAATAAAACATTAAAGGGGTTCTATATACTTGAGTGGTCTTGATGTTAACGCGCAACTCTATGGTTCTTTCAGCTAGCCATGAGATGGTTAATAACAGATACTGGAAACGGTTAACAATATTTAACTCGCTCTAAGAGAAAATAATACAAACGAAATAAAAGCAGTCAATTGGTAACTTTGCTTTTCAACATTGCCCCTTCGCGGATTCCTTAAAACTAGTCCGCGGACCATACGAGGTTCGTAGACCACAGCTTGAGAATCCCTGGCCTACGTTGACTTATGTATGGAACTTTTCAGGTGTGAAAAAGTGATAGAACATCTATAGGGTTACCATAGCTTGAGGTCCGAAAAAGAGGGCACATTTTGGAAGTCGCAAAATATCTAAAAGCGGACGACTAGATGGGTATTTTGAATTTTTTTACGAAAAATATTTTAGTATTAACTAAGATTAACAACAAATTTCCAACTCGACTTCCGAGTTGACTTTTTCTTTAGTCAACCTTACCGTCATTTCTGCGTGTTTTAGTACTGCCTGTACAGTTCATGCTCTCAAACCTATAAAGGAGGCCGTATTGACAAAGGGGAGGACATTTGGGTGTCCTCGGAGGACATATTCAATTTCTTCATAAAGGAGGAAGAATCTTAAAGGAGGACGAATGGTAGCCCGGATCGTCAACCAGTGTTGTGTAGTAGGCCTATGTGCTGGTATTTTGAAGTTGAACTCCACTATCCTAATGCGACATCACGCGGCCTCTTCCAGACTAATAAATTTAAGTTTCTGAGCATCCTCATTCGAGACAAGCTGTAATATGTGACTTCGCCGTCCATAGGATTACACAGGTGGTACTGTGATATTATTACCTTATTTCTATGTATTTCATACTAACCAGCGATATGCACCCGCACGTCCTCTTCGTTGGAATAGTATTTTGGGTCGATTTTCGGTTGTACTGTTGGGTCTGTCGATTGCAATGCTATTTTTCCGGTTGATCGTGGGTGAGCGAGTATTGTCGCCATGAACAAACCGAGAGTCTGTAGAGAAATAAGCGGACGTGAGTGGCCACATTATTGGGGCCATTTGGATAGTGCTGATCCCGGAAAAATTCTGGTTCGCTGTGATCACGAACGCAAACACAAATCTCTGACGTCACGTACCGTGAAATGTGAGTTCCGAACACTATACTTTCCGTAAGGTTATAAATTCATACTGCAGTTTCCGGATGACTCGAGTCGGGTTTTTCGTATCGACTTGAGTTGACTTGGCGTTTCATAAATGTGGATTGACTAGATGTGACTCGGAGCGAAATTGACGAGTCAATTTGAAGTCATTAAGTAATCGTTGTATTTGGTATATGTTCTGATTGTTCGCAATACGGTGGTGTGACCTGTGAGAGCTACCAGTCGTTCAATGATTGTGACCCTCCGTTGTTATATTACAAATAAATTGGCCGCAAACGAAGAGATCAGAGCTTACAGCTTACGTTGTCGTAAATTAATGATAGGGTAATCAAATAGCAATGTATCTCGGTTATGTAGACTGCTCACATCGCCCAGTGCTCACCTTAACCTTAACACTCGTGTGTTATTATTATTAATTCAAGGCATTTCAGTGGCGCTTTTAGCCTTTTAGGCCTTGTGCACCACGGCATGGATATTGTACAGTTCAATGACATTGTCTTTTTCAGTATCTTCGACTTTTTCTTTTTTCATCGTTCTTCAATTGCTGCGTAATCGTTCACTTTTTCATTTCACTCTTCACACTACATCGCACTCTCCCATGCATTCAACTTCGGGTCTCGGATGCCGACTTTTTGCAGCGTGGCTTACTGTGTTTCTGGACTTTTCAAGACACTGTTAGTACAGCGGGATCAGCGATGAGGAGCTCAGATAAACCTCCGACACATAGAAACTAGCCCGAACAAGGGTTCGAACCAACCACCATTGGTGTCGCAGCGCAGGCGATTTACACACTGCGCCATGAAATTGTTGAGTTGTCTTCAAAGACGATGCAAAACAAATTTGACTGAATTCTAACTAGTTGAAGCGGAGTTATTTAGGATTTTCGTAGATAATTTTCGGATTTTTTTTGCAATGTTGTTATTGATTCTGTATGCATTGCTAGAACTTTTATATGAAATGATTGGATATCGCAATCGAGAAAAAAAATATTACATTTACCTTGTTCGGGAGTGCACCGGGGCCGGCGAGCAGTGAGATATCTGATAAAGAGCTCGTTCTGTAAATAAACAAGCTATGAGAACAAGCCCTGGGGCATTATTTCATGATCTCATTTACCGTTCCACCATCGAAGTATGAGATTCCGCGTTACTGTTTTTCCTAGCCCACACAAACCAGTTGTCGTAGGCGAAATCGCCCTGTCCATTAAAGATGAATTCTGTTTGCTGGTTGTTGCTCGCCTGCGCACAGATCACGCTGTATTGTCTGAACCTTGTTCATTAGATGTAATAATTGCTAACCTCTGTGATGTTTGTTGCTATTACGCTGACTACAATCATGTGATCTTGTAAATTTGATCCAACTCCTGCGAGATCGCTTACTGTCGGGATCTAAAAATGGATAGAATCCATGCATCACGATCCAGGATCAAGTCTGCAGCCACTACGTCGTACATTGAGTAAATCTAATTCTGACTTCGGTCCGATACCGGAGAGCATGAGCAGATGAGGAGTACCGAATGCGCCCGCGCTCAATATCACTTCTTTTCGGGTTGTTACGGTAAAATACTGTCCGTCTCTCTTGTACTGTACACCGTAAGCTGCCCCGTCGTCGTCGATGAGTATTTTTGTCACCAAGGCTCTCGCTAGTACGTGAAGTCGGTCTTTCCTGAAAACGGGTGTGTGTATATGTTGATTCTCGTCAATATGAGGCTATATGTGTCATGGATTAAAAAGGATGTATAGGACATGGTGAACAAACGATTAAGCCCCATATATAGGCCTGCTCACCATATCCATTTCGGTGTTAGAGGCGGAAAACAGAGAAAATTGAAACTGGTACCTTTGAGGAAACACTGGTCTCAAATACGCTGTTGCAGATGTCTCCCTTAATCCTCTATAAGTCGTTTGCACCTTGAACCCGGCTGTCTCGATGTCGTCATTGTAACTTCCGAATTCGACCCCTTTTCAAGCAAGCGAACATTACAGGGTATTTAATTTATAATTAGTAATACTGACCCTCCAATAAGGCCTATAACCATATTCGGTACCTATTTCGTGGAGAACATTCTGCAGCATCGAAACGAATCGCGTACTTGACAGCCTTTCGCTGATTGTCAGCTTCAGCGGGCCATTTCTTCCGAGTGATTTGGACAATTCCTGCCCCATCCAGCCTTCCGCTTTTCGGAAGTATTTTTCAACTGATGCGAAGTCCCATCCTTCCGCTCCTTTGCTTTGCCATGAATCGTAGTCGTGTCGACTTCCTCTCACGTAGTACAAATAACTGAAAGCACTTGTTCCCCCCAGCAATTTTCCTCGGGCGTATGGAATACCTGCCTAAGCAAGGAATCAGTGCGTTTCCGATGTAGATACCTATGCCTATCTCTCTTATGTCAATAAAAAGGGTCATCAATGTAGGGTTACCATACGTTCTCTTTTAAGAGGATTTGTCCTCTTTTTTGACTTTTTTGAAAGTGTCCTCGGAGGACGCCCTTTTGTCCTCTTTTTTGAGATTTTGTCCTCTTTTTTGAAAATTTAGGTCACATTTAGATCAAAATGCGGGTGATATGCCTGAAACTAGCACAGAAGTGACGCTCCGGCGAGTATTTCGGAGTGAAAAACGGTAATTTGAGCTCTGAGCGGAAAGATGACCTTTTTTTAGTCAACCGATCACAACGTCGGAAAAATTCACCGATTTTTGTGAATTCTTCTCCGATTTTGCAAGTCTCATATTTCTGAAAAAGTGTCCTCTTTTTAGATTTCCAAAATATCGTAAGCCTAATTAATGCCATCGCTGTCTTCAGTAAAATACAAGAGTGAATGATCCAAGCATACATATCTAATTTGGGCTCTTCAATGAGAGAACTGTGAACCGTGTCGTCAAAATCGATAATAGAATCCTAGTAGTCTGCTCGTACTTTCGGACTACACTAATAGACTGCATTAGCTGGAGTTCATACAAAGTCGAACCGGAAATGAACGGAATACGAATGCATATTGTAGATGTAGGCCTATATTTTTATTAGAATTGTAGTAATGACATGAACATATTATGTCTTATGTAGATATCTGACTAGATCCTTCCATAGGGAAGGGTTGGTCAGGTCATTGATATTGAAGTGCAGAAACGACCTAAAATGAAAGGAACCGATTCGATAGTGCTCATTCAATTCTCTATCCATACTGTGGCAAAGTAAAGGACGATAGTTGGTGATCATTTTCCCGTGGAGGCCAGATTTTTTTTGTAACAAGGCTTGGCTTCGAGCATAGTAGATAAACTAAGATCGTTGATGGTTGAACAGTGAACACCCATCAATGAATGACGCAGCACTTGTATGCCGGAGTGTATTTAGAAGACTTGTACAAACTACTGGATTTTCGAAAAGCGCAACTAGAACTTGAACTAGAACTACTCAATTTTTAAAACTAGCAACTAGAACTAGAACTAGAACTACCCCATTTTCAAAACGCGCAACTAGAACTAGAACTAGAACTACCTAATTTTCAAAATCCGCAACTAGAGCTACAACTACAACTACTCATTTTTCAAAATCCGCTACTAGAACTACAACTACTCCATTTTCAAAACCAGCAACTAAAAATAGAACTACTCAAAAAACCGTTAGTTAGTTAGTTGACCATCGACTAACTAAATGGGTAGCTATACTCCGTTTTTCATACTCATGGATTCTCTCAACTAAGCATGCTAAAGGCTTGCTAGGCCTTGGCCTTCTGGGCTTATAAACAAATCCAAGGATTGCTCGTTTCGAAATTTGATATTCGTGCCCTGTCTAGTTGTCGCAGGTAATAACATTTGCTGTTTGATGAAAGCCTTTCTTCGCAGAGTATAAATAAAATCAAATGAATTCTGACCTCTTTCGGTAGCGAGGCGAAAGCGTTCATTTGTGACTCAATTGTGTAATTCCAGTCCAGATTACTCTGCTGAAGAGATTCACGTTCGCTGGAAAGCAACACTCTCGGGTCCTTTGTATCCGAAACACCAGCTTCCAACAGCAGAACTCTTGAATAACGCGTAAAAGAATTTACTGCGATTTTCATGGCACAACCAAAACTATGTCACGAGCTGCTGCAAGCGTTGAACTTATTTGCGTTTGACTTTCTTTGCATATTGAGCCCATTGGCAATGGTATTGTCTAACATGGATTCGGAAACGTAACATTGATTCTCCTAATAATATGTTGCGTATTAATAAACCCAATTTGTATAGGTGAGAGGTATAGGTGCGAGGTGAACTTGATACGACCGGTATGCAGCATTTGAGCGGTGTCGTAGTAGTGTATCATCCCATCACTCTCTACCTAGCCGGGACACTCGACCGTTTTTCTTACACCGTTTTCCTACTATATTACCGTTCTTGTGCCTTGCTCAATATATATGCTGGTAAATAATTATACAAAACTACAGGCTACGCAATGTCGTAATAGGGCTGTTCAAAAATAACCTTTTTTCCAGATCCTGGGGATTCAGTGAGTAAATCACAATAGGTTGCCTAAAAAAAACATTACACCCCAAATTTGGCTCAATTCAAACCAGTACAAGCGACCGCAGATCCAATTGCAATTTTGAATTTATTATAAATTAAAATTTGATTTTGATTTTTTCATTATCAATTCAAAAATTTCAATTGGATCTGCGGCGGCTTCTAATTGTTGGAATAATCGAGGCAAATTTGTTTTGCAACCTTTCTAGGCGTCCTGACAATTTAAGCAGTGATTCCCAAGAATCCGAAAAAAGAGTTGATTTTGAACAGCCCTACTACGCAACTAACACGCTTCTTTAACTTAATTTCAGAATGATAGTTTTGTAGCTTTGTTTCTTCTGTAACTTATATTATATTATAATATTTGTGCTTACACTGAGTAGACTGAACTTGGGACAGGTGGGACATATATTACAAGCGGACCATATGGATATATGTGTGAAACCCGATCCTGCGCAGACTCTTTAGCATATAGTTGCAAACACAAAACTATAGTAATAATAATATATAAAGTCGAAGATCTTATTCGAAATCGAAGATCTGATCGTAATTTTTACGAATATCCAGTGCACAATGTCTGGAAAATCGCATGCGTGAACGCGAAGTCGTATGGAATGAATGTGGCAAAATTATGACAAACCAAATACTCCTCTCGGGGTCATTCGGTTTAGGAGCGACTGTCATATATGCTACCTGATATTCTCGTCCTCAGTTAGTCGATTCGCGATCACACATCCACTGGTACCGCCACCAACTGAAATGAAAGCGGGAGCCTGTGACTGCGCGAAGTCCGATCAAAGACATATGTTTATTCCGTACTAACTTATTATGAAATCGTATTCATCTTCGGCCAGTTCAATAGTGATATCCTCTCCAAACATCCGCGAAAGTAAGGCTATCAGAAGTGCAGCTGATGCCAATACCAACTTCATTTTCCTATAAATCCCGTGCAGTGTCACAATAACTGTACCGAATGACAGTTGCCTATAAAAGATATCCCGATATGTCCGTTAAAACCGTGAAATGGCATTTTGCCGCAGGTGATCACGAATATTTTTTAGCAAGGGAAGATAATGCACGGGTCGAAATGTTGTATAGAATTGATACGTCGCCCGCCAGCAAACACAAACAAACGGCGTGTCAAGCACTTGAGGGTGCATCGCTCGATATCAACGATTGGCAATAAATATATATGTGCATTAGGGCTGTTCAAAAAAAACTTTTCCTTGAGACTTCACTGGCTACCTGATAAAATTGTTGGGTTGGTTAAAACGCTGCACACCAACTTTGGCTCCATTCCAACCAGTAGAATAGAGATTCGCGCAGTAGAAAGTTTTGAATTTATCATTAAAAAACAAAAAAACAAAAAAAAAATCAACATTTTTCTTCCGACCCCGTAAAATTGTTAGGCTGTCAGTAGAGATGATGCATACCAACTCTGGCTCAATTCCAACTACTAGTAGCGAAGGTATTGCAGTAGTAAAATTTCTAATTCCATGATTTTATAATAAATAATCAAAGAGTTAGGGTGGATTGCACAGATGCCGATTGAAAAGTAATCACCGATTGCCTTAATCGGCGATAATTTAATCAGCGAGCAAGGTCACCTGGTGACTCTGTGGTACAGATACGGATTCGCCTGTGAGTTATCTTATCGCGGATTACTGACGCAAATCGACGCAAATGACGTACGTTAGCAATCAGCTGTTTTCGGTCGGTGGCGATATGAACTGTGTCGTCATGAGGGAGAGATGCGCTCTTCATAGATATTAGGGATGGTGTGAACGTGAGGTTCACGTTCGCGTTCTGTGTGTGAACCTCGGAAATTTAGAGGTTCGCGTTCACAACAGAACCTTGGTAGGTTCTGCACTGTGAACCTTTTTCATATATTGCAATTTTCACTTCATTATAACATCATTGGTTCAAATTTATTGCATTTTAACTGCGGGCCACTCCATGCACGGCGCTGGCAGCATTCAAAATCAACACTAAACGAGCATGCACCTTGACAATCTCAAATGTTTTACTTGCTTTGTTACAAAAGTTTGCTCGAATTATTCATGACTCTCTGCTGTGAGCTTGACCCGCAATCACACAACATCACGAGCGAAATACGTAGTCAGCGAAGGATGCTTATTCAACCAATCAATAAGATTGATATCGTTTTCTGATGTAAAAATTCGAGAAGCGTATGGGGTCACTCTGGACTTCATATCTTTACTGCATCATTAAAACCAAATCTGTGCGATTGAGGAGTTTGCTACTGTTGTATAACTTCTTGATGAGGTAATATCGGTAGCAAATATAGAAACCCATTTTACACTCTGATCAATATCAATTTAGCAATACTCAGACACCGAATACATTGTCCGGTCTGGCCTAGACCGATAAGGGATAAGCGTATATTCCCTGGTAAGTCCTCGTCGAAATTGTTGGCAAAGCGACGAACAGTGGCGGCTCGTCCTATAGGGCAACTGGGGCATTGCCCCACCTAAAATTCTGTTCAATAACAATTTAACCATTTATAGACGCACAGCGCTCAATATATATCGAGATCACAGCGAAACCCGCGTTCTTCT
The DNA here is from genome assembly GCF_051294905.1 of Botryllus schlosseri. Taxonomy (NCBI): domain Eukaryota; kingdom Metazoa; phylum Chordata; class Ascidiacea; order Stolidobranchia; family Styelidae; genus Botryllus; species Botryllus schlosseri. Next base: position 12,356,077 of record NC_137247.1, on the reverse strand, counting down.
TGTGCTTTCGCTTGCAAATGCCCAATTGCCCATACATAGCGAAGTCTCCGCGAAAATCGAATTCTCTTCTGTGTTTTCGCTTTGTGAATGCCTAGCCGGGGCTTGCCCCGGTAGCGCTCATAACAAGCTTTCACTATCTATTCTCTCAAAGCTGCGCACAATTAAGAAACGTTGCTTTACTCTCTCCTATTCGTAAAATGGCCGAGCAACCGGGGCAAATATGCTTGCTCGCCCCTAAGGTGTGATGTAACAATCGTATCTATATCTGAACTCGGATACCGTGATATGCGTTGAGTCGACCGTTGCTGGTACAGGTCGATTTTGATGGTGTTTCACACCATGATAATTCTTGAAACTTGGTATGTCATGTCGTGATGGTGGTATTTAACACTGTCCTAAGTTTCAGGGTTTCTACTCAAAGTTTAGGGTAGTAATTCCGTTTCCAAAGTCGAGTGTGTGCTGATCGGTCATGCATCGCAAACATATTTCACGCAAAGCCGGTATTGGTCTCCATTGATTTTAACGATGCTCCTTAGCTAGATCCGTCATGAACTTTTACATGGTATGTCTTGATTTTAGTATCGAACGCTGTGCCAAGTCTCAAGGTTGACACTCAATGATTAGGGCAGCAATTTCGTTATTAAGTTCGAGTATGGTAGAGATGTGCGCTGATCTGACACTTAGCCTACCTAACGCATTGCGGATTTCACGCAAAAGCCGGTGTATCTGTGTTCCATACTGAGATAGGTGATGAGATGATGATATCATGAAACAGTTTACTAACATCCTCGGTTTGCATTCAAATATTTAGTTTTATTTTATATTCTCCAATGTCAATTTCACCGTGGAATGGTGGCCTTCGGGCCATTTGCTCACAATTACAACCCCTGTCAAGCGCGATAGCTGTTTCGTTTTCGATGGCGGCTAACAGCTGATCGCTTGATCAGCCGATTCCTCAGTAAATATTACGCAAAATTCGGCGTTGATCTGTTCGTATTAATTTTGACAGTGTACCATACCGAAAACGGTCATGAGGCTATACTTCTCGATGATTTCATGTAACAGTGTACCAAGTTTTCGGCTTTCATCCACGTATTTATTCGGTAATATATTTTCCGAAGGCGATTTTGCAGCAGACATATAGACACTATAGACCGTAAGCCGTATGTGTCGTGTGACAGTCTCCAGCCTCAAGGCCAGAATCTCCCAAGCTGTACCGGGACCGAATTTCCGAGGCTGCTATCCGTAGTTCTTCAGAATGATGTTTTGGATTCACATGACATTTCCTTGTCCAATCTATGAGATAACAATTGCGTATGTGTCCGAACTCGTTGACCTTTCCAGTTAGGCATACGCAATCTCTCGATTTATAGTCATTTCCATTTCTGCAGATAAGTAGTCAGGTCAAGTGCGAACATGAATCGTGTTGAATCTTTGCTCCGTACGCCGTTTAGCCAGCTGCCTTTAGAGCAAAAATTAGAGGTAAAGCGACTAGGTCCGTATCAGCCTAGAAATTGCCCATTGATCCAATCGTACGCCGGAGGAAAGCGCACTCGTGCCTTTTCTTCAGCGCATTTCGATAAAAATGAATGGCTTACTTTTGGCGAGGATAAAAACGCCTTGTTTTGCTTTTACTGTCTTTTATTCGACAGTGCCGGTACCGGAAGCAGTGGCTCTTGTTGGAACAAAATTGGTTATCGCGATCTGAAGCATTTGTCAGAGCGTCTGAAAACGCACCAAAAATCCCAAGTGCACATGGCTAGTGCAGTTAAATATAAATTTTTTGGCAGAGTAAATGTAATGTCGCAGCTCAATGAAAGTTATCGCGTATCAGTCTGCAAGCACAATGAGCTTGTAGATAAGAATAGGCATGTTCTCTCTCGGGTGATTGATGCCATTAAATTTATTGGAGTTCATGAATTGCCCCTTCGAGGCCACGATGAGAAGGAATGCTCTCTCAAGAGGGGGGTATTTTTGGATCTAATTAAATACACGGCTTCCATTGATAGCATTTTGCGCGAACATCTCGACACCGCGACAGTAGCTAAGGGTACCTCAAAGACTATTCAAAATGATGTGCTTGATTCGATATATCACATCTATCTACAGCATTTGTTTACCGAGATTGTTGACGCTGAATTTCTATCTATTCAGTCTGACGAAACAACTGACATTACGTGTTTGTCACAACTAGTCGTGATTTTTCGGTTCACGAAATTTGGTATGCCAGTCGAACGATTCCACAGCTTTGTGGCTGTTGACGATCGCACTGCTGTCGGAATTTCTTACGTATTAAAAAAAAACATTACAGCCCTATTCAGTTGAGTCGAAACTTATTGCGCAAACCTACGACGGCGCAGCAGTCATGAGCGGATCGCGACATAGCGTACAAGTTTTAATGAAAGAAGTTTACCCGCATGCGCATTTTTTGCATTGCTACGCGCATCAGCTCAATCTTGTAGTGAAAAAAATGTGCTTAGGAATATCTTCTGTCAAGATATTCTTTGCAAATCTTTCAGGGTTCTCCTCCTTTTTCTCTGTTTCGCCAAAGCGATCTGATCTATTGCGCGACATATGCAAGCACCGGTTACCTAGATGCGTATCAACACGGTGGAACTTCCAATCCAGAGTTGTGCAACGAGTGTCAGAGAGTAGGGTGGAGCTTCTGGAATGCTTCTCAGTGATTGAGAGCTCTCCTGTCTGGGATGATACTTCCATACGTGAAGCGGCGGGGCTTAAACGACTCCTGGAAGACGAAGAATTTTTGTTCTTTTTGAAGCTTTTTTGTGACATCTTCATGCACGTCGATACACTGTACAGCACTTTTCAGTCGCGTATGGCCGATGGTACTACTGCGCAATTGTGTATTGCACATTTTTGTGAGGCAATTTCGCATATCCGGGCGAATGTACACTTCGCTGGTGACACAGCGCTTTTACGTCGTGGGATAAGTGTGCAAAACCTGCTTGTTGCGGCTTACGAATGTTGCGATATACTGATGTCCCAAATCCAACATCGTCTGAATAGTGACCAGTTGGTTACTTTCGCCCTGTTAAATCCGAGAAATTTCCCTGCCTACAAAATTCATTTTCCTTCTGGACTACTGCGCAGCGTGCCTGGTTATTACCCGATGATCGACATTGCTCGGTTGGAGAGCGAGTTGACTTGTTTGTATTCTAACACATCCTTTTCGGAAATTAAAACCACTAGTGAACTTTCAAAATTCCTAGTTGAAAATTCGCTTTCGATCAACTTTGCTACAGTAACTAGCTTTCTGAATATCATTTTGACCACCCCGATTTCATCCGCGGAATCCGAGCGCAGTTTCAGCACATTGAAACGTATCAAGACCTTTCTCAGAAACAGGATGGGCCAAGATAGGCTTAATGCGTTGGCTGTTCTCTCGATTCACAACGACGTGGTTCTGGGAATTCCAGATTTCAATAAACTCGTTATTGAACATTTTGCTAATAAGAAATCACGTCGCGCACAATACTTATACAAGACATAAATTAATGCTGGTGGGCGGACGACTGTACACATCATGTTCTTTCCGAATAATTTCAATCAAGTGAGCCCAGGTAACTCAACCATGTCTATGGCTAAGGAAAAGTGAGTGGTTTTCATCCTTATTACTCGAGGCACACTGACAGTTAATTTACCGATATATTTTGTTATGGCTATGGAAAAAAAGTGAAAAATTCATCAAGATGAAATAATTTATTCATGAAATTGTTTAATGCGATATGTGCTCGCATTTCAATTTAACACAATGCTTTGATTCCTGCTTGAATGATGGCAGGCAGACTCGTAATTAATCTTCCATGGATAACAGCTGGCTTTTTATAATGTTTTACGTTTATGGGTGCCACCGCTTTGATTGCCTATCCCCTGGTCGTAACGCATCAGGATCGTGTACCAAACACTTTCGGACGAGGGCAAATCGATTTGACTCGCTTTCGGGACGAGAATCCATATACAAATCGGGTCGGAGGCGCTGCAGCACTTTACAGAATTGCTGAGCATGGAACGATTAAAACACCACAAGGTGTCATGCGAATGCTCTTTGTAGGTAGTTGGTCTGTGTATTTTTGGTATAGTCTTACTCGGCGCTTGCGTAATCTCTACCACGAAATCATAACGCATGCTACTAAGGATAATCTGATGATTGATTCGTGGCATGGGAACGATTCTTAGTTCGCGTACATTTTGTAAAATAATCATTTGAATAAAAAACAATGAATAAAACATTTGTTACCGCACTTCAAGTCACGCCACCGGCAAACCTCTCGCGGCACCTACGTTAAAAATCATTGTTTACGGGAAATTCATGTGGCCATCATGAACGTTGAAAAACGCTACTGTGACGTCATATTGATAACAAGTCGCTTGCGGCCCTTGCCCCACCACCCGATATTGTCACGAGCCGCCACTGGCGACGAAAGATATTGATTTTATGGTAGTATGATATCCTTTGATTGCCTCAGTTGATACACGTTTAAAACGCCAATATGTACTTCAGAATTGTTGCATTATGTGGGCCAAGTCGTCGCTAGGTATCGTGTACATTAATATAGGCTATCACTTCATTGAAAGATAGGGTTGGAATTAGTAATATGACGTCACGTGACGTCATGAGGTTCACGTTCGTGTTCACACAGAACCTTTTAAAAAGGTTCGCGTTCACACGAACCTGAACCTTTCAGGGGTTCACACCATCCCTATTAGATATGTATGTTTAGTTGATGTCATGTGCGTATAGCAGCCAACTAAACTGTTGCTACTGCACAGTGTAAGGTTATGAACGCCAGAACGCGTCAGAACAAATGTTTTGAGGTTATGAAAAGAGGTATTGTAGGAATAGCGTACCAAAATCATCATCTACCGGTATTGCTATGCCAGAAACTCTATTACAAATTTCGTATATTGCAGGACATTTATCTCATTACTCAGGGATATCTAGAACTAGATAGATACTTTTCAGATAGAATTTTATTTTCCGTTTATTGGTGCATTAGTCATGATAGCCGCTTCACCAATCTGAAGATATACAAATTGAGTTCATACACACACATTTGCATACGATTTTGATTTCTCCATACCAATGACAATTGGCTCTGCAGGAATGTAGAAGTAAATTTCAGCCATTGCAAGGATCTAACTGTTGTGCAATGTGCTCAAGTGCTGTACAAACAGTAATGCATTTATGTTACAATTTTGCAATGCAAAGTTATCTGCTGTTACCCAGTTGAGTAATCTTGTTTGTTGACAGCCAAACCTCACTTCAGTTTATCAAGAATTTGGTCAACCATAAAATTCAATACAACCAGTTTTATAGAATAGAGAGCTACATTAATATAGTGCAATATCGACTGAGAATAACAATGGATCCATACCTCAATGTTCTTGCTACCCTCCAGATGTTAGAGAGCCTAGCAGAAGAGAGAGTGCCAAGAAGATTGGTCAAAGACACCGATAACGTGACGGCACAACACAACCGAGCACGACTTCAGCGCAGACAGATTGTTCAAAATCACTTCTCTTGAATGTCTTGAGTATTTCATCTCGTGTTTGAACACCAATAACCACACATTCAATTCCTCGTCAATTATTTTTATTACGAGATCCAGTAGCCCATGCTGTAGTCAGAATTCTGTAAACACAGTACAGACCAAAGATGTAGAAAGCCGAGCCCGATATAGTAGATATTAGATCTCGGCAGGTCGTAGAAAGGGGGATTTTGTGTCGACTCAATTCAATGTCTTTTCCATGTCCTTCAACAATGTAAATATTATGCAGATGCTACAGCCTTTAAATATGGTGAGTAGAATGTAGATCCTACATTAAAAGAATATCCTGATATAATAACCTGTTTTCTACCACTGGGCATAACCTGATCACGGCTGCGTACACACACACACACCACATTATCTACTACATATTAATCACATTTGCGGTAATTTAATTCAAAACGAATTGGCAAGTAAATAATGCCGGTGTAAAAAATGAAACGAACGAAATTACTTGTAGGGCCAAGTAGCAATGAATGAAACTATGAGAACAGTCAGTAATCAGAAGGTTTCATCGTCTGATGATGATAATCCCTCTGGCGTTTTCTTATCAACACCCTGTAGAAATAAAATGAAAATGACGATTATTAGCTAAGACATTTGTTCTGCGAAAATGGCAGAGGTAGCGAGTAACGAATGACTCCTACATTTTTTTCACCCATACTTACTAAAATGGATTTGATTCTGGACTATTTCCACTCAAGTTTTCAAGTTTTTATTATTATATGTTTTATTATTATATGACTAGAGAACTGACTTCAATCGCCACTTCTACTTGATTATCAAGATCAACGATGACTACTTCAGCAATCTTTGAAAACAGCCACAAACACAAAAAGAATTCTTGACTAAAATTCTTCACATTCTGTCAAAAATGATCAATTCAACAATCCAAATGAATCAGTTATTTGGCAGCTAGTTGGAGAGATATATACTCAAGTCTAGAAAGTGGAATGATACTCTGCCTGGAAAGCTGAAGACCTAACAATATTGTGTACAGAAAACAAAATATTTGAGTGGCGGCACTGGTATAGACATTAACAAATTATTAGAATTGACAGCAAGATAACCAGCAAGACATTAAAATGAGAATTAGTGCAGTTTCTTAGGCTGTAGTGATACTCAGCCAGTAATTGACCTAGCAGAGAGCAAAACGTTGAACCTCCGACAAATGATACGATAAAACATTAGAATCGACAGTCTTACTAGAAGCAGAATAACAATCATGAGGGGTTAGAGAACAGAAGCCCGGGAAGTGACCATCAGAAATTACTGCATACTGGCCGAACAAATCCATGACCACTAACAAATGGTCTTTTAATAGTCAATATTGATACCAAATGACACCACCCCTATTTCACCGCAACATTTAGCAAATAGAGCGCTGGAGTCAACCTTATAAAGCGCTAACCAAACGCCCATTAGTTTTCCCACCTACTACTTCGCGCTTCGCGGATGGAAATACGCATTAAAGCAAATGGACACGACTTGTCACACTCTTGCTATTTCTGCTCCCTTTTTCTCTTCCTTCCTCTTGAGGAGAGAAACAGTCGGCCGCGTTTACGGATCGTTAATTCCCGGCTTAAGGGTGATTCTTCCTCCAATGGTCAGCACCTTGAAAATTGAGAACAATGTTGTTGCAAAATGCATGACAATTTGAAAGTTACATCATTCTAATTATTCCAGTTATGGCCGTGAATCGTTACAAGTGCGGTAACCATAAGAATTATTACTATACTTCAACTACAAATACAATATATTGTATAAAATAATTACTAATTCTTTTACGTTGATCGAGTCCCAAATGGATGAAATATGTCAAAGAATTTGCTAAATTTTTTTGTATAATTTGACAGATTCCGAAATCTTCTCAAAGTGCACCTTTCAAAAATTTGATATCAAGACTCCCAACATTTTACAATTCGAAGTTGGATGGCTTAACCAATACAAGCGAACAGTTTGTATCGCAATTGACAATTATGTAGAGAACGCTGCGAGACATGTGAGTAGGCCTACCCTAAAACGTTTCTCTGACATGGACATTAGGGCTCTTAAAAAATGACTTTTTTTCTCAAATCGTTCTTGCTACTTGATAAAATTGTTAGGTTACCTAATTCAAGCCTACACACCAAATTTGGTTCAATTCCAACCAGTAGCCGCATTGCTACAGGAAAAGAAAGTTTCTATTTATTATATAAAAATAAATAGAAAAAATTTGAAAATTTTCTGTTCACCCCATGAAAGTGTTAGGTTATGTATAGAAACGATGTTCATCAAATTTGGTTCGATTCAAACAAGTGGAAGCGGAGTTATTGCCATCGAAAAATTCGGATTTTAATAAAATAGTATTTACGGTGGGCCCCACTATAATAAATATTTAAAGAATTGTGTCACGCTGTCATACTGTTTTACGCAACCGTTGTTATGCACTGCATTGTTGCTGTGTTCTGGCTCCATTGATGTTATTTCTAAATTCGACATTAATGCGTCATAATTCTCCATCTGGTTTTGAATTCAACTCTGTTTTGCTTCCTTTATGGTGCCGGTAGCTCTTTAATAGGCACGCGAAAAGTTCTTCGGGTTTCAATAACGTTTATCATGAAGGTACTTTTGAAAGCAGTATTAAAATTTTGTACCACCAACAAGTTATTTAATTACTATTTATCTTCAAAGTAAATGCTCATTGTATGAAGCAGGGTTGTAAGACTCGAGTCAGGATTTTCTGTTGACTCGACTTGACTCGGGTCATCTTCTCAAAGTACTGAAATGACTCGACTCATTGCGCATGACTTGAGACTCAGACGGCCAAGACCGACATTTCATTATTATTTCAAAGAATGATACAGCAAATCGCTATTGGGATTTCGTCTATTGATACTGGTATTTGAAAATGCGGCCAGAAACTGCTAAAAGTAAGGAAAATTCGTATATTATAAATGCGACCCACTCGATATCACAAAAAATATATAAAAAGTTGGTTTAACAAGACTTAAATTGGAAACTGAGCAGCTAACACAATGACTCTGGCTCGAGTCATAATACCATAACTCGGACTCGGCCCTCTGCTCGCTGACTTGGACTCGGACTTGACTCGGTGGTGAATTGAAAATGACTCGAGTCAAAACTATAAAAGTGAAATGGACTTGCGACTCGGAGCCTTGTGACTTGGTTACAACCCTGGCATGAAGCCTCAATAGTTACATGAGTGGGGTGACTAGACAAAGAACACAGTGACATTTGCAGCATATCATGAATGTCTCTTACTATATGTGATCTTGTTCAAATGGAGGTTGGTGAAAGCGTATTTCCCATTCTTTCCGACTCTGCTATAATTTCACCAGACTGGCAACCTTCTTCATTATGCTTTTTGCTGACTGACCAATATTGTCGCCGCCAACGGTACGAGTGCAAATGTCTGATATGTCAATATAGGAACAGAATTAGTTGACTGTTCATGACCGTCCACGTTCAGAGTTGCATCTCAAAGATGCTAAAATAAGCCTAAATATAATCCAAGCAATACGATCGTCCACTTTGACTGACTGAATTTCTAAAAATAATAAACATAACACCTTGATAGCTTCCACATCTTACGTTTATATATACCGTCTGCTATCGGCAAGCATTTGAAAATAACAAAACAGATTCAACATACCACATCTCTTGCAAAGGCTTTTGCTTTCATTCAATATGTCATCAAACTTCTTTAAATCCTCCTTTGTGGTGAGTGGCTTCGTTTTATCATATACAATCTATGGCGGAATAAAAGTTTCGGATAAGTTCTAAAACGAACACAATTTTCCACACATAAGTCAATTGCCACACGAAATGCCAAATGCTACGGTCCCATTTTACAAGGTATGGCGAGGTAACGTAGTGGTACCCTCCATTATATCTAAACACCAATGAATTGCGGGTTCGAGCCTGACACGTCGACTCCATAATTCCTACCGAAGTGTTGGCCGTTTATCTAGGCTCCTCCTCGCCATCTGATCCGCATAGCCATGTCTTAAAAAGCCTAGGAGTGGGCCGTGCTATAAGTGGGCAGATGGTTGCCGATGAACTCGGCACTTGGTGAATTCGGCCCTCGGGAAATTTTGTAATGAAGTGTATTAACAGCTATTAATATGAATTATTAAACTAATAATAGTATTATCAAGTGATTCGTCAATCTTGTAAGGAGGTCAGGGCATCCGTAGATCACGCAGTCACGGCGTGATTAGATCACGGATTGCGTAGCCGCGGGAAATAACGCAGCGCTCATATACCGACCACGCGCGGTCTGCTTGGAATCGATGGCGTGAGTGACGGGCCTGTGTCGTGTAAGTTTTGAGAAGATGGATCTTGGCGTTGTATGTGAGATCGAAAATGTGGAAGATCAAGCGGCGCTTCTTCGTTTATCGATCACGACAAGCCAGTGTTCCTCATCAACAAATGTTTCGCATGATCACGTCAAAATAAATTATTTTTCGCCTTTGGAGAGACGATTCCACTCTGGGGTTAGGGTGTCTCGATAACAGGGTTGAAGGATCCCAAGATTACGAGATCTACCGCGAGCCACGACACGTTAAAATTTTCTTTTTGATACTGTTCATTCATATCAAATGCATTTCTAATGCGAAGGTGTTCTAGTGCCAATTCCTCCAAGGGCCGAGTTCACCAAGTGAAGAGCGTCGCGTTATTTCCCGCGATTACGCAATCTGTGATCTAATCATGCCGTGACTGTGTGATCTACGCATGCCCTGACCCCCGTACAACATTGACAACCACTCAAAGTGCCAAGTTCACCGGCAAACATTCCAGTAACCAATCATGGCGACCGGTACCGCTACCAGATCTACCACGGCCGAATTCACCAAGTGCCGAGTTTGTGCGGCCGAATTCACTAAGTGCCGAGTTCACTGGTAATCGGGCAGATACGGAATGATAATAATAAGAACCGGTCTGGTGTAAAATGACCAGTGTAGTCGAACCACCACCATGAACACCACAAACAAACAGAGAGAGACAGTTTTTTATTGAGCAAAAAATTACATTCAGAAACAAAATACATGTTGCAGCGATACGGTTCCTTAGGGACCATCTAGTCAGCTGCAGCAACTAACAAACATCTAACATGGAAAAGAAATTACCTTTACAGCCTTTGACAAACACAGTTACCATTGAAATCAGCAATTTTGGTCTTATTCGAAAGCAGAATAACAACTGTTTTAGCGGACATATCAAATCAAATGTTGGAAAGTTCATGTAAATTAGCCCAAAATATTATCTTACTGTGACCATATTCTATCAATATGGTCTGGCTAGCCAAATTCTCTGGGCCAACATAAACAAGCTGCGTTTGGTTTCAACGATTAATAATCTTGTCACTGGATTCGAGGTATAATTGCACTCAAATATCAAATTTTGCTCCATTAATCAACATCAAGTTGAAAATGTCCATTCTTGCACCAACTTTTATAAAATCACGAATCAGTGTTCTACAGGTATGTATCTATATGACTTATATACCTAGAAAATTCAAGCATAAATATTATGATATACCGTAGGTATAGGTACCGGTAATTCAGATGTTTGAAGCGACTTGGACAACTAGATAATTATAGTGGTCTAATTTCACTAAATTAGAGCGAAATGCCAGCAATATAATTGTAATCTAATTCGGAAAAAACGGTTTAGCTCTAATTCTAGCCTGGAAAAGCTGAAACTTTTCTATAGTTGTCTAAACCTGTTTTACTGAAAGTCAAACACCTCTAGGCGTCATATACTACAGGCAATTCGAAATACCCCATAAGCTATATGCTACTGCGTATATACCTTTAACCCGCTACCTCAGTCAGTCACAATTCCTATATATTTACGGCATTTACCATACAGAAAGAGCGAACTATGCCCGGCTGCTGCGACCTGTTGCGCGTCAAATCTTTGTCCGGCGCGATGACGTAAAATTTGAATCGCCGAAATATTCTAGAAGTCACGCATCGATAATCATATTCCTAAACGTACAACATCTCACTTATTTAGTTATTCTCTGAATAAAACTATTAGCCATACTCGTTGAACATGCGAGATTACCGAAAGAGCGAATATATATATAATGAAGATCATATATATCAGAAGAAAACAAAACTGTTCGACCTTAGAGCAACAACACGAATATATAACACCGGTGACATCCTCACGCAATAAAACGAAGGGAGAACATTGTTTTCTAATGGATAGAACGAAGCTACTGCATGAGATCGAACAAAACCGGATGGGAATTCATCGTGATTGAATGTACCGACAAAGTCATCCTTTCTACGTATTTTAGTCATACCAGCGAGAGATAGAAAATTTGCATTATTAGGTTAACTACCGGATATAACGAAGCCTAATGCATGAGATGGAACAACACCGAGTATGAATTTATTCTGATTGAATATAACCACAAGACCATCCTACTACGTATTTTAGACATTCCCTCGACACTTAGAAAATCAGAACCTAATCGAGATGATCCCGGATGATCCTTTTACGGTTTTGTGTTTGCTGGGTCGACACCCGCCATCAACAGCGCGACGTGTCTCTGGAGCCCTACGCAACAAGCGGGCTAAGGCAATCGATATCATAATAATCTGACATATCCAATGTAGACTACTTAGACGTAGCCTATATATCTCTATCAGCTGAAGGATATTGCGCGAAAATTGGTAGGGCCCTAATACATTCTGTGGACCCAGTTCTACCCTTACAAGTCAAGGAAAGGCTGGTGTGTGCTCGCTTGTACCGAAGCGCATAGAAAAAGTATCAACAGCGCAGCGTTTCTCTGTGGCGCGGTTGCACATTGCTATTGCCGCGACGTCAGCTGATCCCACTCTCGCCGCTTGGCCGCATCCTTGCTCTTGAGCTAGTCTCTCGTTTCGCCAGACAGCATTGTTGCGTCACACTGCCAATCTACTCTACAATGAATAATTTGGGGCTGATTGTGGGGGTTCCAGGGCCATGAGTGGAATAAAATTTATATTTTCGCAAGCAGTACAGCGTCAGCTTTCGATTGATACCCGATTCATCAAATTTAATGCTCGGCAAGCCGGTCAAAAATCACCGTCAAATTGCCTGTAGCCAAATGGAAACTGTGACGTGATACAATTTCATTGAACCGTGCGATTTGCTTGTGTCGACACCATAAATAGGACACTTATTTAGTTATTCTCTGAATAAAACTATTAGCCATACTCGTTGAACATGCGAGATTACCGAAAGAGCGAATATATATATAATGAAGATCATATATATCAGAAGAAAACAAAACTGTTCGACCTTAGAGCAACAACACGAATATACAACACCGGTGACATCCTCACGCAATAAAACGAAGGGAGAACATTGTTTTCTAATGGATAGAACGAAGCTACTGCATGAGATCGAACAAAACCGGATAGGAATTCATCGTGATTGAATGTACCGACAAAGTCATCCTTTCTACGTATTTTAGTCATACCAGCGAGAGATAGAAAATTTGCATTAATAGGTTAACTACCGGATATAACGAAGCCTAGTGCATGAGATGGAACAACACCGAGTATGAATTTATTCTGATTGAATATAACCACAAGACCATCCTACTACGTATTTTAGACATTCCCTCGACACTTAGAAAATCAGAACCTAATCGAGATGATCCCGGATGATCCTTTTACGGTTTTGTGTTTGCTGGGAATTGGACAACTAGAAAATCAGCTTTTCAAAATTAGACTATAATGATAATTATGGCTGCATATTTTTCCAAATTAGAATATAATTATAGACAGTAATTATTTTTCGAATTAAAATAGAATAGGGATTACTGAATATGTGAAAATTTGGAAATTGAATCTGCACAACTCGCTTAGTATTGTAGAGTTCTACTGTAGAATTTTCAGCAAAACCAGAAATTAAGTTAGAATTATATTACTGGCATTTTGCACTTACTATTCTAATTATACAGCCAATTAACTAGTTGTCCAAGTCTGGTTTTTGTGCTATTTCGATTCGTTGCTGTATTTTCTCAATTTTGCAGTTCTTTTTCCATTTCCAGTTTCTGGTACTTGACATGCATCTGTAATTTAAAATATTTCTTTCTGATATCATGTTGCTCCTTTGCCATTTCCAGGACGCTCATTTCCGAACACCACATTTTGATCACCAACATTATAGTTAAAGGTCAACTGCATCTTAAAAATGACTTTGCCTTATATCGTACGTTATGTGGTTAGGAATATGAATAAAATAATAAAAATTGGAATTACATGATAGTTTTCAAGTAATTTAAATTATAAATCGAAAAGCTGAAAAACGGATATGAAATCATTCAGCTATGAAATGACGTCATGTGAGTGACACGGCCAAAGTCCTGCTATAGCTCAGTGTGGTAAACAGATAGTTATTAGTGTTGGGATTGATTTTGATACTGGATTTGATTGTAAATATGGAAGGTATGAAGAAGATGAGGCACGGAGGTACATCTGGTGTCGCGTATGGTTGCTCGAATACGCGATATTCGGTACCCAAAGTATCTTTTCATCGCTGTACAAACCCGATTGCTGGAGAGGATTATGAAGACTGCATGTGAAAGCGATATCCAATCCCCGTCAAGTGATAATAGCTTCCACCCAACAGAGTTAGATGGCGAGTCAGAGTGAGTACTTGAACAGTGTAATCATATTTGTACCAAGTCTTCACCAAGATATTGATTTGCAGGCATTCAGATTCAGAGGAATGTCTGGAGAATAGCAACACCCAGTTTGTGATTGTGGACAGAAATAAGCTGGTGAGCATTTTTCAACATTGTCCAATGTGTCAATCAGAGTCGGACGTGCAAGAGTCTAGTTTAGGTAGCACGCTGAGAATCAAGCAAGACTGCACAAACTGCTCATACTCCAGATTTTGATTTACGGGTAGTGTAGATGCCGTTACATCCTTTAAAGATGAAATAGCCTACTTGACTGGGGTCAAGTGTAGAATACGGCCAGTGATCCTCATGACCATCATCGATCAATGCTCCACATGAACATGTCAAAACTCATAGTGCTTCACATGAACACGTCAAAATAAATTGTTTTTTATTTTGCCTGTGGAGGGACGGACATTAGGGTTGGGGGATGGGGGACATTAGGGTTAGGGGTATATTAGGGTTGGGGAAGGGGATATTCATATTAGGGTTGCCGGAGGGGGGATGTTAGGGTTAGGGGTATGTTAGGGTTGCCGGGGGGGGGGGGTATTAGCCTAATATTATTAGGGTTGGTGGAGGGAGGGATATTAGGGTTAGGGCCTTAAGGGTATATTAGGGTTGAGGGAGGGAGGGATGTTAGGGTTGGGGGAGGGAATATTAGGCTTGTCGGAGGGGGGATATTAGGGTTGGGGGTATATTAGGGTTGCAGGAGGGGGGATATTAGGGTTGCCAGAGGGGGTATATTAGGGTTGCCGGAGGTGGGATATTAGGGTTAGGGGTTTGTTAGGGTTGGGGGTGTATTAGGATTGCCGGAGGGGGGATATTAGGGTTGGTGGAGGGAGGGATATCACCCCTCCACCAACCCTAATATCCCCCCCTCCGACAACCCTAATATCCCACCTACGGCAACCCTAATATCCCACCTCCGGCAACCCTAATATCCCACCTCCGACAAGCCTAATATCCCCTCTCCCCCAACCCTAATATCCCACCTCCGGCAACCCTAATATCCCACCTCCGGCAACCCTAATATCTCACCTCCGGCAACCCGAATATCCCATCTACGGCAACCCTAATTTTCCCCCTCCACCAACCCTAATATCCCCCCTCCCCCAACCCTAATAACCCACCTCCACCAACCCTAATATCCCCCCTCCCCCAACCCTAATATCCCACCACCGGCAACCCTAATATCTCACGTCCGGCAACCCTAATATCCCACCTCCGGCAACCCTAATATCCCACCTCCGGCAAATCTAATATCCCACCTCCGGCAACCGTAATATCCCACCTCCGGCAACCCTAATATCCCTCACGCCACAGGCAAAAATACAGTTTATTTTGACGTGTTCATGGGAAGCATTTGTTGGTGTAATGTGAAACAATGATCGGTGCTGGTCATGGGGATCACTGGCCGTATTCTACACTTGACCTCTTGACTGTATCAAAAAGAAACAAACTGCTCCATTCAGCATATATACATGATACATATAGGCCTAAATTTAAGTTACAATGAATAGCATCTTTGATTCTGTTGTTTACCATTATGACAATCCATTTTCAGATTCATTGGCATATGAAAGGATTTGCGATGTTCTCTACTCCACGCGAATGAAAAATGACATACGCCATCTATCGCCGAATGGAAACACTGCTGGAAGTGAATCATTCAATGCCCTCCTCAATCATTTCTGCCCAAAGTTATGTCACTACAACCATATTTCAGTCAAAAAGCCAGGTAGGTACCTTGCAGTGTCTCGGCTATTTAAAACAACCTATATCAGATTTTGGCATAATTACTAGCCTCATCAATTATGCATTTATTGTAGGATGCAGTTGGCAATCCTGCATTTCAATGAAAATTGCTCGAAAACTCAGAAAATGTTGAAAGAAGGAGCACCGCGGTCAAATACCAGAAGTACAAAAATGGGGAATGTACGGTCCACAAGATACTTGGAAATTCAACATTTGGTAACTGCCGTCGATCTGACTGCATCATAAGATTTCGTCATATTGTTGTGCCTGTTCTAGATTACTGCAATGGGCTTGTCGAAGAAGTTCAAGCACTCATCAGAACTGGACCAGAAACTGTTGAGTTGAGCGATTGTGCTGAGACCGTTCCACCTCCTCTGACTCGCAGCATAATCTAAATTAGCAGAGAGGAAGCTATTGCCCGACATAAAACCCGATATGCTTTTCTGCCTGACACAGTAGTTATTTTGGTCGATGAGTTATATGTGTTTATTATTTGGAATACAACTGCACAGTGTACATTCACAATGTGGCGTACTGAACTGGAATCCTTTGTAAGAATTTGACGTAAATTTTGTTCGGACAGCAGTAACAACGCATGCAGGCAGGATTTTCTGCTGGTTTTTGCCACAGAATCCCCATACCCAGCGAACACAATTTCTGTATGCAGTATGTTTCAACTTCCTGAAAAGGGAAAACAAGTGTATTAGTGCGAGAAAAGTATTTGGCAACCGAATCAGAGACTCATCCCATTCATGCATTGAACTCGATGTTATTATTCTGCGGCCATATTCCTGTTGATATCCATTGTAGGACATCTCCAATACGTCAACGTCCTGACACACAGAATTGCATCCTGGCAATTCTGTGATACACTTTAATCCTGTCAGTAGCTCTCGGAACCTCCTTACAGCAAAAACTTATCAAGATATCAGATATCAGGTTACATGACTGAAACGAGCTATTACACTACAGAGTATATATATACTACTGTATTTCATGTAGTCTCGACGAGTGGCTTGCGCTGAGCAAGCTAAGCTGATTATGTCCCATCATATGAAGCTGCAGGGGGTTCCACTGACGTGGTATCGAGCGCATCAACACCTGAACCAATCCGGCATTTAAACGGTAATTTTGTAAGTACGTGCAAAAATGACACTAACATTCGACATCCGAGTACTCGGACTCAGTCTCAATATCACTTGGCAAATCCGTTACAATGGAAACCTCGGCCATAACTGACTAGAATAAAAACTGCGAGAACACAAACAGCCGCTGTGACCCGTGTTGATAATATGTGTCACTCACTTGACGTCACAATGCACATTCTGCTTTTTCTGTAAACATGCCAATATTGGAACTTTCAGTCAAAATTACGGCAATTTCCGATTGAGTTGAAACACGGAAAGTCGGTAATTTCGTTATGAAAAATAATTCTGAACATGATTCCGCAAAGTTGTCATGAAGATGCAGTTGACCTTTAAAATATGATTTTTTTCATCAACACACCTGGCTCTCTTTTTCGAGACAATTGGCGTTGAGCTTTTTGTGTTCTCTGTTTCATCTTGCATATCTGAATGTAGTAATGAATAAACTGTGGGTTGCATCACCATCATTGTATGCTAACACTTACCGGTCTGGTGTTCCATCCTGAAGTCTGTCGAGGGAACTTAAGAAAGCGTCACATCGCCATCAACAACGAAAAGGGCAGCAATTTCATTTGCTGCAAGAAAGCTATGTTTAACAACAGTTGTATTGATTCAATAGAGTTCAAATTCAATAGAGCAATGTTAATGTCAATCAAAACAACCCGCAATGTTCTATTTGAAGTATTCGTGTGGCTATGTTAGTACCAACACGATTCATATGGATTTCAAATTAGTACCTCAACTTACCATCGCTGTTGTGACATGAAGAACCAGCCTCTGTGTTCACATCCTCGTCGATGATGAAGATGCAAACTGAATCTTCGGAATATGCATCTGAATAAACATTTTATTTAAAAATTTTAGTTCGAAATACATTAGAAAAGTTACTTTCAAATTATTTTTTCACGGTTTATCTTAACCTCGCGACACATAGGAAGGATGGATGACTAAAATCATGACTTGACTCGAGTTGGAATAGGATGAATGGATTTGACTCGAGTCACTGCTTCAATATGACATACGGTATGAGAAATCCTGACTCGAAATCAAATCTTCAAGTCAAGTTGCAAGCCTAACAATAATATGGCCAACGAGACTGCTCAGGCACCTGCACTGTAGCAAAGCCAGACTGTTGCAAGTTAAAATTGGATGCAAGTTCCTCTGTCGTTGGTTGTAACATATTAAAAAAGTTTATGTCCTAAATGCACTCACCATTGTTCGTGTGACTATCGAATACGCAATCGTAGTCATACTGATGTTTCAAACATTCAATTTGAGATGGAATAAGGTCTGAAAAGTGATAATAAATATACCAGTGCTATAAAAATCAATTGGAGATTGATCAAGGAGCGGTTCAGATTAGGAATTTGCTGAGCAGTGTTCCCCATGTGTCGTTTTCGTATAGCTGATGACGTGCAGCAGTCTCTGGATATGGTTAGGTAGTTGGGAATTACAAAAAGACAATAAATGTTTCTCATGATCATCAAAATTTGTCTATTCAGTTCAAAACGAGCGTTAAAACGTGAGTATGAAGCACGCAGAGAGTCACGATAAACACAGATGGAAACAATACATCTCCTACTGCGAATTTTAAAGAATTGTCAGTAAAATTACCTATCGAAAACCTTTTCCAAGGAGTTCGTCAACTGGAGGTGGGCCAGTTTTGGCCCGTTCGACGCGTCGTGATGCATACAACTTTTTTGCTTTTCGTTTCAAATTTTTCAATACATTCTGGATTTGGCCAGTTGTACGGCTGCACGCGCAGGACCGGTATTCATAGCTGCATATTTCTTACTGATTACATCTCAGGCCGCATCTTTTTGTTTTGCCGTCAGTCTTTTTGTCTTCTTTGGTTTCAATATATTCTTCTATCAATTCAATTATTCTAAACTTTTCCTGTCTGTTGCAATTTTCCGTCCTCATATTTTATTTCCAAAGTATACTATCGAATTCTGTACAGTGTACAGTACAGTCTGTAAAAAATGTCATACCGGTAATCATAGCATAAGGTACTATCGGCTGTGGTAGGGCCACGCCCATAATATGCGCCAACAGTTGTAGTAGTGTCTGAGTACAATGTTTTCAGCTAATACCGCAACTGCACGTCAGAGCATCCAGTTAACACCATCTCAATACCAAATACTAGTGTACCTGTAGCCAGCCCAGACCGCAGTCAACGCGAAGCACACAGCCGATTAACTTTCTAGACACCTCGCTCGGCGGATAACATTTGGCCGATTAAAATTCACCGATTAGTGGCAGATCGGCATCTGTGCCACGGAAGCCAGCCGATTACTGACGTTTAATCGGCGATTAGGAATTAATCGACATCTGTGCAATCAGGGTTGCCAGACATCTTTTGCGAAAAAGGGCCAAACAGCGCCGGAAAAGGGGCCAAAAAGGGCCAAATTGTTCAATAACGTCAATAACGTTGCAACATTACCCATAGACACCTGGAATTCCAGTTTTATATTGTTGATACTGTTGTAGGACACCAAATCCACTACCTGCAACTACACTGGATCCAAATGCAATAACTGCTTCATTGTTTCAAGCCTTTTCCGACTGAATAAAAAATCGTAAAATAAAACTTTTTGTGCTATAATATAAGAGTGATTAAATTTTATGAATTTTCATTAAACATTGAGAGAATAGTTTCTTTACATTTGAAACTTATCCAACTTAATATATATACCTAATTTTTAGGTTTTTCACCAAAAAACTCTACGGTTATGTTGCATTTTTTTCTTTGAAATTTCTATCAATCATTAAGTACTAAAAGGGTGCTCTTCTTCAGAATTTTTCTGCTAGATAGCTTCCATCTATGTTCGATGCTTTTTCGTCCACCTGTTCACAAATCTGTATTTACAATTCCAACACAGTCTACATTCTACAAAAACAAATCCAAATCTACCACAGTGTTTCCACTCGAATCTTTGACATTGGCATAAACATTGTCAGCTCAATTTGCGAGATAGATTTATTTGAATACTTAGTTTGACGGTATGTCTCAACTGCTTCCAAAAAGGGCCAAAAATTGAAAATAAAGGGCCAAGGGGCCAAATTATTATTTTGGGGCCAACAGCCTCTAAAAAGGGCCAATCTGGCAACCCTGTGTGCAATCCACCCTTAGTCGCCGTAAATACTATTTTATTCGAATCCAAATTTTTCTACTGCAATAACTTTGCTTCTAGTGGTTGGAATTGAGCCAAATTTGGCATGCATCATCTCTACTGACAGCCTATCGTTCCTAAGTCGTTTACTCTCGTACGGACGACTTCTGGTCACGCGTGCATTCGCCATCTTTCACTCTCTCTCTCCCGCGTGTCCTCGTCGGTGTCTGTTGCTGTCGATCTTCGAAGCCTCGACTTCACTCAATTTATCTAGACCAGTGGCTCTCGACCTTTTTGTCTTCGCGAACCCCTTCTCGACCGTCACGAACCCCCGCGGACCCCCTCAAGTTTTCGTTCAAAGTTAGCTTAATTATCGTGCAACCGTCATCTGCCTCGTGCAAATATTAATTGCAGGCTAGTGATAAACAGTCACAAAATGACTTTTCTTGAAAATTTCAGTACACTAAATGTAGAAATTGGGCAGACTTTTATTATTTCGAAGGTAGTTTTCCAGCTGTATTTATCGTCTTGAAAATCCGCGTCTTCGATTTGATATGAACGAGTGCGAAAAATCCATTTCCACAAAGATATATTGTTGGCGAATGTAATATTAACGCGCAACGCTTCCGACTTTCATTCAGTGTGCATGCCTCCTCTTTACATCGCCTAGGCCAAGGTGGGTGTCAGATTCCATAGACTACTCCTTGTCGCTTCGACATCTTCCTGTCTTTTCATTGTATCGCATTTTTGTGGTGTATTGAACTGATAAAATTGCTAATAAACCAATGATGATGGTGTGAAATTTTAATTAACATATCACGTCCAGCCTAGTCATTTCTATTTACCATCTCATATTGAAGTAATTTAGTGGTTATATCAAAGAAGAAAATGAATTTCGTGGTGAGGTTTCAATTCCTTCATTGGGACAGATTAGGAAAAAATTAAGGAATTTCTGTTTCAAACGACTGTTTACTAATTTGCTGAGACTGACAAAACCATATCCAAAATGTTTTGCAATAATTTTGAAGTCACCCTGTTTGATTTTGCTATTTCCAACATTTCATTTTTCCACAAAACCCAAACAAAACTTCTCTAAACAGCAATGTGTTTGTACCAGCAGGCTATTGGCAATTTGACAATTAAAATAGGTTTGCACAATCGCATATTTCATCTCAGAGGACCACTTGAATGATTTGAGTTCTAAAGATTCAGCAGTTACGAAGCGAAACTGGCTCATGCTTTTCCCAATTAAAAAATAAAGAGAAATTAGGCTGTCAATCATTTTACAAATTTAAAGTTTCCGCGGAGCCCCTGCAAATGCTTCACGGACCGGTTGAGAACCACTGATCTAGACTTTTTGCGCGACACCGTATTTCCAGTGAGGTCGGCTATGAGGAGCCCAGATAAACCTCTAACACGTAGAAACTATAGGCAGGGCCTGGTCGAGATGGTCACAAAAATTTGGTTACACCCGTTATATTGACTCGATAAAACCCAACGCGTTGTTTTGCGTTGATTTGGTGAGAAACCTTGAACCATGGAAAAATATGCCAAGGGACAGTTTTGCGAATTGTCTTGAAATGTTTGGAACACAGTGATGTAGAAGCAGTAGAAAACTTTCCGTAACAAGTTTTATCTGCGGGTCGCAGATCTCCGGCAAGAAAATAATTCAATTGAGTACTTTTTTAGGCTGCCTTGAAATTCGCTTCCTAAAACTGGCATTTTACAAACTGTGTCCTAATTGATCATACTCGTAGAGTACGGTTACCATACGTCCTCTTTTAAGGGGATTTGCCTCTTTTTTGACTTTTTTGAAAGTGTCCTCTGAGGACGCCCAAGACGAATTTTTTGAGGTTTTGTCCTCTTTTGTGAGAATTTTGGTTAAATATAGGGTAAAATTCGACCGAGACACAGTAAATCAGCACTGAAGTAAAGCTCCAGCGACTATTTTGGGAGCTGGGCCGGAAAGCTCCAATCGATAATGTGAAAGAAAAACTGTATTTTCGGAGCTTAGTCGGAAAGTTGACCATTTTTTAGTCAACCGACCATGAAGTGAAAATAATTTACTATCTTTTCAAGATTTTCCTCCGATATTGCAAGTCTGAAAATTTTGAAAAAGTTTCCTCTTTTCGGATTTCCAAAATATGGTAACCCTATCGTAGGGGCAACATCTATACCGCATGTCATTTCAATCTAGATCCTTGCGTTTTAGATTCAAAAGTCATATTATACATGCCATAGGACATGACCTTATAAGGGATTGTTTTATTTCTCCATAACTTCGTGCCTTTTGTACGCACTCTGCACGGATGCTTCACAGACAGATCATAAAAGCGTCAGTTATATTAGCTACGCCTGTTTGCATTTAAAACAAAAATCAATTTGAAACAGACATGTTTAGAACATGTTTTTTAGCCATGACGTCATGAATCTCTAATTGTGACGTCTAAGTGTGGCGAGATTGACAATTCAAAATATAGCGTAAAAAGGCTCTTTGGAGGAAAAGTGTTAGGGTTAGGGTAAAGTCACTAACGATATTGTAGTTTATAGCAGGTGTCATCAAGACGGTGCCCGCCGGTTCAAGGTCACTCGCCAGGACCAAATTAGCCAACCGCGGTCGCTGTAGAAAATATTCAAATGAGAGCTTCAAAGGCTGGAAACGAGAAGTGTTCCACATGAAAGACAGTTGAACATCGGTCAGTCGACCCTAAGGAACATGCGAGCGCAGTTTTCGATCGGGGCGTTGCTCTTATTCGCACCCGCGGATGCTTAACAGTAATGTAGTTAATATTCCCTAGCTACGATGCAAAGATGGGCGATTCGACGCGCGGTGCGGCAACCCAATTGAACTTGCAGACACTGATGTCAGTCCCGGTGAGCGTTATATGCTCTTCGTCAGGAGCGAAAGCCCTGCCCAGTGCTGTGAATGTCTAAGTGAAGACATACAACATACAACGGATGAAAAGCGGAAGTATAACTGGTAGACTTTCGCATTCATCAGTACCCAAGAAGTAGCTCATGGATTCAAGAAATGTGGTTTATACTATTCGTTTTAAAGTTCTATATCCCCCAGTAATATAGCTTATACCTCCAAAATTGATTTACACTTGTACCTCAACTTGAGTAGCACAAGTGCGTAGTGACTCCTTTCACCATTAGCATTGCTCAAGTAACAAAACACTGAGTAACCAAAAATACCACCGCATCATACAACCATATTTTAAAAGCGTTATTATGCGATGGTGTTTATTGAAACAGGAGTCCGCAAGGTAACATTGACACCAAAAAAACGACATTGGAATATATATATAACAGTCAAATAAACAAAAATAGGATTACGCCGGGGCTATCACGCCGATTCTAAATAATTCTCTATCATGGCTTTTGTGACACCGCGCTCAGGCATCTCCATCTCGTGATCATCCCAACGCGATCTTTCGGGAAAATGTAGAGAGGACGGTGTCTCGTGCAGCCTCTGCCTCGGGGCCCGTTGCTCCTTAAATCAAGGAAACTGAACTTGAGTGATATTAATTACTGGCAGGAGCACAACTCGACATACACACCCCTGGTCTGGTGTTTGGCGCTTTGCGATCTACTAACTGGTCGTTTTCCATCATCTTGCGCAGGAAGGCGTCGTCTTGTGGACGCACGCGACCATGAGAAGGATGCTGTCTCGTCCGCTGGTGCCCTGGTCCCATTCGACCTTGGCGGTCCCCTCGACGGTGATGCCCCCTGAAAGTCAAGTCGATTACGGCTGTGTTCAGAGTAAGAATATTGTGGCGATCGTTCGGCATCTATGAAAGAAATAGGTTACGGAGTCCAGCCTGACCGCGGTCGAAATAGCCTGTCGTTATAGGTGTCATTTGGCAATTCAGTCGATAAACACCGCTTACATTGAATTATACTCTCATATGATACTCAGTAGAGCATTCTCAACAATTTACATAATAACCGCTGTCCATGCACAGCACCAAGTTAGACTGATTCGGTGTGGCTAAGCCTCTATACCACGGGTCGATAACCCGAACTTCGTAGTTTCACTCATTGTCTCGAGTCAAAATTTGGAGTGAATCGAAATGACTCGAAGTTAGCGACGATGAATCACCCGAGCTGCATATAGGACCGTGCCTTGCAAAAGCCTGGAGCAAAAGTAGACCATGCTATCACGCAGTGGAAATGCATGCTGCTTTAAACTTAAGGGCTTGGCGTAAAATGATCAATTGCTCATGTATGTTGAAATAAAATAATATTATGTCGAAACAGTCAAAATATTTCTAACTGAGCTGGAATTGTTGAAGTAACTCCAACATTGTCGCGATCTACGTACGTAATTCGAAAATGAATTACAATTTGAATTTGAATATTTATAGAAATTCCGAATTTGATTTAACGAAATGGTGAAATTCAATATGAAATCAGCAGGGTTGTAACCAAGTCAAAAGGCTCATAGTCACAAGTCAATTTCACTTTTATGGTTTTGACTCCAGTCAAGTCGAGTCATTTTCAATTCACCACCGAGTCAAGTCCGAGTCCGAGTCAGCGAGCAGAGGGTCGAGTTCGAGTCATGGTGTTATGACTCGAGTTCGAGTTCAAGTCATTGTGTTGCTTGTTCAGTTTCTAGTCAAAGTCTTGTTAAATCCACTTTTTTAAATTCTGTTTGGTGACATCGAATGGTTCGCATTGATCATATACTAATTTTACTCACTTTTTGGCAGTTTCTGGTCGGATTTTCTAGTATCAGTACCAATAGACGAAATCCCAATAGTGTGGTTACTTTAATGTGCTTCGAAATTACAATGAAATGTCGGTCTTGGCCGTCTGAGTCTCGAGTCATATGACTTGGTTCGAGTCATACGCAATGACTCGAGTCCAAGTCGAGTCAATACACAGGTTGACTCGAGTCGAGTCGAGTCATTTCCGTATTTTGAGAAAATAACTCGAGTCAAGTCGAGTCATCAGAAAAATGTGACTCGAGTCGGACTCAAGTCGAGTCATGACTCGAGTCATCACAACCCTGGCAATCAGTGGTGATGTGTTATAGTTGATTCGACTTGCCTGTTTTGTCCTTGACCATGTCCATGTCGTTTTCCGTGATTATGCAGCATCCTGTGTCCATGGGCGTGCGGCCGCTTCCCACCCCTTCCGTGCTGCCCGTACGCAGCGTTATGTCGACCGTGGTTTATCCCTCTGCGCATATGTTGATGATTTTCCCGGTAGGCGCGACCGCCGTGTCCCCACTTCGGCTCCCTCTGATTCCCGAGTGTTTGCGACACGGATGGGTACGCTACCGACTCCTCGTCGGACGTGTGTAGGAGCGGGAATTCGT
Organism: Botryllus schlosseri; assembly: GCF_051294905.1. Taxonomy (NCBI): domain Eukaryota; kingdom Metazoa; phylum Chordata; class Ascidiacea; order Stolidobranchia; family Styelidae; genus Botryllus; species Botryllus schlosseri. The sequence continues at coordinate 12,330,476 of NC_137247.1, read as the reverse complement.
TTTTTCGTCTCGCTGCAGGCATCGTGGAGGAAATCCTCGGTATGTCTGGCTCGTCATCATCAAGTGCTGCTTTGAGCCAGTTTGGAACTGATTTGCGTTGGCGGTGTTCATCATTCATTAATTCGGCGGCTGATAGCTGTCTCGGTCGCCTGAAACAACATTGATTTCAAGCCAATATGTCTGACATATACTTATTTGGTGTGTGCTGAAGAGTTATTCCTTTGTTTTTGTGTGTCTGCATCGATGCAATTTTATCCACTGTATTGTATAGGCAACCAACTCGGAATTATATCGCGGTCATAAATCGCACGTACCTACGTGCAGTGCATGTCTTGCTACTTTCCTATATGCATACATATAATTTGGATGAAAATCTTGTACTCGATTTATACCTCGGTATAAGTCAGAGGTCAGTTCTGGTTTCGTGGGTCATGAGTGTGTATTCACACCCGTATATCAGGGGTGCGTGATCATTTCACTCAAAAAGTGATGCAACCTTATATAAGCGTAACTTCCGACTTCACGCTAGTTTGGCATCACAAACTGCTGTAATTGAAGAGGAAGTATAGGTTCAAATATAAACATTTGAGTAAATAGTGCAAGTAGATGGCTCGTGACTCGGGTATACTCCAAATAATAGTCGATCGTCACTGACTGGTGACTATCTCTGCGTACAATGCAGCGGGGACAACACAACTGTAGGTCAAATCCAATGTACAGATGCTAACAAACTCGCAAAAAACACATATCCGCACAATAAAAGGGGTAGGTATAAGAAAAGGCATTGTTGTAATCGTCATTTTGCTATATAACCGGAACGTCTTCATGTCTACAGTTGCCCGCGATTGCAATTTTGGCGAAATGTATCCATCATCGCGACCCAAGATATTGACCGTACATCGTACATCATCATTGACATCGTACAGGGTTTGCATATTACTCGCCGGTTTCTTGATTTGTGCAGGCAAACTTTTTAAATTCATCTCTCATTGGTGCTTGTATGCACCTGTATATGAATTAAATGCCGGTACTTGATACTGTGAGAGACAGCTATAATTCGCCCACTATACCCGACTTAGGCTAGACTCTAGAGGCGAACATACCGGTCGGCTGAATGGTGCATCCTCCTCTCCCCAGCGTGATGGCGTGACGTTTTGACTGATTGCCTTGCTCTGTTGGCATCTCGCATGCTGGCGGTCCGTCTAATCTTGGTGGGCAGCGATCGGTCCCGATCATTCATGGAGCCTTCGCTGTAAGCTGAATCTTTGTCCGACCCGCTATAAAATTATAAAAGGCTAAATTAAGTTATTCTGTATTTGACACTATTGTTGTATCGCAAAAGGTACTAAACCGTCGTCGCTCGACTGGGAATACGCACTTGGCAGTTGGCACACATTTGGATATACTTGAAGAGACTCTTGGAGCTACAGAACTTAGATATGTAAGTGAATGGTATATTCATATTGAAATAAACCCGAATATTGTAGTCGAACGGTCGCCAAGGGTAATCGTCAGCAACTATAATAGATGGAATTCAAAAGAACTTTGTATTATCAACAGTCGTATCACCAGATATGACATGACAGGCATGAAAATTTGAATTCTAATTTTTGTACCAACTGAAAATATTCCGGTTTATTTTAATATGAACATATTATTCAATTGTAGGCGAATTTGGATTTAATTTAGACCCATATGATACCGGATAATGGAATTTGAAAGCGAAATTTTGAATGACTTCAAATTAGGACGAACGACTTTTCGTCATTATTCCGGATATGTACTTGAATTTGAATGTTATATGAAATTGGATATGGAATCATGTGTGAACTGAAGATCTATGGTTCATACGTTTTAATTAGAAATATCATAAGCCATAACCGATCATCTCTACATCATATCCCCGTGATCAATATCGTTCGATTGCTCTTACAATGGTTTTAACCCTTTGTGGACTGAATATATTCTCTATGGTTGGAAAAATTATTTCTATGCGTAACTTTAATTGTTTTGCCTCAACTTAGACATTGGTCAACAAAATTCAAATTTTTCTTTTATTATTTATTATTTTAAATGTTTGTCGCAAATTTGCGACATCAGGCTTTCGCGACAAAAATCGAAACAAAACAGGTCAATTTTGTCCATTGAAATTATTGGTCAAAATTAGCAAAACAGTTATAGTTTTTGTTCAGGCACAGATGTACATGACATTTGACACATTTTGTAACAGGTTGTTCTTCATAGGTATGTCTCTTGCATCTCTGCCTGGTGTCCATGGAAGGCGAGTGACCCACTTGGTCGCGTTGGGGTGGGCTTTGTTGGTCCTCTTTTCATTTTCTTATGATACTCCTGCTGGATACAGAGAGATGACCTCCCTCTTTTTCCCCTGTCACTAATTTTCCATACTTTACCAGGTATTCTGCTTATAATTTGGTGCAAGCAGATATTTTTGCATCTGTTTCGGAAATTGCACAAAAACAGTCGTCAGTACAGCAATTAACTATTGACGACAGCAAGATCAACCAATAAATCTCAATCTTACTAACAGGATTAGCTTTGACAAAGGTACTGACCAGTATCACACTGCGATTGTCATACCACTTTACTGCCAAATACTAACGCCGTCCAGAGAAACCTCCTTCACTTCAAATATCACTCTCCTTGTCATGAAGTCTGTGCCATTACTGAATTGACAGCCACTCAGTATGTTTGATCGCACGTTTGATCCTACTGCAAAAAATCACATGCGAGATGAACTATGAGCAAGAAAGATTTGATCTGCTTCCATCGATCTCGGGACATGATATCAGAAACTTTATCATATCTAGTATCATTGGCCCATTACCAGGGTTGTAACCAAGTCACAAGGCTCCGAGTCACAAGTCAATCTCACTTTTATACTTTGGACTCGAGTCAAGTCGAGTCATTTCAATTCACCACCGAGTCAAGTCCGAGTCGAAGTCAGCGAGCAGAGGGTCGAGTCCGAGTCATGGAATTATGACTCGAGTCCGAGTCCAAGTCATTGTGTACACTGCTCAGTTTCCAGTTAAAGTCTTGGTAAACCCACTTTTTATAACTCTGTTTGGTGATATCGAATGTTTCGCATTTATAATATACCAATTTTCCTCACTTTTAGCAGTTTCTGGTCTCATATTCAAGTACCAGTACAAACAGACGAAATCCCAATAGTGTGTTTGCTTCGGAATTACAATGAAATGTCGGTCTTGGCTGTCTGAGTCTCGAGTCAATGACTTGGTGCGAGTCATGCGCAATGACTCGAGTCCAAGTCGAGTCAATACACAGATTGACTCGAGTCGAGTCTAGTCATTTCTGTATTTTGAAAAAATGACTCGAGTCAAGTCGAGTCCTCTGAAAATCGTGACTCGAGTCGGACTCGAGTCGAGTCATGACTCGAGTCATTACAACCCTGCCCATTACAAATAGGATCTTGGCATTTTCACGATAGACATATGCATGCAACTTCCCAAGTCTTTTTCAATACCGTCTCCAGTCATCTGCATTACCTTCGTTGGATTAGTTTGAACGGCAAATAAATTGCTCTCATAAACAATCCAGTCCAGCAATTCCGCTACAACAAAATATTCGAAATATGCGTGCGGAGAAGAAACAGTATAGTCACTGTCGAGCAATTCTGCCTTCCATTAGGGAAATAGTAGCCAGGGATCTTTTCACCTAGAATTGTTTTCCATATAGGTTTTCGTTTTGGTTCATGCGGTGTACATGCAATATGACCCGGTGTTTTCCCTTTCCCTACTTTTGAAAACACGATTGAGGAATCTTCATCAGATTCATCGGTGGAAGAGGATTCATCCGAACTCATTTATCACATAGCAGCAGAAGTTGCTGCAGTAGAACGTTCTTCGTCGTCAGAATCACTGCCACCATCTTTACTGCCTTTCCAGTTTACCGTCACTTGATGAGTGATTTTTTCCCATAAACACATCTGGTATCCATTTCCGCAACAGCAATTTCTGATTGAAATTATTGACAATATTTGTTACTAATTCGCACTATTCTAGTAGTTAGTTTACATATTTATTGTCATTATGTGATGTATCAAGGCACTTTCTTGACTCGTGAAGTTGGTGAATCTATTCCCCTCTTTTCTCACGTAAATACCTATTCCATATGGAAATATTTCAGTAGTAGGAATGTTGTCAGAATTGACCAACAAAGGGCTAATGACGCAAATTCGCATCACTCCCCATTTTCAACTTTGCCAAGAAGAATAACACATTATTGATCCAAAACACTTCTGGCTATGTGATTTATGGTGTAAAGAATCCTATACATATTTTTATAAACGAATATACTCACCAAATCCTTCGACCTTGAAGCAACAAAGAACGTGGGTCCACTGACTTCACTCAGACATGCCAATGCAACAAACAACGTCCGGGACACCCACCTTTCACTCCAAACACTCTATTTTAAAAGGCGCCAAAGGGATGTTCGGAATGTGTACTTTCTACGACGGCCGTCGTGGCCGTGTCAAGTATGCGTGAAGTCAGCACAAAATGATGTAATTCGGTATGTACCGAATTTGTTACGCTAGTCCACAAAGGGTTGGGCCTTCAATTTCCCATGCATTTGTAAACCTGTAACGTAACATGTTTTACCCCGAAACGGTCAACATATCGATAGATATGATGCAGCGAGAACGGATGGATATGGTATATAATTCTGGCAAGACTATGTATGATTCTTCTTAAACCGCTTGTCTATAACATTGTATCCGGGTTGTGCCCTATCCCACATTACATTAGAAACTATGCAAACAAGTCCAACTCTATGCTGACCATACTATCTGTAACTGTCTATGCGTCTGTCTATCTGTAACTTACTGTACGGTATGTTTCGGGTCATAATATATTTGTGAAAGAGGTTCGACGAGATCTTGCTCAAACCCAAGATCTTTTCTCTCGCCACAAATGTGCGTTTACTTTTGGTGATCCTCTGTTTAAGCTTGAGTCCAAGTTCAAAACGCACTGGTCCATCCCGGTTGCTGCAGCGGGTTAAATTAACCTATAACTCACATATTCTATAGCTATACCTTCGGTGTCGTCGATAGAATTGATCGCTTTTCCTTTTCGGATCAATCATTCCATCTCGAGATAATATAGGGAGCTGTCCGTCTAATGACCTTCTCGGGTTGTCAATGAGCCGACGGCTTTGACTTGATCTGCAGTAAAGATGAGTGGTTACCGCGGGTAGCCATAAATCAGTAATAACGTAAACAGATGCAATTAAAAGTGACAGATGTGAACGGGCTTCTGCGTAATAATTTCAGATCATAGTATGGTAAGAACAAACGTGATTGAATTCATGTCCTTATTTTTAAGGAATATGACGACAATGCCTGAAGGATACTGAAATATTACCATTAACTCAGAAGCGATCAAAGTAGTCACCGTTGCGACTGAATTAGAAGTAGAAGCAACTCCGTAAATTTGTACCGAATTAAAAATAGAAGTAGCAATTTCGAAGAAACGTCAAAAGTTCTCAACTATGTAGTTCGGAAAGTAGGTTTTATTGATGGGTTGCATACTTTCAGCAGTAAATCGATGGAAAACTTGCGAATTTGCAAGATGATGGCAGTACAAATAACTACATTTTATTAAATATAGTGAGTTACCGTGATGCTATAGGTGTGCTATAGTGTGACATTTGCACTCACAACAGTTAGGCAAAGGAATTCCAAAACTACTTACTAAATTTCCAGTATCACAAGTGTGAAAAACAACCAAAAAATGTTCTAGTATAAATATGAGTAGTCTAAAAACGTAACCACTTAAGTAGGCAGTGAAGGAACTATAAGAGTACTTCGTTCCTGACCAGCTCTGAATAAACTACCTATAATATTATAAGTGTGAACGTGAAGCTACTCCGCAACGCATAGGTCTCTTGGAGTCCGACAATTGTGGCTGACCGAAATCGAACATGTAAGTAGTAAATAAGTGTTCGGGTTTCGGATGCAAATTCAGGTGATATCAATTAACGACATCAAAGCCGCGTTTCTGACCAAAGTATCACGATTTCCACTTCATGTTACTCTTCTCAGGTCTGTTTTTCGGCAGTATTTTCACTCGCAAAGCGAAAACTTGTAATTACCAGGCCGGCGTACAGTGAGCTAATCTGTGCCGCGAGCGAAAAACGCGGTGTCGACGGTGCGTTGGAAACCAGTTTTTCCGAAAACCGAATCGGGCTGATGTTATCGCCCTCCACCGCGAAGAATTTGCGACGCTACATCCGTTGTCATTTACGAATTGATGGATAGTTTTACAACTTACCGAAAATTGTCGCTACGATTCATGGGAGGATCAATTCTTAAGTCGCCGTTTTCGTTTTCCGGGGGGTCAATTAGGCTATTTTTTCGGCGTTGACTTTCCGTCCTTGGCTCCACATTGCCGTTATCGTGGGGAGGACTCTGAAGACCCTTTTCCGGGTCATCATCGTTCTTCTTCTCTTCGTTGTTCTCGTCATCCTTTTCGTCCTCTGCCGGCGGGTTTTTGTAATCTTTCCAGGTCCAGAATATGTAGAGAGCGAATGTGATGCACGCAATAAAGCCGAATGCCTATAATTGAAAGTTGAATAGCCATAAATTTTCTGACGCAGCGCTGAATGCTAAGCCCATTAGTCATTGAGCGACAGTTTATGTAATCCTAAAAAAAGTATTCAAACTTCATCTCACCGCTCCTGCATTTAGCGCTGGATTTCCAGTGGCGTTGTTACTCGCGGCGAGACAAGCCCCGATGAATACAAGAAATCCGAAGAGGAAAAAGTATAAAAGTTCGACCTTTACCCAGGTCAATCCTAAAATACAATATGAGGGTGATCATGGGGAATGCAAATCCGAATAACCAATTTCGTTCAAATCGTTCAATCGTTCAAATGATAAGCCTATTGTTTTCCAATTCCAAGTACAAACTACATTGTGAAAGTTGTATCCCCCCACACTGTAAACATATACAATGTATATTATACATGAATAGAAAATAGGCAGCCTATACATATATAAGATTTCCTCTAAAGTATAATTTTTGTTCTTTCACAGTCATTCCAATGGGTGAAACGAGTCACATGCACCAATTCCTATGCATATATATTCCTGGAGTGTATAGTGGGTTCTGTTTATGTCTGACATCATTTTCGCCTTCTCGGGGTGATACAAGATATCAATTCCCAGTCTACACCTGAGATATACTTATATATACATGAGAACTGGTGTATATTTGAGGCGTTTTCACTCATCGAAATGGTGTGAAAGCAATATTTTGTACCGGAAAATGCCGATTACCTGATGTACACCATTCGCCATGGTGGAATTAGGCGACATACACGAATTCTTTTAGTTAGTGCGAATTACCCAATGCATTTGAGGTGTAGTTAGTAATGAGGTGCAATCAGTCGCAATAATGCAGTGAGGATGATTTGAAACTGCTACCGCCGACGTACCATACTTATACATCCCCAACACTGATATGTGATAGTGGAGTTGTGGGTGTAGATACGCTAACACTACACAAATGGCTTGATGGATTCAGGATAATCCAAGTCGACCTTAAAATCCCAATTAGGTATTCGGGGATTATTTAAGGTCCGCATCGCCGCACAGGCGATAGAGGGTAGGACATACACATACACATACAAATATAGGGTCAGCTAATGTTCGAGACATGTGTTGCATATGTATAGTCTAGGGATAGTAAGAGTCGCGTTCCAAAAGTCATTGAATGGGTTTGTCAGTGAAATACTTTTAAAAAAGATTAGCAGAGTTATATATATTTACATGTCAAGTCCGATTTACTTGCAGCGTTGTGTATCATGTAAAAGTACCAGCACAAAACCAAAGCCAATTCATCCCTGGCTATAGTGCTCACCATATCACATGCGACCATAATATGACGCTTTGAGATTGATGTTTTCAGTTTGCGGTGGCTAATGACGCATGGTAGAGAATGCGAACGAACTTCACACGCTTTATACGACATCGCGTTTCACCATGTCCTAGCTGATTATATAGTTCTGTGACTGAGCAATCGCTGTCTTGTTGCACTGTAGCCTACGTTGTCTCACCAATTGACCATTCGATGTCACGCAACGTTATGAATTCGCATCAACCCTTACAAAAAGAGAAGGTGTGGATCGCAGACGGTCAGCGATCATTTACTAATATTGTTTAATTTGGACGCTTATGATTAGAACGGATAGGCTGTTAATTAAAATTGGTATGGGACACCCAACATGTGCACTGAGCTTTGAATAACTGGTGCGTTTTCATGATAAATCCCAAAAGAGTGATGTAGGTGACATTTGTTAAATTAGAGGCGTTGAAAAAGTATAGGTTTGTTTGTATCAGACATCTAATTTCAGTGTTCACCCTACTCGATTGCCTGTTGCGTACAGGATCATGCCTTGTAACAGATTTCATCAAAATATCAAACAGCGGATAATCACCGGTGGTGATAAACAGAATCCGATTAGAATGGAAATGTAACATTTGTTAAGATAATGTTATTCTATTTCACTCAATCACGCGTGGATTGAATATAACCTATGCATCTACCGAGCGAGATAGTTTTATGGTGATGCGTCCGGCTTCTTGATCAGTAGGTTGTGGGTTCGAACCCCGGTCGGGTGAGACCAAAGACTTTTCAAACTGATATCCGCAGATATACTGCTAGGCGCTCAGCATCCACGGATAGCATGGGGGAGAAAAAACGGGGGTGCTGACTATAGATGACCTTACAGTCGTATCGCATCCCCATCGTCAAAAGCATATCGATGGTGCAGGCGAAAACGAATACCCCCTCTCTCTCTCAATCTCTCTCTCTCTCTCTCTCTCTCTCATCTAAAAGACGAACAAATGAAAGTGCATCTGATCAAGTTGCATTATGCTCTGGTTTCCGGAGCTTCGGCATGATCATTGTTTGGTATTGACTCTGAGAGATTACACCATGAGTGATCACATGAATATCTCATAATCCTCGCAGTGTGAACCATCTTACCAGAAGCTTTGCTTTGAAATTTTGACATCTACATTTATTCAGTTTTGTATGGAATTGCATTGGAAACCAGCGCGCGGTGTGGACGTGATTAGAACATTGAATTCGAATGTAGTTAGGATATTTTGGAATCCGGAAATGATGACACTTTTTAAAAGTCATAAAGGTTAGTTTACCGAAATTGAAAACAGCTAATTTTGAAATATGTACTGGTAATCTTGTTGTGTTGACTAAAAAAGGCCATTACTCTGATTCGACTCTCAAATGACCCACTCGAGCGACCGCATTACCTACTTCGCGTCATTTGCGCCGATTTTCAGTTGACCCTGTCCATTAGCCTAGCTGTAAAAGCTGTAAATGAGGACGAATTGTCAACAAGGAGGACATTTGGGCGTCCTCGGAGGACATTTTCCATTTCCGGTAAAAGGGAGGACAGATCCTTCTAAAGTAGGGCCTATGGTAACCCGAAATGTAGTTCGGTAAACCTACCACAAACTTTGCCGCTTCTGCTTCCGGCGATGATTGAAAAGAAAAGAAACCCGCTAATGATAGCAGCAACGACCAGCACTATGCAGTAGAAAGTGTAAGCTCCTTGGGCGTCTCCCCAGTTTGTAAGGACTAAGCACACAAACGAAACAAGCAGCAACAGCTGAAAAACAAAACAAGACATTATTGCAGGGATCGAAAACATAAACTCGTCATGATGATGCATATGTCACGTCGCATTAGGTGTGATTGGTGATGAATAAACCGAAACACTTTTTACCTATAGGAGAGGCGTATGCATAATTGCGCATCTGTGGATCTATTGATACATCAACTGCCATGGCTATATCATAACAATTCCCATGTTTGATATGTATTTTTGTGGTTACAATACCTTGCTCAGAGCATTGACTTTCGTGGATGCCATTAAGCATACGGAATCGACCAGATATATAGCGTCCAAAAATAGAAGTTATAGAAGTTTTTAGTGTAAACGGAGGTTAGTGTCATTGTGTCGTCTAATTTTACGAGGCCTCGTTTATTCGGTGTTCGGTGTTTTCCGAAATGGGGTAGGCCTACTACCATTTCACCATTGACAGGGCATTGCTATTTCGAAAGTTCGATGTACAGTACGGCGTATATTTCACACATAGACAACGTGTGATAACTTAAATGCACCTAGACCACAGATGTCAATATTCTGAACTTTGTGTCTGTTGACTTAGTAGTATATGGGGGAATCTGGGGTTGCATTTAAAACAAAAATCAATTTAAAACAAAAATGTTTGAAACATAACCCTTGTTTAAAACATGTTTTTATTGTTGTTGTTTTTTGTTTGTGCTTCTTCTTTTCTAGTCATAACGTCACGAATCTTTAATTCTTCGACGAAAAGGGCTTTCGACCACTTTCACAAACAGACCAAAAACATTTTTAGCAAGGTCTACATCGTTATGCAGCATTTTTACGGTAGGCGGTCATATTCATCACTTGCTATAACTGTCGAACCAACGACAATTTTGACCGTTCCTGCCGCTCCATATCGTATACGTCGAGTTTATTTGATGCAAATCCTCCGTGGGCGCATACTACACGTCTTTCGAAAGTTTTTGCACAATAATGGCATAATTATATAACGTTTTAAAAAAAGCAATTCTTTTAAGGCATGTTTTAAACAAAGTGTTTTAAAACACCGTTTGTTTTAAATGCAGCGCTAGGAGATGCTATATGTGGATATATTGGATTGGCTTTGCATCCAGTAAGTACACTGGCGCTAAGGTTAACGCAGAAAATTCACTATCACCCTCAGATTTCATCACAACATTCAGTCGGGATTGATTCTCCTTTTCAGAGATACACTTACTATTTGAATAGTCCGTACGAATCCGCGTAGTGTCCTTGGATAAGTCATGTCCAGTTCAAAGCTTAAAAATTTCATTTTCTTTTCTTCCTTCTTTTCTTCCTTGGTTTCAACTGGCCGTTCATCAGGTTCAAGGTACTCTTCATCAGCGATAATCTCAGCCAATGTCCGACCGTCCCGTACCACGTGACCATGAGGATTTATACTCAGTTGGGCCATCTTTCAGTGATTGTCTGTGCTCAGTCTATCCTTCACGATAATATCCGCCGAAGCGGCAGAAATAGATCCTCACCCCAGACAACCACAATGCCCAATTATATCAACCTAGAAACTATTGTAACATGTTCAGCATGTTATGAATGATAACTATGAAACGTTTTACGGCGTTGCTCAATATTCTTCAGCTTCACTGAACGGGCCAATACTGATCTAAACGTTCCCAATTAACGTTATCCTGCCGATGCCTAATCCTTTAATAATAATTACTCTTCAACAATCCGCCACTCTTAAATTCATCGAGACCATTCTAATTCCTTGTACCCCGTTAAATTATATCAACATGCCATGCTACCTATAGATCCCTTTGCTTCCTGCGTTGATTTGTTCTGCTCAGCTTAATCAACGGTTAGATAGGCATGAGCAAAATCAGGTTTTGAATGGTTTGACATCTTGTGATCAGGTCTTTATCAGAATGCCTTTAGGCGAAATGCGAACTTTCGTACCATCATGTCTCTCTGGTATAGCAATGTTGTCACATCGCCACAGAGTGCAGAACACACAACTTTTTATTTCTTAGATATTCTGTAGCACAACATCGACAGATTAAGAAATGCTTCTTGTAAGCGAGTATTGGTAACTGTCCCGTGAACATTATGTTATTACACATTGCATAAAGCGTGTCGATTTTTTCTGAACAAATAACATAGCTCAAGTAACGGGATTGTAGCCCTCAAGGCGTGCAATGTTTCAAGTTTTATCGTTTAGCTTTCCGCTCGTATTCGCCTGCCTTTCTCGGTAGAGAATACAAAACCGGTTGAATTACTATATCACTCGTTTTTATCGCGGCTGCAAATAAATAACGCACTCGCGCCGTTGACATTTTCATTTAATTCGGTAAATATTGCGTAATTGTTGCAAATGGTATTGGCAGGTCGCTAATGTCAATTATATAGCCTGATATCATGAAGTGGTATTAATCAAGTTCATTTTTAACTCGTGCCCTGCATTGGTCTTTTAGGTAACTTGGATAGCCACAGTGGTGGTGCGAGCTGTGAACCCATGAAGGCCCAGGTTCGTGTGAAGACGACCGTGAACATAGACACTGAATACTGAACAGTGAACGCGCACCTTGGGCGCCACATTACAAGTTCTAAGGACAGCGTTTCCGTAAGTTGTAAACGTAGACATGCAACTACCGATTCTCGAGAATCAAAGTAACTTTTGACGACACAAGGTTTAGGTTAGGATCTAATTCCTTACCGCCTGTCACGGCGATACTTCGAGTAATATGAAGTAGGTAACGGACATGGTGAAATTACTGTAATTTTGCTACTTGACAAAGATGTTCACAGTTTGTTTATTTGTTTGTGGTATTCATGGTGTTTGTCGGCTACTATGCTCATTTACACCAGGCCGATATTCTTCATTTTTATTCCGTAACTGCCGACTTATAGCACGGCCCACTTCTAGGCTTTTTGTGAGACACCGCTTCCGCGGATGGTGTGGCGAGGAGGAGCCTAGTCGGAAGTCGACCTCGGTCGGACTCGAACCCGCAACCCATTGGTGTTGCTGCCGCGGATTACACCACTGCGCTATCTCGCCACCCCGATGTTAACAGTGTAGAACAGGGGCGGGCAACTTCTCCAGTCGGCGGGCCGGATATAGGAAAATTAGGTACTTGGCGGGCCGGATTGCTGAATCGATACCTTATCCACATATACAAGGAATAAATCGTATTTAATAAATGTATTTGCACGACAGCAGTGTCACTTCAAAGCCATTTCTCGCCGATAATGACGGAGGCAATGTGGATTTGAGAACAGCCTTGTCATACAGGCGCCTCCATGTCTGATTCTCTCTGATCCATTAACACACGGAGGAATCTTTGATTAAGATTTCAATGCGTTCGATAAGCCCGGTACCCCAAATTTACCAAGATATCAATTCATTAGAGTTGAGTACAGCGCAAATGCCGATAATGCAAGTCTTCTCGCTTCGCCGAAATTACGCGTGAGCTCTACTCACGTACGTTGCGCACACACGTATATAATTTAACATACATTCAGGAAAGGAACAGCACTTCGTCAGCCCCTCCCCCGAAACGTTGATATTGCCCCCCCCCCCCGAAACGTTGATATTGCCCTCTCTAAACGCTAAACGAGTGAGGCGCGCAAAAATTTATATATTTCATGATTGCATATTGCATATGTATTGCTATCATATTTTTATCCTCTCTCTGTTCACGTAATCATATTTACCGGTAATAGAGCTGAGTGAGGTGTCTTGGAAAATGTAGGCCCCTAAATAACAATTAAACATGTTCGGGCGGACCCGTTGGCATAATGACTTCGTTAAATGGTGCCATTTCGTGACCTCCTATCTGCTATGTCAAAAGATATTGAAATCGCCCAAACTTTCTAAACTAAATGACGCACACGATTTCAAATTGATATTTCTTTACTGGCTAATATAATTTTTCCATGCTGTATTGCATTTGTCTTGTGGTGGTCAGAGCGCCAGAACAGGAACATTAGGCGCCAGCCATTTAGGCGCCAATGGGCATTTAAGCATATATTTTATGTATAGTTGCATATATATATATCGAAGTTTTCGGTCCGCAGTCCTTTTCGGCCAAGGTCTTCTCGCTGCTGATCGGTCTGGCACACTTCTCGGAGTCGCATGCTGCAGCATGGCTCATAACTTCATATGTCTTGGTGCGTCGTGGCGCGGTAATGGCCAACGCCAAAGTCTCCATTTCTATAAATCATGCGTATTTTTGTTTGGGGAAGGGTTCCCAATAATGAAGGTAATTTTCAACATTAAATCGTGCGCAGCGCGAAAGATTTGTTTAAAAAAGTTGCATAAATTTCTAAAGAAATACTCCATAATTCGTTTAAATTCGCGAAATATTTTTGGCCCCTTTCGAGCTCGGCTCCCCCCAATTCGGTGGTTTAGGGTGCTGCAGTTACGGTCTTGCATACAGTCACTAAAATTTGACGTTTAAGCAAGAAGTGGGGAATCTCGGCAGACTGGGACTGCGGACAACGTTATCATGTAAGCCGGGAAACTGTCCGCGGGCCGGATCCGGCCCGCGGGCCGTATGTTGCCCGCCCCTGGTGAAGAAGCTACTAAGATTTTTTTGCGAACGTGAACCTTGGAACTATTATCCACTTTCGCATACTGAACACGAACGCGAAGCGAACGTTCGCACCATTACTAAATCCACACACTGCATGTTAGCAAATTGTGTGAGACCAGTATGTTCGATTTATGGAAATGAAAAAATAACTCCTCGAACGATAGTGGCACCATAGACACAATGCTATAACTGTGACGTCGAGTAAGTGAATGGTCGATGAACCGTTGACTATCCAGATCAGACGTTTGTGACCTACGGCATACAAAGAACTATGGCGTGGCTCGTAAAATAATGGTGTCACCAGCCCGCGAATTGAGGGTTATCTGTTTTAGCTCAGACGAAAATGTCGGCTGTAGTCTGACGGGAAGATTCATTATAATTGTAAGATTCTGGTGGTAAATTATAAGAGTTTGCAGCATTGAAGTTGTAGGGATATTTGTAGGGACTATACCTACTGGAGCCGCTATGGCCTCTATATATCAACTAAGATTGCCCATAATGCAAAATACTCACTCGAAATGAATATTCAAATTCAGTACGAATTCAAATATCTTCTAGTCATTCAGTTCGCTACTATGACAACGGTCTCATTGAAAACGTGGAAGGTACCGTGAAAAGTAACCAAGCTATTGGGTTGCATTTAATACCAGGCGTGTTTTAAACAAATCTGTTTAGAACATGTTGTAAATAATGTTCTAAACAAAACCTTTCTATAACCTCGTACAATTGTATCAATATTGTCTAAATATTTTAGAAATACCATGTAGCTTGAGCGGGAAGTCGACTCGCAGTAGAAATTGCTGATAAGGAACCCTCAAAGCCTTACCAAGTTCCTAGTAGGCCTATAGAAACGGTTGGATCAAACAGATTCAATTAACCCATAATTGCGAACTTACCCAGCTTAACATGGATAAATGCAGCATATAGCGGTTCCTACAGCGGCTTGTAATAATAACCGACGAGGTGCTCTTCCGGCATCCATGTACAAACCAGTAGAATAGTAGACGAAATTCGGGAAGTTACAACGGAGTCAGATAAATACTCCCTTGCATTGTTGAATAGAACATGGGGAAAGGTAAGGCACGTGAGAATAATTCTTGAGTACAAGACAAAGCCACTGAGAATATGAATTAGAGAAACGAATTGATCAGATGCAATACACTATATCCACCTACATATTCATGAGGTACAATTCGAGCCGGCGCCAATGTTTGACGAGTATATAAACTGTATTCTAATTCTATTTAAATCAGGGGTGGGCAATAGGGGTCTTCAAAAATGACTTTTCTTTCTCAAATCGTGCTGGTTACACACCAAATTTGGTCTAATTCCAGCCAGTAGCCGCATTGCTACAGGAGAAGAAGGTTTCTATTTATCATATAAAAATAAATACCAAAAAATTTGAAAATGTTCTGTTCACCCCATGAAAGTGTTAGGTTGTCTATAGAAACGATGTTCACCAAATTTCCACCAGTGGAAGCAGAGCTATTGCCGTCTAGTCGAAAAATTTGAATTTGAATAAAATAATATTTACGGTGGGCACCACTATAATAACTAATTAATCACCGTAAGTACTATTTTATTCATAATCCAAATTTTTCGACGGCAATAATTCCTCTTCCAAGAGCATACGACGAATGGCACTGCCAAAATACTTGGTTAATTCAGCGTTAACTTCCAGTTATTACTAGGGAAAGTTTTTGCAACTTTTGCAACTTTTTTTGCAGCTTCCGACAGCTTCGTAGATACTCAAAATCTAGCTATTATGGTGTTTTAAGCTGTTTAGAGGGATTTAATAGCGTAACTTTTTGCAGCTTTCCTCTATTTTTCATAGCCACTTTTTACTGCAACTTTTATCAAATATTGCGTAAAAACGTAAAGGAGTGGTTTAAAAACATACTATAAACTATTTCTAGTATGGTTCTACTCTCTTCGATTTGCATAGCAAAGAGCTATATGATGGGTTAGCTGCATCTCATTGTTATCTATGTCACAATGGACAGAAGTTCAACTCCCTCTGCCAAGCACGACGGTGCCCGAATAATATATAAATAGATCGCTTTATTATTTCTGTCGTTTACATTTGAAATAGTTTCCCATTCCACGAACGTCAAGGCAAGACAAAATTACATTTTCACTTCGGTCCCCTTCTTCGGGCTATTGATTTTGTTAAAGTCGCCAAGAGTGAGTTTTTCTGTAATGCCTTGGGTCAAGTTTGCGGACCTAGGGGGTTTGGGTCTGTTATTCTATATATTGTTTTAGGGGAATGGGTTATCGCTATGCTGTTTGGAACTTTGGTGGAAATTATTCCCGCATTGCGTAATTTTCTGGCTGTGTGCCAGGAAAAATGTAATTTTGGGGATTTCGTCAGACATTTAAATAGCGAAGTAACAAATTTGACAGCTCTGCAGGAACTAGGTTATACAACGGAGCCTTTCGAGTAACTCATACCATAATAATTCAATAAAATTATGAGTGTTAAAATTAAATGCAACTTTCTCGTGATTTTAGTGCAACAAAAACTTGCCCTAGTTATTATACAATGAAAATTATTTTCGTTGCTGTTGGCTGATAGGTTGTCATAACCACGTGGTCTAAAGCCACCGTTTTCCTTCCCATGTTCGTCTTGTTCATTGTGACTTCATACGTGCCACTAAGTCTCATCAGGGTTGGATGAAAAGCCTTATGTAGCATACGTGTAATTCGATAATATTATTATATTTTTGAATATATGAACGTAACAAATATAACTAAACTTTCACCAATTCTTCAATTTTCCAATTAGCTCTGTGACCTACCTCAAATTACTCGTGGGGTCCACCACTGGACCATGGCCCACCCTTTGAGAACCTCGGCACATCGGAAACACGTATATTGAAATAACAACTCTGCGAGAAGGTCCTCTAATACCACTATGTGTCGCGTTTCTTCCACAGTTTCCGAGAAAGTCGGGAATTTGTGTCCGTCGTTACGCCAAAAGTGTCACAAGGTTAGTTATGTTAACTGAGTTTGATTTTATCTGTAGCGTAGTTACATATTCCGTTAGATCCGAGGTAGGCAATTATTGTTCCAGGCGGGCCAAATTAGAAGCAAAAAAATAGGTTGGCAGTCCGAGCCAAAAGTTTAAATTACATTCATTGGCGTACTATATTTATAACTAGACAAAAGTGAATTATAATGTTAACACATCCTGCCAAGTGGATGTGTTAAAAATTGGAAATGGGAATGTGATGGTTAATATAATAGGGTTACCATATTTTGGATATCTGAAAAGGGGGCACTTTTTCCAAATTTTTGAATCCTGAAAATGGTAAATTTTTCCTACTTCGTGTTCGGTTGACTAAAAAAAGGTCAACTTCCCGGCTCAACACCGGAAATATAGGTTTTTCTTCCGTATGATCCGTTGGCTGACTAAAAAAATGGTAAACTTTCCGTCTCAGATCCCGAAATAGCCGCTGCAGCGTCAATTGAGTGCTGATTTACTGTATCTCAGTCGGATTTTGCCCTCTATTTAACCGAAATTCTCAGAAAAGAGGACAAAATCTCAAAAAGAGGACATTTGGGCGTCCTCCGAGGACATTTTTAAACAATCGCATTTTTTGGACTTCTTTTGTCGCTACACCGGGGAAGAGGAGACCAGATAAACTTCCGACGCTGGGTGTCACCACTACGCCAACTCCCCCTGCACGAAACGGCGAAAGCTGTAAATTGAATCAACCTCGTCCGCAAGAATAAGGATAGTCATGCGAGATATTGTAATCAGCATTACCGCACATATTAGCCGCGAACTCGTATCATTGATATTACAACGACAGGAATTCTCTATAGAATCAGTGCTCAAGTGCTAAAGATCCAAATCTTCGTTACAGTTTAATTCTTATGTCATTTTCGATCTGGTCTGGCAACTTCTGCTAACTCTGAATCTTGATCTAAACATCCTAACTAGGACTGCATTTAAAACAGAAATCAATTTAAAACAGACATGTTTAAAACACGGCCTCTGTTCAAAACATGATTTTTATTAACATGATTTTTATTGTGTTTCAGCAATGACGTCACGAATATGTAATAGTGGCGTCGCAGTGGATTGGCATTGAGAATTGAAAATATACGGTAAATATGGCTCCTTCAACGAAAAGGGCTTCCGACTACTGCCACAAACAGACCAAAAATATCTTTAACCAGGACTACATCGTTAAGCAGCATATATTTAGGGTCAGCGGTCTTCATCGTCAGAACACTCGTTCCGTACCAATGATCTATATCTACGTGCTATAACTGTTGAACCGACGACGATTTCGAGGGTTGCAGTCTCCCCACAGGGCTCATACTACATGTGCTTCGGAAGTATTTGCACATGTACAACGTTTGAAAAAAATTGTTTGTCAATATGGAATTTGTTTTAAACACCGTTCAAAACATGTTTTAAACAAAGTGTTTTAAAATACCGTTTGCTTGAAATGCAACCCTAATCCTAACGTTAACGAAGTCTGCGTGCTTTTCGCTCAGAAAAATATACCTTTTCGGTAGGTCACTTTTGTGGTATTCGTGCGATGATACCGAGTAAACGAAGATTGTGGAACAATTGTACTGTTGGCCATGAGTCCGCTAGTATGGTCAAATCGATCTAGCTATATTACAATAACTTATGGATGGTGCAAAGTGGGACTAAATGCGTTGTACAATCGTACGTAGAATATAGAACACAGAAGCTAGAAATTGCCGAGTATCAACTCTATTGCGGGCAATGTCCCAGGAATTTAAACAACTACTTCACCACGGAATCAACAGCGCATGAATACAACACTCGTGCGTCCTCGTCTATCTACCATATGATCAGAATGAAATACGAGGAAACTCAGCATCCCTCTATGAAGTATGCTGGATCTCAAGTGTGGAACAGTATCTCGCCGGCTATCCGACAGTCGAGCATGTCCAGTGTCCACTTTCAAGTCGAAATAAAAGCAATTTCAGCTGAATGAATATACTAGCCCAAGATTACTAAACCACAATATGAGATATCGACCTCGCCTACCGACCCATGCCGCATTCATTTTCGTCGCCTCATCTTATGTTATCCTTTGTTAAATCCAGTGTACAACTGTACAGTGTACATACGCCTTATTTAATGCTCTTGGCGAAGGTGTGTGTCTGATTAAAAAACTATTCCAAGTCTTTTCGGCACCCTCCTATATTTTCAATAAATCGTGATCTTGTGGTATTTAGATTTGTGGATTGATTGAATTCAAGCAAATCGGGGTAAGTTTCGTAATCGGTCGAGTTCCCTCAATGTCTCGGCCATGATGGTTATTTCATGTATCTCTACAGATTTTTCCATAAGCTGTATACCCGTATGCCAATGCTGTCCTAGCCGATTGCATCGCCCACACAGCACACACACTCCTGTATTCAATGTATCAGCAGGCTACTGATGTACAAGTTAACATTAGGATTTCAAGAATCTGATAAGCCTCCATGCTGGAAAATTCCGGCCGAAGTTTAACTTCCGTTTATTCTTCTGCATGGTTGCACAACACACGTTGTACATCCATAATTACTACCAGTTAAACTTGCGGTAAAGTAACGATATCTTTTATAGAGCTATACTGAGATATAGCGTAATAGTCCGTACTATCCGTCGAGACTCTGAAGCCCACAGAGGGAACATGTTTGATCAGTAAGTTTTCATTTTTCTACTACAGCGCGATGCCGTGACACGCCTGACGAACCATCGTCGCTGTGCTGAGCACCCGGGACAGCGTATGACCCGACATTTTAGCCTTTCAAGTTTTGCTATTCTTCTTTAGCCTCAATTTGTGCGGTAACTGAATGATCTTCAGTTGGTCGTCATTCGATGTCATTGCAGAAAGCGAGGATTGAGCAGTAGGTTCGTCCTCAATGCTTATGGATGTGTCTACGCCATCGAGCCGACGCACTTTCCCAGCGGGTGGGTCGCTTAGTTGGCTTACTGGGGAGGAAAGCCTTGATTGCGTTTGATTCGCTATATTAGGCGGGGGTATGTCCATCGGAGCAATATCGGATTCCTCACTAGCTGAGGGTGACGTACTGACTGGCATGGTGGCATGTCGCGGTGAGTAATCACCTTCCTCAGAATCTTTTCTTGGCTTCCTTTGAAAATTTTTGAAGAATGTTTCCATCGGAATGGACAGTGGCGGTATAACAGAAAAGGTTGTTTCGGAATGGCCATTTCGGTCGCAATGAGAAAGCTGTTTGTGGCGCGATAAGTGGTTATTTAGATGTAATAATGAAGATTGTTTATTGAATGGGTGTTGCTTTGTGATATCATCGTCGAATTTTGCTGCTAACAGCAACGGGGCACTCTTTTTTTTCTCTGTCTCGTATCTCGTATTGTCGACGTCGGTTTTGTAAAATATGTCCTCTGACAGCGTGTCGTTGCTTCCTAATGTAGAGAGTAGCAAGTCTCGTCGGAAAAGGGTTGAGCTATGATGTAAGCTGTTCATTCTACTTTCCACGGTTGGATCTCGTTGAAACGAATGAAGGCGATGTCTCGATGATGTTGATAAGTCCCCATGTACATCCATTCTGCTTGACGATATTGAACTTCCCTGCGTGTGAGGAATGTCTTGAAATGAGAATTTCGTTCCGTGAAGCTGAGAACTTCCTAAATTGAAACAAAAAGTTTTTGAGACAAGTAGATACAGCATTTGGCGAAAGCGTTATCCAAGAGCATTCCCAGGCGTTTGTTGTTGTCAAGTATTACCGGCCGTACGGTGTCGTTTTACCCCACGCGGTTGCGCGCGAAGGTTTTGGATAGACGACTACTGCGTGCGTTAATGGCATGACATCGTGCCTGTCAGTTAACCTGTGGCTCATATACAAAAGTATGCTACTTTCTGTAAATCAATCCCCGTATTACTAAACTGGCAGTTTAAAATTGTAATGAGGAAATCCCACGAAAGAGTTGTGTCAGTTGGTGCGAATTCGGGCCCTCATTCTCATCTTTCTTGAATGCTTGCAATGACATTTTCTGTTAATAGTCGCCAAAGTATTCGCCAAAACAATATAATGAATCATTCATTTCTCATTATCCCCCATTAATGTAAGGAAATCATTCAAAGAACGATGCAGCACATCCGTGCGGTTTTTGCGAATTGAAAGTCATCATTACTCAACCGACCCCTATCCCGTTACAAATTACACAGCCAGTGATGCATCCGTATCGAAAAGCATAATTTTGTATTTGTACACCTCTCATAATTCAATTCTTTGTCAGCCGTGTTAGCGACTCCTTGGTGTTATGTGAGAGTTTATACTAGGAACACCAGCGCCACAATTACGCCTAATAGGCCCCACAACAATGCCAGCACCGTTAGCTTGTTGGTTCTGTTTGAAAGCTGTCCTACAAAAGACAAGTTTCGTGTAAGAGCATTTTGAAGACGGAGAATTCCCAATTCCTTCGAAGACTTGGCATAAATCCATGGGGTATGAATCGGTATTTGCTTTGATCACACAAATTTGAATATTGCCTAACTGACGAAGAGGAAATTCACGCCAACCATACGCCAAATGTTCTGCATCTCCTTGTTGTAAACTGCTACATTTCATGACGACTTACATGCAATTTGTAACACCGTACCTGGCAATTTGTTCACGTGGACAGTCGCACTGGTATCTCCCGAGGCATTTGTGAAGACCTTTGAAGTGAATAGACGTGACGCAGACGTTGAATCCATAAGCTCTGAGAAGAATCATTCGTTACATGCATCCAAAGAACCAGAGTAGGCTATATCTTAACAGTTGTGATGATTTAAGTATAGTAGTACAAGTAACAGTAAAAGTCATCCAAGTTGAATAATTCATTATATTGCAGTTTATCATAGATAGGTCAATGTTGGGTCGAGCGCGAATCAAGCAGTTGAAAGGCACCTATCGCATATGCTCTATTAGAAGATGATAATGTACTTTCTTAAGTTTGAATTCGGTATTGGTTCATCGCAAGTTACCGAGCAGTACTTTCTACGTGCTGGTCGAATTTATCCAGTCATAAAAGAACTCGCCAAAATACAAACCTTTAGATCTACTTGTGATTGATGATATATCAGATGTCCCGTCACTGCTATCATCGTCGTATTTGGTGAGATCGTAGAAATCTCGAGTTAGCGCCAACGGATCTGAATATGCAACACAGTTTTGTGTGATATCACGTTCGAATATAAGATATTCAGCAGCGTCACGGTACAATACAGATACAGCGACTCGGTAGTTCGTTGTCGAAATTTCATCCATCACCCCTTTTTCACAGTATCACGTCACTACGTTTCATTTTGCGATTCAGATATGCACCTTTGCTGCTCATATATATGAAGTATCAACTGGAAATATCATTCTCATTGTGTGAATGAAGGGCCTCTTCGTGCGTATTCTCACCGTATTGTGGTCGATTATAGTGCCTGAAATAGTTACTGGTCAGCTACTGTGAGCCGCATGAATTGCGGGTCACATTATATTATTATTTTTCAATTCCGTACAAAAGAATGCAAAGCATTTACATTTATTGGTAATTGGGATGGCTGAATGATCCTTTCGTTGGTGTGAAGCAAACGATGTTTACTCAAACTAAACATAAACACCATAATCTATAGCCGCGTCAAATCGGCATTGATTGAATCCAGGCTTGTACATTAGGCCTGATTCCGAAAGTTCATTGCAGCATAACTTGCACCCGATTTCACTCCGAGTATCAGAAGCAATTTTATATCGTTGATTGGTCGAGTGGTCATAAGGCTACATTCAAGCGAGAAATATTTTGCAAAGTCGAACCCGAACCCAAACAGGTTATAAATTTCTACTCAAGTTCGAGTAGCAGCAGCGATTTCCAAGTAAGTCTTCTAGTTTTGCCTAAAAACCCTAAACTATTAGGACGAAATAGTTTAGTCTGAAATAATAGCCACTTGATAAGGTAGCACAAGTATAGGCAAAATCTACTGGGTACTCCGAAAAAGTGTACCTACTTCGGTAGGCCTATACTGACCGTCTCTATGTATCCCTAAGATGATCAGCAATCTAAGGGTGGTATTGCGTCAGTAATATAGCAAATGGATGAATGCGTGTAGGGCTGAACGACAGATTGACGCCATCAAGTTTTATAGGGAGAAATTGATTAAACATCACCGATAAATCTCATTTATTTCGTGGTGAAATCTATACAAACATATTTCTGCTATGTTGTATGATATTACAAATTTGCGTCGCGTGGCATCATGAAAATGTAAGAGGCCTCGTGTTGCCCGCGGGCAGAAGGTTACCCGCCACTAATGCATAGGAGGATCGGGGCAATTCACCGTCTCTAACAACATTCAGGTATCCGACCTTGATGGCCTGCACTCCGAAAGTCATAACGCTATTAAATTGTAATAATTTACTCATAGCATAAATGACAGCGTGTATTTTAGCGACATCGTATAATATATAACCACCGCATGACTAAAAGGTCGCTGATCTCGCAACAGTATGTTAGGATTGGCCGCCTCTCTCCTTCCCCAATCTACGCCACCAAGTGCACTGGTAGTAATGGCCATAATGGATTATGATAGCACATTTGCAAAGACAGGCATGGATCAGTGTTGGATAACCAGATAATTTTCAGCTTTTCAAAATTAGATTAGAATTAGAATTATAGCTACGCCATCTTTTAATTAGATTAGAATTAGAATTGCTGAAGTAGCGAAAACTTGAAATTAACATCAAGCTCAGTTCATATCAAACCAGAGCTCATTCTCATAATGGTAAATGGTAAATGGTAAATGTATGCACCGCAAGCTTAGCTCGTTTCGCACGATACCAGTTCTTCTGTAGCATTTTCGGGAAAACCAATTATTAGATTAGAATTAAAATCATAGCATAGACACATTTTATAAACTATATTAGAATTGGAATTGGACCAAAGAAATCTTTCACAACTTAGAGTAGAATTAGATTACCGGCATTGTCCTTTAATTAATCTAATTAGACAAACTAGAATTATCTAGTTGTCCTAGTCAGACATGGATATGAACTCGAGTCACGCAAGCTTGCGACACATTGGTATTGTCTGCGCTTTAAGTCTATAGGCCTACACGCGAAAGTTTATTATTTGCGGTTTTTAATCTGGATAAATTCTTACTTGATAAAGGCGTGTATATATCCCCAAGCTCCCCGAACTTCATCCTGAATTGCAGCAGTATAGCCTTCAATCTTTTATTTTCTTCCGTCAACAAGCTGACCTTCTTCTCCAACATCACATCATTCATCTTTCGCTTCTCTCTCGACCGTCTCGCGGCCTCGTTGTTTTTGCGTCTCTTCTGCCAGTATTCCGTGTTCTGAGAACGGGCGGCGAGATGTTGATCCCGAAATTAGCGTGATTGCAATTAATCCCAAGAATTTCACGCCCGCCTCACGACATTGCGAGGAGAGCGAGATTGGCGAAAACGTGATTTCCTGCCGCGAAAAGCAATTTACGCGAAGACACAAGTTTTTAATTTGCGCAGGAGACTTCTGCGAAAATCGCCTGCCCAAGGCGACGGGCGACAAATGCGCGCGGGACAAAAATCGTGGATCGACTTGAAAACGATAACGCAATTTCCTCTATGTTTTCCGCGTAAATTGTGCGTAAGCGATTGTCAACGCAGCTTTCACGCCCGGACCAATAACGATCTCATTTATTAATAAATTTTAGTTACGTGCTTGCGCTGAATAGCTTGCTTCACATTGTCAAAGTAACAGCTATAATTATCATTTCTTCCGGAAAAATAAGACAATATTAGCGGCAAATAATGCCTAACCAACTACACCCATTCTACATCGACACTTCGCCCCAGCCCATTATATTGCTCTGAGTGTTTTGCCGCAAAAAATACGTTCATATTACCAAGTTTATTCCTCTCGAAGCCTTTCGACTGACTCTCATCGGGATCGAACGTCAGTAAATGCGGCAATCAAATTCGAAATATGGAAATTATTTTTGTCAGTGTGACGTTGTAATGACATGTACACAGAGTCGCGAACGGCAGAGTGTTTTGCTAGCAATTATGACCGACTGGACGCATAGGTGGCATTCATACGCTGGGTTGGATTAGAAGTAGCAAATGAGTCATGAATGCGCATGCGCATACCACACTTATGAATTCTTGTTATGGCCACCAGTTTATCTTTAACCATAGCTGGGTGACCTAGCTTGCCGATCAGTGACCACGACAGATTCTCGACACGAAAGCATGGCATCTATTATTATTAGATATTCGTAATCTGTCTGGTAGGTTAGCTCGTAGTTGTTGTTGCTTGTGGTATTCGTGGTGTTTGCCGACTACAATGGTCATATTGGTCATTTACACCAGGCCGATATTCGTACTTTTTGATTCCGTAACTGCCGACTTGTAGCACGGCCCACTTCCGGCTTTTTGTAAGACATCGCGGACACGGATGATATGGCGAGTAGGAGCCCAGCTCTTAGGTAGGAATTATGGAGTCGACCTCAGTCGGACACGAACCCTCAACCCATTGGTGTGGTAGCTGAGGATTATACCGCTATACGCTATCGCGACACGCATTAGCTCGCAGACGTAGTCATGTGGTGGTGCTGGTGGTGACCATCAGGCAAGCATCACTACGCAGCTTTCGTTTCCCTGATTATTCCGAATGGATTCCTCTGTTCTATATCTGGGAGCAGCACAACTAGTTGTTGTTGTTGTTGTTGTTGTCTTAGTATTCATAGTCATTTACACCAGGCCGATTTTCCTTATTATGATGCCTGCAACTAGTATTTCGTGTACGATTCGTACTTTTCATTCGATATTTCAGGAATTTATACGTTACCCGGACGTGTGTTGTAACCAATAGTGACTACAATTAGACGGGACTCGCCTGACGGAATCACTTGACGACGCGGTTGCCCCGAGTATTGGTGCCGGTATTTGAAGTATTGCTAAAATGGTGATTACGAAAGTTAGCGACGTTCACAAATGATTATATTGCGAATAAGAAAGAAGAATCTCAGCCCGTCTGCATCACATTTATATGCACTGCCATTCAACCTTTCCGTGATTTACAAATATACACGTATAGCTGATGCATGACTATTGACTATACTATGATGGCTGATTGTGTTGGAATACGTCACCCGGGATAAAAATATATCATTTGTTTTCGAACTTGCATATTTAATCCACCTAACGCGGATCATTTTGCTACCAATGGCGCGCTGAATAAAGAGAGCTTTGTTTTTGTTGGGAAAAAAGAGGGCATGTAGTAGTGTAGGATATCTTACTTTTCTTGAAATAAGGCGATCATGCAAATATTTATAAAATAGCGTTTACCCGTATTTAACGATAACCTATCACAACATTCATTCCCTTACTTTGTATTGAAACGGGGTATCAATATGAACCCTTCTGAACATAAAATAATATATAGCTCCGATATCCCTTAGTTTGAATTTCATCGCCATTGAGATCTATGTGAACCTTGCACATGTCAAGTCCAGGTATTAACGACATTGCAGTATTAACGACATAGTTATATGTCATTAACTTTTTTTACTATATATTGGATCGGTGCATAGTGCAAAGGGGTACGAAATCACGCTTCATACCGGCTCCGAGCACTGTAAAACCCATTTGTTCTTGTACTATTTGAACTTCCACAAGCGATATTAGAATCGCCAGCTGCCAATTGAGACAACAGTCAGAAAATCGATGATCAATATGCCTTTCCCGACTGTGCAATAAGACTGATGCTGGATTGTGGGTCAATCAATATAGCCACATTGAGTCCGCATCCAGTAGCGTGAGGTAGGCCTACCTGACCAATGATATTTATGATATAGCTATGCTAGTAATGTCATCGCACTGAATACATGCCGACCTAATTTGTCGTGAGTCGCTAATTAAAGCGCGAACGCTCCAGGCCTCCAGTTCAAATTGGCACTTCGCTATTGCTACCTGTTCCTTTCACTTGAGGAGTGTCCGGGATGAAATCACCATTGCCGCTCACATGTACCAAAATGTCACCTACGAATCACTTGATCTAACCCAGTAATACCAACAGTCATAAAATACCCAATATGCGCGTCATTTCGACTCATTAGATAAGAAGTGACAAAAACCCTGCTAACCTTTTGATCTTCGGGCATCTTCTCTTCTTGAGAAATCTAGATCCGAGAAAAATCACCGAGCAGTTACCATACCCCTGTTCTGATTCACAATGACGACCGGCGTGGAAGCGAAATAGGCAACGCTATTTTTGCGCGAAAGTCGACCGAAATTTTCCAGGAATTGACGTATGTGTGCCTTAGGCCATGATTCGCTGGTGCTGTCGAGGTTCATTTGAGACATCGCAATATCGAGTACTAAAATTGGGCGAAAGTGAAATGATAAATGTAGGTCGCCGGCGACAGATCAGAAATGATGTCCGAAACGGCGTAATCAATACCGCTACATCCAAAAATGCATTTTGCTTTGAGCGTGTCAGATACATAGCGACCCCTGCCCTCATATCTGGATAAGATATACGTAGCAACAGATTGTAAATTGCGAATCATATTCGCCTGAATTGTCATTTGAAAAGTTCAGGACTGCAATTATCCCGACATGTATTTTGTCAAAGTCGGATGTCCGCCATCGTGATTACAACGTGAGTAACAGTTCATTGTTGTTGTAACGACTCACAAACTAAACACGATCTCTGATGCCGCATAACTCCGTTCAAGTTCTGTTTTCGTAAACACGCTCACAGTTGGATTGAATGCGTTATTTTGGATTTTAAGCAGGTTAAAATTAATTCCTTTTTCTCCAAAACGAGCTCAGAGATTTCTATCGGACATGGCTTTTCCAAGAACTGAGATATTCGCTTCCGCGAAGTGGAAATGACTGAACGTACAAATTACTTTATCTCACGCCTGGAATTTTTCATTGTAATTGAGAAAACGCGGCTTCTCTCGGTTCTCGGGTATTTCGATGAAAAATTGTTTAAGTGTATCAAGATATATGTTTTTGGATTATGCATTATGCCTTTTTATTAGGTATAGACATATGTAGACACAGCACACGGATACAGTGGTTGCGGAGTATATCGTGTATCACTGATTATACCGGTATATGAATACGACGATGCTGTTACAATCTCTCACTGACAGTGTCACATGTAACTGGATAACCATATATAGGAACTTGAACTTTCGTTTCAAAGCATTTGTGCCAGGGATATATAGACTAGGAATGGTGTGAACGTGAGGTTCGCGTTCGCGTTCTGTATGTGAACCTAGGAAATTTAGAGGCTCACGTTCACAAACGAGCCTTGGTAGGTTCTGCACTGTGAACCTTTATTCATATATTGCAATTTCCACGTCATTTTACCATCTTTTGTTGAAATTTATTGCATTTCAACTGATGCAGGCCACTCTATGCATGGCGCTGGCAGCATAAAAAAGCAACACTAAACGAGCAATCGAGCATGCACCTTGAAAATCTCAAGAATTTTACCTGCTTTGTTACAAAAGTTTGCTCGAAATATCCAACTTTCTGTTTGTGAATATTTAGTGACTCTCTGCTGTGAGCTTGACCCGCAATCACACAACATCGAGAGCGAAATACGCTACACGTAGGTAGTCAGCGAATGATGTTTATTCAACCAATCAATGAAATTGATATCGTTGTCTGATGTGGAAAATCTAGCAAGCGTACGGAGTCCATCTCGATTTCATATGTTTATTGTATCATAAAAACAAAATCCGTGCCATCGGGGTGTTGGCTACTTCTGTAGAACTTGTTAATGGGATAAAACCCATAGCACAATCTGCTCAATATCAACGTAGCAACACTCAGACGCCAAATACATTGTCGACCCTTAAGGGACAAACCTATATTCCCTTGCAAGTCCTCGTTGATATTGTTGGCAAAGCGACGGAAAATATTGATTTTATGGGATTAATATATCATTTGATTGCTCCGGTTGATACATTTGGCTACGTTTAAAAAGTCAGTATGTACTTCAGCATTGTGGCAATATATTATGTGTCCCGAGTCGTCGCTAGGTATCGTGTACATTAATATATATCACTTCACTGAAATATAGGGTTGGAATTAGCAATATGAAGGTTCGCGTTCACTCGAACCTGAACCTTTCAGAGGCTCACAACATCCCTATATAGAACTCAATAGTCTATATATCTGTGCGAATAGTTCATTGAATGTAAATATGCCAATATCCGTCCGTTTATTTTCCATTCCCACATTGCTACAAGTAGGCTACATGATGGCTATATGCTGCTGAAAATGTATGCACTGTCAGGGGTGACCAACCTTTTTCGTCAACGGGCCACTTGCGTTTTCCCAAGCCATTGCTCGGGCCACTTGAGTATTGATGACATGTTGTTTAGAGCTAGATTAGGTCATGATGATCACAGGACTTGTAAGCACCAAAATTCGCTGTCATTTATGTTATGAATGATCAGTGTGCTGGTGTGCAACTGTGCAAGTGTGCATCCATGTTCTAGCCGCGTGAAGCGCAAAAACATTTCCAAGTTTACAAATGAATTCGGTCAATATTGTATCGTTACTTGCATATATTGCATTTATTGCGTGTCGCATTTGTACCGCGGGCCTCAGAATGCAATGACGGGTTTCGTCCAACACGTTTCAATAATTTTGGGTCAAACTTTCATGTCTATGGTGTGTCCTGGCTAGGAGATGGCTGGCGTCGAAATGCCAGTCCCGTGGGCTGTACACCACTAGACTGAGGCATCACATAACGGCCTCGAGCGACACCGGGAATATTCCGTTCTCTCGTAATTGTGAAAGCAATTAGACTCGATTCTGTACAATATAGGCGTATTTTTTAATTTTACGGGTGGGTTACTCCAAGTAAGAAATCTAAGGGCACATAGTCGCGCGAAGCACGATAACAATTCATGGTAAAACTATCTGCCTGGAAATACTCTACTTCAAATTCATTAACAAAGATTTACGACAATTTTGCATTTTTAGTCATCAACATCCCCAATTTTGCGCCCAGGCTAACGAAAGGTATGATTACCTTGCATGTTATGTTTCGGTGATATAACTGATTTCGAAAATCACAGCGCGAGACAGGGTTACTCAGGGTTAACCCCTCGAGAGGTTTAGATGTAAACGCGAACTCTTTGAATTCGGTTTATAAAAATCACCATTCTGGTTTCCACGGTAGCATTTTGATTCACGGCATGACAAAGGTTATTAGATCACCGCATTGAACCAACACATCACACTAACTAAAGGGGGTAGGACGAATAAATTATTTTTACCGCAACTGACATACTTTGAAAATGCACATCTGATGGGTAAAAGGGAACAGATAGCTTTGTGATGCCGGGACCCTTTGAGTCAGAAATTGTACAGCAAGGTGACTACAGATATTTGCATTATATTATTTCTTGTATACGACGGTTAAGCATGGTGTGGACGTGAAAACTCTGAACTAAGTGTATATTTAACCCTCTCGAAATTTTGTGTTGATGTCACAAATTTGTTACTAATGGTGACTGGAGTTAAATGGCAGCATTATCTGAGAGCATGTTCGATATCTTCTGTTTTGATGAGAAGTATTTCTTATGTCAAATTCTGATAGAAATGTGCTGGATAATATAAGCATATTTTCATGTACTCAGCATTGCTACGCTGGTCGAATGAAATCATCCGGGACCGTATGATTGACATCCCTGCCTAGTGTGGTGCCTGTAATGCCTATACCACCCACGGCACGATACGCGATGCGTGCATTTCATCCGGATTGCTATATTTTGATGACATGCAGAAAATATTCACTTATAACATATTGTCGCGCCTTCATATCTCAACCTGTGAAGAAGAGGGGACCGTTGCAAGGTTGGGTGGGGTCGTCTTCTTGAACGATACTGGATGTGCATTCATCTTCGTATATCTCCATGCATCCCGGAGGAATATTGCCGTAGGAAGATGACCTGCAGAAAGGAACAAAGGACATATATATAATCAACACTATGATAGGATTGTGGCTAGTGAATCTGTTGGTTCGTTGAAATAGGTGATTAAAAGCCACATGAGGAGATACGTGTAGAAGTGTTAGACTCATTACTGGGGCCCGGCACAGTACTTCGAGACGAGAGTCAATTCATTTGAGTCAAGTATGGAGAGTCGGTATTTGGGAATAATGATATTATGCACACGTTGCTTTGCTGTACCAGCCAAATCCCACCACATGAGCCTTGAACCTCCCCTCCCCCGTTTGCCTTCCCAACTTCCAAAACATGTTTCACAAGGCTACAAATATATTCATGGAAAAAGGCTTCTCGGTTAAGTATATTGATCGGGCCATAACGTGGTCGTAACGCGCTATGAAATAGATATGGTCAAGGAGGACAAATTAATTTTTGATGACAATATCGACATACAATAGGTTGGCGAATGCTTTTTTTCTGTACTCACGTGGAACAACAATGCGTTGTCGTGTCGTAATAGAAATAAGTGACGTGCTTCAATCCGGCGGGAATGACCAGCTCCTGGTTTTCATCGTACTGGAACGACAATGTGCTCGTGCATTGTACTGACTCAGCATCTTCCTTCAAGACCTCAGTCTCCTCCTCCTTTTCAACGAACTGGCCAACTGTGCTTTTTTTCGTCGAATAATAGAATTCACTGCATGTAGTCTATAGAGAGAATAACGCAGTCGGATGAAAGTTGTTTCTTTATGAATAAAATAGAAGTTACGCGGAGTTTTGAAGCAACAGAATCGCATACAATATTCAACACACGGGTTAGACAAGGTGGGCCCACAAAATATTATGCACTGGTCCTTTATCGAATCGATTATCGGACCACCCACCACCGTTCAGTCGCAACTTGCTGATCGACGTGACTTATTCAGGAAACGATTTGGTATGGATATTTTTTGTTCCTGAGTTTTATCACGAGTACTTTTTATTCGGCGTAAGATTCGAAAAAATACATCCGAAGTATCAATTATAATTTTCACCATTACCTTTAAGGGAAAATTATATGGTTATGCCAAAAATCTTACAATGTCTACTCTTTGCAGTTCGCATCGGCAGCTCGTGCACTTTTCGACAGGATGCGACCAATATTCGAGTGGATTTTGCCCTTCCGGTGCGTCACATCCGTCTATTTGATAGCAGGCTCCTCTCACCCCAGAGGAAATGGATATGAATATGAGTGCGATTATGCCAACCTGTAAAAAAGCATCATACACGTTGATATATTTAAATATCTTTTGATTTCGTTGTGGAATTGTATGTGTTCTCGGCATTATGACTTTTGAAGTCTGGAACCCATAATATCACTAGCGGGTCACGTCAATGAGACTTTTCAACACTTCTCACGAGACTGCTTACAATATACAGCTTCAGGGGAAATCTACGTAAATCTCTCAAACAAATCGGGATAGCATTTACGTCGTAGATAATACTGACGAATCCGTAGATCTTAACCGCTGATGGAATACTATGATACACATAAGCCTATATGGACATAGGTTGTCAGTGACGAAATACTTTTAATTTTCTGGAGTAGCCTACTCAAGTCGGTTTTGCCTTCTTGCATTGTTTACTCTACTTACTTTTTACTTACATGAAAATTGTTACTTTTACTTGTATTTGAGTGGAGATATACGACGCTACTTCTATTACGACCTGAGTACCAGGGATGACTACTTTGACCAACTCTGCCTATGGGTCATTATTAGTGATGTTTCTTTTAATTAGGTAATGACGCTAAAGACAATGAACTTGAGTTTGCTAAAGACAATGAACTTGAGCGTCACAACAACCACGAAGTGGACGGTGCCAGTACTTCTATGCTTTAATACTCCGCTTACGCGAATCAGATGTCGAGTAGGAGCCTAAATAAACCTAAGACGCTTCGGTAGGAATTCTCGAGTCGACCTCGATCGGACTCGAACTCGCAACCAGTGTGGTAGCTGACTAACAGCTGTGGTGCGAGTTACATAGTGCAAAGTGATACGCTAGCGACATCTGGCGTTGATATTCTGATAAGATCATCTTGGTCATAGTTGAAATCGCTTATGCATTACGTATTCTATGCGATTATGAGGCTCCTCAGATCCGTATATGACATGTGTACTACACATTGTGTAGTGACTGGGGAGGGGCGTGGTGGGGCGTGAGGCAGAAAGACATAACCCATGTCACCGCTGTAATTTCGGTCCCCTATCCTCATCTATCCTATCTAGGGTTACTAATATACCATATTTTGGGATCAGGAAAGGATGACACTTTTTACAGATTACTTAAAGTAGATTACCGGACTCAAACAACTGCATTTTCTAGAATCTCTACGGTAAAGTATGTTGGGTTGACTAACAAAAGTTCATTTTTCCAACCACACTCCCGAAAGACCGCGTTGCGGATCTCACGTCATTTATGTCGTCTATTAATTGTGCATGTCCAATTGCCTGGCTGTCGAAGCTGTAAAGGAGGTAGAATTCCCAAAAAAGAGGACATTTAGGCGTCCTCGGAGGACATTTTTGATTTCCTGAAAAAGTAGGACCTATGGTAACCCTAATCCTATATTCATATTTCGAAGTTCATGGACTTATTTTTTAACTTTTGATGACAGTTTTCAAATGGCATTTCTGTATGGCACGTATGTCTCGTCGGACATTATCTAATTGCATATTTGGTACAATAAGGATCTCATCTTATAAAAAAAATCGGGGCTCGCGTCCGACGAAGTGGATTTTTCGCCAATTTCAGAATATATCTAAGATGTGATAAGCGCGTGCCATAATTAGAAGATTTTAAAATATCGACTGTGCAAACAGGAAGTAAATTGATTGAATTGAGTGAAATAAATTAATCGGTGTCTGGCACCCATTATTTTCTTCGCGATCCTCATGACAATAAGATTTTTAAATGAGAAAATAGGAAAAGGCACCAGGACTGACGCAAATGTTCCCCAATGAAAGGCGCTGGTTTTCTTATTTTGTGAGATGGTTGATATATCGTGTAGCAGGGATCTTCCCCAATAGTCAGAAATGACTTCCCCGTATATAGTCGAGTCATTACATGTTATCGCCATGAGATCGTAGTCACTAAGTTGGTACATATCATGTCCGAAAACATTCCTACAGTTAGTTTATAAAATCACATTAATCAGACCCTGGCAAGGCAAAATATCAATTACGAACATCTCTTCGTATCGAATATGACAATGGATGCGTACAAATAATCGAATCCTACCTTCTTCATCTCAATACTCCTTCAAAGTTCCGAGTTCGAAGCATTCATAATTCCATAAAAGAGCGCATTTTTAATACCGTCCTTTTATAATTGTGTTTTCGTTTTGGTCGGAAGGAAGGAAAGAGAGCGGATAGCGTGATATCTCGTGCGCGTGTATGAGTCATTCCTTGGTCTGATGTCAGCGTCGGAACCTGGATACACGCCTCACCTAGTTATGAACATAGTGATAGCTTGCAATCTTTCAGATATACTTTGAACAATAACTGTAAATACATGGATGGAAATTGGTTTATTTACCGGATTTCCACCATAACGAGTCGAATACATCAATATGGAGACATATCCCAATAACGTGTACCACATTATTGCCCCTTCCTGGAATTGTCTCCACCCCTGCGATATATCTCCATACCAATTGGTGCATTTGACTCGTTTCACCCATTGGAGTGGGTGCAATATGAAAATTTAGTTTCAGAAAGTACCTTTACAGCGTACAGTGGATTGGATGCATTTTCTCTTCGCAAACGACAACTTGATCACCATTTTGACATAATAAATTTATGAAAGATTATCCGAATCAAAATGGCGTTTAAGGGGAAATGCCATTCTTTGTCTCAAACCCAAGGCCAAAAACAAAGTGACGGAAGTTGTATTGTGACTTATTACATCTACCAAGGCGACACCGAGTAAGATCGGTATCATAAGTATCAGTTTATTACTATTTTCATCATTTCAAAACATCACAAGACTGCGATACAATGAAAAGATCGGAAGGTGTCGAAACGACTTGGGGTAGTCTTTTAAATCAGACACATACCTCGGCCTAGGCGAAGTAGAGAAGAGGCATACTCAGATTGCACACTGAATCAAAAGTAAAGCAGATATTACAGAAGGCAAACGACAAAACGAGGTGGCATGTGGCGGAAGGCGAGATCGATATGTTGAGTCGTGGTCGGGTAATCCTGAAGGCTAACTATAGTATTCATTTAGAAGAAATTGCTTGTATTTCGTCTTGAATGCGGACATGCTCGGCGACTGTCGGATAGCCGACGAGATGCTGTTCCACAATTAGGGTCAGGCATACTTGATGGAGCAATGCGGTTTTTTGTATTTTGTTCTGACCATGTGGTAGTTGTTCTTCGTTGACACGCGTGTGCCGTACTTGTGCGCTTTTGATTCAGAGGTGAAGCAGTCGTTGAAATTTGAGGGAAATTGAAGTGATACATAAACTTGGCAATTTCTAGCTTCCTCATATCTTTTATTTTTCGAACACCAAATCTTTTGTTTAGCGATTTATTTGAGTTATATAATTTCGGGCATGGCGAGTTATATCCGTGATGGAGTGGCAAATGAGCTATATAATTTTACCGCAAAATACCGTCGAATTTTTCCATTCAGAAAAGGTTTTTAAGCGACGAAGTAAAAGAGATTTACAGTTCGATTCCCGCAAAGTCAAATCCATCTTGAGGCTTTTACGTGAATAGTAAATATCACCTCAATAAAGTATGCGAGTATTCTGACACCCCAATAGTGAAAGTTAGCGGTTACAAGTTATTGTGATATTTGAAATTTCATTGTTACGTGGTCTATACTCTATATTGTCACGTCGCAACTGTGTCATGAAGGTATAGCTCTCGATTTCTTTTCCGAGTAATATTCAGCGGACCTGGTAAGAATATCTATACCACTGCATATCTTAGGAGATTTCTCATCCTTGTGCCCGACGTTCATTAGAGTAATCTGCCAAGACTTTTTCTCGCGTACATGCACATTGCACGTATCAGTTCTGCAGTGATCTTTATAAAGTAGCGCTATCATACTGTCGATATCAAGTATGTCCACAGAAGTCATATCTTGCTACTATCAAAACATAGTATATAGGCTTTCGTGATGTGTTTTACTTGATATCCTTCTCCGAGTAAACCTCAATATTCAACGCAGATGAAATAAGCAAAAATGAGAAACTCTGAAACAAGATACCCGACGGTTCATGTTCAAGAGAGATCAAAATTTAACTCTGCGACGACAAAGTGTGGGTTCAAGAATGCAACGAGGAAAAGAGGCGATCCTAATAATGCTGCACGCGAAAGGTATAAACTCGTGAATTTAGGCATACTTGCTCATTGGATAGTCCGTATGGCACTTGATAGCAGCGATGTCAAGAATCTTTGCATTTAATACTACGTTTAAAATTATTTTAAATTGATACGTTTTTTTGCTAAACATTGCGTGACGCACATTATAAATGCTGGCATATTGGTCGCAGTGTAGAGTGATATCGGTTTGATGTGATATCTCAGAAATCGCGTACGGACATTGCGCAACGCGTTCGCAAAGTTGCAACATATTTTGCCATCGGTGCCCCCAGATACGAAATTATCGAAGCTGGACATACTGATCTTGGCTACTACGTACATTAGGCATCTTTCAAAGAAAGTATATCCAATGGAAGGTCGAACATGCTGCGGTAAGTGAATATGAGCTCTGGGGACTTCTTATAGTATATGTCGGTAAATTAATATAATTATTTTAAATGCAGGATGCAACGAAACCACCTTCTGGTCGCCATCTGATTGTAAGAAATTCGATGAAACCATGATGCATCCGGTCAAGGTAATGTTTCGCAAAGCACAGCGGAGCTGAGCTTATGAGAAATACGGTTGTTCATTTACCCATTCATTCGGTTATTATTATCTTAATCGATTCCAAAACGGCATGAGATTGCTATAAAATGAAAAGATAGCAAGGAGTCGAGACGACTTGGTAGCAGCCATTGCATCAGATACACATCTTGTCCCAGAACACGTAAATTAGGGGCATGTAGGCTACATACAGTTGTTCAGTTGTACACTGAATAAAAAGTAACAGAAGGTAACATAAAATGGGCACGTGATAATGCAAAAAGTCAACTCATAGTACCGGTAGTCCAATATAGTAGTAAATGTTGGTAATAGGCCTACGTTGCTTTCCGAGTTTATCATGTAATCGAAAGTCAATTATGCAGAAGTCATCGTTAGACTAGACAACACTTTGATTCATGAATATTATAGTTGTTGTATGATCCGAAGTTGTGAATTCAAGGGCAGCCTGTGTGCGGAACACTAGTCGGTAACCAATATTTATCGAGAAATCGGAAATTCCATGCAAATGCTGTCCAACAATCGAAGGCAAGCGTTCAAATTGGAGTTTACCAGAGTCCTACTGGCCTGATGAGAACGCATGGTACATATATATTGGTTGATGTTGTGACATCGGCATGTAGTTCCATTCCGCATCGAAGACCAAAAACCAAATTAAGAAGCCGCCACGCAATTTCACGTCGTTCTGCAATGCTAGAGGTTGCGTGTAAACGCGTACCCGGTATAAAAATCTTCAACTTAGAAACAGTAATTATAGACTTACTTACTTGTTATTAATTTTTATTGCATCCGTACTTGTATGATTTGTCGTTAAAAGTAATTTTGATACCGATTTGATATCTGATATTTGTGTTGTATTTTCATGACGAGATAGCCAACCAAAGAGTACGACTATTATTCATTATAATTCCTGCTCTTTCCGGATGAGATGACGTACCACTCATTTAATCTCTGGGCCAACATTACAGTCCGGACGGTAAAGTGATCGATATATATCTTGTCAACTCCTGAGCCGTAGTTCTTCAGCAAGCCAAGTATTCATACCAAGGACCTGGCTACAACCGCAGTATTCCATTTCTGTGATAAATCAGACTTGTGTGCAGTGGGATTACAGATTCCTACGTTTCAAAACACTACGGAATTCACGTAATATTTGCACCCCGTCACCAGATAGTTAGTTGGTCACGCGTTATAGATCATTTTGTTACCGTGCTATTGATATACGCGATGAAGGCGTGGGCAAGTATTTCCGCTTCATTCACTCGTGCCCACGTGCCAAAACATATTTACCAGACCGGAAATGAAACCTGTGACAAATACAAAAGCGTTCATCTTTCAATTTGGAACCATTTAGATCGCCAAGCCTTTACATGACCGCATTGGTGCTGACAACAGCGGTTTTTGAATCTTTGAAGATGATAGTACAACGCTATACCTTGTTGCAGAGTGTTCCTTACATGCTACCATACCAAAACGTCATTGTAGCCCAGGCACTGAGTAGAATATATCGAAACGATGATATATTCGTTCATAGGCGCCGAGTTACGGGGTGGCGGCCACCCTATGCAATAAGATTAAACGCCCACCGTCTGCGATTTCAAATCATCAGCGCTGTCAATTAGCGAGTCCGTGATAGCACGTAAATGCCAGCTATTTACCATTAACCGATACGCGCGCGAATAATTGAATACGCAGCTTCGTCGGCGGCGACGAACTAGTACTTACAACGCCCCAATCAATTGTAATCCGTGATTAGTAATAATCAGACAATCGAAGCAACCTCGTATACGACGTCGATTTCGACACGCTTGCGCTGAGAAACACCATCTTCTCTCTCGACCAGACGGGCGAATTCACGTTCTCCTCTTAATTAATGTGTATTTGCGCCCATATTCGTTGACAAAATATTTGTTGAGTTACTTCCGTGATAGTCTCTTTAATTGGAGGCTTGGAGCGCGAAATAAAACAGTGTGTATGTGTAGCCTATGCCTGCGAATTGAAAGTCATTCCTGCGCAAAATGCGCAATACGCATATTCATTACTCTAACATGACTTTGCCAACTTTTATCTGGAAATGCAACAATGCAGCTCAAACGTCGTTATAATGAGCAAACAATTGTCGCGATGTCAGACTCGGAACCCCATTGTGCTGTACGTAAATTGAGGGATTACTGATTAGATGCGCGCTTTCTCGTTCGCTATCATCTGTAGGCTATTAATTCTTGTCTGCTTTATACACTCGTATTCCCTCGGTGTCACTTGTCAGTGTTTGAGTTGTTATTAATACCTCGCATTGTGCAGTGCACATCGTCGAATTACGTTGTCAAATATTGATGCAACACGAGATTCTCGGTAGCGCAAATTCTGAATTTGTTCGATTAGTTTGAACGGGAACCTTCTATGTTCCAATACACTTCACTGCTGGACGGACTCTGTCGGGCGCAACCATATCACGGATAGAATTTCAAACCTTTGGGATATGTATTTCTATTGATAAGGTCGCGCCATGCGCCCATATTGCTCTTACCGCAATAACACGTGAATAATTGAAAGCGCACCATTTTACGATCAAATTCGACTGGCTGATCGGGCCTGCGTAGGCCGTATAGGCCCCGAGCTGATATTAACCAGCGCGTAACCAGCCAAGGAGTTTCTCATTTATAACTAGAAATCCCGTTCTTGCGAAATGCCAATTCACTAATTCGTATTATCGATGCTGCGCACTGCAAATTAGCTAGAATCATTTGTATGCGGAATGGGTAATTGATATCTCATGTGCACTATCGTCGGTATTTTGATTTAGCACGTCCGCATGCAGGCCTGCTGTCGTCCGCAAAAACACTTTCGCCTAACAGTAACAATTTCCGAGTGTAATATTGTTTGTGTTTATGTATCTTTTTGATTAAAACTTATGCCCGGGTCTGAACAAATTGTGCTCGTTGCCATTGCTGTATCTGGGTATTTGGGTATGATTAGCGCACCCTGTAATTGTAATTATTGCAGGTTTGCGACATGTCTGCAATTTCGTTATCAGAGCAACTTTGCCGGCCGATTGTACAGTCCGATAAAATTGATCAATACTATGCATTTCTCACAGCGTACTGATGCGTAACGATCCTTATTAGATGTACTAATTCGACCTCATCGTTAGAAACCTAGATTCCATCGCGTGCTCTGAGAAACACCATCTCCTATCGCGATTTGACGACCAAATATACGTTCACATTCTACAAATTAAAGTGCATTAATTGCATCGATGAAGGCCGCAAGCCGCGTTTAAAATATTTTGTGAACCAATTTTGTGATAAATATTCGCGGAGCGCAAAGTTGAGCAGTGTTTTATTGTGTGTGTCTGCTAGTTTGAATTTATTCCAGTGCCCATAATATTAATCCAATTATGCCTTGCGGACGTAAATCAGAAAATGAAGCAATGCAGTCAAAATCTATGTTTGAATGAGCAATCAATTGTCGCGATGCGAGCTACTCAATACTAAGTAAAACCCATTGTGTTGGCGATAAGGGATAATTAATGATAAGCCGTGCGTGTTTGTAATCATAATTCTTGTCTGTCCTTCGTGTTCCAGAATTGTCGTGCCATGGTACTGCTCAGTTCTCAGTCCAGCGACGAATGCCGAGTGCGCCGCAATCAATGACCTAATTTCGCAATAGTCTCAGCGGGAGATCGCGTCGCGCTGCATTGTGCGATGCGATATGCGTGCACAAACAAACCTCGCTAATTGGTCGTGGCCCCACGTAACACTGATAACACGACTTGTTGAATTGCAGTACAATATTAGCGCCAGAATGGTCATTTCAAAAGGTCGAGGTGTTGCGTTTCAAAAGGAGGGGGTTTCGACACCCCCTGGCCACGCGCCAACCGCCACCCCATGCAAAAATAAAAGTCGGCGCCTATGTATTCGTTGATGAATATATTCGTAACCGCAAGGGGCAAATCGTTTGGGTACTCAAAAATATAAACTCTTACTAATCTCTCGAATCGTTGTGCACAGCAGCCCTAGTTATGAGGTGAGCCTATATTTATCCGTGGACATGGACACTGATCCATGCAGTTTTCGAAAACGGTGATATATCATTTACCGGGATGCTATATGCTACGGGATGGGCAAACTGCGGCTTTTACAGTCTCTGATTGCCGCTTTCAATGATTGCACAATGCAGATACGTTTCGTCATTTTGCCAGAAGGGTTTAAACTAGGGTTACCATACTTCCTACTTAGGAGGATTTGTCCACCTTTTTCAGGTTTTTGAAAATGTCTTCCGAGGACGTCTAACTATCCTCTTTTTTGGCAATTCGTCCTCCTTACAGCTTTTTAGCCAAGGTAATGGACAGATTCGAGTGAAAATGGGCACAAATGACCCTAAATAGCAAAGACGTACGTTGTAGCGGGATATCATTGGTTCGATCGGGAGAGACGACCTTTTTTTCAGTCAACCAACCGCAAAGTCGGGAAAAATTTGCCAATTTTTCCGGATTTCACCCTAGTATTGTACTTCTGAAAATTTTGAAAAATTTTCCTTCTTTCCCGATTCCAAAATATGGTAGCTCTAGTTTAACCCGATTAAAAATTGATTCATTCTACCACGTTTCAATAATATGCGTATTATTTTCGTGTTCTCTCCTTCCATATGGTTCACATAACACTTGTCATATTTAGGACAAGGTGAAAGTACAGGACAGGGCTGTAACTTTGCAATTGAACTTACGAATCGAGCTTACATAAATGTTTCGCCCGCAACAATGGTTCATGATCATTCGTCATCAATCAATGATAAATCATTGTGTTCAAAAATGAACTTGATAATTAATCGCAGCGCTAGTAACTTAAAACGTCATTGCGAAACCAAACACCAAAACTTTGCCGCGAGTCATCCAACCAGGGTTGTAATGACTAGAGTCATGACTCGACTCGAGTCCGACTCGAGTCACGATTTTCTGATGACTCGACTTGACTCGAGTCATTTTCGCAAAATTCAGAAATGACTCGACTCGACTCGAGTCAACTTGTGTATTGACTCGACTTGGACTCGAGTCATTGTGCATGACTCGAACCAAGTCATATGACTCGAGACTCAGACTTCGAAGACCGACAATTCATTGTAATTTCGAAGAATAGTAAAGTTACCACGCAATTGGGATCTCGACTATTGGTACTGGTACTTGAAAATGGCGACCACGAACTGCTAAAAGTGAGGGAAATTAGTATATTATAAATGCGAACCATTCGATATCATCAAACAGAGTTATAAAGGGTGGGTTTAACAAGTCATTGACATAAATCTGAGCTGTCAACACAATGACTTGGACTCGACCCGAGTCATAATACCGTGACTCGGACTCGAGCCTATTTTCGCTGACTTGGACTCGAACTTGACTCGGTGGTGAATTGAAAATGACTCCACTTGACTCGAGTCAAAACTATAAAACTGAGATTGACTTGTGACTCGGTGCCTTGTGACTTGGTTACAACCCTGCAATCCAACCGATACAGATTTACGGAGTAACAAGATTAAGTAAAAAGACACCAAGTAGAATCGGAGTTATTTGAGTTTTTGTTGATAATCACAT
Organism: Botryllus schlosseri; assembly: GCF_051294905.1. Lineage (NCBI taxonomy): Eukaryota > Metazoa > Chordata > Ascidiacea > Stolidobranchia > Styelidae > Botryllus > Botryllus schlosseri. The sequence goes on along the minus strand of NC_137247.1, from coordinate 12,287,780 downwards.
GCTGTCGTCTTCTTAAAGAACATATTCGTAACTTTGACCCACAAATATACATATACAGTACACTTATCATATCATGAATAAAATTATGGCATATAATATATAATCATCTTAATTTCAACCAAGGGAAACGTTAGGTGAATACAATAGAAGGATGTAGGCTTATACCACGTTGCTCGTTCAATCAGATAACATATAGCTTCTGCTCAATTGTATTGCGATTCTTTGTCACAATGATCGTATCTATCATGTCTCAATATAGTGCGCTGTTAACGCTTTACAGAAATGGCCGATGAGATCAGTGTTTTATTCCGACATGACTGAAAACAAGAGGCATGGAACGGATGGAAACGACATTGCGAGTGACGTATTACAACGCGCCGCCAAGGATTTTGATGTAACTAACAATGCAAAAGAAAATGCTTCCAAGGAAATACGGCTACATGAAATATTTCCTGATCTTTTTGACAGCTAAACGCTATCGACGTTGAAATATTTCCAGTAACGCTGTTACACATACACACGTGTATAGATATATCTGCAATTCTGCATGCTTGTAATGTCTAATTCGCAATCATATACTCTTTTAGATATTTTATCATTATACCGCATATTATTCTCACGCTATATAATTATGTCCTTTTGTTGTGATTAGGGCAGGGCACAATGATTCGAGTACTCTAATCTGAATCGAGTATTAATTTTAATGATTCGAGTCGAGGAGTAAAAGACGATTTTTTCGAGTACTGAAATTATACGCTCCTCGCAACTGAAAGTTAATTTACTAACGAGAATTATAGTTTTGATGCTATTTTCCACTGAGGAAGCCTTGAAAGCTTGATTGGCCGTGTCGCAGAATACGTGACATAGTACAAAGTTACGAACTTTACTGGAAATAACACATTTCCGAAGTCATGATCATCCCATAACGTTGTCAAGAAGTGCAATGAAATCGGTATGGTCGAAAAAATACCAAAGTGTCTTTAATGTGACCAATAACAGGCATTATGTTTTTGTGGTGGCATAGAAAGTACATATCTGAATAGTAGTAGTACATTTTGTTAATATATCATAATGAGTCATACTCGAATACTCGACTCGAAGTGTAATACGTGATTCAGAATCGAATCACTCAGGTACACGATTTTGCCCAGCCCTATATGGCTATGATGTTTAACGGCGCATGGAATGCTAAACCTAGTCCAGTGTTTAGAGTTCTAAATATTCAGAATACCGCAAGTTTCGCAGATATGATATCATCCGGGCGAGGTCATGGAGTGTAGGGGTACGCAGACATGCAGGCATGCAATAAAAGCCTACGTGCTATATCGATATCAGAAATCGTGGACCTGATTAAAAACAGTATGTGTTCCAGAATTAACATCTCAACGTAAATATACCGATCTAGCTTAACCCCAACTTACATTCTTTATGGGTGAGCATGAGCAATGAGAATACAGTTCTCGTGGCCCACATCGAGGTCTGCATTTTGACAAACGACTGTAATCTGGTGAGATTCGGGTTCCATCGCCAATTAGCTGATACCAACGCCTTGTACTGATATCCTAAGCTCGTCAATTCGCATGACCGTAGCAGGCTACGACCGGTATTCCCATTTCGAAAAAACTAGCATTCGGAAATTGAACCCGGTCTAACTGAGGCCAGTCTATTATGAGTTTATCGCTGACGCCATGGGTCTTTTCCACTGATTTATACATTCGCAAACAGACATCGACGCAACACGGAATATAAAAATGGATTGTCATTGTTTTTGATTTGTCATTTTGAAGCCGTCGTCGTCGTGGTACGATGCGTACGTTGTAAGATAGCCTACGTCGAAGAAACGAAACCGACTTGTTGCACCCATGCATGACTTTCGATGCGGTGTGAGCAAACGTATGCCACCATAGTGTCCTATATGATGTGGACACGAGCAAATCTCACGGTTCAATGCAATTGGTCTACGTCACACTTTCCATTTAGTCAAAGGCAACTTTACGGTCATTTTTCACCGGCTTGCCGAGCGCTAAATTCGATAAAACGGGTATCAATGGAAAGCTGCTACTGTACTGATTCCGAAATTATAAATTTTATTCTGCTCATGGTCCTGGAACCCCCCAAAATCTGCTTCGAATTTTTGATTGTGATCGAGTTTTGACATTGTGACGCAACAATTCTGTCTGGCCAACCGAGAGTATAGCTAACAGAATTGTTGCGTCACAATTCAACACTTTGCCTTTGACCAAAGGGAAAGTGTGACGTAGATCAATTTCACTGAGCCGTGAGATTTGCTAGTGTCCACATCCACACCATATATGACACTATGATGCCACGCATCGACCGGCTAGTGCAAAATAAGCAATGCAGCCATCGCATTAAATAAATAGACTTTTGTTTGTTGTTATTTCAATATGTTGTTCTTCTTGTGACTAGTGGTGAAAAAACAATTCCATGCATCCCATCAACCCTGACTGGTGATGCCTAGTTTAATAGACCTAGCTTAGGTCAAATACCTGATTATGACGTCATAAATGGTGGATGTAGGTGGTACGTGAGCACTGCATAAAACTTCGAAATGGTTCGCGGGCGGTAAAAGGTTGGGAACCACTGTTCTAAGGTGTGCCACATGTGGGAGCGGAACTGCTAGGAACCGGCATTTGATTTTTGCAAAATAATTGAGCAAATATTACGTTCATTAAACGATAGCTCTGATGCTGTAGCGACCAGGGTTGTAATGACTCGAGTCATGACCCGACTCGAGTCCGACTCGAGTCACGATTTTGTGATGACTCGACTTGACTCGAGTAATTTTCTCAAAATACTGAAATGACTCGACTCGACTCGAGTAAATCTGTGTATCGACTCGACTTCGACTCGAGTCATTCCGTATGACTTGAACCAAGTCATATGACTCGAGACTCAGACGGCCAAGACCGACATTTCATTGTAATTTCGAAGAAAAGTGAAATAACCTCACTATTGAGATTTCGTCTATTGGTACTGGTACTTGAAAATGCGACGAGAAATTGCTGAAAGCGAGGAAAATTAGTATATTATAAATGCGAATTCTTCGGTATCACCAAACACAGTTATAAAATGTGGGTTTAACAAGACTTTAACTGGAAACTGAGCAGTCAACACAAAGACTTGGACTCGACTCGAGTCATAATACCATGACTCGGACTCGACCCTCTGCTTGCTGACTTGGACTAGGACTTGACTCGGTGGTGAATTGAAAATGACTCGACGTGACTCGAGTCGAAACTACAAAAGTCAGATTGACTTGTGACTCGGAGCCTTGTGACTTGGTTACAATCCTGGTAGCGACCAAAATTTACACCCTTTGCGACCCACACTTTGAAACCACTGGCGTAACCGACTCCGTCGTCAGCTTCAGATAAGCGATGGGATTCCTCACTTGAAACGATAATTATGACAAAACTAATTATGTTTGGCACGCCAATTGGTAATATTGACGTATTTTGCCACGCTGCGTACGAAAGGCTGCTGACCCCTGAACTAGTCCAACTGCAAAATAAGTCACCAAGCCTTGGGTCACCAGCATAAATAGGCTACTATATAACGTGTGGTATAGTACATAGTGCATTGTTTCTTGGCGGGGTGTTCAAACGAACCCAGGGGTTCGCTGAGTCAGTCTCTAAGGGGTTTGCCGATGAATGTCAAGACACACATCCGACTTCGTATGCTACTGAAACATATCCTATCCGAATAGTCGATTCAATACACATGCATAATTACCTGAATTCGCACATATCACAATACCACTTATGATATTAATTCAAAATCGCTGCTGACACATTTGAATCTCAGCCCTTCACTCGCAAACCAATGGTTAGAAATCACGAGTGACTTTAATATTCAATATAATATGGAGAAATCTCCAACGGGCAAACAAATAAAACAATTAAGGACGGAATCTTTGCAAGCCTATACAGTACAGTGCGTATGGTACGTATTGATGGAGGTTACTATTTGGCGGCTCATGAATTTTGCACTGTGAAAGTGTGTATGTTCATTGTTCAATTGTTCATTGACGAAACTATATCCGTATTATCCAACGTGTCTCAGTCTATCAGCAATTGTATCATATGCTGACATTTTCAATAACAAGTTGAAAGTAAATTGAATTCTATATGCGCATTGCGCATGGACCTAAATGACAAGGTGAGTGTCTGATTAAGAGACTACTCCAAGTCGTTTCGGCACCCTCCTATCTTTTAATATATCGCAATGTTGTGGTGTATAGATTTGATTAAAAAAAAACAATTAAAATGAAGATGAGCATGGGTCGCGCGTGTCGGCTACATGAGGTTAAAAATGCACGAACGGGGACAACAGGAAAATGACATTGTCATTTTCATTAGTCATTGAGCTACATTCCTAATTACTGGATATCATTCATTACCGGGGTTGATCAATCCACAGTCCAAATTTCAGTACTCGACTTTTTGGCCTCGACCCTAAGATTTTCGTTCGCATTACTTAGATCCCTTCGACAATAGACCGCAGCATTCCGGACATCAAGTTAGGAATTCAGCGTTGCACACTTGTTTTGTGCCTTCATGCACACTCATTTCAATGCTTATTGACATTTCTTTCTAAAACCTTCATAAAAATCTATATTTTCAGAAAGCCTTATTTTTGGCATTTTAAGATTTTTGTTTTTGACAGTTTTTGCATTTGGTTCCCGAAATGCCAAAAATAACACGGCCTGCATATCACCCCAATTCGGCGACCTCCGATGCGCCAGTGGATTGGTTCCACCCATCGTAGCAGTATTTTTTAGGGATTTTTTACAAAAATATATGATATAAATCAGTTTTGTGCAGCAAACATCATAAACGTTCACAATATCCTATGTACGCCAGAGCGTCAGCACACATAGCCGTTCCGCATTCAGGTAGTGTGCGTGGATAAGAGCGCGTCGATACTGACTTTCCTGGACAAGGGAGCGAAGCTGGTCATAACTTTTCCAGCCATAAAAATCTACGGCGTCATGCTCGCCAAACTCGTCAAGATCCTGACCAATTGACCCTCATCACAATCATGCTCGCCCAATGCAATGTGCCATACAAGGTCCGATATGTGAACTATTTACACCCACGCCATCGAACTTTTGATTCCTGCATGAGACGTATCACTAGGCCTACCATACCACTATTCGTGCCAATTTCTATCGATATCCGTCGGGGGATGGAGCGTGGTTCAGATCGCCCTCAACACATTACAGAATTTTATATCGGATTCATGTCAACGCTCTGACATGATCGGAATATCCCCCACACAACATACTTTTTACGATACTTTAATTTCAGCAAGCTTCATTGAGTGTTAACATGCTACTTATGTGGACAAATGTCATGCATAAACATGCATATTAATCATGCATGATTGTGAATGTCGGCAATGTCGGCGCAATGTCGGCAATGTCGGCAATGTCTGCAATGTAGGTTAGGGTCAGAGGTGGTCGGTAACGAAGTACTTCTACTTTTTGAAGTACTTGAAGTAGATTTTTCCTACTCACACTACTTTTCAAGTAGTTATGATTTTAGACTACTTCTACTTCTACTTGACAGTTTTTAGTTTTGTAGGCAAAATAAGCGTATAGTACCTACTTACTTACTTACTTGTGAACCACCACTCCTACTTCTACTTGAGTAGAAATTCCGACGTTACTTCTACACCTACTTGAGCAGCGACAGTGACTACTTTGACCACCTCTGGTTAGGGTTACCATATTTTTGTGAAGCAAATTCCGGACACTCTTTAGCGCCCACTAGCGGATTTTAAAATGAGGTGTAACACATTGTCCGTCAATAGGACGTGCCACTAGCAAAGCATTTCCCACCGACTGTATACACCAGCGGTGTCAAACTCAACTTGCGTCGCGGGCCGGACTGAAACAGTCAGAGCACCCGCGGGCCGGACGAGTCAAATGGTTCCAAAATGTTACCTCAAAATCTATGCCCTTGTTTTTCACTTGAATACTCAAATATCAAGCCTATGCTAGGGTTACCATATTTTTGTGAAGCAAATTCCGGACACTCTTTAGCGCCCACTAGCGGATTTTTAAATGAGGTGTACCGCATTGACCGTCATGACTTCACAATAGCAAATCATTGCCCATCGACTGTATACACTAAACAGGAATGGAGTGGAACATAGGTCATGAATTGGGCCATTTGTAGTGTGGGTTCTGGTGATTGCTACTTGCTAGGGTCTACAATAGATTCCTCTACGGGCCGGATGATATCATCTGGCGGGTCGTGTCTGGCCTGTCAGGATTGTGTTTGAGAGCCCTGCGGTTGGTGCGGTTATCTGTTTAAGTGTTTTAATCAGGTCCGAAAGAACATTTTTTCTCCCCTTCCCCCTTCCGTCCAAAAAAGTACTGATCTTGGGGCCACCACAGGGTTGTTGTTGTTGTTGTTTATTAAAAGGAAAATTTGGCGCTTATCACCTATTGGTCTTTTGCAAAGTCAATGTTACTTGTTGGGCACTTACTATATGCATTTGGCTGTTAAATTTTATGTATGAATTCTCTCAATAATATTGATTCTTCCATATATTAGGCCATTGTAAAATGCACCAACAAGTTGCACATCCGGTGATTTCCAGCCTTTTATGGTCGCGACCTCATTTCCCATTTGAAAATGTTCCGTGGCAAAGCTCAAGACTTGATAAGCGGATTACTAAAAAAATTCAGCTTGCCCAAACTTATCTAACGGCCTAGGAAGCCGATTACGTCCAACATCATTGCGATCCCCAGATAATGGCAAACGACCGCAAGATTTGGAGCCTCTGTCTGTGACCGATAAGCATCCAATCGACCTTAACCAACTCTAGGAATATAGCCTACCGTTATATCTTATAATTGCGGTTACAATCAGATTTATTTCAGTAAGTGATAGTTATTTATATTTATTTTGATTGCATTTTCGGCGAGAGTAGTGCCAGGTGCCCATACTAATATCAACATACGTTGCATTAACTCGCGCTCAGCGCGAGGAAAAATTTTGAATAGCGTAAATCTGCTTGAAAATAATACTGTTTATCTTGATTTACGAAAAAAAAATGAGCCTGCTTGAAGCCTTTAAAATTCCGGACATTTAGGCATATTTTAGAAATTCCTCCCGGACGCAGATTTTTCAGTGAAATTCCGGACATGTCCGGGAAATTCCGGACGTATGGCAACCCTAGCCTATGCACATAAAAATATATTACGGACCATATGGTTCTATTCTATCAATACCTTTATAAGCAAACAATGGAATTGGCAGAATTACGATGATTGGCCTGTTGAATAATAAATTGCTAAAACAGCGGCGTTATACCGACGATGTATGTTGGCAAATTGCTATGATTTCTTCGATTTAGTTATAATCTGACAATATGGTCCTGTATAGTCATTGTGAGGAATACAAGTGATTTAACCGTAAACGCAGACGTTGAAATTTTGTTCATTATTATTATATCGTGATTTGCGAAATCGCCATTTATTAGAAATGTGCTGAAAATGTGCCATTTTCCAGAATCGCGTCGCGGGCTGGATGAAACCGTCTGGCGGGTGGGATGCGGCTGGCGGGCGTCTGACACCCCTGGCATACACTATACATGAATGGAGTGGAACATAGGTCATGAATTGAGCCATCTGTAATGTGAGTTCACCTGCTCTGGTGATTGCTACCTGCTATGGTCCGCAATAGATTCCTCCACGGGTCGGATGAAATCGTCTGGCGGTCCGTGTCTGGCCTGTCAGGATTGTGTTTGTTAGGTCGGTGCGGCTATCTGGCTACGTATTTTAATCAGGTCCGAAACAACATCTGCCCCCTTCCGCTTAAAAAAGCACTGATCTTGTGCTCACCATAAGGTAGTCGATGTAACTTGTTTGGCACTGACTACATGCATTTGGCTGTTAAATTTTATGTATGAATTCTGTCAATGCTATTGATTCTTCCATATATTAGGCTACTATAAAATTCACCAGCAGGTTGCACATTCGGTTATTTCCAACCTTTTATGGTCGCGACCTCATTTCGATGGCAAATTGAAAATGTTCCGTGGCAAAGCTCAAAACTTTTGAATTTTGAATAGCATAAATCCGTCTGAAAATAATATTGTTTATGTTGATTTACAAAAAAACTTTTGAGCCTGCTTCAAGCCTTCAAAATTCCGGACATTTAGGCATATTTTAGAAATTCCTGCCGGACGCAGATTTTTAAGTGAAATTCCGGACGTATGGCAACCCTAATGTAGGTACAATATACGAACTTATGCCGTGCAATATACTTATATTCAAATAATTGTAACTGATATTATAGCCTACTTGACAGATAGCAATGTCGATGATGGTGCGGTGCCGCAAAGTCGACAATGCCGGCGCTATGTCGATAATTCTGCGCAATGTCAGCAATGTCGGCGCAATGTCGCCACAATGTAGGTACAAATACTACGAACTTATACCGTGCAATATAGGCCTACTTATATTCAAATAATTATAACTGATACTATACTTGACAGATAGCAATGTCGATGATGGTGCCGCAATGTCGATAATGCCGGCGCAATGTCGATAATTCTACGCAATGTCAGCAATGTATTGTATACCCGTTATCTGACATCAACTAACTTAAAATACTTCGTAATTGACTTATCTGGTAATAAACATTTCGACATCATCATCATTGGTTTATTAGCAATTTTATCAGTTCAATACACCACAAAAATGCGATACAATGAAAAGAAAGGAAGATGTCGAAGCGACTAGCAGTTGTCTGTGGAATCGGACACCCACCTTGGCCTAGGCGATGTAAAGAGGAGGCATGCACACTGAATGAAAGTAAAGAAGATAGTATAGAAAAAGGAAGCGACAAGAAATAGGGCGGCATGTCATGGGAAGCGAGATCGACATTGCCGACATTGCCGACATTCACAAAGTATATGGACCCACATGATAACTGGCATTTGAGACAATTGATTGAAATAGAGACGACAAGAACGTGACGATATTCTGGTCAAATTTAACAATGTTAGGAATCAAAGCATATTTAGCGACTTTTTAGCGATTTTGTTTTTACGATTTAGCGACATCTAGCGAATTTCAACACCAGTTTCAGCACTTTTGGTCAGTGTTGCCAATTTAGCGATTTTCGCGCTAGATCTAGCGATTTTTCATCCGGTTTAGCGCCAAAAAATATGGATCTAGCGCCTAGCGATAAATCTAGCGATTTTTGAAAAAGTATTTAGCGATTATTTAGCGCTTTTTTTACCGAAAATAACCACTAAAGATCAGTTCTGGCTGACGACTGCATTGGCTATACCGGTCACCAGAGTACGGACTCCGATGATATATAATTATAGATTACTACCTACCGATAGATAGTAGGATATACGCAACTCCTGGCGGTTACGCATGGGCAAACAGTGTCTCTTCTTGCTGAGTAATCTAAAAGTAGCATAGTTGGCAGTGCTACATCTGGCGACCTGAACGCTGAAATTTAATATAATTGGCCAATGGCCATGATCAAAAGATAGTGTCGCAGTGATTTCGAAAATACAAAATAAAATCTCGTCCGGACAATGGGACCATGCACCCCGAAACAGCCCTCAAAGTCTGAAAACCGGCATTATTGCTCCAATGGCACTGCCTCAACACAATGAACATAACAATGACCAATTTCGTCCAGCGATTGTTCTTCTCAATGCCGATTTCCAGACTTTGGGGGCTGTTTTGAGGTCGTTCCAATGTCTGGGCATTCGTTTAAGACCAGATTAATTACATTTCGTACACCGGGCTGGTCTTCGGATTATTTTCTTAAGGTCTCTACTTATAGTGGCAAACAAACCCGTTTCAATGTCGTGTTGTGTCGGGTCAAGTCGCGTGTCGTGTACACTGTACACGTGTGTCAAGTCGCATGTCGTGTTCAAGTAGGCCAACTCCATCACAGTTTAGAGAAGAAGTCAAGCGCATAACCACGGTACATCGCATCACGTATTCACGGACGCATCGAGTAAGGCACGCTGATATAGTGAGCGGTTATGCCTGCAAAGTGCAAACCTGGTCAGTGTTCACGTATAGCGATCGTTGCGCAAAGCGATCTGTTTTATCGAAATGCACTGCCGTTTTGTCCCGCTTAGATATGACTATTACGTATTATGAACTAGAAATATGATAAGTGACTTTGGCCCCAGACGAGTAAAATATAGCTGAGGAGAATATATCGATATAATGGTTCAATTTAACACCTTTAGCACCTTTTGCAGATTTAGCGCTATTTTTTAGCGCTTTTTTCTCAATATTTAGCGCCATCTAGCGATTTTTGACACCAGTTTTAGCGATTTTCTTCCATCCGGAGTTGGCAACACTGCTTTTGGTCCGTCCGCAGTTCGGCAGTTGGCAACACTGCGAGCAACAGAGCCTCCACGAAAAGAGCGCAGACACGACTCACACGAGAGTTGGTTAGTGCGATGCGCATTGAGGCCGGTCGCGTGCGTGCGTTTTTGGCCATCATCATCAATTTAAGTTTTTATTTCTAATGAAAATTTCAAATTCGCGGCCTGCGGGTTATAGCTACAGGGTTGGTGCGATGACATGCAAAATAAGGTCAAAAACATGCAAAATAAGGTCAGTCGCGACATGCAAAATAAGGTCAGTCACATGCAAAATAAGGTCAGTCGCGACATGCAAAATAAGGTCAGTCCGCGCATAAATCCAAATCTATACTTCAATTCCAAATCCAACTCTTTTTCTTATGAAAACGAAATTCGAAATATCTTTCCTGTATATAGTAGCCTACTTTCAACAGTAAAATTCCTTATCTATATCCTAAGTCTTAAGATGTTTCAATCAAAAGATAATCATGATTATCTTGATTATGAAAGTCAGTCGCATGAAGAATATTATTATCAGTCCGCGCATAAATCCAAATCCATATTTCAATTACAAATCCAACTCTTTCTCTTATCAACAATAAATTTAAAATATCTTTCCTATATAGTAATTTCATGTTCGAGATTCCTTATCTATATCCTAAAGCTGAAGATGTTTCAACAAAATACAATGAGACGATTATTACCATTACGAGGTGATTGGTCGCATCTAGAATATTAACAGTCCGTGTATAAATCCAAATATTTACTTCAAATCCAACTTTTTTCTTTGCGCCACTGACCTTATAGATTATTTTGCTAGCGACTGACCTTATTTTGCATGCGACTGACCTTATTTTGCATGTGACTGACCTTATTTTGCATGTCGCCACTGACTTTATTTTGAATGTGACTGACCTTATTTTGCATGTGACTGACCTTATTTTGCATGTGACTGACCTTATTTTGCATGCGACTGACCTTATTTTGCATGTCGCCACTGACCTTATTTTGCATGTGACTGACCTTATTTTGCATGTCGCCACTGACCTTATTTTGCATGTGACTGACCTTATTTTGCATGTGACTGCTGACCTTATTTTGCATGCGACTGACCTTATTTTGCATGTGACTGACCTTATTTTGCATGTCGCCACAGACCTTATTTTGCATGTGACTGACCTTATTTTGCATGTGACTGACCTTATTTTGCTAGCGACTGACCTTATTTTGCATGTGACTGACCTTATTTTGCATGTCGCCACTGACCTTATTTTGCATGTGACTGACCTTATTTTGCATGTGACTGACCTTATTTTGCATGTGACTGACCTTATTTTGCATGTGACTGACCTTATTTTGCATGCGACTGACCTTATTTTGCATGTCGCCACTGACCTTATTTTGCATGTGACTGACCTTATTTTGCATGTGACTGACCTTATTTTGCATGTCGCCACTGGCCTTATTTTGCATGTGACTGACCTTATTTTGCATGTGACTGACCTTATTTTGCATGCGACTGACCTTATTTTGCATGTGACTGACCTTATTTTGCATGTCGCCACAGACCTTATTTTGCATGTGACTGACCTTATTTTGCATGTGACTGACCTTATTTTGCATGTGACTGACCTTATTTTGCATGTGACTGACCTTATTTTGCATGTCGCCACTGACCTTATTTTGCATGTCGCCACTGACCTTATTTTGCATGTGACTGACCTTATTTTGCATGTGACTGACCTTATTTTGCATGTCGCCACTGGCCTTATTTTGCATGTGACTGACCTTATTTTGCATGTGACTGACCTTATTTTGCATGCGACTGACCTTATTTTGCATGTGACTGACCTTATTTTGCATGTCGCCACAGACCTTATTTTGCATGTGACTGACCTTATTTTGCATGTGACTGACCTTATTTTGCATGTGACTGACCTTATTTTGCATGTGACTGACCTTATTTTGCATGTCGCCACTGACCTTATTTTGCATGTGACTGACCTTATTTTGCATGCGACTGACCTTATTTTGCATGTCGCCACTGACCTTATTTTGCATGTGACTGACCTTATTTTGCATGTGACTGACCTTATTTTGCATGTCGCCACTGACCTTATTTTGCATGTGACTGACCTTATTTTGCATGTGACTGACCTTATTTTGCATGTCGCCACTGACCTTATTTTGCATGTGACTGACCTTATTTTGCTAGCGACTGACCTTATTTTGCATGCGACTGACCTTATTTTGCATGTGACTGACCTTATTTTGCATGTCGCCACTGACCTTATTTTGCATGTGACTGACCTTATTTTGCATGCGACTGACCTTATTTTGCATGTGACTGACCTTATTTTGCATGTGACTGACCTTATTTTGCATGTGACTGACCTTATTCTGCATGTCGCCACTGGCCTTATTTTGCATGTGACTGACCTTATTTTGCATGCGACTGACCTTATTTTGCATGTGACTGACCTTATTCTGCATGTAGTCCGCGCATAAATCATAATTTCAAATCCAACTTTTTTCTACTTGAAATCAAAATATATATTTTGCTACCTACCCTACTTTCAACATTGAAATTGCAAAATTCGAATGAAAATTCATGTCCTCGGGAAAACTGAAACGTTCAATTTGTTTTCTTTGGCCATTTTAAAATCCAAATCCTATTTTGCTTGTCTGCAAATTGCATGCCTACATTATGATTTAAATTTCATATCCAAATATAGGGGAAGACCGGGAGCAAAGTTTCAGCGGTGGGCTCTTCCAGCCGTTACGAAAAAAATGCTTGATCCAGGATGTAAATCGTCAGGTCATTATGTCTTTACTGCCGGCGCCAGAAAATCTGAATTGTTTGCTTCTTATGTTTGGATTGGAAGTTGAAAGAGGTGGTTTGAGACCGCTATCATCTTCGGCCGGACGGGCATTGTATAATCACGTGATGTATATTGATGTCCGGGCTCCTCGTCGCATACATGATGATACTACGTCAGTGTTCATATACAGCGTCTTTTCAAAAAAGACCTGGTGAATGACGAATACAAAGTAATACAAAATATAAAGTGAATAAAGAGAGCAAGGAGAAGCGTCAAAAGATATATAGCGAACATTATTAAATCAGGCATTAGGCCAGGGCATATCGTTTCGGGTTTCAGCAATCTTCTATCCGTTCATTATATCGGATGTGCCATATGTATTGCGTACTGCATTGTGTGTCTTGAGCGGATGAAAATAAATTTATTAGGCTCGAAATTTATATCAAAGGATATAAAAATGAAAAATACACGATGACGATCTCAGTATAAACTAATACATATTATAAATAAATAACTAGTTAAAACTCGTTTCTCTCATTGCAAACGAGTTTAAAGGTCGGGGTAGCGATTCGTAAGTTGCACAGGACCTTGGGCCTTGGCAATGACACGGAGATACGATTAATGTCAAAAGAGATCATATCCCACTTGAAAAATCAAAAAGTCATTTATTATTACTAGGGCCATTTTTATATGACTTTAAAAAATCAATAATATGACTTTAATTTTTGGAAAATATGACTTTATGTGAAAATCGCGTATTTTTACTCACGGAATTACTGAGTAAAACATACGCAACATAACAGTAATACACATCCATTTTTATTTTAAGCCACTGTTGTAGTACAGTTTCATGTAGTGTGGAATGTTAGAGTCTTTGAAGTTACGATTTGGACGTAAAATGACTTCACTGACGCTGATGAGGTTGACACTTCTGCAGTTTTGCATACAGCGCTGGCGAAATGTCTTGTCGTTGTAGCTCCATAATTTGTTTCACATCGTTTTTGTCCAATCGCTTATTCTTCATGTAATTTCTGAGCTCAAGCAGATCTTTTCCGAAATCAAGGGTATTTAGATCGGCATGAGCCTCTTTGATGATGTACGTACAACTTTCCATTTAGAGTATAAATTTTGAAATATTGTTGTAGTGGAGGCATATTTCTGTTAACTGACTGGTCAACTTTGGATCGTTGACTGAATTATTGTCGTTCTTTACAATAACTCCTTCATCTTCCCATTGAGTATATGTCTTGAACTTGTGGAAGTCTTCCGTCATCATATTGAGCAGCATTCAACCAGCTATCCCAACGAGTAACTGCCTTACTTTCTTAGTGCTCAATTGCTTCATCGCTCAAATTGGAATTTTTTATTTAAAGTATACAACGATATGAATTTATAACTCAAAAATATGACTATATAACTGAAGAAACGGATTTATGACCCAACCAGGAAAATATTACTTTATAACTTTCAATATACCTCACAGGGATGCAGTTTTTGCGTTAAAATTGATTTCACGACTTACTGATGCATAGAAAAAATATGATTTTAATGACTTTAAATGGCCTTAATTATTACGTTATCGCTGTAGTCTACCTTATTGGCAATAATAAACAATAATGGCCAGACTAGATTCCCCGAAATGGCATTGACTTCAAGTACTTCTATAATAATTTAGCCATAGGCCTACTATAACATTATATATTTAATTAAAGTCGGATATTTCTCGGAACGACACGTTGTACGAATTGAACTTTGCAATTAGCTTATCTTTTTGCGTGAATTGCGTTAAACGAGTAGCGTATGCGTATATCTTCCAGTGTTGGGATCAAGTCACTACCTTCGAGTCAGGAGTCATTTCGAGTCATTCCACATTTTGACTCGAGTCGAGTCAAGTCAATCGATTTTCGAAGGTGACTCGAGTCATGTCAAGTCACTCGTGATTTGGAGGTGACTCGAGTCAAGTCACAATTCAAGTCAAATTGGTTTTTCGAAGTATGAGTGATGATTCAAAGTCATTACATTTTGCTAGATTTGTGACAGACAGATGAATTGGTCATATATCTTCCTTTAATAACGAGTATAAAGTCTAATATACATGCCAAAGGGCGTTGTATCGCTCACGCAGACGTAGAGCAGCTAATAAAATACTTGAGGCAAAATATAGGATCGAATACGAAGCGTCGAGAAGTTAAAACATTATTGATATGGCATAATACACTACCCATCTACACATCCGTGAGAATATAAACGCATAAACTACATTCGTTCCATTCAATTCATACAAGGAGGTCGGCTAAGGTGGGCACTGCGCGATGTAAGCCGTCTAAGAAACAGAGATACGTTTGTTATTAGATTATACTTCTGATTTCACATAAACGTAAGCTGTGATCATTTCGTTTTCGGTCAATTTATTTGTGATGTAACAAGGGGGCCACTGAAAGGTACAATCAGTGAATGCATGACTGGTTGCTCTCACAAGTGACACATGCGTATCGCGAATAATCCGAACATAAAAAAGATACAGAGATTTAACCGACACCGTTTACTTGATGACTTGAAATTGACTCGTAAATTTTGCTCCGAGTCACGAGTCAATCCACATTTCTGAAGCGCCGAGTCAAGTCAAGTCATACGAAAAAGTTGACTCGAGTCAAGTCATGACTCGAGTCATCCCAACACTGATATCTTCTTTAAATTAAATTTAGCAAATCCAGGGATATCTAGATATCCCTAAGCAGCTTATAGGACACATTCCAGAGGACATTTTTTTATATTGATCATACAAAATGTACAAGTGAATTCTGAAAAAGTCTGTATTATATAGATCGTCGGCTGTTATAAGGAAAAGACAAAATTGTGTTTCGACAAACCTTCAACACTCTCGTTCCTATTATCAGTCCATTTTTCTGATACCTCCGTGTACTTACGAGCTTTAAAAGCGTCTCAACTGCAAAGTTTCTAACTCACAATTGGCCGCTTCGAACTCAGTGATGAGCCACTAAAACAGTTGGTGGGAAATAACCGGAAGATCTCGAGGATAGCCTCGAGCGACTTTGTATATGCTCCCTTTGTGGACTCATCTTTCAATTTGGTTCATTAATATTAAATCACCATTAGGGTTCCACGAATATGAGTCCAGCTCATTCAAAATAGTACGAGAGATTAAAAAAATACCTCGGGCTGCATAATACGATCTGGCCGGGTACGCGCCTTGCGAGTTTGTTCAGGCACAATAGTTTCGGCTAGTTAAGAGGTGACGGACCTGCGGCTGAAGCATTATGTAATGTTGCGAATTTCGACACGTAATTCAATTAGCGTCCGTTTTTGACGGTCAGCATGCAATTACCAATCAACTCCAAAAGTTTTGTGACAATTTTCTTCACTCTTGCGTGATTCAGGGCGATATGTGTTTTCGAAGTTAATATACTGGTGTCATTGCAATCGGAGCATCACACTGTACTCGGCATATTACGTCTCTTATATTTCGTAAAAATCATATTGCTCTTTGTCTCATTTGTTTGTTGTAACCTGCAATGTTTTAAGTCATAAAATTCATGCATTTTTGTTCCTTCCCACTGTAAATAACTATACTTCATCCTTTGTTGCTAACTTAGTTTCGTTGAAATTTTTGGGAAAAATTTGCTAATCTGGAATGTTTCAAGTGTGTCCCAATCTTAGGAGTCTTGTCATCTGCTGCAACCTGAAATCCATGTATTTCTGTACCTGTATCTACTGTAAATAACTATTATTTTTTATTCCATTGTTTCTGAATTTGTTTCGTGAAATATTTAGGAAAATCTTGCTAATCTGCAATTTCTGTGATTCATAACCTTCAGAGTGTTATCAGGTGCTGTGACATTGAATTATTGAATTCATTTTTTGTTACTGTACCTACTGGAAATTACTTTTCTTCATTCGTTGTTTTTGTCTTTTTGTTTCATTGAAATTTCAAAGAAAGCCTTGCTTCTTGAGTCGATAGTCTACAATAACCTAGTAGGTCGAAGCTTTAGAAAGTATATTGCTATCGGTCAATATAGGAGAACAAATCAGTTGTTCAAGTCTTTCTCTTCTTGAAGAAGTTTCTCAGTTTTTACATATCTTGTCGAAGGGGTCTATCTGGCTCATATAGCTTGACCTGTAGAGTTGGTCAATGGTCAGTAACGAGGTACTGCTGTTTTGGAGTGCCCAGGTAGATTTTGCCTACATCAGGGGTGTCAAAGTGGGTTTCATATGACATTAAATCGGAACTGAACAGTAAACACACTGACTTGGAATCGGACTTAAGTCAAACACCATGACTCGGACTCAACACTCGACTCCTTGACTTGGACTCGGACTTGACTCAGTGATGAATTGAAAATGATTCGACTTGTCTCGAGTCAAAACTATAAAAGTGAGATTGACATGTGACTCGGAACCTTGTGACTTGGTTACAACCCAGCTGCATGGTCTTATGGACGAAGACATTCACTCGATCAAGGAAGGGTGAATTTAGAAGAATTGCAAGCTTCGCTCACTGCTCGCAAGGCGGCAAACAACCTTTGTAGTATCCCGAATACATTTTAATGTCTTTGTCGAAAATCGCGGATAGGGGTAGACAGTTCAAAATGTATCATGTTTAACATTGTGACGACACTCGACATATGCTGGCAAATACATTACCTGTCACATTCTCATTCCCTAATATCGACACATCCACTGAACAATGGCATTCACTGCTTCCATTTAGAAATAAAATTCAAACGATTGAAAATATAGCTAAAATTTTGACTCGTCCCGCCAACGTATTTTCTGCTTCTCATTTGGCCCGCAGAGAAAAATAATTGCCCACCCCCGTCCTAGAGTGACATTTTGAGGTTTTAGTTCGTAATCAAATATGTTCATTATGGGCTCCATATAATTTTAGGCTATCAACTCTGCTTAGACTAGATAAAATTGCCTGGCCCAGATAAACGTGCGGCCGCCGGGATTCGATTACAGCGTTTCCTGCCGAAAGCCGTGGATAAACTGACCACGACAATTTGAATAATATTATTCTCTTCGACAACATCATCGAGAGAAGAGGTGTTTTGGAGTTGGACCAAGCACCTTGTCGTGTTACCTTTCTCATTTTCCACTATCGACAGATGTACTACGAATAAAATGCGCCGCACGAAAACAACTGACAACAGCGACACAGGGTTATTCCCAAAATAAATGAATCGAAAACGAGTGATCGTAAAAACTGAGTGGATTAGCAAGTCTGCTCGCGTTTGTCGCTCGAATGTCGTCTCCATAGACGGCTTGAGCTGAAAGTCAAATCGAACATGTTTCCTGGCTTAATGTTACCTCACAAAGTTCTGAATCACTTCAAAATTTGATGTTTTTATTAATTTATTCAATTGACAAGCCTTCAACATCACGCATCTTGCATCTTGAAATTAAGGTATAAAATTTGAATATACTCTGCGAACCGGCAGCAAAGACGTCGCGGACCGGCACCGGTCCACGGACTGGCGGTTGAGAACCACTGTTTTAGACCGCTTCTACATGGACAGTTTTTCGGAAAAACAAATTAACTTTTCAATTTTGAAAAGTTGTTTTGTGATGAATTTGCATCACTTTCATCAGTGAAATTGTCACCAGCACACTGCTGCGTGAAATAGGCTCCGAATTATACGTTAAGAACATATTTTCGAACATGTCAGCTACTTGTAATGTCATAGTAATTTTGAATTAGCTACGAAGATGCATGTTGCAGCAGTTTCGAAGGTAGTGACCTCTGATAACTGCGAACCGTAAGAGGTGGTCAATGTAGTCAAGAAGGTTACTCAAGTAGAAGTAGCGACGTATAATTCTTCTTAAGTACGAGTAGAAGTTCTTTTCGAAGCAGCCAAAAACATCCTTAAGTCGAATTAGGTGACTCTGAAATCTACTCAAGTAAGCAGTTTTAAAAAGCAGTTATAAATGTGCTTTCGTTGCCCGCCAAAACCTGGAAACTAACATGCGTAAACAAAGAACAACTACCACATGATCAGGGCGGAATACAAGAAAACGCATAGCGCTATCAAGTTGCCAGACCTGTAGTGGTGGAACAGCATCTCCCGGCTATCCGACATTCACCGAGCATGTCCGCATTCAAGTCGAAATACAAGCAATTTCTTCTAGATGAATAGGCCTACTATTAGTCAGACTTCAGGATTACCGGACCACGAACTAACATATCGATCTTGCCAGCCGCCACATGCCACCCCATTTTTCTATATCATCTTGTTTTACTTTTCATTTAGTGTGCATATGCCTCTTCTCTACTTCGCCTAGGTTAAGGCGGGTGCCTGATTTCAAAGACTTAGCCTACTCCAAGTCGTTTCGACACCTATTCCTATCTTCTCATTGTATAGCAGTTTTAAAATGATGAAAATATGCGGAATGTGCAGAGAGCTCGGTTTATGTTAGTTACTACATCCCACGCAGAAACGTATTTCAAACAGCTTGACAACTCGATCGTCCGCATCATGTTATAAATAACTTTGTTACAAGGTTCTATACCAGTTATTTAACTGGGGGCATGAAAGCTTCTGAAGGGTTGCAGTTAACTAAAAAAATTCGCCTCCAGTTCATGGTAATTACTCCGTTTATTGTCCTATTTAAACAATACGGATGATCCAAATTGAAACTAAATTGTGTGGGTGACGCTTCACGCCATTATGAAGGCAACTGAAAATGTGGTAGATCGTATAATTCAAAACGCATTGCTGCGCTATATTTGCTGTGACGAAACCGTTATATGAGCGACTATGTGCCCTCAAATTTCACGCATGAATCACACAACCACTTCTTGAAATATATTGAACTAGACTTGAGTGGAAGCAGATTGGTCAATGGTCACGCCGTACATAAATTCCGCGTGAAACATGACAAAAATTATATACCAGTCCCTTGCGAAGCGAGTGGCGTAGTTGGTTAAGCACCAGCGCCACGACACCAATGGCAGTGGATCGAATCCCGGTTCGGACCACTTCTATGTGTCAGAGGTTATACGGGCTCCTCATCGCCGACCTCACTGCAATTGCGGTGACTTATAAAGCCCAGATATGACAGTGGGTCGAGCTATAATTTGACGATAACGAACCGATGAAAGCCTTGAAGATACAGAGACTGGTCATGAAGAAATGCATTGATCTGTGTGATAAAATGTGATGTCGTGGAGCACAAAGCCCTAATCGGGCTATAAGCACCACTGTTGTGTGTTGTAATAATAATAATAATATACCAGTCCCTGAATTTATAGGTCTTCGTGATATGCAAAATAAGGTCGCAATAAGTCGCTACACGCAGAATAAGGTCAGTCACATGCAAAATAAGGTCAGTGGCGACATGCAGAATAAGGTCAGTCGCATGCAAAATAAGGTCAGTCGCATGCAAAATAAGGTCAGTCACATGCAAAGTAAGGTCAGTCACATGCAAAATAAGGTCAGTGGCGACATGCAAAATAAGGTCAGTCACATGCAAAATAAGGTCAGTCACATGCAAAATAAGATCAGTCACATGCAAAATAAGGTCAGTGGCGACATGCAAAATAAGGTCAGTCACATGCAAAATAAGGTCAGTGGCGACATGCAAAATAAGGTCAGTCACATGCAAAATAAGGTCAGTCACATGCAAAATAAGGTCAGTGGCGACATGCAAAATAAGGTCAGTCGCATGCAAAATAAGGTCAGTCACATGCAAAATAAGGTCAGTCACATGCAAAATAAGGTCAGTCACATGCAAAATAAGGTCAGTCACATGCAAAATAAGGTCAGTGGCGACATGCAAAATAAGGTCAGTCACATGCAAAATAAGGTCAGTCACATGCAAAATAAGGTCAGTCACATGCAAAATAAGGTCAGTGGCGACATGCAAAATAAGATCAGTCACATGCAAAATAAGGTCAGTCACATGCAAAATAAGGTCAGTGGCGACATGCAAAATAAGGTCAGTCACATGCAAAATAAGGTCAGTCGCTAGCAAAATAAGGTCAGTCACATGCAAAATAAGGTCAGTCACATGCAAAATAAGGTCTGTGGCGACATGCAAAATAAGGTCAGTCACATGCAAAATAAGGTCAGTCGCATGCAAAATAAGGTCAGCAGTCACATGCAAAATAAGGTCAGTCACATGCAAAATAAGGTCAGTGGCGACATGCAAAATAAGGTCAGTCACATGCAAAATAAGGTCAGTCACATGCAAAATAAGGTCAGTGGCGACATGCAAAATAAGGTCAGTCGCATGCAAAATAAGGTCAGTCACATGCAAAATAAGGTAAGTCACATGCAAAATAAGGTCAGTCACATTCAAAATAAAGTCAGTGGCGACATGCAAAATAAGGTCAGTCACATGCAAAATAAGGTCAGTCGCATGCAAAATAAGGTCAGTCGCTAGCAAAATAATCTATAAGGTCAGTGGCGCAAAGAAAAAAGTTGGATTTGAAGTAAATATTTGGATTTATACACAGACTGTTAATATTCTAGATGCGACCAATCACCTCGTAATGGTAATAATCGTCTCATTGTATTTTGTTGAAACATCTTCAGCTTTAGGATATAGATAAGGAATCTCGAACATGAAATTACTATATAGGAAAGATATTTTAAATTTATTGTTGATAAGAGAAAGAGTTGGATTTGTAATTGAAATATGGATTTGGATTTATGCGCGGACTGATAATAATATTCTTCATGCGACTGACTTTCATAATCAAGATAATCATGATTATCTTTTGATTGAAACATCTTAAGACTTAGGATATAGATAAGGAATTTTACTGTTGAAAGTAGGCTACTATATACAGGAAAGATATTTTGAATTTCGTTTTCATAAGAAAAAGAGTTGGATTTGGAATTGAAGTATAGATTCGGATTTATGCGCGGACTGACCTTATTTTGCATGTCGCGACTGACCTTATTTTGCATGTGACTGACCTTATTTTGCATGTCGCCACAGACCTTATTTTGCATGTGACTGACCTTATTTTGCATGTCATCGCACCAACCCTCCTCGGTTATAGCCATTCCCCCATTCATAATGTTATTTTTCCATATCAAATTAACGTACTGAACAACATTTATCGTATACCCAAGTAGAAGTAGGCCTAATGCTGTTATAGGTAGAATTACCGATTTTGAAGACATGCGAAAACTACTTGAAGATCTAGAAAATGAATGACCTGAAAAGTACCCAAGTGCGAAATCGAACGTAGTTTGATGAAGTATCGATTAAGATCAGGCTTCACTGACGTGTTAGTCCATTGCCCATAAGAGGATTCAAAATTGCAAGGAGCAGGGAGGAGGATCTTTGTGGCCAATGCAAAATGACTACAGCTTGAAATCTAAGACAAACTTTTTAGGCTACGGTAACGTAATCAGTTATGGGAATGGAATGGGAGTGTCTGATCTCAATTCTTATCAGCAAATATAGTTACCAATCAGGGTTTACCGTGAACATGCCAAAAGTTATGGCGATTATGCCGATTATAATTGGTTTATGGTTAGGGTATCTTGAGAACGGTATAGATTAATGAATGCTGCTACGATACCCTAACTCTAAACGAATTATAAACACCATAAAATTTTAGATAATCATGGGGAATCCTGATTGGCCAGGGACATGTTTTTGTGGTTGAGAAAGTAGACTAGATCAGATATGGATTTTGTGTGGGGAGTGACCTTACTGTGCACATGCCAACGTCTGCTCCTATTGAAGAGTTGCAGCGTATTCAGGTATGGGATATAGATTTGAATGCCCATATCGAAAAAGCCAAAGTTTGGACTCTATCCTTAATTCCTTATATTGTGCACACAGTCGCACCACCCCTGGAGATTTGAGATTTATGTTAACTGAAACGGTATGTAGGTATCGATTGCATGAGTTGTTTTCTTATACTGCATCACCTCCGGGTTCATTACAAACCTCGTTGATTTGTGACATTTTTTTCTTATTTCCCATTTGTAGGCCTATTTGATTTTTGCTTCGTAACATATTATACACCTGGTCGGTTGATATGTAGCCTACATTGTACATGTGTAGGTACAAAAATTGTGTTTGAACCCATGATATATTTCTCTGATGATGAATTCTTGAACCTTTGTCAAATTTTTGATGTAGTGTCAGTCAACTCTACTCACGACACCAATATTATGATGTAGGCCTATAACCCACAATTTGAGAAGCCTCGATAGTTAGGATGATGCGAATGACTGTCTGTCCTGAATATCATTGTTGGTCCAAGGTCTGGTGCATTTTGTTTTCAATTAGTGACAATCTTACCTATAATGAAGTTTATTATAGAAATTCGCTTAGTTTTGAAATGTGTAAGCCGGATATAAAAGTCATTGATGTATCGTTACTAGCCTACATTCTGTGGAATATTATAATTAATTCTTTCAAGGTATTCATGGTGTGCTTTGCATCATTCCCATGTTTAGCTTGATCATATTTTCAAAATGTATTTCAGTTGTTAGAAATGTGCCTGTGCTGTCCGGTGAAACTTTTTGGTACCTCGGTACAATTGAATTCACAACAGTCTCATAATTTTTTTGATATTGGTGTTTTAGTTGACTCATTGGGCAGACTATGACGAGCTTGGTGGTGTTGGTGTACTGTTAATATTTCCTAGGATGCTCCTCCAAAGCCAGTTTGTGAAAAACTAGGCCTACCGTATATGTTTTTTTCATTTGATGTGCATATTGCAGCGAATTCGTCTTTCTTAAGACATGAGCATCGAATCTGCACACCGGAGAATTAGTCACTAATGGCTATAGGTTCTGTTCTATTACAGAATACAAAGTGTAGTAAACACACACTTATGTTGTGTTGAAATAATATTCCCATTGCACCACATTGCTGCTCCTAAGTACCGTATGATACAGGATCTTTGAAATTCAACAGCTCCCTTTTTCAGAATAAAGCGAATAAATAGATTTTCATAACTACAGGTAACAGTAATGCTGCAATCATGTAATTTTTTATTACCGTTCTCAGTTCAATTCCCCATAGAATTTTGTTAGCACATGATGCTTTATGTTCGGATTCAACAACATGTCAAATATAGCCAATATTTATGACTCACATACATTCAGTATATGACTGCCTACCTAATTTCACAACTGCTGAGCGTTACCGTCCTCGTACATGAATGCAATCTTGTTCATAATATAGCAGTACCGGTAACCAGTAATTCTCGGCATTTATAATGTACCGGTAACTAATCATCATAAGTGCAACCCTTCCAAGCTGGAAGTATTTCACTTTGACATAAAAATTTCATGTTCCATGCTTTAGGCATATGGTAGTAATGAGCCAGTATTGATTATGAGCATGTCTTTGACTTTTCATAATTGCTTTCTCTTTGGTATTACATGCTGATAACTTCCTTACACTTCAGTTTTACGTGTGCCTGAGAAATTTCCATGCCTAAGGATGTATTGTCGAAATTTAACACTATGTATGAATGTGTGCCAAGGTTCAGTCGAAGTCGGTACGATAAAACAGACTAATGCAGACTTGTTACTATTTTTGTATGATATGTACATATTTGTACTGTGTACAGCATGCCCTGATTCTATTCTTGTCGCACGATGCAAAAATCACAGATTTCCCATTGCTGTAGATTTGATACGTTGTGGAGTTACTGCTTTTAGTATAACTTGGTGACATCGGAAACTGTTGGCGTTGTAGCTTGCGTGGTGATTTAGTATTAAGTAAATTGGGCTTAGTCGTTTATTTTGTATATATCATATATACATTTCACTTATTTACTTTTATAAAGTTTGACTTTCATATAATAAGCCAACCAAGTAAGGGCAACAGTAGCAGTAGAAAAGCTGATGCTTGTTGGCTTCACAATTCGCCAGGTGGCATCAGTAGCAATTGTAGTGGTAGATATTTCTATGGAGACTATGTGTAAAAAGTTGAACATGGATTATTTTGATTGTTCAAATGAACATAATATGGTTGGTTGTGAGGATATATTGTAATAGAGGTCATGAAGTATAAACTTCTTGAATGTCTTCAAACTATCAAGGGAATAGCGTATATACTAATTTGTTGCATTCCTACCGAAATTTCTGCATCAAAACTAATCATTTCTAATCATTGTGATTTATTACCAATGGAAAGGAAAACTATCTCACTTGGTAACTATCCACCAGAATCATAATACCGTATATCAAAGCGGATGGTGCCTGGAAATTGTGAATCTTCTTACGAAAAGCAGAATTTAATCACCAACCATAAATCGGATGCTAGTTGTAAACTAGTAAATGATCAACTTTGGTCTTGTGTGTTATGATTCAAACCCAATAATGATTTGAACCCAATGGTGTGATTGTTCTTGTTGGGCTTGCCTTTTCCTGGGACTAACTCTAAGGTTTTAGGAGAATGGAATTTTATATCTCTTTAGAATAAGCCTGTTTACCGTCGGCATCCCATATAATAGCCATGGTGGCTATTAGGTAATGGTTCAGTTTATTGTAATTCCAATCACTGTGGTCTACAGGTCACCAGGACCGATGAGTCAAGTAGATTGAACAGAATGAATTTGATGATATTTATGGTGGCTATAACATTGAATGATCCTATGATATGTGTGCTGTTTGTTCTATTCCGATGAGGGTTGATAAGAAATCAATTTCTCTAACTTGTGGGTCCAACATTAGAGCTGCATTTCCGCCACAATTTCGCAATATTACCATAGAATTATGCAGATTCAGTTGTGCAAATTCCAAAGACCATTGCTTTTCTTTGAACTCTTGCATAATATTACGGGTTCTGCCACGTTAAAGCAAGTGTCATAGGATGACGCTTGGTTTTTTCAACTGTCATTGTATTACCAGTAAGAGTAGATAGTTTCCCTCATATTGTCATTGTGGTGAGTAATATAAACATTGCCAGTGATGATATTCAAGCCCTTATTGTTATAATATTAACTTCAGTTGCCACCTTCCACACTATTGTAGAGTCATCTATTGCTAATGTGTTATTTCATATTATTTCAACTATGTTTAATATTAGAAGAGTTCTGATTTAAATGGAAAGAACATTTGCAAAAGCCATAGGCGGCCACTGGTCAGTAAATAGACTAGCTCCCTAGTAGTATCCTACTTCGGGCCACATAGTCTGCACTATCTAGGTGAATGCTTTTTTAGTGTTGGTGAATTTTCTCTAGCTTCTATATCAGGTACCTAAGGTAGATCTATAATGGTTTGGAAGTTTTGTATCGCCATGATATTATTAGTCATGGTTTGTGAGGTAGGCCTATGCTGAGATCCACTGGATAATGGTAATTATGTTTTAATTAGATTGTTGTCGAAAAGAGCAAAAGATCAATATACTAGTTACAGCTACAAGGTATTTGTGAGGTTTCTATCAGTAAGGTCAGTGATCCACTGCTAAGGGTAGGGGCAACATTCTGGAACCTGCTTGCTTTTTCAAGAACTGCTGGTTGCTATGTATCCTAACACAAACGATTTGTTTTGATCTTTCCTTATCTTCTATAGATCCACCATAGTAACAATAGTAAATATATCTTGCGGTGTTGTAATATTGAGACGTGTGCCTTATATTGGAAGAATAGTATCATTGTGCTCTGTCAAACTCTGCACATGATGGCAGAGGACGTGGAAATTGCTCCAAATAATGATCCGAATGATAACCAGCCGAAAAGCGAAAATGAACGAACCTTGTCCAATGTGAAAAATGATGGGCGGAGGTTTGAGGAGACCAGGTAATGATTGTTAGAGTATGCTATTATGCATATTGCATGACGTTCCAATAACACAGGGCTGTTCAAAAAAAAACTTTTTTCCGGAATCTAGCTGGCTACGTGATTAAATCGTTAAGTTGCCTTAAAAAACAACGCACACCAAATTTGAATTCATTCCAACCAATAAAACAAATCTGACTCAATTCCAACCAGTAGAAGCTGAGTTATTTGAGTTGTTTTATGATAATTCTTTTATTATCCACCGATCAATGAAAATATCCGAATTATCACAGAAAAACTCAAATAACTCAGCTTCTACTGGTTGGAATTGAGTCAGATTTGTTTTGCATCGTCTTTGAAGACAGCGCAACAATTTCATAGGATTGACAGAAAAATTTGAAAAACATTTTTTTTGCATTTTTGGGTAAACTCAATATTTTCAAACTCTACGAAATCAGCGATTATTGGTTGGAATGAATCCAAATTTGGTGTGCGTTTTTTTTCAATGCAACCTAACGATTTAATCACGGGGCCAGCAAGATACGGGAAAAAAAGTTTTTTTGAACAGCCCTACTGTATAATTTATGGAGATGTCATACCTGGGTTTGGGCCTGATTTATCAAACTCGTGGGTCTGGTTTAGTCTGGTCATTACTTTGAGAAGTGGACCCTGTCTAAACATCAATTTTTCTATTAAATATAATATTGTGTTTACCCTATGGATTCGAGGCTAACAAAACACTATCTGCAGTGACATGGCCCTTATGCCTTGGTAGGTGGCAAGCTCCCAATGAGTCATAATGTTGCACCTATGTTGTCACAGGGTCGGAGTCGTAGGCTCCAGTAAATTCCCAGCATGCTCATTATCTAGTGTCACTGTTGACGACAACACATAGGCTATTTCATGATGGAGGCATGTTGTGGGCGTGGCTCTGACGTTTGATTTGGAATGGTGCAATACAAGTTGAATGTTTGATTAGTCACTGTCACGTTTGACCAGAATCTTGCCTATGAATTCAATTTTAACAGATTCTCGTGACCACACTAATTCTTGTAGCTGGCCTACCATATCGGTTTCAAACACATTTATTTATTGATCTCTTGAAATTATTCAGATGCATGAAGTTGATTTTTATGCAATATATTACTGCTTATAATTATGGTAGATACCACCTGTCCTCTTTTTATAGCTTTGAGAGTTAGGCGACTGTGCAAAGACAACTAAAAATTGTCATAATAGATGTGAAAACTGGATTTTGACAGATATGAAAGAAATTTAGCAGGGAAATTACACAGTAAATTGTAAAAAGTATCCTTTCGGATCTCAAAATATGGTAACCTTACTTATATCGAAACATCACACCCTGATTATTACCAAGTTGATGGTATCCTTTTCATGTTGTACTCAAGTATTCAGTAGCAATTTCTATTAGGCCTATTTCTCAGTCTTGACTCTCGATATTTGTTTCAGGAGAAATGAGAGGCATATTCTGTTCCATTTTTTTACCATGTTTAGCATCAGCTTCGTCTTCGGAATCATCCTGATCCACCTCAGCCTGTGGATGAACGTAAGTTTTGAAGTGCGTGTAATTTGTAATATTATTATGGCAATAAAAATTGCTTTGTGCTACATGCTGTGCTACCGCGAAATTTACCATATTTATAAAGTGACTTATGTGCTTGCATTGTGTGAGGCTTACTCACATTCTGCAAATTGTTATATCAGTGGTTTTTACCTTTATTAACCCGGTGAACCCTTACGCTAATCTACAAGCCGTCGCAGAACCCCAAATATTCTCTGGGTACCCAATAAAAACAAAAAATCAACCGTAATACACATCTAATACAAAACTACAGGTTACTGGTGCACCGAATGAACTGTACATTAACAGAGTGTTAAAAGATCAAAATCCTTGAAATATAATTTTCACACATAACGAAAACATATGAACATTTCTTGCAAATCAGTGTGACTTATGTTCCCTGTCCTATAACAGCTCAAAAATGTGAGGCTTCACCTTGAAAAGGGTCATCGTACTGTTAGGTCAAGACATGCCAGCATGATACCAATTGCTCAATTACAAATTATCTATTTAATATTGGAGGTATAATTGGCAATTCAGAAGTACGGGGTTTCAGGTACAAACCCAAACCTTCCCAGTTACGCCTCTGCACACGACGTGTACAAACCCAAACCTCCCCTATAAACTACAAAGCCACCACAACAGTCGCAATTTGACTACAGATTGAGCCTACTCGCCTAATGATGACCAAGACGGACGTATCATTACAAATCATATATTTGAGTCGAGTGTTAATCTGGACCACTAGGGAACCCCTGAGACTGGCTCAGGGATCACGTTGTGTTGCTTAAGACGCCGGTTCAGAAACAGTGTGTTTTGTGTTACATCATTATCCTAATCCCCAAGACAGTAGTTCTCAAACTGGGGAAAAAAGTTTTAACCACTGTCCTAGGATTAGTGGGATATCATATACACATATTTATGCAATCTTATATGCCTGATGTGTGGCCGGATCTTGCCACTTTGTTTGCCCACCATTGAACTGAAACGAAGTACAGAAGGAAAAATTGCAAGAATGACAGTCACTGATGCATTGTTGTGTGTGATCATTGTGACGTACAGATGTGATAAGGGAAAGATTTTACAAAGGTGTCCTAGACCAGCGGTTCTCGACCTTTTTGACCTCGCGGACCGGTAAAACCGGTGAACCTTCAAAAACGAAAATTCACCCTAAATTTAATTGCGACAAATACATGCAACTTAATTGGTGGCTTTTTGATAGTAGATATTTTTATACGTGGTTCTATCGAACGATGTCTTTTTTGATACTGGTATATGTTATCCGTGATTCTATTGAAAATTCTGTGTAGATATTGAACTCTCTGTTGTGACAGCATACAAAAAATACGTCCCACACATAATGAATTTTAAATTTAATGTTTTATTTCTGTAATTATTGGAAAAGCGTCCAACTTATCTCATTTTGGAATTGAGATATGAAATTATAATATTATGGCGGACCGGCAGCAAACTTGCCAAGGACCGGCGGTTGATAACCACTGTCCTAAACCATGATCAATGATTTTTCAGTCCTACTTTCAAAGTGCATTTTCGCCACCGCCTTTCCAAGAGGAAGTCTTGGAGATGCCAAACGCGCACAACCCCGATGATTCGCATGCCCCTGACGAAGCACCGCTTTGGTATACAAGCATTTACACGCAGGATCCGCGAATTCGGAAGCTGTTCCGGTACCGGTTTTACTATACCGGGGAATATTTCAATGAAGGCGAAAACAATATAACTGTATACGCACATGAAAATGTTTCTTCATACTTTGCCGTGAAATGAATGCGCCGATGCATGACATTCGTCAAATTGAGAATTTTAAGTAATTGACCTTAACTGTATTTTTCGAGATGAAATGTCTTTATTTTAGGTTGGGGGATTTGTCTCCGACTCTCGCACGTTTCTATACTTGTGTGTCCACGTCTGGATTCCGTTACCGATAGAGCCTTCTTTATGATATGCATTGAAGTTTCGTTGAATAATCTATTACTTTTGTTCTTTCTTAGCTTTCATCACAATATCGTAAGTGGTCGAACCTCGCAACGGGTGAAACATTCGGGTTTCAGCCCGTATACACAAATTGTTCATTCATAAAACTACACAACTTTGACGTCAAGGAAAGGTGTTAGCTTGCCTATTCTGAATTTGTCCGCTCGTAATACAACTCCACTGATTTGAGACGGACTTTTCTCATCAACTTTTCCGAATTGGATTCGCGCAAAAGTTTCAGCACGTAGCAAAATTTAATTTATATCTCGCCACTAAACTTGGAGGATCATAATTCGTCCAGCTGTGCTCTTCTTTTTAAAATATTTGCCGCCCCAACCCGCTGAATTGCGGGTGCGTTTGTCTTCGATAAAGCCGTTCCAATCAGTTTTTCGGTGAGTCGACTGTGTACCGTTATCGAATGAATTGACAATTACAATTTTATTCCTTTTAATGGACCTTCCGGAGTATCTTTTTGCTTGAATAGTGTGTTGAGAACCTCTTTATTATACGCGTTGTGATACTTGATCAAGTATTTGGTACGTTTTTAACAAAAGGTCTGTTCCAAAAACAATTGGCAGTAATGGTGCAAATTCGTTTATTTTTCTGGTACTTGTAAATCACTTGCGGCGTATGTTTTGGTTCTGTCGTGTGGATTTCTGCTTTCTTGATGCAGAGACGGGTTGTTAATTGAAGACTGTACACAAAATATGTTTGTTCACCAAATTCTGACTAGGATCTATACCGGATGTCTGTCAGCTCAGTGTTCCCGGACTGACGTACAATAGGAAATTGGGCATTGTAATGTTTATAGAATTTATTTTTGATGTTATGTGTACCCGTCTTGTTCCCAGCGCGCACGATTTCCTAATTTTTGTGCTTTTTCCCGAATTTGGAGCCCGAAATCCAACAATTTCCGGGGAAATCTGCCATAATTTTTCTGAGTTGCGAAACATTAACGCATCATGAAATAAAGAGTATTTTCGAAACACCAGTGCATTTCGCTGGCGCTTTATTTGTTGCAGCAGACCGTCTGATTTTTGAGAAGTACGGAAAATTACATCGCGACTGGCGTCGGCAATGGCCGTCTGGCTGTTTTGCTTGAGATATTGTACTTTTGTTAATTTAAAACAGCATGCACCCGTGCTAGTTAGAATGCTGCGCAGTGCAATCGCACATGCACTTTCCCTCGAGACCGGACTTATTCTATGACCAAAAGCAAAGCCAGAACTAATTTGTCAGCCGCTGAGGTTTGGGAGTCGAGATACGCTAATTCGTCCTGGACAATTGAACATGGATGTGTTGGTGCTGGATTCCGGCAGGTCGCCTCTGCTTACTAAAAAAGGTGGGCGCCTTCGCGAATCTCGGGTTGATAACCGCCGATGTATACCAGAAAAGCTCTGTGGCCCACTGAAAACAACGACAAAGCTCGCAGGTATATAACCTCGGTTTTGTAACGACGATCTTTCATGTCAACGTCTTTGGCATCGCATGGTGCGCCAGGAAAACAGCAACCTCCGTCAACTTTTCACAACTTTTCAAGTCATCAAATATTCTAAAGCATTTCGACCCTCTCCGCCGTACAAGAAACGACCACGTAATCAATAGCTATCATTTATCTACCTGATGCCATTTACGATTTTGATATGGTTATTATTCCATCAGCAGCAAGATTGCAGATAAAACAGCTTGGACAATGGACATACCCGTAACTACCGCCATAATATGGTTTTGACTAGTGCCATATAATAACATTCCAGCCAGTAGACCTACGCGTCTATTTATCTCATTGCGTGAAACAAGCTGAGCAGTAGGCTATATGACACATATGCTTGAATACGGGAATGTAAATAGAAATAAGCCAATTAGCAGTTTAGCACCAATCCTTGGCGCATTAGGCCGTGTTATTTTTGGCATATACCAAATATAGCTTATTTTTGGCGTTTTTCAGATTTTATTTTTGTCAGTGCTGGCATCGCCAGGAATTCGTATTTGTATACTCAAATAACGATGTACCAATTCAAAATCGTTGCTGACACGTTTGAATCACAGCCCTTCAATCCAGGGCTTTGTAGCAGTCGTAAATTTGAAACGGCTCCGGAGTTCTTTTCTATGATGAATTAGCTCCGGAGCTCATTGATACGACTGCTCCGGCTCCGGCAACTACGGTTCTTCTGTAGCCGTCGCAAGGAACCATCGTTTTGTGGGGGTATGCAAAGTCCTGTGACGTAATGGTTACTTCATGTAGTCTGTCGATGACGTCATACCCGCACGAGAACGCAATTTACTCCATGTCATTGCATGTACACATGATATGATACAGCATTGAAACAGTGACGTGATGTTTTAATACCGGTACTGCGCAGGGTTGTAATGACTCGAGTCAGACTCGAGTCACGATTTTTTTGTGACTCGACTTGGCTCGAGTCATTTTCTTGAAATGGGAAAATGACTCGAGTCAATATTTGGATTGACTCGACTTGTACTCGAGTCATTACGCATGACTCGATCCAAGTCATTGACTCGGCTTATTTTATATGACTTGAAGATGAAGAAATTTGCGAATCGTAATGGTTAGATCAATGCATCTGATGGATTCTGCCGACATCGCTATTTGTTGCACTCGTCTGATATCAGATATGCCGCCGTAAAAAGAACAGACAATGGTACATAGTAGCAATGCATATTGAATTGTACAAAATCATCCTGTGAGAGGGAATAGATCCTCCGCAGTAGCCTACTCAAGACTTTTCAATTATACAAGCAAACAGTCGAAGCAAAGTTCCATTAGAGCCAATGAATTGACTCAGATGGTCAAGTACTTGGAAGAGACTGTACGCTCATTCGTAGATTTGAAGGTGGTTATTCTTTGCATTTTTGAGCGACTAGAAAGAATGAGTATCCAATGCTCTTCACTGTGGTTCAAAGATGCTTGTCAATTCCTGCATATAGTGCGCCAGTGGAACGTGTATTCAGTAGATGTGGATTTATTTTAAGGCGATGCCGCTTTAATATATCCGAGGATCTCTTTTCCACTTTAGTAGGCTATTTTTGAAGTGTAACTCATTGATTTGATCTGCTGTCTGTGAAAACACACAATACCCCCCGTCCATTTGACGTTTTGTTAGGTATGCGCATTGTGCACATGAGTACTTATGAATGGCTAATGTTGTGTGATGTTTGTACAATAGGGCTGTTCAAAAATAATTTCTTTTTTATTCTATTTGGTAGCTTTGATAAAATTATTATCTTGCCTAAAAAGAACACCGAATCTGGCTTAATTTTAAAAAAAGTAGAATCAATGATATGAGAGGAGAAATTTTGGATTTCAAAATAAATGGAGTATTTTTAGATGGAAATTCTTTCATATAATATAACTACATACTATAGTAGTAAGCCGACTATTTTTTCATATCCAAAATATTCCACTCTAATAACTTCGCTTCTTCTTGTTGGAATTGAGCCAAATTTGCTATGAATCATATTTTTCACAATCTAACAATATCATGAGGTAGCCGGTAAAATTCGAAAGTCTCTATTTGTAATTATTCCAAAAAATTTTTCTCATAGCATTGCTCTCTACGGGTTGGAATTGAGCCAAATTGAAGTACTTTTAGGCAATCTAACAATTTTAACAAGTAGTCTCCTTCTTAAGATTTTGTCCTTTTTTGAGAATTTTTGGTAAATGTAGGGCAAATTCGACTAAGATACAATAAATCAACACTGAAGTAAAGCTCCAGCGGCTATTTCGGGAGCTGAGCAGGATAGTTGACTTTTTCTTTAGTCAACCTTTTTTTAGTCAACCACCTGATAGCGTGAAAGAAAAACTGTACCTCTACAGAAACATGCATCTGTTGATTCTCTATCAGCTGGCATCTAGACGTGAATTCGTTGGTTCTCTATCAGATAGTATATGTTGACGTGAATTCGTTGGTTCTCTATAAGCTATTTGTGAGCTGTCGTCGATGTGCTCGTAAGAAAAACTGAATGCTGGTATTTGTGATGTATCAGACTGACAAGACATATATTTGATTTTATGTTCTAAGATTAGTAAAGTTGTTATCATATTGGCGGTCTGTCTCGTCTATCTGTAGCATCGGTAAATGAGGCCAGGAACTGTCCGTTATCTGCCTAAATACACATGTGCCAAGACTCAGATTGGGACAAAAGAACTATGTTTGGCAAGCAAGGAATTCGATATCACCCAAGCAGGATTGAAAACATAAGTCGAACATGACTTCAATACTGTGACTTGGACTCGACTCGAGTCATAACACTATGACTCGGACTTGACCCTTTAAACGGTGACTTGGACTCGGACTCGACTCGATGATGAATTGAAAATGACTCGACTTGACTCGAGTCAAAACCACAAAAGTAAGATTGACTCGTGACTCGGAACAGTGTGACTTGGTTACAACCCTGGTACTGCGCTCATTAATATCAAGCCATACAGTCCAATTTAATCTTGAAATGGTGCGATTTGTTCAGATGTAACTGCAGAAATGAACGCATGTCGCGCCCTATCAGCAGAAAACCACTTTGTACCAAATATACCCAATGGCTTTACATTCGATATTGGTGCACTCGTTACCAGTCCGTCCATCGTCGATCAAGTTTAGTGGAGTAGATAAGGTTCAGGTTCTCCTTCAAACGAATCGAACACACTCGAAATCAGTGCCACTGACAATCTGGTGGTGCATCAATATTTGAGAACTTAATTCAACGTCGTGCACTGTACAAGTAAGTAGCCAATTTTACTGCAAGCTCGCAAGTGACATTGCGCGACAATTCAACACTACGAGTGTATTAGCACACAAGAATGAATACACAAAATTAATGATTAGAAATTGGAAAGCGCGCATGCGCATCCGATCTAGGGTTGCATTTAATACAAACGGTCTTTTAAAACACTTTGTTTAAAACATGTTTTAAACAGTGTTTTTTAAAAAAATGTGTTTCTTTTAAGCTGTAAAATTATGCCACAATTGTGTCAATACTTTACAAAAAACATGTTATATGAGCCTACGGACAATCACCACCCGATGTAGCCGACTGTTTTAAACATGTTTGTTTTACAATGATTTTTATTTTAAATACAGCCCAAATACAATCACTATAATTGCCCTCTTATATTCAAAACCAGGGCATGGTTCGGACACCGCATTGACTAGCTCGCATCGCGGCAATTGTAGGCTATGCGGACTATAATAGCGATCTGGGCTGCTTCGGTGCATTTCTCTATTTACGTTCGCAAATCGTTATTGGAGTAAACGATCGTGCGCTTTGAATGAATTTCAATTCATAGGCAAAAACAATAACACAATATTCAAATTGGCGCGACGATTAAAAAACTATCAACGAAGAACGTGCATTTGCTCGTCCAATTCAGAAGGGATACAATGTTTCTCGGCATGTGGCTTGCGAGCCGCTAAATCAACATGTGCACTGTGCAGCAATCGCATGGTTATATCCTATCCTTTTTCGAACCACGCTGTGCTGATTACGAATTTGAGGGTATACCTATAATACAGTAATTACGGAGTAAGCGCGGCAAATCCAGCCTACCCAGGTTTGGTGCATGTGTAATGTGTATAAACAATTAAGCATGGTTACTGATTAGTTACAAAAGGCGGTACCAACGAGGCAACAACTCTCAATTTTGTGAACGGTTATCGTAAAATTATCTGAATTCAGTCATCAGTGAAAGCATAGCATCTTATGAAATACATCAGAGCCGGAGCCACTGTTCATAGAACCGACTCCAGCTCCGGCCCCTCTTGAATTGTATGTTGAGCTCCAGCTCCGGCTCCGCTAAAAATGCACGGCTCCGGCTCCAAATCCCTGCTTCAATGGCTAACCAATGGTTAGAAATCACGACTGGCTTTAATATTCAATTCAATATGAAAAAATATCCAACGGGCAAATAAAAAGACAATAAAGTACTGAATGTTTGCAGGCCTGTGTATGGTAGGCAAGGCATTGATGGGGTTACTTCTTGACTGAGGCATTTTGCGCTGTGTTAATGTGCATGCTGAATTGTTCATTGATGAAACTATATCGCTATTGTCTAGGGTTACCATCTTTTAGAATCGGGAAGGTTGGTTTACCGAAATTGAAAACAACTGTTTTTAAAATAATTACTGGAAATCATGTTGACTAAAAAAAAGGTCGTCACTTTGACTCGACTCCCGAATAACCCACTTTTTAACTACATGGTATTGGCTAAAAAAACATTTGGCAAAGGGGGACATTTCTTCAAAAAAGAGGACAAATCCTCGTAAAGGACGACGTATGGTAACCCTGCTATTGTCCAACGAGATTGCACGATATCCTGACGTTTTCATTACAAGTTGAAGGTAAATGGAATTATAAACGAGTCGGCTTAAATGCAGCATGGGTCGCGCGTGTCGGCTTCCTGATGTAACAAAAGTGCACGAGAGGTGACAATAGGAAAATTCCTTGGCATTGAGCTACATCCCTCTAATTCAGGGGTGGGCAACATACGGCCCGCGGGCCGGATCCGGCCCGCGGACAGTTTTCCGTTCTACATGATAATGTGACCCGCGGCCCCAGTCTACAGAGATTCCCCACTGCTCGCTTACATACGTCAAATTTTAGTGACTGTATGTTATATACACAATACATGTATGCGCAATTTAGGGTTGTTCAGAATTGATCGACTTTCAAAATGTCGTGGTTTTCAGTCCGATTCCCGTGCCTTATACCATAAAAACATATTCTAGGTACTTTTTTTCGTAATTCATCCCTTGCATCCGTGTGCACATTGAGCTGGAAGAATATCGGCTAAAAATAGGGGATTCCCCTAAAATTTGAGTGTCGCTATTCGGACTAGGCTAGTAAAACGTCATATATAAGCTGGTTTTATGTAGCTATTGCGGTTGGAGTGCTACATAACCTCACTATAGAAAGTATTGTCAGTTCAGGACACCATTTTCATGTCCCACACTGCCTTAGAACTCCTCAAAACTGCCTAGGACTGATAGTCATTTTGTTGGATCACCTATCCTACACTCCTCAACCCTACCCGAGATTGTTCATCAATTGCCGGGATCACCACGTGCAAGAATACAACTGTAAACAAAAAGGCAAAGAAACAGACCAACTTGGCAAATACTACTTAAATCAGGTCCGGATGAAATGGTTGCTTTAGAGAAATCGGCATATCTGTTCCCGTTATCTTCCACGGCTTGTAAGAGGCTCGCTCGCTGTTCTTTGTCATCTGTTTTGAAGACATCAAAGTCGGTATTCAATTTCACCAAACGCTCTGCTGCGCCGTTAACTATTTCAACGCTACTCACAAATTCTTGAGCAGTCACGAAGTGCGAATCAGTATGCCATTCCGAAACTGGAAGACTAAACCAATCATGTTCGACTTGTATAGCATTGGATAGAAACCATGATTCCGGTTCAATTAAAGCAACCATACTCATTGACTCAGAGACAGAGTCAGAGATTAGACTCAGAGGTATAGCCTACCTCTGCGAAATTGTTCAAGGATTGGCATTTGCAGCAATTTAGCAGTCATCGCTTCCTTCACTTTGTCAGGAATCTTTGGTTTAGCCGAGAACATTGTTGATACCACCGTTTCCTCGGTGAGATGCCAATGATGTTCTCGCATCTTTTTATATGCCACATCAGCGACTGTGAAATCGCACAATGAAAAGTCTGTCATGCCATGAAGGAATTTGAGATCAATATACTGTGCGGTCACATGCATTATCAGTTTTCAACCAAGCTGGGACATAAAACAGGGCAACTTTCTAATGAACTCTTCAGAATATCCCATTTGCTCTCTCCACATGAACATTTTTGACAGTACAGCACTTGACTCATCCATCCAGTGGTATTAGTAGCACCAGGCTTGCGAAAACGATTATCAATATATTGGGCAGCTACAATCGCCAAGGTGCCTGTTGCACATTATCTGTAGTCATTTATTATCAAGACTTCTTTCTGCTTTCCATTATATGGCTTCATCAGTGGAACTATTTCTTGCTTAGCTTCATCAGCTTTGATCGCCAACCAGCTGCATTCATCAAACTGAAGTGTTTTAGAGCTTCTTAATTGATCAATATCTTTCCACTTCTTGGAAGGTATTAAAATCTGTGTTTTCAGGGCCTGTGGTCGCAGATCCAAACACACTTCACTTCAGACCTCCCCGGATGACTAGTTCATAAATGTGATGGCAACAAGCAGAAGTAGAAAGTAGAAAACTTTCCTGTTTATCAATTCTTCGAGTAACAGAACCGCACCTTTATTTTTTCCATTGTTTGAGGGTGTTGTGTCAAACACAAGAGCTCTGACATTATTTGTTAAATTATAAAGTTCCAGCAGTTCAAATGACAGATCAGCCTGTGCTTTTCCTGTAGCATTCTCCAGAGTTCGATTGCCAAGAAGTTTGCCTTTCTCAAATGCGTTGGAATACGCATACTATGCCAGCACTGCCAAGGCCTCAAATTTCCCTCCGAAACGACTTCTATTGAGCTTTGCATCCCAGTGCAATGCAATGTGCCAAGTTGATCTGTTTCTTTGCCTTTTTGTTTCGTTTCCTTTGAACAATGTGATGTTTATAATGTGGCTGTGAGTGAATGATACATTTACAGTTGTATTCTTGCACGTGATGATCCCGGCAATTGATGAACAATCTCGGGTAGGGTTGAGGAGTGTAGGATAGGTGCTCCAACAAAATGACTATCAGTCCTAGGCAGTTTTAAGGAGTTCTAAGGCAGTGTGGGACATGAAAATGGTGTCCTGAACTGACAATACTTTCTATAGTGAGGTTATGTAGCACTCCAACCGCAATAGCTACATAAAACCAGCTTATATATGACGTTTTACTAGCCTAGTCCGAATAGCGACACTCAAATTTTAGGGGAATCCCCTATTTTTAGCCGATATTGTTTCAGCTCAATGTGCACACGGATGCAAGGGATGAATTACGAAAAAAAGTACCTAGAATATGTTTTTATGGTATAAGGCGCTGGAATCGGACTGAAAACCACGACATTTTGAAAGTCGATCAATTCTGAACAACCCTAATGCGCATGCGCAGCGAGCGAGGGTGGAGCTTACGCGTAAGTTCGTCGAAGCGAGAAGACTTGCATTATCGGCATTTACGATGTAGTCAACCCTAATGTCATTTGTGGTAATCATGGTGTTTGTCGACTACAATGGCCATTTACACCAGGCCGATATTTCTTATTTTTGATTCCGTAACCGTCGACTTGTAGCACGGCACACTGCTAGGCTTTTGTAAGACAGCGCTTATGCCAGGGGTCGCCAACTCAAATCGGGTCGCGGGCCACTTTCAAATTTCGTAGAGGCCGCAGGCCGCATGAATTCAATATCGAGATAGAACAGGCCACACAGTTGAACAACCTCGATATCTCGTAACCTACTAAAGTCTAATGAATTGATATCTTGGTAAGTTCGGGTACCGGGCTCATCGAACACCTTGAAATCTTAATTAAGGATTGCACCGTGTGTTAATTGATCAGAGAGAAGCAGACATGGCGGCGCCTGTATGACGATGCTGTTCTCAAATCCACATCGACTTCGTCATTATTGACGAGAAATGGCTTCGAAGTTACATTGCATGCTGTCGTTAAAATACATTCATTAAATACGATTTATTCCTTGTATATGTGGATAAATAGGCGAATAATGTATCGATTCAATAATCCGGCCCGCCAAGTACTTAATTTTCCTATATCCGGCCCGCCAACTGGAGAAGTTGCCCGCCCCTGCTCTAATTGCTAGATATCATTTGCTACCAGGGTTGATCGATCAACAGTATATCGTAAAGACAGATTTCAGTACTCGACTATTTTGCCGTGACTTGACGCTAAGATTTTCATTCTCATTACATAGATCCCTTTGACGGTAGGCCAGGGCCTTCCGAAGGCTTCACGGGCCTCAATGTAGGAATTTAGCGTTACACACTTGTTTTGTCGCTTCATGCAGACTCATTTCAATACTTGTTTGTGAATGTTTAGTGACTCTCCACCGTGAGCTTACCTGCAATCACACAGCATCAAGAACGAAATACGCTACATGTAGCTAGCCAGCGAATTGTGCTTACTCAACCAGTCTATTAACATCAACGAGATTGATTTAAAGAAGGTATCGTTGTCTGATGTAGAAGGTCAAGCAGGCGTACGGGACCTGTCTTGATTTGATATGCTCACTGTATTGTAGTGTTGGCTAACGCCTACTGTATAACTTGTTTTTGAGGAAGTATCAATAGCAAATATAGACACCGGTTTTTCACTTAGACTACATCACTACATCAATGTGTAGCAATAGTCTGAAGCCTTAAAAAGACATTGTCTGGTCTGGGTCTAACCTAGACCGTTAAGGCTAGGGCTGCATTTAAAGCAGTTGGTTTAGAACATGTTTTAAACAAAGTGTTTTAAACAAAGGCCTTTTTAAAAATATGTTTTTTCAAAGTTGTATAATTATGCCATATTTGTGTAAATACTTTGCAGAAAACATGTTGTATGAGCCTACGGAGGATTACGACCCGATCATATAGCCGACCTATACGATGTGGGCTGGTTAGAACCTTCAAATAGTCGGTTCAACGACTATAGTACGTATAATTCGTCCAAGGAGCTATATTTACCCTATATTTTCAATTGTCAATGCCAATCTACTATGACGTCACAATTGAATATTCGCGACGTCATGGCTTAAAAAACAATAAAAAGCATGTTTAAAACAAGGGCCTTGTTTTAATCATGTTTGTTTTAAATTGATTTTTGTTTTAAATGCAACCCTAGTTATGGCATAAGTATTCCCTAGCGAGTCCTCGTTGAAATTGTTGGCAAAGCGACCGAGGATATTGATTTTATTGAATTATTATAGCATTTGATTGTTCCAGTTGATACATTTGGCGATCATCATCATTTTATTAATGCTTTTATCAAATCAATACACCTCACGATCGCGATATAATGGAAAGATAGGAGGGTGCGTCGGGTGCGATGCGTAAAAA
This sequence comes from Botryllus schlosseri, assembly GCF_051294905.1. NCBI lineage: Eukaryota > Metazoa > Chordata > Ascidiacea > Stolidobranchia > Styelidae > Botryllus > Botryllus schlosseri. The sequence goes on along the minus strand of NC_137247.1, from coordinate 12,246,255 downwards.
GTCAGGCTGTGCTTCAGCATTGTGGTATAATGTGTCAAGTTGTAGGAAATGTAAGGTTGTAATTAGCAATATGACATCACGTGATGTCATAGGTTCGTGTTCGCGTTCACAAATAACCTTTCAAAAAGGTTCGCTTTCACGTCAGGGGTTCTCACCAACCCTGTCTCCTATACAATGTAACATTAATTCTACTCAGGGATATATTTTCGAAGATTCGACCTATGTTGTGGTATTAGTCATTTTGCTTTATACATATCGCAATTTCAAAAGCAGCCTGCAACAATTAACTGCTAAAATTATGCGTCCTCTCGACCAAATCAACTTTTTGAAATCACATTTACTTGAATATTCTCGGACCTTTCATTATCTACGTCTACTTGAAATAGTTTTGACATGGCTTGGAGAATTGATGCTACTATACCTGTAATTGAGCTGGAATTTGCGGTGTTACCTACTCGAGTAGCAACGCTGACTACTTCGACGACATCTGATCATGACTTAACCCTCTCGTGGGCCTTGACTCTGACACCACAGTATATTATATGAGGTATCAGAATAACCCGGTACCTAAATCTTATGACATCAATAAGCCAAGTTTCTCATATTTGTATGTGCGGCGGGCGCACCATTAGCGAAGTGAATGTGTATTTCCACCCGTGATCCACCCCTGATATACGGGTGTAAATATACAGTATAACCAGGGGTCTCCAACACGCGGGCCACATGCGGCCTGTGAAGTCATATTTTGCGGCCCGCGACTTAATTTGAGATTTCGGAAGAGAGCTAAGAAAACCATTTTGAAATGCTGACATTGACTACAGTTTCAGCATATTGTTGTTACTGTTGTTTCAAAATAAGCTATTCTCCTGTGCCAAACATTACTATTCGTCACTAGCTAAAATGGCCGTGGCGATGGCAACAGCATTCCATTGAGGGAGAATCAGCTAATATAAATGGGCATATTGCCTTGACCTGCAACGGCCCAAACACTGCTAAGACCGGGACGCTTAGATAACGACTTAGGGCAGTGATTCTCAAACTGGGGGCGCCCCCTTGTGGTGGCGTGAAAGCATCTGAATTGGGCCCCGGAGCTGCGCTCAACGGAAAATTTTTTCGCGTTGTGCGCGATTTACCTCATATTCAGAGTTTTTGCTCTGTGTATAGTCCTGGGTTCATATTATAGAATTCTCTCATCAACAGTCATAGCCTTACATGACATCAAACTATCCGTTGGGATTACTAGCATTCTGGTTGCATTTTGTGATATGACGATAAGGGGGGCGCGAAATTTTTCAGTATCAGAGACGGGAGCATGTTTGAAAAAGTCTGAGAACCGCAACCACAAGCTTAGGGCTTCCCCACAAGATCAAGCTTTACGTGGAGATGGTCTTTCAGTTAGTAACGGATCTCGCTAGCCCCTATATCGGTTCCTTAGTAGCTGAAAAGCATTTCCAGGTATCGAGCACTGCTCAGAGTTCAACATAAAATGAAATTGATGATAATGATTTTTCATTGCATTGGTATTCCTATAATAAAATATGACTTCTTTTGTGGTCACTATGGCCATCTCCTGTGTTAGGTAGCACAGCGTTGCACTGACGTAGAGTTTTAGAACGTTGGCCCATTTTAAATCGACATTGAATTCATGCGGCCCGAGGCCGCTACGAAATTTGAAAAGTGGCCCGTTTTGAGTTGACTACCCCTGGTATACATAAACACCCAATGCACACGAAACCATGCAGAAACTACCTCCTATTTATACCGCAGTATAAATCAAGTAGGATACAACATTTTATTCCAAGTTATGTATGCACGTAGGAACGTATAGGACAGTGGTTCTTAACCGGGGGTCCGCGAAGCAATTTTAGGGAGTCCGCGAAGTCTCAAAATAGTTGATAAGCAAATTTGTATTTTTTTTAATTCGTAAAATCACGAGGCAGTTTTGCTTCATTACAAGTAAAACTACAAGCTCACATCAACAGAATGGCAGTCTGAGATTAAATATCCTACCGTGCAGACTCATTTTATTTGCTAAACTGCCAATAGCCTACCGGTACAAACATTATCCTGTTTACGGATGTTTTGTTGGGGATTGTGGAAAAAAAATTCGATGAGTAAGGTCAATCACGTTGCCTTTGACATGTTTACAAATATCCATTTTCTCCTTTGATATATATACTGTAACCATTTTTCCACAATAACTTCAAGATAAGCTGTTAGATAGAAATGACCAGGCTTGACGTTATATGTTCATTAAAAAATTTATTTGGCGATTTTGGTGCCATATTTGTTGCGATCGTACCCAAATGTGTCGTCGGAAGCGTTACGCGTTATTATTACATTCGCCACCACCTATATTTGTGGAAATGAATTTTCGGCACTCGTTAATACCCTATCGAAGGCTCGGATTTTCAAGATACGATCACATATTTCAAGAAATGCAATTGCAGAATTCGCTTTGAAGTAGGCCTAATAGAAGTCAACTGAATTTCTACATGGACATTATGATCTTATTTTCAAGAAAAGTCATTTTGTTGCTGTTTATCATAAGTCTGCAGTTTTCATTTGCACGAGACAGATGATGATTGTACGATAATTGAGCTAAATTTGAACTAAAACTTTGTGGGGGTCCGCGGGGGTCCGTGACGGTCCGAAATGGGTCCGCGAAGACAAAAAGGTTGAGAACCACTGGTATAGGAAGCTATATGCACGTAGACACGTAGGATTTATGACCGCAATATAAATCTGACTTGGGTTCTGTTTTCGGGTACCAACCTTTTCTGTACGTACTGTCTGTACACATGCACCCACTGTACACTGTACACACTCATTTCAATCTGATACGGTTATGATGTATGCCTGCCTACATTTGAAACACCATGTTTTGTGACATATTTGAATTAATAAATTTCATCCCATATCCAAGAGAGCGTGTCTGCATGATGTGTGTGAAGAGATTACGGAGCATATTGAGATAGTATAAATCATTAGACTTGAAGTGTAAGTATACCGTATACTATTCTATTTTCAAATAATTCCACCTTTACTGGAGATGGATATAGGATTGTTATTTACCAATGTCCATATGGGATCGCAAGGGCAAACATTTCGCAGATTATCACCATATATTGCTTGTCTGTATGTTGACTATAGTCGCAATCCCAGATCCTCCAATTCATGATGTGACTTGCCCCGGAGTTTGTACATGATAAGTGGCAAACAATAGATAGTTATCCAGACTAGAGTTGGACCTACGATATACGAACTACTGTCTCACGGGGAATATACTACTTTCGGCCTCGACGTCGTATTACAGTGATTTTTTGATCAAGCTAATACCAATACTCCACACAAAAGTTTCACCAGTGCTCTAATTTCTGGATATCGTGGTGAAAGAAGGATTATTTTATTCCATGAAGAGAATATTAACTGCATCTTAAACTGTCGGGGTAAATTGTTTTGTTAGAAACATTAGTTGCAGATATAGGGAGGGAAATTGACCTCTGACAATTTTTAATAGAGGGAGACAGAGAGAGAGAGAGAGAGAGATTCATTTTTTTTTTCGAACTGAAGAAATCGCATTAACGTATGAAAATGGGTAGGGTCAACTGGTCGGATCACACCCTGCATTCAGAAATTACAAATGTTATATAGAGATATTATTGTGTGTGGTTAGGATATCGCAATGTAACTTAGCAAAATACAAACGATGTAAATTTGGGATACCTGCTGGAATATAAAGTATTATTTATGTAGATATGGTAAACAACACAATTTGATAGTCAATTTTTTTACATCGCAATCGCAGGGCTTATATGGGTTAGTTTAGGGTCAGAGCCTCGCCAAAATGAATTTCTAATTTTCAAGGGTGGAAAACAGGTTTTATAATTCATCAACGAAACTAGTAATTGTCGCATGTTTAGTGTTAATCGTTCCCAATTCAAAATGCTTCCGTGACAAAAATTCACGAATATTGATTTCTTTCCTCAAATGAATCTCATGTCTAATATCATAACTTTAAACGTCTGTTTCCGGATCTCTCTCTATCTTAGCGTATGGGCATTGGTCAACGGTCAGCGTTGAAATATGCTTAACAAGCTTGACGTTTTGGTGCAGTGGGTCGGCACGTTTGTCTCTCTGTTGGCAATAGGGGGCTTTTGCTTGCAAAAAGTTGCGTCACAAGGTGAGTTATTTTTAGTTTTCAGAGCAGGTAAAGAAACAAATGATGCCTATAATATCGCAAAATGAATATCCATTCGGGAAATATTACGGCAGACCTTCCACATGTAGATTTAGGACATGATAGTCATGGTTCTCTTAATTCAAGGGTTCTTAAACTGCCAACAGGGTCCGTGAACTAGTTTCAGTGGATCCGTGAAAGGCCAATACGTCACTACAAAACGGACTTTCATTTGAGAATGACGTCGTGAGTTCGAGTGTGACATATTTTAGTCACAGAATAGTCTAAATAGAGATCAGTTTGATGTGATGACTTTCCGTCTGGATTCCAATCACCGACTTCTCGAATTTTGAGGGACATATATGCTACCGCCCTGAAAGCTCGATGAGGTCCACGATCGAAAACGTTATGAACCCTTGTTTTAATTGTTTCATCCATATCCCATGCTAAATATAGGTAATTATGTACTGCTGACTTTTACCGCGCCAAGAGTCAGGCTAATCCATAATTCCATAGGGGCTGTGAAGAGATCAGATGGAGCAGGGTTCGCCAACTCAAAACGGTTCGCGGGCCTCTTTTCAAATTTCTTAGAGGCCGCGGGCCGCAAGAATGCAGTATCGAGACAAAATAGGTCACTCTTTTAGCAACCACGTTTTCAAAGATTTACGTAAGTAAAAGGCTGTGCTCTCTAACATGGGCGACTATAAAGTTACCACAAAGAAAGAAGTATTTTATTTAGGAAATGCAAATACAAATACAACAAAAAATATCGTGATCATTAATTTCATTTTATTTTTAACTATGAGCTGCGTACGATGCCCGACAACGCTGTTCAGCGACTGGGAATCGATATTGGGACTAGCGAGACACGCTACTAACTGAAAGACTATCCTGACTCCTTCGTCTTGTGGGGAAGTCCTAAGCCGTTTTTAAGCGTCTCGGTCTTGGCAGTCTCTGGGCCATTGCACGTCAAGTAAACATTGACATCGCCCATTCACATCTGCTGATTCTCCGTCGATGGAATTCTGTTGCCCTCGCCGAAGCCGTTTCAGCTAAGTGATGAATAGTGATGATGGGAACAGGAGAATAGCATATTTTGAAACAAAAACTACAAAATTTTGAAGCTGACATCAATTTTAGCATTTCAAATTGCTTTACTTAATGCTCTTCGAAAATCTTAAAATCGGATCGCGGACCGCGGGTTGGTGACCCCTTTAATACTGCAATCGATCTGGTATATAATTACCATAGATGTCTAAGAACCAGAAACGACAACATTATGTCTTGTTTTCCAGAATACCCAAGAGTTCTAAAAGAAGGTAAGCTTCAGAACCATTCGCATAAATCTCAAATTATATGAGAGGCTGACGAGTGATGTTCAAAATGGAAAATATCTAGTTCTTTTTCAGAATTCAACTGCAGTGCCGTAGAGTACGATGGATTAGCATATAAGGATTTTCCAAGCCCATACACGTGTCACGAATACTACAGGTCGCGACATTTTGTCATTGTTTGAGACATAGGCGCCGAGTTACGGGGTGGCGGCCACCCCATACAAAATGCTTAAACGTCCGCCGTCTGTGCTGTGACTTAGCGAGTCTGTGATTATCACGTAAATGCCAACTATCGACTGCTAACCGATATGCTCGCGACTAATTTAATACGAAGCTTAAACTAGTGTTTAAAACGCCCCAATAAATTGTAATCCGTGATTAGTAATCATACAATCGTAGCTACCTCGTTTACGACGTCGATTTCGACACGCGTATACTCTGAGAAACAACAGCTCTCTCTACTGGACCGGCGAATTCACGTTCTACTTCTCTCAATTAAATTGTCTTTGAGCGCGTATTCGTTTACAAAATAATTCTTGACTTAGTTTCGTAATAGTTTCTTTAATTGGACCGCGAAATAGGAAAGTGTGTTAGTGTATGCCTGTCAATTGAAAGTCATTTCTGCGCAAAGTGCGCATATTCAATTGCAAACAATTGTCGCGATGTCAGACTCGGAACCCCATTGTGCTATACGCAAGTTGAGGAATTACTGATTAGATACACGCTTTCTCCTTTGCTATCATGTCTAGGCTACTTATTTCTGTCTGCTATATACACTCGTATTCCCTCGAAGACACTTATCAGTGTTTGATTTGCTATTCTTACTGCGCATTGTGCAGTGCACTGCGTTGAATTATGTTGTCAAATATTGATGCAACAAGAGATCCTCGGTGACGGAAATTCTGAATTCATTCGATTAGTTTGAGCGGGAACCTTCTATGTTCCAGCCAACTTCGCTGGACGAACTCTACCGGGCGCAAACATGTCGCGGATAGGGCTGGGCACAATGATACGAGTACTCGAATCTTAATCGAGTATTAATTTTCATGATTCGAGTCGAGTAGTAAAATACTATTTTTTCGAGTACTTAAATTATACTCTCCTCGCCACTGAAAGCTAATTTATCAACGAGAATTATAGTTTCGATACTAATTTTTTCTGTTGAAGCCTTGAAGCCTTGATTGACCGTATCGTAGCGTACCCAACATATAGTACAAAGCTACGAACGTTACTAGACACAACACATTTCCGAAGTCATGATTATCCCGCAACATTGTCACCAAGTGCAATGAAATCGGCTTGGTCGAAAAAATACTAAAGTATCTCTAATGTGACGGATAACAGGAATTATATTCTTTGAGGTCGCATAAAAGGTACATATTTGAAATTCGACATATTACATTATGTTGTGACGTTATAATGGATGACACTCGATTACTCGACTCGACTCGAAACATTTCACGTGATTCAGAATCGAATCACTCAGGTACTCGATTGCCGAGCTCTAGTCGCGGATTGAATTTCAAACCATCGGGATTTGTATTTCTATTGATAAGGTTGCGGCATGAGCCCATATTGCTCTTGCTGCAATAACACCTGGATAATTAAAATCGCACCATTTCACGATCATATTCGACTGGCTGATCGGGACTTACGTATGCCGTCCCTGGCTAATATTAACCAGCGCGTTGTTGGTATTAAAACCCTAGATGCGTAGCCAGTGAGTTTCTCATTTAAAACTAGAAACCCAATATTTTGAAATGCCAATTCAATAATTCGTATTATCGATGCTGCATACTGCAAATTGGTGAGAATCATTTGTATGCGAAATGGGTCATCGATATCTCATGCGCAGTGCGCACTATCGTCGGTGGTTTGATTTAGCACGTCCGCATGCAGGCCTACTACCGTCCGCAGAAACACTTCCGTCAAACAGTAACAATCTCTGAGTGTAATATTGTTTGTGTTTATGTATCTTTTTGATTAAAACTTATGCCCGGGTCTGAACAAATTGTGCTCGTTGCCATTGCCACATCTGGGTATTTAGGTATGACTAGCGCACCCTGTCATTGTAATTTTCGCAGGTTTGCGGCATGTCTGCAATTTCGTTATCAGCGCAACCTTGCCGGCCGATTGTGCAGTCCAATAAAATTGATCACTACTATGTATTTTGCACAGTGAACTGATGCTGATTTAAGCAAACTAACGATCCTTATTAGATATACAAATTCGACCTCATCGCTAGAAACGTAGATTTCATCGCGCGCTCTGAGAAACACCATCTCCTATTGCGATTCGACGACCAAATATCCGTTCACCTTCCACTAATTAAAGTGCATTATTTGCATCGATGAGGGCCGCCAGTCGCGTTTAAAATGTTTCGTGAACCATTTTTGTGATAAATATTCTCGGAGCGCAAGTTGCACAGTGTTTTATTGTGTGTGCCTGCTAGTTGGAATTTATTCCAGTGCCCATAATATTAATCCAATTATGCATTGCGAACGTAAATCGGGAAATGCAGCAATGCAGTCAAAATAGATATTTTAATCAGCAACCAATTGTCCCGACGTGAGCTACGCAATACCAAGTAAAATCCCATTGCATTGGCGGCAGGGTTGTAATGACTCGAGTCATGATTCGACTCGAGTCACTATTTTCTGATGACTCGACTTGACTCGAGTCATTTTTTCAAAATACAGAAATGACTTGACTCCACTCGAGTCAATCTGTTTATTGACTCGACTTGGACTCGAGTCATTGCGCATGACTCGAACCAAGTCATTGACTCGAGTCTCAGACGGCCAAGACCGACATTTCATTGTAATTACAGAGCCACCACACTATTGCGATTTCGTCTGTTGGTACTGGTACTTGAAAATGCGACCAGAAACTGCTAAGAGTGAGGAAAATTGGTATATTTTAAATGCGAACCATTCGATATCACCAAACAGAGTTATAAAAAGTGGGTTTACCAAGATTTTAACTGAAGAGCTTCTTGGAGGTACAGAACTTCAATATACAATTAAATAGTATATTCACATTGAACGCTCTCTCATTCGAAATTTCATGCTGGTGACGTCATATTTTGTGATACGATTGTTGATATACAATGTTCTTTCCAATTCTCTACTAGTTGCTGACGATTACCCCTGGCGAGTGTCAGCCGAAAATATTCGGGTTCATTTCAATATGAATATACTATTTAATTGAAGATTTTAACTGGAAACTGAACAGTGAACAGTGAACACAGTGACTTGGACTCGGACTCGAGTCATAATTCCACGACTCGGACTCGATCTTCTGCTTGCTGACTTGGACTCGGACTTGACTCGGTGGTGAATTGAAATGACTCGACTTGACTCGGGTCAAAACTATAAAAGTGAGATTGACTTGTGACTCGGAGCCTTGTGACTTGGTTACAACCCTGGTTGGCGGTAAGGTATAATAACTGATTGGCTGCGCGCATTTGTAATCATCATTCTTGCCTGTCTTTCGTGTCTCAGAATTGTCGCGCCATGTTACTGCTCAGTGCTCAGTCCTGCGACGAATGCCGAGCACGCGGCAATCAATGACCTAACTTCGCAATCATCTCAGCGGGAGATCGCGTCGCGTTACATTGTGCGATGCGATATTCATGCACAGACCTGACAGACGACTCTCGTTAATTGGCCCTCGTAGCACTGATAATACGACTTGTTGAATTGCAACTGAATATTAGCGTCGGAACGGTCATTTCATAAGGACGGGGTTTTGCGTTTTAAAAGGAGGGGGGTTCGACACCCCCTGACTTCGCGCCTGCCGCCACCCCATGCAAAAATAAAAGTCGGCGCCTATGGTTTGAGATATATCACGCCTTCTATTCTTCAACAGTGAACATTGATGTACAATTGATAAGAACGATATGAAATATTGTCATAGTTGACAATTTCTAGTTGACTACATCATTGGGACCACTAACTAGTGCAATTGTTTAACCGATAGTACCACTTTCAGATGCCAACCAACTCATCTCCATGCTGCAAAGGTTACATGCCTTCCCTTAGATGAAAATCCAACCCGAATCAGTGTTTACTATCCCTACGATGGACTAAATTTCACCCTAGGCTGCGGGCAACCATGGAGATCCGTTAAACCATGCGTAAGTGGATATGATACATTCAGATATATCCCGGAGATTCCGTTGAGTATTTAAATCAAACAATTATTTTACAGTTCGAGCCATTGTGAGAAGAAACCGAACTCGATAATACATTTTCTGTGATTAACGTTTTGACAATCAATATAGCGTTATAATTTCGTGATGATGCGTTTATCATATGAGCAATGCCGTAGCCACTTTAGGAATTTCTTATGTCCAGCAGAGCTCCGCATTTACAAATTGCCGCAGTCTCTGTCTATTGTTTCGTAGCAATATACAAAGTCAATTTCCTCTACAAGAGACTAAATTCTATACTATCGTTGTTCTGTGGGACGCACTATTCCACTGTGTAATCAGCGCGTATACTCAAGGAGACACAGTGGTAGACGCTGTAGTAATTTCACGGTATCCATCATAGAGAGGGTGCGGATTTGTGAAGGGTTCACTCATTATTCGCTAGGTGACAGACGTGAGTGGTTCTTACCCAGCAGCAATCTAGATTTCGAAGGGAGCGGAAATATCCAGGTTGCGATACAGTGGCGCCGAGACGTTATCGTAGGGCTACCATACGTCCTCTTTCAATAGGATTTGTCCTCTTTTTTTACTTTTTTGAAAGTGTCCTCGTCGGAGGACGCCCAAATGTCCACTTTTTGGAGATTTTGTCCTCTTTTTTGAGAATTTCGGTTAAATAGAGGGCAAAATCCGTCTGAGATACAGTAAATCAGCACTGAAGTGACGCTGCGGCGGTTTTTTCGGGAGCTGAGCCGGAAAGTTGTCGTATTTTTAGTCAACCAAATGATAATGTGAAGGAAAAACTGTTTCTGTATTTCGGGAGAAATTTACCGTTTTTTCAGCATTTTCATCCGGTATCGCAAGTTTGAAAATTTTGAAAAAGTGTCCTGTTTTAAGATTTCCAAAATATGGTAACCCTACGTTATCGGCGTACTAAAGAAAGATGGCCTAGCAGCATTTCGATATAATTGTCAATGCAAATTTCCCTCCAATCCAATCTCCAGATTTTTAGTCGACAAGCAACAAGCTGACACGAATGCAATGGCCAGCCACATGCAGGTTTATGTGCTTTGTGATCTAACTTTTGGTCGCACGGTCGCCCTTCAACAACTTCCATTATTTTAGCTAGAAGATCAATAAAATGCTTCGCACTAGGTATATATTGTGATTTTGCAGCACACGGTGTGTCCCAATCAGGGAAAGTGGTCCTATAACACTTTTAAGAGTAACAGCCATTTCGTATAGTAGTGCACAGACCTCTTTTGATGGCCAGATTGATTAACTTAATCCTAGTAATTGGCAGTTACGAAATAAGAGTGTTAGTAGGCTATATTTCTTCGTCATAACATGATCAATTATGCAGTTTAGTTTAGTGCTGCGTTGTTTTGTTTGGAGTAGGCCTACCTGCATGCATGATGAAGTTACGAACTCGATACAACATTCCCTCAATAGGCGGAATAGAGCTGCATACATTGGGTTCGTAGTTCGTACCCAATCGATTTGAGCCCGTCCTCGAAGGAGCCCGATTTGTACCCGAAAAGTAGTAGGCTACTGTTTATATCGTTGATTAGTCGAGTGGTCGTTAGGCGCAATTCAAGCCTCAACTAACCCATCGTCTTTAGTACAGCCCTTAATATACGTACACGCGTGATCACGAAATTTTCTGAAAAATGCGCTAGAGAATATACCGGGGAACAACCATTGGCCGGATGAGTTCACTAATTCTGCCGAAATTTGTCTACAAATCGTATACATGCAAATACGCAAAATTCTATACGGCACTACGTGAGTGCTCATACTCATAGATCTCTCGGGATTTATTGACAACCCGATCATCATATACCTCTAATTCCTTGCTCATTTTTATGTTATCAGTATTTTTCATCCAATGAGGATGTGCCTCTTTTCATTTAATTTCTGTTGTGGACTTCGTGTCGTCGTAGCAGTGTTTCGCACCCGGGGGTCTAGGGTTCCCCAGGTTTCCGCGAAGCATGTTGAGGGTGTGCGCGGAACCTCTTAATTTGCAACATTAATAATAACCTGAAATGATCCGTGATACAGGATCTATTTCTCCCAGTTGTTACGACTATTTCCCACTTCACAATGTCTTCTAAACTTTCCATATTATATAGGTTTGAATCGGTAAGTCTCATTACGTGATTATCAATTCATTTTGAACAAAATCGCAATTGTTGCACTTTACACTAGCCTACGCTATATAGGCTATTTGCACAAGACAGGTGACTGTTGCAGAATAATTAAGCTAAATTTAAACTAATGCTTCTGGGAGTCGGCGGGTCCCTTGACTGACGGAAAAGGTCTGCGAAGACAAAAAGGTTGAAAACCACTGTTCAAAAGCAACGCAGCCCTGTAGCGATTTGAAAGGATGAAATTAATAGAACAACGACCATAATGATGATGAGATGCTGAAAATTTCGAAATCTTAACCTTGTCGACAATAAGAAAGTACATAAACTACATATAGGTGATGGGTGAATTTGCAACATTATACGTGGCCTGCATCGCCATTTCCAGTGTGTCGTCATGAACTGCATTACGTAAGGAGACCAGCACCCAGCAATATGCTGTAGGATTAAAACGACACTTGTTTGAGAATTCGTACCACACCTATTGTAAATGAACTGCATTTTTAGATCAATGAAAATATTTATTATAGCCGAAAGCTCGATTTGTTTTAAATTTAGGATTTATGGTTATCGCTTCTTTATCCCGTTAGATATTTTATATATTCAATACGCTTAACATTTGTGTTGATTTCGTATGACTGGGTCTATATAGCGTCACGTCGTTGTGGACAACTTAGTTATCCCAGTTTTCAAATCGTCAACGGTCATGACTCAGCCACGCCATAATGGCTCGATAATTTTTGAATTCGCAGCTATGACCATTGTATTAAACGATTTTTCAGTGTAAGCCTATTTAGATGAGTAACACTTTGAAAGATACCCGGCACGCCTATCACGTCAATGGCATGCATCAATAAGCTTATTAGTAGTCATCTGTTACATTGGGTTACCATATTTTGAGATTCGGAAACAGAGGACACTTTTCAAAAATTCTGAAAGCTCCAGCACCGGCAAAGAAAACTGGTGATTTTAAAATATTTCGACCGATGGCACTGTGTTGACTACAAAAAATGGTAATCACTTCGGATCGACTCCCGAATTACCCGCATTTTTTACGATTATGTGTGGTTTTGACTAAAAAAAGGTCGTCACTTTGACTAGCCTCTCGATTTACCCGATTTTTACGAAACTCTGAAGTAAGTTCGCTGCGTCGGAGTCGAGTTTTTGATCGCGTTTTTTTCTAGAAAAATAGGACAAATTCCCAATAGAGGACATTTAGGCATCCTCCGAGGACACTTTCAAGTTATTGAAAAAAGAGTACAAATCCTCTTAAAAGAGGACGTATGGTTATTGGTTACCCTACTGTTATACGGTGAGATGAATTTCGTCAGAGATACGAATGGCTCCGAATGATTTTATGCGGTGTTTCCGAATATGGATTAATCAACCGGAATAGATGCGGAAATATAAAACGTTAGGAATGCGTACAGATGCCTTGTAAAAATGTTACGCATATATAGCTTTATGATTCTGTATGATATATTTCCGCTCATCGTGATTCATGAATGGGATTTCATATGCGGAGCATCAATACCCGGTATTCCACACAAAATACAGCTTATAAATTTTACGGTAGACATAGGAAAGACGCTCTCCCGCTATTCTTACCACGGAAGCATAAGTCATATGCCTTATTGTACAGCCCGTGTTATCAATTTGTCATCTTTTGCTGTACTGTAACTACCGCAACGTGGCCAAACTGCGACAAAACGTCTTAAACATCTTAATGTACTGGTCTATTCCCGCACATTATCATGACTCTAAAATCAGCAACATTTCCATAAACTACTTCACATACCGGTTTCTATTTAGGGTACGTTGAAAACTTGAGAAGTATAGAGGTGAAATGTGAAATAACTTTGAAAGTAATGTAAAATGACCACAAAATATGTTTTCCAAATGGTGCAAGTTTAGAGAAAATCTATGTAGGGAGCCTAGGGACTAGGAAAAAGTAGAAATACGCGTTGGTATTGCACATTGTACGATTCTCAACGGGTTGCATTCTGCAATCTTGATCTATCACGAGGTGAAACAAAAAGATTCAATAGAATGTACAACGAAATTGGACAATGTTAAAGAGCGCTGTTTCCTTGAGCTAAACCGTGCGAAATATGACTGGCCGATGGTTGTTCGTCCTAAACTAAACTATACGTAAAGTAGCCTATATCCATGTTTGGAATCACAGTCGCTGCGCTGTCGGTTACCATATTATAGAACGCAATTGTCACGGAAAATGATGAAATACATATCTCATAAATTTAATTCCAACTAGGTGTCGCATCCATAGCGCGAATGCAATTTCGTATTGATCACTTCTGTCCAGGCGCATGACGCAAGATGCGCTTATAGGTTTCAAACTAAGTTTCTGACGTCATTTGTCGTGACATAAGGCCACATGACAGTCAGCTGGTGTACGCTCCACACAAGAAGGACGATACGTTGTGATTTAAATGACAGGAAAGAAATATAGATCTAATAATAATACGCAATATCTGGTTTGACGTATTAGTTTTAATTAGTGGAATATTGAGCTCTGCACTTTTGAGGAAGTAAACAATCACAGTAAATATCAGTGCAATTAGCTGAGAAACTCGCCAACTATTGGTCGGAAAGCCGAACATGGTAAGCGGTGATGGCGTGGTTACTGTAGTTTTCTCTTATACTCTTCAAAGGCCAACGTCCATGTCGTACAACACTAGAACTAGCCACAGTACTGTGCGTACGATGTAGTCATGGAAAGAATTCGTTCCTTTTTCCGTTACCAAGCTAGAGGTATATAAAATGGCAGCTACGGCGTGTTTAGTACACGGCACCTATCGTCAGCGATTGTGTGAGGGTCGAAATGAGCTTTCGATTCGACGGTATTCACGTGAGCGAGAATGACAGCGATATACCCCTAGGCTTTATTTTCATCGCCGTGCTTTGTTATGGAATGAGACTGCGTAACCGAGTAGATGCGGATTTTAGATTTCGCGAGTTGGGTGATATTGTGTATGTATTCTGTTCTCACAGTAATTTATAGTGTAAGTTAATGTGTCGTGCTAGCCAAAAATATCAAAGATATGTTTCAGTAGTTTGATGCCGTAAGATGCTATACAGAACGAGGACGCTATGTAGAGTATAAGCGTGTTTCTAGTTGAGTGATAGTCATTGGTTAACATGATGTCATTTGACCTAAGCTACCAACGCACCAAGACTATTTGTAAATATTTCAGATAATCACCTATGAATGGAATGACTGAGCTATTCTTGTGTTCGGTATGTTCAGTGCTGTTCCGTGTATTGCGTGTGTTACTGAACTCGGGAACATTGGTGTGATAGATCCACATAGCTACCAATATTCTTGTGCAGTGTACAACTGCAGCGTGCATTCGCCATGTTAACGGAGAACTGAGCCGATACGACTCTCCCAAATGTCAATATAATGCTAGTGATCGAATTCGTTATAGCTATATTCTCGTACAGTGTCCCACTCGCGCAGAAACATTAAGTGTAGCGCAGGTGGTCCTGGGCTTTTAGAATGTTCTGGACAGCGTCCAATATTCCTTTGACCATTGGACCCAAAGATGCCGTTTTATGTATATATTTCTGAGATTTCCATTGTGGTGATCGTATGATTTCCCCAAACAGTTCAGTAATCAAAATTGTCACCTTGATCTCATACCAAAGAATGATATTGACAAATCTTTTTCGGAGACGCATTGCCTAAAACAAATTTCTTACTAGAATAATTTGCTGTTGTTTTAGTTTCAATTTCTGAGGTCGGCCCCGACCGCACTCAAACCTGCGACTCATTGATATTTAATCGATAGATATAGAACAGAACGTACCACTAAGCTACTGACCG
Organism: Botryllus schlosseri; assembly: GCF_051294905.1. Lineage (NCBI taxonomy): Eukaryota > Metazoa > Chordata > Ascidiacea > Stolidobranchia > Styelidae > Botryllus > Botryllus schlosseri. The sequence goes on along the minus strand of NC_137247.1, from coordinate 12,230,597 downwards.
ACCACCTCATACTTTGTCAGTAATTCGTTCTCTACTTCTATGCCTCAAATAGTTTTGGCCCTCCTTTCGAATCGCAACTCCTACCTATTCGTAGGTATAGGATTGATGATGATTCGGACGACCTATGAGCCACATCACATGATACAAACAAGTACAATGATATGAACATGGGCATAAATTGCAGAATGAACTTTTGAGCAAGATCTCAACCTCTCAATTACGTGGGTATGCGTACAACGATCTATTGTTGTCAGTTAAATACTGACATCCCCCCTCACACACAAAAAAAACTTTATGCCCTGAGTGGTTTTCAGACATTTAGGCATGCGACAATTGAGATATGTGACTTTATAACCTTACAACTAACCCTAATCTATATAATCAAAATCAAGTGTCACGTACTAAAATATCTCATGTTCACGGACCGCTCTCAATATGCCGACATCGTACTGCGTCACTAGAATCGGGTCCAGGTGAGCCGGGACAAGTGTAACGCACTCATTATCTGTTACAGTAACATAAGTATGAGACGTTTAGTCTTCTCTGTTGTCGTGTTGGCGCTGTATTTCGACTGGTGTACCGGAGATGTCTACATGCACAATCCAAGAGGCAGCAATAACCGACTGAATGAGAAAACCGCGACTAGAACTAACAACAACAGAATGTTCGACACCCAGGTATGGTAAAATACGCCGGACTTTGTCCACATAATCTCCGTTAACTTATACTGACAGAACAATGCACGCGGCGGCTACAACGTGGGCGACAAGACCGATAAAGCGGCCGGGAATACTCAGAAAAACCAGTACAGAATGGTAATTGGGACTTATTCCATTTCATTTTTGCGTTTCACGACTAAACTATCTTCCATGCATATTAGGGCTGTTCAAAAATAACTGTTTTCCCGGATTCAATCCATTCACTGATTAAAGTGTCAGATTACCCTAAAAAACGCTGCACACCAAATTTGGGCAATTATAACAAGTATACGACTCCGCAGATCCAATTAAAAATTTTAATTTATTAGGTAAACTTTAAAAAAATCAAATTGTTCTGTCGATCCCACAAAATTGTTGAGCTGTTCAGTGTTCAAAGACGATGTAACACAAATTTGAGTCAATTCCAACTAGTAGAAGCGGAGTTATTTGAGTTTTTCGTTGATAATCCTCGGATTAACAACAATTTCATGGAGTTGACGGAAAAATTTGAAGTTTTTTTTTAAATTTTACGTAGCAAAATTTTAATTTGCTCTGCGGACGCTTAGACTTGTTAGAATTCAACGAAATTTGGTGTGCAGCCGCTGTTGTAGTAACCTGGCAATTGAATCAGTGAATGGCTTGGATCAGGAAAAAAAGTTATTTTTGAACAGGCCTATTCCACATCCAGGTTGCAAATCTGGCAACGACACTTTTTAGCACTAGAGTTTGTGTGAGTGTATCGCGGTAGGTGTAACAGGAGCTATATTCGAATTTCATGAACAAAACATTAGTGCTGTGCTAGATGCGTCCCAATTACTATGCTATACATCAGAGCTCTGCATCTGTATCGGTTATTCAATGCTCTCAATTTGTGAATGCAATCATTCAACGGCGAGATTAATCAATAAATTCATCAATTCAAAACACCACAACATTGCGGTGAAATAAAAAGATGGCAAGAGTCGAAATGTCTTGAATTATTATTACCCACCTTGGCATAGAAAATGGTAATAGGAGGCGTGTAAAGTAATGCGAATTATTATTAATGATCGTGATAACTAGGGCGAGTTTTTTTACCTAAAAAAAGAAAAATTTCGACCTATAAAAAATCAAAATTGAATGTTGACCAAATTTTGACCTAACGTATACAAATCAGGTGTTTTCCCACATAATGTTAAAATTGTACCACTTATCTTCATTTCTGGTTAGAACTGGCTGTCCTAACGAAGTAGCTTAGCCTGAAAAAAACGTTTTTTATTCAGAAACAGGCAACTTTTTACATGAAAAAACAATATTTTACTAAAATCTGGCCCTATGAAGAATTCCAGTGATTACAATACGTATTATGGTGGAAATATATTTTTTTTTTTAATTGTAGTTCAACGTGAGATACTTTCCTACATTCTTGGGTAGAAAGCTAATGTCTTTACTAAAAAGCTTGCCAAGGACGTTCAACAGCAGTAGTTGTTGACTGACAACACTCAAGTTGTGCGTACACTGCTTGTGACACACCGTGTTGCTTCATTCTGACAATGTTGTCTACATCACAATTTTTCATCATGCGCTTCTTAATATAAGAATGATGCAATGCCCAATAAGTTATTCTTCAGTTAGGATATTGCGGCTCGTTGACCATAAAACCATGTCTACCTATTTGTTTTATTTGACCGTTTATGATTCACAATGAGCGTACGATTAGCCGTTTACTACGGTAGGCCATAAAGTAGGCTACAAGCTGTAAAATATCAAATGATAAGTTTACGAACAGTGCAAAATCTACAATACTAACGAAATGCAGATGTCAAAAACATTTTGACATTCTGAAAAATTTTGACAAACTTCTGACAAATTTTGACATGTCAAAAAAAAACGCCCTAGTGATAACATAAAAATATCAAGCGATAAATATGAAGTGACAGATGTCGGTATGCGAAATAGATATATCAGATCGTGCCCCGGTACAATCTCGATCGCAGATCGGCGAATCAGCCAAGCATTATCCTTGTCCCGGTTTCTCTACAGTTAGCATTAGATGTATATTATTCGCATACCTTAGCTACCCTGCACGCTTTCGCCGAAGTTAAGTTTCGTAGTTTTCCACTGTCCCGGTTATTATAGGCAGGAACTAGGCGCATTTTCGTTCAAACCCCCATAACCCGATGTGGCCTAAGGATACCGAGATATGTAATCAGGCACATTTTCTGTTCAGACGTATTTCCAAAGCGGTAAATATCTCAAGCACACAGCACCCGGCGCTAGAAGCGAATTGGTGATCTCTTGGACGAATCAGCACGGGTGCGGCGGTAATGAGGACACCGATCCGCACAAGCAGAACTGCAATGTGGTCTTGCAATATATGTGCCAACCGCACTCCGAAGACGACGACGACTTCGCCCGTACGTATTTCGGTCTGATCTAGGGGGCTATATATCATGGCGAGTCGATTGCAGTCTATGGTTACTATAAAGATGTGTCACCGAAATATTCTTGAATCTATATCGCATCTGGTTCTTTGGAGCCATAATCGTGACCAAACCTGAAAGCAGCTGTCGTCCGCAATCGCGAAATTGCTTGCATAATTCTCGGCTTTGTACATGTACGTTCCATAAACGCTTGTTTGTGGACTGGACACTCGTCTATAGTCTATAGTTCACTACGGGCCACAAGAGGATTCTAAATCTCAATTAAATATCACATTTGTAATGACCATAGGTTGTCTAGGTAGTCAGAAGAATTACCTCGAGGGTTTTGGAATGCTAAAGTCGTTACGTTTTCAAATTACTTCCGTTTCTTAACAGTTTTCAGGCATTCAACTATATGTTTGGATCAATTTTATGGTTTTATGGGTGGAATTGCCTGCAACTGAGCGAAATAGTCCCATATCACGGTAACTGGATGTAATCTAGTATCATTTGTCATCACCTGTAGTCGCCTAATTGTTTGCTTTTCTGGCCTTGTACACGCACGTAAAAGCTTCTTTTAGTACAGTTGAGAGCAGCAGCACTCCGTGAGTTTTCATTCAATATCTCCTCATTTAATGACACCTACGTCGTACAATTTGTAGGAATTTGTGATTTGCTTGTAATGTTGGGTAGAAATGGGAAATTTAAACAGCGAAAGCCATTTCGGTTAATCCGATATCATAATAGTCGCACTGCGAAATAAGGTGATCCAAAGGAGTTATGTCAAGGTCGTGTATTGCACCACCCGGTTGAAGTCAGAAAGAAATAACTATTTCCTCGCACACGCCGCATCAAAGGTTATTAATAGGGCTGGGCAAATTCGAGTACCTGGCTGATTCGATTCTGAATCATGTATTATGCTTCGAGTCGAGTCGAGTAATCGAGTGTCACTCATTATTACGTCATAACAGAATGTAAGATGTCCAAGTTCAACTATGTATATTTTATGCCACCACAAAGAATATAATGCCTGTTATGCATCCCATTAAAGATACTTTGATACATTTTTCGGCCATACCGATTTCGTTGCACTTCGTGACAATGTTTTGAGATGATCAAGACTTCGGCAATGTGTTATGTCTAGTAACGTTCGTGGCTTTGCACTATATGTTTCGTATCTTGCGATAGGCCAATCAAGGTTTCAGGGATACCAGAGTGGAAAATACGACACTAAAATTGTACAATTTTCGACACAACTTTTTAACATGCAGTGGCGAGGAGCGTATAATTTCAGTACTCGAAAAAGTCGCCTTTTACTACTCGACTCGCATCATATCAAAATTATTACTCGATTCAGATTCGAGTACTCGAATCATCCTGCCCAGCCCTAGTTACTAGTGGACCGGGAAGCAGAAAGTACGATGATATGAAAAGAAAGTGACGATCTTTTTGTGTATCACTGTCGCTGCGAACACGCTTAGACTGACGCCGGTTGTTGAATTCATTCCCCACCATTACAGCTGATGATGGTATAACACTGCGTGACGGATCTTCAACGGGCTCGCAAAATTATAACAAAATCGACGCCGAATCCACGAAGAGCACATTTGAATCGCAAAAGATAGGACAGGTCGCCAAGGACAAGGGTTTGAACGAGCCGTATTACTGGTACGACGACTGCAGGCGTCGCAAGAGGAATGGAGGTTGGTGCCAAAGCGGCGTGCTTTGATTGTTTGTTTGTTTGTTTTATTGCTAAAGAATTTCTATGGACGTTTGTGCTCGTGGTGTATACAAATCCTTACACTTGCAGAGGGGATCAGTAAGGAAATAATTATACTTTGTCGGAGTGCTCAAGTAGGTTTTGCCTGTACTTGTACTAAGTACTCAAAGATTATATCCTTATACTATACGCCCCCTTCTTAGCATTTTTTTGTGAAAACCACTTACTTGATAAACTTACGACTTTGTAAAGTAAAAAATAATTTGGTGGTATGTTTTCTTCACTTTTACAGGTAGCATTGGCATGCACATGGTAAAAATAACAACCGTAACGAAATTTAGTTTCGAAAATTACGCCTATTTGTGGTGTCATCATTCATATTTCGTCAGTCGGGTAGAAGTGTAGAGAGAGTTTAAAATCATAACCACTTGAGTAGTACAAGTACTTGAGTTCTCTAAAATGTAGACGTATACTTCATTACTGAAATTCATAAGTCTTATGGTAAAATTACATCATTTTTGTTCCCCATGAAATTTGTTCAAATGCAATCAATCACAAGAGTTTCTGGTATCTGCCTTAGTGACATCACGTACCGAAATAGACCGGTACGAGATTCAAGCTTTGACATTTTTCATGGAATTCGTGATATCAAGTTTTACGCTTCAACTCGCGAAATCGTATATGTCTGACTATGTGCCTGCCTGTGCCTATATATATTCGAACGTGTTGTTCACTCAAATGCTGTGTATTCCAGGGCTCTTCACTGCCACTCAAAACTTGGCGAACGAAGATGCAAGTTCGACCAGACAGAACCCCAATGGAGACCGTTCCGGATACGAATGTCCGGAAGAAAGAGATTACTATCCTTATTGGCATCCGACACCGTTCACTGACATCGCCGTGCTGGCGCAGAACGAATCTCTGTGCGAGTAAGTGAATGTGAAAGTCAGGATCGGTTGCGATCACTTAAGCACGTATGTTATCGCTTGCGATTTACTGTCCCTGTCGCCGACAGAATATTCGTAACTATCGGATAGGCATTCATTGATTTTCTGCAACTTTTCATCGATATATTCAGATGCCGTTTCCATTGGCAGTGGTGACGTTAGTTTCACGTCTGTGTTTAGTACATTGAGCGTGGGCCATCTGTTCGCCTCGATTATCCGAATGTTATGTCTGTTTTTATTTGTTGTTAGCCTATGAGTGTTGTGTTGATATACAAAGTTCTTTTCAATTCTCCACTAGTTGCTCGTGATTATCACCAGGAGAGTGTCAGCGGAAAATATTCGGGTATATTTCAATATGAATGTATTATTCATGTCGTTTTCAATTCTAGATACTACAATAGCGAAAGTGCCAATCGCGTCGCTAGATACCGGTGCATTGAAAAATTCGCCGGTTCTAACGACATGAAACATTTCTCGGAACACAATAACCAAGCAGATTGCGAGTCGAACGGTGGCGCATGGACGGCGCTGTACAGCATGCTAGAGCTTGCGCCTCAATATACTACAAAAAGTCAGGTATACTAGGTTTGCCTATTACGAAATGCGACATGTTACATTGATTTTCAATATTTGTCTTCCAACCATGTTCTCAGTGCGAGAGTGACCACGGTGACGGAATGTCTTACAAATGGGGAAAGCCGTACGATCCTGCGAAATTCGACACCTTCACACCCATCACCGACGTTTGCTTCGTTCAACCACCACCTGTCGATTGCAGGGTGAGTGAATCTTCGCGTATATGTCGCAGAAACAAATTATGTTGCGATATTCGCAATACAGCCGTATCTTTAGCGACAATTTTACGCTCCATTATTCTTCAAATGTATGAGAACTTATGAAGCTAAGATCTCATGCGCGGGTCACTTCACACTGAAACGTTACTCAGGTTACTCGGATACGTGATGATATTTTTACCGCACCTGGTAGTTTATGGACGAAGACATAGTATTATTTCAATCTGGGATTGGACACGATTGCGTGTGACAACGCTTGGCTTGTCATGCAGTAACACAGGTGCATCTCAGATCAAAAGTGATTGGTGTAGGTATAGATGTGTCGTAAATACCGGCAATGACGAAGCAATTGCGATTTGGTACTTAGGGTGGCTACGGAGTCAAATAATATCGATTTAACCGTTGATGTAGATTTAACATTGGTATGTCTTTATCCCGCCCTTGCTGTGCCCGAATATGTCACACGGATTGCAACCTCAAAATGCATTGGTTCGTATTTCGCAGTACGCAACCAATTATAATTGATATTCACAGCAAATCGGTGTGGCCTTTGCTGTATGAGTCGGGTGCTGTCTTCACCTCCGGAAAGCTCCGGGGTTTGTGTGAACCCCCGTTGAGAAAAAATGCTCTAGCTGTCTAGCGTGAACCACGCGGCATTTTGTCAACACTTGTATATCCGCTGGTCAGCAACCAATGAAAGTAATCTTTTCGCTTGTTTTTTACTCACAGAAAATCGCCATTTACCCAAATTTATAGACCGCGTTGCGTCTTGTCGTTTTCCGTCATTACCTGCAAGCAATGTTCTACTTCGCCGGCCAGTCCTTCTGAAAAGTCAACTCGCACCCATTTGCTCCAAATCCGCGATCATTGAATCACGCATTAATGGAACTATATATACTCGCGGTATTTGTGCCTCTCGGAGTATAATACCGGAACTGTGTGTTTGTGATAAATATACCCGGGTTACAACGCAGCTGATGAATATTTACCATTGCTCACCAATCAACATTCCTCATGACTGATTCAATATTTCTGTGATCCCATATCGAAGTGCGTTAATAGATGACTTCGCATACATCCATTTTAGATCCTGGCGATAAACGTCCTGCGCATACAACACTTGTGGTGTGGGACGTAACTTTTACATTCGCCTATTCTGCGTTAATGCGTTGTTGTTGGTTGCCATGTCACAATTATGCTATTCTCTTTGAAGATCTCGTGATGTTCAGTTAAGATACACCGATACGTATTGGATAAGATTTGTTTTAGGCGCGTAATAGCGTTCCGTGTCAGCAAATACGCAGCTCCGAAGCATTGTGTTTGTAGAGTTTACTCACGGCAGAACGTAAAAACCGTTGAATGTCGAGTGAGTAATGAGCATAAAGGCCTATTGCGTGGATACCTCTGCATTACTTCACTTCCTAGTCCTACGCAAATCAATTCATGCAACGGTGGATTTGCAGGCCGCGCCTTGGAGTCGAACGAATCACTTGGGTAACGGACGGGAAGGTGTACCTCTAAACTACACCTGGACGTTACCGTATTTTCCAAGCGGCGATGAAAAACGGTGCTTTCTACGAATCAGGTATGCTGTCTGTATCCTTGACTTAATATAATTCTTTATCGATGTTAACTGCGAAATGCACGACAGGTATAACATTTCGACCGACGACTACGACCCTTACAACACCGACGCATCCCAGTAAGTACTATTCGGTGATTTGCATCTAAATTAACTTTTCGTTATAAAAAAACGTCATTTCAGTCAGATGCGTGTGAAATTGCGAATGTTACAAAAAGAACTTTGAAAACTTTCCCAAGCAGCAAAGAAAAATAATTTGTAATAATGATGAGTAATTGCTGAGTGATCCCTGAATACATGTTCGCATGCGGCTCTTGGTCGTAAGGGTATTTTGAGCCCCAGTCGCGAATGTCCAGTGTCCACCTTGTGAGTAACCTGGAGCATGACTTGATTGGAAATCAGATGCCGCACACCATGTGAGTGCAGTGCACTGCACTGTGCATCTGTGCGGTCCGTGAAAAGCTTGTCGCTCATATTCTCAATTCTCTACGATTGCATGTCGTCGCAGCCAAATCTCAATGGTCGATGTAGTTTTAAAATCTTTTTTCGTTCTCTGTTTTGTCCACACCATGAAGCACGATGCTGAAGAAACGTGATGCGACTTTAAGCGGTAATTGCGACTCAAAACATGCCGCGCTGCAAAATACAGTCAGCTGTTTATCATATGTTCTGTCAAATAAGGTATAAAATTACATATGACTTGTTTGGAATTTTGTCGCCTGGGTGCATCGGTAAATTGACCGTATGTCAGTGTTTCCGTGTAACTGCGTCGCTTAATATCAAATGATATATTTCGTCTGACCTTATCGCGAATTCGTGCTGTCAAAACGGGTTGCTAGCGCCTCCCAGTGTTTGATATAATTGGTGACACCATAGTGTCCTATAGTGAGTAGTGACACCTTGCCATGTATTACTTGTAAAAGTACAGGTTATCCATCGCATTGTTTGCCATACGAACAGGGTCTATAGCAGTGGTTCCCAACCTTTTTCGACCCATCGCCCCCTTTTCAAGCTCAACACCAATCATCGCCCCCAAACTTTTGTGTACCGAAAAATGGGAATACAAACTGTAATCACTGTCGGGTTGACTAAAAAAAAGGTAAACTTTTCGGCTCGATGTCGAATTCGACACTTTGGGAACCACTGGTCTATAGTATACTTGTACTATATTTCATGATATTCAGTCTCGGGGTATTAATCACACTACGTTTACAGTAATGGAGACCAATCACCGGTTAAACAGAACCCACTGGTTGATGTAGGTGCCAACGCTCAGGCGCTTCGCCTTGCGATCAACACTGCACAAACTGGTCGTACATTCCAAGATCGAAGCCACGTGTTCACTCTAAAGCCCAGGCCGGATAGTAAGTAAAAACCCACTACTGATACTGTTCTTCCCACTTCAAATTAGAGGTCGACCGATTATCGACCTGGCCCATTATCGAGGTCGATATTCGGAAGTTTCCAGATTATCGATATCGCGGCCGATATTTTATATATAAATCAAATCAAAAATATTGGAAATTCAATGCTCCGTGTTCTCAATCTCAACAAATCGACGACGCATGGGGCGATACGTAACAGATTTACCCTTGCAGGACGAGTTTAATTGGGTGAGCAGGCAGAGAAACTATGCTTCCTGCATTACAATCTACCTCTACTTGATTGAGCTGCGATTCTGTATCACGCATTGCTCTTTGGGTTATCCCAAATTTCAATGAATGTGCACGATTAAGCAATAATTCTTTTTAATTTCAGTTTTGTCGTTTGTTGTTCAGCTTTCTGTGGCATGTACAAGCGCCATATTGCCTAATACATAAAATTTTTTGGGAAATGGTTCTCTGCTCCTGCCATATTAATATCGGCCCATGATATAGGTTACCGGCCTTGTGAGTGTGTCGATAATCGGTATCGGTATCGGCCTGCAAAAATCAATATCGGTCGACCTCTACTTCAAATGACAGCAAACCAATATTTCGTTTTTACGCACGTGATGCGCAGATTCTTTGTGACGTGAAAATGCTGTCTGCTAACGTTTGGATCTCGATTCGAAATTCAGCTTTCCCACACGACGCCCGTCTCATCAACTTGAATGTACAAGGCAAGCGCGGAAACATTGTGCAAACTTTCCCGGCGGTCGAATATGACTTTTTCCCCAATCGCCTCGAGATTAGCCAAAACGATATAATCCATATTCAATGGACTGGCTCTAACACCCACGACAACAGTAAGTGGAATTCGCAGCACGTGACACTGCACACGTGATCATATACGTAATAACATTTCCCTCAAAGATGCTCCTGGCGGCGACGGACAAACCGGCGATGCTGGCGAAGGCACCGGCGGCACGGACAGACATAACATACTTCAAACGAAAGCCCCTGATGTAAATTACCCAATGCCGCACGAGGTTATGACCATGTTTAAAGGTAGGGGAAGAATGCGCGCTACGCGGCAGTGCGGTGTAATCACAATTATTATATTCAGATATTGAGGTACTGTGGAGTTACAATGACGACGTAACGCTTACAAAAGATAATATCGAACTGATATTAGCCTCGTCTGGATACTACCAGTGAGTTCTACTTTGAATTTTTATGCGCTTGTGTCGTTGTTATGTCAAGTTTTACGTCACGAGTATAGGAGATGGGCAAAATCGAATCGAACTCCAATATCTGCAAGCGAATCACATCGTATTACTTATATATACCCAGCAGTCGTTTTAAAATATCGATGTATATTTACTAAACTCGTGAGGTACACACATATTTGTATTCTATGTGATTACATGTCCCATGGCTACAAGTCCTACTCCTGAGGTTTATTTGAGCACGTCTGTGAACCCCGTCAGTCACTTAACTTAGTTATGGTTGCTGACAGCCATTAAAATCACTTTACCCCCCGATAAATACCCGCGATGTGATTATTCCTCTTCATTTGATTTGAATCATCTGATCCCATAGTGAGAAGGGCTGCTTCGATTCGAATCATTTGATATCGAAGATGATTTGAATAGATTTCTAGTGATTCGTATTGCTCATCCCTGTTCACCAGACTGGAAATTACAAAATTCCCAGGACGTAAGCCTAATGCATCCTGCTATTTCTGTCTTTTGGGTATATAATAATTAATATTACCAACGCGTAACAAAACGTTGTTAATGCGGGTGATGTTTGCAGTTGCTTCACTGAATGCGATAGATCAGTCGAGGACGTCAATACTGCGCTGAATAGCCAGCTAAACAATGCGCCGGCTTCGTTCCCTGGTGTAGTACTGAGGTTCACAGCAAACGGAAAATACTACTTCATCTGCACAAGGAACAACAGTTTCACCAATCGCAGTCAAAAGGGTCACATCTTCATTACTGACTGATAACGGAAATATTGCACGTTTGAATTCTTGGCACTGTTGGCATTCTTGGCACTGATAAGCAATGCCACTCTGCAGTAGAGCACATTTTCATGTTTTCGACAGGACCTTTTCTTCACAGCTGTATCTAAAGAGTATTCAACCATAGGATTAATATATTTTAAGAATGATGCTGAGATTATAATTCAACGGGATTAATTTTCAGTCATTCATTCTTACTTTACTGCTGTATTCACTGAAACAACGCCGGGTCTGCAATATATAGCCTACACTCGTTTCAATGCTGTCTAGCACATCTGTTATTTCTGGTAACTTTGAATGGTTTGTTTCTGTCTCGTTCAAATCAAGTGTGGTGGGTTATCTGCCTATTATGCCTACGTTCGACCAAGTTCAAAGGCCAAATTTTGATTCTATATATGCATTTTTATGCACAAGTGTGATCTTAATACGTTTCAACTGAGCTCATGTAATACACGTATATTAGCATACTTTTGCTTTTTTCATTGTAGCGACAGATTCAACACTCGACAGTGATAGATTGGACAATATTGATGTATTGACAATAGGAGGTAATGGGCCTATGGCTATCCTAGTCTGTTGACTTGCATCCTTATTTTGTCTTATTTTCAGTCATGAGGCCGTGACTACGGACTGGGCGAAAGTGATGACCTTTTTCTGTTTCCCAAATTTCTCGGCTAAGCTATTCCTAGTGTTTGTGTGTTCTTAATTTTTGATCCATGTCGATGACGCATACAATATGATAATGATTTCAGCAGGTGCGTTGGGATTCGTAAAAATTCACGGATGTTGTATAAATGTAATGTTGTATACGGATGAGCAACTATGTTGCGAACAGACGAGAAATGCGTATCATTTGGGATTCGGCCAAATGGGCCAGTCACTCGACTGGGACCAACAAACTTAAACACCCTATATAGCCTACAATTGGATAGTATATTCGTATGGAAATGAACCCGAATATTTTCGGCTGACACTCGTCAGGGTTAGTCGTCAGCAACTAGTAGAGAATTGGATAGAACATTGTATATAAACAATCGTATCACAAAATATGACGCCACCAGCATGGGGAGGTTCACTTCATTTGTGTGCCTTGTGGTCGACATTTATCAAAATACAGCTGCCAAGGCTGTGTCGACAAGAGGAGTTCATGTACCATCTAAAATAGTGCATTGAACGCTCTCTTTCGGAATTTCATGCTGGCGACGTCATATTTTGTGCTGCGATTTATGATACACGATATTCTTTCCAATCCTCTACCAGTTTCTTACGATTACCCCTGACGAGTGTCAGCCGAAAATATTCGGGTTCATTTCAATATGACTATACTATTCCATTGTATAGCCTACTGAAGTTCCACCAAGAAGCTCTGGAATCGGCTCGGGAATCTATGGCTCGCGAGCCACATATGGCTCTTTTGGGTATAAGATATGGCTCATTGACGAATTTTTATTTTTGTACTCAATTTAACGAAACTGCAGTGACTTGTTAGTAAATTGTTATCACAGTCAATTAAATATTCTCGTGGCAGTACAAACATGTTTTTGAGAGGCCAAGACTGACGTATTCGCGGGTAGAGGCTGCGACCGGTCCGTGGACATATGAGCAATGAGCATGCGACATTACAGCATGCGACGCTTCGGCATGCGACAATTTGGCATGCGACACATGAGCATGTGGGTTAAATTACGGATTAGGGGTAGGTTAGGTTAGGTTTATGGTTGGGTTAGGGTTAGGGTTTAGGTTTGGTTAGGCTGGGTTAGGTTAGGTTAGGCTATGTTTCGGGTTAGGGTAAGTTTTTGGGTTATACAGTAGGGTGGTTCAAAAATAACCTTTTTTCCTGAATCTTGCAGGTTACTTGATTAAATCGTTAGGTTGCCTTAAAAAACGACGCACACCAAATTTGAATTCATTCCAACCAATATTCGCGGATTTCGTAGAGTTTGAAAATTTTGAATTTGCCTAAAAATGCAAAAAAAAATTTTTTTCAAATTTTACTTCCAACCTTATGAAATTGTTGCGCTGTCTTCAAAAACGATGGAAAACAAATTTGACTCAATTCCAAGCTGCAGAAGCGGAGTTATTCAAGTGTTTTGATGATAATTCTGAGATGATCCACCAATCAAGGATAATCCCAGAATTATCAAAGAAAAACTGAAATAACTCCACTTCTACGGCTTCGAATTGAGTCAAATTTGTTTTGCATCGTTTTCGAAGACAGCGCAACAATTTCATGGGGTTGGCAGAAAAATTTGAAAAAATTTTTTTTTTTTGCATTTTTAGGCAAATTCAAAATTTTCAAACTCTACGAAATCCGCGAATATTGGTTGGAATGAATTCAAATTTGGTGTGCGTCGTTTTTAAAGGCAACCTAACGATTTAATCAAGTAACCTGCAAGATTCAGGAAAAAAGGTTATTTTTGAGCCACCCTATTATACAGTCACATGCTGATGTGTTCCATGCTGAACTGTCGTTTTCCATTGTGTCGCATGCTCATATGTCGGGCAACCGCTGCGACCACCTCTTCAAAATCCTCAAATTAAGTTGCTGTCGCGCCGGCGACCAATATCAATATGTACCCGCGTCGAAATCTTGGATTGCACGATATCTTGATGGATAAAAAAGAATAACAGACATGTTGACGCCTGTATTACAATGCAGCCGTGGACGTGTAACATTCACAATTACAAATTCAAATTACAAACAACGCCATGGCTATCCACGTTTTTGATTGTCAATATATGTGCAAATTGCGTGATTTTGGGAGTACAAATGCTCAACATCTAGTCATTCATGAACAAACATAGAAAATACCAAACATGGTGATTGAAGGGTTCACGATTTTCGTTTACTCATCCTGACGGAGTGACGGTATATAGGTGAGGCACATCCTCACTTGCCTCCCCCGACCCCACGTGATTGACGTATCACACCTTACGGTGGGTACGTACTGCTGTAGTAACCAAGTATTGCTTCACCAACGCATGCGATCACGGATACTCGCATTTAAAAAGAGCATCAATACCAGGGGTGGCCAACTGGTCGTAAAGCTATAATTGCGTGCGTTGGCGGCCGTCAACATGCAATTTTAATTTAGGAAGTTTAAGTCGACTTAGAAATTTTCTTCACGAAGGGCTCGATTTTTCATTTAAAAATATAGTAGTGGTCTTGTAATCTGGCCGCCGCGCTATACAAATGCGAACCACACTGGCAAATTATGCGCCTCGTCAGGAAATACCAATTCGGACTCGTTTACGTCTCATGAATGAATGATTTTCTGGTACGGTTGGCTGATGCCATTATATGTTTTGTATATTTTGGCTATTCCGACAATAATGATGGGAAGTCAAGATATAAAAATATGCAACAAAATGATTGATAACAATCCGAGAATGCATCATCATTGATTATGTGCCCAAAATTTTCGAACACACCCCCTGCATCGGAAAATCTGATCAGGGGAGGGGGACTGAGAGAGGATAAATGTTGGATAAAAATATGTGCAACTATTACCAATATTATCGACGAAATTAATTCATAAGGATTAAACATCTATGTCCGATAACTATTCTAAGCCGTGATATTTGTGATTTCGGTGCGTATATATAAAGGCTGTTGGGGCGTTCTCCTTCTACAATTGGAATCTTTTTTTGCGCAAGTTATTTCCAAAGAAAACTGTGATGGCACAAAAAACCACAAGTACTGCCTGCGATTCGAAGTCCCCAAGTAGCCAATTTAACATTGATATTTGGTGATCGATTACGACTGGATTCTATCTACGTAATCGATGTACGGCTGTGAATAGCAAAAAGGGTAAACAGCCATGATCAAGACGAACCTACGATCTCGTATAACTGACGAAAGTCTCAAATTTTGTACGAAGCTAACCTCATTAATTCTCAACCAGACTACACCTCTACACAGCCATCAGTAATATAGTGCAACACGAATGAGACGCATAAACTGTAAAAAGCGTGTAAATAGTAGATTCACGCTTTTACTGTTGGAAATGTTAATTGTCTTAAGCTTTGTAAAATATGATATGGCTCTCACTGTAATACAATTAAAAAGATGTTACTTGCAAAAGATCTATGTAGGCCTAACGCACGAGATTTTACAGAGAAAATATGGCGCACACTACGAATCTACGAATCATAGTGAGTTTGAACTAGTACTAACATGACGTAACGAGTTTTCAATTGTGACGTAACAATTGATTATCATGTATGGCTCTTTGAGAGTTAAAATGGAAAACATCGGGCCAATATGGCTCTTTGGACGAAAAAGGTTCCAGACCACTGCTATATGTGATCGAAAATCCATATTTCTCTAGTACATCGTGGGTTATGCCTAATTGTAATGTCTTATTATTCTGAACAGCACGATGATACTCAGGGAATTAAGCTACAGCAAAAACTGGAAGAGGATTAAGAATGTTAAGAGTGTCCAAATATTAATTGGCTTTTGATCACTAAACTAATCACTTCCGACAGATCTATTCATGACTACGAAAGCTCAAATATGTACCTTTGCAGCCAGCTACACCTCATTAAAAATAATTCTGTACTTCTTGACCACGATCATTTCATCGTGATTTGGGACTGAAACT
Organism: Botryllus schlosseri; assembly: GCF_051294905.1. Classification (NCBI taxonomy): domain Eukaryota; kingdom Metazoa; phylum Chordata; class Ascidiacea; order Stolidobranchia; family Styelidae; genus Botryllus; species Botryllus schlosseri. The sequence goes on along the minus strand of NC_137247.1, from coordinate 12,214,457 downwards.
GGACGATACCGAGTACCTGCGTGATTCGATCACTCAGTTTGACTTCACAACAGCGTGGAAGATGTGAAAAGTTCAAATATGCGCACTTTATTGTGCCACAAGAACATAATGTAATAGTTGTACCAGGGTTAAAACATGTTTTATTGTTTCTTTTTAGCCACGACATCATGAAACTTTAATTGTAACGTCACAGTAGGTTAGTTTTGGGGTATTCATGGTGTTTGTCGATTACAATGGTCATTCACACTGGGCCGATAATCCTTATTTTTTGATTCCGTAGCTGCTGACGTTGTAGCACGGCCCAGTCAGTTATGTCAGCGGAGTTATATGCTATCCTTCGAGCACTCTATTCGATAGCATTGTTTAGGCCAGACAAATCCTTGATAATGAGCGATTCCTCATCAGCATGGCGTTGCATCTCCTCGTCACATCTCTATAAAGACCTTCTACCATTGAAAACTAACCACATGCTCAACACGCTAGCCAGTCAGGGACTTACCATAAAGTTAATGTGGGTTCCTAGCCATGTTGGAATAGCCGGTAACGAATGTGCCGACAAGCATGCTAGACATGCAACTGAGAGAACAACAATCGACTCGGTGATACCGGTGACCCCGGCCGAAGCAAAGTCCGTATTAACCACAACATACACGGAAGAATGGAGACAAATGTATGCCACCTCTGACTCTGTCCAGCAATACAAGACACTCTTCGAAGCCTCGTCCGTATATCCTCCGTCAGCAAGACGCGAAGTTGACACAATCCTTTTCCGCCTGAGAACCGGTCATCGCCGGTTAAACGGACACCTCAATCTTAATCTATACAGTACGGGACTATGCGACATATTTGGCTGCCAAGAAACGTTGTCCCATTTCTTGTTACACTGCCCCCAATACGGGCACTACAGACGTAAACTAATAGAGAAGACCGCATGCATCCATATTCCGTTCACTATGAAGGACATTTTATCTGTACCATTGCTAGATGATGAAATCTACGAATTTGTTGTGAAAACCGGGCGCATATTATGAATGTGCCAAATAACGCTTAGATCATCATAGTCAGACTGTGTATAAAGCGTAAATCGCTACACACAAAACATAATTATCTATCTATCTAGCACGGCCTAATTCTAGGCTTTTTTAAGACACGGCTTGTGGTGATGCAGTTCCTTTCAACCACTAGTGGGAGTTTATACTGATTACTTCCTTGAACATTATATATCGCTTCCCATCCCAAATCCTACCCTATACCCCTCCCAACTATCTGCACCAACCAGTTTTACCACATCCTGACCCTCGCATGATCACACCTTCATGTGTTTATTAACGCAAACGAAAAGTACGAAAAGATAACTCGGATCACCTCGCGTTCGGATCTCAAAAGATCTGTACTCTGTTGTTGCCAAATTCACAGACCGCGATCCGTCCGTCTGACAAAAGGCAGACTCCATGCGGCCCCCTCATCTTCCCAGGATCAAAACCTCTGCTCCCAAAGCAAGTCACGAACTCTCCGTCGCTCGTGAAGATCTGAACTCGGTCGTTGCCACTGTCACACACGATCATGTTGCCGTGATCGTCTGTGTCGACACCTCGCGGAAACTTGAACTCAGACTGGTTCGTCCCTTCCGATCCAAAATGGAAAAGATGGCGGCCGCCGTACGAGTCGAAAACTTGAACTCTGTGGTCGAGCCACTTACTGACGACCACCTGCGAAAAGGCCAAATATCATGGGAGCTGATACGGAACTGACAGATGGCGTACTCTGCCGTTTGGAGTCACGGAAATATAAACCGGGAACTCCGAAGCGAACTTCCGGACGAACTTTCCCTCCTCCGTGAAGACTTGAACTCGACGATTCTTGCAGTCGCAAACGTAGATCAAGCCCTTGTCGTCCGTCGCTACTCCGTTAGGAAACTTCAGTTTTCCATCTCCTGAAACAGAAACGACGTCACTATCACGAACCGTTATGGCGTCACACGCATGTCACCTGAGCCTTCACCACCGAATTTCTGAACGAACCTCCCTCGTTCGTCGAATATTTGAATTCGGTGACTGTCGTGGTCCGGGGCGACAATCCATCCGCGAGACGTCACACACACGTCAAGCACCTGATTGAATTGCCCATCCGCTTTTCCTCTGCTCCCGAAGCTTCCCTTGACTCGTCCGTTGACGTCGAAGATCTGGAAGCGCGGATGTCGCAGCCGTAGAAAAGTTGTCGAAACGAAGAACGAACCACGAACCTGGATTCGATGGTTGCTAGTATCTGCGATCACGATGTCGTCACAGGCCGTTGAGCAAATGCCACGTGGACCAGGCATCTGTCCAGCGCCGAAATATCTGAGAATGGATTCAATTCAATTCCATTGTATGAGATCGCGCCAAGCGGAAGGAGGGTTTGATGTGATACGAAATCTCCCTCGCGATTTCTACTAAATGAACGCAAGTCAGCCTTCCGGAGCACCGCGATCTAACATCGATCTCGTCTACCGCAACCTCGTTTTATCTTTTCGTTGTTTTATTGTTCATTGTTTATCAATTCATTTTGTGGTGTTTTGAAATGATGAAAATTTTGGTAAACTGATATACTGCTCACTTTTAATTGGCGTGACCTTCAGTTAGCTATTATGTTACTTTCCAATCTGTGAACCAATGGTTCAAGTTAACAGGCTTTTGAGGATGGGACTTGATAGGTACAGGGTGAATCAGTACTCCGTCAGCTCCCCCCTCCCCCCCAAAAAATAAAACAATGGTCTTATTTGTTACCACACTTAGCACGGTCCCATGTTGGCCGAAAAAGTTTTGGTGTGCCGTGGAGCGGTTATGGTCGGTGTTGAAATGCTTATTTTTTTTTATAAATTATGCGTGAAGTTGTTTCAACAAAATAATTTATGTTGATCTGCGAAGTCATTTTGGTCCCTCTTAGATCTAGTCCACCCTATTGGGGATAGGAGATTTCTGGCTCAAGTATCGAAAAATCCTTCATACCGTTATTTGGCCGCTGATTTCCAATATCTCGGCCCAATTTCCACGTAAGTTTAACCGATATTCTCAAAATTGAGGACAAATTTCCTTAAAAGAGGACGCATGGTATAATCCTAGACTATCCTTCCCTTTTATAGCCGAATTTCCAATCACTACATACAGTCTATATGGATAACACTGGTTGTGTCTTTGTGTAGATTTTGTGTACTGACTGTTACCTCGGACGCTGATCATAGCGCGTGCGACTGATTGATTGCTCGTTAATTAGTTCGAATGGTGTAAGCTGATGGTCGTGGATATTGGCACACAGAGCTCGTGTGACCCGTGTAGAGAGATGTTGCTTTGTTGTTGTTGCGTTACAGTTGTGGCACTTTCAGTTTTCATCTTTTAAATATACTTCCTACAAGCTATCGCGGCCCATCAACGATAATGGCCAGTTTCAAGGTGACGGATGTGTTGACGCGGTATGATGGAGCGGGTGATATAGCAACATGGATCAAGCAGGCGAAAATGGCAAAAGGTTTGCTAAAACTTGAGAATTTGGCTGTCGTAATCCCGATGTTTCTCGATGGTGACGCATTTGCCGTGTACGACCAGTTACCGGAGACTGAAAAGAGTAACGAAGATCGCATCGAAGAGGCTCTATTGCGTGCCTTCGCCTGTGATCAGCTTTCGGCGTATGGGGAATTCAAGACGAGGGTGTTGAATGAAGGGGAATCGGTCGACGTTTTCCTTGCCGACTTGAAACGATTAGCAAAGTTGGCGGGTATCGGTCAAAACGACGAAGAACAGCTGTTGAAATTATCTTTCGTCTTTAGGTTGCCGAAACGTGTGTCTGCTCAGATAAGGGCGACACCAAAGGCGGAGCAGTTACAATTGACTGAGGTGCTATCGATAGCACGTGCCCTCGTTACCGATCATGGGATGGATCGTGCCGAGATGAGCGCCGTTGCCAATTCTTATGATAAAGAAAGAAGATTGCGGTGTTTTCTATGTGGTGGACCACATTTAAGAATATTCTGTAAATCGATTGTATGTTTTCGTTGCAACGAAAGCGGCCACATTGCTCGATATTGCCAGAAGGTTGACCGGCGGATGGGAGGCGAAGGTGGAGAGCTGTGACTTTGAAGGGGTGACGAGAGATGGAGAGAAGAGATGAGAGGCGGAGAAAGATGGAGAGAAGAGATGAGAGACGATGATGAATGGTGATGAAGAGTGATATTCATCATGGGGGAATGTGTCTTTGTGTAGATTTTGTGTACTGACTGTTACCTCGGACGCTGATCATAGCGCGTGCGACTGATTGATTGCTCGTTAATTAGTTCGAATGGTGTAAGCTGATGGTCGTGGATATTGGCACACAGAGCTCGTGTGACCCGTGTAGAGAGATGTTGCTTTGTTGTTGTTGCGTTACAGTTGTGGCACTTTCAGTTTTCATCTTTTAAATATACTTCCTACACTGGTCAACACATATTTTTAGGCAGAAAAAGTAAGAGTGGTTTTGGGGGTTCTGAAGGGCACTAATTCCTAATATGACCTTCATTTTTTTCAATTTGGCTCTTGTTGTGGGGATAACCCATGGGGCTATTTTGACCAAAATCTCTTATTTTCGCGGTAATGACTAGATATAAAATCGGCTCAATCGTACTATAAAGTTTTGAAAATCAAGCTACTTGATATTTTCACACACAGAAGACTCTTTTAAATCAAAATATAGCAACAGTACTATATTTAGTAGTAATAGATTTATCTTAGATTTTCAAGGATATCATGTACATAAATAAACTTCAGTCATGTATAAGTATTTACCTAGATACTCAAATAACGTGGCATTATTTCAATCAGTTTTATGTCAACCACCTATTGTAAATTTGAAATATAATATTATTGATATATTTTAAATCAAAATTGTTTTTTGTAAGATTTTCGCCTGGAAGCTATTTAGTGCAGTTTATTGAAAGGTTCCGGCAATGGTCTGACATAATATGTTCAATTGTTCATCTTATCTGCCCTGATATCTTTCTTTTGTTGTTCTGATGTCTTGGTAGAACCTCTCTCCATGCTAATCAACAAGATGATCAGGAAATATATCAAGATCTCATAACAGGAAGTGAACTTTTATGCTCATGTTTGTGCTCAAGCGTTCGATATGCAGATACATATTTTCGTACCAACTGTTTGTGGTTGGCTGTTTTATGATCATCTAAAAAGTTTTATTTACTACATCTTAGAAGAAATTACATGCAGTGAACTCCTTCGTAATGTGAAATTGGAATCTTTCATCGGTAATCGAATATACCCGATAGCAAATTTAAGCTTCTCGTTTGATAGGGTTACTAGGTATACCCACTTTGCTGACTCAGCGGAAAATTATCCATTTACCATAGTCAAAAGAATGGAGACGCATATGAGTATTGTAGTTAAGCCTTCCAAGGACAAATTTTATAGTTTTATACTCCTCTTTAATCTTGGTTGAATAAGCAATAGATACAGGAGAATATGTATTTCCGTTGTGCAAAAGTACAATTTTTAGACATGACAACCTGCTTTTCTGACAAACAAATATTTCGCTTCATGTCATGTTAATATTGATAGAGTGACTGAGAATGACATCAGGGTTCTTCATAGTCAATTAGTTATTATTGCGCAGTATAAAATTGGAAAAAACTACGATTTTCTTCCTGCCAAGTAAAATATTTAAGGGTAGATACAGTAATTTTAAGCTTTTTAGGGGTATAAATATCTTCTGAAAAGAGCCAATCTGACAAAACTAATGTGATATTCGTAATCAGCAAATTCCAAAACCCCAGAAACGACTCTCAGATGTTTTGCCTAATTTTTTTCATTTTGTTGACCAGTATAATCAATAAACGAATGTTACAACTAAAACTATTCACTTTTTAACTTGTCCTTTATTTCGATATCGACGCAAGGCTTCTGTCACGCGCGAGTCTTCAACAGGCTGTCGTTCTGAACAGAATCGTTTTGTGAATGCACCAAAACAAAATCGTTAGCAAACCTGATGTTCGTGGGCCACCGTTTCCGACTCCTGCGACCACGTCCGGTGTTGATGATTCACTCCTGAGCTGCGCATGCGCGGAAACGGTTGCGAACTTGGATATCGCGGAGAGTACGACATTTTCGTCGCGATTCGTCAACTGAGAAGGGTTTTGATTCGTGTCACGTCGCTCATGTTATTTTTTCACCGATTCGCTCACTTCTATGGTTGGACGAACTTTGTCCGACGAGATTTCGTTGCTCTGGATAAGATAACGACCTTTTTGCGTCAAAGAAAGCATTTCGTTCTGGAATTGCTGGATTTCACGCCTTCTGAGGAGAAGTTGAAATGCACAAAATACACGAGAAAAAAGTTGAATGCGTAACTAACCCCTCAAGTGGAAAATCTTTTTCGCAAATCTCGCTCGCGACCTGGCAATGAATCGTCAAAGCCGCCATTTTGACTTCAATCTCTCCCTGCTCACGTTGCAATGATCTGAACGGGATTCCGGACTTTTCCACCAAAATATCAAAAGTTCCGACCAATAAATCTCTTGTTACATAATAACAAAACAACCTTGCAATCCATTTACTTGCGTCCGTATGGCGTATATGGCAAAATTTAGTTGTCTGATCAGACCAGTGGTTCTTAATCGTGGCAGCACCCACCCCCCCCCCTGTGAGGCGATTTGGATTCTTCAGGGGGCGATATGGGGCAGCTGAAGAAATATGGCGTCCCAGTAGATGGTGTAGTAGGGAATATGATTATATTGTAAAACAAAAGTTATACATATTTCTGAGTTCTCATTGCAAATTAACATTCGAAAACATCTGTTGAATCTGGAAATTTTTCATCGCGCTTTGAGCAAAATATATACCGCAGTTTGCAACATGTCTCCATTGTTCAATTACAAATCGTGTAAAATAGATTATGCTTATATACTTATAGATCGCCAATTCGGCGTTAAAACACTCCCGCCACGCTAGCTCGGGAAATTGTTCACACAATGTTTGGGACTAGGGATTGTATAGGCTATCCTGCAGCGCACAGCATGCCGAAATCGAAGAAAAAGGCACTGTACTACTTTTGTACATCAAAGATGCTTTGAAGCTTTTGGACCAAAATGATTAAGTCACTATACTTGTATTTGGGATCTATAAGATTAAATTGGGCAGAATATTTCTTCATCGTATCATAAAGGATGATACTGTAGTGTTGTGACCCACAGCCCCAAATGATTGTTAAATAATATGGGCTGCTTTGTTTGGAATATATTCATGTCAAGGCCATTAACTGGGTTCTGTACCATATTCAATGTGAGCAAAGATCTCTACTAAATTCTCCGTTGATTTACTAGTCACACAAACAACACCCAATACAATTAATCTCCCTGCATCGCCAATCACTGAGGGGAATTTGGGATGTAGGCATACATTGATCCCGAATATAGCACATACAACTATCGTATCGTTAATTAGTCGAGTGGTCTTCGGGCGAGATTCAAGTGCGAAATGTTTCCAATTGCAAAGTCATAACCCGAAAACACTGACCGAGCTCGACATCTTACCCATTGTCTATAACCAAAGTCATTAAAATTGGGGAAGGGGCGCCAGACCTAGGTAATTTTTTTTAAAAAGCCGCTGGAGGAAAGCAGGTTCAGAACCACTGGATTAGACTAATTAGGCTACAGCGAAATCCCAGTCATCTATTTCTAATTTAATTATTGAATTTTTTCTGTGCTATCATTATACTTTTAATCTAATTTCTTGTATTCCTAAACATGCTAAATGCAGCTGTATCGTGCGAAACGAGCTAAGCTTGGTGTATTGAGCAGGGGTGTCAAACTCAAATTGCGTCGCGGGCCGGATCAGTCAACAGATTCCACAATGTTGCCTCACGAGTCACGACCTTTCTTTTCACTTGAATACAGGGTTGTAACCAAGTCATAAGGTTCCGAGTCACAGGTCAATTTTACTTTTATAGTTTTGACTCGAGTCAAGTCGAGTCATTTTCAATTCACCACCGAGTCAAGTCCGAGTCCAAGACACGGAGTAGAGTGTCGAGTCAGGGTCATAGTGTTCTGACTAGAGTCCGAGTCCAAGTCATTGTGTTGACTGTTCAGTTCCGAGTTAATGTCATGTAAAATTCACTTTTTACTACTCTGCTCGGTAATATTGAATGATTCGCATGCATAATATTTTAATTTTTCTCACTTTACCAGTTCCTGGTAGCATTTTCAAGTACCAGTACTGATAGACGAATTAATAATCGTGTGATAAATTTATTATTCTTCGAGATTGCGATGAAATGCGTGTCTTGGTAGACCCGTCTCGAGTCATATGACCTGGTCCGAGTCATGTGCAATGACTCGAGTGCAAGTCGAGTCAATAAAAAAATTGACTAGAGTCGAGTCGAGACATTTTTCATTTTTAAGAAAATGACTCGAGTCAAGTCGAGTCACCAAAATATCGCGCATTGAGTCATGACTCATGGGTATTTGTGATGAGTGGTGCTTAGCTGCTAAGGCTTTGTGCACCAGAACCGCGTTTACTGCTTATTCCTTAAATCCCTTGTTATATGACTCGGGTCATTACAACCCTGCTTGAATACCCAATTATCAAGCATATAAAGATAATACACGGATCAGAGGGGTCTTTAAGCGAGTGACAACACCTTTTTCGCGAAATATGGAATTACCAAAATACGATGATTGGCCGGTTGAATCACTTGGCTATACAGATAAAAACAGTTAGAGATAAAAATCGATAATACAGTGGCGCTAACGACGATATAAGTTGGTATATTTCTGTGTTTCTTTTGCTTTAGTCGTTAACTGGCCTTATCTCCGCGTATGCGCTATTGGGAATACCAGACATTCAACTGTAAACGCGGACATTGGAATTTGTATTATTAATATTTAATCGCGGGTCGGGTTTCGTTTATCAGTCCGGGGACCTGTTGGGTTGGAACTTGGAAGTGACACAACAGTGCGATCATATATATTTGTGTAACTAATATATTCTCCATGTAAATTCCATATAACGGTTCCGCGTTGGCGTTTTTGCTTCTGCGAGTGTTTAATGAAGTTATTTCCCGTAAAACAGCTGAACATCTTTTACAAATGTGCTGGATGAGAATTTTTTTCAATCTACATAGAATTGCTTCGCGCCATATGAAACTGTCTGGCGGGCAGTATGCTTGACACCCCTGCTGTACAGACATTCGAAATTCCCAGGCTTATAAGAATGGACTCTGATATGACATGAATTGAGTTTTATATGATTTTAGCATTTCTTTCGATTCAATTTTCAAGCTTTCGCGAGTTCAGTTATCTAATCGTAAAGGATTGGAATTCTTATCTGGTCGATAGGCTACACTCTACTATTTCATTACTAGTTGAATACTAACATTTCAAATGGACCTCCACTGCAAAAACTTTACGCTGTACCCTAACAAACGTAGCCTGTATTCTGTCGTGCGGCCTTTGAAAGCTCAATACTGTCAAATCGCACAAACCCGGTTTCTGTGGCGACCAAAGCTTCTACTTCCTTGAGCAGACGTTTCTTTCGCGATTGCAGTTCCGAGATGAAGCGTTCTATCGACTGTAGATGAATTATTATCAATGGAAAACAGGGAAGACATTCGTGAAATCATGGAGGACCGACCTGTGATATTTCACGCTTTACATTCTTGCCATTTGCTTTCAACTTCTCTGCTCTCTCTCGTAAATCATCATCCGATTCTGAAAGTTTGGTCACCAGTTGCCTGACCTAAAATTGGAGCAGACAAAGGCATGGTCGAACGATTTACGTGTTTTTGGGTCCCACCAGAGTGAGAGTGTCCCGCAAATCTTTCTGCAATCCACGTGTATGACTCGCAATGCAGCTTCTGCACAGTGACTGATCACAGTGGTTGCACTTGTCCACGTCACCATTTGCGATTTTACATTCCTTATTTGGAAGGAGTAATCTGATCATAGGTCATAGTTCGACGAGTCGCGAGAAATTGTATTCGAGTTTCTAACCTTGCATTGTCGATTAAGTTTCTGTTGATCCGAACGATCGAGGAATCTCACGATCGTCAAATTTAGTGGCAGACCTCTGACTCCATTCAGAGGGACGTTATGGCAAGCGCGGCATTCGGGGCAGCGGACTCTTAATGAAGGTTTTTATGTCAGTTCAGTTCCGGCGCACTACGTTTGAGCTCCCAGGTTTCAGCCTATACATGCGATGGCTATTTCCGGTCAAAATCTTGCTAATGTTGCTATACTGTCATTTCATATGAAAGCGTATATTAGGGTTAACATATTTTCGAATCGGGAAATGAGGACACTTCTTCAAAATTTTCAAACTTACAATATGCCTACTGTAGGAAAATCATGAAAAGATGGTAGATTGTTCCTACTTCGTGGTCGGTTGACTAAAAACAAAAGGTCAACTCCTTTTTCAGGTTTTTGAAAATGTCCCAGCTATTCACGATAAAAATTAAAGCCCAACAGTTGTTTATGGTTTTGATGCTGCTACCGATAAAATAAATAGTCACCTTTTATCTTGGACGATATTTTCCAGGCAGGGTCTCAAACAGAAGGTGTGCCCACAAGGCAGCATTTTTGGTTCCTCGAAACGATCCAAACACACCGGACACTCGAGAACTTCTTCAACAACCCGCTCCATTACAGATTATCGACTATTAATCGTGAACCTAATTCCTAGTCCGTCAACACGAACAATTTGAATGCTTTATTTTGTACAGTGGGACTATTGAAGCAAGGGGATCATTAGGTATCAAGTAATTGTGGCCAGGGTTTTAACCAAGTCACGAGGCTCCGAGTCACAATATAATCTCACTTTTATAGTTTTGACTCGAGCCAATCGAGTCATTTTCAATTCCCCACCGAGTCAAGTCCGAGTCCAAGTCATCGAGAAGGGGGTTGAGTCCGAGTCATGGTATTATGACTCGAGTCCAGGTCCAAGCCATTGTGTTTACTGCTCGGTTTCCAGTTGAAGTCTTGTTAAACTGACTTTTGATAACTCTGTTTGGTGATATCGAATGGTTCGCATTTATAATATACCCATTATCCTCACTTTTAGCAGTTTCTGGTCGCATTTTCAAGTACCAGTACCAATAGACGAAATCCCAAAGGGTGGTTACTTTACTATTCTTCAAAATTATAGTGAACTGTCGGTCTCGGACATCTGAGTCTCGAGCCGTATGAATTGGTTCGAGTCATGCGCAATGACTCGAGTCCAAGTAGTCGAGTCAATACACAGATTGACTCGAGTCGTTTCGAGTCATTTCAGTATTTTGAAAAATGGCTCGCGTCATTAGAAATCTTGACTTGAGTCGAGTCATGACTCAAATCATTACAACCCTAATTTTGGCATCCATCAACGCAAGCGGTTCCTTCCAACTTGCGGCGCATTGAAAAGACGATAAAATACTTAGTAACGAAAAAGATTTGCTATAAATAATTTTTTTCAAGCTGGCGGCCAGAACTTATTAGATTGTTTTATGGAAATGGGTCGTTTCTTAGATAATTTGAAGTTTTCTTCCTCTTCTGCGGGGATGGAATTTCACATTTCACATTTTGAGGAGGTTCTGTCGGCCTGACATTATTATTATTTTGGAATTTCGGTATGTTATGTTCGTGTATTTACGTTGGTATCGTTTCACTCTATTTTGTATAGGACTAGTAATTGGCACCAATCATTATTTCCTCGTGTGCCTTGCGGTGTATTTATACCCTGTGTTCTGTCATTTACTGGTCTTTTCGTGCAACTGCACTCTGGATTGTGTCGCTTACTCAAAGTTATTTTGTTGATAATATACTGATTTCATATTGCAACCTCGTCGTATGAGTTATTGTTCAAACAAGATCAAGAGGTATCTGTAAAAAAATACCATGTTTATGACGAATTACACTATCACGGTGAGACTTGGCCCGTCACAGTGCCTCATCTCTCATTAAACGATATACTTTTGGACAATAAATATGTAAATTCCTATATCCCTCATGGGATGCATTAATTTCGATCAAGCTCTTTACACCTTTCACATAGCTCAATTTGAAGAGCTTCTTGGAGGTACAGAACTTCAATATACAATTAAATAGTATATTCATATTGAAATGAACCCGAATATTTTCGGCTGACACTCGTCAGGGGTAATCGTCAGCAACTAGTAGAGAATTGGAAAGAACATTGTTCAATGTACAATGTACCACCTAAAAATAGTACATTGAACGCTCTCTCTTTCATGCTGGTGACGTCATATTTTGTGATACGATTGTTGATATACAATGTTCTTTCCAATTCTCTACTATAGTTGCTGACGATTACCCCTGACGAGAGTCAACCGAAAATATTCGGGTTCATTTCAATATGAATATACTATTTAATAGCTCAATTTGCAGCTTTTTACATCATGCGAACGAATTACGACCGTATTCACAACTTCTTGCTTGCTGGAGTAGATGTTGTAGTCAGTAAATTCTAAATTCTACTTCAAGTAGTTTTAGGTTGCTTTTAAAAGTAATTGAGAAGATTTTTGTGCCGCTACTTCTACTTCTACTTGAGTAGCTTTCTTCACTACTTCAACCACCTCTGCTTAACCCGTACAAAATGTCATTGATATCCACTGTCGAAGGGTTGAAAATCCCTTCCCACAATAACTATAGGGTTACCATATTTTGGAAATCTAACAAGAGGACACTTTTTCAGAATTTTCAGACTTGCAAAGTCGCAGGACGATTCTCGAAAAATGGTAAATTATACCCACTCTGTGGTCGGTTGACTAAAGAAATAAAAAAGGCCATCACATTTCTCGCTCAGTGCCCAAAATACAGTTTTTCCCCTCACATTGTCGGGTAAAAAAAGGTCAACTTTCCGCTCAGCTCTTGAAATACCCGCCGGAGCGTCACTTGGGTGCTGTTTTTAAGGCATCTCAGTCGAATTTTGTTATGTATGTGACCAAAATTCTCAAAAAAAGAGGGCAAAATCTCAAAGAAGAGGACAAAAGGGCATCCTCGGAGGACACTTTCAAAGCACAAGGGTTTCTACACGCACAGCCGAATTCACGGCGGGTAGGAATGTATACTCTAGACTAGAGGTCGATCTATATTGATTTTTGCAGGCCGATTGATTCGGATAATCGACACACTCACAAGGCCGATAACCACTATCATAAGCTGATACTAATATGGAAGGAGCAGAGAACTATTTCGTAAAATATATTATTTATTAGGCAATATGGCACTTGTAGATGCCACAGAAAGTTGAACAACAAACGAGAAAACTGGAAATAAAAAGAATTATTGCTTAATTATGCACGTTCATTGAAATTCAGGATAACTCAAAACCAAAACGTGATACAGAATTGCAGATCAGTCCAGAAGAGGTAGATTGTAATGCAGATTGCATAGTTTCTCTGTGTGCTCACCCAATTAAACTCGCCCTGCAAGGATAAATCTGTCACGTATCGCCCTTTGCGTCGTCGATTTCTTGAGATTGAGAACACGGAGCATTGAATTTCCCATATTTTTGATATAATATCGATAATCGGGAAAGTTTCAAATATCGACCTCGATGGTCAGCCAGGTCGATAATCGGTCAACATCTACTTTAAACCCGCAGAGGGAATCGAGACTGGAAAATTAGTCTTTCACGAACATCAATAGCAAATATGGTATGGTTATGGGATGGCGTGAAACTGAGGTTCACACTTCACACGTTCCCGTTATGTGCGTGAACCACAAAAATTTGAAAGTTCGCGTTCGTAAACGAACCTTGGTAGGTTCTGCATGGAGAACCTTTTTCATTTATTATAAACTTTCACGTCATTATAACATTTTTGGTTGAAATTCTTTCCATTTAAACTTCGGACGACTCTCTGTATACTGATGGGAGCGAGAATGAATCCTGCCCTATTAAAAAAAATTATTTGCTTTGTTATAGCAATGTTTACTCAAAGTAAATATTTAGTGACTCTCTGATGTGAGATTGGCTCATCAATGATTAACATCAACGATTCAATTGGTAGAGAGAATGCATGTTGTCTAATCTAAAAAGTATAGCAGGCGTATATTATTATATTGATATTTTCATTGTATCATAAAAAAACTAATACTCCCGATCGGTGTGTTGCAACTGCATAACATAATTTTGAGGTATATCTGCAGCAAGTACCAGAAACCGGTATTTTACTCTGAACAATACCAATGAAGCAATAGCCTGACGTCTCGACTCTCGAGAATACATTGTCCGGTCTAGCCTAGAGGGTTAAGGCGTAAGCTTATATTATATTGCAAGTTCTCGTCGAAATAGTGATAAAGTGACGGAAAATATTGATTTATGTCGGGTTATCTTATGTCCTCTTTTAAGAGGATTTGCCTCTTTTTCCAGTAAATTGAAAAAGTCCTTGGAGGACGCCTAAATGTCCTCTTTTTTGAGAATTTGTCCTCTTTTTCAATGAAAAGGATTAAAATGGCGTAAGAGTTCCGTATAAAATCTGGTCAATCGAATTGATGAACCTTTTTTTCAACACAGTACTGTCGGTCGAAAAACTTGCAATATCACCATTTTTCCTCTCCGGTGCCGGAGTTTTAAGAATTTATGAAAGTTTCCTCTTTTTAAGATTTCAAAATATGGTAACACTATTAATTATTGTAGCATTTCATTGTTCCAGTTTATTAGGGTTACCATATTTTGGAATGGAAAAGGAGGACACTTTTACTAAATCTTAAAGCTAGTTAACCGAAATTGAAAACAGCTTATTTGGAAATATTTACTGGAAATGTTATTGTGTTGACTGAAAAAATGGTCATGACTTTAACTTTACTACAGAATTGCCCCCCTTTTTGATACTTTTGTGGTGTTGACTATAAAAAGGTCGTCGCGTTGATTCGACTCCCGAATGATCCGCTCGAACGTCCGTATTACCTAGGTCGATTACGCGGCATTTATGCCGATTTTCGGCTGACCCTGTCCATTAACCTAGCCGTGAAAGATGTAATCGGAGGATACTTTAAATTTCAATGAAAAGGAGGACAAATCCTCCTAAATGAGGACTTATATGGTAAGTGGTAACCCCACAGCTGATACAGTTCTCAGGATTGTGGTATAATGGGTCTGAGTCGTCAATAGGTATCATGTACATCAGGGGTCGCCGTGCTACCTAACATAGGTGATGGCCATGGTGACCACGAAAGATGTAATATTTCATTAAAGGACGACAAAAGCAACAAAAAATCATCATCATCAATTTTATTTTATTTTCAACTCTGAGCTGTGCACAGGAGAATAACTTATTTTGAAACAAAAACAACAACAATATGATGAAACTGTAGTCAATTTCAGCATTTCAAAATGATTTTCTTAGCTTTCTTCCGAAATCTCAAATCAACTTGGGGGCCGCAAAATATGACCTCGCGGGCCGCATGCGGCCCACGGGCGGCGTGTTGGTGACCCCTGATGCAGTGTTGGTATCAAGTCACTACGCTCGAGCCACGAGTCATTTCGAGTCATTGCACAATTCGACTCGAGTCAAGTCAAGTCAATCGATTTTCGAAGGTGACTCGAGTCAAGTCAAGTCACTCGATTTTTGAAGGTGCCTCGAGTCAAGTCGAGTCAAGTTAAGTCAAGTCACGAGGCAAGTCAAGTCGCCTTTTCGAAGTATGAGGCATGATTACTTCATTGCCTTTTGGTAGCTGTCTGATATACAGATTGAGTGGTCATTGATTTTGAACCGATGAACGAATATAGAGTTAAATATACACGCTGTATCGCTCACATACGTCGAACTGCTAAACTACCTAAGTACTTGCATAGCCTCAGTTTATAGTTACCAGCCAAAATAGAAAATAATGAAGCGAATTGATCAGATGCAATACATTACCCATTAACAAATTGATATGATACAATTCGAGCCTGCGTCAATGGTTGAGGTCGATATAAACTATATTCGAATTCAATTTCAATAAAGCAAGAGGTTTGGTTTAGGTAAGAACAGGGAACAGAAATATAGCCTACATTTTGCTATTAAATTACTTTACTAAACTAGTTTACGGCAAAGTAAGCTGTAAGCTTCGATCACTTCGTTTGTGGTCAATTTATTTGTGAGAGAACAATCGAGACTCAGTAAAACATGCGATTGGTCGCTCTCGCGGGCTACACCCAACGTTTCGCGAACATTCCGAACATATGCAAGATACAGTGGTTTTTATCGAGACCGATCACTTGATTACTTAAAATTGACTCGATAATTTTGTTCCGCGTCACGAGTCAATCCACATTTCTGATAAACCGAGTCAAGTCAAGCCATTTAACAAAGTGACTCGAGTCAAGTCAAGTCATACGAAAAAGGTGACTCGAGTCTGACTCGAGTCATCTCAACACTGCCCTGATGTAAATTAATATATTACTAGGGCTAGTTTTTTGACGTTGCAAAAATATGTCAAAATTTGGCCAAAATTGTGGCGTTAGGTCAGAAAATTGACAAAATTCTTTACAAAGTCCCAGTTTTTTCCAACCTGCATATCGTTGGTATCATAGATGATTGCACTGTCGGTGAACTCATCAAAGTCATCCATTTTTAGGTAGAAAAAATCGCCCTATTTAAAACTTTACGGAAATGGAGGGTTAGAATTAGCACTGTGAAGTCACACAATCTCATAGGTGTTCATGTTTTCATGTTCGCGTTCACATAGAACCTTTCAAAATGATCCGCGTTCACACGAGCCAGAACCTTTCACAGGTTTACACCATCCCTGGGAAATATCAATTAAGTTGGAGGTGGTCAAAGTAGTCAAGAAAGCTACTCAAGTAGAAGTAGAAGTAGCGACGAAAAAAATCTACTCAAGTACTAGTAGAAGTACTTCTTCCATAAGCAACCTAAAACTACTTGAAGTAGAAGTAGAATTGACTGACTGTAAAAGTACTCAAGTAAGTAAGTAGTTGTGAAAACGATCCTAATTCGTTCACACGAATTGTAAAAAGGTTCAAATTGAGCTATGCGAACGGTGACGAGCTTGATTCATATTGATGCATACCGACAGGTATCCAATTTTCGATAGCATAAGCATTAGGGTTGCCAAAATTTGGAAAATCTCAAAAAAGATGCGTATCCATGTCTCATTCTGTAGATTATTGATAAAAAAAACGTCAATGAACCTGCAATAAGCTTACAGGAAAGTCGTTAACATTTGTCTAAATGCGTTTGAAAGTAGCTGCCATAGAGTGGGCGTGTTAGCGACCATAGAATGGCGAGAAGACTAGTAATCACGAAATCACGTCTCTTGATTGGTTAATCAGCTATGCATCAATGATCACGACCACGGCAGCTTGCTGATTATGTGCTTCTACTAGTTCAAGAAGTACGCTAACCGCAATGATGATTCTGTAAGCGCATTGTACGTTGGTGATTAAATATTAAAATAAGACACTTGGTCATTGAATTTTTAGTGTTAAAACTAGATAACGATAGGTTCAGAACAACAATACCTTCTTGCAGGCATGACAGAGGTGAAACAGCGAATGCTTATGAACTTATGGATCCCAGAAATACCTATCTGATATGATTGAGATTACGCCAAGTGGTCCTGCTTTTCTGGGTGCAGTGCAGGTAAAGTACATTAGTTATCGCCAAACTGGTGCAGCACCCCATGCGAGATGGATTCTGGACACAATCCTGCATGGTCAGAAGATATGTGGGCCGACCATGTAGCTTGCATTGGGACTCTAAAGAAATGCAACTACCGCACCGCTTCAATACATTCTTTTTTATTTCAATGTCTGGTTTGATTCAAGCATTCGTCGTGATGCAGCCGGTAATGATCTAAGATTCATTATGTACATGCTAAACAATGCATGCGAACAGTCTTTTTGCTGGTCCTACCATCACAGTCTATGCTTGCCTTTAGAGCTTCTTCCGGGGCATCATTGAGGACTTAGACAGCACTCGCGAGTATGATTCATTATGCTGCAAGAATGTGACAAGTGACAAGCATAAATGGCTGATTCAACCAGCCCGTACAGCTTTTAAGACTTCAATTATATAGGCTACCACGACAAGATAAGTTCAGACACGGTAGTGTCAATGTCAAGTTTTATATTTGTATTTAATCGTGGAACATCCCCTCTGAAACTAGAAGTTCGTTCGCCACTTGCATAAACGCCTTTGCAATATTTCGTCTCGTGTTTTTTTTGCTTTCCCTCGATGAAAACAAGCATACAGGCTACAACGGTTGCCTTCACAATAAGCCATCAAGTCATGTATTTGAAGTTTTTGTGAAGCAGCTGTTCTTTGTTCATCATTTATTTCGTCACTCAACATGTTCTGAATTAATCTTAAATCAGTATCTGCGGACCAACCTACAATGCGCTTACAGAATCACCGCCGTTAGTCGACTCCTTGACCAGCTGATCAGCAAGCCGTCACCGTCGTGATCATTGAAGCATAGCAGATTAGCCAATCAAGTGCCGTGATTTCGTGATTACTAGTCTGCTTGCCGCTCTATGGTCGCTGACACGCCCACTCTACGGCAGCTACTTTCAAACGCATTTAGACAAATGTTAACGACTTTACTGTGAGCTTATTGCAGGCTCATTGATGTTTTTTTTTATCTATAATCTATAAAATGAGACATGGAAACTAGGGTTGGTCAGATTTGGGCATTTTTTTGAAATCTTGTTTTGCGTAATTGCAAATGATAGTTTAGTGCATAAAAACACTTCTAAAAGCGATTTTGGTCATTTTCATCGCGATCTTCCTTGCGCGCAAAGCCCCCAAAGACCCACGGGCCAATTCTCCTTACTGCAGACTATTCACCATTCCTGGTTTGTAGCTTTAGTGAAGTTTGCGGTAGAAAACGGCTGAGTAGACCTGGGAACTATCAGGTTGAATTATTTTTTTGACGATTGAACATACTTACATTCCTATACATTCCAAATGTGGTTCACCTTCCCGTATTTGACATAGGTAGCCGCGTGGTAGGCCTATGTATGAACGACCACAGGCATTTTCAGCTTGTTTTAACTCAGTAAATGTTAATCAAAGAAATATTGTGCATGAATGTAATTTCATCTTTATAGTAGCTCCAATTCACCTAATCCACACAGAAGTTGAGTAAAGCCAAGAATTTTCGTCGCGCTTCGCGCGCAGTGGATTCGGAGTGGCCAGTATGATTTCACGAAAGCATCGGTGAATATAATTTAGGTCGTGGGTTGGCGTGGTTCCATTTACACCACATTGTCGCCCTTCACCCATATGAAATATTTCATCACAGTATATATGGCTCATCATAGCGTTTGAAACTGGTGTTTCGCAATCTAGATAGATAAAAAAAGTAGAAGTACTTCGTTACTGACCACCTCTGCAATTAACCATTTGAACGTTTTCACAACTTTCTCTCGCTCATCCAGACGACATATGAATCACTGCCTCGCTTGCCTCCCCTGACCGCACGTCACTACAATGTAGCGTTTTTTCTTACTTTGACGCCTATATAATATGTATCAACACTATCACTCCTTTCGTACTAAATTTCATCGAGATGTAGCGGATGGGGGAGGGGGGTAAGGTTGAAAATCACCTTCACCAAAACTTTCATTAAGAGTTTATTTATGCGTACTGCCGGATTCCAGTCAAATAACCGATAAATCGATCCTATAGCGAAGTTTTGGCCATACTACACAAGATTTATGTGACTATTATCGTAAATCCTGTCTTCGGCCCATGCAATCAGATCCACTGGTAGAGCTGATGGAGGTATTCGGAAATTTAGACCTCCTAATTAGTAAACATCATGAAGCCATGTTCAACTTGCATGGCACACAGTGACGACTATTCAGGAGGCTATCGTCGTTTACGCTTAAAAATTACTTAGTTTCAGTATGCTATCTCGTGACCTACTGTAAACATTATCGCTAAACATAAGATATTGTAATCCAAATACCAGACTACCAGAAAAGAAATGATTAACGTAATATCTCGCAGTTCCATATGATATACAGAACATGTCGATGTTCCGTAAAATTCAGTAGGCCTACCCTTGTTTGCTTTGCCAGGCCTGCCTAGGCATGCTTTCTTTCGTATATTACGAGTAATCTCAATCGCAGAGCAGGTGTTTGATGCAATTTCATCAAACTATTGGTATCGTTACATCATTATCAAATCACACTGGGTTTTGTGAGTATGCCACAATAGATACAGAAGAATTACCGCGTGCCTACTTCGGCATGCCATTGTAGCTTTATTTCTCCGACCTCCAAAGTTATTATCCCGAAACAATAACTTCATATTGTTAATTTATTCGCTATAAGCTTTTCGACTGACTCTGATTAGTAGCGTACGTCAGAACGAAGTTAGCTGTAATGACCAGTACTAAAGTATATTTTATAATACTTCGACTCAAGCTCCCCGTGCAAAACCAGAACCAACGGATCAGGGGTCTAAAACACGCGGCACGCGTGAGCATTTTGAATTTTGTAGTATTCGGCCCTATTTAACCTCCACATCTGTTTTTTAGACTTGAGAACTTAAAATTAGCACTAAAACTACTCCCAAAATCTGAAGCTACTAATCAAACTTCACTATCCTACATGAATTTCAAAAGTTACTATTGCCATTCTGTTGGCTATGGTTCTGGTTTGAATCAGGCTGATTTAAATAAGTGTGGTTTAAATCAGATTTTTTTCGTTGATTTTTGATTTTAATTATACCATTTTGATTTTGATGGAATATTTTGATTTTTTTAATTTTCGGACGAGATGCGTGAATGTGGTTTATCATGTGCATTTTATATAAACCGGAGATAGCATCTCGACACCGGCATCGGTATAATTCAGCCATAATGTCCTATATGGTGTGGACATAAGCAATCTCACGGCTCAGTGAAATTGGTCTACGTCACACTTTCCGTTTGATAAAGGGCAGCTTTGCGTACGGTACGGAATCGAGAATAAAGGACAAATTTTCAAAATTTTTAAATCCAGAGTTCCGGAGAAAAATCTAGAGAAAGTGGTTAATTTTTCTTACTTTGTGGTCGCTTGACTTAAAAAAAAGTCATTTTTTCCGGCTCGGCTCCCGAAATACCCGCAGGAATAAATTTTTACCTAAGTTCTCAAAAAAGAGGACAAAATCTCAAAAAGGAGGACATTCGGGCGTCCTCGGAGAACATTTTCAAAAACCTGAAAAAGGAGGAAAAATCCTCCAAAAGGACGTATGATAACCCTAACTTTACGGCTATTTTTGACTGGCTCGCCTCGCGCTAAATCCGATATATCGCGTATCAATGGAAAGCTGCTGCTGTACCGATTACGAAAGTATAAGTTTTGTTGTGCTCGTGGTCCTGGAACCCCCCAAAACCTGCCTCGCCTGGATTATGACGCAACAATGCTGTCTGGCTCTTTCTTCACAATCACAATCACGGTCGATGAATTCAAGTATATCACAGACGTATTAAACTCACTGGATTTGTCAACCTAAAAGTACAAGCACGCTCGAATTCCATTTTAACTGGCGCGGGAAGTTTAGGAATCGATTGCATTTGCAAATGTCATAACCAACAACACACACAGAGCCTATTGTCGGAATCTGTGACAGCGAATTGAAACATACATACATACAATTGAAACATACACATATTACACAGTATGAAAATATCACTTTGGATATCAGAGTACCATTTAAAGCGTGTTAAACTCTGTTCACACTCACTATCGAACGTGTGAAATTTAAAACATTACGAGGTTACACCCCAAGAATTTGATCACGAAAGAAGTAGATAGAGGTATATGCTTCAATCAATCAGGTTTATTAATATTTTCATCGTTTCAGAACATCACAAAACTGCGATACAATGAAAAGATAGGAAGGTGTCGAAACAACTTGGAGTAGCCATTAGGATCAGACTATAGATAACTAACCTACGGATAGATGGGCAACACGTGACTCACGGTCGAGTGATGCGACAACGGCAGATTTGTTGTCGCTTCATAGCATGAAACGGGAGCGTAATTGCTAATCCCATAGATGACGACCCTAGTGCTCAAATTAAATAAAGTTGATCTTATTTGAAAGCTACAGTCGCAGTGATTCTGATAATATACATTAAATTTTCATCAAGGCAACGGAACCACCCCCAAATAGCCTCAAAAGTCTGAAAATCGGCATTGTTCTAAACCAGTGGTTCTCAACCGGGGGTCCGCGGACCCCTAGGGGTCCGCGAAGCAATTCCAGGGGTCCGCGAGACCTCTAAATTTTCAAAATGATTGATAACCTACTTTTTAGTTTTTTTAATTTGAGAAAGCCTGAGGCAGTTTCGCACCACAACTGCTACAACCCCATGACTCACATCATCATAATAATCGTCTGACATGAAATATCCTATTGTGCAAATTAATTTTAATTGTCAAATTGTCAATAACCTACTGATACAAACGTATTGCTGTTTAAAGACATTTTGTTGGGGTTTGTGGAAAAACAACAATATGAAGATAGTAAAGTCAATCAGGGTGACTTCGTAATGTTTGCGAAACCTTTTCTATTTGACGTTGTCAGCCTCGTCAAATTAGTGAACAGTCTTTCGAAATAAAAATATTCGAATTTTTTCCCCTCATTTGTCCTAAAAAAGGGATTGAAACATCGCCACGAAATCCATTTTATCCTGTGATATACATAACCACTATTCTAGAATAACTTCAAGATGAGATGCTAGATAAAATGACTAGGCTGGACGTGATATGTTCCTTAAAAATATGTTTCTTCATTTTGGTGCCATAAATGTTGTGATCACACCAAAAGTACCGTCGGAAGCGTTGCGCGTTAATATTGCATTAGCCTCCATCTATCTCTGTGGAAATGGATTTTCGGCACTCATCGTTCATGTCAAATCGAAGACGCGGATTTTCAAGACACGACCACGTACTTCAAGAAATACAGTTGCAAAATTAGCTTTGAAATAATAATAAAAGTCCCCCTAATTTCTACATAAATTGTATGATGTTATTTTCCAGTAAAGTCATTTTGTTGCTGTTATCACCAGCCTACAGTTCATATTTGCACAAGACAGATGACGGTTGCACCATAATTGAGCTAAATTTGAACTAAAACTTGAGGGGGTCCGCGAGGGTCCGTGACGGTCAAAAGGGGTCCGCAAAGCCAAAAAGGTTGAGAACCACTGTTCTAAACAATTGCAACGGCGCAGCACAATGACCATAACAACAATGTGGTTCCATTGCCTTGATGAAACAAATCTGCCGAAATACCGAAAAGCGAAGCGACAACAAATCTGCCGAAATAGCTTTCAAAATATGAAAATCGGCATTGTTCTAATCTAAACAATCGCAACCACGCACGGACCGTTGTTATGGTCATTGTGCGGCGCCGTTGCAATTGTTTAGAACAATGCCGATTTTCAGACATTTTCCTTGTATAGGTGGTGTGGATACATGGGCGAATAATGTATCGATTCAGCAATCCGGCCCGCCAAGTATTTAATTTTCCTATATCCGACCCGCCGACAGGAGAAGTTGCCCGCCCCTGGAATAGAGACTGTGCAACAATCCCCTTCACTCAACAATTTTCCGGACTTACACATCATCATCTATTCATTCAACAGTCGAGGCGATCATGGAAGAAGTTGATCAAATCCGAGCGTCATAACAATGTGTCATCGGATGGGTCTTACAGAAGCAGGATTATTAACAACTTAAATACCTCACCTCTTCATGGACTCCTGAATGCGCTGATACTAGTCGTGACTAAATTTCAATGAGGATGCCAACACCATAATATCATTGAGAATTTTATACAGGGTATAGATATTTCATTTACTATAACACTTAAAAACTGCATAAACAACTTTTGTGATTATGTCAGACTTGTTGTCTAAATTCAGAAAAACAAGAACCAAAATCCTAGTCAACGGAAAGCATTTAAGTCAAGTCAATATGTAGCAAAAAGGGATTTTCATGTTTACGCAAATTACAATCTCAGATATACCTGTGGCAGCCGTGCTCTATACTGCCCCTTACGTCAGTTGTAGTATTATCGCATCGTGCTTTGACAATCATCACATACACCCCTAATAGGGGGGCTGTCACATAGCCTATACCTATGTTTAAGCCATTCGATAAATGTACTGTGTGCATCTATTTTTTGTAATTTATGAAACTGTGCTGTGCTATTATGAACAATCGAATAACTGTGCCTAATAGTTGATAACGTCAATGTTTCTTGTCACATAACAAAAATATATATTCTCAAATGTTATTTTTTCGAGCTTTCTTATTCTCTCCTAATGACAATAACACCTATTTTGTACAACCTATTTTGTACAATCCTTCCAGCTATCAATCTTAACGAGTAGGCCTACTCCTTGTTAATTTTCAAGGTTTACAGGCAATTCATGGGGAACACTTCACAACGCAAGTTTATATCGAAGAAGTGCCAAAACGTTTACCAGGTATATTTTGAATAAATCGGCATTGGTAGACGTTTTCGGACACCCCGGTGTGAAAGATTCAACTATTGAGAGGGGTACGACATATCACGCCAGGTCGATGTGAACAATAGCAACTATTGAATTGAGTGATTATCCTCAATGTCATTCTAGTGCATTGTTTTGCCGATGGAATATTGTTTAGAACAATTCCGATTCTCATCATTGATGTGGATTCAACGGCCTGACCCGGTAAAAAGTTTTATATGTTAGCATTTTAGCAATCAGTACAATGATAGTTTTCGGTTAGTTCCGATTTTATATTATGAAGGTCCAATCACTATATCGATACTATGGTTGCCAGTGAACTCGGCCCTTGGTGAATTCGGCACCACAATATTACAATATATACTATTTAAAACAATTTAGTTGCTCACACAATTATCGTAATCAACCTTTCTCTTTTAAAAAATCAGGTGACGTAAATGCTGCCAGAAAATTTGCAAATCCTCTTTTAACAATCCTTCCAGGTTCTGCACATCTATATTGACGCTCGTCGCTCACCCACAGTATCTAATAATTTTTTAGGCTATGTCGTACATGCATGGTTGTAACCGATACTAAAATGCCTCGCAGCTAGTCGGTACTTTGATAAATGTGCATTGTTAAAAGTTATATTACATCCTAGTATGCAGCACTACCTCACTATGCTCAAGAAACCAACAAAAACTAAA
Organism: Botryllus schlosseri; assembly: GCF_051294905.1. Classification (NCBI taxonomy): domain Eukaryota; kingdom Metazoa; phylum Chordata; class Ascidiacea; order Stolidobranchia; family Styelidae; genus Botryllus; species Botryllus schlosseri. The sequence goes on along the minus strand of NC_137247.1, from coordinate 12,189,305 downwards.
CCAATTGGGAAAAAGTCAGTGAATTAGTACGCCAGCAAGGTCGATCTTAGCACTCCACCACAGTCGACATACGCAATCCCGTACCTCTGCTCAAGCATATCCCGCGACGGACTGATTTCGCCGGGAAGCTATCTTATAGCGTTAAGGGGCGTGGCAGTTTCCAATCATTGTATATATATCATTGATTTATTGTTAACATATAGCCTACATGTTATCCTTATTGTTCATCTCATTGGTCACTATATAACCAAATAAATGATTTGTTTACGCTTATTCCAATTTTACAATGGAGGGGCCCGAGAACAGATTCGGATTTTAATGCGGCCCTTGAGCTGAAAAGATTGCCCACCCCTGTTCTATACCAATACCGAGAAAACCATTATCGAGAATGCCATTAATGAGAATGAACTGAACATGACCGAGAATGGACATTACCGAGAATGGTCATTACCGAGAATGGTCAATACCGAGAATGGACACCACCGAGAATGGCCAATGCCAAGAATCTAACTTACTGGGACGGGCGTTGTCGAGATTTATACCTGAGAATCGACACCGAATGTGGCAACACCGTGATGTACATGACATTCACACGATCTGTACAAATGTACATATGCATAACAGGCCTGCATTACATATATTACATTTTCGGAAGCCTAATGTCCATTCTCAAGGGTGTCCATACTCGGTATAATGTCCATTCTCGGTGGTGTCCATTATCGGTAATGGTTATCTCGGTATTGACCGGACACCCTCATAAATATGCCATTTACAGTCAATTTTACCCCATGTAGAAAGACACACCACTGTACTTATAGTAGGGCTACCATACGTCCTCCTTTAGGAGGATTTGTCCTCCTTTTTGAGGTTTTTGCCGAGGACGCCTAAATGCCCTCCTTTTTGTCAATTTGTCCTCCTTCACAGCTTTTAAAGCTACGATAGTGGATAGATTCGAGTGAAAATGAGCATAAATGACGCTATAGAAAATTCGTGATTCGAACGAAAGTGACGACCTTTTTTTTAGTCTACCAACCACAATTTCGTGGAAAATTTACCATTTTCAGAATTCTACTCCAGTATTGAATGAAATTTTGAAAAAGTGTCCTCCTTTCCCGATTCCAAAATATGGTAACCCGTAACCTAATAGTTTTAAACTTCCATGAACGTGCACGTGCTCCGGACCATCGCCGTAGCCAGGAGCCAAAGAGGTCATGACCTTCCCCAAATGTTTCTACAAACTTTGTAAATTAACATAAGGTGCCGTATTTTTTAGCAAATGTATTCAACTTCAAAACATTTCTTAGCGCTTATCGCGCGATATGTAGAGTCGATTAGTTATTAAATTCTTGATTACCCGCCTCCCGACAAATAAAAATTTCAAAAGGCCTTGATGCTACAGTAGGCTTACCATATTTCGGAAATGAAAAAAGAGGACACTTTTTCAGAAATTTCAGACATGCAAAACTGGAGAAGAATTCTCAAAAACCGGTAAATTTTTCCCACTTCATGATCGGTTGACTAAAAAAAAAAAAAAAGGTCTTCTTCTCGCTCAGAGCTGAGATCACCACTTTTCCCTCCGAAATACCCGCCGGAGCTTCACTTCTGCGCTAATTTGCGGCATATCACTCGCAATTTCCTCTAAATCTGACCTAAACTTTCAAAAAAGAGGACAAAATCTCAAAAAAGAGGACAAAAGGGCGTCCTCCGAGGACACTTTCAAAAAAATCAAAAAAGAGGACAAATCCTCTTAAAAGAGGACGTATGGTAAGCCTATGCTACAGATAATGTTACAGGAGAGCTGTATAGTGCGAAACGAGCTATTAAGCTTTCTGTACAGACATTTTTTATGAGATTGAACTCTGATTTGATAATGAACTGAACTTGATTCAATTATCAAGTTTTCGCGAATCCAGCAATTACAATTCTAATCTAATAGGGTCCATCAAACCACTAGGTGTCGCCAAACTTGAGGTGGTAACCGCCGTTGTTACGTACGCCGCTGCCGTTATCAGAAACCTGTAGGTTGCTTTCTCGATTGTGTAAGGGTATTTTATATGGAAATAATGACTACAACATATTCTACGTGGACCCTAGGCTCGCTATAAAATGAACTAAAACCTTGGAAAGCTTCTACGAAAGGAAATAAGGCCGATTTGATAACTAGGTGAGAATGTGAAATTGTCAACTAAATGTCGGCTACCCGCAGCTCAGCACCAGAAGTTACGTCTTGAATGATGACTCATATGTATGAAAAAACTTCAATAAATTACAATTGCCACACCAGATTGCAAAATACTTAGTAACGGCTCCTCGACTCAAGGTTTAGTAGAGTAGATTCTTCTACTTTTCATTCAGTGTGCATCCCTCTTTACATCGCCAAGGCGCATGTGGGTGTCTGATTTCGAGGATTACCGTTCTCTAAGTCGCTTCGACGCCTTGCCATCTTTTTATTGTATTGCGTTTTTATAGTGTTTTGAAATGATGGTGAAATTTTAAACAAAACTGACACTGAACTCCAAATCATCCATACTGCTTATCCTTCATGATCGTTGTATATTCTCAGATTCGGCGCATATAATAGAAACTGCAATTTCCAGTTTCAAACCACCGCTCAGTCAACATCTGCGAACTAAGAAACCGCTCAACCATTTGTATGGTCAAAGGATGGTTATCAAAGCCTTACAGAGACAGACTTTTTACCAAAAATTACAACGAAACTCGTGGAAACTTATTTTATTATGAGATACGAAAGGGAAAGGATAGTTGGAGACGTAAAAGCTATTGAAAATGGAAAAGCCATGGTTTCTGCATTTAAGGCGAAGGCATGTTCAACATTGACCATTGGGACAGATGTTTTTTTCAGTGGCATTGTTGCTGCTGAAATGAAGAGACATGTCCTCTATAATGTTAAGGCCAGAATGGCACGAGATGGAGTCATTCTAAATGTGGGATGTGAGTGTCCTAGATGAAAAGGACCTACAGGGTCCTGTAAGCATTTGGCAGCACTTTGCCTCATGGTTGCTGAGTACACGGAGCATGGTCGACTCTTCATTGATGAGTCCTGCACTGAGAAACTTCAGACATTTCATCGGTCCCAGAAATTATACACAGGTATCAGAGCTTTTTCACGATCACGAACGTCCCAGAATCACTCTGAAACATTTTGGTAGTGATTCGGTCTCTCAATCTGAAAAAGTCAAGGATAAATTCACAATGCAAACAGAAATAGTCAGGCAATCTGAACTCTCATGATAGCCACAATAGTCAGTTTTACTACAAAGCGTCTAAACATGCATATGGCAGTAAAAATTCTGGACAGGCAAATATCTATTATTTATGAACTTGACCATCTAAACTAAATACATAACTGATGAGGAAGCGCAACATATTCAAGAACCAACAGTACTGCAGACACAGAGAGAATGCAAAGAATGGCACCACGACAGAGAGTGGAGAATTAGTGCATCACGATTTGGGGAGGTTGTAAAGTCAACAAACAGGAGAAATATTGAGTTACTGTGTGAGAATATTTTTGCCTCCAAAAGTTTATGCTCACCAGCTATTTTCATGGTAGAGCATGCGAACATACGGCAATTGAAGCTTTCACGACTGTAAACGGCATAGAGGCAGCCCAATGTGGACTCTTTATTAATCCCGAGTTTACATATCTTGGAGCAACTCCTGATTCGCAAATTTCACCCGACGGCCTTGTTGAAGTGACATGCCCATACAATGGTCGACATAGCCATATCAAAGCAGCTTCAATCAATTTACTCCCCTTTCTTGTGATCAAAAATCAGAAAAGTGAGCTGAAAAGAAACCACAATTATTATTACCAAATAAAGGCTAACTTGGATTACCAACTAGAAAATATTTTATTTTGCTGTTTACACTTTCAAAGATTTATTTACAGAAAACATTAAATTTGATAAACACTTCTTAGAGAAATATATACACTCCTATGAAAATCATTGGAGGAAATTCTTTTCAAAAAAAGTTACTTTGTTAGGATTGGTTATATGTTATATTCTTTTGATGTTCAGTTCACTAAAACTATTGTTTTGTTTACCTGTTGTTTCTGGATTAGCGGAGCGAGGCAGCATTCAAGGCCTAAGATTTCTTTTTAGCAGTCTGGAGTGCAGTGTTTACACAAGTAGCGTCGCTTCATACTCAGAGGTAAGAGAGTAATTTACATACACCTGCGAAAAAAATGTAACATAGGAAATTACCGGTATGCTGTGTGGAATCTTCTTGCACCTTGTAAGCTACATCACATTTACTTTTTTCGCTTGCGCAATCAAGAAAATTCCCTGTCTCGACCGTCTCTTGTCTAGCTATATTCTGGTGCTGACATTCATCCTCCAAATCAACGGTTAAAATACTTCTCCAAGAAACCATTTTCTCTGTTCTAGCGGATGCTAGCTTAGATATCGGTGTGCTAAATTGAAAAACGGACGGGACGGCATTTTTTAACTTTCTGTAACGGCGCTTGCCGAGTGATCCAGTTGGCTGCACGTAATCTTCTTCCATAAATGACTACTACAAACGCGGTCGCGATACAAGTCAGGTCTCCACATTTATCCTAATCGCTACTCGCCACTTCAACTGTAAATCCATGTCAGTGGGAAACATGTGACCCTAGGATGTATTATTACATCTGGGGGCACAGCAGTACTGCGGCATACCTCCGTTGAGAGCTTACAATCCCCATCAATCAAACTACAAAGACGACTCACGGTACTGATCGGTTGTCAAAAGCTCCCAGTAAGTTCTCTAGTAAAAGTTAACAACTCAAGTCTAGCGCCACTAGCGGATATACTGATTTTGCTTGACGGACCCTATTCGGAAAAGCTGAAAAATTTTTAGTACACATTTTGCGTCTTGAACGGATGAATAGAATCTCTGGTATGGTATTACGTCACATTGCTCATTCTTTCCAAAAAGGTCAGGTGGTGTCCAGATTTCAAGTCGCGATTATAAAAAAGTCGGATTGCAGTTTCTAACTCACGGAAAGTTCTGTGCTGAGACTCCACTATACGACTGCATGCATATTCCATTGCAATCACGCAAAACGACGAGTCGTTCAGTACATGGAGCGACTGATGCAACATTGGCCAGTGACTGTCGGTAGCGATATTTCGTTTCATCTTAAGTTCTTAACGACGCCGCATGATGGGTACGAGAGCAATCGGTTGTTATTCTTTTTCGTTGTAGGGTACGCCCCTCGGAAGTTAAATCACCGGTACAAACGGTTAGAATATACCGTATTGAAAGGGGCTATTGGTCAAAGAAAGGACTGTCTTTGTGCTTTGTGAATTCAGAACTTTCACGGTGGTATGTTTGGAACGAATATTTTGAGGTTAGGCTTTATCCATGGCGCCTAGCAGCCTAGGAATATTTGCCTATAAAGTTATCGTTTACAGCCACGCCCATCTTCAAATTGTTTACATACACCGGCATTCGTTCTTGAGTATGCCGCCTTCGATACCAGGCTAATTACAGTACATGGTAGAGGCATCAATGTCGGATTTGACATTGCAAGGACTTACCAACGTTTTAACCAGGCCACAACGCAGTGTACGCATAAGCTGCAAGGGCTTTATGGGTCAGTAGGCTACCAAAGATTACGGATATAGTGTAGCTTTTGCTATGATTTGAGCTCACCAATGCTACATGAAGAGGAAGTGAAGCTGTGAAAGAACCTCAAAAAGTAGTAATAATTATGATTGGATTACATAACTGTTGAGTTGCTTTTGTCTGGCACCTGATGATAATTCGTATTTTGGGTGGTATTGTAATGCAAAGTTACCTTTACCGTACCCAAATATTTGTGGTTATTCTTATCAATGTTCGTGATATAATGCTTGTTCAGCTGCCCGATAGCTATGAGCAAATGTTTGGACAATGCATGAAAGAGTTGTGGACTGTGTGGGAATGTTCAACCTGAAGGTCCCAGCTATGAACTAACCCGTACACATGAACTGACGTCGCAGACACTGTCCTGGTTATATTGTCAGTAGAGTTTTTTCTTATTGTTTAGTACAGTATTTCGTGAAGGCACTTTTTTAATACTAGCATATCTATAGGAATTGTTTGCCCCTTATTTTGCTCCAATTTCACATGTAACTTGGTCATGACATTTGTTAGGCCCAACTGTTTTACTGATGACAATAAGTGTAGCATGTACCTTGTAGCATCTGATTAGTCATATCATTGGACATGGTTTGCACATGATTTTTGGCATTGTTACAATGCTGTATTGATCATCAAATACAGGATATTGAGCAAATGCACTTTAACAGCAATTCCTATTTAACCTAACTTATTGTGAGGTTGGTGCGATTGATTTAACCATATTTCGTCTAAGGCAGCCTTATGATGCTCTCAAGCTTTTTAAGTGAATATCATGTTTCATATCACAATTACCTCAAAAGTCTTCGAGATAGCCTGTATTTATAGCAGAGAGGGTTAATAAGAAGTAGGTACTTGAAAAATTCGGGCTGTATCAAGATGACAAGTTATGTTGTAGATGTCACCTCCACAATTATGACCACACAATTGTACATTCTATCTGTCATCTCATAATATCGCTTACAAGTCAATAAATGTTTCAAGAGGCTAAGTACTGCAACGCCGTTGACCCTCTCTGTATAATGCATATTCCCCTGTAAGTGATGTACATCATAAAATACAATAACCATCGAACTGGAAGCATTTTATAACACGCTGATTATTCCTTTTCGCCAACTCGTATTTCCAGAGCACTGAAAAACTGAAGAGCAACTAGGTTTGTCTTGATAGAGTATGATTCTGTATCATAGTCGCTTCGATTATATTAATTGCCAAATTGTAGGTCCATGCATCCAAGCCAGCCGATAGGCCTGTGAAAAGGTCTGTGTGAAGGTGCTGACCTTTTATAAGGTCAAAACATCAAATTTAGTGTTGGTCCATAGAATATTTTCAAATCAAAAATTTGACCGCACACATAAAAAAAGGTTGGAAGGCAATGTTTTAGGGGTCAATGTTCAATCCTGCTTTGAAATAAGACCTGATTAAGCAGTATTGCCATTCTTCAAACCGAGATCTTGGTGACAAAAATTGAGCGAATGAGAAAAATAAGTCACAAGGGATGAAAATAAATAATCCCTTTCTCATTGAAACAAGTTAACTCGGTAGTAGGGTAGATCTGCCTTATGAAACACTTCTGAAACGATGTTGATTCCATTATAACATATATATTTCCACCTAGTAGGCGTACACTGGCGCCGGTGATAACGAATATATTTCCACGAATGCATAAATCATTATACTTCATGTAAAGTGTGGGTTACGTTACCTTCTTTGTTATGCGTATGACTTAACACCACACATGAGATTGGGGTTATCTCGGCGAAATATTTTGAGCTAGTATTGTAATCTTGCAGCACGCGACATGTCCAAATCTGGTAGAATGGCAATTTGCATTTTTATATAGTTGGGGCCTATCTCCTGCCAGTAGACTGATTCAAAGATAAAATCCAAAATAAATTTCGTACCTGAAAAGTCCAACCCGACTTTGACCTCTACTGTCAGACTACTATCAGACTGTGAAAATCTCTGAAAATGGACTCTGAAGGAAAAAAGATCAGTATCCACTATCCACTGGCCTAGTGCAATATGCCTTCGCCAATTTGCTTGGTTGCAGGCATTCCCTTCTAGTGTTGTAATAAATGTAGTAACCTTAATTCTATCTTTGCTGAAACAAATTGTTACAAGAACATACAATTTTGTCCTTAGTGTTTGCTCTTCAATTGTAATAACCCTTTGTTATAGATATACAACAGTAAACAAATTGATGGAGAGATTGTGGAATGACCGTTAAATGTCTTTATGTTGTCTTACAGTGTTTAGTGTTCCCAATCCTATTCAATGGCATGTAGAAATCCTGGGATATCCAGTTTCATTTTGTCTACTGTCAACATTTGTTATCTCTAATGGGATCGTGTGCATCCATCGGTCTATCGAAAGCTTCATCTTAGCCGAGTTTAGTGGTTTTGTCCTAAGTTTTGTTTGTTCAGTAAATTCTTGGTCACCATTTCCTGTGCTGACTACGCAACAGCTCTGAATAATATGGCGCTGATCATCTGCACAGGGATATCCTTTGCGGAGATATTGAGTTGTTGCCCTACGATTGCTACCGTGATTGTGACTGGGAGAACATATGCATAAAGCTTTATACGGGCAATCGTGCCAAATTCATGTTGACATTCGGATGGCAAGCATTTACGCTTCACTTCGATGACAATGTGCAATGTTATTTCAACTTGAGAATACTTCACCTGGAAGACTGCTAGACCCACGCTCAATGAATGAATGGCCTGTAATGGACCACTCGTGCGCTTCGAGCGGTACTCATGGAGACACTAGAATGCCATTGAGTGGACTTTTAAAAAACTTTTGACATCGTATTCACTGATTTAGTTCAACGCAATGCGAGCATGACTTTTCTCATTGTTCCAGACTAGGCAGATATAGCGTAGCTTTAGTGACTTTGGTATATAGACTAGCCGCTGTGAATCGAAGATTTGCTACCTGTAAGGATTTTACCTTTCCTGCATTTAGACTTCAAGGTAATGAATGTTTTTGTATTCAACTTTCTAATACTAAACTCAATTATATTGCAGTACTGACAGTAATGCCTAGCGTTCAACATCCACAAATGGGGGGCTCCACTGCAATCCAACCTCACTGGGGTGGCTATTCTAATGTTCACCCTGGTATGCGGTTTCCTGTATCCCCGCCCCTCATGCCATTGCCACATCAACTTCAATGCGCTATTCCGGTAAGTCAATTTTCACGCTTTGAAAAGATAAACCATGTGACCATGATCATAACTGCAGAATGTGTTAATGATCTATTTTCTTTTTTATTGTTACCGGTATTAGAAAGGCAAGTTTTTGTTGTAGTCAAATCCATGCAAAGTTGCACTTATTTTCACAAAAGTCGCGGTAAAACGTTGCATCTAATTTTCACAAAACTTGCATTTATGGCCAATTTCCTTGAAATTATTGCAGTATGAGACACTCAAATCGTTCCGTATCCAAGGCATTGTAGCAAAACTTGATGTTGGTGACTTCAACAAAATCAATAGCCTGAAAAAATTGACCCAGTGAAAATATAATTTTCGGCGGTCTAGCCTGAATGTACGTCTAATAAAAAACAACGTCAAATTTAAACGACAGTTAAATAAGCTATCTATTTACATATATCGCCAAATACTTCCAGTAAAAAGTTGGCTGCGTAAAAAATTGCAAAAAGTTGCATGAAAAAATAGAAAAGAGTCGCAAAAAGTTGCATGAAAAATATGAAAAAGTTGCAATATAAGATTCCTCCAAACAGCTTGAAACACCGTACTACATAACTTCCGAGTGTTTAGGTAGCTGCCGAAAGTTGTAAAAAATAGTCGCAAAAGCTGTAAAAACTTGCCCTAGTTATTAGCTATTAGCCTACACAGTGCACAACTGCACACAAATGCACACTGTGCAATTCCCAGTATAGTGTTCTGGGTATGTAGAATTTTGTTGTTACGACTGACTTTGCTTGTAGACCAAAATTCAAACACTTTTCTACTGGGCACCGATTGCATGCTTATTGCTTATTCCCTATATCGTTCATGGTGCTGTTGTAAAGTAAGGGTTAAATTTTTATTTGGCTATCACATGAATTCCTATCCTTGATGAAACCTTTTGCACTTGATTAGCGAGATGGTACAGAATCAAGCTGCAGCTTCTCGTTTCATTGCCATCAATTATCATAATTATGATTGGTTACCAAGTCCACCCTAGTTTCTGGATGCTGACTTTGAATGCGTGTGTAAGCAGTATTCGTGTAGTGCTAAATGGATTGGTGTATGTCAAGTTGACCGTGACCATGAGGTAGATGCTGGCACAATCACTTCATCTATCAATCAAGGTTTGCATGCCAATAGTGATACACGACTGTGTGCTCGGAAATTGACCCATTGAGAATGTTTTCAGGATTATGGTCGACGTATGTAGTACGGTATTGAATGGTGGATATTACCATACTGTTTATTATTGGTCCAACCGAAATTCCATTTCTCTATTATGCCCGGATATAAAGGACAGCCCTGAAAGAACGCAATTGTTGATATAAGACACACTTATTTTGGTGACGTACCTTAGCCGTTGGTGATTCGACCTGTTACGTTCGTAATATACCGATGAAATATTCTTTCACTCCAATGTTTGGACAACTACGGCGAGCCGGCCGTACCTTAGCTAGCTATCTGATGACAATTTATGACACAAACAACCTTGTAGTACAAGCAAATAGTACCTCCTTGATTTCGCGTCGCGGATTGTTTGCATTGGAGACACGCAAAGCATATATGCTCACCCGGTCGGATTTATACTCCGTTGAGATAAGTAACGGACGAAAATGTTCGTTCGCTGGCGATTTAAATGCCCGCTTCCTGGTACGAGCATGCGCGTTTTCATAGGAAGGAAGACAGGTCGTAGCGAGGAGTGCATATTACTGAGGTCAAGTTGATGTAAGGTCAGCAAATTTATGTATTGGCATATGTCGATTGTCGAATCAAGTCAGGTTGATTTTATTGAGCGGCGGTATTTAGCGTTGGCGAGTTATTGGATATTTTGATTCCGCGTCACATTGCTGGGTTCAAGTGACCCCGCGATCACGATGCTCAACTACACACAGTGCGCTGTAAAACTTTTCTTTATTGTGCGCAAGCCAGTTTTAGCGATCTAGAATGGTTTGCATCCGTTTGCGGGGCTTTGAGATAGACGCTGCTGTTTCGGTTATGCCGGTTACGTGGGGTTGTTGACACAATCCCGACTTATGCACACTATCCAAGATTTCCCCAATCTGTTCATATCAAGCGGCTCCAGACTGTTTTACTACTGGATATCGATTTGGCTAACGTGTCTATTTCTAGCGGCAGATGTAGTTTATCGTCAGCGTCGTTCAGGTGCGTTGTTCCTGTGTGTGGTGGATTTCGACCACGTCATACCGAAACTGTTAGCCGCGGGGGAATAACCCCACGTAAAATCGATGCCATCATTCTACAAGGCGGCGTTCATTAGATTTCGTGGTTTGATATCCGTATTCCAGCACAGATCATGCGATCAGTCGACGACCCGACTCCAAGTTTACATCCGCTAGTAATTCGATAAAAATCGGCGCGAAAATACGGTGTGTCCGGATTCGAAAAATATTGTCCGGATCCGGTTTATTCAAATCCGCATTCGCCGTAGTCTGTATCCGATTAGAATTCGACGCAACTCCGTTTTATCCTGCCTCTGGTTTGAAAAATAAATATCTCTGGATCCAGCGAAAGAATCCGGTATCTTGGGATAATCGGGTCCGTAGTCGTTGTTGCCTGGCAGCGAATTTATAATGCCACCTCCGCTGGCTGGTAAATTAATACTCAATGAAAAGTTAGCGTAGCAATTTCTATGGCATGTTAAAACGACTTCAAGTAGAAGCTGGGGATGGGGAGTAATCAAGTATTTTTAAAATGTAGATTTGGTCGACGGGTCGCACAGTTACTTGACTCAATAGTAAATGATGTAGTAGGTAAAAGTTACTTCAGCATTCGGAAGAAGTAGCAGCACTTCGTTACTGACCGACTCCGGTTGCGCTCGCGTTTGAAAAATACCCAAATGAACCGAGAAATATCTCGTTAATTTCGGCGCAGCGGGTGGCATCGTCGTAAAGCCGCGACCCGGATATGGCGACGCGTAAGACGCGGCCGGTTTCGACGCGTTCCCTCCGTTTCGCGAGTGCGGCGGCGATCGCGATAGATTATAAGTGACCTCGCTTAACTCCGAGACAACACTTCCTAATTACCCCGCGCTACTGCCGATGTTAAATTATGCAGTTGATACTCTGTAATTGGCGAATTTAGAGGCCATTCACGGCGTAGGCTTTGTCTCGCGGCCGCGCTGCGTGCGGTATACCAGGTGCGCTGTCGCGTACCGTCGGCAGCCGACAATCAAGGCTGGACTGGACACAGTGATATCACGTCTAGTGATTCTAGTCGAGTAGTTAAGAGACGATGTTTTCGAGTACCGAAATTACACTCCCATTGCTAATGAAAGGTGATTTATCAACGATAATTTTATCTTCGATATTATTTTCCACTGTGGAAGGCTATAAACCTCGATTGGTCGTATCGCGGCATTCGAGAACAGAGATGGTCACAGTCCGGTTCAGGAACCGGAGCAGGATCTCATCGATTTTAAACGTAGCCGGGTCCAGATTTTAAAGCGGCGCTGGCGTTCGTATTTTAGCCGGATTTTACCGCGGACATACGAAAATTAGCATGGTTTTGGGCCGGATTTTTTCGGAATCCGATTTGGAAATTTACCAGCCGGATTATTTAAGAATCCGACCATCGCTGTCCGAGAAATCCTGTACAAAGTCGCGCACGTAATGGAAATGACATCTGTGAAGTCGTGTTCAAAGCACAGCATTGTCATCGTACAATGAAATTGCTATGGTCGAAAATAACACCAAATAATCTTTAGTGCGACGCAGAACTGGCAATTATATCTTTGTGGTCGCATAAAAGGTACGCGTTTGAACTTCTTCATTCATGCTGTTCTGACGACATAATGAGTGGTACTGAACTCGACTCAAAGCCTAATGTTCGTATCAGAATCGAATCACTCCGATTTCACCCAATTCGCTTTTGGAAAATTACGCCCGCCTTCATTACTACGGAATGTGTGCTATTGTGCGCACCATAATAGTGTCATTTCGCGATTTTCGCTGGGAAAATCCACAGCCGCGTCTCCACGCGCTCCTTATATGGCGTCCGACACGCAACGCCGCTTTCCTCGTGACAGGCTACTCTGTCGCCGGTTAAATTTTGCGGACGCTGCTGGCCGGCTGATGTGAATTCCAGATTCCCGATTCCGGGTTCTCTCCGGTCATGCAATAACGAAACTCTGTGTGTCTTGCACTCTGTCGGTTTAGTAAGGGTGCGAATTGACCCGTGACCGTTCATGTATGACAAGGGTCGCGTCGCTGCGAGCGGCTTCTAACATTGCCAATGCGCGTGACTTAACGCAGAGGCGTCACCGAAAAGGCCTTGATTTTGAACAAATCGACAGCGATTGGTAGAAGTCGCATGCACCAATTGAAGACTTGTATACAAACTAGTCTTTGTTATAGTTGCGGCTTTTGAAGAATGAGTAGTTTTAGTTCTTGTTGCTAATTTTGAAAAGTGAGGGGTTCTAGTTCTAGTTGCAAATTTTGAAAAGAGAGTAATTTTAGTCGCGAGTTTTGAAAAGTAAGTCGTTCTAGTTCTAGTTGCAAATTTTGAAATTCCTGTAGTTCAACAAGTCTGACATATTGCGTGCTTTACGGACCAATTTGAATATACATGGGATGGAAATTGCGGTTCAATTTGTGTAACTCGAAACCCTTTTCTCGCGTTGGGCAAATTGCGTAGAACCTCGCTGCTCGCAGCGCGCCGTGTTTTTTCTTCGGCCGAATGACGTAATGTCATCACAATGATTTCAAAGAAATGTTTAAATACCTCGCGTCTTGCCTCGGCAAGGATATAACTGCTCTGACCGGCCACATGCGGGTTCACTGCAAAGTCCATTCGCTGGCACTCGATCCGTAATAAGATACCGTCCTGGAGTTTTTGTTGACCATTTTGTCAGGAGTAGTAATACTTTGTCCACTTGGCCGTCATCCCGAGGGATTAACAGCGCGTTTCATCGATTGATATTAAAAGCTTGGATCGATATATTAATCATGTCGTTTCGTCAAGTTACCGTCCGCCCGCTGATGAATTCATCTATCGCCCGTTGATGCATTGCGCCCGGAGTGATGGCGTGGAAGCTTGACTCTGACTTATGACGCTCGGCGTCGTTAGGTTTATTGATGGCTGGTCGCATTTGAGACGGGCAGCGAGCGGCAATCTTTAAGATTCCTTGCGCGCGACTTAAATTGAATTAAAAACGATCGTCTCAATACGGAATAGAAGCCGGGCGAATTAAAACAAGGCAGCATTGCGTTCTCGTCGCAGACCGTTTTCGATTTAATGTATATAGGATTGCGAATACGCCAGGCGCGTTACAGTGCCTTGTTTTTGAAAGAGGAATCTTTGAGTGCGTTCGGTCCGTTTACTATATCATTTCCGTATTGATTCCTATGTGCATCGTTGCCAAACAGCTAGTCGTTTTCCGCGCGGCGTAGGAAGTTTTTGGCAAGTTTCTTTCTTGTTGAGACGTCGTGGCAAGGCACTGGGCGTAACTAACACGTTCGCTTTTCTGTGCGCTTGTCTGCTAACGCCGGATACCCAATTTTGGCGCATGCACTCAACACGCTGTGTTTTTGTGCCGGTAGTTACATTACATCTATTTCACAATTTTTGTGACGCATCGTGTCACTGACGGGCGCTGAGTTAACGTATCAAACGACAGCTGTTTCGGCCTCAGTTATGCGTCGGCGTTGTAGACGTCGCGTATCGTAGTGATATGGTATGCGTATGCATATCGGTACGTTACGAGTTGGTTGTTGTGAAGCGCGTTGGCCGTTGTATTTGCTCAAGTTCTGTATCATTGCTCGCTGACATTTCGGGAAGTATGCCGTTAACTCTACAGGGCGTGGCCGTATCGGAGATAGCTGAATTCGAAATGAAAGTTCCGCCTTGAACGCATATATTGAATCTCGGTGTGCTATCGGGTCGTGTCGTTAGCATAGCGGCGGACCCGGACGTGAGTCATTTTAGGATTGAGGCAGGCGACTATTGCGTGCAGCTTTAGAGAGCAAGCACTGATATTAACGCAATGCTTATTTGTTACCTACGCAGGATATGAGTCTTAGACCTGGCGATTGAGAATGTGTTGTGTGCGCAACGAGTACAACTGCGTAAAATGCGCGTGTTTTTAACGCCGGTTTTGACTGTAAAATCCATCTACCATGTACCGTAAGGGGTATTCAATCGTCGCCTTGGTGGTTGTACTGTTTGATGCGCTAGGGTAGCGTTGACGCGTACTTCCTCGTGCATAGTTTATGATATGTCGCATTTCCCGAGATCAGCGCGATCAGCTGGTAGCAGTGTTGATCTAAGAATGGCTGCTTTGTCCTACGCGTATACGCCGTACCCCGCCTGTGAACTGTCGAGTGCCGAGAAACGTTGATAGAGTGAACTTGCCTCGTTCCGAGCATAACCCGGGTGAAGCTCTCTTATAAAGTGTTATGCCGCGATGTACGGCTTCTCCGTGGAGCGATTGTACCCTCCGGGCGTAATCCTTCGGTATCAATTGTAAGATTACTTACCTTGCTGGCCTTGTCAACTGAAAGATGTGTCGCTTCGCTTTAGGCGTGCGGCTTCAGTGCGGCTTGAGCCGGCAGTCGCCGATAAACAAGGCTCGATCGCTCGGTGCAGTGTTCCCTACGACAGCGTCAGGGCAAATTATTCGTGGCGATTGTTGGCTGTGCATGGCTGTATTTGCTTCAGTAATTCGAGACCGCGGTTAGGCGCAGTGGTGTGTTGCAATTTGTGTCGGTAGTGCCGTACGGGGAGAGTGCGTACTCGCAGAATATGGCTAGTGAGAACACCAGTGCGGGTTTTAAACTTGTGCGCAGGTATCGCTTCCCGTACGCCGGCCAATCATCCGTGTATCGCCCGTTCGAGTTGGATGCGCTTAGAAATCACGTATGCGAGCATAAAGTATTTCTCAATCCCGGGCGATAGGCTGTGTAGGCGCAGACGGTAGTAGGCTCTTAGACACTTCGTAATCGATTGTGTTTTCTTATGTGCGCGATGTTGCTAGAAGCTAACGATATGAGACGCTACCGTGTTGAGATGAAGGAAACGCGTGATGATACAGCCGGACGTGATACATCTTCGAGTGTGCGTACGGGCTGCGCAGTTTTGGGTGTGGCGCGGTATTGATTCTTGATATGTTTCGGGCTACAAAAGTCATCCGAGTTTGCAATCTCTAATAGCGATTGATTGCGGGTTAGCATCGAAAATTCATACCCGATACGCCGATCGCGTTGACATGAGACTGCGTAGCGCAGGACGTCATAACGTAGGTCATGGCGTTGGCGGGATCGCTTAGAGAAAATGATGTATTCTCATGACAGCTCCTAATGATGACGGACACCCCTCTCTATCCAAAATGGAAATGTATGCTGACTTTGATGCGTTGTGAAAAGCTGTGAAATTCGGCATTAGCGAGCGAAATTTAGCACTGCGGTACGTTTCGGCTGTCAGTTTTGAACTATACCAACGGCGGGTTGGTGAGTTATTATCGGTTGCGCGGTCTACGCGACTCGAGCTTGAATGTGTTGATAGGTGCTGAAATCACTAACCTTATTGAGCGGTATGTAATATGTATTTCCGGAGCAGCGTGGATCTGTATAAATGCATCGCAAAGTGATGACGCAGTGGCGCAAAAAATTGGCTTGTATGGTTGCGTTCCGCGAAGCCTTTCTATGATTTCCCGAGTGGTTGTGCTGCGCTTGCTAGAAACTAATGGATTCATATCGATGCAGTTCCGGCAGTTTCTCGTTCTGGAAGTCATGCCGTCTAGAATTGTATACACCTTGCGATCAGCATTCGTGATGTAATGTATCAATCCGAACACGATTTGCTGTGTTCGGTTTTGTGCGCTTGAATAAGGTACAGTGTAGTTATTGTTTGATTCATCGAAGACGCGTATCCTTGTCTCGGCGACAAAAGAATTTGTAACGTTTGTGAACATTGTATGCTTCTGTGTAAGGCCTGTGTTTTGTCGAATAGATACATGGTCGATTGGTCATTAAGTTTGCGGGATTGGCGATGCCCTTGCGACGCGCCGCCGTAATTTACCTTCGTAAAAGGCCGTTCTCCAGGGCGTAGCTAGCGTTAAATTTTTTGTGTCAATAGAAATTTTGTGTCAGTCATAGACAGCTTCAATTTGTTGATAATATTTCGAGGCTTTGCAGGCGTGTTAACCCTGCGCTTTCTTTTGTGTTCACAGCTTGTATCCATTATATATATTATATATATAAATGTATCCTCTGTATAGCCTAATCAGTATTTAACCCCCTCGCATGTAATAAAACATTAACTATCCCGCCAATAATTCGCTGCCTACACTCCCGCATCTGTGTGCCGATCCTTGTTTATACACCCACACACCCCCTTTGTATCGTTGCGTGCCGATATCATATTCAAATATACCCGGTTAGAAAAGCCCAGCCCCCGAGACGTCTTGATTCCGCTCGCTGGTGATATCGTTTCGATTTGGATAGCCGATTGTTTCCGGTGTCACGACTAGCGCCGCTTTTCCATCCCCGTTTATTTTTTCAAGCATGTACGTCTGGGCGTCGAGTCCTCTTCAAGTTTGGGTGAGTTGAACGTATTCGCGTAAGCTGAATTTACTCGTGTTCGGAATGGCGATACGTGATACGGTGCACAGCACAGGCTCGCGCACAAATCCTAGGGTTGTCGCCGTACCGATTGGCTCGCGTCGTGTCCTCGTGCAATTTGGGTATTACTAGCAAGTGGCGACTGAAGCTCTAGCGGGGAGAGATTGCGCTTATTTTTTCTCAGAAATACCAGTCCTTAACTTCCTGCTGTTGCTGAACTCGCGTTTTGCAACCGAGTATCAGTAACACAGGAAACTGATTCGAAGCTATATGCCCTTCATGCTGATTTGCGCTTCGCCTATGATTTAATCCCTGATATTTGGCAGTAATGTGATACTCATTGATTTCAAATTGCGCTGCGTTGCATCGAGTATGCGTCATGGTAAATGCAACTGACCTGCGCCTCAGGCTATTTTTGCGTACGTCCTAATAAAAATTTCAGCGCTGGATGAATTTTATGCTGTCCAATTGTCCATCTCGGCACCTTCCTGAGTAGTTTATAATATCTTCTCTAGCACATCTGTGTCTTCGCTTGAAGCGTGGGGTATTACATGGGTTTCCGTATTCGTGGTTAAAAAATAATGACAGTAAAAATTAGAATTACTGAATAGGCAAACCGCGAGATTTAGGAACTAATGCTGATTTGCTTGCAAGGTAGGTAAGTAAGTCAAAAATAAGGACGATACAATTTCATAAGACATTGCCCGTCAATACAAGTAATGATGGTATGGTGTGACCCTGAGAGTAGGGCATATTTTCGACTGCATTTCGTCGTGGATATAATATGGCTACCAAAACCAATCGTCACTTACTATTCCTAATTTTTTTCCAGCCTTACGCACACCCAGCTCCGTCCCACCACGGAAGAAATATGCCTCCCCCCTCGCCGTCGAGCGCCAGCAATACCTCGTCCCAACATTCCAACAGCGCAGGTGGGTAATCGTGGGTGTTGGAGTAGACGGTGTAAACACATACTTATTGCCGAACTGATGACCCGTATACCATATACCCTGTCGCATTGTCCCTCTTCGTAATGGGAGCCTTTTCAGCGTTGATAACGGTATCCTCGGATCGATTTTGTGCGCCGGTACTGCGGTCTGTGAGTGCGCGTGCGTGTTTTAGGGGTACGGCGAAGCTATGTTCGCGGCGTGAATCTGGAAATAGCGCAATCAATACTGGCTTTTGTTAATGACCAGCGAAGTGGAATGTGTTTTCATAGAGAACGCCTAGGCGGAACCCTGAGATTTTTGTGTGACTCGCTCTGCCTATTGGCGTGGTACCTTCGACCCTTGACAACGCGCGATGGTCAACTTGAGAAAGTTGAACCTGGAGGAATTTCCAGATTTCGTAGTACACGCTCCGTTTCGTGTATAGGAACCGTCACGGCTGATGCGTTTATGCTTATCTCACTTTGAAAGTTGTCGATAGCATGGATTTTGGCTCTTGAAAACATCGCAAGATTTTGCTTTTTTGGCGAAATTTAGAATGATAACTACACGATGTGTATTGAGATTCGGTACTGGATGTCAAACTGCGTTTGCAATAAATAAGAAATCAGTTTCAATATCTGGATATCAACGCTAATGATCGGAATAGATTCCTGCTGTCGAGATTCGGAAGAATTAGTACTCGGCACGCCTGATACGGTGTTGGTTTCTGAAAAACTATGAAATGAATTGAAGATTTGAACTTTCAAAATGGAAATATTAAGCACGCTTCACCTGACCAATCAAACGCGTAGCCGAGGGGCTGATATGCGCTGATGCGCTTTAAACTTTCGGCACTGGCATTGCGACGTCACTCGATTTCGCTATGTCATAATGGGTACTCTTGACGTCACTTCATTTTCCAGAATACCATAATTCCGAAAATGAATGAACATGAATTGAAATCTTACATCCCGGCTACCCTTATGACTCTGTGGACGGGGTGCCCTACCCAGTGAGCTCCGCATTCCCATCTATTTCGCTGGTTAACTACGCATCTAGCTGTTCTTCCGTTCTGGCCTGTTTACCCAATTTCCTGCTCCGTTTCCACAGGAAGTCCGTCGAGCGGATCGGGAAGCCCGCAGAACCTGAACCACAACGCGCCGCCGCATCAAGTGCAGCAGGTAGGCTCTTTTTCTCCCGGCGTTTTGGCGCAGTTGTTTATGTTCCGCGTTGTTATCGCTTGCTGAAAGTTGAGTCACTGAGATAATGCGTCTTTCTGGAATTCGCCCTGCTCGCTATCTGCCAACAAGTTCTTCCGCCGGTGTCGGGTTTCGCCAGCCCTGTTATTACGCTTGTTAGTTTTCTGTCGCCTTGCTTCGCGTGCGCTGATGTAGCGGACGGGCGACAGGGCGCTCTGGCCAACAAATTTTGTGTGATTGAATTATGCTCACCGATTGACTTCAGCCGTTTCTCTGTATGTTGCGTTACGCTTTTGAATGCGCGACGCGGAGCGCGTGCGTTTGTCGCACGCGGTTTTCCGCGATCAAGACCCGTCGGCACTTCAACCCTGTCAGCGTATACCTTGTGATGTAACACGTTTCGAATCCGCAGGCTCTTCAGTCCAACAACCACGGCCATACAATGACTAACGGTGAACTCAGCAAAACCAACTTGTATATTCGCGGGTTGTCGCCCAGCACAAAGGATGAAGATCTGGTGGAACTATGCAAATCGTGAGTCGATTTTGCGTTTGCTGTCACGCGTATTTCATTGATTTTGAGTTATTTACGATCCTCCTGTCGTTTTATATATATTTCAGTTGTTTGACATTTCCTTTGTTACATGCAGCGTGGCATGTGATGCATTCCCAATCTCACGAACAGGTTGACTTGATTTGCGTGCAGCTTTCTGTCTTTGGTATATTCCCGAGGATATGTTATCCTTGCGCGCGCGTTGTGCAGCATCACTTCCGCGTATGCCCCGTTTTTTTTTCTCGATCTAGGCGACGCGGTCATCTGTACGGAAATCGTGCGTCATGCCGTGTGATTCACTGAGCAACGCTCAAGTGCACATTGTGGCGTAGATAATAGCCTCGCTCGATAACGCCGCGTATACCCTCGATGCCATGTAATGAGATATTCTTGACGTGACTGCAAGTATGCGTTGGGATAGATTGCGCAACTTTGCAGTATTGTAGATCGCGACAACGCTGCCCCATGCATGGCCAAAGTGCTTTCGGGAACTGGTATGTCTTCCAAATAAATAGTATCACTGTTTTGTTCTCCAAATTTTTTCGAATACCTCAAGTAAGGCACCGTTAGTTCTCGCTGAGTGCTCATAATTGCATTGTGGCGTACGTGCTTGCAAGTTTTAAGACGTCATCTTTGATTGCGTGATTGACTCGCGCACGTCGGGTTACATGATTATGGGGGGCTGTCAATCACAACCTCTCTGTGTGATGAGCGGATGTAAGTTCCAACCATTCGATTCGCTATTCGAAATACCTTATTCCATTCCCAAATTTGATTCGAGTTGGATTCATTGAATGATTCGAATCGGGGATTTTTACTGCCCGGCAAATGTCCATAATGTTTCCCAGTAAGGTCCTGCGAAAGGTACTGAAGGAACTGCATAAACTAATATTTGGTGACAGGGTCGCTTACTTCTCGCTGTTATTCGGAGGCGGTTACTTTCGAAAATATATTCCTTTACCGAGATACAGGGACTTTTTTCACCTTGTGACACATTCACTCGTAAAATTGACGCAAATTTTGTCTCGAAATTACTTTCCGCTCTCGAAATCCACAAAGTGTCAAAAGCAGTTGTGCCTGAAGACTTGACTAGATGTGGAAGTCGCTTGAAAGCACATCCGCTAGAGTAAGTAATTGCAAGAAGGCAAAACTACTCGAGTATACTTGAAAAGTGGAGGTACGCAACTGTGCAATGTGTACTTGCATTATTTCTTGATATGCACAAAGACATGTTGATGGTCTTCAATCGCAATTTAGCTATAACTAACTAACGGGCGTGAGTTATGGCGGTGATATACGTGGGGCTCAAGAACTGTGACCTGATAAGCCGCATTCGTGATCATCATCATCCCGTTATTAGATTTTTTTGTCCAATCTATACATCATGAGATTGCGATATAGCAAAAGGATAGGATAGTGTCGAAGCGACTTGGAGTAGTCTTTTAATCAGACACCCACCTTGGCCTACTGCGTGCAAATAAGAGACATGCACACTGGATTTACGAATGGACATCATAAAGGAAGTGACGAAATGAATGCGGCATGGCTCGGTATAGGTGAGGTCGATAATGTCAGATTGTGGTTGGGTTATCTTGAGGGCTCGCTAGTGTTGATTCAATAGAAATTGCTTGTATTTCGGCTTTGAATGTGGACATGTTCCACGACTGTCGGACAGCCGGGGAGATGCTGTTCCACACTTCAGGTCCGGCATTCTTGATACTGTTGGAGTCGGTATCTTCCGAAATCGCCAGGAATCGCGTTCTGCGATCTATAATAATGCGTGGACTACGCTTAATGACAAACATCATAAAGAATGCATCATTGTTTCCGTAACGCGGTCTCTATTCAATCCCGGTTTGCTTATCCCAGATTCGTATTTAGCCCTAATTTGAACATGCGTCGGTGCGTTCATAGTAACGGATCGGAATAAAATCAGAGACGCGGTAAGGAGAATGACGGCCGACTTACGAAAGCGAACGCAAACAGACGCAGCGCGGATCGGAAAACGCGCACGATCGTGACGTAAACCCCGTGACGGTTTCGGATTTGTTTGCGGCCGGTCGCGCCGTGACGCGCGCTCGCGTTTGTAGGCCGGGTCGCGACAGGTCAAGTTTGGTTGCTGGTTGCGAAATGCCGTGAGCGAGTTTTTGTTTTTAATGCAAGGCAAGCGGGCGAGGTTTCGCGTTTCTGCTGACTTGGTGCGTCTGTGCGGTAAACAAGTTTCCAGTTGACGGGTCGGGAATAGCGCGTTGCTGGATTGATGCGTATTGCTGTCAACCCCAGTCGCAGATTAAGTCTTGATGTGTGCAAACTGCAGAATTTGCTAATTCGAATCGCGCCTACTTTGCGTCTATTTTGTCTGTTGTGATAATCTGGTTGGGTACTTCGATATTCGAAATTCGATTTTGAACTCACTCTAGTCCCTGTGATCGCAATCGATCAGTTTGCGGTATTGTTAGGACATAACGCACTGAATCAGAGGTGATCAAATGTTCTACGTTGTTACGTTACATTGTTGTTGGGTCAACGCAATTTCCAAGACGGATCAAAACTACCAAGTGGAAGTACAAACCCAAGGCCTCTAAAATACCCGAATTGTGAATTTCTAATCATGTACAAGAAGAAATTATTGTTTCCAATCAGGTGAAAAAGTAGATGTTATATGCCTAGTTTTGTCAACAGAACTGAAAAAAACTAATAAGCACACACCGCCTATGTATGAATCTCGCCTCTACATAAACTTTACGGCTGTTCTGTTGACTAGCGTAGCCGGTTGATTTATGGAATGCTGTGTTTTATATTGCGCCCTCGCTCATGGCTTTCGCGACGTTAGTAAGAACGTCATTAACGGTCGACACAACTTTTACGACCTCAGTGCTCCAATCTTCCATTACGGGTGACTCTGTCAGAATGCGCCGTAAACCTATAAATACGACGGAGACTGATTTATGCTCGATTGCTGGTAGCTTCGAAGTTATTATTGGTTTCGATCGCGTAGCGCTTCACGGATCGCAGAGTCACGAGACTTGCTTACCGACTCAGCGCGATTAGCGTTGTTGTTTTATTTACGATTCGCATAACTGGGCGTCCTCACCCGTTTGGCTGTGTCGAGAGTGTTTAATGTTTATTTTCTCGGCCGGCGCATACCAGATACACTGTCAATCCGTTCGCGCTATGGGAGTCTTGTTTGCTCAGCGTTTCTGCCACATTTGCAAGCGTAGGCCGTAGGCCGACTTTTGAAATGGCCGGGACGTTTTTAACGGGTCTTGTTTCGGCAGCTTCGGCAAGATCGTCTCGACGAAAGCTATCATCGACCCGCAGACGAATCTCTGCAAAGGTTACGGCTTCGTAGATTTTGACCGTTTCGAAGCGGCTGACATCGCTGTGCAACAGCTCAAGGCTAAGGGGGTTCAGGCTCAGAAAGCAAAGGTACGTGTTGGGTCTTGGTATGTGGCGCGTCTCGCTTTGATCTTGGCATTATTTTTAATCGCAATACTCTCAATTTACCCGCGAACCGCCACAAGGAGAACAGCTTTTTGTGAACAAATGAACAATATGAATCGATTATTTTGTGTAATTCTGCAGTTATGCTCCCAGAATGGCTTGTGTACTATTGTATTACCATTCATGTTGTGGGTAAGGTCATTTAGATTATAGGCGAGTGACCACGGTTCACTTGCCGCTGATTGACGATTATTGCTTGAACTTGTCATCAACACGACCGCAAGCCTTTGATACGCTTTGTTTATTGTGAAGTTCAATTGCGTATGGTAATAATCGATAATGAATGGGGTGTTAGATGTCGCCTAATACTGTCACTTGGCCTGAACAGGCCACTTATATTGAAAGTTGATTCGACTAAAGTGTTTTGCAATCGTGGTGGTGTTTGCCTTGACAAAGTAATCGCTATTGCGGAGTACCACCATAAGTGTGTCTCGTGCTCATGCGCATTTGCTTGGCAAACATGTTTGCGTGAACTGGCGAGGGTTTGTGACAAGTCTTGACCAGCGTCCGTTCTCTTGCCCTTTCAGCAACAAGAGCAGGACCCCACCAATTTATACCTCTCCAATCTGCCCCCGAACTTCAGCGAGCGCGACTTGGAGCAGATGCTCCTACCGCACGGCCAGGTCATCTCCACGAGGATCCTGCGCGACAACAACGGCGCTAGCAAGGGCGTCGGTTTCGCCAGGTGAGCATATCGGCCCGTGTGTGAATAGCCTTGGAGTATTTGGGTCATTGAGGTACTATTATTGAAGCCTTGGAGTATTTGTTTGTGGTAGGGTGCTAGTCATAAACAAGCATATGTGGACTTGGGTTTATTTATAGGAGCGAATTAGATTGTGACTATTTATGTACTGGTGTATTACGTTGTCTCCGTTCCCGACAAATATTTGTCTCGACACACATATCTCATCAATGACTCAGAAGGTTATAAATACGCGAGAAGTATCAGATTAAGATATTAAAAGCTTGACGTAAATCCTAAGATCTCATTTTCGGGCTACTTCCTGTTTGACCAACTCCGTTTTGGTACCGATGCTGCCGCGTTCCGAGATTTGTTTTTCCGGATTTTTCCAATACAGCGATCGTGGTTTTAGCAGGAAGCAATTTCGGGATCGAGCCGAATTATTATTCGCGACGACAATACTCGCCCGAAATCCCGTGTTTTGGGATTGCGCTTTAGCTATTTTAGTCTCGGCCACGCTCCTAATTGCGATTGGCGTGCTGCTACGTGGTATTTTCGTGGCAGTCTGTAATTCTACTCGGGTGCGGGTATGGAAATTTCGGATTACTGTACTTCCCAGCCCGCGTAATCAATCAGTTTAGGTGTAGAAGAGATAGTGAAAAATTTTCAAGGCTCGTGGAAGATCTGAAAAGTGCTCTACACATAGGTGCGATTTTTGAAAACATAATAAATTGCCGCGATGCAGGTGCTATATCGCGCAGATGTTATGAGAATTTCACTCGTAAAAGTGATCCAGACATCCCCAAACTATATACTCAACTCCGCATGATGCTAACTGCAAAAGTTATTGGTTATGCTGAAAAGCTGGAGTAGTAGTGCAAGTCATCAATGAACGTTTACGTAATCACTTGATTACGTAGTGCAAGTACGCAGAAACCTAGTTGAGTATTCCTAAACATGTGCTAGTCGCTAGCGAAGCGCGATCGGTTTACAAATACCAAGTCTTGACGGTGCTGGATGCTTGTTGAGTCTGCCGGAAGTTTCGACCTTACGGAATTCTAAACCCACCAACATATTAGGGCTGTTCAAAAAAATTCCAAATCTGAATGAATAACCCAGGATATTGATCAGTTGCTTAAATAAAGCTAACCAGCTGCGGCGATGTTATTATTACTATTCAAACTTTCAACCGTTTCACAAAATAATGGTATTTACGGTGGCAAATTTGTCACTTAGCCACGGTCTAACACGCATTTTTTGCAGGATGGAGTCCACGGAAAAATGCGAGTTGATCATTGCCAAGCTGAACGGAAAGTTCCTGTCCAGCGGCACGAGTGAGTTTGAATGTGTATTCGTAGTAGTGAATCGGCTGTTTGTAGTGCCGCGGGATTGCTTAAGCCCCGGCGTTTGATGTAGGTATCGATTTTCCGTGGCCGCATTAAGTCACGCGCGGTTTTCTCTGTCAGCTCACAACACGGAGCCGTTGCTGTGCAAGTTCGCCGACGGCGGGCCGAAAAAGAACAAGCAGCATCAGAAATTCATGGGGGGCAGGAACTGGGGCGGCGCCGAACTCCAATATCCGTACGACCCGGCCAGCATCGCCCACAACGGGTGAGTGCGAAGTATAAAATTTCGTGTAATCAAGAGTCCGTCAGAAGTGCCGATTGGAGGGGCTACAAAATAGCGAGCAATGAAAAATGATGCGCATAGCGAAAAATATTCAGTTCAAGTGATACATTGACTGTTTCGTTCGACAGTCGTGACAATTTTTCACTCCCCTAAGCTACTTTTTGATTTACAAAATCCGAATTGTAAAATTGTACATAGTTTCACTTCAAAAACATGAAGTAGCATAATTAGTTTCACTTCAAAAACATGAAGTAGCATAATTATAAAAGCACATCCAATGGAGTAACCGGTGCAAGTATATCCAACACCTACCGCCTACTTAACAACTCCAAAAAAGTAGAAGTACTCCTGTACGTTTCGGACCAGCGACCGCCTCCGGTAATGAATGTATGTCTAACCATCCCCTTACGTTCGATGATTCGTTTAGAATGGGCGTCGGACCCGGTCGTA
This sequence comes from Botryllus schlosseri, assembly GCF_051294905.1. Taxonomy (NCBI): domain Eukaryota; kingdom Metazoa; phylum Chordata; class Ascidiacea; order Stolidobranchia; family Styelidae; genus Botryllus; species Botryllus schlosseri. The sequence goes on along the minus strand of NC_137247.1, from coordinate 12,162,957 downwards.
TGATGATGCAGCCTTACCTGGCTGGTCCGGGTAACCAGGCGTACCCGATCCCGGGCCCGCCGACCTGGGTCGGGCCACCGCAATACGTCGTGCCGCACGCCGCGACCCCGGTGAGTATTTTCACCAGTATGGTATGCGGCGGACAGGTTTTCACTGCTCTTCCTTGTGTCACAGGGCACTGTGATATCCTCCGTGGACCCAGCTATGCACTTGCAACACGGCATAGTCCCGCCTCTGGGACAGTTAACCGCGCACATGTCGCAGCTACAGCTATCGCCCAACGCGTCCGGATCGGTAAATGACGCGTCCGCTTTCCTAAACAGTCACGCGACGTGCTTTTCGGAGGTCGCCTACGAGGCAGAGAACAGTCAGCGGCAGTTTATAACGCAGGACTATCCTCAGGGTTTCGTACAAACAGACTGCGGCCAGGCAAAGGCCGCTGCGCTAGAGAACAGTGCGCAGTACGCGATGGTAGCGCAGCAGTGCGAGTTACACGAAGCGAAGCGCGAGCCAGCGTGCGGCCTGCCGGTAGTCGGAGGCATACAGTTCGGCGTGCCGTACGTCACATGTCACGATGGACTTTACCCTGTGACGTCACAGTATGCGGTTGGCAGCAACTCTAGCGGCAGTCTGGTGTTCAATCCGGCTGATCTGATGGTTTAGCTAGCGCAGGTGTGGAGGCTTTGGTAGTGTGTACTGTACAGAATGAAATGGTTTATTTTTGATGAAATTGTTACTATTTGAAGGTTTCCGTTTGCATTAATGAACTCACTCATTTGAGATTTCGGTTATATATTTCGTTTTTCGACGAGCAGCTGTCGTTAAGTGTTTATTTGGTTTCGAGTGATTGTTTCAGCGAAAAAGCCGTTCGTTACATTAAAGGATGGTTACGAACGTACATTTCGAGTGCAGTCGGCAGTGTGAATAGGATTTCGGCTGTGTAGTAGCAGTGAGTCAAACCAGGAAATTTGAAGCAGGTACAGGCAGGATGTGTGACGCGACAGTGCTGTGTTAGCCTATGGCCTCGTAAGAGAAAATACATAGCTGAGGATGCCAGATATGGTACGGTAAATAGGCTGGGCTGTGCGTTTTTCTGTGTTTTATCCGTAAGCGGAACTAAATTGGTTGAACAATGGAATCCGAGGGTTCTTTGTGTACGCTCGCTGAGCGTGAAGTTATGGATTCAGTAAGCTAACCCCGCGGGAATCAGTTATGTTGCATTGGGCAGTAGTTGAGCAATATGGGCATGCATATTCGCCTTTTGCAGTACACGCACGATCACAAATCCGCAGCACTGTCACTAGGATAACTATTCCTTACGAGATATAGCACGAGTTTCAGAACCTCGTCTGGTGTTGGAAAACTTTGTTGCTTATGGCTCATATTTCGCATCTATCTATCTATCCAGTGTCCATTCGTCTTTGGCGAGCCAGCAACCGAGATAATTAATGAGACTCCTGACCATATACGAACTGATTTCGGGAGGCGTGCATAAAAGCACTCTTTCCTGTTGACTGATGGTGGCGATTAATAGCAAGCCCATGAAGCCATCATTGTTAGTTGTAACGCATGCTAATTATATTCTACGTTTGCATAACGTGGTCTGCATCTGACGAACTACCATTTCCATTCCCATCCCTTTTCTCTACCACTGCAAACCAAAAATGCAAGCCGAATGGAAGTCAATTTTAAATCTATATCCTGTATATTACAGTATGGACCGAATGGTGTAGGACCGTACATTCCGCAGTATACCATGGCTCCAATAACAGTCCCGGTAAGTTCAGTAATATATGTGCCGTTCCATATATGTTTGCGTACCTTCGAAATGTATACTCGCTAGTGCAATCCACTGCAGATGAGGGCGCAGCTAACAAAGAACCGTTATCGCTCGTCCGAGAGTTCTGTGGAATGCTGCGTCTTTTGTTTTACACGCATTGGTTTATTTCCCACATCTCGCTGCCACTATCGGCACAATTCTATAACTTTCAAAATTTGGCCAGGCAAGTCGTCACGGATTTGGTTACTGCAGATGCCCATTTTTCATGGTACGGATTACGTGTAACACCAAGCATTTCCTAATGCTGAATATACGAACTCTAGTATCGTCCGGCATTATCCACTCGTGACCGCAACGAAAAGCCCCCCCCCCCCCATGCTACTGCGATTTTCATAGCTCGAACATCACTTTCCGCTATGTTAGGGTTACCATATTTTGAAGACCTGAAAAGAGGACACTTTTTAAAATTTTCAGACTTGCAATGCCGGAGGAAAATTCTGAAAAATGGCATTTTTTTTGCATTTCGTGGACGGTCGACTAAAAAAAAGTCACCTTGCTCCCGGAATGCGTTAACTTCAGTGCTGATTTACTGCATCTCAGTCGAAATTTGCCCTATATTTAACCAAAATACTCAAAAAAAGAGTACAAATTCTCTTAAAAGAGGACGTATGGTAACCCCATACTATCGTAAGTAAGCAATTCGGCCCCTTCCTCTATTCATAATACTGCACACTTGCACAGTGTATAGACGTTGGCATATGGCTAACGAGGGGCACAAGCCTTCTGCAGGTTGACGCTAGCGGATGCTAACGTCAATATGAATATATTCAGGTTGATGAAGGAATGGGTCACCAAGGCAATCATCAACCAGTCAACAACGTTCCCAACGACGATCATTACAGCACGTAAATGGTACGAACTGTCGTATATATTACGGTCTCGGATTCATGCTTTAACAATTCATCTCATGTTTGCGACAGATCACCAGGGCGTGCGCAACCTGGAACAGATTGTATTGTCTTCGCTTCCAGTTTCAAAGACTTTTGAAAGAGAAATGATTTAGATGATTGCTGTCAAGTGTTTTCTTACGGAAGCGATATTTCTATGGATTGCGGCGTTGATTCAAGTGAAATACCGACGGCCGTCTTAGAATATTTCGCGCATTGTTCGTCTCGGCCTCGACGGTCTTTTCTCGTGGAGAATTCTTCTGTTTTAGCTGCGAACTCGTGAGGTTTTCAAGTGAAAATGAGCTCTTTTATTCTATCGATTCGGGAGAAATCCTTTTACATCAACTCCACAGAGCACCGCAGTGTGATGTCTGTTTTACATGTGTTACTAAGAGACACTCTGTTTCTAGGCTTTTGTTTCGTTTAAACTCTTGTCTTTTTTGTTCTCCTTTAGGATATGCGAGTTTCATTACGATTTTTGCTGGGATCCCTTGAAACCGATTTGATAAATTATTTTTTTTCGAGCGTGTTTAGAAATCTTTTCCGCGTTTACTTTGTGTCCATAACTTATGGACAGTTTATCTTTTTGCGATGTGATCATTCGTTTCGAATGCAGATATTGCTACATGTCTATGATTATCAGAGTCTGTCACGTGAATGAATAGTAAGTATGCTTTACTATCTTCGCAGCCGGAAAGTCTTAGTCTAACGGTTGTTATTTTTCTACTGTGCCGAAAATCTATAAAATCGTGATGATGGAAAGTATTCTCTATTTTCTTTAACGATTGTTGCGTCATGTTGGAAGTCCCCTGACGCTCGTTGTCGTAGAGACGCGATCTTTTACTAGTTGTGATGACCGCAGGCGCTGAGTTACTCGCGCGTCTATAAACATAAAATGCAGTGTATCTGTACATATCAGATGATAGTTATCTTGAATCGAATTTATGATTTTGACGTTTAGATGCCGATTCTATGTGATAAAAGTTTTTCAGAGTAAGTTTATTTTATGTTTTATGTTTCCTGCGAATCGTAAGAATGTTGGTTGGGTTGCCTACCGTCCTGAGATGCAGAACCGACATGTTTCACGTTCTTATGAGCGCGTCCGCGCTATTTAGAGTTCCTCCCTGAGTTTTGGAGTAGTTTTCAGAGACTTGATAGAATGTTGGGGACAGAATTTGGTTTCAAAATCGCCGCCCGTCATAACCTCGTCAACCATTACTCCCAGTTCTTCCAAACAATGTATTTATGCGCCGAACAATTTTAAAGCCAATTGTCAAGACTGTTTTCGACCTTACTGTGATTTTGCCATTCTTCATAGTAAAAATGTTTAGAGTCCCACTTAGAAAATTATGAAGCCCTGAATATGACAAAATGATTGTTCTTGTTGCTGTTGTTGATGAAGCTGCTCGATTGGTAACGGGAAGAAGCCGTCTTCTCGTGGTTACAAATGTAAATAAATGAAACAGAAGCAAGACTCTATTGAACTTGTGTGTTGCTTCATTCGTCTCGCATGTCTGATGTCCGGAGATATTTACGATTCAGAAGGTAGTCTGGGAACTTCCGAGCGTCTGCAACGTTCGCCGTACAATCGAGGGTCGGTTCATTGCTCGCATTCTTCAGGCAGTCGCATTTCTACGACTTGACAACCCTGTTACGGAAAGTCTGGTTGCATTTCTATGACTTGTCAACCCTGTCACCGAAAGAAGAACGTCTGGAATGCACGTTGATGTCTGTGTGTAGCAGAAGTATCAAGAGGCAATCGCATTCGTCCAGTCGGCTGATACTGTGTATTCGATGCGTCTTCTGGGTGCAGAATTAGACAACTAGAAAATTTTCAGCTTGTCTAAATTAGAATTAGAGCTACATAGTTTTTTCCAAATTAGATTAGAATTAGAAATAGAGCTTCACATCTTTTTCCAAATTAGATTAGAATAAGAACTAGAGCCACACATTTTTTTCCAAATTAGATTAGAATTAGAATTTTTGAATTCGCAAAAAGTTGTAAAATTGTCCAGACACTGTCAAGGCCTATACGCTTAGAAAACGGCTTAGGGCTTTTCCACAAGATCAATCTTTAGGATGATATGTCCGCATATCTCCAATATCGATTCATTAGTCGCTGAAAAGCCTGGTCAGCTATCGTGCGCAGCTTATAATTCAAAATAAAATGAAGTTTATTATCACGATATTTCATATTTTATATATACTTCCCTAATAGAATATTACTTCTTTTGTCGTAACCAAGTCCATCGCCCATGTTAGTGAGCACGGCGTTGTACTAACGTAAAGCTTTAAAAACATGGTTTCTCAACTGTGTGTGGACTATTTTGTCTTGATATTGCATTATTGCATGACTCTCTTGCATGGCTGCAAAAAAAGCTAATATTGCAGTCATGCCTACGAGTTCTCGAGCAGCAGCCTTAAGATGCGTAAAACGATTTTCTTCTTTCCAGTAATTCAAAACATCGCAGTCCACGATCTCATGCTCTGCTTCGAAATCTCTTTCCACTTCACTCTCTAATATATTTTCTTTGGTTAGATCTAAAGCAATCATCCTCTTTTCACTTGATGTAGTTATGGGCATGAGTGTGAAGAAGCCTGTGTTAACTATCTCTTTTACTTCGCTGCTGTACTGTTTGTGATCGAAACTAGAATGTTGTTCGGAGACTACAAGCTACTATGCCAGCATGGCTATTGTTCGTCACGATAAATATTATGTGATGGTACGGTGTATGTAAGTAATGCGATGGCGTCTTGGCACTGGATTTCCCTGTGCGAGAGGGATATTTTTGCTAACTCGCTGCAAAATGCCGCGGACAAAGAGGCATTTTCAGGAAAACAATAAATTAGATTAGAACTAAAATTAGAGCATGGAAACATTTGACAAATTAGATTAGAATTAGAGCATAGGAGCATTTCGCAAATTACATTAGAATTAGAATTAGAGCATGGAAAATTTCATAAATTAGATTAGAATTAGATTACTGGCATATTTCGCTCTAATTTAGTGAAATTAGACAACTAGAATTATCTAGTTGTCCAAGTCTGTCTGGGTCAGACATGGGGTGATTACTTCATGAATGTAATCGATTGCGATTACGATTACTTCGGAATCACGCGATTACGATTACGATTACAGCAAAATCAGGAAGTAGTCGATTACGATTACATGGGAAAAGTAATCACGATTACTCACGATTACATTTGTTTTGCTTCTTAGGACTATAATCTTAAATGATATATTGGAAGACAATACAAGGATCGCGATGAAAAGGCTTAATGAGATATCAATTCTCTTCATACATCATGCGTCATTTGCTTATTACGTCATAATATACCAATTGCCCAACTTTATAGTGGATGATTTAGCGCACCCAACGATTTGCATTATTGCCAGGTCTTTACCTGCCGCACCCCAAATTCCTTAATAGGGTGGGGAGCGTGCTCGAAGGGGACTCAAAAGTATTTTGTAAACCAACATAAATTATACATTATTTCGAGAATTTAATTAATTCCAGAAATTGTTCTTCGAGCTTCGCGATTCAAATGTCTCTAGTACTGGGGTCACCAACGCGGACCAAATGAGTCGCCCGCGGTAGCTGTATCCAAATGAGAGATTTGAAAGTTGAAGCTGGTTTCATATGAGCAGCAGTTGAACATGGGTCGGCCGACCCCAAGGAACATACGAACGCAGTCGCTCGGGGCATTGCTTGTCTTCGCCCACGCGGCGGCTCAACGGGAATAATGTTCCCGAGTCTCGACGCGGAGATTGGCGCTTCGGCGCGCACTGCAGCGACGCAACTGAGCCCGGAGGAGCTGGTGTGAGTCCCAGCGAGTGAGCGTTTTTTGTTCTTGGGGGCGGAAACCCAGTCCGGTGCTCTGATTGTCTTACTCTAAGTGAAGAAATCCAACTGAACACGGATAAACGGTGGGAGTAAGTGGTAACCCGTCGGTTGTCGCAATAATCAGTACACACTACACAAGAAGTAGCTTTTTGTTTCAAAACGGTTGGTGACCCCTGCTCCAGTAGATAGCTGGGTTTGAAATGCATACCTCTTCCACTCAAGAAAAAACATGCATAGACTATTTTATGGGAACAGGCATTTCGGAGCCGGTCATTACCGCGCCACGATCCCACAACACACCAAAAGACATATGCAGTTTCGGGCAACACGAAACTCCACGAGATGTGATACCAAAGAAATACCTTGGCCGAATCTTAGGGTATTCGTTCATTGCCAATAGCTGCGCTGGGTGGGCGTGACTAATAAGGTAATAACTCCTGTCCTTCCAATCTGGGCCACAATGCAAATGCCACCCGGCGCATTCACAAAGGAATAAAGCCATGACAATTTGTGCGTGCGTCTCACGAAAGATATTCTGTTAGTTTGCTACGTTTGAGCGAGCACAATATCTTTTGATTATACAACAGACTGGAGGTCGCTAATTAACAACATACGATAAAGTAATTATAACAACATACCGGATGCTATGGTTATGAATTATGTGCCCCAGCTCTACAGGTAAATCTGACACTCGGGGCTGAGAGAGGTTATAAATGGATAGTAATATAATGCAATTACAATTAAATAGTATATTCATATTGAAATGAACCCGAATATTTTCGGCTGACACTCGTCAGGGGTAATCGTCAGCAACTAGTAGAGAATTGGAAAGAACATTGTATATCAACAATCGTATCACAAAATATGACGTCACCAGCATGAAATTTCGAATGAGAGAATGATAATCCGATTTGTGCGAATAATTATCGAGACGACCGATTTCGAATCGTAGGTCGAGGCCGTTCACAATTCCATTTGTGTGCCTTGGAATCAACTTTTATCAAAATACACCAACCAAAACTCTGTCAACAAAAGGAGTTCGTGTATCACCTAAAAATAGTACATTGAACGCTCTCTCATTCGAAATTTCATGCTGGTGACGTCATATTTTGTGATACGATTGTTGATATACAATGTTCTTTCCAATTCTCTACTAGTTGCTGACGATTACCCCTGACGAGTGTCAGCCGAAAATATTCGGGTTCATTTCAATATGAATATACTATTTAATTGTATATTGAAGTTCTGTACCTCCAAGAAGCTCTTCTAATGCAATTACCAATATTATTGATGTCATTCAGTTTTGAAAATTGACCAATGGTTGGACAGGGGGACGAATTGCTGTTTTGGCTGAATTGCTTATTCTAGCTACAACCCATGCTGACATGTCAGGCTATATAAGCGGATGGTTATGGCGGCAGGTCCAAATGCTGAGTAACGGACTGTGAAATAACGATTGACGCCTGTTTCAAGTAGTTATATGAGAATAAGATATAGTGAACATAAAAATTCTGCCTTCAACTTGATGCGTATACTGCGACCTGCTGTTACGAGAAACGGCTAAGCACGGCTCGGTTATGGTATATATCAGCAGCTGTTTATTTGTAATGCTTCGTTGCGGAAACTGCAATGTTTTATTCGATGAGTACAGAATTCCGAATCTTCGTCAGGTGCACGTGCGTACGTAGGCCTCCTGCTCGCCAAGCAGCAATGGTAAACTGCGTTTAACTAAGCACAACCAAACATCAATACATAAGTTACTATTTGAAACTATACGAAGAGTGGTGATCAATATGCTGCTGTGAGGTAGTGGCTTCTGTAGAGTATTGATAACCTGATATACACCACGGGGGTGTTCTTACAATCACACTACAATGTCCATCGCATGTCTGTTTACTTCTTACTGATACTTCTTACGCAATGACGAGCGGAGCTAATACTTCTGACGTAATAATGGGTCAATGGCGTTTGAAAACAGACGTTTGTGCTATCGTTAACGTGGTATATTATCTCATTCTTGTTCACGAATATTCAGTTTAAGTCATAGACCTTGTACAAACAAAAAGTAATCGTTCTTTCACAAAAAAATCGATTAGATATGGGAAGTAGTCGATTACGATTACGATTACTTCGGATTTTTTTCGAATGTAATCGATTGCGATTACGATTACTTCAAAATGCTGTAATCGTCGTAATCGATTACGATTACTAATCGCGATTACCCCATGTCTGGTCTGGGTGCATACACTCCGCAGTTGTAGCCATGCTTATTGAATCCCACAGTGTTTGATTTACAATATGCTGTGCAGGATAATGGTTAAACATCAACCAGTGTGCATTGTTTGTGATGCGCACCCGTGCATCGATCGTGGTATGCAGTTGACAGGATTATGTAGCTAAGGCTGCGCTACGACGTACGAGTGAGCGACAGCGTGTAAATGGCCGTTACTCCTCCAGGAAGCCCCGAAGCAACGCAGGGCCTACGCAGACGTGTGTTCGATCCAATAATCTGCGAAAACGACGATGACACTCATCTAGCTGCAAGTGGAGTCGAAGGTAGCCGGAATTAGCAATGTAATGACATTTCTTTCAAACGAGAATAATTATGTTGAAATATCAGTGCAATGATACCGTTTCTGGGATTGAGTAGGAGTTGAGTATGTCGCAGCGATATACGATGTCGCATTATTTAATCTCTATTGCTGCACTAACTCCGAAGCCTGTAATACGTAGCCTGCCCAACAGAAACTTCAATTTGTGGCAGGTCGTTTTTTTGCTTCCGGAAGAGATTATGAAAGTGCCTTCGTTAATCACAAGTACACAGAAAAAGAAAAGGAAGAGCTACAAAAGTATGTCATTATTACTTCCGTGGTTTATCGTAGTGCTCATCAACCTTTTTCAGAAGACTACAACCTTTAACGTTTACGCAAAAGTTGTACACACAATAAATCCGGAGGTAATGGTCAACAATCTTGAATCAACATTGATCCCGAGCCTGACGACCTAGTAGCCAAAGAAATAAATGTCATCACTAGGGCGGTTTTTTTTACATGCCAAAATTGTAGGGTTATGTCAAAATCTGTCAAAATTGTTCATAAAGTCAAAATGTTTTGACGTCTGCATTTCGTTTGTATCGTAGATTTTGCACTATCGGTGAACTTATTCTTTGATATTTTACAGCTTGTAGCCTACTTTATTGGCCTACCGTTGTAAACGGCTAATTATCTGCTCATTGTGAATCATAAACGGTCAAATATAACAGATAGGTAGACACTAGACAGGATGTTATGGTCAACGTACCGCAATATCCTAACTGAAGAACGACTTCTTGGGCATTGCGTCATTCTTATATTAAGAAGGGAATGATGAAAAATTGTGATGTAGATTGTAGACAACATTGTCAGAATGAAGCAACATTAGGCTTACCATATTTTGGAAATGTAAAAAGAGGACACTTTTTCAGAAATTTCAGACATGCAAAACTGGAGAAGAATTCTCAAAAGCTGGTAAATTTTTCCCACTTCGCGATCGGTTGACTAAAAAAAAAAGGTCATCACTTTCGCTCACAGCTCAAAATATGCCAGGTGGATGACTGAAAAAAAAAAGGTCTTCTTTTCGCTCAGAGCTGAAATCACCGCTTTTCCCTCCGAAAACCCCGCCGGAGCGTCACTTCTCGGCTAATTTGCGCCATATCGCTCGCAATTTGATCTAAATCTGACCTACATTTTCAAAAAAGAGGACAAAATCTCAAAAAAGAGGACAAAAGGGCGTCCTCCGAGGACAGTTTCAAAAAAGTCAAAAAAGAGGACAAATCCTCTTAAAAGAGGACGTATGGTAAGCCTAAGCAACATGGTGTGTCACTAGCAGTGTACGCACGTCGCACAACTTGAGTGTTGTTAACCAACAACTGGTGCTTTAGAACGTCCTTGACAAGCTTCTAAGAAAGGACATGCACTTTCTACCCAAGAGTGAAGGAAAGTATTTCTCGTTGTACTACAAAAATTTTTAATCATTTTTACCATAATGCGTATTGTAACCACTGGAATTCTTCATAGGGCCAGATTTAGTTAAAATTTTGGTTTTTCCATGTAAAAAGTTACCTGTTTCTAAGCGAAAAACGTTCTTTCAGGCTAACTACTTCGTTAGGACAGCCAGTTCCAACCAGAAATGAAGATAAATGGTACAATCTTAACATTATGTGGTAAAACATCTAATTTGCATACGTTAAGTCAAAATTTTGATTTGTTAGGTCAAAATTTTCTTTTTTTAGGTAAAAAAATCCGCCCTAGTCATCACTCTTGCCCATACCTATTTTCGCCCTCACTTTCATCAAAATGACTAAAAATAGGTCCTCGCACATCGCGCGGCCTCATTATCAGTTGCAAGTTACATTGAGTCCTGGATGTCGCAGTATCTCATACATGACTGTATAGTGTATGCACGCCACGTACATTAGGGGTCTTCAAAAATGACTTTTTTCTCAAATGGTACTTACTGGCTACTTGATAAAATTGTTAGGTCACATAATTTAAGCCTGCGCACCAAATTTGGCTCAATTCCAACCAGTAGCCGCATTGCTGCTGGAGAAGAAAGTTTCTATTTATTATATAAAAATAAATAACAAAAAAATTGAAAATTTTCTGTTCACTCCATGAAAGTGTTCGTTTGTCTGTAGAAGCGATGTTCACCAAATTTGGTTCAATTCTAACCGATGGAAATGGAGTTATTGCCGTCGAAAAAATTGGATTACGAATAAAATAGTATTTACGGTGGCCAATTCTTTAATTATTTATTATAGTGGTACCTACCGTAAATACTATTTTATTCAAATCCAAATTTTTCGACGGCAATAACTCCGCTTCCACTGGTTGGAATTGAACCAAATTTGGTGAACATCGTTTCTATAGACAACCTAACACTTTAATGGGGTGAACAGAGAATTTTCAAATTTTTTGTTATTTATTTTTATATTATAAATGGAAACTTTCTTCTGTAGCAATGCGGCTACTGGTTGGAATTGAACCAAATCTGGTGTGTAGGCTTAAATTAGGTCACCTAACAATTTCATCTAGTAGTACGATTAGTGAGAAAAAGTCATGTTTGAAGACCTCTAACGTACATGTACTTGTACCATGTACACTGTACAGTATGTACTTGCACATGTACAATTGAACACCCTTCGAAAGTTCTGAAACCGTATACTCAGTTGCAGAGTTCTGGTTTATCGCAATAGCAAATACTTTGCGCTTTAGATATGACAGCCTGGACTATCTACCACCTTGGAGTGACGCATATCAAGCTTGGTTGAGACAGCAGCCGAAAAGGTGTGTTAACTCGAAATTTTGTTACGGTTGAACAATACCGGTGCAACCCGCTCATGAAAATTTAGACTTGATTGGGACCGATGGGTGATGATGGGCTTGATCGGCTTCTCTGTAGGATTCTTGGGATTTTTACTCCACCAGTTCATCGATTTGATATCCGAAACGAAGTGGGACGTGGCTACTGATCTTCTTGAGGTCAGTTTTTCGAAATGAGCCAGCAAAACACATTGGACACGAAATGATAAACTTAAATATATACTTGCGTAGAAAGGACTGGGCGTCGCGTGGATATTTTCGATCGGATACAGTCTGATATTTTTACTGCCTGGAGTGGCCTTGGTTGTGGTGAGCTCATTTTGTTGCTGGCTGGTGATATAATGATATGGATAGTTGTAATCGGACATTGTCCTTAGTAAATGTGTGTAGGCCTACATCTTACCCACTCACAGAGAGGTGTTTTTATCCATTGGTACTATCTTTTAATCTCATGTGAACTGTACAGTACACTGCTATGTGCGGTTTGCATTCTTTGCCTGTCATACTCCCATCCGTGATTTGTATGTTCATTGTTCACGCACCATTAACATAATAAAAGATTCGTTAAACTACTCCGTGTGAAAGTTATTTGGGTTGCCCAACGAAGCTACTACCAGGCCCATTATTTTAATTCACTTAAAAGCATCTATGGTGACTGTAACAAATCTACAGTGGTACCGACCTTCGGCCGCAGGGTCCGGTTTGCCGGAGTTGATTGGATTTCTCAACGGGACAATCATACGACACATATTCAATATACGGACCATGTTTGTGAAGTTCGTTTCGTGCGTGTTCTCTGTTGGCTCAGGAATGCCAGTTGGACCAGAAGGTCCAATGATCCACCTGGGGTACGTATGTACAATTGTACATCACTATGTATCCAATGAGGATGTATCATTTTGTCGAAACATTTCAGAGGCTTGATTGGAGCAGGTTTGAGCCAATTCAAATCTGATTCGTTGGGAATAAAACCTGATTATTTCAAACGCTTCCGAAATTCAGAAGACAGGTGAAGTAAAATAGCGGCTACTAGATTTGCTTTGGCCTATATACTACCAATATAGGCAACCTGGAACGAATTTACTGCGTTTGACCCAATGTGATAGGTTGGGTTGTATTTTAAACAAATAGTGTTTTATAAAACTTTTTTTTAAAACATGTTTTAAACCAGAGGTCTCAAACTCAAATGTGCTCGCGGGCCAGTTTTCCCGTTTTGACGACGCCACGGGCCGCAGCACTTATAAGGGTATTCTATATCTTTCCAAGTTGGCCTTATTTGACGGGAATGAATTGTCCTATTGAAAGTGAGCCGATCCAGCAGACTGACAGTAAACACTAAACACACATCGTCAAAATCTGATTTACTCTTGTATAAATTTAGGCCGCCTGGCACGAAAAGAATCATCACATTTATAACTATTTGAATAGAATTGTTGTTGTACTTAAAATATATTAATTATAAGATATATACACCATATGGGCGGACAGATGTATGATGCCATCATAAAAGCTATCGGGTTATAATTTTGAAGCTACTATGAATATTTTGAATTTAGCAGATTGATAGGATAATAGAGAATTATCTGATATCAACACATTTTTAGGTTAAGCATTGTAATTCAAATCCAGGATTCGGGTGCACATCTGATATGTAGGCTATTAATCTCAAGGCCAAATATCTTCAAATACAGAAGCAGAAAAAATATAAATATAATATAAATTTATTAATGAATGTGTCTTAGTGATTGAAATGTCGGAACGCCGAACGGCCCATTGTTGTTACATCGTTGGAGCGTACCACTACGGTACTCGGTACCTTGAAGTGGCCTTAAGAACATGGTTTAGCGACCAATAATGTAACTAACTGTTTGCCAATGGTTGCCATAACTACTTGCTTAGTTAGCGAAATACCAAGCTGCGACCTTTCGATCTATTACTATTCCCCTGATACGCGATTAGTTTGTTGCGTCCATGGTTCTAACAAATTCACGGCATTCCGAGTCACTCCGACTCCACTCGAGTCATTTTCATTTTGCCATCGAGTTAGCCGGAGTCTGAGTAATTCTGAAGGTCGCGTCCCAGTCCAACTCACACATTTCAGTCACGAATTGTACAAGGGTCAGGTTTTGTCATCATGAATTGGAAATGTGGAGAAATAGTGAATCTTCCCCTGTATGGTAGCCTTTGCAATAGATGTGATAGTGAAGTTTGATGAATAGTTTCAGGCTTTCGGAGCAATTTAAGAGGGAATTTTGACTTTATAACCTCAAAGGGTATATGTGACACTTGTATAATGTCGAATTATTAAAAAACTAAAATGTCGTCGCGGGCCGCACAAAATGCACTGGCGGGCCGCGTGTATGAGACCTCTGTTTTAAACAGTGTTTTGAAAAAAATGCCTTTTAAAAAAATTGTGTTTTTTCTAACGTTGTATTAATTATGCCATAAATGTGTAAATACTTTCGAAAAACATGTAGGATGAGCCTACGGATCATTTGCACCCGCTATAGTCGACGTATGCTATATGGAATGGTTGCAGCCCTCGAAATCGTCGTCGGTTCAACAGTTATAGCAAGTAGATTATACATCATCGGTACGGAATGGGTGTTCTGATGATGATGACAGCCGACTGTAAAAATGCTGCATGACGATGAAGTTCTGGTTAAAGGTATTTTGGGTCCGTTCATGACAGGGCCGAAAGCCTTTTCCGCCAAAGGAGCCATTTTTAACCTATATTTTCAATGGACAATGTCATTTCACTGTGACGTCGCAAACAAAGATTCGTGACGTCATGTCTAAGAAGAAAAAAGAAAAAAACAATAAAAAACGTGTTTTAAACATGTTCGTTTTAAATTGATTTTTGTTTTAAATGCAACGTTAGTAAAGGTAAATACTAAATAGCTCCAATGTGGAAAATTATTGACGAACTCTAGACTGTCAATCCTTATTCTTCTTCCCACAACCCATTACGAGTGCGGGCGAGGCACGTTTGTAATATATATGGGTTTGCGAAGTCTTCCACTGCCATAAGGTGTGGCGGTAAAGCAATATGCAGCCCGTGACATTAAAGGCCTTGAGACAGACAGGACGCGTATAGCGTAACGCGTAGCGTAATGCCACGGCCTCGTCAAGCTCCACATTCAATGATTGAATGTTTGATATGTTTGAATGGGAATAAAAGAGACGTACGTCCAAAGACATCTAGTTCGCGTTGATAACCGGATTTCATGCCCGGTTCGCAGGCGAAATTTCATATCCGCCGGAGCTGCTGCTGGCGTGGCGTCAGCATTCGGCGCCCCGGTCGGCGGTCTTCTGTTTTCCATGGAAGAAGTTTCGTCGTTCTGGAACATGAAGCTTTCCTGGCAAACTTTCTTCTGTTGCATGGTGGCGACCATCACGACGGATCTGTTCAATTCCGCCTTCTCCGCGTTCAGATACCAGGGATACTTTGGAATGTTCCGAGCCGAATCTAATATCATGTTTCAGGTATAGGCGAGTCATTGAATACATATTGACGGAAACCGCTAACCGGAGAAGGTTAAAATTGTAAGCATTGGCACCTAAACAGAAGCATCGCCGTATATTTCCACTGAACAAGTAGGGGTAGTGGTTTCTAAGACATGCCAACACTTCTTCAAATGTAAATAGACAATGAGGGTAAGAAAAGTACTGAAGTAAGTATAGTTTTAAGCCAAGGCCGGCCAACCCGTGGACCCGCGGGCCACATGTGGCCGCGAGAAGGTTTTGAGTGGCCCGCGAAGTAATTTCCGAAATTTCTAAAATGGATTGCACAGATTGTGAACTTGCAAGGCCAACCAAAAATTTGATTAGTTTGGCCGCAACACTTGAGGTGTGATGACTAAAATGTCAGTTCCGACGAATTGACAGATCCATCAGCCAGTCTCATATTGGTATATCTTGGTACACTACAATAAAGCAGAATAATTTGCGATAGATTTATCAAAAGTAAAAATTTTCTGCAAGCTTAGCGCAACATGTTGTCACTCGATTCCTTGTTTTTAATATTGTTGCCCTTTTTGTGAAAATGGAAGAACGCCTGATGTATCAGATTGAGTCTAACTATATTCGCGATTACGGGACAAAGTGTCGTTCAACATATGCGACCTTGCGTTTGCGCTCGCAGAGATCGTTGACTATGAAATCTATAGGCACGGAAAGATTGACGCATGTTGGTCGCAGCTTTCGATATCGATATGTCCATGCGCCGAATAGCCCAGTCCTCGCAAACTGAGCCCAGCGATATACGGCAGGCTCGCAATATAGTCAAGTGACAATATTATTGACCTATTGACTTCAAAAATTTTCGCGCTTCGCGCGGTAAGTGGCCCGCGCAATATTTCGTCAATCGAATGTGGCCCTTTGGCTGAAAAGGTTGGCCGGCCCTGTAAGCCGTATATTTGGTGGATGCACAAGGGCTGTTCAGAAAACTTTCGCTTCAGATTTTACTGGCTACTTGATAAAATTGTTAGGTTGGGTAAATAAACGCTGTACACAAACTTTGGCTTAACTCCAGCCCGTAGAAGCGAGATTCTTGCAGTATTCAGTTTTGAATCTATCATTAAAAATGAAAAAATAAAAAATTTCAAATTCTTTTCGTCAACCCCATAAAATCGTTAAGCGGTCAGTATAGATGATGCACGCCAAATTTGACTCAATTTCAACCTCTAGCAGCGAAGTTATTGCAGTAGGAAAATTTGGATTTGCATAAAATAGTATTTACGGTGACTAAGTCTTTAATTATAGAATCGTGGAATGAGAAATTTTTCTACTGCAATATCTTCGCTTTTAGTGGTTGTAATCGAGCCAAATTCGGCGTGCATCATCTCTACTGACAGCCTAACAACATTATGTGGTCGACAGAAGAATTTTTTGAAGTTTTATTTTTTTATTTTTTGATGATAAATTCAAAACTATCTCGCTTCTACTGGTTGGAATTGAGCCAAAATTGCTGAGCAGAGTTGTTTTAACCAACCTAACAATTTTATCAAGTAGGCAGTGAAATCTGAAAAATAAGTGTTTTTTTAACAGCTCGACAAATAAGTATAATTTTCCAAATTGTGTTCACCATGATACTGAGGATATTTCGCCCAGTTGTTATGACAATTTTAACCCTAAAAGGGGTGCGAATATTTCATATCTCTTAAAAATAGTCATAGCACTCACAGCCCTAATAGTGTTTGGTTGCCTCGCTCAAGCGCTGAACAATTGGAAGTGAACAGAAAGATGGCGACAGTGCATTACATTCTAGGTGGATTCTACCCTCACAACGAACATCCTCGCATTCATCCCGAGCGCAATCCTGGGATGCATGGGAGGCCTGCTGGGAGCGCTCTTCACATTTCTGAACTTGAAGATAGCAAGAGCGCGACGCGTATTGCTCAGTAAAATTGCTAACCCTTCTCTGAAAAAAGTAATGAGATGCCTGGAGCCGTGTCTGATCCTGGTCCGTCATAGGAATTTCTAGCCTTTCCGTGTTATGTGGATGATGTAGGCTACTTTCTAGGTGATAATGGTTACTTTGTCCACCCTACTACCCGCTGCGTTTCAATGCACGAAGTTTCAATGCTACGAAACGTACAAAGGACAACAACAAATTACAGCGGAGGGCTCGTGAGTAATTGCTATATTACTATTGTTGGCACTACTACTACTACTACTATGGGATGTTACCCAATATCACAAGGCCAATTTCAAACACCGCATCGGATGGCGAGATAGCGGTTGCAGGGATTTCACTAATGATTACAACGAAAACTAGGCATTATTAATCACCAGTGTATTCGTTTACCTTACTTGAAATCGAAAGTAAAAATGTTTCGTTATCATATTTCGATAGAATTGCATGCGTTTCACTTTTCTTCAGCCCTGAATGCGCAACCGCAACGCTGGGCGATAACATACCGCCGCGCACCGAAGACACCGTATCGAGGTATACCTGTTCCCCTGGGGTATACTTTACGGGAAATGACGTCACTACCACCAACAAAACTTACAACGAAGGTACATCAAATAATATGAAAAATCAGTCTCACCGGAATTCACGTTAAAATTGTGTAGCCTATTTCCGAGTGCGACACTAGAATTGAAACTTGTTCTGCCTTTCTCGTTGTTGCATTTATGTATAGGTTAAGGATTCTTTAAATTGATTGATTATACCTTATTCCAACGCACAAGCCAAAACTATGAGATTTTGGTAAAAATAGCCCCGTACGTAATTTCCAAAACTAGAGCCAAATTGAAAGATGTAAGGCCATATTCGGAATCAGTGCCTTCCAGAATCCTCGAAAACACACTTACTTTGTAAGAAACAGACAGGACTACTGTGGCACGAATTGGGATCTTCAGACCACGGTCTTCATCGGATCAGCAAGGCCTCTTCTAATCGACACTTACACAAAACACACTTTAATGGACTATATTCGACTAGACTTCTGCCGCGTATCTGTTCAATAACGCCGTAATCCATTCCTGTCTTCCCCGCGCCAAAGGTATTTCCGTGGTTCCCTTTCTCGATTTCAGTCGCTACGTTGCTCTTCGTGACCGGTGAGCGAGCGATCAAGCACCTTTTCTCCAGAGGCACTCACAACGAATTCGACATCGGCAGTCTGATGACTGTCCTCGTATTTTATTATTTCCTCGCTTGTTGGACTGCGGGAACATCGATGTCAAGCGGACTTGTGGTGCCAATGTTGTGAGTAAATCGACCCGTGCGAATCCTAGTTTTGATCAAATCCGGATCTAGAGTTCTAAAGCTCTAGATATCCCTGCTTCTGAATATGCTGCGAATACGTGTCGGTACATAGCATATTGCAGAAATACAATGATATCAATTAGAACGAGAAGTGATAAACTATACCTAGCTGTAACAAAATAAATTTCGAATCATGCTCAAGTCCACGATCGGCTTCCGAAAAACCCACCGAGTACCTGCGTGGGTGGAACCCAAATCATGATCTTGAACATCGTGAACGGTCAACTATGTTTCAATGTTAGAGTATCATTTTAAAAATATATACTATGCAAGTGGTTCCCGGACTGATTGTCCCTAAAGAACAGTGTTGCAACATACTATACCGAATACGACTATGTATTTATAATATTTGATATATAAATACTAGCTAACTTATAATTTCGCAATTGAAGGTTTCACGAACCCGGGCCGAGACCAGACTGTGACATTTCCTAACGAGTGCTGGTCTTGGACCTTGATATTGTTACCAACAAAAGAATAATTGTAGTGAATAAGGTCATTACACAAAGCGCGTAAAATGGAGATGTAAATATCTGCCCACCCTATATTATATATTGATTTAGCAAAATAATTTCCGGCCTCCTTCAAGCTTAGGTTACTAATTTTATAGTTCTGACAGAATCATGACTTTTTCTAATGAAGTGCGCGCACCTTACAGATTGATCGGGGGCCTGTATGGACGCATAATCGGACAGGCGATGGTGAACTGGTTCGGGGTAAACAGTCAAAACAATCCAAACGAGGTTTACTGGTCGTGGATCGACCCCGGTGCATTTGCCTTGATCGGAGCCGCTTCCTTCTTTGGCGGTGTATCGAGGCTTACGATGTCTCTGACTGTGATCATGGTATGTCATGTCAAAATTGCAGATGCCGTGTTATCGGCAACATTTTATATTAGGTATTATATTATTAAAATTATAGGACTCGAATGCTATTGCAGGCAGGCTATAGATGGCTCAGCTATCTCCATTCAAGCACGTTGTACACAGAGGTGACCGAAATAGTCTGCATTGCCACTATCAAGTCGAAGTAATGCCGTAAATTTCTACTCACTCACAAGTAAAAGTAGCGATTTCAAACACATGTCAAAACTACTTCAAGGGAAAAAATGAAAGATTTAAAAAGTACGTTGAGTGGTTTAAAACGTAGATTTGGTTGGGGTGTCGCATACTTTGCAGTTAATGAAGGAAATGACGTAGTTTATTTTTGTTCTTGATGTTTTACGGCATAAATACCGAATCATGATATACATACACACGGTCAGTGCACACTGCATAAGAATACCACGAGTGCATGATGTGCAAATGCCGGTGGACAAGGAAGGTGCAGATATATAGTCTTGTACGACTAAGTCTTGCACCACCCCTCCATGATATCCCAGTAATGCATGAGCGCCAAGCGGGGAAGTCATAGATACCAGTGTTACAAATCAAGGTCTTTGGTCTGGCCCGGCGGAGGATGGAACCCACTAGACCAGTGGTTCCCAACGTGGGCGATATCGCCCTCCAGGGGGCGATTTGGCGGTCTAGGGGGGCGAAAATGAAAAAGGGGGCGACAGGGGGCGAAAATGGACAAAGGGGGCGACGGGGGTGAAAATAGCGAAGGGGGCGATAGGGGGGCAATGACGCGTCAAAACGGCTGACCTTTTTTTTTTAGTCAACCCACGGAAACTTAGTTACAAAAGTGTGTCAAATTATTGGACATCGAGCCGGAAATTTGACTTTTTTTTAGTCAACCCGCCGGCGATTACAGTTTCTATGCCCAATTTTCAGTACACAAAATTTGAGGGCGATGATCGGTGTTGACCTTGAAAAGGGGGCCATGGGTCGTAAAAGGTTGGGAACCACTGCACTAGACCGATCAAGAAGCTGGATCATCACGGACATTTCGTATCGCACGTTTCATATCCGCAAATATGTGTCAAAATTTTGTTAGATGGAAATCACCAACGATATCAGCTTTCTACTTCCGCTGATGACAGCAATCATGTTTGCGAAATGGGTCGGCGACTACTTCACTCACCCGCTCTACCATGCGTTGCTGGAATTGAAATGCATCCCGTTTCTGGATTCGGAACCAGTCGTCTACATGGATGGCTCACATCTGTAAGCACGAATTCCATGCTCTCGAATTGGCAGCTGAAAGCATCTTAGAACTAGACTTAAATTGATAGTCGTCTATATAGCAAGTTTTGCTACGAATCATTCGAAATCTTAATCGTTTACCAGTATTCAGAATTATATAAGGTTAGGATGAAGTCGCAAGAATTTCTGAAATCTCATTATGTGCCTAATTATGTGATTGACTGTATAGCAATATTCAGTACTTTTGTAAATTTAGTATAAAGCATTTGCTTTTTGGGTAAAGATTTTCATAATTGTAGTTTTCAGCGTAAGTGCGAATCTGATAGGCCTATACTCGTCTCTCTCGGGAATTGAAAAATAAGGTGCATGTGTTCTCTCAATACCGCGAGCTATAATGGAATGGATAATGCACGTATGTGACGTATCACATCTCATTTGATATCTGCCTGTGGATTTTCCGTTTCAGACTGAATTTGGAACTATTTCGGGCTAGCGACGTCATGACTCGGGACGTAAATAAACTTAATCCGATAGTATCTGTCCGCGCACTGTGTGAATTGCTGCTGCACACGCAACATGGCGGCTTTCCGGTATGCGTACCACCCGCCGCTGGTACGCAAGAGGAATCTGTGTATTTCGGCCTAGTAAACAGGTAAGAGCGTACGCTACCTATTAGCACACATATCTACATGTCGTGGTGCGTGTCATTTGTATCCATCGGTCGTCTTGCTGTTAGACTTATCAGAATGTTAAAGGATGCGCGGGTGTGGTCAAACTCTGCTCAAGTAGCAGTAGTAGTAACGCCGTAACTTTGTACTCAATTGGAAAAACTACAGCCATTTCGAAGACCTGTCAAAATAATGCAAGTTGAAGTAGAAAATGAAACAGTAGTTTTAAAAAGTATAGATTTTGTGATGAGCTAGCATACCTTTAACGGTTTATCAGAGATGACTATACTTTTGAAATTTCATGATGTGTCTTCGCCACCGACACAAAATGAATAATGGCGCTTCAAATGTGTGCAATCTTCGAATATTTATTAAGTTACCGTGACACGAGGGCTATTTCACGTGACAATTTCACTCATGAAGTGATGCAAACTCTTCCCAAAACTACGTACACTTTTCACAATCAAAGGTGTGAAAAGCAACAAGTTTTGCATTAAAATTTGTGGAATAATCGTTGGGTTATATTTTTCATCTGAACAAGTCACACACAATGTACAGTGCGATAAGACACAATGCGATGTCATGAAGTATAGTCTTAAAACAATACAACTTGAGTAATCACTGTAAGTGCACGAAATCTACTTGATTACTGTGAAGAAATATTTTCCTACTTCGTTACTGACCACCTCTGAGTATTCCTATAGTTTCGTGAGATACGAGCTACTTCATTTTGACGTCGCTATGAAACCGTGACGTCATTCTCTTCCTTCTCTTTTGCGACCGGCAACTATCAACTTGCTATCGCCCGTATATATCATCATATTGAGTATAAAATTTCAAGCAACCTAAAACAAATGTTTTTGTCAGGTTAGAGATATTGATGCTCTTACAGTATCCGGATGTATTCATCGACACTCCGGAAAACCAACAGACGGAAAATAAAAGCGGCGCCAAGCTGCGATTGGATTATCAAAAGGTATCTCGCGTGCTTCGCGAGGATATGATACACTCTGAAATGCAATATTCATAACGCAGGTCCATATCGATCGCCTGACGAATGCGTCCGAAGTTTATGCGACTCTCGAAAAATATTTGGATCGCGAAGATATGAAGGATAAAAGTCTAGATCTGGTGAGGACATATATGGCTTGCTGTTTCTGGCCTGTTATGTACGTATCAGCAATGGCCGTGTTCGTGAATAGAGAATATATTATGGCGTGCCAATGAGTCGATCCGAAAATGCCTTTTTCAGTGAAGGCTCAGATTTTGTTTCCGAAATACAATGGACGTTCGACATATTGTGGCGAAGGTCAATAATCAATATCGCATCGGAAATATGCTAATATAGTCGCTTTAGTATCATGTTTCGTACGCTTTTCGTGTATTATTACACATATAATTCCTACGCTCACGAAAAAGCATACTTGCCCAACGCAAGATGTGGAAATTTTGCGTTGGAGCCTAGAAACTATTGTGGATATGTGATTATAGAGTAAGGTAAATTTTCTTTCTTCGTTTTAGACACCGTACATCAACCGTTCGTGCCTCGCCATTCCAGATACTTTCTCATTGCACAGAACTTATATTATCTTCCGCACTCTTGGACTGAGACATTTACCGGTGGTTAATGAGAGGAATCAAATTGTTGGAGTTATAACAAGGTATGTCTAGTCAAATGATGTTAGTTGTCGCTGTTGAAGCAGCGACTCGCAGGCGGTCCTCAGATTGTGTATTGTGAAGTCATAGGGAATGATCAACCTATTTGTTTCGAATATTTCTAATCGCTTCAACCCCGGTATTTTAGAAAAGACCTGATGGGCTTCAAGCTGGAGGAAAAGCTTAACGGCAAGGCAGTGAACACGTTGGAGCATCTAAACGACGGTGACAAGACCACTCTCGAAACGTCCGCCTGATACACATGCCAGCAAGGGCGTGTACGGCATCGCCATTATGATAGAATACTATATCCTCCCTAATATATTTCTCTTCCAAAGTATATGTGTTATTCGTCACATGGACCTCTCCATATGCAAATCCATACGCCGTTTCGCAGAATATCCTGTCCAGTGTCCATGTGATTTGTACTTGTTCAAATATATTTATCCTTTTGAGTCGATACGATACTGCAAGTGCAATACAGACACGTTTTATTATTCAATAAAAATTGTATGTTGTTGCTACTTAGGCCGTTAAGCGTCCGGTTTAGGCCTTGATCCCCAGGCAACGCTTCGGAGGGCTAATCGCGAAGTCCTTGATACCAATTGACTACTTGAGCGTAGACAGGTTATATATGGTATTTCGCATGTCCTCTCAACTATAATAAAGCCGAGAATGAATCGTCGCCCACTCCAGTTTCTCAATAGCCCATGTCGCAATTAGTCAATTAGTGACGTTTCGGGTCAAGAGCACCAGATTGAAGCGGAGATCAATTCACGTAGAGGCATTCGAAATGTGTTCGGGTATGGAGATTTAGCATGGTTACTTTGTTCGGGACGAAACGGCAATGTTGCGGTTGATTTGTTTATTTCTTTTGTCTGTTGCTTCTGCCCTGGGCAGACCGACAGACTTTTCTCACGAGGAGTCGATGAAGATTCTGGACAAACACAACGAACTGCGGGCGATGGTGATCCCACCGGCAGCTAACATGGAAGTTATGGTGCGTTGTCGAGCTGGCTTCAATTTACGATCTTTGCGAATGGTCTTATTTTAGAAATGGGACGATCGACTAGCTAGTATGGCGCAGGACTGGGCGGACAAATGCGTTTTTGAGCATGGACAGGCTTGGCCGGAGGGAGAACGTCCCTACACCTACCTCGGGCAAAACATATGGATGGGAACGAAGACACAGGTTAGTAGATTGACACGGCTTTACCATAGCCATATATATATTTAGCTCTGGCTCACAGCTTGGTTTTTTGTCAAAGCAATGCATCGATAAGTTGACTTCATTCCCGCCGTAAAACCACCCAATTGTTTGAAGTAGAGGAGTTCTCCATGAATGTTGATCCCACGTCATTCAGCGTCATATTTTCTGCCTCTCGATTCTAGACTCGCGAAATCACGGAGCTAATTGTGCAAGATTGGTGGGACGAGATAAATTATTACACATACGAAAATCATACTTGCTTGCCTGACATGATTTGTGGACATTATACTCAAGTAAGTCGCAGTTATTCACATGATATAGTAGGGTTGCATTCAAAACAAACGGTGTTGTAAAACACTTTGTTTTTGAAACATGTTTTGAACAGTGTTTTAAGCAAAGGCCATTTAAAAAATACAGTGTTTTTAAGTTGTAAAATTATGTCATAATTGTGTAAATACTTTCCAAAAACATATTGTATGAGCCTACGGACGATTACCACCCGATAAAGCCGACGTATACGATATGGAATGGTTGGAACCCTCACAATAGTCGGTTCAACTATAGTAGGCTTACCATATTTTGGAAATCAAAAAAGAGGACACTTTTTCAGAAATTTGCAACTTGCAAAACCGGAGTGAAATTCTCAAAAACCGGTTAATTTTCCCCACTTTGTGATCGGTTGACTAAAAAAAAAAAAAAAAAAAAGGTCATCTTTTCGCCCAGAGCTAAAATCACAATCACCGTTTTTCACTCCGAAATACCCGTCGGAGCTTCACTTCTGTGCTGATATGCGGCATATCACTCACAATTTGCTCTAAATCTGCTCTAAATCTCAAAAAAGAGGACAAAAGGGCGTCCTCCGAGGACACTTTCAAAAAAGTAAAAAAAGAGGACAAATCCTCTTAAAAGAGGACGTATGGTAAGCCTAAACTATAGATAACTAACCTACTGATAGATGCGCATCACGTGATTCACGGTCGAGTGTCGCTTCATAGCATGAAACGGAAACGTAATTGCTAATCCCATAGATGACGACCCGAGCGCTCAAATTTAATAAAGTTGATCCTATTTGAAAGCTACAGTCGCGCTGATTCTGATAATATACATCAAAATCTGATCAGGGCAATGGAACCCCCTCGAAATACCCCTCAAAGTCTGAAAATCGGCATTGTTCTGAACAATCGCAACAACGCAAGGACCATTGTATGGTCACTGTGCTGCCTCTATAGTTTTGACAAATTGGTTATTGAGGTCAACCAGCCGATGAAATCTCGCCACTATATGTTCTGACGCGAGTACAATATCATCAAAGCAATGTTTCGTTTGTATTAAATAACCACATGTATTATCTCCATGTCCTCACTATATTATCAAATACCAATATTGCGTTTTGGTTTATAATCCCAATTTTATATAGTGCGGCCCGCGAATGGATTTAGATGTTGAATGCGGCCCGCGAGCTCAAAAGTTTGCCCACCCCTGGTTTAGCACAATGCCGATTTTCAGACTTTGAAGGCTTTTTCGGGGTGGCTCCATTGCCTTGATGAAAATTTAATGTATATTATCAGAATCAGCGCGACTGTAGCTTGCGAATAATATCAACGTTAATGAATTTGTGCGCTCGGCTCGTCATCTATAGGATTAGCAATTACGTTGCCGTTTCATGCTATGAAGCGACAACAAATCTGCGACTCTAGCATCACTCGACCGTGAATCACGTGATGCGCATCTATCCGTAGGTTAGTTATCTATAGTTTAGTTATATATAGCTCAGTGGTTCAACAGCTATAGTAGGCAGATATTTCGCCTAAGAAGCTATCTTTAACCTGCATTTTCAATTGTCAATGACAATCCGATATGACGTCACAACTGAATATTCGTAACGTCATGGCGTAAAAAACACACAATAAAACATGTTTTAAACAAGTGCCTTGTTTTAAACATGCTTGTTTGAAATGCAACCCTATGATACAGCGTGCTGAGGTGAGGCGAGTATAATACCCGGCGGTGAAATGACGATGTAGTCGAAATATAGCCTAATGGCAAAGATCTGCCAAACTACAATATTATATTATGCGTACGAATGATCTGACCTATCTCTTCGTAGGTGGTCACAGCAGAGTCCGTGTATGTTGGATGCGGACGTACTGATTGCACTGAAGCCCCGATTAGAAGCCTTATTATTGTCTGTGACTATCAGCGGCCGATGAATAACCCTGTGATTCCGTGGCCGTACAAAAAAGGTTCATTCTGCACCGAATGCAAGTCGGGTTCTGCGTTATGTCAGGGCGGATTGTGCGGTGAGGATGGTGTTTATAATTTATAGCCTAGGTGGATTATGGTGAATTTCGGATGCACATTGCGCATAGTTTGCAGCGTGCTCGCAGCCAGATGTGGTCAGCAACAAAGCACTTCTACTTTTTCAGAGTACTCAAGTAGGTTTTGCCTACCTGCACTGCTTACTCAAGTAGCTTTCATTTTAGACTACATTTCTGGCTACTTCCACTTCTACGTAAGATTTTTGGGGCAAAATTATTTATACTTTTTACGTTTTTGATTTAGTCAAGTAGAAGGCAGTTTTAGAATATGTCTCCGTCAAGTTTATGAGTGACATTGTTATAACGAATGGAAGAAATACCCTTCTATGACGGTAACTAAATTTTTCGAACATGCAGGAATTGGAAGTGTCAATAGTTACGAAAATGCACCCTATTATTTAATAAGCATACCCCCTCCAGTCAACTTGAACGTTTGCGACGTCTCGACCAAATATACGTTTAAGAACTAGATGCTGGGATCCTTTTCGTATCTTCATTTTCTACTTGCACTTGAACTAGTCTAGGCATGTATTGTAAATGGCTACTTCTATTTGTTATTGAGTAGAGGTTTGCTGCGATTACTTCTACTTCTAGTTGAGTATCAAGAATTACTACTTTCGTCACCTCTGCTCGCATTTAGTGACTACTAGATGACTAGCCCACATGCAGTAGTCTACTTGGCGAAGACACCAATTAATGATTGGTTGCATGAATGCTCAGCATTATCAAGACTCAGTTGTTGCTTGTGGTATTCATGGTGTTTTCGACTACAATGGTCATTTACACCAAATTCATGACTTGAGAGACAGAGCTGATATTCTTTTTTCGCCTGCACCTTCGAGATGCTTTGATGACGGAGATGCGATACCACCGTTCATCTATTTCATCTATAGTTCATTTATAGTCTGCACCACCGTTTTTCCCCTTCATGCTATCTGAGCGCCTAGCAGGATAGCCGCGGATACCAGTTTTCGAGTCTTTGGTCTGATCCTGCCATGGATCAAACCCATGACCTACCGATCAAGGAGCTCGATGCATCACCATTACACTATCTCGCTTGTATCCTTATAGCTGTTGACTTATAGCATGCACGGGCCAGTTCTATGCTTTTTTACACTGCGCTGACGCGAATCAGATGCCGATGTAGGGCTTAGATAAACCCACAATACTTGGGAAGGGATTGTGAAGTCGACCTCGCTCGGACTTGAACCTGCCACCCATTGATGTAACAGCTGTGGATTATACCAATACTCCATCTCGTCACCCATGATAACTCAATGGATTGGGTTTTTATCATTAAATGGCATCCGATGATGTTACTTTCTCTCGCAGCTGAATGTAGAAGCACCGTCCATAAAGAATTCTGGCCCGAAGACCCGACACTGAAAACCGAGAAAGACTGTTCCACGGAATCAGAATGCTCCATAGATTGTTATAACTGCGGAAAGCTGAACCAAACGTCGTGTAGTTGTGACTGCGCTCCGGGCTGGGATGGACTCGATTGCTCAGGTAAGCCGCGAATAATCGTGAGCAACTGGATCGAACATGTAATTCCTGCTGTTCCTTTTGAATATTTTTGTATGCGAATTCAAGCATTAGAGAGTTGTTCAAAGATCTTGATAAAACGTAAACGGTATACCACCGACATATAGGTGGAAGAGTACTGATACACCTACTAGGCTACTTTAAATCCAAACCGATCGCCTATTTTCGAAGGTCTTTGTAATGATATGGACCCGGACTGTCCCAGGATGTTACCGCCGGGAAAAAGAGTAGCACGATGTAATCCGATGCAATACGATCAGTGCAAGCAGACGTGCGGGCGATGTAGTAAGTTATTTTAGCGATATATTAATCTTTGTTATCTAGTACCTTTCCGGGGTCAGTATCATATTGCCCACTTGTCAAATAGTCTGCTCTCAGGTATATTTCAGCTCAACTCGATAGTGTATTCATACTACCAGATGTGGTGAGTAACGAAATATTTAATGTGGATTTTGCCTATTCGCACTTATTCCTCAGGTGCCAGTGATTTAAGACTACTTCTATTGACAGTTTCAGTTTTTTTTATAAAACTACTGTTACTTCTACTTGAGTACCGACGGTGACCACTAATGCCTACTGTCACATTAATTTAGCCCCTAGACTTTTTTCTCGTGAATTGACTTGGCTATAGGGGAAATGACTCAAACTCGACTTGAGTCGATATTTGATTGACTCGACTTATACTCGAGTCATTGCGCAAGGGTCGTCACAGTCTATGGGATTTGATTTTAAGATTCAAATCACATATTTTGATAGCGTTTGTCAGGTGTCTCGTATTTGCTCACACCGATATATAGCGATGTGGTTATTCCACCATATTCGCGTGATTCCTAGATAATATAATTTACAGCATGAACGGTTAAGTATATGTGGCATGCGTGCATTCATGGACGGACGTGATACGCTGCATAATTGCGGCACGATGTGGTTCTCAATTTTGTCAATCGTCGTTACCAGTTCACACAGGGTGATGTATAGTTTGTATATGTATTCAGTATTCACTTATCAGCATGTGATGATATAATCAGTGTGTTCTTAGAGCGCACGCTGGATTATTAGTAATATCGAGCGGCCTCATGGACTATTATTATAGTTTCCATCAAAATTCTTGGAGGATCGCTGGCTGTACAGACTGTGAGATCCTCAATATACTATACTGTCAATTCAATATTGGAAATATATTTGCGAAATAAAGAAAAACGGGATGAAGGAAACGTGTCCAAAGATGAATGACTCTCATCTGTAAATCTAAATGCACTTATGCACGCCAATTTTTCTACTTGTATTTATGTCGTTCTTGTCTAATTGAAGATCACTACTTCTACAGGTGAGAATTTCCGGACCAAGTAGTGTTTGAATAATGTCATGGTACGTCAACCCGAGTTGATTTCCGATTTCTTGATGATAATTCACGGACTAAGAAGTCTTTGAATGAATAATAATGTTACAGAATGCGTTGACCAAGCTTGATTCTCAATTTTCAGAGGGATTATACGAAGATAGCGAGGGACTCTGTTGCGATGGAGCCTTGTGTCAAAACGGTGGTTTATTGGACGTCAGCCAGTGCACATGCATGTGTCAAAAACCATACATTGGCGAACATTGCGGTAAGTAATGTCGTCTTGATAAGTTGAACGGACTTCAAAAGACTATTTGACATATCACTTTTACCCACAGAAATTTACGATGCTGGCGGTTCATCTTCACGTGTCGAGGCGTCGATTATAGTGCTCATAGTTATGCTTTTCCATAGTTATATTGCGACCGCTTAAAATGCGGCGCTGGTAATGTGCTATTTCTAGCAACTTTCTCTTTCTTTTGTTTACTAAACCTTACATCCAATGAATTTAAATTGTTATTCTTCAACCATGCTTACGTTTGTATGATCCTACTGTTATTCATTGATTATTATCGAATACGATTGACGAGAGCGGCCCTGATTGTTGCTGTGAAGTGATGATGATGCCTAGGGTGCCTAGTCCGAGAGGGGTGGTTGCAAATTGACCATTACGTAAGAGGACCATTCTTTCACTGTGGGCTCGCAATACCGGCGATTATACAAGCGAAAATTTTGACAATCATTTATTAAGGCATAAGAGGATTACTTCTGCAGCTTTCACGACGTAATAAAAATGATCAGGCATATAGGGCGGGCGTTGTATTGTCCATATACGATTGTGCGTACACAGATTTTTCAACGGTTACGAGATACACCTTCTGTACGTCAGAGTATTGTAGGCAAACATGAATGACCGAAGTCAACTAAACCTTAGCCTTGGCGTATAGAATATCAGGGTACGAGATCTAGTTTCGATTCGCATCGGAGATGCGCAGATTGTGTGTACGTCACCTGGCACGCGGGACATTGTATGCACGCTGATATAATCGAATCGCAATTCTGTCCTAATCTCGGCGCGCGCATCTCAGTTCCTTGACAGTACGCTACGACTTTAGCTTAGTTATCTATAGCAGCTCTTCCACCAGGTGAATCAGCGAATTGTTCCTAGCAGTAATAAGAGTCAAATCACAACAATGCAGACGGGTGGCTATCAATATGATCGACATTTACTGTCTTGGGGGATTATTTAATGGAAGTTTCTCTACAAAATAAAATCTCAACATTTGTAACACATGTGTTAGATAACTGGTCTACAAATTTCGAAAAAAAATTGCGCCCAACATTTTAATGATTGATTTAGGCTAATTTAAGGTTGCTTAATTCTATTCTGTGCTCAGAATTTCTCCATCACGTCAGATTTTTTCCGTATGAATTTTTCTCATTTTCGTAAATTAATTAAATTTCGGCTTTCGTTAGTGACATCACGGTAAGCATACAACAGAAACAGATCAAATATTGTTATTGAAATCATCTAGCATGAAACCTGAGTTGTTGTAGTACAGAATGAGTGAGTTTTCGGTGAACTTGAATCCAGCGGTTCTCTATCTTCTTTCGACCAGGACCTCTTTTCAACCCATAAATTTATATGTATTGATGCAACTATTTTTAGTCGGTAGCAGTTATCATCTTTATATACCACTCTTCGTTTAAAGATTGTGATTGGTAGCTCCGTACCTAATTTAGTTCCATACGTTATGTATCTTTATCTTTATACATCCGTCCTGCAAACTTAATCAGTCAATGCATTTTGTGACAGCACACTGCTCTTTCGTAAAACGTACAAGTTTGCAAACAATAAACATTGTATTGTTGGTATATTATGTAGAAGAGAATTGTTCCCTCTGGTACATGACCCGAATATGTGGCACTTTAAGCTTGTTTTGAAACACTAAAAGAAACAGGATGTCTGCTTTTCCAAAGAAAAAAGTATTTATCATAATAAATGGAAAGAATTTATCGTCATTAATTTCCACCTGTAATTATCATGCTAATTCTTCTTCTCCCGTTTTCATATATTGTCACATTTTATCGGAATCGAGGAAAGCTGTTTCTGAACTGTTTTTCTTTTGGTTTATTGCCATGATATAAAGGGCTTCTTTTGCATTGTATATTATAGACAACCAGACGAATGGAGACGGCCATGGTTACTAACACCTCAACACGAAACCTGAAGTGCGTGTTACTTCACAATATAAATAATTATGAATCGGTTCTAGGACAGTCGATCTCTCTCGACATAGAACATTCTGTGGCCTACACCAAATACCAGGTGTTCTATGCTGGAACAGAGCCAGATGTTAGCATTGCTGGTTAATTTCGAGGCTTTTTGTTAGTGTTTTGCATGATTAAACGCCAGTTCTAAATACAAAAAGCTTTACATTTTTGGTGGTTTCTGATTTGCCGTAATATTTTACTATGAACTAGAGTCAGTCGAAGTGATCAGCGTTGCTACTCAAGTAGCACAAGTAACGCCTTACATTGCTACTCAATTACAAGTAGAAGTAGTCATTTCTAAGACATGTCAAAACTACTTCAAGTGGAAGACGAAATGAAAGGTCTGAGAGTTACTAAAAGTCAGTAAATATCTAATTATGTTTGGTCTGGGGGAGAGTGGTCGCATACTTTCAGCAGTTAGTCGGAGGTGGCTATATACGAAATCGTTTATAAATTCAGTTACCGTGATTCAGAGTCTATTTTACGCGTTCTTAATGACAATTTAACTCATGATGGTGCAATATTATCCCTGACCTACTTTCTACTTTACAAAAAACAAATTACAAAAGTAATTAGTTCATCTAGAATACTGTTCAGGTAGATGTTGAAGTAGTTGTGAAACATTACCAATTCCGTAAGTACTGCAAGTAGCCAAAATCTACTCAAGTACCTCGAAAAAGTTGAAATATTCAACATACATAGTATCTCCAAAACGTGATGTGATGGAGCAGAAATAACGTCAGATTCGTATTTTGCGCCCCCCAAATTTGGTACAATTCACCCAAAGAAGTCCTGGCGCAGGAATCGTGTAGACCAGTGTAATATAAGTATTTTTCAATCTACTCAGAATTGCTTCGCGGGCCGGGAGAAATCGTGCGATATCATTATCATGCGATAACCCGAGAAATACTTTTGGAATTCATTTGAACTAAATAGTTATTTACTCAGGCAGACTTCACAATGTTTAAAGACAAGTTTCAGCCAAATCTGAAAGTTGATGAAGACCAAACCGATTTTTGGTTGATTAGACATCAAAAAACCCTGTAACTAGGGTTGAATTTAAAACAAACGGTGTTTTAAAACATTTTTTTAAAAACATATTTTAAACAGTGTTTTAAACAAATGCGTTATTAAAAAGAACAAATTTTTTTTTTTAACGTTGTTTAATCAAAGCATAATTGTGTGAATACTGTGGAAAAACATGTAGTGTGGGCTTACGGACGATTTGCATCCAATTTTATCGAGGTAGACGTTGTGGAGTCGCTGGAGCGCTCGAAATCGTCGTCGAACCGAATATAACAGATATAGATTATTGGTACGGAATGGGTGTTCTGATGATGATGACCGCAAACCCTCAAAATGCTGCATAACAATGTAGTCCCGGTAGGAGATATTTTTGGTCTGTTTATGACAGTGGTCGGGGTCCTTTTTCGTCAGAGGAGAATATTTACCCAATATTTTCAATTGCCTATATCTCAATCCATTGTGACGTCACAATTAAAGCTTCGTTACGACATGGCTAGAAAAAACATGTTTGAAACAAAGGCCTTGTTTAAAAACATGTTTTTTTTAAATTGATTTTTGTTTTATTTGCAACCATACCTGTAACATAGATTTAAAGTAGTCTCAGTAACACGTACGCGAAGTTATGTTTGTTGTTGTTATTGTTTGTGGTATTCATGGTGTTTGGCGACTACTATGGTCATGGCAAAGTTTCTTCATTTTCATTCCGTAGATGCCTACTTGTGGCACGCTCCACTTCTAGGCTTATTTAGAAGACACCGCTTACACATAAGTTGGATTGTTCGTGTTTTTATGGCATACGTAAACATAATACAGCAATTATTTCGCATGGACAAAAAAAATATTGCATAATAGTTGATTGTTGTTCGGCGGTCCATGGGAATTAAGCGAGAAAGTAGACACACTAGCAATTTTATACATCTCACGCCGGAAACCCGTTAAAATCACTGATGTAAGCTATCGAATAAATTTTGAAATTGCGAACACGGAGATAAATCTAATTTTAAATTCTCAGTATCGCTCCTGAATTCACATTATTCAAGGGGAAGAGACAGAGCGCTGGGGGCGACAAACACTGACTTCATAAGAAAGATAACTTCAATCCGACATATAACGTTAACGATAACGTTGAAGATTTACGGTGGCAAAAAAACATTCACTGCACATTCAGTCTTGAAGGAATTCATCAAACCTCATCACCTCAAAATATAACGACATAGAGTTGTTATTCGCAACCGAACATTTCACTTGGCATGCGACACATTGTAGTAATAGTGCTGATCACGACGATTCGACTACTCCTATCTGAATGGAGTATTAATTGCAATGATTCTAGTCGAGTACCATGTCAGTAAGAAGTATGCCATCAGCGAGAGTTATTGCTTCGATACTTTTTTTACACCTAGCTGCCGTTGAAACCTTGATTGACTCTATTAAGGAATGTAAAACATGAGGCACAAAGTTGTTAGTCTGTGTAGTCGAAATCTATCTGCAACATTTTCGCAAATTACAATGGTCACAAAATGCCACGTTTTCTTTAATATGGTATAACTGACATCATTTTCTATATGTGATCGCATGTACATGTGAAAAATTATATTAATGAAATCATTACTCAGGGTTGTAATGACTCCAGTCACGACTCGACTCGAGTCCGACTCGAGTCACGATTTTGTGATGACTCGACTTGACTCGAGTCATTTTCTCAAAATACGGAAATGACTCGACTCGAGTCAATCTGTTTATTGACTCGACTTGGACTCGAGTCATTGCGCATGACTCGAGCCAAGTCATATGACTCAGGACTCAGACGGCCAAGACCGACATTTCATTGTAATTTCGAATAATAGTACAGTAACCACACTAACGGGATTTCTTCTATTGGTACTGATACTTGAAAATGCGACCAGAAACTGCTAAAAGTGAGGGAAATTAGTATATTATAAATGCGAACAATTCGATATCACCAAACAAAGCTATAAAAGTGGCTTCAACAAGACTGTAACTGGAAACTGAACAATCAACACAACGACTTGGACTCGGACTCGAGTCATAATATAATGACTCGGATTCAAACCTCTGCTCGCTGACTTGGACTCGGACTTGGCTTGGTGGTGAATTGAAAATGACTCGACTAGACTCGAGTCAAAACTGTAAAAGTGAGATTGACTTGTGACTCGGGGCCTTGTGACTTGGTTACAACTCCGTCAGTATACCTTAATGAAATTCACTGCGATTTGAAGAGCATCGTTCGACGTGACCAAAACGAGCGTGCCTCCTTGCAATAATTCCAAGGAGGTTTAAAAAGTTGATTCTAAACCTATGCACTTCCAGATATCCCCGAATTCCTCGAAGCACAAGTATTTGTCGATATTTATTTAGCAACTCCCCTGGGGGCTTACAGCATGCCAATTAGTAGTCAAGACTGAGAGTCTCTCTAATCACGTCCACGCTCTGTCCACCGTAACAGATTATATATATCCGGTGAAAGTAGCCCATCCGCATTCGTATTTTCTTTTCACGAGGTGTTGACGCGCGAGCCTTTTGTAATGGCGTCATGGGGTAGGAAAGGGGAGTGTTTTTATGCCTAAGGGACAGCATTTAGGCTAACACTGCCATGGGCTATTTTTCCCTTTGAGAGGTTGCCGTGAGGTCGAAAAGGGTGAGAACCACTGGCTTACGCAATCGTAGCGTATTGATCTTACTACCACAGTTGACTATCCTTCAGGAGTCAGTTTAGCAACTCTCAGGCCACAGCTATATCTTCAAACGAACGCTAATCGTCTAACTCGCAAATCAAAATAGCACTCACATGAATACGACATAAATTCACCATATAGTAGGGTTACCATACATCCCCTTTTAAGACGATTTGTCCTCTTTTTTGACTTTTTTGAAAGTGTCCTTGGAGGACGCCCTTTTGACATCTTTTTTGAGAGTTTTGGTCATATATATAGCAAAATCCGACTGAAATGCCGTAAATCAGCAGCGAAGTGACTCACTGGTGGGTATTTCGGGAGCTGAGCGTCAACCACCCGACAATGTGAGGGGAAAAACTGTATTTTGGGCACCGAGCGAGAAATATGACCTTTTTTTAGTCAGACGACCACAGAGTAGGTGAAATTTACCATTTTTTGAGAATTCTCCTCCGGTTTTGCAAGTCTGAAAATTCTGAAAAAGCGTCCTCTTTTTAGATTTCCAAAATATATATGGTATATGGTAACCCTACCATATAGATATAGTCATATAACCAAACTTAGTCACCCAAAAGCCAACAATCTCTGGATATTATTATGACGAAATCACCACGTACAAAAAATACGTTTTGTGGCGTTATTTGCTGACTGGTGACATAATTATATAATTCGGAGCTACTAAAAGCCAGAAATCGCAACGTGCGTTCACAAACTTACTTGCAGTAGCCACGGTTTTAACAAAGACCACTTGGTATAATATTTGCTACATAATTTTAAAATGTCGGAACCAAGCGTTTTAAGTTACACTGCCAAAGGCATACCGTAACACTTTCTCTGTAGGATTTCTGTCGAAAGATGATGCAACGTTACTCAATGAGTCCAAGGGTGCTCTCTAATTTCTGCACTAAAACAAACAATTTATAGAATTCGACCGTTATTCTTTCACAGCATTTCCCTGACCAACTCGGGATTTCCTTCTCACAACTGTACGTTGTGGGTGATTTGAGTAAGCAATAAAGGCGACTCAGGACCTCAAACTTTGTTCACCCCATCTCAGTCTTCACAAGTTGTGTCAGTACTAGTATTCGTAGTTTCCCGAATTTATTTCACATATTGTTTACGAAGATTTTCTCACCGCGTTCGAGAGGATCCCGAATGTTTTCATGCTTACAAAAATGGTTTATCAAATCTCCTGATTTGGTATCTATATGACACACGTAAACACCTACAATGGCGCACTTTTTTTCGCAAGTCATTTACTGAGTATTGCGTCGAATCGCCCCGATCTATTCTGTTTTTGCCGTTTGATAAGTTTCAGAAAGACAGGGAGCGGTTTCGCAGCATGTGTGTTCATTAGCATGAAGTAAACATCGCTATTAGGCATCCTGCAAACCTTCTGTTTCCCATTAATGTTCGGTAAGAGAGCTTAAATATTTCAAAGATTGGCGTTCTGACACGAACTTTGAGAGGTTTTACACCGTGAATTTTTGTGACATATCAGAATTTGAGGATAATGTTTACATATATTATTACCGTTTTTCTATTCCTTGGAAACTTTAAACAGATGGAAAAGGAATTAAGAACAAAAAAGAGAAGATCGCTGTGCACAGGTCTGATGTTTCACAAATACTTTAACAGTAGAAAAACCTACCAAGTTTCTTTTGCAAACGCGAACCTCGACGTTATAAAGGCTCGTATAGCAAACGTGGCCGTGAACTGAGCGTTCGCACCATCTTTACCGAGGGCAGTTATTATGGCATTTAGCGGAGCGTTTGTTTGACATGTTAAAAATGAGATGCCCTTTATCATATTTGTTGCCATTTCACCAGGTCGACTGTTAATTAAACAACACGATGATGCAATGTGGAAATTCACCCACGACAAAACTCTGGCGTCAATTCATGGCGTATTCCTTCGCCGTGTTTTCCATATACTCCGCCTACAGCAGTCTTCTAGGGTTACAGTCGAGTTTGAATATCGTCGACGGTATCGGTGGGGACTATTTTCATTTTACAATGACATCTAATGTTAAAGTTATGTCAATTTTGACAACATAACCATCCAATGCAACTATAGCGATTGTTAAAAATCGAATACTATCGCAATTTGTGCGACTCATAAAAATTGCGCGTAAGTCTCGCGACCCTATGGATTTGTAGCAAGTAATTTCCGTAAAAAATGTCATGCAATTGGATAATAAAAGACCGCTCACGTCAATTGATATTTTCTTGCACAAAATACAGCGACAAAGATTTGTTCTCATTTAATCGATATCTCGCGGTTTGTGTTGGAAAGTTACTTGCTGGTACCGGAATCTATTTCTAGCGACCCCTTTCCCAACATTATCAGCGAATAAAGCTACCTTGTAAATCCTGTACTCTGCTAAATTTAATGGCTGTGAAATGAGTTAATATTTTCAAATTCGACAGTTGACCTGCCCCCATTCTTCAATTGGAATGGTCAAATCTCCATTTCTACACAAGTTAAGGTGCTATGCACCATTGGTGGGGGTTCTGGGCAGGGTTGTAACCAAGTCACATGGTTCCGAGTCACGAGTCAATCTTATTTTTGTGGTTTTGACTCGAGTCAAATCGAGTCATTTTCAATTTATCAGCGAGTCGAGTCCGAGTCCAAGTCACCGTTTAAAGGGTCAAGTCCGAGTCATAGTGTTATGACTCGAGTCCGAGTCCAAGTCACAGTATTGAAGTCATGTTCAACTTCTGTTTTCAATCCAGCTTGGACTATATCGAATTCCTTGCTAGCCAAACACGTTTATTTTGTCCCTATCAGAGTCATTGCACATGTTGATTTAGGCAGATAGGCTAACGGACAGTTCCTGGCCTCATTTACCGATGCTACAGATAGAAGAGACAGGCCGCCAATATGATAACTTTACTAATCTTATAACTTTAAATCAAAATATCTGCCTTGTCAGTCTGATACATCACAAATACGAGCATTCAGTTTTTATTACAGCTCACAAATAGCTTATAGAGAACCAACGAATTCACGTCTACATACTATCTGATAGAGAACAAACGAATTCACGTCTAGATACCAGCTGCTAGAGAATTGACAGATGCATGTTTAAGTAGAGGTACAGTTTTTCTTTCACATTATCAGGTGGTTGACTAAAAAAAGGTCAAGTTTCCTGCACAGCTCTCGAAATAACCGCAGGAGCGTTACTTCAGTGCTGATTTCTCAAAAAAGAGGACAAAATCTCAAAAAGGAGCCTACTTCTTAAAATTGTTAAATTGCATAAAAGAACTCAAATTTGGTTCAATTCCAACCAGTAGAAAGCAATGCTATGAGAGCAAATTTTGGATTAATTACAAATAGAGATTTTCTAATTTTACCGGCTACCTTATGATATTGTTAGATTGTGTAAAAATATGATTCATAGCAAATTTCGCTCAATTCCAACTAGAAGAAGCGAAATTATTAGAGTGGAATATTTTGGATATGAAAAAATAGTCGGCTTACTAGTAGTATGTAATTATATCATATGAAAGAATTTCTCACTAAAAATACTCCATCTATTTTCAAATCCAAAATTTTTTCCTCTCATATCATTGATTCTACTTTTTAAAATTAAGCCAGATTCAGTGTTCTTTTTATGCAACATAACAATTTTATCAAGTAGCAACCCAGTAAAATAAAAAAGAAGTTATTTTTGAACAGCCTTATTATACAAACGTCACACAACATTAGTCATTCATTATTATTCACGTGCACAATGCACAAACCTAACAAAACGTCAAATGGACGGAGGGTGTTGTGTGTTTTCACAGACAGCAGATCAAATCACTGAGTCACACTTAAAATACAGAAGTGGAATGGAGATCCTCAGATATGTTAAAGCGGCATGGCCTTAGAGTAAATCCACATCTACTGAATACACGTTTCGCTAGTGCACTAGATGCAGGAATTGACAAGCATTTTTGAACCACACTGAAGAGCATTGGATACTCATTCTTTCTAGTCGCCCAGCAATGCAAAGAATCATCGCCTTCAGATCTACACATGAGCTTATCAGTCTCTTCGAAGTACTTGACCATCTGAGTCATTTCATTGGCTCTAATTGAGCTTGGCTTCGATTGTTTG
Source organism: Botryllus schlosseri (assembly GCF_051294905.1). NCBI lineage: Eukaryota > Metazoa > Chordata > Ascidiacea > Stolidobranchia > Styelidae > Botryllus > Botryllus schlosseri. The sequence goes on along the minus strand of NC_137247.1, from coordinate 12,123,336 downwards.
CTTGTATAATTGAAAAGTCTTGAGTACTTTGATTGCGGAGGATCTATTACCTCTTTATCACTGGATGATTTTGTTAAATGCATTGCTACTATGTACCATTGTCTGTTGTTTTTACGGCGGCATATCTGATATCAGACGAGTGCAACGAAAGCAGTGGTGACAAATAGCGATGTCGACAGAATTCGTCAGATGCGTTGATCTAGCCATAACGATTCGCAAATTTCTTTATCTTCAAGTCATACAAAATAAGCCGAGTCAATGACTTGGGTCAAGTCATTCGTAATGACTCGAGTACAAGTCGAGTCAATCAAAATATTAACTCGAGTCGAGTCATTTTCCCATTTCAAGAAAATGACTCGAGTCAAGTCGAGTCACAAAAAAATCGTGACTCGAGTCGAGTCATGACTCGAGTCATTATAACCCTGGGTAATGACGGATTCAATATCACTCGTCATCAACAATAACCGGATCTGACGTCATAGATAGAACGGCGTAGAGATTTGAGATATGCTCGCTAAATAATTATATCACTAACAGATATTGTGTATTTTCAAAGCGATCCACTGCAGTATATTTTCAAATAAAATGGATATCGGAGCTTCGCTGTGGAACTTTTGGTTCCTGCTGGGGCTCTCCATTCAATTCTCTATTAGTACCTTCGCTTGCATATATATACCAAGATCATATCGCACTTATCACTCCTCTTCGTGTCGGTACTTGGATATGGTGAGTGCGTAGGACCATATCATTATGTGCCAGTGAATAGTTTGTTATCGTCCAACATATAGCCTATCCTAAGTATGTTTGATTGTATTTGGCAAATCTACGCTGATTCGAAAGTGTGTAAAAGCTGAATTTTGCACCAGAAAGTACTCTATTATGGTGTAAAAAATGGCGGAAATCTTTAGAATCCACGATTTCCGTATGTAGGCTATACGCTGATTGAGTATATATTATCATTTGCAGTTGCTGTGGAAGCCTATCGCAAACGAAAAGGAAATAAACCAATTGCAGTGCGCGTCTAGAGCTCGCTTTCTGGTTCGTGTGAGCGGATTGTGCGCCTCGGACTCCGTGAATTGGCAGATTCGCGTTCACCGTTCCCGCATGAAGCTTTCCAATCGTGGAACTATTAACAATTAGGCGCAGAACAAATGCATTGTTGTTGATCAATTTCTATGGTCACCCGGCGGCAGCGGCAGACTGTATGGTATTCCCTATGGTGGTATTTTCGAATGTCAGTATACGAATACATTCTCCCATGGGAGTGTTGAGTCATATATGAACCATTGTCCTGCGGCGGAATATTTCCAATTTTTTGCATCCGAGCGATTACGCGAAGTTTTGCATTAGTGAAGCGCGTCTGAAATTCCAAAGCCCGTGGCGTTTTTGGAATGCCGATGCAACCGGGCTTCGTGCTATAAAGCAGGACGGCAACCTATAACTCGCGAGATATACATGACTCTATTGGTGATATGATGTGGCTCGCTGGACACTTATTTCGCCTCTTATCAGTATTTGCTGCAGATTTCTTGAAAATTTTCATAACGGTAAGAATCATTATTCTTGCGGATTTGTAGTAGCCGAGACAAGACTTTGTGAGGTCAAGATACAGCGTGGTGTCCAGGGGGTTGTAGGGGCCCGGAGCCCCCTTTTCAAATTCATGTCAAATATTACCTGCTGATTGGGTAATGCGCATGCTCATTTATCAGTCCAATACATATCTATTTTATAATAAGGTCAATACGTCATCTTCAAGGATTAGGTGGTACATCGGACAACTCGAATCGACTCCAATATCATAATTCACTTGAACCCAACATCTCACGCCTTGAAATACTGCATGGCGCAATGTATTGATTATAATCTGTGAGACAATGCAGCGTTAAATCCACGTTGTCTGCATGAACAACGAACATCGGCGAGAAATACCTCCCTCAGAAGGGACATTCCCAATTACAAATTCAAATTACAGACATTTGCATCAACATTCCCGATTGTTATCAATGCTAGGTAGGTATAGGGTTACCATATTTTGGAATCGGGAAAGGGGGACACTTTTCAAAATTTTCGAACTTTGAATACCGGAGGACGTATGGTAAACCCTAGGTAGGTAGCTTTGTTAACAATATTCTCCGTCGCTGAAGTTATCCCGGTTTGGAGAAGCTGATTGAACGGCGTCACGTGACTGCCAGCAGACAATTGAGATGTGGTCACTGGCCCAAGATGGCCACGACCCGGTTCAGGAACCGGAGTAGGAGCAGGATTTCTTGTATTTTTCATGTAGGCCAGGGGTGTCAAACTCAACTTCGGTCGGGGGCCGGATTCAAACCTTGTGATCGCTCGGGGAACGGACCAGTCAAATGATTCCAAAATGATACCTCAAAATCCATACCATTGTATTTCACTTGAATTATTACATTATATTAGGGATCATAGGGTTCCATTTTAATAACACCTGTATTTGCATAGAGTGGAATTGGCAAAAACACTATGATTGGCCGATTGGTTGTGAGAAATGCAAGAGATTTAACTGTAAAATCGGACGTTCAAATATGATTCATAAGTATTAAATCACCATCCGGGTTTCTCTGGAAGTCGGGGACCTTTTAATAATAATTTTAATAATATTCTTTGCATAGAACGGTTTCAAATTTGTGTTTTCGGTTCCATTTTTCCACGAGACTGGGGACTCGTGTGACCTTCTCAGAATTTCTTGTCAATGTCACCGACTTGTTCTTTATGATGACCAGTGTTAAACCGCAACACTGTCAGCAGATGGTTGATACAATGATACCTCCAGACAGTGGCGTAGCAGCCACTTGGCGGTTCTGGCTCTGCGCCAGGGGCGGCAGGCTCCAAGGGGGCGGCAAAATGAGGCTGCACAGTGAGAGAGAGAGATATGGTATTCTTTTTCGCCTACACCATCGAGATGCTTTGACGACGGAGATGCGATACGCAGGACCGTACCTGCCGCACCCCAAACCCCCCCAATTGGGGGGGGGGGCGAGCTCGAAGAGGGTCCAAAATTATTTCGTGAATTAGCATAAATTATAGAGTATTTTTTTGAAAATTTTTGCAACTTTTCAAAAAATTTTCGCGCTACGTGCGATTTCAAGGTGTCAAATATCATGATTATTTGGTACTCTTCCCCCATGAAAAGAGCACGCAAGATTTCTAGAAATGGACATATCGGCGTTGGCCAATACCGCGATACGACGCACCAAGACATATAACGATTTAGGACATATTACATGCGACTCCATGCAAGAAGTGTACCAGAACGTTCGGCATAGCGTAAAAGCCTTGACCGAAAAGGACTGACCTTACGCTGACCTAAATCTTCATCATATATACAAAATACATATAGCTTTAATTGTCCACAGCCTAGGCGCCTAAATGACTGGCGCCGAATGTTCCTGTCTTGGCAATCTGAACCTCAGAAGACGAATTCCATCCCGTAGGGAAAAATTATACGCCAGTGAAGAAAAACCAATTTGAAATCGTGTGCGTCTTTTAGTTAAGTACGGTTGCCCAATTCTATATTTTTTGATGTAGCAGACAGGAGGTCACAAAATAACATCATGTAACGAAGTCGTACCAACGGCTCCGCCCGCCAAAGATGTTTAATTATTATTTACGGGCCTTACAGTTTCCAAGACACTGCAGCAGTAGTGAAGGCCTTGGTTGTTCTGTATACTGTTGCAAGCTCTTCAATTCACAGCGAGTTCTCCAACACGAATGTATTTGCGTGGAAACGACAAGGAAAGACGTTCGTCCTAGTTGCGGTTATATGAGTCTCACATAATTCAAGAAAACGATCGAGTTTATACAACAGCAGTACGAAACAATGGTTGTAAAGTTTAGCCAATGAGGGAAACGAATTGCGGAAAAGTCGCAGGACGAAAAGATGGATTTGTGAAGTAGCCTATTTAGCCAATAGAAATAAGGAGCGCGAAATAGTCGCGGTACGAAAAAGGCGGCGATATCTATGTAAAACTTTAGTAACAAAAGTGGTGAAGTTTACCCAATAGGAATACGGATCACGAAATAGTCGCGGTACGAAAAAGGCAATGATATCCTTCTAGAACAGGGGTTCTCAACCTGGGGGGCGCGCCCCCTTGGGGGGCGCGGGAGGCTCTCAGGGGGGGCGCGAAAAATTGACGAAGTCAGTATAGGGGGGGCGCGAAAAATTGACAAAGTCAGTATAAATTGTACGTGTCTGAACATGTGTTTCACATCCATTATGAGAAGACGATTAATGAAGATGAAATTTATTCCATATTCAAGAAAGCTTGCAAAATACAAACTCTAGCAACCGTGCTCAACGGAGTATAGTCTGATTTCAACTTGATTTGAGCAAATTTTTGAAATTCTTTGGAGATATAGAGAGCAATCCCCGCGTGTAAGTCATTCATTGCTTCATAGCTTTGACAGTAGCCTAAAGCTTGTCGCGCTGGGCAGCTCTTGTTAGTAGCTTGCGAACTGCACTGCCTAAAAAAGACTTGAATGCAACATAGGTTACCCAGTTTCGCCCTCAATTAGGCTATAAATCAACACAATTTAATTAATTTCCAAAACTGATCAAATTTAGCTTGGCAGGACAGAACGACGCCTTGCTCTCTGTACTCACTACCAGCATCAGGATTAGTCTCAGTGTGACCTACCTTGATATTAATTAACGGATGTCTTGCTGTGCCATGTTTTTTTGTTATTTTCAAACAAGTTTGGAGAAATTTGTCATGTAAAAGACTCAACAACTGGAATGCAGATTCAAAATTGGCGTAAGATATATTTTATGTATACTATTAGATCAGGGGTGGGCAGCCTGCGGTCGTAGAAGGGAATTTGAGCGGCCGTCGACGCCTAATTCAATTAGTATGTGTTGGCGGCCGTAGACATGCAAATTGCAATTACAAATTCACTCCCTCATTTTCGAGAGATTTTAATTAATCTTGAAATTTTCTTCGCCCTCCGCGCAATTCAACAAGACTTCATTTTTCGATTTTAATCCAGTAGCGCCCTTCTTAATCTGAGCCGGAATGGGAATTGGCAAGAAATAACAATTCGTTCGCGGCCCTGAAAAATTTTCGCGCTCCGCGCGACAATATGCACCTCGCGGCAAATATTCATAACATTGCCACTCGCGATTTCGGTGCGTACAATAATAGGCCATTGTGAAAAGTAGAATAGTCCGGAGTTCACCGGGAATGGATATGGACAGTTTACCATAGGAATTTTGCGTCCAGATCGTTCATTGCGGCTATGCCCTGGAATGCGGCCTTACGCTACATAAGCAATCGAAATGCGGCCATGATTATCAAAAACGTTGCCCACCTCTGTATTAGATGATGTGCTCTTTTTGACATGACGATAAATGCAAGGGGGGTCAGGGGGGGCGTGATTTTTTTGACCATCTCCAAGGGGGGCGCGTGTCAAAAAAGGTTGAGAACCACTGTTCTAGAACTTTAGTTTTACGTAACACAGTTTGTGAAATTTAGCCAATAGGAATACGGATCGCGAAATAGTCGCGGTACGAAAAGGGCAGATATATATCTTTATAAAACTTGCGCAATACACAAAAACGATTCTGGCTTTGACTAGTTACAAGATGTATACGATACAATGTATGTTGGCCACAGATGATAGCCCTAATAATACTATAAGTCCAATTCACGTTGACAGAGTCAACTACAACACCTCACTCAGCTCTACCAGTAAATCTGATAAAGTGAGCATAGAGAGGACAAGAAAATGATAGCAATATATATACGATTCCCGATCTTATTGACCGATTTTATCATTAATTATGGAAAATTTTTGCGCTTGGCTCTGGCTCACTAAACAACACGGCTAATTTCGTGGAAAAAGCGATCAACACGATGGGGGGAGTCGGTTTATCACCCTATGGGAGCCCAAGACCCAAGTTTTTGGGGACCTGACGAAGTGCGCGCTGTTTCGTTCCTGTCAACGGGTATATGCGCCCGAAGATGTTTAATTATTATTGAGGGGTCCTACCTTTTCAAATACATCTCACTCAGCTCTACCGGTAAATCTGATTACGTCAGCAGATAGGGGATAAAAATTGATAGCAATATATATGCAATCCCCGATGATACTGACCGATTCAATCATGAATTCTTGAACTTTTTCGCGCTTGGCGCGTCTAGGCGAGAGTGGATACAGTGGTTAGTTGCTGCAAAGCTACTTGATTCGACACCATATTTATGCTCGTGTCTGAAACTTTATCTGACCATTGGTGTTTCAATTGCGAGCTGTGTGAGAAGCTTCTCAAAGCTTAAACTGATTAAATCTTATTTACGTTCTACCAGGAATGATGATAATCGGCTATCCGCTCTATGCATTCTGTCTATATAGAAAGAGACTACTTTCAAAAACTTGAAATTGAGGATATTATCGCTGATTTTGCTTTGAGGCGGCAATTGATTTTCTATTTTCACAATACATTCGTTCGCTATTTCTTGTCTTTATTATTTTTGGCCTTATTAACGTTGGGGCGGCGAGGCTGAGACGCGGCATTTTATATGTAATTATTTTTATTTACAAGATTGTTTGAACATGAATCTATGTCGAAATTTGCTGCGGTCTACTTAGGGGAGGGGCGGCAATTTAAGCGAGAGCCAGGGGCGGCAGCGCATGCTGCTACGCCAGTGCCTCCAGACTCAATTTATTGCTAATAATTTCATCATTTCAATACACCACAAGACTGGGATACAATGAAAGATCGGAAGGTGTCGAAACGACTTGGAGAAATCTTCGAAATATGACACCCACCTGGCCTAGGCGATGTAAAAAAAGGAGGCATGCTCATTGAATGAAAGTAATAGAAGATAATATAAAAGGACACACTACTCACGTTCCTTGTTCCATGCCAATATCGTATGTAGTGTAGCGACCCCGTTACGGCGTATACCAGTAGCAATAACGGGGATCGCGGGTGTATTACTGGGCTCGGGACCTCGTCTCTTTGCGACTGCCGACTGTTCAAAAGACACTTACGATCACGGCACAACCGACAACACCACAAGTCTGTGCGGTTATAAGATTATATTAATACGACACAAGAAACTCACAACAGCGATACTCACGGACACATAACGGAACTCAGACGATCTATAAAACTTCTATGCGACGCATGCACGCTGCACAGCAGACTGTAACGAAACTCCACACATGCCTCACGCACACATACCCATCAGACTAAACCTAGCCCAGCAGCAGTCTTGCCATCTACAAGCGAGTACGAACTACCAACGGGGCAACATCACTCCCTAGGTGCTCGCGCAGCACCGTCAGTGACTAGGCCGTCCCCCAGCCTATCCGCGCAGAGATTGCGACCGGTACATCCAACTCAAGCCCGCAAATTCAAGACCAACTACCTACTACTTCACGCTGCTGCCCCCAACTACTAATACTTCACGCTAACAAACACAGAGACATACTCACTCGCATCCATCTTCAGCCACGCTCTCAGCCAACTCCCTAATCAACCAACTCAACACGCGGTCTCCCGCCATCCCATGCGCAACAATATTCTAAACGGCAAATATATAACATTCTGGAAACCTCGGGTTTCCACAGTAGCTTACCTACATAGATTAGGGTTACCATATTTTTGTTACACAAATTCCGGGCGCTCTTTAGCGCCTACTAGTGGATTTAAAAATGAGTTATGAGCACATTGTTGACCAATATGACGTCACACCAGCAAAGCTGTGTCTATCGACTAGAGGTGGTCACCATCCGGTTCAGGAGTATGTGGTTGTGTGTTGTAAGCTGTAACCCGGGCTGAAGCCACATTTTTCCAACACCTTCCCGAACAAATAAACACTGATTTTGGGCACACCGTAGGCCAGGGTAATGGATGAAGCTTCTGGGGGCTTACAATATGCATCTGGTCGGTAAATGATTTGAATGAATTATGTCAATAATATTGGTTCTTCCATATATTACTATATAATAGGGTTACCATACGTCCTCTTTTAATTAGATTTGTCCTCTTTTTTGACTTTTTTGAAAGTGTCCTCGGAGGACGCCCAAATGTTCTCTTTTTTGAGAATTCTGTTTAAATACAGTGTGAAATCGGAGCGAGATACAGTAAATCAGCACTGAAGTAACGCTCCAGCGGCTATATTGTAGGAGCTGGGTGGGAAAGTTGACCTTCTTTTAGTCAATCAACTGATAATGTGAAAGAAAAACTGTATTTTGGGACCTGAGCTAGAAAGTTGACCTTTTTTGTATAGTCAACCGACCACGAAGTGGAAAAAATTTGCCGTTATTTGAGGATTTTCCTCCGGTATTGGAAGTCTGACAATTTTGAAAAGTGTCCTCGTTTCAGATTTTGAAAATATGGTAATAACCCTGCTATAATTTTGATCCTCTCTCCGCCCATATGATCAGAGTTAGCAGTAGAGCGGCTGGGGGATGATGACTTCGAAAATGCAAGGAACGTAGTTGGATATCGCTAAAGTCATGTTCATTAGGGTTACCATACGTCCTCTTTTAGGAGGATTTGTCCTCTTTTTTGACTTTTTTGAAAGTGTCCTCGGAGGACGCCCTTTTGTCCTCTTCTTTGAAAATTTAGGTCAGATTTAGAGCAAATTGCGAGTGATATGCCGTAAATTAGCACAGAAGTGATGCTCGGGCGGGTATTTCAGAGCGAAAAACGGTGATTTTAGCTCTGGGCGGAGAAATGACCTCGGTATTATGAGCTCTGAGCGGAAAAGATGACCTTTTTTAGTTTTTAGTCAACCGATCACAGAGTGGGAAAAATTCACCGGTTTTTCAGAATTCTTCTCCGGTTTTGCAAGTCTCAAATTTTTGAAAAAGTGTCCTCTTTTTAGATTTCCAAAATATGGTAAGCCTAATGTTCATGTCACACCGATAAGATTATTTATCAGCATAATGCCGATGCGCGCTGCACCACTGAGCTATATCAACACCGCAAATTCTGTGGTTTCGGACCTTTTCTGGCCGCGACTCCATTTCCAATTTGCCGTTGCCCAGCAGCTGCAAATTTGATAAGCTGATTACTAATTAAAGGTCAGCACATTTCCTCAAACTTGCTCACGGCCTATTTTAGAAGCTGATTACATTCAACATCTTCTTGAACCCCAGAATAAAGGCAAAATACCCCCAGGTTTAGAACCACTATCTTTGAAGAAAGCATCCAAACGGCCTCAACCGACTCTATGAATATACTGTAATCTTGCGATTACAATTAGACATATTTCTGTAAATGAATGCTATTTTTATTTATTTATTTATGGTCGCAGTTTTCGCGAGGGTGGTAGTCTAGGGTTGCCATACGTCCGGAATTTCCCGGACATGTCCGGAATTTCACTGAAAAATCTGCGTCCGGGAGGAATTTCTGAAATATGCCCAAATGTCCGGAATTTTGAAGGCTGGAAGCTGGCTCAAAAGTTTTTCGTAAATCAACATAAACAATAGTATTTTCAAGCAGGTTCATGCTATTCAAAATTTTTCTTCGCGCTGCGCGCGAGTTAATGCAGCGTATAATGATGTTAGCATGGGCACCAGGCACCACCCTCGCCAAAAAAATGCAATTAAAATAAATATAAATACCATCATTTACTGAAATAAGTCTGATTGTAATCGCAATTATAAGCTAACGGTATATTCCTAGAGTTGGTTAAGGGCGATTGGATGCTTCAATCACAGACAGTGGTTCCAAATCTTGGCGTCATCCGCCTTTATATCTTGGGATCGTGATGATGTTGGACGTAATCAGCTTCCTAGGCCGTGAGTAAGTGTGGGCAAGAATTCATACATAAAATGTAACAGCCAAATGCATATAGTAAGTGCCCTACAAGTTACATCGACTACCCTATGGTGGGCCCATGATCAGTGCTTTTTTGGGCGGAAGGGGGGGAGAAAAAATGTTGTTTCGGACCTGATTAAAACACGTAAACAGATAGCCGCACCGACCTAACTGTATAGCAGGGCTGTCAAACACAATCCTGACAGGCCAGACACGGCCCACCAGATGATTTCATCCGACCCGTGGAGGAATCTACTGCAAACCCTAGCAAGTACCAATCACCAGAGCTCACATTACAGATGGCCCAATTTGTGACCTATGTTCCACTTCATTCCTGTATAGTGTATACAGTGGATGGGCAATGCTTTGCTAGCGTGACGTCGTATTGACGGTCAATGTGTTACTATAGATAACTAAGGTAAACCGGTTTACCTTAGTTATCTATAGTGTTACACCTCATTTTAAAATCCGCTAGTGGGCGCTAAAGAGTGTCCGGAATTTGCTTCACCAAAATATGGTAACCCTATGGTAGTCCCCCTATTAAAACGAACATATGCGATAGTAAATCGCGCCCAGCGCGAAGAAAATTCCATGAAGTATGAATCTACCTCAAAAATATTGTTTATGTTGAGTTACGAAAAAATTGTCAGCTTACTCCAAGTCTTCAAAATTCCGGACGTATGGCAAGTGGCAACCCTAACGTAGATGTAACTTATTAGTATGCTACACTACTAGCTATGCTACTACTAAGAGTTCAATTGTTCATTATCGATCAGACTAGATCAGATATAATGAAACCATTGTCTAGTGCAAAGTCACTCAACTAGTTGAGTGACTTTGGTCTGGTGAATGTTCAAATCGTTCAAAACCACTGGAAGGTGATGCAAACGTTTTTTGTTTTTGTTACCATTTTAATCCACTATATGGCGCTTGTGCGCCATTAATTTGACTATTTGTTGTTTTCACAAATTCCGGATGAGAGAGGAGAAATGGACTCTTATGTAGTACGTTAGCATCTCAGTCAGCTGTAAGCCAGGTCTGTGGTCTTGTGACGAAGTTACGACTTGACCGTTGAGTGCATGTACGACTTGGACCGTTGAGTGCATCATCAACCTTCATAAGACTACACTGCCGGCATGAATATTTGTGCGGTGAAGTCATGTTTCAGTTTCAGACCTTTTCATTCATTTAATAGAGTGCTCTGCAACCGGGTGTATCGTTATACACCCACGGCCCAAGAGTGTACCAATAATGATGTATGTAAACCAATGATGATGATGTACCATAATTTTTAAGGGTGTATACCACTTTGATGTGTTGTACTGGGCAACAGGGGTGTATACCAGGTGACTATAGCTATATCACAATAGATATCCATGTTTCAAACCAGGTGAGCTCGATGTACAGTATAATGTACTACTTTAATCTCAATGTAAATATATCTTATGATATATTTGCGATGTCACGATCGTTCAATCAAATATACATCTCTTGAAACCATTGGCAAGGGCTCCTTTAGCAGATGAACATGAGTTAAAGCTTGTGATTTCTGTCTTTCGTCTAGCACAGGGATGGCCGGGATGGGCAATTATTTTTCTCCGCGGGCCAAATGAGAAGTAGAAAATACGTTGGCGGGTCGACCGAAAATTTTTAGCTATATTCTGCAGCGTATTTCAATTTTATTTTTAAATTACATTGTTAATAAATGCTGCACAGTGAATGCGTTGATGTTAGGTAATGAGAAAGTGAGGGTTAATTAAAAATATATCTATTTGCCGTCATGATTCGAAAAATGAAACAATGTTAAACATGATACATTTTCAACTCTCTTTAGACCCGTATCCACGTTCTACTACTAAGACACTACAACAGTGGTTCTCGAACTTTTTTAGGCACGCCCCCTTTATGATAGTAAAGAACTTCGCCCCCCCCCCCACCTTATCATGATATCACAAAAATGTTAAAAAGAGCAAACAGAATGCTAGCAATCCACACGGATAGTTTGATGGCATGGAAGGTGTTGGATGTTGATGAGAAAAAATTGTGAAATATCAAAGTCTGGCAATACACAGAGCTACAACTGTGAGCTGGGGGTAAATTGTGCCTAGTCACTGCCTAGCACGAAGTTTTTTGTCATTTAACCTCGGTTTCGCGCCCGCCGGTTCGAGAACCAATGCACTGAAACGTATTTGGGGTGGTAGGCCTGCAAAGCTTATTGTCTTGGTCACCACCTTTCGAGCAGCTACAGCTAAAATAGCCATGATGTTGAGCGAAGCTTGCAGTTTTTTCTGAAATTCGCCTTCACTTGATGGAGTGTCTGTTTTAGTGTTTTTGTCATAAGACCTACTTTATTTAAAATCCAAAATCTCGGCAACATGCTCGGTACGAACTAAAAGGTTTACCTCTGACTCTAGTATACAAATATTTAGTGCTCTAAACCTTCTTTGAATTTCAGCTTTCGGCTTCCTTTTTTGACATGCCCGTTCATCGTTTATGGGTGATAGATATGACGAGTCGTAGAGTAATTGCGAGCACTGATTGACTTGTATTACAAATAAGGGATTTGGAGATATCACGTAACAATTTGAAACAAAGACCGTATAATGGGTATTGCAACAATGGCAAAAGAGGTTTGAACTAAACTATGGAATTCTTATGAATTTGATTGCTACTCATACCTTGATGCGTTAACTTTATTTTGAATCTGGATTGCAAATGCGGGGTATGTAGGCAGTGTAATGGCTTCTAGGTAAACGAATTTCCTGTTCAGTTGATAGAGCCTATGGTTTTCGTCCCAACATCAACATTGAAAAACCAGGTTTTATATCTTTGAATTCCAAGCATCATCTCGCGGGCCGCACAGAATAGCTCCGTACGCCGCATTTGGCCCACGGGCCGCACTTTGTCCAGGTCTGGTCTAGAAGAACAACCTTGATAGCTCAAGACTTCTTGGATAGGTAGCCTACATCTTCCTGATGGTTATAAATAGTGCAATAGCAATGCTATTTGAGTTCAAATTACAGTTGTCACTTCGTTGTTTGCAGGTCCATAAAGAATAATCAGCATACATTAGTTTGTCAATAAATTCGGTGTTGGCCTAGAAATTCTAAATAAGAGACATGCACAGTTGCACACTAATTAAAAGTAGCAGGTGATAATGTAAAAGTTCCAGCGATGAAAATGAAGTGGCATGTATGATGTATCAGTAGGCACGGCCAATATGTTAGACTGGTAATCAATAACGCTAAATAGTATTTGGTATTTCCTATACCTTGCAGCCTTGCACATTCCGATTGGTATTATAACAAATTTTCAGTATTTTGTTGACTGGGGTGTACCAGTTTTGAGTTACAAGGTTGTGCCATTCCCAAAATGGTTGAAGAGTACTGATGTATAGTCTATACAAAATATAAAATGCGGAATTCGCCCTCAATTTTACGTGAGATGCTTCATATATCATTGGTGGTTAATCCTACCAACACCAGACAGGATAAAATAGTTGACTTGGTAGATGGTATATACTCGATATCATTCCCAAATATTCAGAATATAACTAACGATAAGAGAGCAAATCAACTGGGCGGTATACATTCTTTTTGGATTTCAGTAATTTTCACTGCATATGTTTTCCTGTTTATAGCGTTTGATTACTGATGAGGTTTTTAGATTACAGCTGTTTCAAACCACCACAGCACGATTTCAGCGATAAACAGGTACGTGTCTCTAAAATTATCGATAGCTAATTATATCTAGTCTAATTTGATTGTTTAGCAGACACTGGCATTCCTTTTCCAGGAATTTGTGAGCACTGTAGCCTACTTTATATTACCAGAAACCCATCCAGTCATGTATTTAACTTGTTATTTAAGTCAGTAATCTGTTGATCTATGTAACTACAATAAGTATACCTTAGAATAATAAATGAATTACCGTAATTTTCCGAATATAGTGCGCCCCCATGTATAATACGCACCCTTAAAATGACGTGTATATTCTGTGAAAAAGGCTGTACCCATGTATAGTACGCACACTGCATTCGCAGTACATGAACAGTTGCGGTTAGTATTCGATGATGTTCTGTTTTGCGATGTCACTGTCGAACAATCATGAGTGACGTAATGATTGCTAATCATAATACAATTAACGGCATTGTCTCCAAACAAGAGTAGATAGTATAGGGTTGCCATACGTTTGGAATTTCCCGGAGATGTCCGGAATTTCACTGTTCAAACTAGCATCCGGGAGGAATTTCTAAAATATGCCAAATGTCCGGAATTTTGAAGATTTGACGACGTAGGCTCGTAATTTTTTCGTAAATCAACATAAAAACATTATTTTGGGGAATATTTATGCTGATGCATGATATTTTTCTGCGCGCTGCGCGCGATTTACCATCACATTTGTTGATTTTAGTATGAAGACTACCACACCCTCGCAAAAACTGCAATAAAATGTAAATACAAACAACCTTCATTTACTGGAATAAGCCTAATTGTAGTCGCAATTATAGGAGAACGGTATATTCCTAGAGATCGTTAAGGCCGTTTAAATGCTTTATTCAAAGATAGTGGTTCCAAACGTGGGGGTCGTTTGCCTTTAATTCTGGGGTTCGCGAATATGTTGAACGTAATCAGCTTCCAATATAGCCCGTGAGTAAGTCCGGGCAAAGGTGCTGACTTCTTTTAGTAATCAGCTCGTCAAATTTTGATCTGGGCCACGGAACATTTTCAAATTGGAGATGGAGTTGCGACCATAAAAGGTTGGAAACCACTGGATGTGGGGTGTTTATAAAGCTCCATGGTGCGCACCGGCATAAGACTGATAAACGATCTTATCGGACTTAACGATGTACAATTACGCTCCCTGTATTTTCATCATCATCCTCCACCACCAGCTCTACTGCTAACTCATGTGGGCGGAGAGTATAGTAACTATCTATAGTAATATATGGAACAAGCGAACAACCAATATTATTGACAGAATTCATTCAAAAAATTTAACGACATGATGCACATAGAAACCAGATTCATATAGCAAGCCACCCCCCCAGAAGTTGCATCGATTACCCTATGGTGGGCTCAAAATCATTGTTGATTTGGGCGGGAAAGGACTGAAAACATGTTCTTTCGGTCCCGGTTACACAACACACAGCCACATACTCCTGAACCGAATCGTGACCACCTCTGGTCTATCAGCAAAGCTTTGCTAGTGTGACGTCGTAAATCCGCTAGTGGGCGCTAAAGGGTGTCCAGAATTTGTATCACAGAAATATGGTAACCCTAAGATAGTAGCCAAAGCCTGTGAGATCGGTGACGCGATAGTTCAGGCTAGCGACACACGACATCTTGCGCACCAGGCCTATTAAAATAACAGACGCGATTGCTCAGGCCAACGGTTATGTCGGGCGCACCAGTCCTGTTGGAGATGCGACTGATTGCGCAAGCGATTATATCTTGCGCACATGGCCTCTTGTGTATGCGATTGTTAAGGCCTGTCGTTGACGCGATGAATCAACAAGGATTGCAGCGCACGCTTGTAGCAATCAGCGACCTGATTTCGCTCGCGTACCAACTGCATACCAACTCAGCAAGAGATCTTGTGCTTTGCAGATGACTCTCGTTAATTAGAAACACACTTTTTGTTAATTGGCAACACGCTTCTCTATTTGGCAGAGCCTTATACTCTATAATACGAATTACGGGACCCAATGGCTAGAGGTGATGCGCGATTTAAACAAACACGAAGAAAGGTGTGATTACAAGTTTTTGATCAAGGGATTTTTTTTCAAGGCTTGCTATACCCATGTATAATACGCATCCCCCTATTTTTGGCTTCTCTATTTGGCAGAGCCTTATACTCTATAATACGAATTACGGGACCCAATGGCTAGAGGTGATGCGCGATTTAAACAAACACGAAGAAAGGTGTGATTTCAAGTTTTTGATCAAGGGATTTTTTTTCAAGGCTTGCTATACCCATGTATAATACGCATCCCCCTATTTTAGGGCAAAAAATCGGTAAAATTTTGCGCATTATACATGTAAAATTACGGAAATACAAATCGGAAATCAGTAAGTCTGTTGGCATAGCAATGTCCACCGCAGACCTGTTGATAATAAATGTATGTAAACCTGCATTCTATTCACCATTTGAAAAAGAGCACAAACAATAGAGAACTTGAAAATGACCATATTGGCCTGTACATTCTCTGGGAATATTTATAAAAATAGTTTTATCGCATATCCGTTTCTGTGATAGGTTGTCCAGAATCAGCTTCTAATGTGGGGAAGTCATCTGGAAATGTAACAATATGGTAAAAGTGGGATTGTTCTGCATTCTTTTGTTGATTCCAATTTCGCTGTTTACACTTTTTTTTTGCATCAGCGTCATGGATAAAATACCTGTCTCCATCAAGTCATTGATAATTCTTCGCTTGATGCAATGAAGAATAATTTATTTCGGTGGTGCATCTCATAACACATGGTGCATGATCCTGAGCATGTCTTGATTAATGATTTATTTGAGAGCATTATCAATCATTCCTCACCGTCGAGTTTCAAAATGATATTGAGCAATGGTCCCTTCTCTCCCAGTCCACAATGTCAGATCATGTTTATCTGAATGGCTGATTTGAGGCGCTTATAATCTATTGTTTATAATCCTTTCACCATCGAGATCAGTGTGATTGTGTGAATGCTTGCTATACAGTATTTCAAACAGTCAAATAGAACATGAACTGCTCAGTAAAAGAATAAAAAAGCTGTGACGTAACGATATATTTCACACTGCAGGTCGTTAACAAGTTGTTGATGACTGCTGCAACAATAAACTGCATGCATATTACATGAGGGATTTTGATTTAATCTTTGTTTCATGCATATGCACGAGGTGCACTTCCATTACTCTCTGCATGATTTACCATGGATAATGTTACACAGCCTGTGACTAGCAACTTGTTTGAAACACAATTGGAATGATTCATGACTTGAATGAATGTTTTGTAAAGATGTGGTTGTTTGCTCAGGATCCACCCAAATTGTAGTTGATTAAACAGTTGATAAGTCGATTTTGGCTCCTTGTTTTGAAAAAATGTCAACCATTCAGATCACCTAATTGCGTTTTTCCTTGCTGTGTGGGCTACCGGACATTCGTTCATTCACATGTGTGGGTTTTTACTAGGTGTCTCGCATTCCCCGTCTACTTGGTTGTATTCAGCAACAATCAACTTCTGTAAAAATGCGACTAGCACCAGACAATCTTAGTGCTCAAGTCCGTGCATGAGCTCTTTTTGCCGGCGCATCTAGTTTTAGTAATTCAAACTGAAATATATGGTTAACATCCAAATCTGATGTTTCGTTTCTCAGCAGAATTTTGTGACTTCGGTATAATGAACGCCATCTGTTATTATAGGTAGGCATGCCAAGACCTGAGTCACTATAGTTCAGTCATGATATTTAGTGTATTTGTCCCCTTCACTATCATGCCACCCATGTCAGTATGTCACTTTAGATTATTATGATGCTTTAAGGTGAATTATGATAATATCTGACCGACTATCCTTGCTTTCAGCATTATCAATACTCGTGGTCTCCTGTTTTCGGGGAGCGCGTGCAGCCTGCCCAGAGAATCAACCATGCAGTCTGCACGTTCGACAATAAGATTTATATGTATGGTGGGCGAGGCAGCCGTGGAACGCTAAACCAATTTTGGGTTTTTGATTGCGGTATGTTTCACATTCTCTTATGCGGCCTCCGGCCTCAGATACTTCGCGTCAAGCGGTAATCCATCAGCCTCTTTCCGCTATTTCGCTTTTGTAACGGTTGAAATACCCTGCCATGGAGATAGAGTTAGTGTTTGTCCAAGCATACCTTTGATAAGCTTCAGTACAGATTCACATCATTATAAATATTTAGTCAGGAATGTCTGATCGCTCAAGACTGCTTGACAAAGTCAAACAACTACTTGCGATTACAATAAACAGAGTTCATCTCTCGACATAAGCCATGAAAAACATGGGCCATGTGCAATGTAGGCCTACAACTTGCATTACAGACATACTAGACAAGATTATAACATTTACCATGCGTGAGATGTTGAATACGCCTATCGAACCTGCCTTGGTTAAGTGACACAGGCAGATGAAGGTGTCTTCTGTGTTTTATTTCAAAAGTCTTAAGTCACGTCAGCGGACTAGTGCATTCGTCTATGAAATTTTTTCTGGTATATCCCCAACTTGATGTTGCTTGTAAGTTTCCCAAGCTATCCTCTGGTTCAATGACATTTCAAGTTGAAACTAATCAGCACCTTGTAGGTAAAATTACAGCACAAATTCCAAATGTTATTACTCTGGCGTCAGAATAGATACTTTGTTTTAATTTTGATAATGTAATCAGAAAAATATATAATAAAAGACATTAGGCCTATATTTATTTACTTACTCATTGTTAGTACTATGTGCAAACAAGCGTAGTCATCCTTTTGTGGTATGTTTTTCTGCACCGTTGCATTTCTACTTGGCACCGTGTGTCACGCAGGATTAGAAAATGTTGCAATTTGCCTACACTTTAGAGAGGCGAACTTGAACACACATTTTTAATTAATTTTCATGTGAATCCAGTTTGAACTGATCTTATTAGCAACAAACATGGCTGTATCACATTTGAATTGAGCCTACGATAACCTCGTTCACATTTACAGAGACGCTGCAATGGTCGGAGATCACCTCCGGTAAAAATTCACCTTCGAGATTGGAAGGACATTCGATGGTCGTTTACGAAGGGAAGATCTACATTTTCGGCGGCGAGACAAGCTTCGCGTCTGCTGACGAGTCTCCTTTATGGTGCTACGACATCGAGGAACGCTATTGGTCCAAAATTAGCAGCTGCGGCGAAACAATGGTTGGTTTTATCTGTAGATTTTTACTCTCTGTCATGTCATCTGGGTGGTGTCACGATGTCAGACATCTGACTGGGTGGTACGTATTTTAAGAATTCGCACAAGTAATCAATCTTATTGATAGATACTCCCTTCCTTTAAGCTTTTTGTCCAAACTCCACCGCATCAATCTTCAACATCATGCTTGTACGTTTTCTTGCCAGCTACAATACCATGTGAGGGACTTGTTTCTTTCAGATAACTATTTCAATACTTTTAATGCAATATTTGATTCGTGACCATTAACCACAAATCAGAAGCTATTTAGGAGACCAGATTATTTTAGCTACTTTTATACTCAAGTAACAAGTTCTCTCTTGCAATTTTCAACTCTCAAATGTGTTGATCATCAAAATTTCACAGTCGATACGATTAGTGCATCATAAGATATTGGTTGACTGTTATTCTGGTACTTTTATACATGATAGCAAACATATACATCCAAGTATTAACAACAATCCGATCAGTAGTGGAAAGTTTTGCCTTCGGTGAAATTGCCCGCGCTCTGTGAATATGAGCGGTGAGCGCCCGAGAAAGATATCTCATGTCTCGAGGCTGATACTGCATAATTGCTATTTGCAAAATACGTTGATTGTTCTGGTGCAAAATTCCCAAAGCACCGTGTAGGACCTACTTGGATTTGCACGTCATTAAACAAGTGCAGATTGTGTTTTCTAATTTATTGAGTAAAGAAGTACTGACCAATCGAATCGAATTAATTTGAAATGTTTTTAGGAGCCGTCTGGTCGTCGACAACACACTGCCGTGTTGTACATGGATATCATGTGTGTGTATGGCGGATATCAAGATTTAATCGGCCCAACGAAGGAAATGTGGCTTTTCGATTTCGGTAATTATTCGTTATCCTGTTCTATCGTTGGTTACAGTTACATTACAGGGATATGTAGTTCTGTATATCTCTTGTTGGTTTCTATAGCTTTTTATCTGTTTTACTTGCTAAATTGTGAGTCTACGATTATGAAGACTTGTCACAACGACTCAGGTATGCGAATCCAAGCCCTGGTATCAATTGTAATGATTTGAGTCGAGTAGTGAATTGATTTTTTCGAGTATTTAAAAAATGCACCTTCACACCAGTAATAGTCTGTCAATATTTTATCTCTCGTCTAAAAACATGTTGCCCAAGGCTAGGAATGTTCATGGACCAAGACAGGGTTGTAATGACTCGAGTCACGATTTTCTGATGACTCGCCTTGACACGGGTCATTTTCTCGAGATACGGATATGACTCAACTCGACACAGATTGACTCGACTTGGACTCGAGTCATTGCGCATGACTCGCACCCGGTAATATGACTCGAGACTCAGGCGGCCAAGACCGACATTGCATTGTAATTTCCAAGAATAGTAAAGTAACCGCACTATTGGGATTTTGTCTTTTGGTACTGGTACTTGAAAATGCTACCAGAAACTGTTAAAAGTGAGGTAAATTAGTATATTATGTTATAAAAAGTCGGTTTAACAAAACTTCAACCGGAAACTGAGCAGTCAACACAGACTCATTCCATTATAATTTAGCAAATTTTTTGACATTTGTAATGCATGCCGTCAGTATTGTCCAATATTTACAAATGTTGTTCTTTTATGAATTCCAAGTGGATTACAAAAAACAAAATTGAAAAGTTTCCAACGTTTCAAAAGATAATTTGATTCTAAATTCTCTTGTCACCAGGTGGCGCTACATGCAAAAATCTTTAAAATCGATATTTTTTGCTCAAATTGATGGTGGAGAACCAATTGAAATGTCTAATTATACGATTTTGGGCAGCAGCGCCCAGCTGTTCACCGTAAATACTATTTTAAGCAATCAACAATTGCAAAAACAAATTTTTTTGAGATTTTATGAAGGAATAGATTACACTTTGAAAATCTAATTTTATATTAACCATACTGCTTCATACTGTACATTTTGCAATAATTTTTTTTTGTGGAAACTGAACACCACATGGATTTTCAAGTCCGGCCCCCCCCCCCCCAATTTTTTTTTCATCCGTAACTTTTTTTTTCATTGAGTTTAGAGCAAAAAAGTTGATTTTTTCCGATTCCTTGGCCTCAAAATTGTATAATTAGACATTTCAATTGGTTCTCCACCATCAATTTAAGCAAAAAATATCGATTTTAAAGATTTTTGCATGTAGCGCCACCTAGTGACAATAGAATTTTGAATCACATTATCTTTTAAACCGTTGGAAATTTTTCAATTTTGTTTTTTGCAATCCACTTAGAATTCATAAGAGAACAACATTTGTAAATATTGTACAATTCTGAGGGTATGCATTACAGCCCTTGCTAAATTATAATGGAATTAGCTCGCAATGACTTGAACTCGGACTCAAGTCATGAGTCATAATACCACGACTCGGACTCGGTCCTCTGCTCTCTGACTTGGACTCTGTCGTGGATTGAAAATGACTCGGCTTGACTCGAGTCAAAACCATAAAAGTGAGATTGACTTATGACTCGGAGCGTTGTGACTTGGTTCCAACCCTGGACCAAGATTTCTGCCGTATAGTGATGGAGTGCCGTGGTTTTGGTTATTCAAAATAATCTCGGAAGTTCAGTTTTTGCGACCGCGCGCATTTCAACCGCCTCCGTTTTCAGACACGAAGAGCTGGCACTACGACGTGGCCGCTTCGAGCGACTCTGCCCCGGACGGGAGATACGGCCACTGTGCCGCAGTCCATGGACAGTCTATGTGGGTTAGCGGCGGTCTCACCGGATTGAAGCCCGTGTCCGATGTCATCGTATGGAATTTCGGTGAGGGATTATTCAAATACGTATCCAAAGTGATGCATCTGTTGAACGCGGCCATTTTTTTAACAGATATCATGAATTGGATATCGGTCAAAACAAAAGGTGGGCCGGCGGAACTGTCTGGCCACTCCATGTCGTTGGTGAGTTTAGGTTACCTGGTAAAGTTTGGAGTGTTGGCGTTCACTTTGATCTGTCATGACATCGACAAACATACCTTTTTACTTTATATGTGCAGTGTTAATGCTAGAGTATTAACTTAGCTGTTATTATAATTTTACGCTTAATCCGATAAAATTTTAGTGACCGATACTGGTTAACATGAAGGTTACAACATTAATCATGGATTCAAGATTGTAAATCTGACTGATGTGGGGGAAGAACCAGTATCAGAAAATATTGTCATGATAAGTTCGTTAAGTTTAAAGTGCTGGAAAACAAATAAGCGATCGGTTGGCTTTTGCATCGTTCAATTTCCATGACATTCGACTGCTAGCAAATGATTACGGTGTAATATCTTGCCAAATAAACTTGCAGGTCGTGCTAGGCCTGTGGTGACTTGTGCTCAAAAAAGCCAGTATAAAAACCATGTCCCTAGTCGAAGCCATATCTCTATTTTTAATGACTCACTGATAGAACACTCGCTATTTTCAATGCCTAGTTATTCTGAAATTCGTGGTGATGGATGCCTTGCTATTTTAACACAATTTTGGCTAAATGCCGACAATGTTATGCACAGTCACGAGGCCAATTTCTCAGTGCCTCAAAACCTCAACGACGAGCCTACTGATCATCACCATTCTTGAGACCAGACCGCAAATTGTAACTCTGTGTTTATCGCCTGAAAATTTCAAGGCTCCAATTTTCTCTAGGCTGACGGGTCGATGTACGTGTTTGGCGGCAGCGACATGTTCGGGGCGAGTTCAAACGCCATGTGGAGGCTGCAACTCTCGAATCCGACGTGGAAAAAATGCCACGCAAACGGATTGAAGCCTCCCGCCGTGTCGGGGCACTCGATGATACCGCTTCGTTCGCCGGGACTTCTCAAGAAGAATTTCCGGACCAGGTACGCGTATGTTACCGGCTTCCCTGTAAATGAGTCGACGATAGGGACAGACCGGCATCGTCAAGCCTGCAGCCGTGCTGTATATTTACAATTGATCGTCTACAAGCCCCTATATATCAGTAACTGATTAGACTGGTCAGCAAAATGTGAAAAAAAATTTTGCAGAACATTTAGAAATCGTTTCAGGGGTTTTCAAGGTTGATGATTACTAGGGCAATTTTTGTTACGTGTCGAAAAAGGTCAAAATTGTAGCGTTAGGTCAAAAAATGTCGAAATTGTAAACAAAGTAAAAAAAATTTTACAACCTGCATGCCATTTGTATCGTAGATGTTTGCGCTGTCGGGGAACTTACCATTTGACATGTTACAGCTGGTAGCCTACTTTATAGGCCTACCATTATAGACAGCCCATTCATTGTCTTCTCATTGTGAATCATAAACATTCAAATAAAACAAACAGGTTGACATGGCGTTATGCTCAACGTACCACAATATCCTAACTGAAGAAAGAGTGCGTGGGCATTGCATGGTTCTTATAGCAAGAAGCGCATTATGAAAAATTGTGACTTTCTCAGTCTATTTGTAGTGGTCATTTGCGTTAGTCGCGTAGATGATCCTTGCGATTGCGAAAGTGGTTGCCTCCGATTCACTGCTAAAATCGTGTGACCCATCGACCAAATCTACTTGAAACTACTCGAGCTCTTTTCACGTCTTCATTTTCTGCTTCGCTTGAAGCAGTTTTGACATGTCTCCGAGACTTGTACTTGTGATTGAGTCGAAATTACTTGGTCGCCTCTCAAACGCAGTTATGCATGCGCTCGTCGAATCCGGCAGTGTTTTGAAGTAGTCCGCTGCCGCCTTTCGGTACTAATTCGATTCGGATACGGATGTCATAGATTTTACTCATCCTTGATCTTGTGTCATTGACGTACGATTCTGACACCTCATAATTTAGGTCGCTTCCCGAAGTAAAGAAGAGTCGCCCGTCTACGAAAGACGCGGTCGACAATGGAAGGAGCGTTTCCTGCGGAAAACTATCGAACGACGCCAAACTTTCTGAAAAATCCGTTCAGTACAGAAACCCTTCTTCAGACAAAGCGCTGTTGATCTCGCCTGGCGATAAAAAATCAGATTTCGCGTACGACAACCCTTCGATGGACCCGATCACCCCCGCGATTTCCAGCAACCCTCCGAGTTTACCCGCCTTTGTGGGCGACGGAAATCGGGGAGACTACGTGCGGTCGCGGATGAAGTTTGGCAACATCACCAACGGAAGCAGTTTGAAAATATTCTCGTACAACCTAATCGACGATTCGATGGAAGAAATCGAAACTAGCTTCATCGACGTTTCGAACTCGCGGTCTTCGCATGTTACCGTGGCGGACGCAATTTCAGGCGCTCCAGAGACCCCCAAAAAAGTGGGGTTTCCGCTTATAACGCTCGTTGAGCCAGTCCGTAGACATTCATCTCGTCGATCTGATGTAGAACTGGAGTCTATCGACAGTAACGACGCGGAATTTGGCACAGTTGACGCCTCGGTCGGTTCTTTGAGCCCTGCAGACGATGGATTTCGGAGGAAAAACGCGTCGGAACAGTTCCGATCACGGCCGTTGGCTTGCGAGTCCGACAATCAGTTTATGATGATTGTGATTGGCGGTAAGGCATCGAGCGATAGCGTGTCGTCGAAGCAGTTTTTAATGTGGCGGTGTCTCGTGACGCCGCGTGGAGATTCGACTTGATTCGAGATTTTTCTGCGAGTGCTCGTCGTACTGTGAATTGTTGCGTGTATACGCGGGTTGCCATGGCATCCTTAATTCCAAGATTTGACCCAATTTCGAAGGGTGGCATCTTGTATAACTGCGTTGTCCTTATTTCTAAGATTTACCCTCATTGTTGACTTGTGTCCTTGAGATTATCCTTGTTTTCGGCACACTAAGTCGGCATTACGTTTGGACAAGAGTGATGATTCTTTTTCAGTCATCCCTTTACCAGTGCCGCGGGTCAACTATAGAATTTTTGGGTGTCGATGGCAACCCTGTGTATGCGACTCGTTAGTGTTTTCAAATGTACATTAACAGTCTCGTTTTATCAAACAACCTCGTATCCGTCGGTTTACCTAGGTTCGAATGCAGATATATATGCATCGTTGTATCTTGAGAACTTGCAGATGTATCTATACTTTTTCTATGCCCCAACTTTTATAAGGTTTCGTTCAGTTTATCTTTCCGTCGCAGTTTCAGATTTTATATCCTCCTACTTATTAACATATGCAATCCGTTCTAATATTGCAGGATAGCTGGGAATTTTTATCGGAATAATATTTCAAATGTCCCTTTCGAGTTCATTGTGACTTGCGTTATTGTTTGGTGTGTATGTGTCGGCTGTTTGAAAATTTGACAGTGTTAGTGTGTGTGTTCCCGTTGTGGTTCAGCCGATAGATACTGCTCAATTACAAGTAGTAGTGTCCCAAATGTATTGAAAGTGCTTGCTATCAAAGTGGAAACACAGTAATTTCAACTTTGAATCCTAGGCATCTGCCACCTGTGAGTAGTATTATCCTGTCGCCAAACTTAAATTTTGGTAAATTTGTTACTGAAAACTTGTCTAGACTGGCATGTTGTCTCGTCCTGGTGCAGGTGTACTTTGTGAAGCACTAGTTTGCTTGAGATTTTGAGTGGAGCTTTGAGCAGCCATTGTCAGTCGACTCTGCTGTCTATATTTGAGGACCACGCTTTCATCTTTCATACATGATAAAATATATATTTGCTTGCAATTGCCTGCCCTGAAGCAATGTATTCACGCTTCACAGGTTTCATGTTATAGTATTCTATATCGATCTCCAAGCACTTCTGCAATATTTTGATGCGCTTGATTCCTAGAAGCATTCATGACGGCTATCCAATTTTCTTGGCCATATCCACCAACGGGCCTGGTCTAGATTGCACGGTATTATTTTGTCACATTGCCACATGTATGCTAATCAGAAAATCCATACCTAGGTTGTACACGGCTTCTCGAGCTGAAGCCGAACGCAGCATTTTATCTGTAAAAATTTCCCTGCACTAAATGACGTTACTTTTTAAAGCATATTTAACTTCGATTTCTGGCATATATTTTCTGAAAATAAATTCTATCCGATGAAAAATATTTTGCCATACCGAGTTATCAATTGCAATGCGGCAGAGGAAGATATGACATTCCGCAAGCGTGAGGTGTTACCGGTTTATCGATGCGGGCGAATGTAGTCGATTATATTTGTGTATTAGATACGACCTTCAAGTATGGCTGGACAAAATCGAGTGCCTGTGTCACTGGATTTAATTTCGAATATTCGTCGGGAACCTCTCATTACGATGCCGTGCAGACTTGAGATTTCCAAGTAATGCAGTAGGTGGTTTTGACGCAACCACGAAGTAGTAATGATGACTATGATTCATCATGATCATAAATCGTTCCATAATTGTTGACAGTGGACCTGGACATGGAGTAATCGTGAATTGTAATGCGACTACATTTGATAAAATTCATAGTAACCGTATTCGATTGCATTGGGGGTGTGAAACATACATTAATTTGACAGAACTGGTCTTGATCGGAAGCTAATCTCCTGCTGATTCCGCTCGACGGAACTGGTCAATGGTCATTGTGTTACGGTTGCGGCATTTCCATTGCACGGAACAATGCCGATTTTCAGACTTTTGGGCTATTTCGGGGGGTTCCAATCCAATGCACTGACAAGATTTTAATTTGTATTTTCGGAATCAGCACGTCTCTAGTTTTCGATTAAGCCAACTACAGACCTGCCGATTATGCTGCTTTAGATTGCTCGGCAGCTCTCGCTTTCACATAGCATTAATCGGAGGTTGTCAAGAAGGCAACTCAAGTCGAAGTAGAAGTAGCAACGCATACATTCTACTCAAGTACAAGTAGGGCCTAGTGCTTTTCGTTGCAGCCCGAAACTTTGAACATTGAAAACCACCCAAGTAAGCCGTTTGGAAAGTATCCGGCAAACGGCGGAGAGACCTGCGGGTTTTGTTGTAATACAGCCCATGCATGAGATATATATTTTCAACAACATAAGGAATCGACATCATCATGTGATGCACATGCTACCCAGGACCGTAATTGCCGCACCCCAAACCCCCCAATTGGGGGGGGCGAGCTCAAAGGGGCCCAATATTATTTCGTGCATTAGCATAAATTATAGAGTATTTTTTGAAAATTTATGCAACTTTTTCAAAAATTTTTCGCTCTGCCCGCGATTTCAAGTTGCCACATATCTTGAATTTGGGGTACTTTTGCCCCAAGAAAAAATAAGCAAGATTTATGGAAATAGGCATATCGGCGTTGGTCATCATCGCGCCACGATGTACCAAGACATATAAAGTTTTAGGCCATGTAACATGCGACTCCAAGAAGTGTGCTAGAACGATCGCGGCAGCGAGAAATCTTGGCCAAAAAGGACTGCCCTTAATGCTGACCGAAAACTTCATTATATATACAAAATACATATAGGTTTAATTGTCCAAAGGCGCCTAAATGACTGGCGCCGAATGTTCCAGTCTTGGTAATCTGAACCACACAAGACAAATACCATCCCGCACGGGAAAATTATATACCAGTGAAGAAATACCAATTTGAAATCGTGTGTGTCTTTTAGTTTAGTAGCCTACGTTTGGGCGATTCTATATTTTTTGATATAGCAGACAGGGGGTCACGAAATAACATCATGTTACGGCGTCATATACCAACGGGCCCTACAGTTTCCAAGACACCTCACTCAGCTCTACCGTTAAATCTGATTACGTGAGCAGAGAGGACAAGAAATTGATAGCAATATGTATGCAATTCCCGATCTTATTGACCGATTTTATCATGAATTATCGAAAATTTTCGCGTTTCGCGCTGGCTCACTAAACAGTACGTCTAATTTCGTGGCAAAGCGAACGTGATTGGGGGTAGGTTTTATCACCCTATGGGAGCCCAAGACCAAGTTTTTTGAGGGGCCTGCCGAAGTGCTGTTTCGTTCCTGTCAATGGGTATACGCCCGAAGATGTTTAATTACACGCCTGACTCAGCTCTACCTGTAAATCTGATTAGGTGAGCAGATAGAGGGTAAAAATTGATAGCAATATGTATGCAATTCCCGATCATATTTACCGATTCAATCATGAATTATAGAATTTTTCTCGCTTCGCGCGATTAGGCGAGAAAAACTGACTCAGTAAACGGATCCCCATGTTAGATGATAAGTAGCGGTAAACGGCGTACAGCGTACAGCGTACAGCCTGAGGTGGGTATGGGGTTCGGTGTATCATCATATGGCGGGCTCAAGACGGGCAAGACCAACGTTTTGGGGGGGGGCTGACGAAGTGCTGTTATGGCCCTGATGCTACCTTTTCTATATAGAACAGTAGTTCTATTCCCTTTTTTCACCATAGTACCCCTGTCAGAGAATATGACGGTATGGCGCCCTCCCCCGCTTTACAAGGCCCGTAGTTAAGACGATGAGCGATATAGAGAAGCTGTAGCAAATACTTCATTAACGCTTTTGTGCGATTAGAAAGGCAGTTGATGTAGATCGTATAGGCCTAATTCCCTGCGTTCCATTGATCTTTACTCACAGCCATATTAAAATGTTATATGGGCGACTATATGCGGCCTGAAATTGCGCACATATTTCACGAAACCGCTTCACAACGTGGTCGAGATTTTCGTGGAAGTATATTCGTCCCTTCATTATATTTCGCGCCGCGCGAACCCCGACGAAAATTCTGTCCGCGAAAAAAGACACTCCATTTTTCCGTCTTGTCCTCTCTCTCTCTCCGTTATTCGAAATACAATCTTTCTACTTGACAAACTGTAAATAGTGAAAAGTAAATAGGTCGCAAAATATGACGATGTAGAAGTAGTAGAAACTAGATTCACTTGAATAAGTACTCCGAGCAGAGGAATACTACTTGAGTACTTCGAAAACGTAGAAGTACTACGTTACTAACCACCTCTGATCATTATAGGTTGATATCTATGGTCAGGAGCTCGACATATTATAGATAACTAACCTCCGTAGGTTAGAGTTATCTATAGACATATTTTGAGCTGAGGCAAATCCTATAATGCTCGTTACTGCCTCTGGTGTGTAGCAGAACCTTCGTTGGATTTCATGGATGACTGGCTCTGCTATACAGCTTCGGGTTCGAGGTTCGCGAATGTAGGAATTTGGGAAGTAGAAGTTCATAGCAATGGCAGCTGTATAGATTGCAGAATAGAAGAAATAGTCATAAATATTTCACTTCTTGTGTAAGTAAGCATTTTCAATGCACTATTTGATTTGATTTAATATTATTCTCTGGGAATTATGAAATCTATTGTTCATGTTCATTACGGTGTTCATGCTATATTTTTTCAATGATTTGAATGAAGTAACACAACAAGCTTGACGCTCGTATAGATGGAGAGAGACTATGCGTTAATTCGATTACAGTAAAACACGACATGTATAGGTTACGAATTGGAAAAGGTCTCCAAGCTTTGTGCATTTGAGTCGCCTATAATTGCAGAGGGAGACGGAGAAGTATCGAGAATCGAGATTCCATCCGGGCTTGCCGCTTGCCAGGATACGAAGGTCTTCATATTTCCTTCGCCCTTCTGCAAATACATTCTGGTGTTGCCAAGTTTTCAAAGCTTCTTTCACATTTTACAGCAGTGTCATCTAATTCGGCTTATTTTGATTAGCAATGTTATAGCTTGTGTGACGTCTTTATATCATGGGTAACAGTTTTTCAAGGCACCATGCGGCACCCGTCGTTAATGACAGGCTGCGAGCAACGCCATTATCACTACAAACGCGAAAACGGCATATCGACAGCGTGTACGATAATCCGTCAAAGTCAAGCCCCGATCCTGTTAGAAAGAAAAGATTAAAGTCGACGTCGGAGTACATATACGATGCGTTGTTTGTTAACGGAGAGAACAGCGACATCACAATTCGATCTCTTGGTAAAGAATGGAAGCTGCACAAAGTATATCTCCGACAAGCAAAGTATTTTCGGAGTTTGTACGACAACAAATGGAAGGAGAGTACAATGGAGACAATTGACCTTCAGATACCGGACTCGAACATCGACGTTAAATCTTTAGACATCACGTTCGGCTCTTTGTACTCTGAAATCGTGATGATTCCTCCCAGCAAAGTGATCCCGATATTAGCGGCTGCGTCGTTAATCCAGTTGGATGGTTTGATGCAGCAATGCGCAGAAGTCATGAAAGAGACGATTTGCATGGAGAACGTGTTCGGTTACTTGAAAGCGGCGTCGATGTACGGACTGGAAGACGTCTGCAGGCAATCCATAAGTTGGTTCGAAACCAATCTCATGTTGCGGCAGAGTAGGGAGCTTTTAAGTGAGATGCATCCCGAGTTGTTAACAGATGTAGTAAGTTCACCGAATTTGGTGGTGATACAGATTGAAATGGACATATATACTATGCTTAAAAAATGGTTATACCTGAGGATACACCCTTCCTATTCCGGGGATTTTAAATCAATCCTTTCCACGGCCGATGCATATTTCCATCAAGAAGCGGAATCAACAAATACTTTCTTCTTAGAATCGGAACACGGGCGACCATATTCCGACGTGTTCAAAGCGTTGCGTTTGCAACATATCATTCGGGACTTTGTCTCGTGTCGTGAGCTCGAGAGAGACCGTATAATCCCATGGTCGTGGATGTCACAGCAGTACCGTCAACAATGGCTGACGATGCTGCGTGTAGAGCAGAGTATAGACAGCGGCCCGACTGAGTTCAACAACGATACTTTTGAGTCTAACAGTCTAAGATGCGGCCGTATGCTGTTGAGAGATGCTGATCACTGTTGGCGATGGAACGGATACAGTTTTGGGCTGGATTTGCTGATTTCTTACTCGTCCCACGCCCCACGGACGATTACATTCAGAAGAAATGTACGTTCGCAACGGTGTTCGTCATCCGTCAGTCTCTCCTCATCAAGGAGTATTGTATATAGAGTTACAGTCGCGTCGGTCAATGATAAAGGTCAAACTGCGTTAAGAAAATCCACAGAAAACACCCCGCTTAACTTACAGAAAGAGCAGGAGCAGATTGTGTTGACTCTTGGCGGTGAATCCGCTCCTGACCAGTCGGGCACGTTGCGGCCTTGGAAGAGTTATTTTCCATTGATCGTCACCGCTACGTTTCAGCTTGTGAACGATCTCGAATCGCCAGAGTTAAACTCCTCAGGCAATTCGATAAAGCCGTTTCCTTGTTTTGACGAGGAAACGCGCACTTTAGGCGGCGCTGGCGTGGTTTTGGAAGATAGCAGCGCGGAAGATTGACTTTTTATTCCGTCCAATATCATCAGTCGAGTTCGAACTGTAATCGTGTTAGGCTACGAGTGACGTACCTATGGGTTTTAGGGGTCAAGCTCCTTATCTTTGAAATGGTGATTCCATAATCTCCGATATTTCCTAATTTTGCAATTCCTAGCGCAATTTCGCATCGACCGAGGAATACTATGGCCTTTTCTGGTATTTTTATCTGCTCAGTCAAAAGAAAATCGATGGAAAAGGTGGAGCTTATTTTGGCTTATAATTATCGTTATTATAATTGTCGTCAGCAATAGGAAGCATATCTTATCCTGGATTATCGACATTTACGCCTGTACTTGACCTTACTAATTCTTCCTTGGTAAATTTTGGGAATATCTTCGAGCAACCTTCATTCAGCTCCCCCCCACCCCCGCCTGGGTACGTGCCTGTAGGCTATGATTGCTCCATCGCATGTGCACGTTCAATTATTGCTTTTTAATATCCAATATCGGTGCAAATTATCTAAATTACAGCTCTGATAGGCTGTATCGCAGGAATGCATATTGAAATTGAGTGCTCTATTGAAGTGCAGCAAACCCTCTCGTTCTTATTGTACGACTTGCTTGATTTGCATGTTTTTAGCGGGAGGGGTTGTAAATTCTTATCTGTGTTTCTCAATTTATAATTTTGAGAATCTAGCCACCCGACGAGATACTATTAATAGGCTACACCGTGTACTGTGCACAGGTGGTTTTTTGTCCAGACATTATTTCACGACCTGGATGAATTGCACTGCCTGCAGTATTTTATTGTGCTAATGCAAAGTTACCCCATGTAGAGTTGATATTTACTTTTCCTTATACTTGTATTGCTGCGATTAATTTATTTGCAAAGCATATTCATTGTGGTATCATCAATGTAATAATATAGCTGCATCTATTATTTTACCCGGAATTTGAATTGGAATATAAAGCCTATCCTGCGTTTGCCTTGGATGCGGTTTTCAAACGACTCAAAAACACTTTATGACTTCGGCATGGTGTTATGCTAATGACGGAACTCACTTTTATCGGGGAGCTTGTTGAAAAGCAGCGCCACGCCGACAATCGTCAATATTTTGTGACTGGTGTTTTCACGGAATACGACCCTACAACCTCCACGGCAAAGCTCATTGGCCCTGATGCGGGCGACAAATGTCATATCTTGCTAGACCTTACAGGAATAGACATACAGGATATGCCGGCCGAAGATCAGTTTTGCCGTGTATTTGGTAGGTGCCAATGGAAGCCAAACCAACTTATCATGCAAGCGCATCACATTAAGACATCAGTGAAATGGGATTCGAGTCTGTACAGAGAAATTGTGATCAAGCAACGGAAATTTGTTAGTAATATGTCGAAAGAAGGATGACTCGGCAGAAAGAAACCGATTTGTTTGTCGAGTGTATGTTTGTGCAATTTCTGCCGGTAATTGATCTGTTTGCTCGCAAAAGTTTGATGATAATCTTTCATAACCAGATATAGCTATAGTCAGGTGCAAAACATTTTGCTGGTGTGACCCTTTTACATTTCTCTCACTGAGATAGGTTTTACCCCTGCAAGATACTTTGTTTAGCG
Organism: Botryllus schlosseri; assembly: GCF_051294905.1. Classification (NCBI taxonomy): domain Eukaryota; kingdom Metazoa; phylum Chordata; class Ascidiacea; order Stolidobranchia; family Styelidae; genus Botryllus; species Botryllus schlosseri. The sequence continues at coordinate 12,090,825 of NC_137247.1, read as the reverse complement.
GAAAATATCGCTTAGGGCATTGGCCTCTTTTGTCACGCATATTAGATACAACCCGACACCTTAATAATTAATGAATCAAGGTTGCCCGTGGACAAAGCACACCCACCCCCATGTTATATATCCAAGTCTGTTGCTTAGCTCAGTGTATTTGTTGTTAGCATGACTGCGTTGTATTTCCCATTCTCTACGGTTTGCGCTAAGTTCATGAGGTTATTATTCCCGCCACTGTGCCTGGAAAGCATTTTGACTGTTCTTGAACGCGTGTGTTATTGTGTTTCTGTAATCTTAAACTTTTCTTCACAGACCTTGCCGGTTCTATTTAATGCATACTGAGCTTTAACGATAATCTGTATCTAGTGCATTACCGAGATATTGTGAAAGCAAGTACATAATTCGTAGCCATGGGAGACTCGGTGGAAGATCAAGAACGTCTTTTAGATAACGCGATTCACACTGTCAAAAACGAGAGCTTTCAAATGAAACGCGAACTGGACCGCGACCATTTAATGGACGGGATGCGGCACGCATCTGCTATGCTCCGTGAGCTAAGATCATCTGATCTGTCTCCGAAGTGTTACTACGAGCTGTATATGGCAGTATGCGACGAGCTACGACATCTCGAGTCGCACTTGAGCGAAGATTTCAAGAACGGGAAGGAAGTCGGAAACTTGTATGAGATTGTGCAGTACTCGGCCGACATTATTCCCAGACTGTACCTTCTTGTCACGGTCGGGGTGGTTTATATCAAAGCCAAGCCATCGGCAGCATCTGTGATTTTACAGGATCTTGTCGAGATGTGCCGCGGAGTACAGCATCCGTTGCGCGGCCTCTTTTTGAGGTACTACCTCCTGCAATGCACCAAAAATGTTTTGCCTGGTGCTGCGCCTGTTAAAAATGAAGACTCGGAGACGGAGAAGTCTGACGTTGGCTCTGACGCGATCGATTTCATCTTGACCAACTTCACGGAGATGAACAAGCTCTGGGTGCGGATGCAGCATCTCGGGCACAGCCGCGAGAGAGAGAAGAGAGAGCGAGAGAGGCAGGAGCTGCGCATTCTCGTCGGCACTAATCTGGTGCGGTTGAGTCAGCTCGAAGGCCTGTCTACGGCGGAGTACGAGCGTAACGTACTGAAATCGATACTCGAGCAGGTGGTGAACTGTCGGGACCCGATCGCGCAGGAGTACCTGATGGAGTGCGTGATACAGGTCTTCCCCGACGATTTTCATTTGCGTACGCTCGGGAGTTTTCTGACCGCTTGCGCTGGATTGCACCCTAGCGTGAACGTCAAGAACACGATCATAGCCTTAATTGACCGGCTGGCACTGTACGCGGCCCGTGACGATTCGGACGGCGTTCCTAGCGACGTAGAGCTTTTTGATATCTTTTCGGACGAGGTGGCGAAAATCATAGAGGCTCGGAATGAAATGCCATGCGAGCATGCCGTGTCGATGCACGCCGCGCTGACTAATCTAGCAACAAAGTGCTATGCCGACAGGACCGATTATGTAGACAAAGTGTTGGAAGCTACTGTCGCGGTGCTGGGGCGTCGAAACGTTGATGTGGTCGCTTCTGGAAGCCCGCTGTGTAAAGAGATCACGAAACTGCTCGAATCGATTTTGGACGCATGCAATGACATTGTCGCCGTCGTGGAGTTGAAGTACTATGCTCCAGTTTATGAGCACTTGGACTACGAGGCAAGGAAGCAGCTGGCTCTCAGACTGGTGAATAACGCGTTGGAGCATAGCACTTTGGTGTCGACTCCGGAACAGGCGGATTCAGTACTGATGCTGCTATCGCCTCTCGTGAGAGACCAGGCCGACCAGCCCGGAGGTGACCCGGACGAATTCGATTTTGTCGAAGAGCAGACCGCCATGGGCAGATTCATTCACTTGCTTAGTGTGGATGACGCTGACCAGCAATTCCGTATCTTGAACACGGCGCGGAAGCATTTCGGTGAAGGTGGTAATGCAAGGCTGCCTTACACGCTACCGGCGATTGTGTTTGCCAGCTACGCGTTGCTGATGACATTCAGGGATGCGAAAGATGAGGATGAAAACTGGGATAAGAAATGTAACAAAATTTTTCAGTTTTGCAGGGCCACCATCAACGCGTTGTCGAAAGCCGATTTAGCTGAGCTCCCGCTACGTCTATTCTTGCAAGGTGCTTTGACCGCTTCCGGAATCAAATTCAGTAATCAAGAGTTAGTCGCGTATGAGTTTATGTCTCAAGCGATATCGATATTCGAAGAGGAGATTGCGGATAGTCGGGCTCAGCTCTCCGCCGTCATGCTGATCGTCGGCACGCTAGAGCAGCTGTCTTGTTTCCAAGAAGAGAGCCACGCGCCTCTAAGAACGCAGTGTGCGCACGCATCGTCTCGACTGTTGAAAAAGCCGGACCAAAGCCGCGCCGTGGCGCACGTGTCTCACCTGTTCTGGTCCGGCAAAACGGCCGAGACCGAAGGCGGCACATTGCGTGACGGCCACCGCGTGATTGAATGCCTCAAAAAGGCGGTCCGCACCACGAACCAGTGCATGGAGCCCGCGGTGCAGATGCAGCTGTTCGTGGAGATCTTCAACAAGTACGTGTACTTCTACGAGAGTGGCTGCACTGACGTGACTACGGATATACTCAACCAGCTGCTCGGGAAGATTCGGCAGGAGATGCCCGCGCTCGAGGACGCGGAGGAGTACGACGTCGTGAGCATGCATTTGAAGAGCACGCTCGAACATATAAGGCTGCGTGTGGAATCGGAAACCGGGCCTAGTTATGAAGGCATCGATTTGTAGGCGCTCGCTGATGACTGGGGCTGGATTGATGTTGCGACTAGGGTTTGTCACAATGAATCCATACCTTGATTTTGAGTCGAGTATCAACTGTAATGATTTGACTCGAGTAGACAGTGTATTTTTGAAATACCAGTAACAACAATATGCGTTTCCGTTATTTTATCACCGAAAAATATACCATAACTTCGATGCTTAATTCCTAGCCATGGGAGCCTTGAAACCTCGGTTCAGCGTAACTCTGCATTAGGGCTGTTCAAAAATGACTTTTTTCCAAATTGTACTGGAAACTTGAAAAATTTGTTCGATTACCATACCTAAAAAAAACGCTGCGAACAAATTTTGGCTCAATTCAACCTATAGTGGCATTGCTACAAGAGAAAAAGTTTTAGATTTACTCACTAGAAGTAAATATAAAATATTTTCAAATGGCTACCCCATGATTGTCTGAAAAAAACGATGCACAACAAATCTGACACAATTCGAAGCAGTTGAAATGATTTTATTGCTGTTCAAAATGTGAGATTTCAAATCATAGTATTTACGGTGGGTAGACCTACGACAAATAATTGAAGAATTTGCCACCGTAAATACTATTTTTTCCAAATCCAAAATTTTGTACTCCAATAACTTTGCTTGTGATGGTTGGAATTGACCTAACAATTCCATGGGGTAGCCAGTACAATTAAAAAAAGTCATTTTTGAACTGCCCTACTCTGCATTATATATCGTGGCGTAATTCATCCGTTCTAACTAACTGTAAGCGAATATTTAGTCGCGTTCTCTTTATGTTATAACATTGTATTCTATCTAACCGCGATGATGTATTCAATAAATTTCTGTCATGCGGCGATTTGTGAGTGGGAGCGGGTGAGAATCGCCCCCCTGTAATTGCGTTAGCGATATGCCCGCTTCGAGAATTATAGGCTGTATATTCTTCTTGATTTCTGTTGAAAAAATGTAAGTCATAGATCGACATTGATAGGGAAAGTGTGTGTCTTCTGTGTATCTCTTCTACGTTTGCTACCCAATGCCAAGTGTTCTCAACGAACTACGAATCCATTGTATGTCCAATATATATCGGTTTCTCTTTCTGCAGCAACATCGCGCCTTCTCGCGGTAAGATTCGACTTGGGTGTGGATGCGTGCTTGTTTATCCGTGCAATATTTCATTTTACCAATTTGATTCGAGGCCCGTCGGAGGCTGCGGCGTAGCCCAATGTTCGACTCGAGTGTAGGTGTGACGTGTGTTGTTGCAAACTATTTCGAATCGCAGTTGATTTGTAGATTTATGACGTTTATGAATCGATCTCAATCATTGGCGTGGAGTCGAATGATGTATTCTGTTTTTGCTAGTGTTTATATCTACTGGTCAAACGAAATAAATTTTCCGATTCTGAATTTGTGTGCATGTGGACTGTGGAGTCGCTGCTATTGAGGGTAGTTGGTGCCGGGCAGGTGACTGAATAATTTTCAGCCAAACGGCAAAGTTGCAATTCGACAATGTCGTCAATATCTTAACGCATAAATGTGTGTGTGTGACTTCGGCTCATCGCTTCAGTTCGATATCGAATTGCGTTTCAGTAAAATCCAAGTAAATTGCCCTGTTCGTGAGAATAATATTGTACAATGTCAGCGATATGAATTCGCTGCGACTTTTACGCGAATAATGCAATATTTGACAAAACGATTCAGTGGGTGATGACTTGTCTGCAGTTAGGTCGCCACTCCCTCCGACCGACCGAAGCAAACGCCGACTCAAACATACGCTACCGGTGAAGTGAGGCAGGATAAGTAAAAGAAAATTGTGAAAACCTTCGATAAGTGATATTTTTTATCGATTTTCATGCACGACTGATTTTGAGCATTTTAACACCCAAAGTCGCGCAATTGACATATTTATTATTAAATAATATATCGTGAAAGAGGTGGGGCGCAGACGAGCCGAGCCTGCGATCGCGCGATTGATCATAACAATTCAGAACATATAATTTATGGTATCAATTGGATATCATATTGTCGCACTGATTCCGAAAATCCAAAACTTAATAATATCAAAGCACCATAACACCCCCTAAATCGCATATGAATTTGAAATTCATCGTTGTTACGTCCAATGACGGCGCAGAGAAACGATAACCCCGCGAGGCACTGATGAATTTGCCTCAATTATTGTTGGCTAGCTATCCGACAATCGTAGCGCAGTGAAACAACACCCTATCGACTTTGAGAACCAACGGACCGACAACGGTGTACTGGGTGTAGTACAGGGGTTCTTGGACTGTGGTCTACGGATCCCCTCGGCATTCGTGAAAGTGCAGTTTTGAACTACATCGCCAATAATTTACATAACCAGACTATTATCCTTCGGCAATGATGCCGTGAGGGAGACTGTGACTATGACTTATCTAGTCATCGTTTCGACACCTTCCTATATCGTTTCATTATATCGCAGTCTTGTGGTGTATTGAAATGATGAAATTGTTAACAATAAATTTAATAGAAAGTTAGCTTATTTTAGGCATGGAATAGCGTAAATACAGTTGAGCTTGGTGTGAGGACCGTTTATTTTAGAAATCAGCTTCTGAAATTTTCGGGAACGCGCAATCGCCCACAAAACTTAAAGGGATCCGCAAGCAATAAAATTTAACAACCCATGGTTTTCTATGAATCGCGGAGTTGCGAAGACCAGCATGTAATATAGAGCAAATATATTCCCTAACTGATTTCGATGTTATATATTTTCCATCCATCCATCCGTCCTTACCTTAGTAATGTACCTTCTTAGTAAAGTTCGTCGAAGCGAGGAGACTTGCATAATCGGCATTGACAATGTACTCAAACCTAATGAATTGATATCTTGGTAAATTTGGGGTACCGGGCTTATCGAACGCCTTGAAATCTTAATTCTACAACGTGTGTTAATTGATCACAGAGAAGCAGACATGGCAGAGCCCGAATGACAACGCTGTTCTCGAATCCACATTGTATTGGTCATTATCGGCGTGAGATGGCTTGGAAGTGACATTGGCGTCGTTAAAATACATTCATTAAATACGAGTTATTCCTTTTATATGTGGATAAATGGGCGAATATTATATGGATTCAGCAATCTGACCCGCAAAGTACTTAATTTCCTAAATCCGGCCCGCCGACTAGAGAAGTTGCCCGCCCTGAGGTATACCGAATAAATACTTCGTTTGTTGTAAACATGATCGTCGCTGACTTCCTGTAGGATGTGATTGTTTTGCGTATACTCAGGGCCGTAACTGCCGCACCCCAAACCGCCCAATTGGGGGGGGGGGCGAGCTCGAAAGGGGGCCCCAAAATTTTTGGTGAATTAGCATAAATTATAGGGTATTTTTTTTAAAAACTTTATGCAACTTTTTCAAAAGTATTTCACGCTGCGCGCGATTTCAAGCTGCCAAATGTTATGATTATTGGGTACTCTTCCCCCAAGGAAAAATACGCAAGATTTACAGAAATGGGCATATCGGCGTTGGCCATTACCGCGCCACGACGCACCAAGACATATACAGTATTAGGCCATGTATCACGCGACTACAAGAAGCGTGCCAGAACGATCGGCAGCGAGAAACCTTGGCCGAAAAGGACTGCCCTTATGGTGACCGAAAACTTCGTTATATATACGAAATACATATAGGTTTATTTGTTCATAGGCGCCTAAATGACTGGCGCCGAATGTTCCTGTCTTGGTAATCTGAACCTCACAAGACAAATACCACCCCGCAGGGAAAAATTAGATGCCAGTGAAGAAATACCAATTTGAAATCGCGTGATCTATTAGTTTAGCACGTTTGGGCGATCCTATATTTTTTGATATAGCAGACAGGAGGTCACGAAGTAACATCATGTAACGAAATCATACCAACGAGTCCGCCCGTCAGAAGATGTTTAATTATTATTTACGGGCTCTACAGTTTTAAAGACACCTCACTCAGCTCTGCCGGTAAATCTGATTACGTGAGTAGAGAAGACAAGAAATTGATAGCAATATATATGCAATTCCCGATCTTATTGACCGATTTTATCATGAATTATCAAAAATTTTCGCGCTTGGCGCTGGCTAACTGAACAATACAGTACAACTGTAATTTCGTGGCAAAAGCGAACAACGTGATTGGGAGGGGGTCGGTTTATCACTCTATGGGAGCCCAAGACTCAAAGTTTTTGGGGCCTGACAAAGTGCTGTTTCGTTCCTGCCAACGGGTGTACACCCGGAGATATACGATTATTATTGAGGGGTCCTACTTTTTCAAGCACACCTTACTTAGCTCTACCGATAAATTAGATTACGGAATCAGAGAAAGGATAAAATTGATAGCAATAATAAGAAATACCGATCATATTGACCGATTCAGTCACGAATTATAGAAATTTCTCGCGCTTCGCGCGATTAAGCAGGCAAAGCTGACTCAGTAACCGGACACCAAGTGAAGAAACAGCGTATAGTCGGAGGGGGGTCTGGGGGCGAAGCCCCCCAGAAGTCCGATTTACCACCCTATTGGGGGCCCAAAACCAACGTTTTGGAGGGGGGCCTGACGAAGTGCTGTTACGGCCCTGCGTATACTACATTGTTTCATAATAGTAAAATTAAAAGCGATATTGTCAAGCTCTTGACAATGGTCCGACGGCCAACATTTAACGAACACAAATGAACAGGCCTTGCTGTGTTTCTTTGTTGTGTGAATACCAGTGTTGGGATCAAGTCACTACCTTCGAATCACGAGTCATTTCGAGTCATTGCACATTTTGACTCCAGTCAAGTCAAGTCAATCGATTTTCAAAGGTGACTCGAGTCAAGTCAAGTCACGAGTCAATTCAAAATTCAAGTCAAGTTGCCTTTTCAAAGTATGAATCATGATTACGTCATTGCATTTCGCTAGGTGTCTGAATAACAGATTGATTGGTCATTGATTCCGAACCGATGAACGAATAGAGTTAAATACTTGCAATAAGAGGCTGTATCGCTCACATATACGTAGAACTGTTAAACTACGGAAGTTATTATATGGCCTCATTTTATATAGTTACCAGCCAAGATAGAGAACCGAGAAACGAATTGAGAAGATGCAATACAGTACCCATTTATACATTTACATATTGATATGATACAAGTCGAGTCTGCGCCAATGGTTGAGGAGTATATGAACTATACTCAATTTCAATAAAACAAGAGGTTCGGTTAAGGTAAGAACAGAGAACAGAAATACATATTTTACTATTAAATTACTTTACTACTAATTTACGAAAACGTAAGCTGTAGCTGCGATCACTTCGTTTGTGGTCAATATATTTGTGAGAGAATATTGGAGGCTTAGTAAAACGCACGATCATTGAATGATCGGTCGCTCTCATGGGTTACACAAGTGTTTGGCGAACAATCCGAACATATGCAAGATAAGATTAATTTTACTGGATGACTTGAAATCGAGAATTTCGCTCCGAGTCACGAGTCAATCCACATTTCTGATACGCCGAGTCAAGTCAAGTCAAGTCATTTTAACAAAGTGACTCAGGTCAAGTCAAGTCATACGAAAAAGGTGACTCCAGTCATCCCAACACTGGAATATACTGGATATTGTTTCGCTGCAACCAGTATATAGATGCTATGCGGACCAGACGGAGAAAGCATGCTCTCTGGAGTTTATATCAAGAAGTTTGTGCAAGCTCTTCGAGCGTACAGGTAGGCCTACGAAAGAAGGCTAAGTGTAATTATTGTGCCAAGGAAGTTGATGGACAAATTTCGCGGATGATTAGGAGTGCAACAGGACCCCTATTAGCACCAAATGCAAATTCGCTCGTCCAGTGCAATTGGAAAAGGACGATGAAAGTGAACGCAGCTCGAGTGTCCGGAGCAGCAACAGCAGTCAAACATCAATGCATCAGTTTTACAGAGTGCTTTTAATCAGGCTGCTATCAGCTCTGCTTACGAGCACTTAGTTCTTGCACTGATAATCAGGAATGCTCCGTGGAATTTTTTGGAAAATGAACATTTCCAACAATTCTGTCTCTCGATACAGCCAGAATTTAAAATACTAAGAAGAAGCAAGGCTTGTTTGTCGGTATTACCGATATTACATGCAAAAACCAATGCATATATCCAATCATTCGTCGACAGGGCGGAACATCTGATGATGGTTTCAGACGGTTGGACAAGTCCGTATTGTCACAATTATTCGCGTTGGATAATAATAAATGATAATGGCGGAAAGGTAGTGCTCGCCGTAGAGAAAACATGCCCAACTAAGAACAGCGAGGACATTGCTCTTGATGTGATGAGAATGGAGAAATCCCTGAACGAGATGTCTGATTCGTCGAGTAAGCTTATTTATGGACTATATTGACGATGATTTCGTAAAAGTAAAGCAGTTGTTGCTCTATGCTACTCAGTGTGCCGTGAGAGCCACTCAGTGATTTTTTTTCAATAAAATATTCGTTGAATACAAGAATTTTCTTCGAGCATTCCATGCCGTGCAACAGCAGTAAGCACTGTATCGTCATTTTAGAAGGTATTCGTCATCATTAGGATATCACGGGTAAAACAAAAAAAACACAATAAAAAACATGTTTTAACAAGGGGCATGTTTTAAACATGTGTGTTTTAAATTGATTTTTGTTTTAAACACAACCCTAATTAGAACTGTGCCTGTTGCTTTCCTCTCATGCAAAACAATATAAATATCATATATCATTACTAAAAATCCTGGATTTCATGATTGTACGATGCCACGGTAGCTGCAGATGCATCCCGCGATTATACGTTGTATGATTGTGTAATGTGTAATTGTATAATGTGTATACTGTATGTATACTGTATATGCTCAATTAGGCAACTACGTAGAGTTGCATGACCGAATTTCTATCTTCAGCACGCTAACTGACAATCAATAAAGGCTTTCTAATTTCATTACGTAAGGTGTCAGAGGTAGCATCCGACAAGCCTTCCAATAGTCGCGTCATCAGCTTGTCAATCAGGCACCAACAACTCTATGATAGCCTTCATCAAAGATCATCCCGGTTGATCCATGATGACCAATTGATCACACTGATCTGATCATGCCGTTCGAGATATGCGGATCTTACCCACAAAATGCTTGTAACGTCTGATGAAGATATTTATCGTGTTGAAGAGTGGGTGAATACTTGATTAACATAGCAAACTGTTCCATACCGAACAGGGCCTTTCAAGTGACAACGTACCCAAGGATTGTCAAACCTTTTAGCTCGAGGGCCCGCATTCATCTGAACCATAATCCATTCGCGGGTCGCATTATGGTAAAATTAGGATTAAGTCAAAACACAATGTTTTATTCGATTATATTGTGACCGAGGACGTGGAGATAACATAAAAACAAATCAAGATGATAGCGTACACAAGTCAGACACATTAACGAGATTTTACAGGCTGGTCCTGGTCAATTGGTCATCCTCGATAACCATTAACCAATCCATCGAAATTTGTGACGAAAGCCGGCTGTTCCGGTTCTTAGAACAGGAAGAATATGAATTTGCTTACGAGCACGGATCTGTTTACAGATTAGCTGATTCTAATTTTGGTTTAATATCAGGATCAGGACACACAATGCTGACAGCTTCATAACGCTGTATAAAACTTGCCTTTTTCGCGTTTTATATTTGTGAAGACGGCGTCAACTTAATTTACCGTTTATTCGAACATTTTATTCATCCGCATCGTGGCCATACGCCTGTTCAGAAACCGGAGAAAGAGAAGGATTTCATCAATTTCTATGTAGCCGGACTGAATCCAGATTTTGAATTTGCTATGAAAGTCGGAATTTAACAGGATTTTTCCACCGACATATGAAAAATTGACTGCAGCAGGATTGTTTCGGACTCTGAATTGGAAACTCACCAGGCGGATTTTTTCGGATTCAGAATTTCAAATTACCAGCCGGAGTAGGATGGATTGGGAATCCGACCATCTTGTGTGTAACTCATTTCATTGTGTCGTGACTATAGCTTAACATACGCTGTACAATCGAGAGTTAATTCTGTAAATCGAATAAATTAGGTTTGCGAGGGACTTAATTACGAGGATCTTTCAAGAAGTCAAAATAATATTATTATTTTGTCAGAACTGAGATCCACTATCGCAGCAACTAGCCGTCGGTAAGCTGACAGCTGATGTCCTGGTAATTATCATTTTACCTTTGGCATATCCGTGACATAATTTTACACATATTCAGTATTTATTTGTCATAGACAACTATACCATGGCCGTGTTGAGTGGCCTACACTACATTGATGTCACCGCAACGGGATAAATGAAAATCGTGGCTTCTCCGAAGGGATTCCTGTTGCCCGAAATAGCGATTCCATCGGTCGGTGATGATATTCGATTCTAAAGTTTTTGAGAGTTTCTATCAGCAACAACTTCATCTCCTGGACAGCAAATCTTCGACCAGGACATGCCCTGGCCCCCATTCCAAAGGGGCCTGTCAGTGCAAATCTATAAAAGAGTAGGACAGCTTTGCCGAGATACCAACATAACGATCCAATACCAACGCAATTGCTGAGTTTTATGTACCTGCTGATATGCTTATCGGCTGTTAACCATCTCTCTGGCATGAATTCGTCTGGTTCCGGGAAGTATGTGGACTCTCTGTTTTGAGTGGCGTTTGCTGTGTTTATGATCATGGTACCTACGGACATGAAAACTGTTTACTTTGTATAGTTTTGGACATTGACGATAGGATTGTGTCAGATATTGTGAAATAAATGGCAATATATGACGCGTAAAAAGAAGTGGAATCCAAATGACACTAGGAAACACCAACAGCCTAATCGTATAGCTGTTACTGCAATGCATAGCGTTATTACTACATGTTGGGCGCCTCTTGGTCGTATCGATGGGTCGAGAAAAAAAAGTGAATTTTGATCTGCAAACGATACCACCACTCGACTTTAAATTGATTTCTCGATCTTCTGTTAATCATCGATGACATTGATTTTTACGAATGTTTTGTTCGGGCCTTAGGACAGACGCAATACAGAAAAAGGGCGTAAAAATTTTGGTCATGACTCATACCTGCCGGTACATGATATCCTGACAGACTTGTGTCTTGTTGCATCGTACGAACATGGCAGTGTGCCATAGGATAAAGCCGCTGAACCTCTTTCAGAAATGCTCCCGTGTACGGCATGCCTTCCACGTCCTAATAATAGCATAAATTGATCGCGAATAAATAGCTTAGCAGCAATACACCTAATCTTTTCCAATAGCATAGACTGTTTATGTATCGTCGAACCGGCGTCCGGAATCGACGTTAACGCACAATTCATTTCTTAAGTTAATGCAATGACGTCATTCATGGAACGTCTCTCTATCATGGCGAATTATTGACCTTATTATTGCTTGCACTTCAGCTAACAACGATAAATTACTCAGGTCAGTCTATCACTCGCTAGTTTACATTTAACATGCCTAGCCCAAGGTAGAAAATTCAGTTATAGGCCTACATGCATGAAGAGGTCATGTTATAGAGCGTACAAGCGTTTCCTATGTTATTCGCAATAACTTCCCTATATTATTTACATTTAGAGATAATGATCCAGGTATACTCGGAATTCATGGGAGCAGTTAATTTCATTTGGAGACGAGGATATATGGCGGGGAAATTTGAATATCCCTAATATAACGGTTTGCCACAAATAGCTACATAAAAAGCTTTTGATCAAACCTTGCCGTCCAATGGACTTGAATTCAAAAAGAGCATTTCAGCTCTAAGCTTTTCTTGAACCTCCCCATTCAAAGTCGTGCAATACAACACCATCGCCACTGCCTTCGCGGTAGTTTCGATCGATCCGCACAGAACGTCGAAGACAAGCGATATTTTCTCTCTGAATGAAAAAAAAACGTTGCAGCAATTGTACGCTGAACCTGGTCACGGCCAGAACGCATGCGATCAGATGTGGGAGAATTGCCTCGCACAATCAAGTTATTCCTACTTTTCAGCCAATACAGCGCTTTCCATTATATTGCCAAGCGTGGTTCCATTCAATTCACCCGCATCACTCTTCCTTGTAATGATATTCTTCGTGACTTCAAGACAGCGGAGTGCCGCTTTCGATACGTTCTGAATGGAGTTACTTTCGTTTTAGTAACTCGATTGCGAACCTGTTCAGTGTGCACTGGAATGTTACGCACATGTCGCGATTTCAATGTCAGATGAGTGTCATTTAGTAGCATACGTCCAGGATACGTATGCCTAGGGTTACATTTAAAACAAAAATCAATTTAAAACAAGCATGTTTAAAACAAGACCCGTGTTTAAAACATGTTGTTTTACGCCATGACGTCACGAATATGCAATTGTGACGTCACAGCAGTGTTGGGATGACTCGAGTCATGACTTGACTCGAGTCAGACTCGAGCCAACTTTTTCGTACGTCTTGACTTGACTCGAGTCACTTTGGAAAAATGACTTGACTTGACTTGACTCGGAGCTTCAAAAATGGGCATTGACTCGTGACTCGGAGTAAAATTTACGAGTCAATTTCAAGTCATCAAGTAAATGCTGTCGAATAAATCATTGTATCTTGTCTATATTCGGATTGTTCAAGATATACGCCGGCGTTGCTTGTGAGAGCAACCAGTCATTCACTGATTCTACGTTACACTGATCCTCCATTGTTACATCACATATAAATTGACCCTGACCCATGTTTTTAGTAAACCTTGATTGACCGCAAACTAAACGATCACAGCTTACGTTGTCGAAGTAGTAGTGGTAGAAGATTAATCTCAATAGCAATGTGTCCCTGTTTCTTAGACGGCTCCAATGTCACGTTGCGCAGTGCTCCTCTTGTATGATTTGAATCGAACAAATATAGTTCGTGCGTTTATATTCTCACGGATGTGTAGACGGGTAGTGTAGGCTATTGTACCATATCAATTTGTTTCAACTTCTCGAAGCTTCGCATTAGGTCCTATATTTCGAATGAAAATAACTGACTGTATCATGCAGCTGTACAGTTACTCTTGTATTTTATTGGCAGTTCTACGTGTGCGTGAGGGATACAGCGTCTTTTTGCATGAATATTTAACTAGATATTCGTTATTTGATTCAAGATAAATGATCAATTAATCTGTCTTTCAAACAGCTAGCAAAATGTAATGACTTTGAATCATCACCCGTACTTCAAAAATTCAATTTGACTTGAATTGTGACGTGAATCGTGACTTGACTTGACTCGACTTGACTCGAGTCACCTCCAAAAAACGAGTGACTTGACTTGACTCGAGTCACCTTTGAAAATCGATTGACTTGACTTGACTCGAGTCAAGATCTGCAATGACTCGAGATGACTCGTGACTCGAAGGTAGTGACTTGATCCCAACACTGCGTCACAGTGGATCAGCCTTGACAGTGATCAGCCTTTTGAGGGTTCCAACCATCTCATATCGTATACGTCGGCAATACCGAGTGGTAATTGTCCGTATAGGCTCATACAACATGTGCTTTGGATAGTATTTACACAATTATGGCATCATTTTACAACTTGAAAAAACACAATATTTTAAAGGCCTTTGTTTAAAACACCGTTTAAAACATTTGTTTAAATGCAACCCTACATATGCCAGGCTATGCTGAAACTGCGTTCCTTACAAGTGAAAATTCATAAACTATGGGCCTACGTGAGATATACACTTATACACTACAGCTGTACAGTGAGCCAATGATGAGAGCATATGATAAATCGACTTTTTTCCAGGATTAGGCCTACTTATATGTTCGGTCTATCTATAGTTCCATCTTGTGCAATGGAACTTTCGATGCGACGTAGAAATTCTGATGAAACTGTTGCTGCAAAGGTATACAGTTACGCAAGCGGAGCTACAAAGTACGCATTAGTGGCCTACTGATACTAAACGAACTATAATAGCGATCGGAGTGTGGCGCACATCCAAGTTCTGAGCAATCGGATATGCATGGGAAAAGAAGAAGTGCAACAAATAGGGATTGTAAAAGCTGCAGATAATAAACAAGTCATCTCATGATTCGAAACTAGCCGGATCTAGAAATTTTTGGCTTGGTTGATTTCGGTCTATATTTCTTCCTATACATGCGGCTCTGATATTTCCGGTTAGTAATAGCACTAAGCTTTATTATTTTTTCAGTAAATAAGGCATCATAATTATAGCGGTCACCGGTCAAAGACCGTTGGTCATTCCAATTGCTAATACGCTAAAAATAGAGGATACGCCTTCGCTGCTAGATGAAATTGCATAGCAGCAGGCGAGTGTTATTGCTCTTTTGGTAGGAGTAATCGTTTATCTACGCGACTGGGTATCGTATTTATCGCATACAATTATACATGATATCACAAACCTTGTGGCTACGAATGTCCCAAAGCCCCAAACCAAAAATTGTCGATGTGATGTAGTCCATCACTGTTTTAGTTCCGTGGAAGAGGTCCGAAAAATCATTTTCGATTTCCTCTTCCGTCAAAAGTCCTGGAAACAAGCACCTGCGGTGAAGACAGTTCGTCTATATATACACTCCGTACGTCTCTTTCCATACCGAATCTGGTGTTCAGCAAAAAAACGCCTGCCATTTCGAGGGCCCACGCATCCAAAATTGAGCAGAAGTTTGGCACCTGTGAGTAAATTTCGTGGTTTGGTTAACGTTATAATGTTTCGGCGACTCGCTAAAAGGCAAGTGGTCACGTCTGACGCAATACAAAGCCACTGATTCTTCACAAACTACCTCATTTGCTATGGGTAGGCTACTCAGTAAAGGTAGTTGAGCACCGACTTTACCAAGACTGCGCGATTGTATATTGTCAATTACGTCACAATTTATCTATGTCTTCACTTCATAGCTGGACTATTGCAAATATTCCAATATACTTGATGGTTGCAATCGGTCATGGACAATGGACATGGACCAGAACAGAATTCAGTATACTTGTTTGTAGTAAATTACACACCTTCGTGGTTCGGAAGACTGTTTGTTTCACTTTCATTTTATCTCGCGAAAGGGTTCCAAGTAGGCTTACCATATTTTGGAAATCAAAAAAGAGGACACTTTTTCAGAAATTTGCAAGTTGCAGAACCGGAGTGAAATTCTCAAAATTCGGTTAATTTCTCCCCACTTTGTGATCGGTTGACTAAAAAAAAAAAAAAAAAAAGGTCATCTTCTCCGCTCAGAACTCAAAATAACGTTTTTTACTCCGCATCGCCAAGTGCAGGGGTCGGCAACCTTTTGCTTGTCACGGGCCAAATTTCGAGTGTACAAGTTTTTGGCGGGCCGGAATTTTTCCTAATACTATATTTTACGCTGACGTCGGTATATTATCCTACATTGCTGCAATCTCAATCATACCAATGACAAAACGCATGTATTTACACTTCAACAACGCAGAATAAATGTAACAATTGATGCAGCTTGCTTAGTGAAAGGTTTGATGAAGCAAGTGAGACGAAGCAAAAATCAGACCATATTCTAAATGGGCGCCCGAAATACGTGATATTAGCTTTGCTCTTCGTGAATTTCATTGTTCAAAACTATTGTTCCCATGCGTGCGTGCTACCAAAAATCGATGCAATTTCTTTTGTATTTTTGGTCATGCTGCCATAAACACCAATTTCAAGAACGTACTCTTTGTCAAAGTCATGCAGCCATATGCTCTTTGTGCGAAATTTGTCATTCAATTCAACTGCATCGCATTTGAAAAAGGCCCATTTGAAATTTTCAGGCAATGGTATTGGCGTCCACATTAAACGGAGTACTAAATAGTAATAATTCATTTTGTAGAATGTCGGAAAAGCGGATGAATATTCAGTAATTAAATTCCATTTCACAGTTACAAATGTAGCGTTAGTACTCGGTTTTCTCTCCGAAAGTGAGCATTGACTTATTTGCACTGTTGACATTCTCAGAGTCGTGGATTTTTTTCGAATGCGCCTCAGCATCTCATGTATTCAGTTCCCCCCCCCCCCCGAAGTTGAAAATTCAATTTGTTCAGGTGTGACGTTAAATGTACCAGCACAGCACGATTAGCTACCCATTTTCGATTACGAGATTATAAGTCGGCGATATTTGTATTTTCTAGGAGAATGATATTTTAGTTCAGTTTATACAGTCGTGCAAGCTGCTCGACTTAATGCGCGAACATGGCAGATTTACAGGACATCGCCATATTGATTCTCTGCTTATAGTAATATCTGGCGTAACTGTTGGTGATTCAGTTTGTGAGACAAAATCATATCAACAGTTTTCATCATTGTGGCCGAAACACTATTCAGGTTTGTTGTCTTGGTGCACAATGCCATCTGGTGAATTAAACTATAGATAACCAACCCTACAGAGGCTATTTATCTATTATTAAACAGCGTGAGTTTGAGATTTTGTCATTGCGTCTGAGATGTTCCAAGTGTTTTTGAAGCAGGGGAAGGACACCTTTATTGTCACACCCCATCAGAATGGTAAACCCTTTACAAAGTATGGTAGCCTACTCCTTCGGTTGCGAGATACACCCGATTGATAAGCACTGATCTAGTCTACTCTACAGACAATCTCCATCTCCTACTTTAACCGTCTTCGTTTTATGACGCAACAATATACTAATATACGATGTAGGCTACTTATATCGTAGCAATGCCACATTCTTTCCAAACATTGCTGAACTGCAGATTGAAACTCATTATGAAACGGCGGGAAGAATTCTTGTGATAAGACTGATTACTAATTATTATGTCGCGGGCCGGACGATTTCGCTTGGCGGGCCGGATCCGGCCCGCGGGCCGTAGGTTGCCGACCCTTGGCCAAGTGGATGACTAAAAAAAAAAAAAAAAAAAAAAAAGGTCATCTTTTCCGCTCAGATCTCAAAATAACGTTTTTTACCCCGCATCGCCAAGTGGATGACTAAAAAAAAAAAAAAAAAAAAAAAAAGGTCATCTTTTCGCTCAGAGCTAAAATCACCGTTTTTCACCCGTCGGAGCTTCACGTCTGTGCTAATATGTGGCATATCACTCGCAATTTGCTCTAAATCTGCTCTAAATCCTTAAAAAGAGGACAAAATCTCAAAAAAGAGGACAAAAGGGCGTCCTCCGAGGACACTTTCAAAAAAGTCAAAAAAGAGGACAAATCCTCTTAAAAGAGGACGTATGGTAAGCCTAGTTCCAAGTCACCGTAACAATCGTGCGCGGTTAGATCATATCCTTTAAGAGTGCGTGAGAATGATACTAATCACATAATTTAGCTCACGTGGCAATATCAGATGGACCCTGTCGTCTTTATTTGAGAAATAATAAATAAATATACATTAGGACTTTGAAAATCGTGACGCCCTCACAATTGTGTTCTACAATAGAAACGCAACGTACTGATTGCTATAGAACCATTTTCAGGCCCTTGCAAGTAATAAACATATACTTGGATAGAGCATTACCCACAATAATATGTTGCATTTGGTAAAAGCTAAACTATATCTTGAAACTTTCTTGCCAACATCAAATTTGTTCTCAGCCTCACATTACAGGTTTTTCGTTGGTATATTACATAGTTGATCTCGAAAAGCATAAACTTGCTGGAACCTTATGGCCCGAATATACAGCTTCACCAGAACACCTACTTCGCCTGTCGCGTCGTGGTGTCGTCGAATGCACGTGACCAAATCCTTGCAAACATCCTGCTGCAGGGCAGTGAATTTCCATACCATTTTCGGCTTGAGCAAAGCGTAATTGATTTCTTGTCTCATCTGGTATCAAATAGAATTTGTAAATAAGGGGAAAATTATACAGGGCATGGATTAAATTGAATATCTTCTGAATATCGCCTCTATCGTCCGGCACCCCGGTGGTAGAGATTTAAATCAACTATCTTCCTTCCATCTCGACAACCACATATATATTCAGACACTCCGTGATTGTATTTGTACAATGTACACACAGCAAGCGGGCTCAAACCGCGCGCATTTCAAATCAATATAATTCAATAATTTCTTTCATGGGTCACAAAGTCATAATATAAGTAATCGAAATAGAATGTTCAATTTCTTGCGTATAGACTGATATCAGACGGAAGTCGTCTCGATTGCAAAATTGCATTGCACTGGCGGGATGTAAATAGCGTAAGTACCCTTAGATCTGTATGCTAATTCCACTCAACGCGGCAGCACCATAATGCGACTGCAAAGTGTACAATAGACACTAGACAGTTACAATACTTTCGCTTTGCTACGGTGTAATATATCTATCAGTTGTGTACGTATTCAACACGCTTCCGTCGCTGACATACAATATTGTATAATTTGCATTCATATGCGAAAGCACGTTCTCGTTTTTATAGGTAAATGTATTCTGCAAGCTTTGACAATACGTAGTATACGTGTGAGTGAGGCAGCAAAGTTTTGTAAAGTCGTTTTCGAATGTTCGAATGAAATGACACGCGCAGGCTGCTCATAAGATAGGATTACAAGCAATCAATAACCACCGAAAATGCATCCCCATCAGTATCATTTTTATTGTCATTTCTATCAATTTCTATCAACAAGAATTGTAACGCAGTGATAGGTAAGAAAGGAGTCGAAACGACCTGGCGAAGTCAATCAATCAAGCTCACGGATATCGATCTTATTCAGTCAATCCGATCCGAGTGTTTCGAACCGGATATGATCACTGAGCTATATAAACATATGATACTTTCGAGGTCACCTTGGCAACGAGTTATCAACTCACCCGATACCAATCGCGTCCTTCCATGTTGACAACACTCTCTGGCAGGTCCATCCAGTTCTTTAGTTTGGTTATACCGGGAATTCGTAGCCTAGTAGGCGTCTTGCATTCAGTTCGAAAGAGCTTTTCGGTGTCCGCTGGTGATCTAAAATACACCGTATCTACAAACAACAAAGTTCGGTCGAATTAGCAGCATTCTTTCTGAAGTGAATACTGAATGTATTGTTACATGTGGAAAATATCCTTTCTTTGAATATATCTCCAAACTCTTCGTGACGTTTGTGCCACAATTTGTGGATGTGCCCCAGCCGAAATGTGGTCCACGGGGCGTAGTCCGGGAGAGCGCCGATCACAGGATAGCCAGGTACTTCCGGTATATCGTCAAATGATAAGAGACTTTTGGTATGAGACGCCGAGCATGACGGTGACATTGTAGTAGCATGACTGCAAGCTACAATATTTGTTATATCGGATTAACATCAGTTGATGATGCGTCATTAAAATATAAAACGGCAACAGCATATATCGCTCTCTTATTAGTTACATTGCTGTAATTGAGCTATATAGTCAGGATTGCCATCGACGTGTATCCAATAGTTAGGACTGCCGAAAAATCTAGGCAATCTGATTCCAAGTATCCTAAACGCAAGATTCGGGACGTTGATGATGGACGACTAAAACAGTCATCCCTTTCAACCAGTATGGTGGCTTTTGGGGTGGGCGAGGTGGGCAATCGCCCAGAGCCCCCCCCCCTGGTCGAAGGGCTCCCCCTCTTTGGTTTACCGCTTTTTTTTCAAGTTTTATAGCGAATAGACATGGAGATCCGTGTACCAATCAAGAAGATGATTCCGTACAGATGGGTCAATTACCAAATCTCTGCATTTGTTAGAAAAGTCCCATATCACAATAATCATCAAGTCTCTGCATGCGGCAGAGGTATACTTAGTTTTGATGTAGTCTATCCTTGCAACCATGAAATAATAGATATGACCATGACCAAATCCCGCGCCTGGCTCAAAGCTTGACATGGTGCAGTGCTTGCTTATTTAATGATGTCAGCCCATAGCTTTCCAGTATCGCTATTCTATTTAGGCCTGCTTCAAAGCCGCGTCATATAGTGTCAAATATACACAACACGTAATTCCTTTCCACATTGCGCACCGATATTAGGTTGGTCATAATAGATGCGAATGAGGGGTCTGCGATCTAATACTTATAGCCCCCCGGAAGTCTTGCCCATTGCCCCCCAATCGTAAGGCCACCACTGCTTTCAACCATCCCTAATCAGAGTAATCACTGTCACGTTGAGATCAAATTGGGGTGAAGGGTCGCTATTTGGATCGTCCTCACAGCTTGTGAGCCATGATAGGCATTGAGAATATCAAAAAATGAATAAATATGTAAATATGAAAATATGCAATCATCTTGTAACTAAGGACAATAGAGTTATGTAACGCATTACCTTTCAAATGTGTTTCAAAACACACTGCCCTCCCCATTTCCGTTTAAAATATGGACAAATCTTATAAATATGGACGGTAGCAAAGTTAGGGGTACTCGCAATTTATCGATAAACTTTTTAGATGTATAGCGAAGATAGTGCTTGTAGATAGCGAACCGTTACTGGCAGATCGCGGGACGTTGGACTATAATACGCGTTCCATCATTCGTGCCTCGCATTGTCCAGGTTCGCGACAGATGTAGCATCGACTAAATACGGGCGACCATTTCATTTGAGCATAGCGGTGTCAAATTCGTTGATTACATCACAGTGTATCTGTGATTTTCCTTCATGGTTGTCATTGTGCCGTTATCTTATGGCGAACAGTCAGGTCAATAAATTATGGTGTAATTAACGTACCGGTAGTTCTGAAAGCAATGTTCTACTGTAGTTTAATATACCGCCAATTCCCTATAGTCCTATACGAAATGTACCTCTATCATAAAGTGAATGCTGTTACAGATTTTTTTTGAACAGTGTTAAACGTAACCGTGGATTGATGAATATACTCTATACACAGATGCTTTGTCTACAATCGCGAACTGCGACATCATGACTTTATACCAAGAATATCTATAACTCCGCGCAAGTCCCATACCGGGGTTCTAGATAACCATGTACTATTATACTAAATTGAGTTCGTTTGTTCATTTTGTAATAAAATCACGGACGATGCTAGATCTATCGCAACCACCTGACAATATTTCGACAATGTATCGATAACAATAAGCTTACGGCATATCATCAGTTTCGCCATACCTTTTGCACGTGTCCAATGTTTCTGACATGAGCGAATATTTATCCTCGTGTGTCTGCTAATAAAAGACCTGCACTTTGCCAATTCCATTCTCTCAATACTAAGTAGTCGAGGGCCACTGTCGAATATACTTTCAACATGCGGCACGGCGTGAAATATATAGGCTTACATAGTTTTACATTCTCTCATGTATAGGCTAATACAGTTTACATACGGCACGTGCGTCTATATGTAACAACTATTCTAATATTAATCTGGTTATATTAATTTGAATGCAGTTTTACCATTGTGACTATGGTATATGTGGACGCGCGAGATTGAGAAACCATTTATAATTCAACGTCATCAAATTTACGCACGACGGGACTTGCATTTTGAATTTTGCAATATTGTGGACACGTATAAAGATGTCAGCTTGTGATGTTGTTCAGCAGTACCATGGGTGACCGTTCGAGTGAAAAGTCACTTATTTCCAGTGTTGTGACTTGTGAATACCGTAGCTGGTTGTACTACATTGAAACGTATATCATGTTCTATCACATTTTTAATTGTCCATGTAAATATACAGTTTAATAGTGCCGTTTGATCAAGTCGTATTACGACTGATTTTCCAACCACTATGGGTGCACATATGCATCGCGTGACAATTCAATCTGGCATTAGACCGCTAATGGTACGATGACAGCCAATCATACAAGCAGTAATACCCTATTTATTATAAGCTGTTTTCAATAGACGCACGGCCTATTTGTGCGTGCGTGCGTGTATGAATACTGAATAGCTTACATCACGACATATGCATGACACTAAGCGATGGTTGAAGATGAACTTAGCGATTATAATCGCTAATAATATATTAGAATAATAATGAAATAAGTAATAATTGGTATTATGCACGTACTTAAATAGCGATTCGAACTCAACAGTTTCGGGAAAAAACGGAACTTCCAAAAACGATTTCTAAATGGTCCGAAATTATTTTTGAACTGCTGACAACACAAAGACAGCCAGTGGGCAGAGGCTGACACCGTACAGTCTGAAAAAAATTCGATTGTGCTCCAACAACTACATCTATACTGTGGCATCATAATCGCGATGATGCAGACGCATTCATAATTTATTTTCTTTGAGTCCGTAGCGTCTAGCATCTCTGACCCGTGACCCCTATAGCAGGATTATGTCTAAGTGCCGATTCTATATCCAATATTAATTAACTTATTTGAAACTATGCAATTGGTGTCATATATGCTGTTGTGTTCGAATGAATAATACGGTGACTCTTTCCAAGGTGAAGCGTGAAGCCTATAGCCCAGGAGTCTGGAACCTTTTTCGTCCGAAGAGCCATATTGGCCCAATTTTTTACATTTTAACTCCGAATGAGCCATACATGTCAATCAAATGTTACGTCACAATGGAAAATTCGTGACATCATGGTAGCACTTATACAAACTCACTACATGGGATTCGTCGTGTGCGCCTCATTTGCTCTGTAAAAACTCGAACTAATCCGTATCGTTGCAAGTGAAGGCTAACAGCCCGATGATGGAACGGCAAAGAGTCATTACGTTTGCACTAGGTCACGAGGTCGAGGCGCCATGTGACAGATATAGCCCGTCCGTTCGTCTGCGATAGTATACGACAAGTCCGTTGTCTACGGATGTCAGCTTACAGTTTATACTTAACTGGCACTTCCGCAGTAGCTGACACGAACGTCCTGTGTAGGGATGGTGTGAACGTGAGGTTCACGTTCGCGTTCTGTGTGTGAACCTCGGAAATTTTGAGGTTCGCGTTCACAACAGAACCTTGGTAGGTTCTGCAGTGTGAACCTTTTTCATATATTACAATTTTCACGTCAAACATCTTTGGTTCAAATTTATTGCATTTCAACTGCGGGCCACTTTATATGTATGGTGCTGGCAGCATAAACAATCAACACTAAGCGAGCATGCACCTTGACAATCTCAAAAGTTTTCTCGAAATATCCAGCTTTCCGTTTGTGAATATTTATTAATGACTCTCTGCTGCGTGAGCTTGTGACCTGCAATCACACAGCACCAAGAGCGAAATACACTACATGTAGTCAGCGAATGTGATATCGTTTTTATGATGTAAAAATCTAGCAGGCGTACGGGGTCAATCTTGACTTCATAAGTTTACTTATCATAAAAGTCAAATTCGTGCGATTGGGGTGTTGGCTACACCTGTATAGCTTGTTAATGGGGCAATATCGGTAACAAGTATAATAACCCGTTTGCAGTCTGCTCAATATCCATGTAGCAATACCCAGACGCCGAATACACTGTCCGGTCTGGGCTAGACAGTTAGGGCGTAAGCTTATATTCCCTGGCAAGTCCTCGTCGAAATTGTTGGCAAAGCGACGGAAGATAATGATTTTATGGGATCATTTGATTGTCTCAGATGATACATTTAGCGACGTTTAAAACGTCAATATGTACTTCAGCATGGTGGAATTTATGTGGCCCGATTCCTCGCTAGGTATCGTGTACTAGTACATTAATATAGGCTATCACTTCATCGAAATATAGGGTTGAAAGTATCAATATGACGTCACGTGACCTCATGAGGTTCACGTTCGCGTTCACACAGAACCTTTCAAAAAGGTTCGCGTTCACACGAACCTGAACCTTTCAGAGGTTCACACCATCCCTAGACTCCTGTGTTCTGTGTAGTTCTTGACTGGCAGTTGAATAGAGACGACAACAATTGCCTTTTCCAGATATATTGTACAGTAATTCGGATAGTTTTAGCAGTAAGTTTCAGCGTACATGAGTCTCGGATATCTCAGTCAATTACTCGATATGCGCTAGGTAATATAGCAGCGATAAGTCACGTGATATAGCAATATACCATAACAGATTGGAGATAGATGGAGCCAGAGCTCCTACACTGGTAACCTTATTCGAGCATGCGAAACTTGAGCTGCGAGAACGCAGAACGGGTGATAAAAATAGCTTCTGGCAAGCTTCGCCACCCCCACCCCCCACCCCCACCAGACCCCCTATGAGGTTGTACCTTTTTGGCCGCTACTTATCAGAGACATCTGTTGTATTGTTTAGAGCAGTGGTTCTCAAACCGGGGTACGCGGCACCTTGGGGGCGTGAAAGAATCTGACGGGGGGCGCAAAGCCGCAGTTAACTGAAAATTTGAAAATACCTCAACCTCATGCTATTCCCGCTGTCTATCGTCCGAATTTCCTATTTTAGAATTCTCTGATCGATAGCCATAACCTTCAATGCCATCAAACTGTCCGTTGGGATTGCTAGCATTCTGATTTCTCTCTTTAACATTTTGTGATATCACGATAAGTGTGGGGGGGGGGGGCGAAAATTTTCACCATCAAAAAGGGGGGCGTGTGTGAAAAAATTGAGAACCACTGGTTTAGAGAGGCAGCCTATATCGCATAGACGTGCCAAGAGCGAAAAATTTCTATAATTCATGATTGAAACGGTCAACAAGGTCGCAATCGCATATATATGGCTATCAATTTTTTTTTTAAATCTTCTCAATCAATAATCATCAGATTATATTTTCATCTGCCCAACACACACGCATAATGTACGTTGTACAATGCGATATACAAGACACGCAATGCCATGCAATGAACAGATAGGGGGATGCCGAACGACCAACCAGTTGGGGTCTCTTAACTTGTATTCACCTCGACCTAGTGCCCGATGTCACAGTCTTCTTCGATGTCATTCTTTCTTCGTCGGTCCTTTTTCGAAGCTATTTCTTGCTCTTTCTCTTTCTTTATCGGGTATTTTTTGCTGGGCTTTTTTGGATGCGCCGACGCTCACCACTACGGTATCTCCCCTCTCTGCTCACTTAATCAGATTTACCGGTTAAGCTGGGTGAGATGTTTTGGAAAATATAGGGGCCGTAAATAAAAATTAAACAGCTTCGGGCGAACCCGTTGGTATAATGACTTCGTTAGATGATATTATTTTGTGACCTCCTGTCTGCTATGTCAAAAGATATTGAAATCGCCGAAACGTACTAAACCAAAAGACGCACACGATTTCAAATTGGTAGGCTACATTTCTTCACTGACAAAAAATTTTTTCCCTGTAGCATGACATTTGTCTTGTAGGGTTCAGATTGCCAGGACAGGAACATTCGGCGCCAACCATTTAGCGCATATATGGACAATTAAATATGTATGAGGCAGTCCTTTGCGACCAAGGTTTGCTCGCTGTCGATCGTTCTGGCACACTTCTCTTGGCCTAAAACTTCTTATGTCTTGGTGCGTCGTGGCGCGGTAATGGCCGATGCTGAAATGTCCATTTCTATATATCATGCGAATTTTATCTTGGGTAAGGGTACCCAATGATCAAGATATTTGGCAACAATAAATCCAGCGCAGTGCGAAAAAAATTTGAAAAAGTTGCATCAATTTTCCAAAAAAAATGCCATGTTAATTCGCGAAATAATTTTGGGCCTCCTCCGAACTCGACCCCACCATCCAAATGGGGGGTTTGCGTGCGACAGTTACGGTCCCGATTAGACGCTATAGCAGTGGTTCCCAAACTGGGGTCCGCAAGACAAATTTTTAGGATCGCGAAGCAGCTCCAAAATATTCAACATGATCCAGAATTTTTTAGAAATTTGGATTTCTCCAATATAAAAATATTCAGGCAACTTCGAGGTGGTCCAAAATTAGAGTAAAAATATAGCATTTTGGTGCAAAGTTATTCAAACTGGATTTTTAGTCATGCTTCGCGTGATTTATTGAGACAAATATTTTTGATTTTATTGTTGGATATGTAGGATATACGCTTGTGCAATTATTTGCCTCAAAATTTATAGACGATATTATTTGTTCTACCATTAAATCTGATAGTGAGAGGATAAAAAAAGTCCATGATATGCCGCGTGGGATATAACGTAGTGGTAACGATATGCGCCTACCGCCCAGACTGCCCGGGTTCGATTCCGCGTCGGAGGGCACTTCCTCGACATTGCTGTTCATACGGCGACAAAAAAGAGTGCACCCACGATGATTAGAAAGAGCAAGAAAGCGCCGCGGAATAGAGACTAACGTCGGAAAATGGAACTGTCATATCGGACACTTGGCCGAGGTGAATGCCAGTTTATTGAACCGCAACTGGTCGTTCGGCATCCTCATTCATCAGTACATCGCATTGTGTCTTATCGCTTTGCACATTTTGTGTGACTTGTTCGAATGAAAATAATATTCTGTGACGATTATTGATTATCATTATAATAATCTCGCCAAAATTAAATGATTACCTCTAAATAAATGACGCCCTGCAAATTAAGCGACTCCAAATAACTGCACACTGAATTTTCAAAACACTACGTTTGGGCTATTCTAAATTTTTTGATATAGCAGCCAGGAGGTCACGTCACGTCACCAGGGCATCGTATGGTATGGTTTGGAATGGGAATTTTCCATACTCCATACCCGCCCAATCGTTCCATACCATACTTGTCAATTTTTCATACCACAGCAACCTTCTTCCATACCATATTTGATACTTTTTCCATACTTTCGCAACTTGCCCAACCTCTCAAGTGATATTGTATTTTTGATATGTGGAACTGTTGCGGGGCTTTTATTCTGATAATTTTGGATGAAATTATCCATTTAAACAGCCCTGATGCACCAATGATATCCCCAGTTTCTTTATATCATATGTCGTCAGCAATGTATGGTGCCTAATCATCGAAGACGGAACGTATAATATATATAGGCATACACACGGATTATTTGGAAATCACAAAAGAATCTCATGACATGTAAATCTACTGTGGTAACGGACTGCCAGCAGTAACATCATCTACAAAATTTCATAAGACCAAGGTATTGTGAAATCAGAAGATTGGTTCCCAACCCTTTCTTCTTTATTCCGCACAACCTAAAATATATATTTCCACCATTTAACATTGCTCCCTCCTATAAAATTTGGTGAGACTTGAGTTTTGTTTTGTAAAGACTTGTTGCTATTGGTGAAAGTTATAAGACTCCCAGAATTGAACAGCACGCAATAAAATGAATGACAGTGAACTGGTAACCGTAAACGCAATGTTGCGCCTCCGTCAAATGTATGTGTAAACCGACAGAAAAATAGGAAGGGTTTGAAATATTTCCAAATGTAGCGAGGTGGCACCAATTTACATGTGTAAATTAGGGTTACCATACGTCCTCTTTTAAGAGGATTTGTCCTCTTTTTTGAATTTTTTGAAAGTGTCCTCGGAGGAAGCCCTTTTGTCCTCTTTTTTGAGATTTAGTCCTCTTTTTTGAAAATTTAGGTCATATTTAGAGCAAAATGCGAGTGATATGTCGTAAATTAGCACAGCAGTGACGCCCAAACGGAATTCACCGAATTTTGAGAATTCTTCTCCGGTTTTGCAAGTCTCAAATTTCTGAAAAAGTGTCCTCTTTTTTGATTTCCAAAATATGGTAAGCCTATTGTAAATGCCAAACAATGCATGGGCCAGATAAACTTCCTGCTGTTATATATAATAGGCTTACCATACTTTGGAAATCAAAAAAGAGGACACTTTTTCAGAAATTTGCAACTTGCAAAACCGGAGTGAAATTCTCAAAAACCGGTTAATTTTCCCCACTTTGTGATCGGTTGACTAAAAAAAAAAAAAAAAAAAAAAGTCATCTTTTCCACTCAGAGCTCTAAATAACGGTCATCTTTTCGCCCAGAGCTAAAATCACCGTTTTTCACTCCGAAATACCCGTCGGAGCTTCACTTCTGTGCTGATAAGCGGCATATCACTCGCAATTTGCTCTAAATCTGCTCTAAATCTCAAAAAAGAGGACAAAAGGGCGTCCTCCGAGGACACTTTCAAAAAAGTCAAAAAAGAGGACAAATCCTCTTAAAAGAGGACGTATGGTAAGCCTAATACATAAGCCGCCATAAGCTACACTTTCGCACGCTACATAACTCGAAAAGAAATATGTCATTTCATCTGTAACGAGTCCCGCTATGCTGTCAATTAGCGAGTCCGCGATCTCCCTGAATACATATTGTAGCGGTCGCTGCAACGACTTGTTGCAAGACACGCTGGTATAGTGCTTGATTGGAGTCGACGCTACAGCTACAGTTCCCGTTGTACGCACTAGTCGACTGACTAATGACCGCTCTGAGTACTCTTGCAATCCTGATCACACACGCAGATCCAAGGAGAGAGAGGGAGAGAGAGTCTTTATTTTCATCGAACCAAAATACATAACAAGCGGCAGTGATGGTGGTACAGAAAATATGCGTGCACAGTATTCGGTATTAGATAGGAATGATCGATAAGACCGTGAAGGTCATCTAGTCTGATCACACCAGCATCAAACAAGTACACTTGACTCTGAACAGTCTGGCTGTAAAAAGATGTTTAGTTAAGAAAGGAAAACAGAAAAAAAATTAAACAATGGTAGCAAATGATCAATGAAGCAATGTCAGGGCGAGGTAGGGAGCTTTCTTTAATAGCACAGAGCAGCCAAATAGTAGTAATTAGTGGTCAGAAACTTGTAGATTTACCAGGATCAAATCATACTGCAACATATTAACGAATATAGAAAGAACAAAGTTAGATGTATCTAAATGTCTGTATACGACTCTGTGACTTAAGCGCGAGCACGCCCGCTACGGCGCTACACTGGCGATCTCTCAAAGCAGGTGCTTCGCTGACTACTTTATCGATATAAGATTAAGGTCGTGGGAAATGAGGTTAGGTGCAGGGTTGCGCGGGAAGATTACTGGCACCCTGCTGGGACAGATCTTACACATATTCACATACATATGAACGCTTATTATAACGAATCAGGTGATTTCAATAACACCATTTCGTCTGCGACTGAATAACAACGTATATGCGGGAGATTGCGTGCCGCTGTCCAGTCGATCTTCGCTAATTGGAGGCACTGATAATACGACGAATTGCTGAATTGCAAATAAACTAATGGGCCAAAATATTAGAGATACGATCAGCATTTCATACAGACGTTTAATAAACGAGGTTAATAATGTGAGTTTTTGTACGAATGAGTCTATACCCGACCAGAAACCCCTAAATTACCGACCGGTTCGAAACTATTTCATTAGAATACATCTTAGAATATAAATTTACATCACTACAATCATTTTGGTACAGCGGATCAAATGTCCATTTTCCCCACCAATCGGTGGGCCACACATTAGATTCCTTAGCCAAGATCAGGGTGGTGTCTATTCTTTTATCAGAGATAACCAAATTTCATGAAGTTTATTGCGTTTTGGAGGCCGGCATATCGTAACGTCGCTCCAGGTTACATATATGTTTGAATTACAATGATGGTTATATCAAATAGATATTGCGTGATGATCATCCTACCAAAGCAGAGAAAGTTATTTCAAAGTTCAACAAATAAAAATATTCACGTAACTTTTACATTATCAGAATGTACGATCTTAAAAATCCCTTGGTAGTTTACGAAGTGGAAGTTACGATATGCAAAATGCAAGTTGTAACGCGACAGCGGTCGAATATCACTCGTTTTTATGATATTTAGAATTGATTCGATTTGAATATTCATTATTAATATTATTTTCCTATATTACTATTTTCCCAGTTTCCTACATATGCGCGTAGCGCTACTTTGTTATCTTCAAATAGATGTCGACCGGGGTGGGTGAGTGATAAATCGCAATTTCAGATATGAACATATAGACAGTGGGCGATTTTCTGAGGTATGCAATCAATTTGACAAATCGAAAGGAGGTTGATTGTCATTATTCTGGCAAAACTGCCAAAGTATGGAGAAAGTATGGCAAGAACATTCCATACCATACTTACAAAATTTCCATACCATACCATACTTGCTCTCTTCCATATTCCATACCGAAATATTGTTCCATACCATACTTCCATACCATACCATGATACCATACCATACCATGCCCTGCACGTCACATCATGTAACGAAGTCATACCAACGGGTCCGACCGCCCGAAGCTGTTTAATTATTATTTACGGGCCCTACAGTTTCCGGTAAATCTGATAACGTGAGCAGAGAGGACAAGAAATTGATATCAATATATATGCAATTCCCGATCTTATTGGCCGCTTTTATCATGAATAGGGCTATGCACAATGATTCGAGTACTGAAATTGTACGCTTCTCGCCACTGATTGGAAATTGATCAACGAGAATTATAGTTTCGATACACATTTTCGCTGTAGAAGCCTTGGAACCTTGATTGGCTGTATCGTAGCATACGAAACATATGGTACAAAGCTACGAAGGTTACTGGACGTAGCATATTTCCGAAGTCATGATTATCCCACAACATCATCACCAAGTGAAATGAAATCGGTATGGTCGAAAAAATACCAAAGTATCATTTATGAGACGGATAACAGGCATTAGATTATTTGTGGTGGCATAAGATTTGGATATTTGAACTTATTGACGTATTATATCATGTTATGACGTCATAATGGGTGATACTCGATTACTCGACTCGACTCAAAGCATAATACGTGACTCAGAATCGAATCACTCAGCTCAGGTACTCGATATTGCCCAGCTCTAATCATGAATTATCGAAAATTTTCGCTTTCGCGCGTCCAGGCGGGAATATCTGACTCACTAAACGGCCCCCAATGTCGATGACAAGTAGCGGCAAAGATCGGATTGCCAAAGGGGGGTCTGGGGGGCGAAGCCCTCCATAAGTTTGGTTTATCACCGTATGGGGGGGGCCCAAGACTAACGTTTTGGGGGGAGAGCCAGACGAAGTGCTGTTAGGGCCCTGGTGGCATGTGGCGGAGGGCGAGGTCGATGTTAGGTCGTGGTCCGGTAATCCTGAAGACTGGCTAGTATTCATTTAGAAGAAATTGCTTGTATTTCGACTTGAATGCGGACATGCTAGACAATTGTCGAATAGCCGGCGAGATGCTGTTCCACAGTTGGGGTCCGGCATACTTGATAGAGCAATGCGTTTTCTTGTATTCAGTCCTGATCAAATGGTAGTTGCTAGTTGTTCTTCGTTGACGTGCGTGTGTTGTACTTGTGCGCTTTTGTCCCCGAGGTGAAGTAGTCGTTGAAATTCGGCTCGTTCGTGAGGTTTCGCCGCTCAGAGGTTAGGTTGATCACCCTATGAAGGCCAAGACCAGCGTTTTGGTGGTTGAATGTGAACTTGAACCGGTTGGTTGTGATTGATGATGTTGCCTAAAACGCAACTAAACTATAAACACAGCCAATAAACTGGTAGCAAAAAAATCAGCTAATCGCGCGTTAAATTGACAACGGAAATCCAAAGCATTGCCCGGTGTTGACGATTTGATAACGGTCCGCGAGTCATTTAAAAAAGCCATTAAGGGGCCCGTTTCTTGAATTTTCGTGAAAAGTTTGCTAACCATTATCGGCTATATAGCAAAGAATAATTACAGTCAAGTTAATGGTCTTTAACAGGACTTCGCGAGCTGCGCCTTGTAGACGTTCATAGTAGCCTACCATGTATAAATAATTTAATATATACCTATAATAAAAATAAATATACCATTAAATAAAGTTTCCAATATTACATTTAAGTTGCACACATGTGTCGCAATTAAATTTCGGAGTAATTGTTATTTTTTAAAGTTCACCGGTCCCCAACATGTATTTTGTGGATATACCGTTCCGCAAGGTCAAAAAGATTGAGAATCACTGATTTAAAGCATTGTTTTGTAATGTCTCTTAGTAATGTACTCAGCGATAAAATGAGAGACGACTTGTCGTAGTATTTCAATCAAACATTCACCATGGCCTGGAACAGCGATTCTCAACCTTTTTGACCGCGCCGTCTGTATCATTCGTGAAATACTTTAATTTTGTATTGTTATGCTACTGCTGTAATTGACTGTTGTTGAATAAATTATCTGTCTCCTTATCTTTATTGGACGGCAAACGCATTAATCCCACTGAGCACGCCATCTCGTTTTGTCGCTTGCAGTTTATGTATTCCCTGCTTGGCCTAGGTGGGTGTCTGATTTCAAAGACTACTCCACGTCGTTTCAACACTTTCCTATCTTTCCATTTTATTGCAGTTCTGTGGTGCTTTGTAATGATGAAAATATTAATTAACTGACACTGATACTGATACTGTAGGACAGTGGTTCCCAACCTTTTCCCACCCACGTACCATTTCGAGGTTTTATGCAGTGCTCGCGCACCACCTATACATAAGTTACGCGCGCTGAATGCGGTCAAAAATGTTGAGCTGCGAAAGGAAAATTAGCTATTCATTTCAAGGAGCAGTATATGATTTCTATAGTGGATCCATTTGAAATTCTTGTGGTCAAATATATTAAAACGGAATCTGGTTAGGTAAGAATCCCAATACTTTTACGACTAGGTCTCTTCCCCGTAGGCCGTCATTGGTGGGATTGCCCCTACCCACGACGACTACCTTACCACGACAACGACGACTTCAAAAAACTCAAAATCAACCCCACCTGAACTAATAACTCCCTTTGCTCGACAAAATAGAAACAGAATCTACCCGCGTACCACCTGGAAGAACTTCGCGTACCACAGGTTGGGAACCACTGCTGTAGTGTTACCATATTTTGGAATCGGTAAAGGAGAACATTTTTACCAAATCAGAAAAGTTGGTCGATCAAAACTGAAATTATCCGATTTCGCTATTTTTGCTGAAAAATTTGGTGGATTGACTAACAAATAGACCATCGCTTTCGATCGACCCACGAATTTCCTATTAACCGTCATTTATACCCATTTTCAATCGAACCTATCTATCATTTCAGCTGTAATAGCTGTAAAGGAGGACGGATTGCCAAAAAGAAGGACATTTAGGCGTTCAAAAACCTGAAAACGAGGACAAATCTTTCTGAAGGAGGACGTATGGGCTACATAAACTGAGCCATATAATCCGGGTCTTCTCAACTAGAATTTCTGCTTGGAAACTACACAACGGAATTTAGTAGCAGAATGCTGTCACCAATAATAACAATTGCTTGATTTTCACTCAGTTGTTAACCTAGGTCTGACCTCTGTCTATATATTATACAGAATATAGAATAGCATGCCGTAGTAACCAAGGTTAGCGAATACTGTCTGAATTTGTGAGCTTGACAGAGTCACTCCAGTGTCGATCGCGATCGAGAGCTGTCGATCTAACTGCAATGCATTCGCACAACGCTGCGGCTGTATACCGTAATGCTGCATCTATCGTAAACTGTTCCGTGTAAAACAGTGCGATATATATGTGCGTGGCTGATTTGAATGGTATCCCATTTCTTCGATAAAGCCTTGTTCTGCATTAACGTACGGTACACCCTGCTCTTGTGTGCTATTATACCAACTTGTGTAAGAGAGATTGAGAGAGAGAGAGATTCGTCGGCCGTGGGTCGTAACGTGTTTATAAATTGAAGAAACAGTATGATTTGAAAATGAGATATACTGGGTGACCCCATAAACTATATGAGATGACAAAGTCTTGGTATCCCGTCCTAAAATAAATTTGATTAAAGACCTTCGATATGGAACTCCATTCCATCCCAAATTAAGGACAAGCCTTTTTACATTTTCAAACAAATATGGATAATATACCATGACGAGCTGATTCCAGTATGGAATCAGCTTAGCACGTGATATGGTTAATGGTAGAAAAGGTAGCCAACTTGATGCTACCATATGACTTCAATCTCATCGTTATAAGTAATACCGGCATATATTTTTATACACCCGCTAACTTTTCAAAATTCAGTTGACTTCAGCAATGAGTGTGAACCTATCTCTATCTTTTATATCTAGGATATTGACCTTCATTGTCCTTTAATCATCGATTTATTATGACAAAAATGTTGTATCCTAAATTCTAGCCTACTGATCAATGATCATACTGCTGCTGTTCCGAGGTCGTTTAAACACGCTTTATTCCTGTACAAGTAGAGGCTACTTTGCAGCACATCTTGCTTTTGTACCATGTTACTTGAGTGCTGTTGAATGTTGTTTAGTTACTTTATTTTTGTTTTTGCTACATTTTCTGATCAATGATGTTGTTTCGTTTTAGTTATTACATCATGAAATAGTATCATTAATCACATATTAAAATATAATCGATATCTGTATCTTATATGAATATTTATATTGTTAACCACGTGGGTGTAATTATATTCGTTCTCATTTACCAATGATCTTCAATCAATACTATGACGTAGACATGTAACACTCGTAAAGTAAATTTGGGATGTTCACTCATGATATGCATATGCGCAGATCGTGTGAATGTGTATCATGAGTCGGTGTATATGCCGCAAAAACACCAAGGACAAAAATAAACTACGTCCTTTCCTTTCATGTGGATGTTGTCTTGTACAGTACGCGTGCCTTGTGTGCAAACACAGGGTCGACGTTGAAGCCTCTCTAAATATTAATTATCTCTATTTTGTGCCAATGACAGGTGCCGATTCCATGGATTTGGATGGCAACTGTGAAGTTTCGAGATTCCTGGTAACCACATTAGGCCTAATTTGCTGAGCTAATGGTTCTTCACTATAGATGCTATAATGGGACAACTGCTTTCAAACCGTGGTGGTGTTGGTGGCAGCAATTCGTCTCCTGCATCTAACGAAAGTTCTTCAGGTTTCGGAACAGCACAGAACGCACAAAATCATTTATACAGGCCCAGCTTTTTGTGGCAAATATTCAAACATCGGCGTGCAAGAGGCTTGCGTGCTACGGTGAAAAACCGGAATTCCATCGAGAATTTTCCTGACCTGTACCTTCTACCGCCGGAGATAGGATTAGAAGTGCTGAAAAACTTGAATGCGACCGATCTGTGCCTTGCGGCGTGCGTGTGGTCCGATCTGGCAAATGATGAGGTTTTGTGGGAAGGGCTCTGCATGAACTCTTGGGGTCATTGCAGTGCTTATAAAACTTGGAAAGAAGAAGGGAAATCCTTCAAAAAGTTATACCTTCTTCTCGATGAAGGCTGTTTAACGTTCAATGCTGAACCGATGTGGGGCTTGCAGTACTTAACCCGAAACGGGGTTTTGAACACGGAACCATCCGAAATAGCCCTCTTTTTCAACTCCACCAACCAGCTTTGTTGGCAAAAGGTGCGGCAGTACCTCAACATCAATCCCGACGTGCTGGACGAATTGATCAAGTTGCAGAGCTTCAAAAACCAATTCCTCCCCAACGCCCTCCGGAAATTCTTTCAAGCCGTGGACTCTCCAATATCTCAAGGGGAATACCTCCATCTTCTCCTCGATAAATTTGCGGTCCGATTTTGCAACGACAATCCGGGTTTGAGCCTCGTGCCCGAAATTGTGTGCATCCTGTGCTACTCCCTGATCCTGCTTTCGGTGGACTTGACGAGCCCGCAGGTCAAAAATAAGATGTCTAAAAGAGAGTTTGTGCGTAACATTCGGTCTGCGTTGGGCGAGTATCGCCGAAATGAGCTACATGACGCACCTGGGAATAACCAGGTCCACGCGATTCCGCCGGAAATGGCGGCTCGACTCCAAGCCGTCGCTGCCGTCGACAGCGACTTTGCCGGTCATCTCTATGACAATATTTATTTAGTGGGTCACGTCGCCCCACAAAGATGGAGGGACGATGCCTGATGATACTGAATTTTTCTTGCGTTTAGATCGTGATGTTGTGTTGATGGGATGTCGTCATCATCCCCAACCCAAAACTTGTTATTCTATTATCTGGTTCGCTATCAGTGATGACATATCTGAGACATTTGAGAATTTCAGCAAGATATTCTAAGCCTGGTAGAAGCCGGGTTTTAAATCAATTGTCGATAATAATAGGCTTTGGTGGTTTACATTCTTATGTCTATCATATTGCTTTGAAATCGTCCATCTACTCCACTATGTGCATTTACTGCTCACCAGTTGACAGCACTGTCACACTTTGTCAGTCCATCCTTGACCTGTCAACCTCGCCGGTAAGGAAGCTAAAAAATATCAGTTCTTGTCTTGAAGTTTCAACATCACATCAGTATTTTAAACATCTTACATAGCGAGTATAATTGAGGCTCCGGTACAGGAATTTCGGCGCATATGATTGCATTCATTACCAAAATACGCAGCACCGAATGGAGTTTCATGATCCAATGGTATATTTCAAGCATCCATGCTTGATAAAATATATCGTACGATACATTTATCACAGAGCCTGCTATAATGGGCAGCAGCTTGCTTTAGTTATAATTTACTGGCTACATGGAAGGTTCATTTTTAGCTTGGTACATTTATTGTTTGCTGGTTATATTGTCATGAAATCACATTTTGATTACCAGCTAACACTCTGGTTACTGCAAATATGTTGTTAAGCTGAATGTGGAGTAGGCATAAATGATCTGTCACCCCTGGGGAGGTGAGGTTTTTACAAATTTACTTCAGTTGCATTCTGTGAACTATTATTATTATTATTAACTAGGGTTTCCAATGTACCTAGTCCTTGGCCCAGTTTCCAATATCGTCTTGCAGTATGTATGAAACGTTTCCCTGCCTGACTGTAATGTTCCGTCTCATTTTCACTTCGGTCTGTAGCAGTATTCCAGTCTTTTAAGAGATTTTCCCAATGTTGATGTTATCTTGCATGATTTGATTACAAAGCTTTGTGATATGCTCGAAGGACATTAGACTTTAAATTCGTTCAAAGTTAAGTTAAGTTAATTAGTCCTTTGCCAGCTTGTTAGCTAATGACAAAGGACTTCTTGAATCCGTTATTTAACGAATCAGCCCAAATAGCATTTTATCTTACCTATGTTCGGTCTTTTCAAGTGTATGACGCCAAACTTGACAGGTCTGAACTTTTGTGCTCTGCGTAGTGAGATCGGGGCATGTTTTCAGGGACCTTCAACAACTTTATTTCAACATCATTGGTAGTGAATTAAAGGTTCTAATTCATTATCGCGTACCGTATCTGTGTGGAA
The DNA here is from genome assembly GCF_051294905.1 of Botryllus schlosseri. Taxonomy (NCBI): domain Eukaryota; kingdom Metazoa; phylum Chordata; class Ascidiacea; order Stolidobranchia; family Styelidae; genus Botryllus; species Botryllus schlosseri. The sequence goes on along the minus strand of NC_137247.1, from coordinate 12,053,129 downwards.
TGTGGATGCTGAATTCATTTGTACCTAAACTATGCAGGATTCCGTGATTGACGTTTTGCGTGTGCTCATAAACTTCTCCACGATACTCATAATTAGGCTACTATTGACTATTGTCGATCGCTTAACGCAGTATGCTCGTTCAATTCATAGTATTTGTCATCGATGATGTGAAAGGTGTCATCAACCCTCTGTCGCCTAAAACAATGGTTTTCACAATGTATGTTCATTGTTTTCGTGTTTCCGGAAAGTAACTCTTGCGAAAATTTCAAAAACCCGTATTCGGATTCAATTTTCTGTCAAGATTGAGACTGCGATTGTACAGGAACAATTTACCGACATGCATAATACGAATTAAAATGTTTATCTTTTTTATGACTCTGTAGAATCCTGTAAGAATATAAGTAGGCTAGCACATCAAATGTTTTGACCTGCAATTGCCTTTTTGATCATCTCTCAATCATGGAATTCGTAAAGCTTGGACGGAAACCTTAGATTATGAGTTCGCGATCCGGGAATTCCTCGATAAATTAGAAAAGTTAACTGTTGAAATACCAGTTGAAGACATGTGGTATACTGTTATTGAAAAATAATTTGGAAGCTTACAAAACAATTCGCAAAAGGAGAGAAAGACAGGCAACTGACAATGAACTTAATCCCCGGGAACAGCTATTTGTAGCATCGGTGTTAGCGTGCGATTGCTGATAATCTATTCGGGCATTGGCTGCCTGATTTCTTCAAGTTAGCCATGATGCCCAGTGCTCTGATCGTCCAGTTTACAATTTTTCATCACTCCAACAAAGTGCCGAACGCTTTTATGTGGAATTCTTGCATTGCCCGTTTGAATTTTCGGAGGAACCGGAAAATTTCATGAACAGCTTGAAGCTTTGGGTGGAAAACCTATCGTACTTTTTCTTGTTAATGCTCACGTAGGGGACAGCGAAAAAGTGTAATGTCTCCAAATGAAAATGTCTTTCTATGGGCTACCCAATATGTGGTACCGTACCGGTAGGTAATTGTGATAGGCTATAAAATCGAGAATCCCTTTCTTAGCCATAATTGCCATATTCTGTTGTGAACCGAGAATCCCCCGGATTTTGTTATCCAAGAGAATGAGATGTAGCCCACAGTCGCAATTGTCTAATCGTATGATTACCAATAGTCTCTTTCAGCTGAGGGTAACCTTGTCAACAGTTCTCTACTAACTTAGTCATGCATTGCATGACTTCTTTCACTTCTCACCTATAATCTCGGTCAAACACAATTTTTTTAGTTTTCTATCCGGTTCTAGGTGAAATCCAGATCCATAATTAATTTTGTATCATCTTCGAATCGGCTAATGACTGAAATATTTTTATAGTTGCACGAAATTTGGAAATTACTAGAAATTTCAGGTCCAAGTACAAATCGACATCCAGCATTAAAAAATTTTACGTCCGAATGTGTCCAAAACATTGAATTTTTTTTCTCAAATCCATGTTCCATTGCACCATGCTCGATACTTAGCTCTGCTAATCAAGTAAACCGCTGGTGGTGGTCCTTCGTGAGTACTGAGTATACTATTGCAGTGTTCAGACGAATGGCATGCTTGTAAAATGCTTGAAATGATGGTATTATTTTACATTTTCTAACTTTCCAGAATCCCGTACAATTATGAGCCGTGAGCAAAGCGTTTTGACTTGCGTACCATTGGTGTACTATCGTGTATTTGATTATCTCACGATCCTGGATCTTTACCGCATCAAAACAGTTTGCAAAGCGTGGAAGGAATGCGCAGAGAATAGGATTGCGGTCAGGGAATCATGCTACAAAGCACAAATGTTAACCGTCGACATTTCGACCGAGGATCAGTGTATGTCAAATAATCGTCGGACTGGCATTACATCGTTAGAAAGGAATTCAGACACCTACAGGACAATGCGAGATTGGAGAAAAAGCTGGACGTCCATTCCACGAGCCGGAATATGCGTTTGCAGTACTTTTCACAAATGGCAGTATCTGTGCTCGGATGCAGACAATGTTTTCAGGTATTGGTTGCCTGATTCATCGAAGCTGTTGATAATACCTAGCATAGATCTGCCGCCTAGCGTCGTCCCTGACGTGGTCCGGCCTGGGGACTTCGATCATACCCTGTTCAATTTCTTATCACTGCCGCAGAATTCAGAGCATTTTCATGTCGAATTCCTACATTTGCCAAAAGGATATAGGACTGAGCAATTGGATCGTTTCATCGAAAATGTTAAGGTAGAAGTAGAAGACCCATCCACTAAGCTTATTCTCGTCTCTTCCACAGTGCGTAGTACGGTGAGCATGCGATCTCTAACTGACAATGTATTCCCGCTAGCCATCCGAAATGGTGTTGTCGTGACTGGCAGCTTATTTGACCTTCCGTTCATACACAACTCAGCTCACACTTACGCACTACGTAGGCCTACTACGCACAATCACTCCCCCGAATGTGTTATTTTGTCTTTCAAAGGCGATGACTTGCTCGCGTCATCGTTACTCATTGACGAGACTGTCAATGACATCAGTAGTTTCAAACTAGAGTTGACGAAATTGACAGAAACCGTCAATCGTTACTGTGAAGACTGTTCCAATAAATGCGCCGGCAGAAATATGTCCGGGTATTGCCACGTTTGTTCATCGCAAATGATTGCGATTATGATTGCTTGTTGCTCTCGAGCCGACGCAAGCAGTTGGTATCAAGACGATGATGTGAAATGTGATTTTGAGTCAAAAGCATTTCGTCAGCTGATTCCTAACGTCCCTCTTCTCGGGGTTTCCGGAATGGGGGAGATCGGACTGTCAATGAATTTGAATGGGGGCAATGTTGCTGTTTCAGCAACTCAAAATCTGAGGCGAGCTGAGTGCACGGTTTTTTCTATTCTGCGATTTCAGTGAATTTTATCTATTTTTACTTGGTGAATTTTATGTAAAAATACTTCTCTCCTGAAGCAGTCGTTATTACGATCTGGGATGCGCACTACAACTGATATGCGAGCTTCAGGAAGCATTGTTGGTAGACTGTCGCATTTACTAAACCATGTCGGCATCTGCTTCTCTTCTATCTATCGTGTACAGTGGGTTTGGGCTAATGGTGTCTGGCGAGTTACCCAACGTAGCAAGCTATTCTGCATGCTTATCTAAACTCCGGGTTCTTTAATATGTGTTATAAATGAAGACAAGATGGTGATCGTCTCTGAAGAATCACAACTTGAGTTACATGGAACTTATATCTATGAAGCGTTTCCCTGCCTGCCTGTAATGTTCCGTCTCAATTTCACTTGAGAGTCGCAGCAGTATTCCAGTCTTTCTAAGATATTTTCCCAATGTTGGTGTAATCTTACATGATTTGATTAAAAAGCATTGTGATATGCTTAAGGACATTAGGCTTCAAATTCGTTAGTTAGTCAAGTCAATTAGTCCTTCGCCAGCTTGTTAGCTATCGAAGAAGGACTTCTTGAAACTGTCATTTAACGAAGCAGCCCAAATAGCATTTTATCCTACCTATGTTTTGTCTTTTCAAGTGTTTGACGCCAAACTTGACCGGTCTCAACTTTAGTGGTATTCATGGTGGGATCGGAGCCTGTTTTCTGGGACCTTCAACATCTTTATTTCAACACCGACACATCATTGGTAGTGAATTATATGATCAAATTCACTATTGTGTATCTGTGTTGATGCCGAATTCATTTGTACCTATGTAGGATTTCGGGATTGACGTGTTGCATGTGCTCACCACTTCACCACGATACTCATAATTAGGCCACTATTGACTATTGTTGATCGCTTATGCAGTATGCTCGCTCAATTCATAGTATTTGTCATCTATGATGTGCAAGGTGTCATCAACCCTCTGTAACCTACAACAATGGTATGTAAAATGTATGTCTTATTGTTTTGGTTTATCCAGAAAGTAACTCTCGGGAAAATGTCAAAAATCTATATTTGCATTCAATTGACAGTTTGAGACTGCGATTGCACAAGAACAATTTACTGACATGCAGCACAATTGAAATGTATATCTTTTTTTCTGACTCCGTAGAATCCTGTTGGAATATAAATAGCACACGAAATGTTTTACATGCAATCGCCTATTTGAATATCTCTCGAGTAATACGCAAAGGAAGGAAGATATACTCATATAATGAGATTGCGATCCGGGAATTCGTCTATAAAGCGGAAATGTGATCTGTCGAAATACCAGTTGAAGACAGGTGTGTGTCGGAATCCGGTATAAAGTTATCGAAGAATAATTCCGACTTCAGAGTCATTCATCCCTGGAGCTGTTATAGCCATCTGTAGCATCAGTATTGGCATACAATTGCTGATAATCCATTCAGATATTTTCTGCCCAATTTTGCCAAGTTATTGATGATGCCCAATGCCCTGACCAAATTTGCATTTTTTTTTATCACTCCAACGAAATTCAGAACGCTTAGGCATACATATGGAATTTTGCAGCAAACAATATGTTCATATTGCCAAATTTATTCCACTCGAGGCTTTTCGGCCGACTCTCATCAGGAGCAAACGTCAGTAAATGGTATAGATAGACAGAACGATAGATGGTTGCTTGTGGTCGTTCTCTTTTCATTTAAACGTCTTCAAATTTACCATTATAAAGCTGCAAAAGCTGATCCTCTGTCACCAGAAGGAGCGTCCGTATACCCTGGGAATATTTCATTAGTGTTATTGTGTTGTCATTCGGCTTTTTACAGCCGAATTTTTGTCTGTTATACCGTACCGTGCGTTGTTACCGAGCGAGATAGTGTAATGGTTGTGCATCCGGCTTCTCCATCGGTAGGTCATGGGTTCGATCCCTGGCCGGGTCAGACCAAAGACTCGAAAACTGGTATTCGCGGCTATCCTGCTAGGCGCTCAGCAATCACGGATAGCATGGAGGAGAAAAAACGGGGGTGCAGACTAGATGTCCTTGCTATAAAGGCCGTATCGCATCTCCGTCGTCAAAGCATCTCGATGGTGCAGGCGAAAAGAATACAATATCTCTCTCTCTCTCTGTTATGTGCCGTTCGCGACTCTGTGTACTTGTTATTACGTCACGCTGATAGAATTCTTTCTATATTTCGAATTTGATGTATCGCCTTTACTGACGTTCGCTTCTGATGTGAGTCAGTCGAAAAGCTTCAAGTGGAATAAATTCGGCAATATGAATGTATTGTTTGCTGCAATATTGAAATTCTGTACTTCCAAAAGTGTTCATATGGAATTCTGCATTTGCTGTTTCAATTTTTGGAGGAGAGTCGGGAATATTTCATTAAGTAGAAGTGAAAGATCCACCCACTAAACTTATTATTGTATGTGAGGACGTGGAGGACAGCGCAAAAAGTGTGATGTCTCCAAGTGAGAATGTCTTTCTATTAACTATCCAATATGTGGTAACGGTAATTGTGATAGGCAATAAGCTTGAGAATCCCTTCCCTACCCATATGTTCTGAGTTGTGAATCGAGAATCCCCCAGATTTTGTTATCCGAGATAATGAGATGTAGCCTTGAGTTTGAGTGGCAAACGTCTAATCGTATGATTCCCAATGGTCTCTTCAAGCTGCGGGTAACCTTGTCACCTGAGTATTGTTCTACAGTTCGCTACAAACTTAGTCATACATTGCATTACATCTCTCAGTTCTCACCCATAGGCTCAGTCTACCTGTTTTTTTTTAAGTTTTAAAGTCGAATCTAGATTTAAAATGAAAGGCATTTCAAGCAAAATCCAGCATTGTACCACGTCTAAATGCAACCTAAAAATTGAATATGTTTTCTCAAATCCTAATCCATGTTCAATTGCATAATGCTCAATACTCAGCTCAGCTCTGCTAAACAAGTAAACGGCTGACCGTGGTCCTTCGTGAGTGTTTGCAGTGTTCCGACGAATGATGTGCTTGTAAAATGCTTGAAATGGTGGTAATCTTTTACATTTCCCAACTTTCCAGAATCCCATACAATCAAGAACCGTGAGGAAAACGTTTTAACTTGCGTACCATTGGTTTACTATCGCATAGCTGATTATCTCACGATTCTGGATCTTTACCGCATCAAAACGGTTTGCAAAGCGTGGAAGGAATGCGCAGAGAATAGGATTGCGATCAGGGAATCCTGCTACAAAGCGCAAATCTTAACCGTCGACATTGCACCCGAGGATCAATGTATGTCAAATAATCACCGAACTGGCATTACATCGTTAAAAAAGAATTCAGACACATACAGGACTATGCGGGATTGGAGAAAAAGCTGGACGTCCATCCCGCGAGCCGGAATATGCGTTTGCAGTACTTTACATGAATGGATATATTTGTGCTCGGACGCAGACAACGTGTTCAGGTATTGGTTGCCCGATTCATCAAAGCTGCTGATAATACCTAGCCAGGCCCCACCGCCAAACATCGACCCTGATGTGTTATACTGTGACGTATCCCGGCCCGAGAACTTTGGTCATACACTGTTCAATTTCTTATCACTCCCGCAGAATTCCGAGCATTTTTGTGTCGAATTCCTACATTTGCCAAAACGAAATAGGGCTGAGAAATTGGATCGTTTCGTTGAAAATGTTAAGCTAGAAGTAGAAGACCCATCCACTAAGCTAATTCTCGTCTCTTCCGCAGGGTATAGTACGGTCAGGGAGAGATGTCTGACTGAAAATGTATTCCCGCTAGCCATCCGAAATGGTGTTGTCGTAACTGGCAGCATATTTGCTATGCCGTTCTTACACAACTCAGCTCACACTTACGCACTACGTACTAAGTACGATGACTGCCCCGAATGTGTTATTTTGTCTTTCAAAGGCGATGACTTGCTCGCGTCATCGTTACTCATTGACGAGACTATCAAAGACATCAGTAGTTTCAAACTGGAGTTGTCGAAATTGACTGAAACTGTCAATCGTTACTGTGAAGATTGTGCCAATAAATGTGCCGGCAGAAATGAGTCCGGGTATTGCCATGTTTGTTCGTCGCAAATGATCGCGATTATGACTGCTTGTTGCTTTCGAGCAGACGCAAGTAGTTGGTATCAAGATGATGATGTAGAATGCGATTTTGAGTCGGAAACATTTCGTCAGTTGATTCCTAACATCCCACTTCTCTGGGTTTCTGGAATAAGGGGAATCGGACTGTCAATGAATTTGATTGGGGGCAACGTTGCTGTTTCTACAACCCAAAGTCTGACGCGGGGCAAATGCACAATATTTTCTATTCTACGATTTCAGTGAATTATCTCTATTTCTACTCCCGGTAGGAATAAAAATACTTTCTCCTGAAGCAATCGTTATTGCGCGGTGGGATGCGAGCTTCAGGAAGCATGATTGGTAGACTGTTGCATTGACGAAACAGTACCGGCAGCTGCTTCTCTTCTATCTATAGTGTACAGTAGGTTTGGGCTGATGGTGTCTGGCGAGATACCCAACTTGGCAAGCTATTCCGCATGTTCATTTTTTGACAGTGTGCTATAAATTGAAGACAAGTTGGTGGTTGTCTCCGAAGGAACACAACTTGAAGTAAATGCAACTTCTAGCTGCAGTGTAGTAATTTCCCCACTATTATCCTCCGATTCCCGTCCACAAACTTGAGATTTTTCACGAAATTCTTGAAAAATTTTGCGTGATTTAGCATTCTCGAACTAATTTTTCAATGAAATTAATTTGATGTGTTGGATGAAGTTGTTTAACCTGCGATTTACAGTCCGTGTGATCCTCAATTTCCCAACGATACTGGTCACTATTTTAGCTTTCACCAATTCCAAACTACCTTGTAAAGGACAGCTTATAACTGATCAAATAAAACGCAGACCTTGCTAAATCGGAGCTTTTATCGGATTGGTGCATACTGTTATGAAAGTGAATTTGGGCATACTGGGTTGGTTTGAGATTCGATGACCCGCAGTGATTGTTTGAGCTGCTTAACGACATGGTGGGGGCCACACATTTTGTATTGCTGCAATGCATTCCTTGTTCGTAATATTTTCCGTGAGTAACAAACTTCCGTTTGATCCTACATTAAAAAATTTTTCATGCATTTTTTCTGTGTGTTTCCAAATCCCATGTTTTCCACTTATGCCAAATTCAATCATCATGCAATCCTTGCCTTTCTATTTGTTTGAGCGTGGTCCATAATTTCTTTTGTCCGCCTTGAAGGCATTTTGATATCATTGGCCACAAACATCCGTTGCTTTGTCACTTGTTTGTGGCTACGGATTTTTACTGCCTATCATATGCTTCATTTGTTTTGACGGAAACTTTGATGTTTGCACCAAATTTTTATAAAATGATGGAATAATGTGCAGAAAGTGGAATTGTCGTTTTGCCATATGGCAAACTGGTTATCAATCAATATAGAATACGATATTTCATTTTGGCCTGATGGTAATTATATTTCTGTAAAGCAATTTCCCGTTGAAGAGATAGGTATCTGGCCGCTTTACTTTGTAGGCCTACATCTATCGCTTCAATGTTGTAATAATAGCTATGTTGCAACAATGTGTATAATCGTTTTTGTGTTGTAAATTCTGTTGCACGTTGGTAATTTTATATTTTCCAAACTACAATCCTTTTTTGTGACTTTACAGAATCCTGTACAAGTATGCAAAGCGAGCAAAGCATTTTGACTTGCGTGCCGCTGGTGTACTGTCGACTATTTGACTATCTCTCAATTCTGGAACTATATCGCATGAGAAGAGTTTGCAAGGCATGGAAGGAATGTGCAGAGAGTAAAATTGCGATCAGGGAATCACACTATAAAGCGCAAGTGTTTACTGCTGACCTATTCCATGACGGCAAGCCCAGTTTAAATTCATCCTGGACTGATATAACTCCGATAAAAGAGAATTCTAATGCTTACAAAGCGATCCGGGATTGGAAGAAAAGATGGACCTCCGTCCCACGAACTGGTATATGCGTCAGCAATGTGTGTTATAAATGGAAGTATCTGTGTACAGATACCGATAATGCCTTGAGGCAATGGCTGCCCGATTCAGCCAAGCTGCTGGTAATTCCCAGTATACAGCCACCGCCCAACATCGACCCTGATGTAAACTGGCGTGCGGAAATTGACGGGACTGTCTACAATTTCTTATCGTTGCCGGAAAACTCTGAGCAATTTCGTGTCGAATTCTTACATATACCGAACCGACCTGGCCGTGACCAACTTAACCATTTCAACAACAGAGTCATGCTTGAGATCGCAGACCCACAGACAAAACTCATTCTTAGCTTCCATTACATGTCACGGTTCGCTTCTGGACCATTTTATGATCGTATATATCCGCTAGCGGTCGAAAAAAGAGTTGTTGTAACGGGCTGTATCTTCCAATGGCCGTTTGCATACAATCCCGCCCACACTTTTACAATTCGAAAATTGCACCAAGACCCGGAGACTGTAGCTTTGTCGTTCAAAGGTGAAAATTTGCGTGTGTCGTCATTAGTTATCCACAAGAGTGTTAAAACTTCTGGCAGCTTGCAGCGGGAATTGGAAAAATTGAAAATAACAGTTGATGATTATTGTAAGGACTGTGTTGATAAATGTGCTGGTAGAAATAAATCTGGTTATTGTGATAAATGTTCATCACAAATGATTGCCATAATGGTAGCGAGCATCCGCCGCTTTAACGCCAGGTATTGGTATACGCTCGAAGGTGAAGATTTTGATTTGATAACTCCAGATTTTGAAGCGGCGTCATTTCGTCGTATGATTCCTAACGTACCGATTCTGGGTACTTGTGGATATGCTGACGCAGGAATGTCGATGAATTTGTTTGGTGAAGAGAATCCTGTCTATTCGATGGAAGACTCGAGGCAATTAGATCGTACAGTTTTCAGCATTCTGCGATTTCAGTGAACACTGACACCTGCCTTTTCTGGTTTTTATGTTCCTTGGAAAGGTCTTTTTGCAATGAACTTATGCCATTAGTTCTCAAATTGTTGAACGCAAGACAATTTCAAGAGTACGAGAAAGGTTTTGGCGGTCTGTACATAGTTTACAATCTGCTGTCCTTTGCAATAGCTAAAACCTAACTCAAAAACTACTTCGATTGTGCAACAATTTCACCTTGGTATTATTGCGGCAGAATACAGAACACATGTGGAATGGAACCATCGCAATCAAATATAGTGAATATATTCTACAGTATGTGGTTTGTATGAAATCACCATAAAGCAGCCTATTAAAACGTCTTCATGATTCAAAACATGCTGAAAAGAAGAATTGAGACCCCTTCCTTGGCATGAGAGTGTGAACAAGGGTTCTCGGCCATCAAGGGTGGATTGCACAGATGCGGATCGAAAAGTATTCTCCGATCAACTTTATCGGGGATAATTAAATCCGCCAGCAAGTTCACCTGGTGGCCGTGTTGCACAAATGCGGATGTCGGATTCCTCTGAGTAAGTTCACCTGTTAACCGTGTTGCACACATGCGGATGTCGGATTCCTCCGAGTTAAAATATCACAGGTCACAGCTCCGCAATTGACTTGCGTTGGCATCATGTTTGGGATACGCTCGGACTGCGTTGCTACTTGCTACTAGGACATCATATCTGAGGTGTGTTCGTGCTATGTTGCCACTTGGACATCATGTCTGGGGTATGTTTGGACTAGTTGCTACTCGGACATCATGTCTTGGGTATGTTCGGACTATGTTGTTACTCGGACATCATGTCTGGGGTACGTTCGCACTATTTCTCCACTCGGACATCGTGTCTGGTGTGTTTTCGGACTATGTTGCCACTTGTACATCGTGTCTGGTGTGAGTTCAGACTATGTTGCCACTTGGACATCATGTCTGGGGTATGTTTGGACTAGTTGCTACTCGGACATCATGTCTGGGGTACGTTCGCACTATTTCTCCACTCGGACATCGTGTCTGGTGTGTTTTCGGACTATGTTGCCACTTGTACATCGTGTCTGGTGTGAGTTCAGACTATGTTGCCACTTGGACATCATGTCTGGGGTATGTTTGGACTAAGTTGCTACTCGGACATCATGTCTGGGGTATGTTCGGACTATGTTGCTACTCGGACATCATGTCTGGGGTACGTTCGCACTTTGTATCCACTCGGACATCGTGTCTGGTGTGTTTTCGGACTATGTTGCCACTTGTACATCGTGTCTGGTGTGAGTTCAGACTATGTTGCCACTTGGACATCATGTCTGGGGTATGTTTGGACTAAGTTGCTACTCGGACATCATGTCTGGGGTATGTTCGGACTATGTTGCTACTCGGACATCATGTCTGGGGTATGTTCGCACTTTGTATCCACTCGGACATCATGTCTGGTGTGTGTTCGGACTATGCTGCCACTCGTAAATCATGTCTGGGGTACGTTCGCACTGTCTCCACTCGGACATCGTGTCTGGGGTATGTTTGGACTAAGTTGCTACTCGGACATCATGTCTGGGGTATGTTCGGACTATGTTGCTACTCGGACATCATGTCTGGGGTACGTTCGCACTTTGTATCCACTCGGACATCGTGTCTGGTGTGTTTTCGTACTATGTTGCCACTTGTACATCGTGTCTGGTGTGAGTTCAGACTATGTTGCCACTCGGACATCGTGTCTGGGGTATGTTTGGACTAAGTTGCTACTCGTACATCATGTCTGGGGTATGTTCGGACTATGTTGCTACTCGGACATCATGTCTGGGGTACGTTCGCACTTTGTATCACTGTTGGGATCAAGTCACTACCTTCGAGTCACGAGTCATTTCGAGTCATTGCACATTTTGACTCGAGTCAAGTCAAGTCACTCGATTTTTGGAGGTGACTCGAGTCAAGTCGAGTCAAGTCAAGTCACGAGTCAAGTCAAGTTGCCTTTTCGATGTATGTATGAGACATGATTACGTCATTGCAATTTGATAGCTGTCTGAAATACAGTTTGAGTGGTCATTGGCCATTGATTCCGAACTGATGAACGAATATAGAGTTAAATATACACGCAAGAAGGCGCTTTATCGCTCACATATACGTAGAACTGCTAAACTACGAAATTGCATAGCCTCAGTTTATAGTTACTAGCCAAAATAGAGAATAGGGAAACGAAATGATAAGGCAATACGTTACCCATTTACAAATAGATATGATACCATTCGAGCCTGCGCCAATGGCAGAGGACTATATAAACTATATTCGACTTAAATTTCTATTAAAAAATCGGTTTGGTTAAGGTTAGATGAGAACAGAAATAGACATTTTGCTATTCTATTACTTTACCACTAGAGTTACGACAACGTAAGCTTTAAGCTTCGATCACTTCGTTTGCAGTCAATCTATTTGTGAGAGAACAATCGAGGCTCGGTGAAATGCACGCTTATTGAATGATTGGTCACTCTCAGTCTCACGGGTTACACCATCGTTTCGCGAACAATCCGAACTTGTCCAAGATACAGTGATTTTTATCGACACCTATTACTTGATGACTTGGAATTGACTCGTGAATTTTGCTCCGAGTCACGAGTCAATCCACATTTCTGATACGCCGAGTCAAGTCAAGTCATTTTGGCAAAGTGACTCGAGTCAAGTCAAGTCATGCGAAAAAGGTGACTTGAGTCTGACTCAAGTCAAGTCATGACTCGAGTCATCCCAACACTGCTTTGTATCCACTCGGACATCATGTCTGGTGTGTGTTCGGACTATGTTGCCAGTCGGATCATGTCTGGGGTATGTTCGGACTATGTTGCTACTCGGACATCATGTCTGGGGTACGTTCGCACTTTGTATCCACTCGGACATCGTGTCTGATGTGTGTTCGGACTATGTTGCCACTCGGACATTGTGTCTGGTGTGTGTTCGGACTATGTTGCCACTCGGACATCATGTCTGGGGTACATTCGCACTTTGTATCCACTCGGACATCATGTCTGGTGTGTGTTCGGACTATGTTGCCACTCGGGCATCGTGTCTGGGGTATGTTTGGACTAAGTTGCTACTCGGACATCATGTCTGGGGTACGTTCGCACTATGTCTCCACTCGGACATCGTGTCTGGTGTGTGTTCGGACTATGCTGCCACTCGGAAATCATGTCTGGGCTATGTTCGGGCTATGTTGCCACTCGGTCATCATGTCTGGGGTATGCTCGGAGTACGTTGCTACTCGGACATTATGTCTGAAGTGTGTTCGGAATATGTTCCACTCGGACATCATGTTGGGGTATGATTAAACTGTCTCGCCACTCGTACATAGTGTCTGTGGTATGTTCTGACTGATCTGCAAGACATGTCAGGGCATCAAAGAGTCGATTAACTTTGTGAGACACCTCGTTTGGCGGTTCAAATTCGGTCAATTAATACCCGTTGATTAGTGGCTAGTCGTCATTTGCGCAACGGAAGCGGGTCAATTACTGACGTTTAGTCGCCGATCGACCCGAGTCCATAAACCAGAATCGTCTAATTTAGCATGGAAATATTCTTCCATGTGCTGTGATGCCCCAGATACACAAGCTTGTGCAGAGGAAACAGCTGTAACTATCAAATTAAATTACATTTTGGTACTGTTTATTTGTGTTGTTGTATATTTATAACTAATAAGTACCATTGCGCTTGGGCAAAAGAAGTGATTCTGAATACAGATGGTACGCATTCTAATAAGAAATTAATTCTTATTAGTGCGTGATTGGGAAAAGTTGGGAAGCATAATTACTGACTTGTGCGAATAACTTTGTGGGCAATATTTTGGACTGAGCCAATGTTTCTTTGACGATATGTTATAAAGCTGTAGGGCGTTTCAAAATATTATGTCATCCACTGTGTTCTTCTTTGCTGCAATACTGATGTTTCTGGGGCGATAGTACATCGGTTTATGTTGTTGCCTGTCTGATGCCATTTTGTCTAAAGCTCTATGCAACTGATTTCCTAACATTAGCAATATATTAGTCATTGTTATCCAAGGTTGATTCGGGTTAATTCATCATGGCTTTCCGATCATATTTATAGCATCCTTTGAATTGCATTGAATTTAATGTACCTTTTGCACGAGACTGTATTACTAGAGTGAAACTCTACTGCCCATTCTTACTTGCCGAATGACCACCATTAACCTCACAGAAAAGTATCTTATGCTTGTGCTATTTTAAAGTTGTTTCCCTTCAATGCAGCGTTGATTTTATATCCATGCAGACCTTGCCGGTAATCCATCTTTGTGTAATCTTTTTCAGAACTCATTATCATTCATATCTATCTATCTTAATTTGTCGTCCGTCATGCTTCCGCCATTCTTTCGGCAGCAGCTGCAAACCAAGGAAGGTGTGTAGAGACGAAAATGTTGATGTAGGATTCATGATATCGAGCCAAGCTTTCGTCATAGTGAATATAAGAAACATATACCGGTATCAGCTAGTTCACATATTGATGATGACATTTTACAAGACCAAATTCATTTCAAATGCCTCTCATGACACTATACCAGACTTTCGGGAAGATTCATCATGATTCATATGATGACAAAGAAATTTGTAATTGAAGGGATGGATCTGGATAGACCGCCATGCAACAATCTGGCATATTCGTTCCTGTTGTTGTGGAAGATGCTTTAATGCCAGACGACATATTTGCGCCCGGATTAATCCAGGTCATTGGTACGACTGAGGATGTAGGACAGTGGTTCTCAACCGGGGGTCCGCGAAACCTCTATATTCGCAAATGACTGATAACCAATTTGTAACTTTTTCAAATTAGGGAAATCACGAAGCAGTTTTGTGTTCTTCAAAACTGATAATGCTTCAGTGAGCACATCAACAGAATAGCCTATTGCTGTTTAAAGATGTTTTGTTGAGGTTTGTTGAAAATAGTTTTTTCTAGTCTGCCTCAAAAAAGTGATTACAACCTCGTCAAGGAAAACATTTTCTCTTGTGATATACATAACCACTATTCCAGAATATTTTTAAGAAGAGCTGTTATATAAAAATGACTAGTCTGGACGTGATAACTTAATTGAAAAATCTGTTCCTCAATTTTGGTCCCATATTTATTGCGACTGTGATCAAAGGTGGCGTCAGGCGTTAATATTGCATTCGCCGTCACCTAGCTTTGTGAAAACAGATTTTCGGCACTCGTTCATATCAAATATATCAAGAAATAGGAAATTCAGCTGCAGAAGTCCCTTCGAAATAATAAGAGTCTACCCACATTTCTACATACAGTATGATATTATTTTCAAGAACGGCCATTTCGTTGCTGTTTATCACTAGCCTTGAGTTGATAGTTGCATAAAACATATGACGGTTGCACGATGATTGAGTTAAATTTCAACTAAAATTTGTGGGGTCCGTCATGATGCAGAAGGGGTCCACGAACCACTGATGTGGTTGAGAACTACTGATGTAGGACGATTCAAAATCTTCCGTGATCCACTGTTTTGTGTTTGAATTTGGCATCTATACTTTCATTTACACGGGTTGACGCAGAAGCGACCAGCATCAATGGTTTCAATGTCTGATTTATATTATACATATGAAATGAATGATTCCAAACCTTCGCAACACTGTAGCCTATGTGTGCAAGGCTTCAACACTCGGAAACCCGGAAGCACCTGATCTACCTTTATTTATCTGCTTTGTGCTTGTGTAATTAATGTGGAGTTACTTTCGTTATTGTCTAGTGCTGTTGCATGCTTCATGATTAGGATTCAATATTTGATTAATGATAATGATAAACCTCAGCGTATGGATTCCTTGTGAAAAATGCAGGAATTTGTGCTTTGATGAAGACGGCATCAGGGGGTATTGCATGCTCTTCATACGAATGAAAATCTCGGATATTCTTGAACTCATGGATCATTTTTACGATCTGCATTCCATGCGATCTCATCTCGAACCCGATGAGGAAAATCCTCGGGAATTCAGATATACCATTCGGATATTCCATACGTGTTCGGGTCCGTACTCTCGCCATTCGGGAATACTTATGTGGTATCATTACTATCCGTTATTATTTTAAATATCATGGCACTTTCGAGGAGCTCAAGAACATGAGCATTTTGAATTGAATGAATAGAGTGATAAAGATGTTGTTACAGAATTGAGAATGAGCAAATATGAAATCGCATATGTGTGTTAATTACCAGCAGTAAAGAATAGCATGGAGTCATAAGGTCATCATTTGGCAAACCAACCCTTACAGCACAAAGTTTTGGTATCTCTTAAAATGCTCGGTTCAGGGAGCTTTCGGAATTGTAGCAAATTTTACAAGAGATAATTTACCTTCTGTATTGGTGGTGGTATTGAATAGATTTTGCCTTTTACTGTGATACATGCAGATTAGTTTCGTAGAGAGAAATAGGTGTAGTTTGAATTATTCACGTGACAATATTCCCAAATGCTTATAAATAGATAGAGAATGAGCAGGATGCTATTACATTATATGTGTCAAGTGAGGATTTGGAGTATAGTAAATCAATTGGTTGTTTGAGAGATCTATGTCTTAACACTGTGCTCTGTGCATCTATCACTCTAGTGTTGTTTAGCTTTTATTCAGACTCCTGTACAAGCATGAACAGTGAGCAAAACGTTTTGACTTGCATACCAGTGGTGTACCATCGACTATTTGACTATCTCTCAATTCTGGAGCTTTATTACGTGAGAAGAGTTTGCAAAGCATGGAAGGAATGCGCAGAGAATAAGATTGTGATCAGGGAATCACGGTACAAAGCGCAAGTGTTAACACTCGACATATTCCACGATGAAAAGTGTATTTCAAATACACGTCGAACAGGTATAACGGTGTTGAAAAAAAATTCAAAGGCTTACAAAGCTATTCGTGATTGGAAGAAGAAATGGACATCGATCCCACGAACTGGTATATGCAGTGTTTGTTATAGGTGGCGATATTTGTGTACAGATGCTGATAACGTCTTCAGGCACTGGCTGCCTGATTCATCCAGGTTGCTGCTAATTCCCAGTATGGACCCACCGCCCAACATCGACCCCGATGTAAAGTGGCGTGTTGAAACTGACGGGACAGTCTACAATTTCTTATCGTTGCCGGAAAATTCAGAACATTTCCGTGTTGAATTCTTGGATATACCGAAGCAATCCACACAGGACAGAATTGATCGTTTCAACAACAGAATCAAGCTTGAGATCGCAGATCCACACACAAGACTCATTCTTGTCTTCCATTACATGTCATGGTTTACTCCTGTACCACTCGATGATAATATATATCCGCTAGCTATAAAAAAAGGGGTTGTTGTAATGGGCTGTACCTTCGAAAATCCATTTGCATTCAATCCCGCTCACACTTACGCAATTCGAAAAATGCACCCCATCCCAGATACTGTAGTATTGTCATTCAAAGGCGACAATTTGGTTGTGTCTTCAGTAGTTCTTGACAAGAGTGTTAAAACTTCAGGCAGGTTGTTCCAGGAATTGGAGAAATTGAAAAATACAGTCATTGATTATTGCAAGAACTGTGTGGATAAATGCGCTGGTAGAAATAAATCTGGCTATTGTGATAGATGCTCATCGCAAATGATTGCCATTATGATAGGGGGTTTCTTCCGAGCTAACGCCAGGTATTGGTATTCGCTTGGATATGAGGATTTCGATTTGATAACTCCAGATTTTGAACCAGCGTCATTTCGGCGCATGATTCCTAACGTACCTATCCTTGGTAGTTATGGACTTGCCGACAGAGGAATGTCGATGAATTTGTTTGGAGAAGAGGCTCCTATCTTTTCGATGGAAGCCTTGAAACAATCAAATTGTACAATTTTCACTATTCTGCGATTTCAGTGAACACCGATATCTGCCTATGTTGTTGGCTGTGATTGTGATGAACTTGTTAAAAAGGTTTGTTGACGTTATTTTGCATTGAGCTAATGTTATGTCGTTGCTCTGATGTTATTTATGAAGTTTTATGATGTTTCAAAAACTTCTGATCGACTTCTGTGCCTGCATTTTTACGAAAATGCTTTTATGTTTGTAACATTGGTAGATGTGTTGATGTCGTTAAGTCTCTGAAGCCACTTTGTATATATTCGACTGATTGTCTAAAATTCGCAAGAATAATCCCTGCGATTGTATGCTTGATTCTGATTGATTCATCGTGGATTGCTGATCATATTTATTACATGCCCTGGTCTGAGTGGTCTCGTTGTATTTGATATGCATATTGCACAATCATGTTTTAATGCAAGTTAACTTATGAAACTTCATTGCCTGTTTTTATTTGCCAAGTGACCACCATTCACCTGATGGTAAACTATGTCGGGCAACCGCTATTTCAAAGGCACCTTGTTCTTGTTTCGTTATCTTGATTCTATGTTCTTGCAGACCTCGCCAGTAATCCATCATTGTGTCATACATGTGCACTTACCCCATTTTCTGGTAAATGATGTATTTGTTTGGTGATTGCATTGGCGCCATGGTTCAGTTCACAAGTTTTCAATGTTTCTTTGTTTTTTTCAGAACTATTTTACTGTACATAGTATATTATGAACAATTGACTTGGGGTATAACTATTCCTTCCACAACAATGTCCAAAGTTATTACATTTGAAAGCTGACCAACTTTTCATGTGCCATGACTTGAAGCCACAACTCATTCCATTGCTGCTTCCATTGATCAGCATTTTCAAATTCGGGAATGACTGTGAAGGAGCTGATACGCTTATGTAGTACATTACACAAGGATCTCAAATACCCGTCGTCATATCATAGTAGAGTTGAGAGGGAATTCACAGGAAAGATGGACCTCCGATTCAATGCCTCAAGCTGGTAAATGGGTTTGTCTTGATTGTCAGAGATGCCAACGACCAGAGGTGGTCAGTAACGAAGTACTTCTACCTTTCCGAAGTACTCAAGTAGTTTTCCTCTACTTCTGGTACTTACTCAAGTAGATCTGATTTTCACTACTTCTACTTCGTAATATTTTGTGATCTACTTACTTACTTTTCGCTATTTTCATTTTTTCAAGTAGAAGTAGTTTATTCCTCCAATCAGGAAGATAGCCTGAGGAAATTCGGGGCTGTTTTCATATCTAACTTTCATAAAAGTTGAGTAAAGCCCAGAATTTTTGTCGCGCTCAGTGGATACGGAGTAACCAGTATGATTTCACGAAAGTATCGGTGAATATAATTTAGGTAGCGGGTTGGCGTGGTTCCGCTCACGCCGCATTGTCGCCCTTTGCCCATATGATATATTTCATCACAGTATATTTGGCTCATAACGTTTGAAACTGATGTTTTGCAATCTAGCATTTACTTATCATATCGTAATCTAGCAGTCATGGCGTGTCCTAATCTGTAAAAGTGGACACTGACTTTTTTTAGTTTTAGACCTGTTTTATCATACCACCTTTGAATCTTTCACTTTCAATTCCCAGTATAATATACTTTTAGTTCTAATTAATATCAGTTCTTTTGTCAGGATAACAAACATGTTGAAGTATAAAAGCAAGTGTAGTAATACCTTCAATTTCCGGAAATAAAGCTGCACAATATGGCATTTTTACGATCCACCATATTTTTATTGACGTTTACTAATCGCACAAGGTGTTTACACCGTACCCTATACAACTTCTCCGTATTGCTCTTTGACTTAAATGCGGGCCTTGTAATATTGGGGAGGGCGCGATACCATGATCGAGTATATACGGTGATTAGTATCGCATTTCCATATCAATACTAGCATTTTCATCCCATGATGCGGACGAATGCTTATGCTGTCGAAAATTGGATACCTCCTGGTATGCATCAATATGAATCAAGCTCGGCACCTTTCGCATAGCTCAATTTGCACCTTTTAACAATCCATGCGAACGAATTACGATCGTTTTCACAACTACTTACTTGAGTAGATTTGAAGTCAGTCAATTCTACTTCTACTTCAAGTAGTTTTAGGTTGCTTCTGGAAAAAGTACTTCTACTCGTACTTGAGTAGATATTTTCGTCGCTACTTCTACTTGAGTAGTTTTCTTGACATTGACCACCTCTGCCAACGATATATTGAATTTTGTACTGTTCCTCGCAATCTTGTGGTGCTTTGAACTAATGAAAATAATAAACAAATCAATGCATGCGAATTATCTTGCTATTCCAATTTGAGCCTGCTTGGGGATATCAATGAAATAGCACAGAATTTAAGCTATATTGATGCCGTAATTAGCCGCTTGAAATATGCAGACTGTTTTTAGTTGAATTTTATGAAAAACGTTTGTTTTCCTTAATATTTGTACGATGTAAGCTACACATATTCCCAGGTGCGTAGCCAGCCGAAAAATAAGGGGGGGTTTGAAATAATAGGGGGGGTTTCGCTTTTTTTGGAATTTAGTAACGTAGCATTGACTCATTAGGGTTAAGTACATGCGATGCGTAAATAACGATTATACAACATCTCCGTATTGGGGATTATAGGCGTATGATAAGCTTGTCGACGAGTCCAGAAGTGCTGTTAATTAGCGACTCCCTGATCTGTCGTGAACAATGAAATACGCACGCGTCGAACATTTGAATTCGCGCGCTTATCAAAGCGTTGAACAATTGAATACGCCCGCTCATCAATGCGTCTTGCGTCTTAGGTAGCCTCAGCGACGATTTGCGCAAGTAAAAATGTACGAGTTTTTATGGAAGATGTGCTATAATAACGCCGATTTCAGGTGGTTCAAACCTTTACCTCTTATAACTCAAGCCTATACTGGACTATAACTGAAGACTAGTGGAAATCAATTACGCATGTACGCTAGAGCTCTTCAGAAATGACTTTTTTTCTCAAATCGTACTGGCTACTTGATAAAATTGTTAGGTTACCTAATTTAAGCCGACACATAAAATTTGGTTCAATTCCAGCCAGTAACCGCTTTGCTACAGGAGAAGAAAGTTTCTATTTATTATATAAAAATAAATGTTAAAAAATTTGAAAATTTTCTGTTCACCCCATGAAAGTGTTAGGCTGTCTATAGAAACGATGCTCACCAAATTTGGTTCAATTCCAACCAGCGGAAGCGGAGTTATGGCCGTCGAAAAATTTGGATTTGAATAAAATAGTATTTACGGTGACCGATTCTTGGTTTATTTATTATAGTTGTGTTCACCGTAAATACTATTTTATTCAAATCCAAATTTTTCGACGGCAATAACTCCGCTTCCACTGGTTGGAATTGAACCAAATTTGGTGAGCATCGTTTCTATAGACAGCCTAACACTTTCATGGGGTGAACAGAAAATTTTCAAATTTTTTATTATTCATTTTTATATAATAAATAGAAACTTTCTTCTCCTGTAGCAAAGCGGCTACTGGCTGGAACTGAACCAAATTTTGTGTGTAGGCTTAAATTAGGTAACCTAACAATTTTATCTAGTAGCCAGTACGATTTGAGAAAAAAAGTCATTTTTGAAGAGCCCTAATGTACGCACGTGTCGAACATGATTGTGGACATTCGATGTCATTCAGTTACGCAATGTCACTCTTTAATCACAATCGCTAATCAGCATATACTTCATAGCATTTTATCTAAGCCACCGAGAAATAGGAGCCAAAGCATGGTAGACCCAAGACTCGGTAGTTAGGCTAGCGATATCTTCAGTACTAGGCCTATTCCAGATGCGATTTTGTAGGCCTGCGAAGATATCGTGCACACCAAGCCAATGCAGATGTGATTGTGAAGGCCAGTGACGATATCGTGCGCCGCGGGCCTATTGCAGATGTGATTATTCAAGCCAGCGGAATTAGGCTTGCTGGAGACGCGGTAAATCAGGCTAGTAATGATTGCCGAACGCGCGACAATGAATGACCTGATTTCGCCAATCATCTTGGCGGGAGATCGTGTACAGTGCAATGCGCACAGACGAATCTCGCTAATTAGCAACACGTCAATTAGCAATTCGCCGCGCGCAATACTGATAATATGACTTATTGAATTGCAACCGAGTATTAGCGTCAGAGCGGTCATTTAAAAAGAGCAAGGTTTCGCGTTAAAGGAGGGGTTTCGCGTTGCTAAAGGAGGGGGTTTCGACCCCCCCCCGAAACCCCCCCCTGGCTACGCGCCTGCATATTGCTATGCTTGATGTCACAATCGAATTGTGCCTCATATTTGATGTATTTTAGTAGTGTTTCTTGGTATGAAATATAACTGCAATTTCATCATCCTTGGTTGTTTTTCGTGTAATTTGAAGTTTATTTCACTCTTATTTGTGAATTGCAGATTTGAATTAATTGCACCATTTTAATGTCAGAACGGCATTGATTTTGAATGAGAAATAAGAGTCGTCAAAGTGCTTGAGTTCTGTCAAGCGAACTACAATGAATTCGATTCTGGGACAATTACTCTTGTTTCGTATAGCGAATGTTTTTCTAGTGAAAACATCATTTGTTGCGGACGAATATTGGCAGTCATTGGAAGTAGCTCATAATGCTGCATTTGGGTACGGATATCTAACTTGGGAATGGAGCTATGGACTCAGAAGCTACTTATATCCATCCATTTTCACAATAGTTTACCGATCTATGAAGATATTTCACATGGACTCTTCCGAAACATTAATATATGCACCACGCATTATGCAAGCCATCTTGTCGGGATATGCCGATTGGTATTTTTATCATTTTGTGAAAAACAATTTTGGGCCTTGTGTTGCTCGAATATCCTTACTGTCTTTATTATCCAGTTGGTTTTGGTGGTTTTGTGCCACCCGTACATTATTGAATACGTTAGAAGCATCAGCCTTGTGTTTTGGGTTATATTATTACCCCTGGAGCATCAAGCGAGGAAAAGGCAATGTGATATATTTCCAGTTACTAGCAATTGTTATTACTGTTTTGCGACCTACTGCCGCTGTGATATGGATCCCGTTAACACTATGGCATATATTAAGAAAACGGACGTTGCGTACGATATCATCTTATATTATTCTGAGTGTTATTATTTTAAGCTGTATCCTGCTCATTGATTACATGTTTTATCGTCGATTTGTCTTTGTGTTGTGGAATTTCTTTACGTTCAATGTTATAAAAAATCTAGGCGTGCATTATGGCAGTCATCCCTGGCACTGGTACCTCTCGCAAGGTGTACCGGTTGTTATTGGCACGCATCTTCTTGTGGCGATTTATGGACTAGGAAAGATTTCTGAATTTCCATTTCATCAACGTAATATTTGTAAATGCTTGACAATCTTGTTTTTGCTTACTTGCATTGCTTATAGTTTTGTCGGGCATAAGGAATTTCGGTTTGTTTTACACTTGATTCCAATTTCTACGTTGTTTTGTGGGATAGCAATTTCTAAACTTTCCAGAAAAAAACAAAATCTTGCAATCACTTTGCTATTCGTGACCAATGTTCCCGCGGCCCTATACACAGGATTAATTCATCAAGGCGCGCCATTGAGAATTATGGGTCGTTTAGGTGACCAGTTAAGAGCATCTTGCGCGCCTGATTGCCCCGGTCAAGTACTCTTTCTTATGCCCTGCCACACTACTCCGCTATATTCGCACATGCATTTTAACGTGTCTGTTAGGTTCATTGAGTGCCCACCTAATCTTCATGACACTCCGAATTATATTGACGAAAGTGAGTTGTTCTACAAAAATCCGAAATTGTGGCTGAACGAGCATGTCTTTAGTGAAAGTACCACAAAAAGCGACCAGTACCATTGGATTTTGATGTTTGATTCGTTATATCTTGAGCTGAATGATTTTCCACCTTTGCAACGATATAAGATATGTGCGAAGGCTTTTCACTCGCACATACTCGAAAGTAGAAGAGGTGCCTTTATTTATTTGCTGTGCAGGACTTAGGTGGAGTTACTTTGGTTACTATTCTATTGCTGTGGTATGGGACATTTCTCTGGTGTGCTCTGTTGTCATCATGAGAAATTGAAGATGAAAAATTCCTGTCATCGATTCGATTCACTGATCGATTCATTGTTATGCGCAACTTCTCATGGAAATGATTTTATTGTGTAATACCTGCTCATGTTTTGAAATTTCATCAATTCCTATATTTTCCAAGTTATCATTATCTGAAAAGGAAGGGACGTAGTTTATTTTCTCCTTGTTGTTTATTGCGGCATATACACCGACTCATGATACACATACACACGATCTGTGCATATGCATATCATGAGTGCATGATGTGCATATGCCGACAAGGAAGTGCAGATATAGCCTTTACGGCTTTCAAAGTCATGCACCACCTCTCCATGCTATCTCAGTAATGCATGAGTGCCAAGCAGGGAAGTCATGGATACCAGTGTTACTAATCAGGTCTTTGGTCTGACCCGGCCGGGGATCGAACCCACGACCTACCGATCAAGAAGCCGGACGCTTCACTATTGCGCCATCTTTTCGGTGAGACGATATGGCCTGGTTAGTCACGAGTTTATACCACCTTTGGACAGTTGGGAGATTGTGTAATCCTTCTTGGGATGTCCGACACTGCAATGTCTGATTGTTTCTTGTATTTGAAGTTATCCAGGAATTTATACCCAACCGCAGTTATATTCAAGGTACAATTAGTATTCACGTTCATAAAGCTTTGTTCTCGTTATTCTGGTAACTATCAAATATATTATTCTGCCTCACAAAATTCGAATTTCTTCTAGCGAATCAATCTACTGCGGCATAGGCCTAAACGGTGGCAATGAGCGAGAAAAAACTGCTGCGCGGTCTGCCTTCGCGGGACGCTTCAAACTTCTCCAATTTCAAATCGGACCATCACAAGAAGAAAATGCCTGCCTACCTCTGCACGGAGGACCGACCTGTTGAGCAAACTATCGTTTCGGACCGAAACACGATACTGCTGCGATACCTCTACCAGCAACTCGACAAGAAATTGAACGGGGAAAAGGTGCCGAAACGTAGGACCGACGATGCTGATTCGGACAGCGACTCGGAACCTGCGTCCAGCAGTGGCAAAACGGGTCCGCCGCGTAAACAAGCCAAGGTGAACTCGGAATTAAATTCTCAGGAGAGGCGGAAGGAAAAGCGTGCTTGAATCCTTACAAGTGAGCGTACCGTCACGGTACTGAAACGTTACGGAAGACTGCTTACGTTGGCGGCGGTGATGCGTTCGTACTGATTGTGCCCTTGATTATGTCTGATTTAGACATAAGCAGCCGCGAGACGATCGTCTTCATGCGAGACATCATAGACCCACTTTTAATGGATACACCAGTAGCAAAACTTTAGACAAATTGTGCTCATGATCAATGTTATGATAAAGGATTATGACTTTAAATTGGAAATTCGGTCGGTCAACATATAACATGCCTGTTTATTGTTAACTGAGGTATGGTAGTAGGTCTGTTTAAGGCTTTGGCAAGCTAAAAATGATATGTTACAAAAATGGGTCTGGTGTTGCGTAAGGAGCCGAAACTGAGATGTATTCTGCTTTTTTGTGAAAATTTGTGTGTGTTATTAATGGCTAATTGATGTCCCGTTGTCAGGTCAGACCAACACAGTCATCATTTTGGATTCAAATTAATACCAGTGCCTACGGTGATACATCTACTACAGTATTTAGTATTGTTTTTCTTGATGCGGTGGCGACATTCTGATCATTCAGTTTTTCAATATGGAGAATTGTGCAGATCACACTGAATAGGAATGCGCACTGTGCGGTCGATTGCCACACTGTATTCCAAAAATTCATTTTTGCATTATTTCGGAAACTGTCTTGGTAAATCTGCATCTGCTTTCAAAGTTGGATTGCAGATTTTATCTAGCCACAATTCGAATCGTATTTGTATCGTTCATGGTTACCGGAGATGAGCATTGAGCAAGTTCAAAATTTTGATATTGAAATATAGTTTCTTATTTATGGAATCGACTTCAAATTCTGTCAGCCAAGCCATTGTCATTGTCAATATCTGATGAAGGCACAAATTCACATTGCAAATTGAATGCAATAACATAATTTGATATTTCTATAGATGTCCTAGCTGCATTTTGTATGCTAATTTTTGTAATAACTGGACGCTGTCATAAAACTAATTATATCAGAATCCTGCTGAAATCCGCAAGTTCAGTTTCTTGATGCTGAAGCCATCGTCCAACTTGCAAAGCTGATGAACCATGTCACATAGAATATCATTGCTTTCTCCTACATCTACTTTATTCTAGCTTTACAACTGGTATCGTTTTTTTTCTTTCCAGATGTCTTAATCACATAAATTTACAAAGATATTTTGCTTCTGATCTGATGTGATTATTGATTTCTCCAGCATCACAATGATCGCTTCAGAACCATACTGGGTAAGATAATATATATTCTGAAACCACTTTATAGTAGTAAAAGAAAATGGACTGTTTGAAGATTCACAAACTCTATTCATAAGCTCTCAACCCAACCTGCTATTATCCAATACCCCAGAACAAATCTGCGGATCCATCTCCGAATATCAGATAGTGCTGCAAGATGGACAGACACGATTTCGCTATATTCACCAGTCATGATGCATAGAAATCTCTCACCTAACCAAGTAAAATCAGAAGTATAACAAAGTTAAAACCACCACGGCAGTTACATAATGGTCACCTGCACCTGAAAATTCAGTTGTGGCATTTTTACAGGGTTACACTGTGCTCTCACTTGCAACATTGTTACAAATCATTCTACTCTTGATTATCTGCTTGTTCAGGTAGGTCCAGACTATATTTTGTCGCCGGCTATATCTTGCATACTAACTAATGTGCTGGATTTTTCACAGGAGGAAGTCATATCAGACGGATGTGTCAGATGAAAGCTCCTGCCTTGTTGTAGGCAGTTACAGAAGGCATGAGGATAGTCCTTCGCAGACAGGTAAACAGACGTGGTCAAAGTAGTCAGTGTTTGTACTCAAGAGAAGTAGAAATAATGTCATAATTTTCTTCTGAATTATATTTAAATATAACGACTTCCAACAGGAGTCAAAACTACTCCCAAGTAGGACTAGAACATTAAGGTTCTACAACCAGTTTAGGGTTAAGAACAGTATTTGATTGAGTTCTATTTGTGATGTGGAGTGGACTGCGCCGTTTTTGTATCAACGTGGCGATCCAGTCTAAATCATGTTTCTGCTGGGGCCTGCCTGCTACAGATGCAGATTTACCATTAAAACTTATTCAATCTTCAGCCATTCTGTAGCTTGACACTGTCTACATATTTTACTTTTGAATTGAGCCGGACAGTGGACGCAGATACTTATTGTTTATTTCTGTTTGATTTTTCAGATTACGACTCCGCATATATGAGCCTACAATTCTACATCAGAGGGATGAGAAAAATGGAGTATACGAATTCGTACAAATCAGTCGGTAATTACTTTTCGCTGAGGCTGAGCATTAGTCTTAAAATGAGTCTATATCGTGAAAGGACTTACGGCAGGAGCATTATTGGCAACTTGTATGTTCTATTTTAGATCCTGCTGCCAATACCTTTTGGTTCATGTTGCATGACAAGTCTCTCGCCAAGACCAAGAACATGAATCGCTTTCTATCTTTATGTAAGTTCTGTGAGCTGATGATATTTTGATATCTTATGGACATACTCAATAGAGTTGAATAGTGTATTAATATTGAAATGAACCCGATTAGTCTCGGCTGACACTCGTCGGGGGTAATCGTCAGCAACTACTTGATAAATGAAAAGTACATTGTATATCAACAATCGTATCACAAAATATGACGATGCGATCGTTGATATACGATGTTCTTTCCAATTCTCTACTAGTGGCTGACGATTACCCCTGACGAGTGTCAGCCAAAAATATTAGGGTTCATTTCAGTGTGAATATACTATTCAATTGTATATTGAAGTTCTATAACTATTGAGTTGTGAAATTAGCACTGTATCAACTATTAATGAGTGCCTCATATTCAAACCCAATGTAATGTCACAGGCCATACATAACTTCATCCAAATATTAAGTTTTATGGTAATTTTGTGATCTATGGAACTGATTTTCATTGCTATATCCCAAGTAAATAGCATTACGCTGTCTGTGAGTTAGCTGAATACTGAGGGACCCAGATCAGGGATTGGGTAGGCCTACCTTAGTGATTTGACTCAAGTATTGATTATGACACGTTATGAGGTCAAAATAGTATGAATGACATAGCAAGCTCAAATACGTATGTTTTATGTGACCACCAAGAATATAGGCCCAATACCAATTCTAAACCGAATTAAAGATTATTTCATTACTCTTGTAACATTGTTGTGGATTAATCATGCGTAGCTTTGCACCATATGTTTTGGATGCTAGGATACGGTCAATCGCTGTTTACAGCCTTCTACAGCGGAAAATAGCATTGAAACTATAATCCTGATTGAAAATTAACTCTTGGTGGCATAGAGCTGATAATTTCAGTAATCGAAAAAATCATCTCCCACTACCCGTTTCGAATCATTAGAATTGATGCTTGATTTAGATTCGAGTACTCGAACCATTACATCCAGTCATATCTGTGACAAGATTATTTGCTAATCATTCCGTTCAAATTGTTCTTTGTAATTCGGCATTCACTAGAAGAGTTGGCTTCCCCAATCTTACTTCCTTGGTGCTATGCTTCTGATTGTCTCGACTTTCCAATTGTTTCTTCTGTTGTAGCATCTGGAAATTGCATTGCTAAAGTTAAGCAGCGTCCCAATATTGTAGCTTCAATGAGAAATGCTAATGCCATCGGAACAGCGTTAGACATCCTTTTGACGTGAGTATGCAATTTCTACTATCTCTTATTTCAACTTTTGGTATATTATATGAATATACGCATTTTTAATGATATTATCTTAGTAAATTTATTTTGTCTTGGACCGGCTTGACCGTATCGGTTGCCAGCATTTTATGTATCGCCAGTATCGGCCTTGGGAGTTGCTTGGTCAGTAAGAAGAAGCCGCAAAATTGAACACTCTAATAAAGCATGGATCAGCCAAATCCCAATACTGATATTATTATAATTATCGGTCATTCTGCTTTACTCGTGTGCCGCAGCGGATTATTGATACGCATCATAGTTAGTTTGAAGTTTAATGCCCGATGCTCTTCATGCTGCAAGCCTTTCATTGTGACGCCGACACTGGAATGGATTGTGCTGCCATTGGCCGAGTTTCAGTGTGACAGGCACTGTTACAATTTGAACCTGGCCCTCCAGATGACGTGACCAGTGCTCTCACTGCTGACCCTATACTGATGTTGATACCGATAATCAATTTTGCCAAATTTCTTTCTAACTCTGGCTGCAACGCGACAGAATCAAAGAGGAGTCTTGCCCATACATTTCACCCGTTTTTGACGTCAAACTTTACGAAGAGAGAGACTCATTGCTTATCGTCAACGAATTCATTCCCAAAGGCTCGCTACGAGACAAATTGCTCGGCGTGGTATGTGTACGAGATATCGCCAAAAATCATTCACCGTAATTCGCACACACGACGGTCCGAAACTGGCGTGCTATCAAAGCAGAGATTGTGATTTGATTGAATTGCTTACGATTTTGTGAAATAGTGGAATACCTGTTGCAATCAATCAGTGTCAGTACATGATTCTCAATTCAGTCAAAATTTTTGCCCCGTTCATCCAAGTGACACTGGTAGAATCATTCCGAGCAATCGAATACGGGCAATGTGTAGTTGGCTTCGAAAGAATATTTGTATTCATGGACTGGTGATGATATATAATCCGCAACTCAGTTTTGACAGGCAGCTCAAGTTGAATATTTTCTAGCAACCCCAGCCCTTTAATTGAACTCAAAACTTCAGCTGTAAGTGGGAACATTGAATTTGGAGGCTCACGGACTCCTTAATTGATATAGATAAAGCCAACTTTTATACAAACTCAATCTGCTTTGGATTTGCATAATCGTGCTCAACTACTACACTGCCAATGTAAATTTTAATGTTTCTGTCACTGAAAATAAAACTGCTCCTCCTGGGGTTGTTATTTATCCAAGTTGTGACGAACCTCTAATAATAAACTTATCTTTTCTGGCATTGTCATTCGTGATCTTGTAGAACTGACAACAACGTGTCTGATACAACAAAAAAATTCGAACTAATTACGAGTGATGAAAATGCAATTGCTAATTGTGTATTCCAAGATTGAATGCAGCACCAAACGTGGCAAGGAAGTGATATTATGTGACATATGCGTTGTTGTAATATGTGTGTTGAATGTTGATACTACGTATCTGTAGCTGTTCTTGGAAACGAAAGTGTGCATGATCATTAATGGAAACTCGTCTTGTAATTACTGTGACAATATGTCTGTTACAGAGTTCGAGACAATCTAATCAGTAACGACATGTACCCAGCAATGATATCGCTAGATTTGTGTTATTAGTTGGTGTTTCTGCCCACAATTGGCAATGTGATTGATTTATCATCCAGTTGACCTGGTTAAACTCTACTGATCAGGAGCATGACTGATTAGAGTGAAATCTTCTTTCCCGGTCTGGATTGGAAATGAGGCTTCTGTACTTTGAATCATTTCTACAGAAACCATTTCATCACCTGACCCGCAGTGTGGGCTCGAAGAGAGTTGAGTGTGGCAAAGCGTTGTCGGTGGATAAGATTTTCTCCTACACCAAGCAGATCTTGCTTGGGTTGATTTACCTCGATAAACTTCGGTTCCCCTTGAAGAAGGTAACTTCAAAAAATATTCTCTGTAGTATACTGAATCTACCATGATGTAGAAAAACTTTCCTGTAACCTCTCAAGATGCATATCCGTTTCTAAATCAAGGTTATAAAATATAGCAAAGCAAGGACTTGCAGTGTGACTCGAGTCAACACATTCAGATGACTCGACTTGATATGCGGATTGACTAGGGTTACCGTATTTTAGGATACGAAAAAGATATGGAAAATTTGTACTGATAATGCTGATCACAAGGTAGGCTGACTCGCGACTCGAAGCAAATTTTCAAGGTAAATTTAAGTCATCAAGTAATCGGTGTCGATGAAGTCGCTGTACCTTTAGGTACATATTCTCGACACGCTGGTATAACCTGTGTGAGTTGCCAGTTAATCAACGATTGCGCAGCCTGGTTTTACTGAGAGTTTTATTGACCACAAACCAAGTGATTAGAGCTTATGTTGTCGCGGACTAGTAGTAATCTGTCCATCAGTTTGTTTCTGTGCTATAGAATGCTAAGTGCTCACATTAACGACGAACCTCTTGTATGACTTAAATTGGTATGATATAGTTTATACATTTATATTACTCGTTGTATTGTATGGACGTGTAGGTGGTTTGTGTATTGCATCATATCAATTTGTTTCAACTTCCTGAGATTTCAGATTCTATCATATATTTAACTGACAATTACCGGCACAGCCATGCAACTCCTCATTAAACATATAATTAACTCGAGAACTGTTACTCGATTCAGAACTAATAGCAACTCCATCTGTATACTTCAATCATCTTGCAAAATGCAATCACTTCACTTTACTTGACTCCAATCACGTTCAAAAATCGAGTGACTTGACTCGCAACTCGAAGGCTTGACTTGATCCCAATACCGAGCACTTGTGTTTTGATACCTGATGCTTAGAGACAGAAGTGTTGGGTTTGTGAATCGTTGTAACGTCCTTCGACCTTGATGTATTTGGCTAATATGTATTCACTAAACGGGAATATATGACTTGCGGTTCTTTTCAGACTAGGATTCTGATTTTTCAAGTGGTTACGGCCAGGGCTTTGGAGCAGCCGGAAATTTAAACTGCTCCAGCTCCGGCTCCAGAGCTCTCTTTTATCATACATTAGCTCCGGCTCCAGCTCCGGAGCCGCATTATAACCACTGCTCCGGCTCCAGCTCCGGCTCTGAAATTATCGAATGGTGCTGTCTATATCAGGGGTGGCCCGCAAATGTGACTCGCGAGAGGGTTTTGCGTGGCCCGTGAGGTAATGTCCTATTATATTATGGAAAATGAATGGCTCAGATTGTGAACGTGCAATGCAAAACAAAAATTACAATTCTGGCTGCAACATTTGGGATGTTGATGACTAAAATATTAATTCCGACGCATTGGCAGATCCAGGGTCCAGTCACATTTTCAGTAAATCGTCGTACATTACAATAAACTAAAATAGTAGCGAAATTTTTCTTCACGCTTTGCGTGTTTAATTGTCACACGATTTCTTGCTTGGTAGCCTACCCCCTACTGAAAATGAAAAAAACGCCTAATTTGCCCGATTGAGTCTATTCGCAATTACGGAAGAAAGTCTTTTGGCGTTTGAGCTCGCATAAAAATCGTCGACAGTGAAATGTAGGCACAAAATGAGTGTCGCATATTATCTGAGACCTTCGATATCGATGTGTCCAGACGCCGAATAGTCGTGTCCTTGCAAACTGAGCCAAGCCGGTGGTATACAATAGACCCGCAATACTCACCTACGGTAGTTTATTTATAAACTTAGAAAATTTTACCCGTTTGGCGTGGCTAGTGAACCGCGCACTCGTTCGTCAATTGCATGTGCCCCTTTAGCAGAAAAGGTTGGCCATTCCTGGTCTATATAGATTACTAATCTACTAATAGGTTAGTTATCTATAGTAATCTAGAGTCCGTCAGCCGTCAGTAACATCCAATGTAGCAACAAATACATATAGGTGCCGCCGTGCCGGCTTGTGACTTCATACTGAATCTTTGTCAATTGTCGACAACATCATAGTTGCACTAGAACGCAATTTACTCCGTGCCATTGCTGTGCAAGTGTGCATAGCATTAAAATTCAGGCCTGGTATTCAATTATGATAAATCAGCAGATGTGGTTGTTGCATATATAATAGCATCCTATGAAATATGTCGGAGCCGGAGCTACTCCTCAAATAACGGGCTCCAGCTCCCGCTCCGGCTCCGGCTAAATTTTATGTAGAGCTCCGGCTCCAGCTCCGGTGAAAATGCACGGCTCCGGCTCCAAAGCCCTGGTTACGGCTCTCCTCTGCTATCTTGAATGGCGTCTAATGACATATTCATAATTTTTATGTAACTACGTATATATAACTTATATTCATGTACTTCGGCGTGTGACCATTAGATTAAAAATATAAGCTTTGTTCATTGTAAAATGGTGTTTTGAAATCCATACTGATACCATCTGTATGAAAGTCATATTCATGGACAGTAGAATTGTCCATAATTTGGAAAATCTTACGAATCCTCCGTTGTAATGTCTTATTCTATAGATTATTGATAACAAACGACACTGAGCCTGAAAGAAGCTCACAGGAAGGCCGTTAAGATTTCGTGCAAAGCGTTTGAAAGTAGCTACCGAAGAATGGGCGTGCCACCTACCATAGAACGGCAAGAAGACTGGCAATCACGAAACCACGGCTCTTGATTGGCTAATCCGCTATGCTTCAATTACCACAACAGCAGCAGCTTGCTGGGTAGGTGATCAAGGAGTCTGCTACCGGCGGCGATTCTGAAAGCGCATTGTATGTAGGTTGACAGATAATGATTTAGGATTAATTCAGGGTATGTTGAGGTACGAAATACATGATGAACAGACAACAGCTGCTTCACAAAAACGTCTAAAGCATGATCGCTTCATTGTGAAGGGAACCGCCGTAGCCTATATGCCTTGTTTTCAACGAGTGAAAGCATAGGCTCTTATGCAAGTAGCGACGGATTCCTAGTTTCAGAAAGAATATATCATTATTGAATACAACTATAAAGCTTAACAATGACACTATAATTTGTGTTATCTTATTGGGCTCAGGTTGTAGTACATAGTTGAAGTTTTGAAAGCTCTAAGAATCGGCTGAATCAGCGGGTTATGCTTGACTCTAGTCAGATGCTTGCATCAAAATGTATTCACTTGCAAGTGTTGTCAAAGTCCTTGATGATGACGCAGAAAAGAGGTGTAAAAGTAAGCACACACTATGCTGAACAGGATATGTCAAAGTCCTTAATAATCGCGCATAAAAGGGGTGTAAAGGTATGCACAGGCAATGCTGCATAGTGCATAGCATGTAGCATAGTTTGTACATCATATCAAGCATAGTCTGTGCTTGCATTTAAACCTCGTTTCTGCGGCATCATTAGGGACTTTGAAAACACTTACAAGTGAATTCAATTTGCTGTGAACGTCTGATGAGTGCCAAGCCTAACCGTTTGATTCAGCCGACCCCTAGAGCATTCAAAACTTCAATTATGTACTACAACCTGAGCCCCATAAGATCACACAAATTGTAGTGTCATTGGTAAGATTTATCTTTGTATTCAATAATGATATAGCCTTTCTGAAACTAGGAATCCGTCGGTATTTGCATAAGCTCCTATACTTTCCCTCGTTGAAAACAAGGCATATAGGCTACGGCGGTTTCCTTCACAATAAAGCGATCATGCTTTAGACGTTTTTGTGAAGCAGCTGTTGTTTGTTCATCATGTATTTCGTACCTCAACATACCCTGAATCAATCCTAAATCATTATCTGTCAACCGACATAAAATGCGCTTTCAGAATCGCCGCCGGTAGCAGACTCCTTGATCACCTACACAGCAAGCTGCTGCTGTCGTGGTCATTGAAGCATAGCGGATTAGCCAATCAAGAGCCGTGGTTTCGTGATTGCTAGTGTTCTCGCCGTTCTATGGTCGGTGGCACGCCCATTCTTCGGCAGCTACTTTCAAACGCTTTGCACGAAATCTTAACGGCCTTCCTGTGAGCTTCTTTCAGGCTCAGTGTCGTTTTTTATCAATAATCTGTAGAATAAGACATTACAACGGAGGATTCGTAAGATTTTCCAAATTATGGACAACCCTAATGGACAGTCACAATTTTCAGCTCTATGGTGGTCGGACATCTTCCACGCTCCTCTCAAATTCTTCTTCTTCACAGACATACCTATGGCTCCATGCCGGGAACATTATGATCGACGGCAGCCTGTGCAAACTATCTGGTTACGAAGTGGAGTTGTTTAAGATGAAAACGGCAGAAGATTTGGTCAATGCAGAAAGAGCTGGGCTGTTGGATGTTGGTGTGTTGTTCATCTGTTATGATCTAGTGCAGAGGCGGGCAACACACCGCCCTCGAGCCGGACCCAGTCATCAACGGGATTTTGAGCGACCCGCAGACAGTTTTTGCTCTTACTAGATAATGTGACCCGGGGCCACAGTCTGTTGCAATTCCCCACTACTTGTTTACTGCTTATAGTGACTTTAGGATATTCTTTAGTTCATTGTGTCACTTAATGAATCCAAGTGTTCCAACCTGAAAACATTGCCGTGGAAGTACATTTGCGAGCAAACATTTTCGACCGTGAAAATTGACAATGACAAAGCTGTGTTCCTATCTAACTGAAGCTCACGTGTGTCGTGCAGTCTTTACTAAGGGTTCTACGTTCGAAATGCAGCCAGAGTTCAAAGAACTTCTTGCAATTTTTATCGTCCACAAATGTCTTACCATTATTGACTTTAACAGCTGAGTACAGTTTTTAAACACTTTCTTTGGTTTAAATGCTGTTAACTTAAAGTTTACATTAAATATTCCTTGTATAGATGAATAAATGCGTGATTATTATGTATCTCTTCATCAATCCGACCCACGAAGAACTTAAATTTTCTCATATGCGGCCCGCCTACTGTAAAAGTTGCCCGCCCCAGATCTAGTGTTACATGTTGTTTGTGTTATTACTAGGGCAAGTTTTTGAAACTTGCAACTTTTTTTACAGCTTCCCATATACTCTAAATCTATGTACTAAGATATTTTAAGATGTTTGGAGGGATTTTATAGTGCAACTTTTTGCAACTTTTTTTCAATTTTTCATAC
Organism: Botryllus schlosseri; assembly: GCF_051294905.1. Taxonomy (NCBI): domain Eukaryota; kingdom Metazoa; phylum Chordata; class Ascidiacea; order Stolidobranchia; family Styelidae; genus Botryllus; species Botryllus schlosseri. The sequence continues at coordinate 12,017,452 of NC_137247.1, read as the reverse complement.
CAATTTTTACTGCAACCTTTATCAAATATTGCGAGAAAATGTAAAGGAGTGATTTAAAAACATGCTATAAACTATTTCTAGTGTGGTTCTATTCCCTTTCATTTGCATAACAATGAGTTATATGATGGGTTAGCTGCATCTAGTGGAACTGATCTATGACACGATGGCTTGCAAGCAAGAAGTGGAGCTACCCATGCCAAGCACAACCGTGCCCAAACAATATGTAAATAGATCGCTATATTAATTCTGTCATAAAAATTTGAGATAGTTTCCCATTTCACGAACGCCCAGGCGAGACCTCCGAAAATTACATTTTCACTGGCCTGGTTAGGTTACTGATTTACACAGAGTTGGTCGAGGGCTGGAATATGCCTACTTTCCTAATTGAAAAATGCATCCTTATGGCGAACACAAGCGGACTGATAGTAATCACAATACAAACAGATGTCCTTATTGAAAAAAAATCCTGTTCGGTCACACAGCGACTATTTCGACCTGTCGTCATTACAATTCCGCACGTAAAAGCAAATCAATACAAAAACTCCTTCCTGCTTTACAAAACTCAGAGTTTTGAAAAGTCTGTATTTTTTGTTCAAAACCTGGTGAGTAGAAACAATATCTAAATACATATCCACAAAGTAATTAGTGCAAGTAGCAGCATCATGTCATGATCACCATGCTTAGTATCTCCCTATTAACATGACGTTAGCCGTTTGCTGTGTTTTTCGTTCTTTTCTATCCTGCCTCTGCTAAGGAGGTTGTCAATTTTTTTCGACAGGTCAAGTTGTATTCGAAATGGCTACGGGCTTTCCCGTCAACTACGCGGAGAATGTGAATCTCGACCCGAGCAGGAAACAGCTTACCCTACGCCGAAAGGAATGCTTGAGGGACATACACTTTGAATACTTGAAGGTGATCTCGTGTCCGGAAGTGCTGCAGGTGAATATGTCGTCGTCGATAACCAGCAGTGTGCCTCTGACGTTTTTCAAGTACATTTTGAGGAAATTAAAAGACGAACATACACATGTACAAACAAACTGATGACACAGTATAAGAGCTAAAAATTCTGGTTAGACAAGGGCGACGCTGGATTCTTAGCTATGCCACTGCCCTTTTTCAAAGCAGACCGCCAAAGAATTTTGGATGAAAATCAGCAGTCCGTAACTTACTCAACTCTGCCAGCAGCCCACGACGATTTGAACATTGAACATTCAATGAAAAATTGGCCTACTAGGTACATTCTTGTTGATGTAGCCTGGCGGCAGGGTTACTAATGAGCTCGGCACATGCTGAATTCGTCACCTAGCATCCAATAATCCTAACCTACCCCTGCCCTAGAACCTAACCCTAACCAGAATACCTTAATACATACATACCAAGTGCCCACTTCATTAAATGTCGAATTCAACATGCCGAATTTACCAATGCGGTGTATCGAAATTCAGGCTATTTTCGAATTGACAGTGTTGATCAGAGGTGGTCAAAGTAGTCACCGTCGCTACTCAAGTAGAAGTAGAAGTAACGCCGGAATTTCTACTCAAGTAGAAGTAGGAGCGGTGGTTCACAAGTAATTAAGTAAGTAGGTATTCTACGCTTATTTTTGCCTACAAAACTGAAAACTGTCAAGTAGAAGTAGAAGTAGTCTCAAATCATAACTACTTAAAAAGTAGTGTGAGTAGACAAAATCTACTTCAAGTAATTCAAAAAGTAGAAGTACTTCGTTACTGACCACCTCTGGTGTTGATGCATTGCTTTCATAACAATAGTAGTTATTGCACTTCTAATAAAAAATCCAACAAGTCCCATATGTACTGGTAAACAACAGCAAAGCATCGGCTTCTTAATCGGTTGGTCGCGGGTTCAATCCGTGGCTGACTCAGACCAAAGACTAGCTTGTATGTAACATCGAAATAAACGGCTTCCCTGCTCGCACAACAAAAATAAACTGCCTACCTTCCTCATTCCATATCAAGCAAAACGTTGCTATTGATATTATGAAAGAGAATGGTCGGAAGCTATATATCTGCTTATGTAAAAGTAGCCTACCGTAATCCATGTTTCACAGTTGGTGCAATTTTTGTGCGACGAGGGCAAATGTACGTCACTACAAATGGCAGTTCACCATCCAATCTTCGACAGCATCGATCAGTTTCAAGCTGCCGTTCCAGAGGTAATACACATCAATTGTGGTAGGGTAGGCATGCCATGCTATGGTGTTTGCAACGTCCCAATGGACAATAACAGTGATATTCGTATTGTCAACTTCGAAAAATGGAATTGAAGACTGCTCCCTCATTCGCGGGTTCAATAATTGGGTTACGATAATTTGCAAGGCAAATTCCGTCAAATTTTTATCACCCCGTGTTAGCTATCTCACCTCTCATGCGTCACTTGCAAAGCCTCAATGGGTAATATGATTTTACGTTGCAGGACGCTACCACCACGTCTTTGAACACTTTGTATCGATCTCTTTTCTCGATGGGCAACAGGGAGAGTTGAAACTGCAATGTTCCCCGACACTTATCTTCCATCAGACTCGTTCAGCACTAAAAAGAACCTGGGCGGGAGAGCGAAATACGACATTTTAACTGCCGTGTGCTGTGTTCCATGCCATTTATTCGCGTGTTTTTGCTGTTTCTATCGTCAGTTCGGTAGTTTTAATATGCATGCTGTACGTCTTCTACCAAAACAACTGAAGTTGCGATGTCAGAATATTCAATCCAATGATACAATCGATTCATGTGATTCTTACATCATGTAGGCAGACAGGACATTTTGAACCGACTTCAAAGAATAGTGCGCTCCGTTAAATTATAGAAATTAAACATGGAACGGCAACGACCGATTTTGCAGCTTCGTTCCGCTTCGCCGAGGCTGGAGTGAAGAATTGTTTTGCGTAATCGACTGTAGGATTTCTGGCAATCCAAAAGCTATCTTCCCGAGCGCAGAAATTACTGAATCTGGTCTTGATCGAAAGCTACTGTTGCACCGATTCCGAAAATATAAATTAAAATATTGATCAGGCACTGATCCACCTTATAAAGGCTATGGTCCAAGGGATTGCGCAGTGAGTTGGTGAGTGCGCGCAGACTCCTCAAAAATTAGGGGGAACATTGGCCCAGAGTCCCAGACCAATGACATATATACAATGATTGGAAACTGCCACGCCCCTTAACTCAGTCCGTCGCAGGATATGCTTGAGCGGAGGTCCGGAATTGCGTAATGTCGACTGTGATGGAGTGCTGCAATCGACCTTACTGGCGTAATATTTCACTGATTTTCCCTAGTTGGTTGAGTTTTAGTTGATTTCGTTAGAATAGTCAGGCAGTGCTGCGTACTAGGATGTGATGTAACTTTTGACGATGCATATTTATTACAGTACCGACTAGCTGCTAAGCATTTTCGCATCGGTGACATTCATGCATGTACGACACAACCAAAACAATTAATAGAGACTGTAGGTGAGCGTCAACATAGATGAGCAGAGCCTGGAAGGATTGTTAAAAGAGGGTTTGAAAATTTTCTAGCATCATATACGTCACCTGATTTTTTTTTAAATCGAACGGTTGATTACGATGATTGTGTGACAACTAAGTAAATTTTATATAGTATAGTATCAATATAGCGACTGTACCTTTATAATATAAGATCGGAACTAACCGAAAACTATCAATTGTACTCTTTGCTAAAATGCTAATATATATATATATAACCTTTTCCCGGGTCAGGGCGTTGAATCCCCATCAATGATGATAATCGGCATTGTTCCGAACAATTATCGAATGTCAACATGGAATGGCAACGACAGATTTTGCAGCTTCGTTTCGTTTCGCTAAGGCTGGATACAGAACTGTTTTGCGTAAGCGACTGTTGAATAGTATATTCATATTAAAATGAACCCGAATATTTTCGGCTGACACTCGTCAGGGGTAATCGTCAGCAACTAGTAGAGAATTCGAAAGACGATTTTTTTGCTGACGATTACCCCTGACGAGTGTCAGCCGAAAATATTCGGGTTCATTTTAATATGAATATACTATTCAATTGTATATTGAAGTTCTGTACCTCAAAGAAGCTGTAAGCGACTGTATGATTTCTGGCAATCCAAAAGTCTTCTTCCAGAGCGCAGAATTTACTGAATCTGGTCTTGATCGAAAGCTACTGTTGCACTGATTTCAAAAATATTAATTACAAAATTGTCCAAGTGCCGAGTTCTCAAAGTGCCGAGTTCACTGGTAACCGTCGAGTCAATACGCAAATTGACTCGAGTCTAGTCTCAGAATGGTGTCGCGCAAGGCGCAATGAAAAGTTTAGGAACCACAGCTGCAATATAACGTATAAAATTTGCACGCAAAAGTAAAGTGACTAAAGACATCTCAAGTCGGGTTACGTAGCTGTCGAAGAAGAATAAAATCATTGGACGATCGTAGTTCTGTGATGCGAAATGGATCGGTAACTTTTGCAGAAATACTTCAAGGGGAAGTCCCTCGTCTGCACCACAGGATTCCGATCACGTGACTCGTTGAGCAGTGAGCAAACTTTAGAGCAGGGGTTCTCAACCCGCGGCCCGCGGGCCGCATGCGGCCCGCAGACGCTTTTTCTGTGGCCCGCGAGATCTTTCAATATGATCGCAATTACTACCGGCACAGTATTGGTGCATACGGTATCAATTTAGCCACTAAAGCTCTCTTATCGCTCTGTCTCTGTTTCGTTTGATTTATTCTCATTCTTCAATGTTTTCTGGTTTCTTGATATATGGTCGAGTTTAGATTCTTATTGTTCTGAATAAGTCTTCGGACAGTCCATCTCGAGTTACACATATCACCTGATCTTAGAAAAAAGCGTTGCTAGCTAGGTCTCAGGCTGAGCAATCCATATTTTGAGGCATTGTTGAGATTGCCGACGACGTTAAAAACGCATGATTCAAAATTGCTTGGTATATCGCTAAACCCATGAAATCTGTTAAAAAAGGTGTTTCTCCAACAAAACGTTACTATACCGTGCGAATCTCCGCTGTTTCCGGAGTTTAGCAGCAAGGACAACTTCACCTAACAAATTTCGAAGCTGCAGTTGTCTGATTCAACCGTGACAAGAATGGTAACAGCAATGTCAGTTAATCTTTTGTCGCATGTTTTGAAACACGTTGCCCCGCAGACTACTTTAACCTAGCATTGGACAAAATCTACGGACATTGCAACGCTAATTGTATTGGGGTATTCTATCAGAGTGGATATATTTGTAGACGTAATGCTGGCTGGGCAAACGTGGGGAGATGGGACTAGCAAACAACATCAACTTAACAAAGCTGACTTCTGTAACTATTGGTGCAGGGCATCAGCCATGGAAGGAAAGGAGAATGGTTGATTGGTTTGCTCAGAAATTTCCCCGGACGTGAGACTTCTTCTCATATCACAGAGAGCCTAAAGTGACAATGGCCTCTGTAAAGAAAAAGTTACCGTAGTTTTATACTTGCTCGCTCACGCATTGAAACAGAGAGTTCAGTTCTCTGGTGCAAGGGTTTGAAGGTGCACATACCGACTTGGGAACGAATGCAATGCACGCTTCATGAAGGGATTTACGCAACAATCTCACTAGAAACAGCAACTGAAAGCTTACGAACGCTGTCCATTATGCTGTAGAATGCATACAAACAAAATGCCCATACACGACTGGTAAATATAGGCTATATTAGCCTAAATATAATAGTATAGTCCACAAATATACGATAATAATGTTCTGCGGCCCGCAGCGCTTTTTGCTGTTAAAATGCGGCCCGTTACGCAAGGAAAGTTGAGAACCCCTGCTTTAGAGGATGTCCTCTATAAGCAAACAGATTAAACGCGGCGCCTGGGGTTTCCCGCCAGTGTTGTCAATTGTTCGGTGTTTTGACACATTTTCATGTTGGTTTGGGTTACCATATTTTGGAAATCTAAAAAGAGTACACTTTTTCAGAATTTTCAGCCTTGCAAAACCGGAGGAAAATTCTCAAAAAATGGTAAATTTTACCCACTCTGTGGTCGGTTGAGAAAAAAAAAGGTCAACTTTCCGCTCAGCTCCGGAAATACCCGCCAGAGCGTCACTTCGGAGCTGATTCACGGCATCTCAGTCGGATTTTACTATATATATGACCAAAATTCTCAAAAAAGAGGACAAGCGGGTGTCCGTCCTCCGAGGACACTTTCAAAAAAGTCAAAAAAAAAGGACAAATCCTCTTAAAAGAGGACGTATGGTAACCCTAATGTTGGTTGACACCAGAATTTTCAGTTTGGCACGTTTGCACTATTTTGGCACTTTCGACTTCCTTCAACTATCACAATGAAAATGTTTACAGCATATTTTATGAGCAGAGGTGGTCAGTAACGAAGTACTTCTATTTTTTCGAAGTACTCGAGTAGTTTTCCTCTACTTCTGGTACTTAGTCAAGTAGATATTTTTTTCGCTACTTCTACTTTGTAATATTTTGTGAACTACTTACTTACTTTTCGCTATTTTCAGTTTGTCAAACAGAAGTAGTTTAATCCTCCAATAAGAAAGATAGCCTAAGGATTTTCGGGGCTGTTTTCACGTAGTACCAACATTTAATTTTCATAAAGTCATGTAATACCCAGAATTTTCATACCCAGTAGATATGGAGTGACAAATATGTTTTGATGAAAGTATCGCTGAATATAATTTAGATACCTGGTTACGTGGTTCCGGTCACACCGCATTGTTGCCTATATCAAATATTTCATCACAGTAAGTATTGCCCCCATATAGCTTTTGAAACTACCGTTTCGCAATTTAGCAATTACCTATCACACCTAGCAGCCCATGACGTGTCCTAATCGGGAAAAGTCGACTTTCACTTTTTTTTAACATTAGACCTGTGTTAGCAGACCAGCGTTGAAACTTTCTGGACAAAAGAAATAAAATATATTTTCCACTTTTTAGAAGTAGTATTTGTATTTTTCTTTCAATTTTGAGTATTATACGTTGAGTGCTAATTATAGTTTCAGTTCTTTTGTCTGGAAAACATACCGTACATGTTGAAGTATAAAAGCAAGTGCAGTAATGCCTTATATTTTAATAAAATTAAGCTATACACTGTATGGCAATTTCACGATCTGTCATATTTTTATATAAAACATATACTAATAGCGCAAAGTGTTGAAGCCGTATCTGACGCAACTTCTCCGTATTGCTCTTCGACTGAACTAGGGGCCTTATAATATGGGGGAGGGCGCCATGCCACGATATTCTCTAAAACGGGGTGTTCGAGTAAACAAAGGATTAGTATCGCATTTCCATATCGATGCTATCATTTACATTCCAGGATGCGAACAACTGCTTATTCTGTCAAAATCTGACACCTCCTGGGATGCATCAATATGAATCAAGCTCTCTACATACCGCATAGCTCGATTTGCAGCTTTTTGACAGTCCATGCGAAAGAATTATGATCGTTTTCACGGCTACTTACTTACTTGAGTAGATTTAAAGTCAGTCAATTCTACTTCAAGTAGTTTTAGGTTGCTTATGAGAGAAGTATTTCTACTCGTACTTGAGTAGCTTTTTTCGTGGCTACTTCTACTTCCACTTGACTATCTTTCTTGACTACTTTGACCAACTCTGTATATCAGTAAGAAGAGCTGTTTACTGGACCATTTAACTTTGAGGGAGTATTGAGGTTGTGTAAAAAAATGACAGTAAGTGTATTGGTGTCTTACGTCCTAGCTATGAATCATTCTCTTGCATGGCATCGAATTATTGGGTCACATGTCAATTTATCTGCAGCCCATTGCAATAGCGGTGTATAATGCCAATTATCATTCATCATTTAGGCTACGGTTACTAGACATCCGCTTCGTTTTTCGTACATATTAACCCAGGCAGGTCAGGTTCTGACATTCTTCCTCATTTTTGTCCCTTGCTTTTCTATATTATCTTCTTTTATTTTTCATTCAGTGTGCATGCCTCCTCTTTACATCGCCTAGGCCAATTTGGATGTCTAATTTCAAAGCCTACTCCAATCCAAGTAGTTTCGACACCTTCCTATCTTTTCATTGTATTGCAATTTTTGTTGTGTATTGAACTGATAAAATTCCTAATGAACTGAACTGAAATATCGTAGAAGCATTCATTGCCCGTACACCAACCCTAATTCACGACAACCTAGCCTAGCCCAAATTTTGCAATTCCCCCCTACCTTAAACTAACCATAGCCGCAAACCCTAATTTTACAATACCCCAACCCTAAACCAGGTGCCGGAAACCTTAAATATGCAACATGCCAAATATGTGTTAATGTCAATATATTACCAACTGGCTTGCCAAATATTTTTAGTATTGTCATATTTATCGTTTCAAGCAAAGAATCCCTCCACCACCGCTTATCTCAGGGGTTACCAACACACGGGCCGCGGTCATATTTCAGATCTTATTTCAGATTTCGGAAGAACACGCAGTAAAGCATTTCGAAATGGTGAAACTGCTTTCAGTTTGAAAATATTGTTTTTGTTCAAAATAGGGTTTTCTCCTGTGTCCAAAACCACTATTCCTCACTAACTGATACGGCTTCGGCGATGGTAATATCATTCCATGGAGAATGAATTAGCTGATGTGAATAGGCATATTGCCTTTACGTGCATTGACCCAGACACTGCCAAAAACAAGATGGCTAGAAAACGACTGCGGGCTTCCCCACAATATCAAGCTTTACCCACATCAAAAATTATTCAAGATAATTTTTATATGCCTTAAACTCACCCTCTACCATAATTTCACGATACCCATCTGTGATTTTATATGAACCCCAAATCTAATATCATGGTATTCCAAACCCTATCCCTAATCCTAAACCAATTATAAACATGTTCATGAAATCCGAATCCGGTAATGGCTGAACCTGAACGTTTTTATCAACGCTTGAAAATTAGAAATTATTAGTCTGTGTTTCTGTTCTGTTGTAGTGTTCCAACAAGTATCACACTTTTCCAACTTTTCAGAATACTATTTGATTATGAACAGCGGGCAAAACATTTTGACTTCCATACCGGTGGTGTACTATCGCGTATTTGAATATCTCACGATTCTGGATCTGTACCGCATCAAAACAGTTTGCAAAGCGTGGAAGGAATGCGCTGAAAATAGGATCGCGGTGAGGGAATCGCGCTACAAAACGCAAATGTTAACCGTCGTCGTTTCACCCGAGGTCGAATACTTATCGAATAGCCGCAGGACCGGCATAAAATTTTTGAAGAGGAATTCGGAGATGTACAAAACAATTCGTGATTGGAGAGAGAGATGGACATCCATCCCGCGAGCCGGAATATGCTCCTGCGCATGCTCAACTGATGATGATATTCCTATATTGCGAAATATGTGGATGAACGCACACAACGTTTTCAGGTATTGGTTGCCTGATTCATTGAAGCTGCTGATAATAAGTAACCTGCACCCACCACCTAACATCGACCCTGACGTGGTCCTGCCTGCGGAATTCGAACATGCCCTCTTCAATTTCTTATCACTGCCGCAAAATTCTGAGCATTTTTGTGTGGAATTCCTACATTTGCCACCCCCAAATGCACAAGAATTGGACCGTTTCATCGAAGATGTGAAACTAGAGGTAGAAGACCCATCCACTAAACTCATTCTCGTCTTTCATCACTCATTTGGTGATCCGGCCATTATTAGATCTCTAACTGGAAATGTATTCCCACAAGCGATCCGAAATGGTGTTGTCGTAACCGGTGGCTTGTTTCACCTTGCGTTCCATTACAGAGCCGGTCGCACGCACTCAATTCGTAATTCGTGTGTTGTTTTGTCTTTCAAAGGCAATAATTTGCTTGCGTCATCGTTACTTATTCACGAGACTATCGGCAGCACCAGTTTATTCAAACTGGAATTGAGAAAATTGAAAGAAACTGTTGATAATTACTGTAAAGATTGTCCCGATAAATGCGCAGGTAGGAATAAATCCGGGTACTGCCATGTTTGTTCGTCACAATTGATTGCTGTTATGGTTGTGTGTTGGTCGCGATTCAAGCCAAGTCAATGGTTTCGTGAATTGATTCCTAATATCCCGCTTCTTTCACTTTTTGGGACAGAGGGAATCGGCCTGTCGATGAATTTAATTGGGGGAAACGTCGCTGTTTCGCCATCACAAAGTCTGATTCAGCCTGAATGCACGATTTTTTCTATTCTACGATTTCAGTAAATTTTCTCTATTTTTACTGGGTTTACTTTACTGCCTGAAGCATTGCATCCTAACAGGTGAAACACCCATCGGAAGTGCCGGTATGCTAGTAGATTTTCAATGGAGAATTGCTATACTGCTGCGTCGACTGAACTACATTGGTAACTGCTTTCCTCTTGTGTACCGTAGGTGTGGGCTGATGTTGTCCTCCAGGACACTCAACTTAACAAGCTGGTCTGCATGTTCATTTATGGTTCGTGTTGTCGAATGTGTGTGTGTGCAGACAAGATGCTCATCGTCTCTGAAGGCACACAACTTGAAGTACATTAATTTCCTAGCCTAGGTGTAGTTGCATATTTTACCCACTATAAATGCTAATTCCCACGCGCAAACCTGAGATTTATCCTCAAATTTCTCAAAAATATTGTTTCACTTGACCTTCTGGAACTTTCACTCGATGAAATGAATTGGATCTGTCTTGAGAATTTGCGTAACCCACAATTTTTGGTCAGTGTGATCAATGATTTCTCTGGCGTAACTACTATCAGCCAGATAAGACTACCTTAGCCTCCTAATCAGTGCATGACATGTAACAACTGATTGAGACCACATCATATGTAGAGTGCAGTGCCCCTTTAACAATAAACAATGCTGACCTCACTCAAACTGTGCTTTGCCTGAATTTGTTGGTTCTGTAGTCTGAACTGAATAGGAAATACTGGGTTTGTTTGATATTTGATGTCACTCAGTCAATAAAATGGTTGGGGACCAATGTTCCAATGGTTTTTCCGACCTGTATACCGGTATAATGATTGGGAGATTCCTAGTTTCGTGATCATGAATCAATATTTTGATGTCATTAATTCTCTGCGAATGCATGTGCCTCCAAATTTCTCGAAAATTTTTTGTGAGTCTCCGAATCTTGTGCTCTCCACTATTCCACATGTTACTACATTGCATGACTGGTACCCTTCATTCCTTTCTATTTGTTTGAGTTTGGTGCATAATTTGCCATGTCCACCTCTGTTGCTACGGTGTTTTGATTGTACGATCATTTGTATATAATTAGTTCTTATCTCCCCATTTTTGAGCGAATAGTAGTGGGTCTCGGTATACAAAGTCAGCCAGAAAACTATCTCAAAATTTTCAGATTATGCTGGATGATATAATACCCACTGCAGCGTTTATGATTTATGGCATCATAATATCATGATTACTATTCTACTAGTGTTAGTTTCTACCATGTTATTTGTTTCCTCTTCCACACTTCGCGCACAGCTTGCATAAATTCATTTCAGGCATGCTAAATTTTAATGGAATACTGGTATATCGAATATACATCCCGGCCATCATTGGTTTACGAAATATGTCATTGCATTGCGACTTTTGTGTGATGTGCGTCTACAATCTACATAATTTACGGATGTTCTCCACCAATCGTGAGCCTCATTTGAAAAAAAAAGTTTTCCCAGAAACTTCGATTTTGCACAAGATGCATTCAATATCTATCAAACAATTGACTGAGCAGTGTGCAAAAAGTAGAATTTGCAGTAATGCAAAGTGAATACCAATACAAGAAGAGGTTTCATGTGAGATATTTCATAGAGATTGACATTTGATCGCTGGGCTTGTGCAATGTGCTTCTGTCTCTAGTGTTCTAACAATAGCAACGACGTCTATAATCATTTCCGGTTTTGTGTCGTATATTCTGTCCATGATCACGTGTTGGCAATTTACGATTTTTGAAATCACGGCACGTTTCTTCCTTTCATTCTGACTTTATAGAAACATGTACATAAGAAACCATACAATCGTGAACAGCGAGTAAAACGTTTTGACTTGCATACCGGTGGTGTGCTATCGGCTATTTGACCATCTCTGAATCCTGGAACTTATCGCGTAAGAAGATGTTGCAAGGCATTGCAGGAATGCGCAGACAATAAGATTGCAATCTGGGAATCGCGTTGCAAAGCGCTAGTTAGTGTTGAGCACAAACATACTCCATGGTGACAAGTGCATTTCAAATACATGCCGAACTGGTAGAACGGAGTTGAAGAAGAATTAAAACTCTTAAAAAGCAGATTGTGATTGAAAGAAGAGATGGGCATCCATTCCACTAACTGGCATATGCGTCAGCGGTGAGGATTTTGTTTTGATAACTCCAGATTTTGAAGCAAATTTTTTTACAATACTGATATCTCTGTAACGTAGGCTTATGTTGTTGTCTCTCGGATGATGAGATTTTGTTCGTAATTGACTGATTCTATAAAATTGGTAATAATCGTTATTTTTGTCCAACATGATTCTGGTTACATAATCATGGTTTGCTAATCATATGTTAATTGAGTTATGATGCTTCACGACCACCATTCACCAGACATAAAAGAACGCTCTGCTACTACTTCAAAGGTGCTTTGTTATTGTTTAATCAGCGTTATGTATAATACCATATTATACAGGTGGTCTGGAAAAGAGGTGGTCAGTAACGAAGTGCTTCTACTTTTTGAATTACTTCAAATAGATTTTGCTTACTTTCACTAGCCTTCTTACTCAATTGGTTTTGATTTGAGACAACATATACTTCCACTTGATTGTTTTCAATTTTATAAGCAAAACTAGGCCTAGAATACATACCTTTTTTGACTTGCTTGTAAATCGCTCCTTCTACTTCTAGTGGAGTAGAAATTGACAGTGTTACTCCTACTTCAGCAACTTTCACCACCTATACGCCTTGGAGTACCGACACTGAAAAAAATCATGTGACTCGTGCTTTAATGACTTTGCTAACTTCGCTATTGGCGATACACCTGCAGCAGTGCTTTATTGGTAGGGTTGGGAAAAATCGAGTACCTGAGTGATTCGATTCTGAATCACGTATTATGCTTCGAGTCGAGTATTCGAGTATTGCTCATTATGACGTCATAACAGAATGTATTATGTCAAAGTTCAAATATGTACCTTTTATGGCACCACAGAGAATATAATGTCTCTTATCCATGACATTAAAAATACGGTACTTCATTTCGACCATACAGATATCATTGTACTGAGTTATGACACTGTTGTGGGATGATCATGACTTCAGAAATGTGTTATTTCCAGTAACGTTCGTAGCTTTGTGCTATGTTTCATATGCTGAGATACGTCTTATCAAAGTTTCAAGGCTTCCACTGTGGAAAATGGTATCGAAACTATAATAATCGTTGATATATTGACTTTCAGTGCTGAGGAGTGTATAATTTCAGTACTCGAAAAAATCATATTTTACTACTCGACTCGAATCATTAAAATTTATACTCGATTCAGATTCGAGTACTCGAATCATTGTTCCCACCCCTACTCGCGTCTACTGTGTGTGTCTAGTGTCCACAGCTCTACACTGTGATAGGACATGCTTATACTTAGGAAGAAATTCTACTATTTTGAGAGAGTCCAAAAATCCGGTTTGTGTCAATCACATTTCCCAATCTGCAAATTGCTACATTTATATCCTATTTCAGAACGTGTTCAAATATGAGCTGCACAAATAATATTTTAACTTGCATGCCGTTGGTGTATTATCGTGTTTTCGATTATCTAACCACCCTGGAAATGTGCCGCATGAAAAGAGTTTGCAAAGCATGGAAGGAATGTGCAGAACATAAGATTGCCGCGAGGGAATCAAGATACAAGGCTGAACTGTTCACCCTTGTCATGTCAGATGAACTCAAGCGGAGCTGTCTTTGCAATACGCGGGCTACCGGTATAACACGGTTGAAGAGAAATTCAGACACATACAAAAGAATTCGTCATTGGAGGGAAAAATGGTCGTCTATCCCACGAGCTGGAATATGTGTTTACAACACTGCCGTTAAATGGAAAAATACGTGCACAGACACTGATAATGTCTTTCGGTACTGGATGCCTGATTCTTCAAAGCTATTGGTTCTGCCCAGCTACCAAGCACGGCCGAATGTTGATGCTGATACAACTGAGCCTGACCAATTTTTACATACGACGTACAATTTCTTATCGTTGCCGCAAAATTCCGAGCGTTGTCATGTGGAATTCCTACATTTAGGCCTACCTAAACGTTGCGGAAAAGAAATGCTGGACCATTTCATTGAGAGGGTTAAGCTGGAGGTGCAAGACCCATCCACAAAACTTATTCTCGTATGTTGTCAGATTGCATCTAGCAGGGCTCATCTGGCGGCTTTATCTGACGCTGTGCTTCCACTAGCTATCCAAAATGGTGTTGTTGTAACAGGCACAGTCTTTGATTTTCCATTCCTGCACAATCCTGATAACAGTTACTCAACTCGCAAAGAGGATTATACTCAAGGCTTTGTTATTTTGTCATTCAAAGGTGATGGTTTGGTCGCGTCTTCGTTATTTATTGGCGAGGCTGTAAAAAACACGAACAGATTTAAGCAGGAATTGGAGAAATTGAAAAAAACTGTCGATTACTTCTGTAAAGACTGTTCTGATATATGCAGCGGTAGAAATAAGTCTGGTTATTGCGGTGTGTGCTCATCGCAAATGATTGCTATAATGATTTCGTGCAGCTCTCGAGCCGATGCCAGCTTTTGGTACTCGGAACGCGATTTAGCTCCCAATTTCGAGTCGGAAGCGTTTCGGCAAATGATTCCTAACATTCCTCTTCTCGGGGCTTATCAAACGGGTGCAATCGGACTGTCCATGAATTTGTTTGGGGAAGAGGTTGCAATTTCGTCAATGCAAAGCCCACTACGGTTGCATAGCATGATGTTTTCTATTCTTCGATTTCAATGAATTTTTTTCCCTTTACTCTGAAACTTCATGTAGCAACCTCTGCACCTTTAGTCTTCGGCTTTATGCTATCAATCGCTGCTGACTGTTGAGTTGACTAAGCCGCATGATTTTAAAAAGGTGTGTAATACATGCAATTATAATTTCTGTTCATAACTTCAATTATGGACATCAAGCTTCAATGATAATTGAATATTTTACTGATGACCCAGACAACATAGCCTAATTATTTTCTTTGTATTTCTGTAATCACCAAATTAAATCATCTCACTTTCTTCTCCGTGCTGCAATTTTCGTGCTTTCATTTGTGCGAGTTTGAAGCATAGATTGTTTTTCACCAAAGGCAGTCCACTGCGATATTTTTCGTCGTTGTTGTTCAATATTGTTTAAATATTGAAACCTTCCGATTGTTGGAGCGCGTGTTGACGAGTATGTTGTGGGGGATTGCGAGCTCGCTAATTGACTGCACAGTTGGACTCGCTAGTAATCTTATGGTAGCGTGATTTGTCGAGTATATATATTATATATATATCATACGTGCGACTGTGAGTCCGTTACACAAGGATGCTGATCCGATCGATGTATTTATCGGCATTGGTGCATGTACTTAAACCATAGTAAACTGATGCTACCTTGTTGAAATGAATTCAATCAACTCAGCAAGCGGCCGGCTGGCTACGCGCCTGCTTAATAGAATCGTAATATGTCACCATATACAAGTGACAGGTGATATTGAACGCTTGCGAGTTGGCTCATTTGTCAATTCTGACGCACTATGACGAAAGCCCTTTGTGACGTCATCGATCCCGCATACCTAGGGAAAATTAGAGTTCAGCGCCTGTGAGTGATGCTGTAAAAGATCAAGTAATGGCATTCTGCGAAGACAATTAATTTTCTAGTATGATGACAGGATCCGGTGACTATGTCAGCTTGGGTAGTAAAATCCACTAGCAATTCGCAAAAACTGTACTTTGCCTTTGAATCAAATTTTCCTGAGAGCAAATTTGGTTTGTCGAAGTTTTGTGAATTGCGTCCAAAATGGAGTGTCAAGACGGACATTGGACAGTTCTGGAAGTCAGTTAGACCTGTTTGCTTCTGCCTTTGGTTTAGATTACAAAGAAATGATGGCCAAAGTTGTGTGTGATTTAAAAAACAGGGTATGTATGGTTCATCGTTTTTCGAAGTGTCCCGGAAAGGAACGATTAACACAAAAACCAAACAGGCATTTGAATATAAGAGATTCTTAAGGCATGTATTTCAAGCAATGGCAGTTAACGGACCGATCAGAACTAAACACTTTAACAATGTGTTTATCTGACTTCATTGAATTTGCCTCAACAAGGATGGATAACCTGACATCTCATTCTTATATTTCTAAATGTCAAGCCCGTTATTTGAAGGAACTTGAAGCAAACCTCTCACCGGACACTGCAATAGTTCTTGGGGATTTTGCCGAGAACTATTCGCATTTCATTCAAGTTGAGGTACAAAGCTACCACTGGAACGAGGAGCAATGCAGTGTCCACTGTCCACCCTATTGTTTTGCATGCTGTTGTTGATGGCACAGTCCAGAACTTTTCATTCTGCTTCTTGTCTGCTGATTTAACTCATGGCACCGGGTTCAAGTTGGTTTAGTATCGTAAAACTCATTTACTTCAATTTCAAAAATTGAGTATTTTTCTGATGGCTGCAGCGGTCAATATAAAAACTTCCAGAACGTTCTGAATTCGACCTTTCACTATCAGGATTTTAGGTACGATGCTTCATGGGTGTTCTTTGCACAAGCCAGGGCAAATCACGGTGTGATGGTATTGGTAGAACAGTGTAGCGAACGTTAATGCGGATAAGCATAAAACATACACATTTGCCATATCTCATGCCCGTCGCAGCGTCAGCACGCATCGACGATAGCGTTGGGACCCCGGGAAATCCCGATCCCGGGATTTGAAGCAATCCCGATCCCGGGATTGGTCCCGATGAAATCCCGGGATTTGTGAACAGCATCTACCAAGGCTTATGTAGCGCCATATCTCTTATTTTGGTAATAAAGCAGTGTCACAAACTCGGCTGATTGTCTAGAACAGTGGCCTCAAACACGCGGCCCGCCAGAACTGTTTTTGCG
Source organism: Botryllus schlosseri (assembly GCF_051294905.1). Taxonomy (NCBI): domain Eukaryota; kingdom Metazoa; phylum Chordata; class Ascidiacea; order Stolidobranchia; family Styelidae; genus Botryllus; species Botryllus schlosseri. The sequence goes on along the minus strand of NC_137247.1, from coordinate 12,000,383 downwards.
ACCCACGTCGGCGTTTTGACTTTTCAAGCATTCGACAATATTAAACTCGAAAATTTCAGATTTCGGATTTGAGAACTTGAAATTTCATTCTGAAACCACTCCAAAAACCTGAATCGCTATCACACGTCAAACGTCCACTATAGCTGCTAAATTATAATGCGACAGCTTTTACAATGACACGATGCATTTGTCGTCTCGCATGGTTTCTAACTGTCTATAAAACTCTTTATGTCACCAAATTATGCCAAGCACAACAATATTTTTAAATGATATTGAAAAATATGACTTTTTCGTGGCAACCGTGAATATTACAATAGTGTATTACATTTTCACAATGTGTATGGAATGCCAATCTGCAAGGTCCGACAAAAAAGGCGTACTGGGAAATACATATTATACCCCTATTTGATGCTGCTGCCCGCCGCGTCATCAAAAACTACGAAATTGGCCCACGATAAAATTGGAGTTTGGGACCCCTAATCTAATCGATGATACTCTTGATGCTCTTATGTTTTGCGTCAATTCAATATCACAAGGACTAAATGTTATTTGTGTGACATGTATGTCTATTTTACTACTTTTCTAATCCCGGGGAATCCCGGGATTGAGGAGCGAAAATCCCGGGATTTCAAATTTGATCCCGAAGTCCCAACCCTAATCGGCGTTAAGTCCATTCTTCATTTCAATACACTACAAGACTGCAGCACAATGAAAGATAGGAAGGAGTCGAAACGACTTCGAGTAGTGTTCGAAACCAGACACTCACCTGGCCTAGGCGATGTAAAAAAGAGGCATCAACCTGTTGGTGTTGTAGCGGTACGAGGTTTTAACTGCGCTATCTCGCCACTCGAAGTACCAGGGTGCCGCTAATTATTTTCCCCTTCCAGACGGTGCTACGCGGTCAAAAAGGTTGAGAACCACTGGGCTATGCAGTGCAGTATGCTCATTGCACAATATCTCGGGTTATAGTCATATCTGCAGATTGTTAGACAGGTCAATTGCAACATGAATCGTGTTGAATCTTTGCTCCGTATGCCGTTTATCCAGTTTTCTTTAGAGCAGGAGTTCTCAAACCATTTTAGACTGCGACTCAAATCTGAGTTATATTGCATGTCGCGACCAAGCATCACGCATCGGCATGAATGCATTTTTCATGGCGTGAACCTCTGAAAGGTTCAGGTCCGTGTGAACGCCAACCTTTTTGAAAGGTTCTCTGTGAACGTGTGAACCTCATGACGTTACGCGAGTCATATTGCTGATTCCAACCCTAAATTTCAGTGAAGTAGTAGTAATAAGTAAGTAATAGCCTATGTACTGTACACCAGAGTTGGATCAATTACATTATTTCAGTTCAATTACAATTACTTTCATGCATGTTTCAATTACATTACAATTACAATTACTCCATGCTAAAAATATCAAATTACAATTACAATTACTCCTTGCATGCTTCAATTACATTACAATTACAATTACAATTGCTGCTGTTGAACATGTAATTGAATAATCATAAATTCAACCGTGCTCCTTGACAACCGTAGCGTCGTAAATAACAACAATTCAAGTATTCATGTTTCATTCATGATACGCAAATACCCGTTAATTAATAAAAAGAAAAAAACGTTTTCGAACTATTCCAGTATGCAGTATGTCGTTGAAAAAAGTATTATAATATATGCACGTGTTGGATTTGCGTATATAGTATATAATTAAAGAAATAATATTATTTTTATCGAGGGACGTAGGAATTAGGATGAGGAGTAAAAACTAAACCGTGCTTTATCAGATAAGACGTTATATAATATCCAGTGGTCTGGTTAGTTAGCCAGACGAAGTAACGATGCAGCATCGTGATCTGAAATCGTATTGTAGATTGCCAACCCACGGATAGATGCGCAAGATGTGAGTCACGGATAAATGCACCGACAAACGTACTGCGGAGCCGGCTAAAAGCAGCAAACTTTGTAGTCCTAGAGCTGGCGATCCAAGCGTCCAAATTTGATGCATCTGGTCTTTATCGTAAGCTATTGATGCACTAATTCCGAAAATACAAATTAAAATCTCGTCAGGGCAATGTAATTGCTACAAAATAGCCGTTTAAGGTCGACTGTTCTGAAAAGTGAGAGCGCCGCAGCAGCATGACCACAACAATGACCAATTACGCCCAGCGATTGTTCAGAACAATGCCGATTCCCAGACTTTCATGACTATTTTGGGATGGTACCATTGCCTGGAAATATATTTTTATTGCGGAATCAGTGCGACACTAGCTTTCGATTAGGACCATACATATCAAATTTCGACGCTTGGATCCCCAGCCATGGGACTATCAATTCTGCTGCTTTTAGCCGGCTCAGCAGTTCGCTTCTCGGCGTATTCAATCGTGAGTCACGTGTTGCGAATCCATCCGTTGGTTAGTAATTTAATAATTGTATACAATGGCAGCCGAGGCCAGCATAGCGGTAAAAATAAAAAACTTCGCCCGCAAGGGCGCAGTCAAGGGCTTCCGCGAATGGATCCACCAAATTCCTTGTCGACGAATGCATTAAAAGTCAATTATTTTATGTTGTGCTTGTCAGGTCTCAATAGCAATTTAATGTAATTGAAATTGTAATTGAGAAAAATTTTTGTCAAATTACAATTACAATTACAATTACACAAAATAAAAATGCTTCAATTACAATTACATTGAAAAATGTAATTAATTACATTCAGCTCAATTACAAATTACAATTTATCCAACTCTGCTGTACACGATACCTAGCGACGACTCGGGCTCCATAATGCCACAATGCTGAAGTACAAATTGACGTGTTAAATGTCGCCAAATGAGGCATTAAACTGGGGCAATCAAATGATATCATAATCCCAGCAGAAAATCATTATCTTCCGTCGCTTTGCCAACAATCTCGACCAGACCGGAAAATGAATTCGGCGTCTGAGTCATATATCTAGAACTCCTACATATCCCTGCCTCTACCCTGCCCGAGTATTACTCGCTCAAGTTAGACATTTCCAGAGAAACTATAATGTCAGACGAATCTTAACATCGTCATTGGGTATATTTTTCACCTGAACAAGTCACACACAATTTACAATGCGATAAGACACGATGCGATGTCATGAACAGATAGGAGCCGGAGGATGTTGAACGACACGCATCAGTAGCGATCCTTTACTCTAACAATTCCTTGTGAGTGCTTTCAATCGTCGGGTCTTTTGCTAGGCTTTTTTGTCGCCGTAAGAACGGCAACGGCGGGGGTAGAGGAGTCCAGATAAACCTCCGACGGGAATCGAACTAGGTCCGTCACTTTGGTGGGCGCTTATCGTAACTACTACACTATCTCCCGCACAAATTTGTGTAGGGGAGACCGGGGACAAATGTAACTAGGGGCAAATGTAACAATCGACCTCACCGCTAGTAGGGTGGAGATATCGCCTTGATATTTTGAGTGCGCACGCGGTGGCTATCTCTCCTAAACATACCTGGAGTTACGTTGAGCTACGACGCGAAACCCCAGATTAATTTGACAAAAACGAAATTTTGGACCCTTGAGTAAATATTTTCTGGTCTGGAATAATTTGTTCAGACGGATAGTAGCCTACCTCAAGTAGTTACAACGTAATATATGTATCTGGAACAATGTTACAATAGTCTACCGTGATGATAGGAAAACTAGGACTTGCATCGCCGGAAAGGTATCAAACTAAGACGCTAATCATGGTCGAGCGTGCCAGGGGCAATCGTAACACTCTGTTACTTTTGCCCCGTTAAAATATCTTTTCAATGCTGAATATTTTTGTTCATATTTTGGTATAACCATTTATCTACTGAAGACCAATCTTTCAACAGCCATAAGTTCAATACCAGAACAGATACTACCTTGCCATACCAATTCCAACATGATCATTTGTCGGAAAGGCCATACAAAAGTAGCGATGTGAAACTTAGGGTTCGGTTATTTCCGTGATTCTACCATCCTTTCTCATGTTGATCGACTTTTGGTATGTCGACCTTCAATCGTCATTTAAGAACTGGCCCATGACTGAATCCTCATCCCCTGACTTTGAGCATGGCCCACTTACATTTGGCATTTGGTGTGAACACTTATTTTTAATTTTGTACAGAACCGAAGAATGCCATTAGCTTTGACGCCACATAATGTTGTGTCCTCGTTTTTCTACGCTATCGTCGGCCCATTCAATAAAGATATTTTAGCCAGGTCGGTTTCACACCTTTGCAAGTGACCGAATGCCCAACCCATAATGTACGCTGAACAACAGCACCTTGGTAGAAGAGGCCGAATATGCGTAGGGATATGATGGAATGAGTGTGCTTCTCGTACACTTTGAGCTCATGAAGAAGGCGCGAATGTTGATACTGTATTCAGATGCCCAAAATGCGATGGGCGTAGCTTGGAAGCGTTCAAACTTCTCTTTCTTTAGTATAATGCAATAATACAATTAGTGCTCCCGTTTTCGTTGTTCATTTCGTTTGTTTTTAATTATAAAGAGCACTGTTATAATTGACCCACATGGGTGGTACAATTGCCCCGGGGTACGGGGCGATTGTAACATTTGAGCAACGATTTTCGCGACCAAAAATTTCCATGATTGATTGTTGATTGAGTTCCATTTTAGTTTTTATACTAACTATCGAGCTGTTGGCTACTTTATATAAAACTTTGGAAACGAAAATTCCACGAGAAAAACACGTAATGTTAGAAAATCCAAAAAGTGTTACAATTGTCCCCGGTCGGCTCGTTTTCTTTATCACGTCATTATAAGTTATGGTTACCATATTTCTCTGAAGTAAATTCCGGACACTCTTTAGCGCCCACTAGCGGATTTCAAAATAAGGTGTAACTATAGAGATTGTAGGATGGAGTGACGACTGATTTAAATGCCCAATTGATATTCATCCGCGACATATTTTGTTGGCGTGATTTTGCAGTACCTATCTCAGTGGTTCCCAAACTTTTTCGGTGTGAGGGCCAAATTTGGAATTTCAGAGTACGGTCGGGGCCGCACGAATACTACGGCTATGAAACGGACCCAAACAGTCATCATGGCCATTTCGGAGTAGTTTTATTGCCCTGGCGAGATTTCAAAACTGTACAATGTTTACCGCTACTTATCTGCTGCATTGGGTGTCCGTTGAGTGAATCAGCTTTTCTCGCCTAAACGCGCGAAGCGCGAGAAATTTCTTTAGTTTCATGACTGAATCGGTCAATATGATCGGGAATCGCATGTATTGCTATCAATTTTCATCCTGTCTCAGTTCGCGTAATCTGATTTACCGGTAGAGCTTAGTGAGGTGTGTTTGAAAAGGTATAGGCCCCCTCAATAGTAATTAAAGATCTCCGGGGTATAGCCGTTGGCAGGAACGTAACAGCACTTCGTCAGGACCCCGGGCTCCCATAGGGTGATAAACTGACCCCGCATCACGTTGTTCGATTTTGCCACGAAATTAAAGTCGTATTGTTTAGTGAGACAGCGCGACGCGCGAATATTTCGATAATTCATGATAAAATCGGTAAATAAGATCGGGAATTGCATGGTTGTCCTCTTTGCCCACGTAATCAGATTCACCGGTAGAGCTGAGTGAGAGGTGTCTTTGAAACTGCAGACTCCGTAAATTTTCAAAAAATAGTCCATAATTTATGCTAATTCACGAAATAATATTGGGCCCCCTTCGAGCTCGCCCCCCTCAATTGGGGGTTTTAGGGTGCGGCAGTTACGGCCCTGACTATAGGACTACAAATTATGCTGCTTTTAGCCGGCTAAGCAGTATGCATCTCGGCGTATTCAACCGTGAGTCACGTGCTGCACATCTAGTTATCATAGGGTTACCATACGTCCTCTTTTAAGATGATTTGTCCTCTTTTTTGATTTTTTTAAAGTGTCCTCGGAGGACGCCCAAATGTCTTCTTTTATGAGATTTTGTCTTCTTTTTTGACGATTTTGGTTACATACAGGGCTAAATTCGACTGATATACATTAAGTCAGCACTGTTGGAACGCTATGGCGGCTATTTCGGGAGCTGGACCAGAAAGTTGACCCTTTTTTCAGTCAACCTCCTGTTAATGTGAATGAAAAACTGTATTTTCCGGGAGTTGAGCTTCTTTTTCCTTTTTAGACAAGCGACCACGAAGTGGGAAAAATTTACCATTTTTCAGGATCTTAACCCGGTTTTGAAAGTTATCAATACCTATATAAATCCATAGCTACTGCTCGTTCAATTGGAAAGTTAGGGCACATTGCATTGAAACATGGGCTTTGGAGCCGGAGCCGGAGCCCCGGAGCCGAGCATTTTTACTGGAGCTGGAGCCGGAGCCGGAGCTCTACATAAAATTCAGTCGGAGCCGGAGCCGGAGCTGGAGCCAGTTATTCAAGGGGTAGCTCCGGCTCCGACGTATTTCATAATATGCTATTATAAATGCAGCAACCATATCTGATGAGTTCACATAATTCAACAGCAGGCATTCGCGAAATTAAGAATCTTTTCCTCTTTGGCACTACCATTTCCGACTAACCATATTCCTGGGGATTTAACAGCAGAGCAGTCATATGTTCAATGTTCAAATTTCATACATGGAGTGCCAAACCTCGGTATGCAAAATGCGCATGTGAATATTGTGGGTATTCGGCCACCCGCAATTTCATCATCACCACAACCTTGTTGGCCAATTGTACGGTTCGAAAATGATGATCACGATGTATTACGCGAAATGGGAGAGAGGATAAAAACATGATTTCGTTGCACATATCGATATGACGAGCACGGTCCGAGAAATTCCATCTCATCGTTGCTATGAATCGGATGAGCAAATACTCGTTCTTTCGTGATAGTTCATTATCCGGGCCGCGAAATTAGACAGTGTTATTGGGTATGCAATTATGCATGCTAATTGGAATTCATTACTGCGCATGATCGTCATTCACTCCAGTAAGGATTTTCGAGTGCAATTAGGGGAAGGCAAAAGAGTAGCCCAAAACGCCGTTACACTCAGCAAACAATTGTCGCGGTGCGAGCTACTCAATGCGATGACAGGACCCCATGGTATTTTTTGCTGGAGACAAATTACTGATTTGATACGCGATTTCCAATTTGTAATCATCTGTTTCGTAAATTCATTCTTGATGTCTGCTTGATACTCTAGTATTTCCGGATTTTCATGCACTGGGACTTGTAAATGTGCAATGTGCATACTGCATAGTTTAATTCGTTATGCGCATGGCGCAATGTGCATGGCACAGTGTTCAATTCGATTATTCGATTCGTTTCAACGGGAAAATATTATATTCCGATAAACTTGATCGACACCGGATGGACTGGAAACGAGTGTACCAATATCGAACGTCAAATCATTGGCCATTTGGTAGGCTACAAATCGAATTTCTATTGATAACGTCGTGATATCCGCCCATATTGCTCTTACTACAGTTACAGTTGAATAATAATCACAGATTCAAGATTGAATTGAGCTGTATGGCTTAATGTTGACGACTATAGTGCCAGTGTTAAAACGCGGCATCAGAATTTTAATGCTGTACACAGCAATTGCACGGAGTAAAGTGCGTTCTAGTGCAACTATGATGTTATCGACAATTGACAAGTATTCATTATGACGTCACAAACCGGTACGGCGGCACCTATGTCTTCGTTGCTGCATCCGATGTTACTGACGTCTGACAGACTCTAGATTACTATAGATAAGCAGCCTACGGGTAAATTAGTAATCTATAGACACCAGGGGTGGCCAACCTTCTCGGCTAAATGGCCACATGAAATTGACGAACGAGGGCGCTGCCCACTAGCCGCATCAGGCACGTACAATTTTCAAAGTTGATATTACTATTACTTGGGTATATTGCGGGTCGACTGTATACCGCCCGCTGGGCTCAGTTTGCAAGGACAGGACTATTCGGCATCTGGACATATCGATATCGAAGGTTTCCGCTAATATACGACAATCATTTTGTGCCTACATTTCATCGCCGACGATCTTTCTGCGCGCGCAAACACGAAAAGACTTTCTCTCGTAATTGCGAATTTAGTTAGACTCAATCAGCTAAATCAGGCGTTTTTTCATTTTCAGGTGGGGGTAGGCTACAAAGCAAGAAATCGCGTGACAATTAAACACGCGAAGCGTGAAGAAAAATTTTACTACTTTTTTAGTTTATTGTAATGTACGACGATTTACTAGAAATGTGACTGGACCCAGGATCTGCCAATGCGTCGGAACTGATATTTTAGTCATCAGCATCCCAAGTGTCGCAGCCAGACTAATCATATATTTGGTTGGCCTTGCAAGTTCACAGTCTGAGCGATTCAATTTCGATAATATAACAGAATTTCGATAATATAACGGGAAATTAGCTCGCGGGCTACTCAAAACCTTCTCGCGGGCCACATATGGCCCGCAGGCCGCGGGTTGCCCACCAATGATATAGACAGACACCTTCGATAGTTTTCAGAGCCGGAGCCGGAGCTGGAGCCGGAGCAGTGAAAATAATGCGCCTCCGGAGCTGGAGCCGGAGCTAATGTATGATAGAAGAAAGCTTCTGAGCCGGAGCTGGAGCAATGTGAATTTACGGCTGCTCCAAAGCCCTGATTGAAACAGCAGTGACGTAACGTTACCAGTCTATACTCACAACTTTCCTGCAATTCTATAATTAAAAACTAGAGAGGCCAAGGCAAGCAAGAGTATTTTATAAATATAAATTTTATTTTTTGTCATAAATCGATTTCTTAATATATTCTGGGGGCCGCACTTGGGAATCACTGACCTATCTTGTTAAAATGGATATTTATGGTATTATTGCAGGTATTACTTTTAATATTTGACATTGTAATAGTATTAGTGCATATTTACACAGAAATACTCATAATAATTGAACTGCACTATTTACACTGCGCGCAATAATTTTCAACTCCCTTTAGATCAGTGGTTCCCAACCTTTTTGTCTTCATTCCCCACTTCAGATTTATTCCGAGCCTTAATTCCCCACCAGGACCGTAACAGAACTTCGTCAGCCCCCCCCCCCCAAAAAAAACGTTGGTTTTGGGCCCCTCACTGGGTGATAAACCCGACTTCTGGGGGATTAGAGCCCCCTCAGCCCTCCTGAGCCTGTGCACTTTTCCCCGCTACATATCAGATACCGTGTATCTACTGTTTAGTGCGTCGCCTTATTTCGACTAAACGCGTGAAGCGCGAAAAATTTATATAATTCATGTTTGAATCGGTCAATATTATCTGGAATTGCATATATTTTGCTATCACTTTCTTATCCCCTCTCTGCTCACTTAATCAGATTTACCGATAGCGCTGAGTGAGGTGTGATGGAAAAGGTAAGGACCCCTAAATAAAAATTAAACATCTTCGAGCGGACCCGTTGGTATATTGACTTCGTTACATTATTCTGTTTCGTGACCTCCTATATCTGCTATGTCAAAAGATTTGGAAATCGCCAAAACTAAAAGGCACACACGATTTCATATTGGTATTGCTTTACTGGCAAATAATTTTCCCTGCGGGATAGCATTTGTCCAGTGGGGTTCAGATCGCCAGGACAGGAACATTTCTCGCCAGCCATTTAGCCACCTATGGACAATTAATCATCTATGTATATTGTATATATGTCGCAGTTTTCGGTCTCCACAAGGGCATTCCTTCTCGGCCAAGGTCTTCTCGCTGCTGATCGTTCTGGCACACCTCTCGGAGTAGCATGTTACATGGCCTATAACTTCATATGCCTTGGTGCGTCGTGGCGCAGTAATGGCCAACGCCGAAGTCTCCACTTCTATAAATTCTACGCATTTTCGCGGGGTAAGGGTACCCAATAATCAAGATATTCGGCAATATTAAATCACACTCCCAGCGCAAAATATATTTTGATAGAGTGGCCTAAATTTCCAAAAAATACTCTATAATTTATGTTAATTCACGACATAATTTTGGGCCCCTTCGAGCTCGACCAATATTGGGGGTTTGGGGTGCGGCAGTTACGGTACTGTTCCCCAATACCCAGCATTTTCATCATCACAGAGCAGCTATTTGCTGGTTTGACTACGCAAGACACACAACCACACCAGTACGCAAGACAAGACGATCGCCTATAACTGCAACATAAAAAGCATTGTGAGCCGATAGGCCTACCAGTAACGCTCAAAATTTCGCGAAAGCGTTATTTCACGTCAAACTGTCGTGCTGGATGCGTTTGTGACGCCATCATTGGCCATCCATAGTTAAAAATAAGGTTTTGTGAGCAACACGCAATGAAATTTTCGATACATACATTCCAGAGCAGTTAACAGGTAACGGTAATTGCGCGTGAGTCTCCGTGAATATGTATAGACCAGAGGTCTCAAACTCAATTGTGCTCGCGGGCCAATTTCATAGTTTTGACGACGCCGCGGGCCGCACCACCAATAATAGGGATATTCAACGCAAAATTTCCAAGTAGGCCTTATTTGACGGGAGCTTGAAGACAGGCATTCCACAAACATCATGATATGTAATTTGCTATTGTACTATTCACGCTTGACACGGAACAAATCATATTTTAAAATATTTGAATAAAATTGTTTTAATGCCGGGCATTTTGTTCAAATAATGATGAGTTATAGACATCATGCGAGAGGATACCTCATGATTCATGACATCGTTAAATTGCCGGGTTATAATATTGCAGCTAGTGGACCTTTGACGTGCCATAGTTTTGTGTAGAATATTTTAAAATCTACTGAAGATTGATCTGATATCGGAGCATTTGAGCGGTGTAGCCTAATCCGGGTTATGATATAGTCGTGATAATAAGTAGGCTATTGTTACTATGTCATTCCCAAAGTCAATTTAAATCAGCTTCAGATTTTGCCTTCGATTAACAACTTGAATATAATCATTATTGAGCCATAGTAATTGTTACTTTAGCGATCGTACCCCGCGTGCTTCCAATAAGATTTCTCGTAGCCCCTGTTCATTTTCAACACAATTTCTGACTGTACCCATACATTAAAATTAGAAAGTCCATACACCTAAAATCACGCGTAGCGCGAAGACCATTTTCCAGTTGAATAAATTGGTCAAGAAAATATTCCACAGCATATAGGCCTGATTCCACAATGCATCTCGTACAACATGAAGTGGTGCTCCGTACCCCGAAGGGGTCTACGACTCTACGGACCCTGGTTAAGATACCCTGGAATAGAAATGTCCAATCGCCGATGAATTCATTGGTGTTACAGCTGTTGAGCGTACTACTACATTGCTCGCCACCGATAACAACATGGATAAAGAGAACAGACCACACCCAGCATGTAACCAACTATACGTCATGGGCGTCCCATAATGCCGAGAGTTGCCATACTGACCTGATTAGATAGCTATATATAGCCTACGCAACGCAAGCTACGACCTTTTGATATATTACTATTCCACGTGACAGTTTCAAAGATTTTGGCATCCGTAGGATTGCCCAGTCACCGTTCCGAGTCGCAAGTCCTTCTCTGATTTTAACGTGTGACTCGACTCAACTGGAGTCATTTTTATTTAATCACCCAGTCAATCTGAAAGCGAGTAATTTTACGAAAGATCGCACGAAACCAAATCACAATGTTCAGTCACGAATCATCAACGGGTCATGTTTTATCATCATGAACTAGAAATGTGACGTAATAGCTGATCTTATACCGCGTGGTCGCTTTTATAAGTGATGTGATAGTGTATAGTCTGTTGAGATTTCAGTGTTTTTATAGTAGTTTTAGGGTGAACTTCAAGTTCCTATATCTAAAAAAGATATATGGCACTGGATATTGTCGAATACTTGAAATTCCAAAATGCTGTCGCGGGCCGCACAAAATACTCTCGCGGGCCGCATGCGGCCCGCGGGCCGCGTGTTTGAGACCTCTGGTATAGACTGTCCTTTATATAATCTTGAACAAATGCGTCTATTCCCCACCAGAAACCATTGAATTCCCCACCAATGGGGAATTCCCCACCGTTTGGGAACCACTGCTTTAGATCGTTCACGCTCCGCTTTGCGTAGTCAACAACCCATTGTTACGAGCACGACTATCAATCCCTAGTGGAATTGAGATGGTGAAAGTTGGAGAAGTTGTTGATAATAACGCATATTTGTCGATGGAATGGGTCGGCATATAGGAGGTTGAATGGTTATAAAGGAATGTCATACAAATTCGATGTCTTAATATGGTCGTATAAGTGTAGGCTGATCTTGGATACTTGCGTGAAGGACTTGCGTTTAATCTCGTGAATCTGCCATGTATTTTAACTTGCCGACGAGAAAATAGAAGTCATTATTACTGCATTCAATGTTGTTGATCCTATAGGCTAGCTAGCTGTTGCCTCCTTCGATTATATCTGCTAGCGCAGTGCTCTTCAACCTTTTTCGACGTGGTACACCCTTTTAACGTTTGCTCAAAACTCGTACACCCCTGTTCATTAGGGGTCTTCAAAAATGACTTTTTTCCTCAAATCGTACTTGCTACTTGATAAAATTGTTTGGTTACCTAACTTAAGCCTACACACCAAATTTGGTTCAATTCCAACCAGTAGCCGCATGGCTACGGGAGAAGAAAGTTTCTATTTATTATATAAAAATAAATTACGAAAAATGTGAAATTTTTCTGTTCACCCCATGAAAGTATTAGGTTGTCTATAAAAATTATGTTCTTCAAATTTGGTTCAATTCCAACCAGTAGAAGCGGAGTTATTGCCGTCAAAAAAATTGGATTTGAACAAAATAGTATTTGGTCACAGAATCTATTTGCAGCCAGTTAGGCCGCCTGCCACGCAAATTGGAATTTATTTCGTGTCAGCCCCAAAACAGCATGACATTACGAACGATAATCAGCCTAAATGTAACAGTATTGGGCAGAGAGTAGGTAAAGCTACTGCTGCAGAAGTGGTAATTCAGATCAGTGATGATAGCAGGCGCGCCAGCCTACTGCGTATCAGGCCTGCCTCACACCACACAAAGTCGATAGTAGCACATGGGCTGGAAGAGATGTCAGTCACCTCAGATCGTATGCCGCTATACACAGTCAATTGTCGCTAATTGGCATCACTAATAACAAAATACTAAATTGCAAATGTATGGCGAAATATTGGACATAAAATCGGCATTTTAAAACAAAAGGGTTTCGATTTCAACATGGAAGCTGTTTCGACCCTGGCTGGCTACGTCATTTCATTTATGCGCATTGGGGTATTTATTAACGTCGGGTAGGAAGTACTGATTCAAGAAGTCCGAGCTATCGCAGCGGTTTCCTCAAAAATCACTAAAAGACAAATGACTATAGCTGAACACATGTTTGTTAACTGCATACTTTCCAACACCATACGGAACCATTGGTCTATTGCCGACGGCTAAATGAATAGGAGAAATATTTGCTTATGACATCACCATCAAGCGGTGTACAGTATTACCTATTGAGATAACATCGTACCATACTGCTCATTAACCTGTGCGTCAACCTGTACTGACCCATAAACCTGCCTTTGTGATAGCTCATTGTAATTCGGATCTGGTACACCCCTGTACACCCCATCCGAGTGGTACACCCTTTGCAAATTCTGGTACACCCTAGGGTGTACGACAACCCCGGTTGAAGAGCACTGTGCTAGCGGACATTGCTGTGATATTATCTAGAACAGGGCCGGCCAACCCGTGGCCCGCGGGCCACATTTGGCCCGCGAGAAGGTTTTGAGTGGCCCGCGAGGTAATTTCCGAGATTACTAATATTATCAAAATTGGATGGCACAGATTGTGAGCTTGCAAGTCTAACCAAAAGTTTGATCAGCTCGGCCGCAACACTTGAGATGTGATGACTAAAATATCAGTTCCGACGCATTGGCAGATCCATGAGCCAGCCACATTTTGGAAGATCTTCGTACACTACAATAAAGCAGAATAATTTGCGATAGATTGATCAAAAGTAAAAATTTGCTACACGCTTCGCGCAACATGTTGTCACTCGATTTCTTGCTTCTAATGTTGTTACCTCATTGTGAAGATGAAAGAACGCACCCCATTGTGAAGATGAAAGAACGCCTAATGTATCAGATCGAGCCTAACTATATTCGCCATTACGAGGCACGTGTCGTTCAACATATGCGACCTTGCTTTTACGATCGCAGAAAGACCGTCGATGATGAAATCTAGACACAAAATGATTGACACATGTTGGTCGAAGCTTTCGATATCGATATGTCCATTGTCCAGGTGCCGAATAGTCCAGTCCTTGCAAACTGAGCCCAGCGATATACAGCAGGCCCGCAATATAGTCAAGTGACAATATTATTGACCTATGAACTTCGAAAAACTTTCGCGCTTCGCGCGGCTAGTGGCCCGCGCAATAATTCGTCAATCAAATGTGGCCCTTTGGCTGAAAAGGTTGGCCACCCCTGATCTAGAACCAGTGAGCCATCTTCTTCTACCGAGCCGGTATTGTAGTTATTATTTGAGTAGCGCAACGGAAATAAAGTTCTGAATGTTATGCTTGCACAGAAGTTTTGATTCCTTTATAACCTATACTAAACGTGATGGTTATGGCCGAATAATCATAGTGGGAGGATTGGGAATCAATCGACCAGGAGGAATTTCCCAATGCTTTGAAGGAATGGATGAGTGAAGTGGAATCAGCTGTGGCGTATGTGGCATATTCCCCACCGTGAGGGAACTCAAGAAGCATGGGAAAGTGCATAAACTCCCGTCACCAACTGAGCAAATTGACATCGACCGAGTAATTGACATTTTGAAGATTGCTTACCACAATCGTCATTCTATTTCCAAGTTTGGGCCACGGCTTGAGGAATTGGATTTAAATCTTGTTGTTCCACTTATTGTAAGGCGCTTGAATGCTGTGTTCTGTGACATTGGTACTGATGGCATATCTACTTGAGATATCAAACCATTAGGCCTGCTGCTATACCCCAGATTTTGCTGTTCAAATTCGTAGCTGATTGAACCAAATCTGGAATATGTTTGTGCCTATCTGTCACTGGCAACTCTTTTCTTGGAAAACGGATCATCCTTTCTTTTTATATGAATAAATATATCAATTGGAATCGTTTGGTGCATTGGTTTCTTCATCTGAGTGAGAGATACCACGCATACCTTTATGAATATGCTACATTTTTCAGGCAATAAATGTAGCTTAGGTAGAGCTCCCATTTTGAGTTGCTTTCTGGTTTTCAGCTGAATGATATCAGACTCCTCAAAATGATTCTAGCAGATCTCGGCTCTATTGTAAATTGCTCTAGCTGTTAATTCGGTTGAAGTTGAGACAGTTGCTAGCTTACGTCTCCAGCGACGTATTGATACGCGGATTATTCACATAGCTACATCCAGAGATAGCGCAGTCAGTGTTGCCAATTTAGCGATTTTGTCGCTAGATCTAGCGATTTTTCGTTCCGTTTAGCGACAAAAAAAACCAATCTAGCGACTAGCGATAAATTTAGCGACTTTTAAAAAATATTTAGCGATTTTCTAGCGATTTTTTTTCAGAAAAATCTGATATCAATCGGTTTTCGGCAGCAACATTATGCTTGTCTACCATATCTTATGCGCGCTACAGTGTCAGCACGCATCGACGATCTCAATTCAGGTAGAGCGCATGGATAGGAGCGTCAATACTGACTTTCCTGGACAGTGGGCCGAAGTTGGTCATAACTCTTCCAGGCATAGTAATCTACAGTGTCGCGTTCGCCAAACTCGTCAAGATCCCGGCAAATTCACCTTCAACACAATACGAGTAACCACAATAATGCTCATCCAATGCAGTGTGCTATACAAGGTCCAATATATGAACTCTTTACACCCACACCAGACGATTATAGTGTTCACTGTCCAACCCTCCCCCAAAAGACTGACATCTCGAGTATCTAAGGGGCAGTCGGATTCCAGATAACTGATCAAACTATTTTTCATCTAACTTTTGACACCTACACACGAGACGAATCAATATGCTACGAGCTATATCGCGATCCAAGATGAATGAAAAAAAAAAGATTACGTCGCGGACTTTTGACAGTAACACAAGATGTGTAACAACAGGATTAAATTACCCCGCAAAAAAATTTGAAAATTAAAAGAATTAAATCACGAGTTTCTATGCGCGCTGCTGGATAACAGAAAAACATTTTTTAATAAAGGTATTTGATGTATCGTCCCGTCTCTTATCTGATGTATTAGGGAAACAGGATGGCCAGAAGTGATACGTAGGCTACCCTAAATTTCCATCTGTAGTAGGCATCCATGTATAATACGCACCCTTAAAATGACATGTCAAACTGGGGGAAAAGCCTGTAGCCATGTATAATACGCACCAGGGCTGTGGAGTCGGAGTCGGAGTCGGTGGAGTCGGAGTCGGAGTCGGGGTAATTTTCGCTTGATGGAGTCGGAGTCGGAGTCGGAGTCGTGAAAACTATAATAGCTGGAGTCGGAGTCGGAGTCGGAGTCGGTGGAAAAATACTGACTGGAGTCGGAGTCGGAGTTTGTGAGAATGACCCTGACTTCGACTCCGACTCCGACTCCAACTTCTCTATCATGAAAACATTTGCTTTCAAAGAATTTTCAATATAATTTTTATGTACCACCAATCGCTGTTATTAATAACCATACAGACCAGGTGCGGCCAGCCAGTGGCACGCAGGCCAAATTTGGCACACGAGAAGGTTAGGTGTGGCCTGCAACGTAATTCTCGAAATTATTTATGACATCAGGTACAATTGCAAGGCCAACCAAAATTTGATTAGCATGACCGCGAAATTTGATGATGATTAAAACAACTGTTCTGACGCATTGACGTATCCAGGGGCCAGCCACATTTATCCCTGATCTTCGTATGTGACCATAAAGTAGAATATCTTATAGCAGATTTATTTGACTTGAAATTTTTCTCGGTACTTCGCATGATTCATTGTCACTAGATTTCTTGCATTCAGTATTTAAGCCCCCTTCTGAAAATTATAAATTCACGAAATTGAGTCTAACTATATTTGCAATTAGGAGATAACGTGTCGTCCAACATGCGGCTTAGCTTGTGCACTCGCAGCGAGATCATCGACAAAACAACTGCACAAAAGGATAGAGGCATGTTCAATTGTTCACTTATACTGTCGATTTTGCTATGTCTAAACGTCGAATAATCCTGTCCTTGCCAAATGAGCCCAGTGGTATACAATGCGCCCCCCAATGTATGTTTGCGACATATTTATTGATATAGCCTAATTCAGTCGTTATCTTGCAAAAAAAAAAAATTCGCGCTTCGCGCGACCAGGGCCTGATTGCGCACTGCACAGTTTCATGACATATTGTTATCAATTTTAGAGCGTATTAATATAAGTCTTGTTTTTATTGTTACCTAATTCGGTTCGCTCTTATCGACGACTAAAAAAAGGTTATCAACATTCCAGTTGCCCGCGCAATGAATGGTTCGTAAATCTCAGGTGTCCCTTTCGCCTAAAAAGTTGCCCACCCCTGATATAGATAAAATTAGACATTACTTGCAAATTACAACTCAGTTGCATAGGGGAAGGAAATCGCAAGATGCGTTTTCGCGATGCAGTCAAAATTGATGTAATTTTTGGAATACCATGATACTGTGACAGAGAAAATGCATCGGCTGGTTTTGTAAAATTGTAAAAATGATGTAAATATGACCAAACGATGCTTCCTACTTGACAGAATTAAAAATATTTGTAGTGTAGCTTAGCTGCTTGGGTCGAAAAAATGATTAAGAAAGACTGCAAGTCCAAATCCTTGAATACTTGATTAAGTACATGTAGACTAGACATGGACTAGACTGGGCTATGGTCTTTGACTACTTAACTGAATTCCATTTATGAGTGACCAATGTCTATTAGTAGTAAGTGTGTTTGTGTTTGTAATCAGGATAGTGTGCAATGACAAAATTAGTAAGTTCAATTTCTTTATTAGTTGCTGACTCATACACAAGAGCTACACTTGGATTTTTAATCTACATTTTTATTATACAGGATTGGATATCTGCCATATTTGAACGATTCATACATTTCAGGATATTAGAGAGTCCATGTTATAAAAACTTGAAAAAATATGGATATTTAGCAAATCTTTCTTTCATGTTAATTGCATAGTGGATAATTCGAGCTGTGCCACAATGAAACAATTTAGCATGCCACCGTTAATCATATGTTTGCATATGTTTAATGGTTGTATGATAGTCATTCAACCGACAATGTGGCATATAATTTTGGAAGTAAATTGGTAATAATGCTGGAGTCGGAGTCGGGAGTCGGAGTCGGAGTCGGTACGTTTAAAGACCCAGGAGTCGGAGTCGGAGTCGGAGTCGGTACGTTTAAAGACTCGGGAGTCGGAGTCGGAGTCGGTATATTGAAAATGTGTGGAGTCGGAGTCGGAGCCGGAGTCGGTGGTAAAATTTACCGACTCCACAGCCCTGATACGCACCCCTGTACGAGCAGGTGATCGAGCAAGCGTCTGATATGAGAGCATTGTGTTCGTGCGGATGTGTTTGAAGCAGCAGAGAAGAAAGGTTAATTAACTAGATTTCCAGCATAGTGTGGGATGTAAACCAGGCAAACGATACTATCACACCCTTCGAATGGGTAAAACGAGTCGAATACACCTACCAGGGTGAAAATAGATGCAGCAATCAGATTTCCACCTAAGCCCGGGCATGATGGCTGGATGTGATGCGCGATTGACAACAAACAAGAAGAAAGGTGTAATTGCGAGTTTTATTTCGAGGGAGATTTTTTCAAAATTCTTATACCCATGTATAATACGCATCCCCGATTTTAGGAGAGATAATTGATTAAAATGGAAAATTAAGGTATTTATATCGGGTTGACCCCTGTATATGTAGGATGCTTTTCACCATAAATTCCATTTCATCGGCAGAAGTCGGTATCCTGTCAATATATAGTGAGCGGTTATTACTGCAAATCTGGTCACTCAGAGCAATCATGGCACAGAGCGCTCTGTTTTGTTGACAGGCACAACACATTTTGTCCGGTTTTGAGATGGACTGGAAAAATGAGAAGTGGCATTCGACACAGCTGATTACAATGTATAAATAACAAGAAAACATGGCTATTCTGGTTCAATCTAGCAACTTTAGGAATTATTACAGATTTAGCGACTTTTTTAGCGATTTTGTTTCAAGATTTAGCGACATCTAGCGATTTTCAACACCAGTTTTAGCGATTTTTGTCCATCCGGAGTTGGCAACACTGAGCGCAGTTGTTGACCATATCTGCAGGGGTGGTTCTATTATTTTTATCTGCGTAAGACGCGAAATGTACAACGGGATATAAGGCAATGCGATGTAGCCTAGTGAACAGAAAGGAAGATGTCAAAACGAATAAGTACAATCTTCCAATGTAACATCCACCTCGGCCTAATGCCCGATGAAACAGTGTACGATATTGATCTTCCGGAAGTGATAATTTTTTCTTTGCTCTTTTTCATTCGCTTTCCGTGGGTACTGGGTAGGCTATCCGTTTTTTCATCGTTTGCGTTTGCACAGAAAATAGTTTGGGTAGTTCTGTTTCTGTACCGGTATCATCGGCTGTCAACGGCCACTCAGCTATTACCGCATAAAGCCTTATCAATTATAGCATTGTCTACGAGTTTACGGGATTCCAACATATAGTCGGCCGCGGAGAACTTATCGCTGAATAAGGCATTGCGGGGAATTGATTTCAGACGTGTTCTGGGTTGAGGAAAGTTGTGAAATTTTTTTAGTGAAAACATATTGATGCTTCCTCGTAACATGCAAAATTTTAAACGTCTACCTCAAATATTTCCACCCTTTTTCGGCGGTCAAATTCGTCCATGTATTTCCGAAATTGCCTATACTTTTACATGTAAAATAGGACAATCGGACTTTCGCGAATGGAATTTCACTACGCAAAGTCAA
Source organism: Botryllus schlosseri (assembly GCF_051294905.1). NCBI lineage: Eukaryota > Metazoa > Chordata > Ascidiacea > Stolidobranchia > Styelidae > Botryllus > Botryllus schlosseri. The sequence goes on along the minus strand of NC_137247.1, from coordinate 11,980,432 downwards.
GCGTGACGGATCTAAACTGAGAACAATGAGTCGTCGCTCCATCCTACAATCTCTATAGTGTAACACATTGACCGTCAATATGACATCACACTAGCAAAGCATTGCCCATCGACTGTGTGCACTATGCAGGAATGGAGTGGAACAAAGGTCATGAATTGGGCCATCTGTAATGTGAGCTCTGCAGATTGCTACTTGCTAGGGTCTGCAATACATTACTCCACGGGCCGGATGAAATCATCTGGCGGGCCGTGTCTGGCCTGTCATGTGGTGTGGCTATCTATTTATGTGTTTTAATCAGGTCCGAAATATCATTTTTTCTGCCCCCTTCCGCCCAAAAAAGCACTGATCTTGGGGCCACCATAGGGTAGTCGATGTAAGTTGTTGGGCACTTACTATATGCATTTGGCTGTTAAATTTTATGTATGAATTCTGTCAATAATATTGATTCTTCCATATATTAGGCTTCTATAAAATACACCAGCAGTTTGCACATCCGGTGATTTCCAACCTTTTATGGTCGCGACCTCATTTCCGACTTGAAAATGTAAGGTGGCAAAGCTAAAAACTTGATAAGCTGATAACTAAAATAATTCAGCTTGCCCAAACTTACTCACGGCCTAGCAAGCTGATTACGTCCAACATCATCGCGATCCCCAGATAAAGGCGACCGACCCCAAGATTTGGAACCACCGTCTGTGACTGAAGCATCCAATCGGCCTTAACCAGCTCTAGGAATATACTGTTAGCTTATAATTGCGACTGCAATCACACTTCTTTCAGTAAATGATGGGTATTTATATTTATTTTGAGAGCATATTTTGGCGAGGGTGGTGCCTGGTGCCCAAACTAATATCATTATACGTTGCATTAACTCGGGCGCGGCGCTAAGAACAATTTTGAATAGCATTAATCTGCTTGAAAATAATATTGTTTATGTTGATTTACGAAAAACTTTTGAGCCTGCTTCGAGCCTTCAAAATTTCGGACATTTAGGCATATTTTAGAAATTCCTCCCGGACGCAGATTTTTCAGTGAAATTCCGGACATGTCCGGGAAATTCCGGACGTATGGCAACCCTATTATAAGTAACGACTTTTTTTGCGTCTCTCGCTTATTGGTTAGCAGGCCTACCCGACACAGTGACCTTGCATAGGTAGAAACCGATCACAGGAAATCGCGCGAAGTAATTTAGCAATCGCGTCGAAAAAAACCTAACCGCTAACATCGCTGGGCAACCAATTTCCAAATCGGAAAATGCGAAATACCTTGGGATTTTACTAGACTCGAACATGTCCTGGAAGAGTCATTAGGATTATCACGATTCAGGAAACTGTGGTCTGTTCTACAGCCATAGAGACTAAATGTCAGTCTGAGTCCTTCAGATACTCTTTAAATCATTTTTCCTATTGAAGTTACAATATGGCATCATCTGTTGGGGGCTACCTGTAAAACTGCACTGGAGCCGCTACAAAAACTACAGCATCAGGTCCTCCGTATCATAGCCAGGACCCCAAAGGGAACAGGATGTGTGCCCAACAAATCACTGCTCAAAAGATTCGGTGACCTAAGCATAAAAAATATGCGGAAACTAGAAATTGCAAAGTTTATGTATCAGTCCCGAAAGCTTCATTCTTCAATGACTTCTTTACCTCGGTATGAAAAGTGCATAAGTACGACACACGCGCGTCCACGTCGTCCAACTATCATATGGTACACAAAAAGATCATCGCTCCATCAAAGATGCCGGACCTGAAGATGTGGAACAGTATCTTGTCGGCTATCCGACAGTCGTCGAGCATGTCCACATTCAAGTCGAAATACAAGCAATTTCTACTGAATGAATATAGTCAGCCCTCACCATTTACCGGACAACGATCTGACAAATCGATCTCGCCTTCCGTCATTGCCACCTGATTTTATCGCTTTTCATTTCATATTATCATCTTTTACTTTCATTCAGTGTGCAGTGCATGCCTCCTCTTGACATCGCCTAGGCCCAGGTGGATTTCTGATCTCAATCACGGTTGTAACCAAGTCACAAGGCTCCGAGTCACAAGTCAATCACACTTTTATAGTTCTGACTCGAGTCGAGTCATTTTCAATTCACCCGCGAGTCGAATCCGAGTCCAAGTCAGCGAGCAGAGGATCGAGTCCGAGTCATGGTGTTATGACTCGTAGTCCGAGTCCAAGTCATTGTGTTGACTGCTCATAGTTTCCAGTTGAGGTCTTGTTAAACACATTTTTATGAGTCTGTGGTGAGATAGCGCAGTGGTATAATCTGCGGATGCAACACCAATGGGTGCGGGTTCGAGTCCGATCGGGGTCGACTTCAGAATATCTCTACCTAAGTGTTGTAGGTTTATCTCGGCTCTTCCTCGCCACCTCATCCGCGTAAGCGGTGTCTAACAAAAAGCCTAGAAGTGGGCCGTGGCAATTACGGAATAAAAATGACGAATATCGGTCTGGTGTAAATGAACTCTGTTTGGTGATATCGAGTGGTTCGCATATATAATATAATAATTTTCCTCACTTTTAGCAATTTCTGGTTGCACCCCAATAGTGTGATTACTTTACTATTCTTCGAAATTACAATCAGATGTCGATCTTTATAGTCTGGCGAGTCTCGAGTCATATATAATAATCGTTGGATTATAATTTTCATCTGAACAAGTCACCCACAATGTACAATGCGATAAGACACAACGCGATGTAATGAACAGATAGGAGGATATCGAACGACGCGTAGTTGCGATCCTTTTTCGACTGACATCCACTTCGGCCTAGAGCGCCCGATGTAACAGTTCTTTTCGATGTTGATCTTTTATGAAGCCACACGGCTCTTTCTAGTTCTCTCCGTTCCTTGTGAGTGCTTTAAACTATCGTCGGGTCCTCTTCTGGGCTTTTTTTTCAAATCGCCGTAAAAACGGCGACGGCGGGGGATGAGGAGCCCAGATGAACCTCCGACGGGAATCGACCGCGTGCGCCAGATTCATGGACGCTTATCGATACCACTACGCTATTTCCGCCGCTATCTCCCCCATATGACTTAATTGGTTCGAGTCATGCGCAATGACTCGAGGCCAAGTCGAGTCAATAGACATATTGACTCGAGTCGAGTCGAGTCATTTCCGTAATGACTCGAGTCACGTCGAGCCATCAGAAAATCTAGTCATTACAACCCTGGATGATCTCAAAGACGTTTCGTTAGTCGTTTCGGCATCTTCCTTTTTTCATTGTATTGCAGTCTTGTGATGTTTTGTAGTGATGAAATTTTATGAATAAACTAGTTGGAACGAAATTGGATCATATGGTCTGCACACGATGTCGCGATATTACCCGATGGTCGACATTGCTCGGTTCCGTATGTTAGTTATCTATACGGCAACTGCTATATCCTGATTCTCGATACACCGAATTAAGATTTACATCACAATACATTGCTGTTGTGAAGACCGCTTTTAGACTGTGTTTCCAACTTGACGATTTTGTCGCTAGATCTAGCGATTTTTCATTCGGTTTAGCGACTAGCGACAAATCTATCGAATTTTAAAGGAGGACATTTTGAAAAACCTGAAAAAGGATGACAAATAGGTCGTATGGTAACCCTGTATTACCATTACCGACATTGCTCAGTTCGAGTTGACTTGTTTATATTCCAATGCGTCTTTATCCGAAGTAGGCCTTCGTAACCACTAGTGAACTTTCAAAATTCCTATAGTTAAAAAATCGCTTTCTATCAACTTTACTACAGTAACTATATAATAGCTTTAAAATATCATATTGACCACCCCTATTTCATCCGTGGACGAAGTGCTGTTTAATGTATGGAGCAGTATGTCGCTGGTTATCCATCATTCGTCGCGAGCATGTCCAGTGTCCACATTCAAGTCGAAATACCGGGAACTACTACTGAATGAATACTAGTCAGCCATCTACTATACCGGACCACGACCTGACCTTTCCTTATCCAATTTATATTTTCATCTTATTTGGCCCTGTAGGCAATAAGCAAGCGACACTTTCAGGATCGTGGGAAAGTCGGCACGCGGAACGGGGATACATGAGCATTGAGCACTGACCAGTGAGCAATGAGGATGGAGCATAAGCAAAATTACGCTTGCGGCTGATCACCGATTTCCTCGCATGAAGGAAAGTATTTCATTAAAGCGGTTCGTTCTGTTTACTTTTGGCAATTCCGAAGCTTATATTTACAGCGTGTGAGGAATGTGAATTATGTCATGCTGAGAAGTGCAAAGACGACTCTTTCTTATCCCGTCCAATACGGACTCCTATGTAGTTTGTTTGAAACAGCGCTGATCCAGGTATTGGAATGATGCGACTTATCCTATCTTCGGTGGATGGCGCTCCCACTCTTACGCTCGCCATTCAAACGCGGTTTGTTTTCATTCATTTCTCTGCGAATACTCGATGAGATGTATTTACTCGGTGGGAGAAAAGCAAGTTGTAAGCCGTGCGGCAATGAGCGTGGTACATCGCGTGTGCTGCAGATCTGCAGTCGTGACGCAAACTGTTACATATTCCGACTGTATGTTTCCAGGACTAGCCATGTACGGTAGTTGCCTTTTGATTCTTCTTATTAGAGATCCTGCAACTTAAACTCAATTTCGAGATTTCGCCGCAAATTTAGATAACATCACGCTATTTGGATCATTATGTGTGGTCTCAGTAGTTTGGAAAAGAATTAAGGTAAGTAAACATACTAATACTATTATAGTGATGTAATTGTGATGTTCTGGTGGCTTATCAAGTTTACAGCCATAGGCCCACGGTCCCTAAGACAATATGGTGATCCAACGCTGATGGGCATTTAGGGATTCTGGGAACAACCGAAGAAGTACAGATTTTAGAAAATTCTATTGCCAGAAATGAAGTTACATAGATTGAGCGTTATCTCAATTTGTTCTCTCTGTATCACATCTATGATCACTAGGGCAAGTTTTTGTTGCGCTAAAAACCTGAGAAAGTTGCATTTATTTTTTTAATTTTAACAAAAGTTGCAGAAGTTGCATTTTGACCACATTTTGCTCGGTTAACAAAAAAAAAAGGAAATTTTCCGGCTCAGCTCCCAAAATACCCGTAAAAGCGTTATTCCGGTGCTGATTTACGGTGTTTCAGTAGAATTTGGCCGTGTATTTCACCAAAATCGAAAATTCTTTCATGAAAAATCAAAAAAGTTGCAAAAATTTGCAAAAAGTTGCATGAAAAAAATGGACAAAAGTTGCAAAAAGTTGCACTATAAGATTCCTTCAACGGGCTTCAAACAGAATTCTACATATCTTACGAGTATTTAGGAAGCTGCCGGAAGCTGTAAAAAAAGTTGCAAAAGTTGAAAAACTTGCCTTAATGATCACTTGAATTTCAATTGAAATCAAGATGCTTAAACTACTGTAGGCCTACTAGTTCCATAGTCCAAAATTTTGATGGTACTATCTACTATTAAATCATGTAGAGGCCTTTGCCATGCATTTCATATCATTATTGTCACAAATGAATGTGAATCCCAGAAAATCATTACCAAAGATGTTATATTTTACTTGCAACTCTGCTGTAGGTGCTTCACATTTAGGCCAATATAAAAAATTCAAATAGTAAATCAGTATAACTTTCCATGAAAATGTACATTTCTCCTGGTCTCAGTGGTCTGCAAATTAATTTGAATTCTACGAAATTGTTTCCAGACATTCACACCTTGCTATTTTTTTATATAGATCAATCAGGAATGATCTAAACACAATGATGTCATCCGTAGAAACTACACGATTGTTTGTAAAATATTTTCAAGGCCATTCGTGGTTTTGTCATCACATAGGCTATTCAAGATCTTGAGACGTTCGATCTGTGGTAGGCTATCACTGTGTTTCCCGTAACACCAGCGGTTATGTAATGGTCGTGGTTCAGTGTATGTAGACTGGTGAGGTCGTCAGAAGTATGGGAAATATTAGCTAATTGGAATATGTACTGAATGCATGATATTATTACTAGGGCTGGGTGAAATCGAGTGGATTGGATTCCAAATCAAATATTAGGCTCCGAATCGAGCCGAGTACCCAATTATCACTCATTATGATGTCACAACAGTATGTGGACTGGTGAGGTCGTCAGAAGTATGGTAAATAGTTGCTAATTGGAATAATTACTGAATGCATGATATTATTACTAGGGCTGGGTGAAATTGAGTGGATTAGATTCTAAATCAAAAATTAGGCTCCGAATCGAGCCGAGTACTCGAGTATCACTCATTATGATGTCACAGCAGTATGAATGATGCGGAAAGCTCAAATATGCACCTTTTATGCGAGCCCAAAGAATATGATGCCAGTTCTAGATCACAATAAATATTATTTGGGATTTTTGACCACGCATATTCATTGCTATTCGTGACAATGGGGTGGGTTGATCACGAATTCGCAGATAATAAGGGAATTCCACTGATGTGCTACTTTTCTACTACATGTTTTGGATTCTACGATACGACCCATCGAGGTTTACAGCCGTCCACAGTGAAAAATAGTATCGTAACCATAATTCTCATTGACAAATTAACTGTTAATGGCAGCATAATTTCATTGCAGTACTGGAAAAAATTCATCTCTCTCTACTTCACTCAAATCATTAGAATTAATGCTCAATTTAGATTCGAGTACATGAAACAGTATGCCCAGTCTTAATTATTACTAAGTTGGCTGTTTGGATGACATCGTCTTACTGGCAGTAAGAGAATTCACACATACGGTATAGGGAACTTTTCAGTAAGAGCCGAAACTGATGCTACATCAAATTTTGTGTGGTGACAGTTTTCACATAGTTTAATAATGATATTACTTCACATATATCCATCGTGTCAAATTGTGTGGTAAGTCAAAAATTTTGAGGGGGCATCGAGTCCTTTTGCACTCTTGTTACGCCACTATGGGCAAGTGCAATTTACTACGCCTTTATGATACTCAGTATTGTATTCGGTCAGTATTCTGTATAAATTTGTTGGAAATGTGTTATAATCATCCACATGGGCCTCCACATTCGATTCAACATTTATTAACTGTACTGGATGGCTAATGAATGCATTTGAAGTTATAAACACAGCAGATATTGGTGAATTCAAGTGATATAGTCGAATTAAATTTTAGAGATGTACTTGTACACGTGTTGATAGTTTCTTTTTTTATACCCACTTCTTGACTCTTTAATAGTACCATGTAGTTGCTGATATAGTTTGTCAATAATCCAGTCTGTCATTATGGTGATGTAACAATCATAGAGAAAACTATGTGACTCGCTACATCATTATGATTGATATGTTTTGCATTCATTTCGGTGATTTATGTCATAACGGATTGGACTCTTGCCATACACAATGAGGCCATTGTTCATGTACGACTGCCATAAATATTTGATGGATTTACTATTTTGCTGGGGAGAATTCACAAAACTGGTATTGGTGATTATGTTCATTGATGTAGGAGTAGGTGTTTCGGAGTTTTTGCTGAACCTAGTCCTGTTCAAAAGCTACTTCATGATACGCATTGAAACGTCTGAATAATTGTGATGGATTGGGGAATTTGATCACATCGGTAACTATTTGTTCCAGCTGGACTGTAGTCTAACAGTTGATTATTTTCTTGACTTTGGCCTATCTACATTTCCATCTACTTCTTGATCTATTGATAACGCTCATAGCAATCATCAATCAATTTTTGTATGTATTTATTCTAGCCTAATGTTATTGCAGTTGGGTAATTTGTTACTGCAGGTGAATTTTGTATTTGGCACAGATGTAATGTAAATGGCAAGGTATGCTATTGTGAGATGAACCTATACTGACAATCTTGTACTACCAATCTTATGATATGAAAGCTTAAAATTATATGTTGGATGTCAAAATGTGTTGTAACAGTAGGCCTATCATACACGGTACTCTAGAGTTTGGGTGGTTAAAATTTATACACATAAGCTGTATCTTCATTCATGATTAGTTGGTAGTAATGCTCTGTGTTACTTATGAATCACGTCTTGGCAGCGTAAGTGATATATGTTGCAAATTTCGTGTCTCTAGTAGTCATTACAGACTGCTGTGCTTCAGAATAGCGAATAGAATTCATCATCATCAAACATTTCGGTATCATGTGTTGTGATTAGAATTTGCAAATATTATTGATGCAAAGCGAGTTGTATTGGTGTATGAGTGTGGTATGTCAAAAAGTTTTATAATCCTACCTGTGGGAACAATACTGGTTTTTACATTTCAAGAATGACATATCCTATTTTATGACCTTATGAATTTGACACACTCTATACAATGCTATTGCAGACCGCTCAACTGCTCATTTTTGGCTCAAGTATTGTATTGTTATAATTACTTCCCCTTCTGTATACAGTCGTGAATGCAATCATCTTGATAATAGGTCAACCGGGTTGGTCATTCTAGTATACCCACTCTGAGTTTACTTGTTTGCAGACTTATAATCTCCTATTACATCGATGCCCTAGCTACAGTGCAAGTGTTCTGCAATCTGCATTACAGATGGATTTATTAGAAAATAGTCGCATCATCTAGTCTAATCGGTGTCTTTTGTGAGTGTCCCATTTTATTTTGGTGTGAAAGGCATCAGAAGTGGAATATCTTACCTCGTTTTTATCTGTGTTGACAGTCTCTGTCGGCAAGGTATGAATCACTCAGACGATCGCCCTTCGATGTGCCACGCTAATTCCGATCACGATAAAGTTGTAACCAAGGAGACAAAGTATGTCTCCGATTACAAACAGGACATGGAAGCCGAAATTGACTCGCTTGGGGAAATGAAGCCAAAGATTGGTTAGTATTTTTAATAGGTTTCTGTTAACATATAACTTTCACACACAGATAAATCATTGCTGGAGTAAGCCTAGCCCGACCAATACTAGCTTTCAAGGCCAATCAGAACTCTTGAATAGTGCCACTGCACTTGAATCAAGCCTTGTAGCCCTATGGGGTCATCACATCAAATTCTACCTTGTAGCCCATCAGGTCTTATATCCTATTATCCACAAGGGACTTGATCTTGACATCCATTGACGCAGCAAATACTACCATTCGATATTGTTATGCAAGACGCTGCTATGGATTTGAATTGCAATTGATGTGTGTTTGCCCTCTAAGATCAAAGGCGGTTTCATGGTTTGTACCTAACCCTTGGCCTTCTTGTTGGGGTTGGACACCGTTGTTACGCACTTCATCAATATTGCATATAATACTGATAATTATATCTGACAAGGTAAACTTGACATTTATTACAAATTCGTGATTCCTCGTGTTTTCGTCGAAATTTTGACTTCGTATTGTAACCGTGACCTGTACTGCGGATTACGTTCCGTTATAAATCGTGTCTGCGTTTTGACGCGGATGTTGCCTTTCTGCAAATGATAATACACGCGTTTACCGGCTATGCTAGTTATAAATCGTTCCGAGCGCGAAGCCAAGTTATTTTTGTAGATTCTGGGGTCTGGCTGTGATGCGCTATCTACAGAGCGTCATCGACATGAAATTAGCACCTACTAGGTAGTGCGGTAGTCACAACGGTGCTTCTCAGATCGGACGCGTGATCATCGCGAGCCGGCTGCTTCTAAACACCGGGTGTTAGTGAGGGGAACAAATCTTCCAGTACAACTGTCCGAATCCGGGTTCTACTATCGATTGTGATGATTCGGGTTGGTTTTTTCGAGTACCGCTAACGGAAGTATACGCCTTTACACCCAACGGAATATGATATTCACGAAAAATATCGCTTCAATACTTTAATTTTCTCTGTTGGAGCCTCGAATCCCGGGCCGACCGTAATCAATACAAGTTAGCCCTCTAGTTTACCGGACCACGACCTGACATATCGATCTTGCCTTCCGACACATGCCACCTTTTTTGTTATTATTATTATTATCTTCTTTTACGTTTCATCCACTGTGCATGCCTCCTATTATACATCGCCTGGGCCAGGCGGGTGTCTGATTTCGAAGATTACTCCAAGTCGTTTCTACACCTTCCTATCTTTCACTGCATCGCAGTCTTGTGGTGTATAGAAATGATAATATTTCGAGCAATAAATTGATTTGAATTGAAAAATCCCAGCATCGAAAAATATGTTGTACAAGGCTACGGAGGTTCATGTTCTGACATTTCTGTCAAATAGTTATCGACCCTCACCATGGTCACTAATCGATACGAAAAAGAACTGCACCTTCTTGTGAGCAGAAAAATGAAACTGGCAGTATTTGAGCTTTTAACGTCATTATTGCTATTAGGACGACATAATATGTGGAGGATCTCGAATACTCAAATCGGTATCGAATCACCCAGGTACTCGATTTTCCGCAGCTCTACGGAACCCAGAAAAGTAGGCCCCAGTTACGTCGGTCATGCATTCATTGCATATGTGGAGTTATTTATACCAGTAACAAATACCCAGAAAAGTCACGCTGATCCCCACATCCGTCAAGGCCGTGGCTTCGAGAAATACGAAGTATTACGCTCGAAATGGTACGAGACGCCAAGCCTTTTCTGTTTGCTAGACATCAAGTAAAGCCGCGTGTCACGCGTCACGACTGCGGTTTTTAGGCGAGTTGTATGTTTTCAAAACTCTTTTAATATTAAGGACTTTGCAAAGTTCCGATGCAAAGAGAGACGTCGTGAACTTTGCGATTGGCGGCTCATTTATTATTCAATTGAATGCGGTTTTGACGATGTTTAGACGTCGACTAAGTAAAGGAGGGCTGGCTGTACCGACACCTCTCCCTACGTTTTTGATGGTACGGTTCAATTTCGACTGTTTGTAAACCGCTTGTCCTCGGTAGTTCTACCACCGTCTTTTGTGTTAACGTCGATCGTCCATTGTGTAGGGCTCGATTATATAAAGCTCTCGCATTCATCTTATGGCTTGGCTGTCGGAAAATCCGCTTGGTATTACTTGGTGTTGACATTGCTCGCCGGAAATATCTGGTCGCATGCGACGGACTAGCGATGTCAATCGTAGGCGGATTTGGTGTATTCCGCGGTTCCACATTTTCGATTTTTCATGCTCCGTGCCCTGTTAACAGTTCACAGTTCACAATTTAGCACATCGCAGTGTCGCGATTTAGTTACATTGACATCAGAGGCGGTCAAAGATCCGCTAGTATATTCCTGTTTAGAATCTCGATTGGTGGTACCGCAGCATACTGAACATGTAGTACAAAGCTACGTACGTTAGTAGATATGACATTTCTGTTAAGCCGTGATCAACCCGCAGCGTTGTCGCAAAGTGAAATGAAATAGGCATGGTCGGAAAAATACCAAATTATCTTTAATACGGCGCAGTACAGGCATAATATTCTTCGTAGTAGCGTTGAAGGCACATATGTGAGCAGGGGTCTTCAAAAATGACTTTTTTTCTCAAATCGTTCTGGCTACTTGATAAAATTGTTAGGTTACCTAATTTAAGCCTACACACCAAATTTGGTTCAATTTCAACCAGGAGCCGCATTGCTACAGGAGAAGAAAGTTTCTATTTATTACATAAAAATGAATAACAAGAAATTTGAAAATTTTCTGTTCACCCCATGAAAGTGTTAGGTTGTCTATTGAAACGATGTTCACCAAATTTGGTTCAATTCAAACCGGTGGAAGCGGCGTTGTTGCCGTAGAAAAATTTGAATTATTAATAAAATAGTATTTTCGGTGACCAATCTATTTTATTCAAATCCAGATTTTTCGACGGCAATAACTCCGCTTCCACTGGTTGGAATTGAACCAAATTTGGTGAACATCGTTTCTATAGACAACCTGACACTTTCATGGGGTGAAAAGAAAATTTTCAAATTTTTTATTATTCATTTTTATATAATAAATAGTAACTTTCTTCTCCTGTAGCAATGCGGCTTCTGGTTGGAATTGAACCAAATTTGGTGTGTAGGCTTAAATAAGGTAACCTAACAATTTTATCAAGTAGCCAGTACGATTTGAGGAAAAAGTCACTTTTGAAGACCCCTAGTGAGCATTCCACATCTTCCATACTGATATGGCGCCATAATGACCTTCAAGTATAAGTAGTGCCGGTAAATGAAGATCTGAAAAATCTCAAGTCCTTCCAAAAGTAGATTTGGTCAACGGGTCGCGTGCTTCATAACAGAATGTCCAATTGACCAAAGACACTGCAAATATGTGTAATTTTCGAAAATATATTCAGTCACCTTGATACAGGGGCTCTTTCGCCCAGTGGACATGACAATGTCTCTTATAAGAGCCATGCAAGCTTATCCTGAAACTACTTTATACTTAAAATCCGAAGTGTACAAGGTAGGTAGTTTTGTATAAGAAACTATTCGGTGGAAGTAGTGTGAAAACCTAACGACTCAAGTAACTGTAGTAGAAGGCAAACCTACTTGGTTACCCGGAACAAGTAGAAATACTTCGTTACTGACCGCCTCTGATTGACAGCACCAAAATATTCAGTATCAAATCAGCGGTCGCCGTTCCAATCTCGGCTACTAAAACATTACTCATTATCTTTCGCTGTCGAGACTTCCTTCCTCGAAGCGCCGATTACCGCGTAATCATAAGTTTTCGCGATGAATTCTTCCAGCGCGTTACGGCTTCGGAGACTGGCTCCAATTTTGAAATATATTCAGAGCCAGGAGGTCACTGTCGCCCGTCGTCGCTACCGTACAGGACTTGCTTCTCCGTGCCGTGCGATTATTCCGTGTTGTGCGCTATGCACCAAGAGGACGAGAACGACTCGCACGAGGTGGGTATTGTGTGTCGTGGGTTACTTGTGTTACGTTTGTGTTACTATACACACTGTGTACTTCGGTTTTCGCGGTTTTACGTCACGGTATACGACTTTTGCATGAAAATGTGAGCAGGGAGCAGATGTCAGCTGCTGGTTATGTATTATATAGTACATTTGAAGATGGTGATTGGTCACGAACGAATTACTACTTGCAAACTGTTTTTGTGTGTAATTTTTGCGTGTGTAATGATTTTGCTTTTCAACGCATCACCATTGCGGTTGTATTTCTGTCAACTTTCCGTCATTAGCTTACCGTACACTATGATGGTGGGAAATGGAGTGTAAACCGGGCCTATAGCACTGTCTGGTACAAAACTTTGCTTTCGCGCCGATTGCAATGGATGAAGACGAGTGAAATACGCCAATCCTTATAAAGCTATATCCCAGGGGTGTAGTGGGTTCTGTTTCCCTATAAGAGTTGATGAATTTTACTCGTATTCACCGATGGGTGTGAATGCAAAATTGTGTACCAGAAAGTGTAGATTTGCTGCTATTTTCCGCCCATTTATTTACAGTGTACGACTGAACGCTTGCGTGAGAATCTCAGCGGCTATTGACTGCCAAGTCAGTAACGCCGTACGTCGATTTGTGTTGTCAACCGGGCGTTAGCATGTACTCTGTACTGGCACGTGTATTTTATATTTCTCATGCTACAACTTTCTATATGCGTAGCAGCTTCTTGCTGTAAAAATACCAAACTTTATGAGTTGGCAAATAGTTTAAATGGATATTGCTTTTACGAGCGAAACGCTCGGGTCAACTGGAGATTGTAGTTCAGTCGTGTTACGAATGTCGAATTCAGTTTGGCCTACTATACATTGCTTTTGTATTTTCCTTAGTTGGTTTAGTCTTAAACTAACATTTCGTTGTACGAAATTTGTCACGATCATTTAACACAAATATGCGCGAAACATTAAACCGTCACAAACATTCAAAACTTTTATGTCCCTACCCTCAATCGAGATAGATTGGGCTGATTTCGTAAGCACTGAGCACTAAGCACTAATGGTTCAAAGTATTTGGACGTATCTCACCTATACTTTTATAGCGTCTTAAAGTGTCGCCTATGTTCCATTACTGTAGTAGCAATAACTAATTCCAAGACTGAACTTGTGACGGCTTGGAATATATGAGCGCATTTTCGCAAAGTGCGTCCTCGCGTTTGCATTTTACGCTGACGCCAAGCTTAGCTGTGGTGTGGATACACGAGTGGAAAATGTAGCTGTAGCGTAGCTTGCAAATAATCAAGTCATTAAATCAGCTAATTCCGGCAGATGATAACGAGTCACAACAATCCTTATGGAGATATATGTTAGCGGTGCAGTAGGTTCCCTTTTCGTGTGCTACCTTGCTGAGTGTTTTTGGAGAGGCAGATGACAACAGACCCCCTGGATATATCTCCATAAGAACTCGTGTACTTGATTAATCTTCATCAATGGGTGTGAAAGCAAAATTCTGTGCCAGAAAGTACCGTTCACCCGATTCGCACCATACCCTGTGTTGAAAATCGGCGACGGCTATCGTTTGCAGTCTGTTTAGAGATGCTGGATTCGTCCTGCCAAACAGCGCGCACCAAACTAGTCCGTAAATCTAACTAATTTCGTGATTTGTTACGTATTCCCGCATTTTGTTTTAGTAGAAAAGCATTCTCCTTTGAAATCCCTGTGGGATTTCCCCGAGTTTTCGTTAGGTTTACCGTGCACGATTGACGTAACCGTGTGTTAAACTCAGGATGTTCTTCTGTTTAGGAGCTGGACATGTCGCGAGCTATCGACAGTAATGCGTGTGGAGATCGGCCGGCTAAAGAGCAAAGGAAGATAAAACGTATGCGTTCTGTAGCTTGTAGGAGTTTGGTTTTGGATTGAATACCTCTCGCTTTTGCTCTTTTCAGTGAGCTTGGTATTTTCGTGCCGTACTCTATAATTTCAGGATTAGGTCTGAATGAATCCGGCTTTTTAAGATTGCGTGAGGGCGAGAAATCGATGTGGTAAATTGGTTTCGGAAGTCTTCTTAGACGCTTTCCGTATCTTTACGTGGGGCCACGATGTTGCCATATTTCGATGGGCTAAGAAATTTATATACGGATGAATAACTGTGGTCGCATAGTTTGCAACTAAGTTGGTATACCTAATTGTATACACACGGTCTCGGAGTTGGGAGCCAGGCAATGTCGCCCCAACACCTATAAGGTATCATGCTGCTTCTTGCCGTGGTTAACGTGAATCTGTTCCTGCACCTGTCGTGCTAAAAATATTCGCGCTTTTACATGCTTTATGACGTATTGTGTACTGTTGCCCTGTTGGCATTGCTCTTGCAATTTTTGCTCGATTTGATTTGCACGATGTGTAAATTCGGCCGTTCAGGAATTGAAGTATAGTCAAAAAAATAAGCATTGCAAATATGCAACCAATGCGAGCAGACGGCATGCAACCAATGTACGTCACGCTGTTGGTGTCACACGTCGGGCATTGTAGTATCATGTTAGCAATGCGGCCCTTGCATGCGTGGTGGCATCAGCGACAATTCTCGTTGATGAAAGATGCTTTTCACGATTTTGAGGTTTAAAAGTTTCGCAATGCATTGAAATATTAATGTTATACTATTTTTGTGACGGGGCTAGCATAAAAAATGTAATAAATTCCGAAAGTTTTGTCAAATAATTTTTTTATTTTAGGTGAATTCGGGAAAGTCTTAAATCTTATTGTGAATTTACATCAAATTTGTGTCGCACTCTAAATGAATAATTGAGATATCGGTAGCTTTTCCCACCTCGCTTCAACCTGCACCTTCAATTTGATAATTTTATTCGACACACGGTCTTTCGGAACCCCACCCTTTCGTCTGACGTTAGAGCTTAGTGAAATGAAGGCATATTTTTCAGCAATCAGATACTGCACTATAGGATACGCTGTAGGATACACTGTAAGGTACTGAACAGAGCACTTTTTTTCATTTTTTTTCGATAATTGGTGTGCGATTTTTTTAAACTTTGGTTTCTGTACTATATAAATTCCTTGGGCCCAAATGGGAGGGGAGGGGGAGCATTCAATCGGATGGTTGGCACGGGATGATGCCTATTTCTCCAACAGTTGTCTCAAAATTCCAAATAATGCTTGCTAAAGTGCCCAAAGGTCTCTAAGCGCAGGGTAGCATGTTTGAAATTCCAGACTGCGCAGAAAATTTCATTTCATCTCTCTGTCACAGAATTTTGTGCGTGGATGTCGATAGATTTATCGCGAATCCACGCACGATTCCGGGCTCGAATCGATTGTTAATCGTTTTTGGTCATATGATATCCGCGAATTCCCGAAAAACAAGCTTTTCCCGCGATGTCCCACCTCCGGAACGACGTCAATACCACTGCCCAATCATCTCCGCTATCGATTCGCTGTTTGTTCCGTCACAGAGTGTCAACAGCCGCTGGCGACGCTGGATTTTTCGTGTTTGTCGACCGATAGCGGAAGCCCCTCGCAGTCCATTTGCTCTTCCAGCAAAGCCACTACCCCGAGCGACAATGGGAGCCGTTCTACCTCGCCGACACCCTTCGAAATATTCCGCGGCTTCCGGAACAGATCCAGAAGTAAGTCATCATCACAGGTTTCTCGGGATTGCTCAACATATCGAAGTAGGGTCCGATGTTTTAAAATAAGCCTATGTCGTCTTGAGTTAGGCTCGTAGGTGCCGCGGATTTTAACCTTGTGCCAGTGTCGAGCTTGAAATTGGAGTTTTGGAAGGATATGGACGGAGGCAGAATGGAAATCTTGGATTAGGCGGCAGTTCGTCAACAATGTTTGAGGAAAAGTTGTGAGGAGGCGAATTTTATTCTCTGGTCACGTCCGTAGTTGTGAGTCACACGGTGCGGGTATTCTCATTTCAACCTCATTTCGCGGATTGGTGAACCTTTGAAAGTCAAACTTAACTCCAAGTGCAATTACGAGTAATGCATGCAACGCGATAGGGAATATTGACAACTTAATTCACCGAAAAATGTACTGCTGATTATTTCATATTACATGTGTTGCGCGTATAGTTCTATTGAGGTTTCCGCGAGGCGAAGTCCTAGATTAAAACCACAAAGCTAATTTTGTTAGTTTTTTTGAAAGAACTGCGACTTGGCTGTTTCCTATAGTCTCTATTATGCTGGCAAATATCGGTAAATATGCTGTTTTGTTTAAAAACTTTCACATTTTACTGATCTCGAACGAGTTGTAAGCTTCTTTTAAACATTTCGGTGCGACAGTTGCAACATTGTGACGTACACCACGTCCGAAGCAGACCACGAACTCTGTTTTACTTCAGAAAGCGTCCTAAAATACGTTCCAAATTTCTAACTCAATTTAAAACTGTTTCGTTTCTCTAATTCATGGACAAGCGTCTAAGTTCTTGTATTTCGCAAACGAGTAAAACTGTGATGTATTTGGGCGCCGGCAGGAAAGTGGACACTGGACAGTGGACAGGCAGTGATATGTTGTGAATTTCGGATTTCGGGATTTGGATCTGAGAATGTCAGATCCACTCGATTGCACTGCGCGTTTGCAAAAGCGCGCTAATAATATGAAGAGGCCTGTACTTGACGCAGTATTCCCGCGCTTGATGGCCGACAAAGGCACGTTATGTTCGTGTTGCGATACGGTGGTGGTTTCCTTGAACCCCGTAGCATTATTTTGCTTTTTCGCGTGCCCGCTTTCGAAATGCTGGGCGAACATTTGCTCACGCAATGTAGCCGATTACTTTCATAGTTTACATGTAGGTTTCTGTTTGCGCGTTGGGCCCTTGGTCTTGTAGCTGAAGAAGCAACCGAATTTTGAGCTCTATTTTCTTCAACTACCAGTATATTTATAGAACATGTGTAGTAGTAGTAATACTTAATGCACAATGCACATAGATTCTCAAGTAACTATTGTATAACGTTCTGTCAATATCAGCTATGACATGACATGAAACCGTTTTGTTTTTCTCTACGATTAGGATATCAATTATCTTGGTGATTTATCAATAATGGAGAACCGCGCCGCTGATGTGAAAAGGACGCCACGTCACTAATCTCGAGGCATTAGCGGCTATTCGCTGTCCGCAAAATATCGTCGACGCGAAATATTGAGATCTTGTGATTATTGCGCGTGATTAATGCTTGCATTGTACATAACCGCAAATATCTACTTACTTCCATTAGGGCTTGACAAAATCGAGTATACCTGGGTGGTTCGAATCCGAGCCGAGCTTATAGTCGAATGTTTGAGAAGTAGTTATTGTGACGTTATAAGTGATTATGACTTGAAAACATCAATCATGTATCTTTTTGAGACTATAAGGTAGATGATGTCTATCACACGTGATCCAAAACGAAATCGTATCTTTTCGGACCACGACTAATTCGTAGAACTTGTAGAAATTGTGACCATTGTCAGGGTTAATCGCTAATGACAGAAATCTCCATTTCACGAATCTTTCGCCCTGTGAAACATGTTTTTCAGCGTGGAAATACTGCTATTGGAGGTTTCTAGTATTGCGGCTATGTTTTTCGTTGTGACAATACTAGTATTGGTGTGAAAAGTGTCAAGGATAAAGTGTGAGCACTGAGCAGTCTAAAATCGTAATCGCCTGAGGTAGTAGTGCAAATATAGTCAAAACCTGCTTAAGCAGACGTAGGCTGCTTCGTTACGGACCACCGCCGTACGCAACCGGATTCGGTTTACGGGCCGGGTATTATTGCGGAATCCTGATCACCAATCACACGTTTGCGTGAGTATTTCGGAGCGCGTTTGCGACCTGACCCGCGTCCCCAGAAAATGGCGCGAAAATCTCCAGGCATCAGAAGCTCCCCGTTCTAATTCTACTGTGCAGTAGCTGCATGCGCGGCGAAATTCTCGTCTTCTCTACGAATCCGCTTGAGCGACGAGGAAAGGAAAGCCCAAGAATATTACACAGGTGTGATTGAATACTTCACTGGAATTTATGCGGTAGATGATGGATATGTTGGCAATGTCATCGGGACAAAAAATATTTCAGCACAGCCACGTAGAGGCGACCTGTTCGCACGCGGTCGCGGGTCACGTGAAACATGACATGTTAGGGTCTTTTTCTCGTTCGGATTAGCCAAAATAAGATCGATTTATGTGCAATGTACAATTTGTGCATGCACACTGCACAGCGTGCACCTCCACATGTATGTGATGCGGCGTTGTTCCCAGCCGAAATACATAACAAACAGACGGCAATAATGTTGGTGCAGAAAATAAGTATGCACAGTATTCGGTATCGGATAAGAACGATCGATACGACCTTGGCGGTCAACTAGTCTGATCACACCCGCATCAAACAGGCACACTTGTCTCTACACAATCTGGCTGTAACAAAGACTAGTTGAAAAAGAAATTTAAAAAAAAGTAAGAGGGTCTGGGCGAGGTAGGGCAACACCAACAGTGTTAGTATTTGTATGACGACAAGAGGTAATTAAGTAGCTATTTTTTTTAAATGTATCATCGGTCGATTTATGCAATGATATATACATTGTTTGATAATATCTCAATCGTATTATGTCAGTGTTGATTTTTAAGACTACCCATGGACTACCTAACTTCCTTCAAAGTCTTCAAATCATTTACCACAAATTTTCCACTGGAGAATCAGTTATCTTTTCTTATGAGTGCGGGCATCGATTTTAATATTTCAGTTACGCCGACATGCTCGATATTGACGAAAGGAACCGACCGTTGAACTGGCGGAAGCATTTTTAAACCGTTGTGTAACGTAAGACTGTCTTGTAGACGGCCCCGTGGGATTACTCGGACAATTATTGGTTCTGACATTGCGTACACAGGAGGATTGCGCACTCGCTGTACCTACTGTAGCAAATCAAAGGCTTACTCACACTTAGTAGATTAAAGCGCTGGAACACATACCTACTTGCGCAATTTTGGATGCCTATAAAATACTTTTGGGATATACTCAACTACTAAAACCCTCACAACCGCAAATATTGTACGAAATTTGACACCGTGATTAATATTATTTCCAAAAATGGTCGAAATTTCAATTTAGGATCGCACGGTTTCTACTGTAGAAATTGAGTCCAATGTCGTGTGCAGCGATTTTCTGTGCATATATGCAAATCACAATTTGATCACTATGCAAGTGAAATTGAAATAAAGTTTTTATTGTACTGTTCACAGTTCCTACCATCACAAGAATCGCGTCTCGTCGATTCCCAAATGGTGGTCTTTGTCACGTCATTCGGGCGGTATATTCATGACTAAGTCACGTGTTTGCCGGAATGTTTTTATCCGTCCCCCAGGATTTTAGTTCTGGCTTCCGTGAAAATGCTTCCTTAGTTCAAGGCTTCGGCGTTCTTTTCGCAACAAAGCGGGTAGTAACGCTGTTGTGTGACGTAACGAATGTGTATGACGTCAAACTCGTACCGAGAGTGCCTTTGCCCCTCCTGACAAATATCAGCCTCAATCTACTTTCGGGAGTTAATTGTGTACTTGAAAATAAATTTCTTGTCTCGTGTCGGGTAGACTTTTACCGCACCACTCTTTCGTTAGTAACACCAATGACGTTTTGGGCATCGTTTCTTGTATCCTGTACATTGTACAACTAAGTACAAGTGTACAATGTGTACATGAGCCGACTGTCTTGAGTGGTATAAAAGGAGAACCGCCAACTAACTATTATTATAATAATAATATTTATGACAGTAGACAGTAGTAGATCACTGTAGGCCGGGAGTTAGTATATACTTATTTTCGAACGATAGCAACGCGGAAAATCGTAGACCCCGCGGGATTTCCTCTGTGACGTAGCATCGTTCGCGCGGGAGACGATGCCGCAGACGTCGAAAGAAAAAACCGCCCGTCTTCAATTAAAATCGTAATCGCGGTTCTATTCTCGGCGTCTCGCCCATTACGAGCCTGAAATTGGCAACGCGTCGTGTATTAAACCTTGATTACCGCGCCGATTTGAAGTTCATTTCCGCATACGCGCGAATTTTTCGAATTCCGGAATAGTCGAATTTATATCGCGAGAGCTGAACTTCTGCCTAGTTTTGGGTGATATTGCCTCCTTGATCGCGTGTGGGCGTAGGATTCACGGCGCAATTAACGTATTTCTGTCTATTGTCGCCAGACAAAGTGTTTTAATAACCCGGCTGTGTGATTGATGATTGTATTCTTCTTGGTTTGGTCCTGATCAAGGCTGCTGCATAATGTAAATTATCCTGCTTTTCTCATTTTAAATTCCAGATACATTAAGTTATTGGTTTCCCACATTTATTACCACGATTCTGCCACATACGCTTAATTAAACCGGTATCATATTTTCGAAATGCGATTCCAGCTCCGGGTTTCGGAATAGAATCTTGATCCAACACCGGAATTTCGATGCTACCGTGTCCGAATCCGGCAGTGACTAAAATTTGACCGAATGCCGCATTAACATTCGTTATTATGGCAACGGATTTCTGATACCATTTGCAAGCGTAAAAGGTAGGTTCGAACCAGGACATGCCTACGTGCGTAGCAATGGATTTTTACACTTGGATTAACCGAGTTTGGATTTTGCTCTTTTCCAGAGGCGGTCAAAGTCAGTGAGCGTCGCTACTCAAGTAGAAATTGAAGTAACGCCGAAATTTTCTGCTCAATTACAAGTAGAATGGCAAAACTTTACAAGTAAATAGTTTCAAAAAGTAAATTTGGTCGTCGTACTTCTAGCAGTTGATCGAAATTTCTAGACGCATCTTTGCGGCTAACGCAAAACGACCAATGGCACTGCAAATAGGTGATATTTGCGAAAATATATTCGGTTACCGCGGTACAGTGGCTCCGTGGTCCAGCTGTCGTGGCCATTTCGCTTATGAAAGTTATGTAACCTTATCCAAAACTGCTTATTGCTTTACAAAATTCAAAGTCTAAAGTAAGGGCGGAGATCATAAAGTTAGCTGATACGGAAGAATGCTAATCGTGTGATTATAAACTGCTAATCGCGACACATAAAGTTATATCGCGATGAATACTCGAGGTGTCCCGAGTTTTCAATCAAGTGGTGTCACCTGTTGCATCATAATGCGAAAACGCGTTGTTGGCTGTCTGTCGGCAGGTTGTTGAATGAAACGGCAGCCTGCTGATAAAGATACAACACAACCATAACAGGTAAAATTATCATCATCGCGAAATGAAAGTCGTGCGTAATCAGTACAGTACAGCGAAGAAGCGGATTATACAATATTGATAGATAGGCCTATATCATCCTGCAATGGTGACAATCGTCACGGTCATTATTGGAAATACTTCCGCATAGGAATTTTACGCAGTGCATTGTACAGTTGGTTCGGTTTGCTAAATCATGATAAACTTCAACTCCAACTTTATGCGCTGTGATCATCCGATTTCCTCAATCCTGGGTTGTTGAATCCTAGTGAACGCGATGATCGAGTTCAAAATCAATCCAACTTTGTGATCTCCGCCCTCAAAATTTTGCGGCGCGCCCAAAATCTTTCTTCAAGTCCGGTTTTCCATAGCATCGACATTTGTGTTGTTATCCGGTAATCTTTGCTAGATGTAGGCTCGCTTCGCTGTGAAATCGCGTGTTGATTCAGCGACGATTTAGTTTCGCGATTGCGACGCAATTATGGTTTTGTCGCTGATAAAGGCCAGTTAGGCTGGCGCCGTCTTCGCAGATACGTAACAATGGGTGTTGCGCGAGTCATCTATTTCGTCCCGATCGCCAGATAACCATATGTTTGAGTATCTCGAAACATACGGACTTGAGACGATTTCGTAGTATTTGGCTGTGCGATGGGCATTTACCGGAGATGAAAGAATTCAACATTTTGAGGTACAAATCGTCATTTAATTTGAGATTACTGAATATAATCATATATATCTCGCGGAACAAATCATGTTCCGTATATATATCGCCGCTGTGAATTCTTAGTAGATTATGAACATTTACGCATTTTGAGAAAATGAGCTTATGTTAAGCTTGCGTTCGACCATATCTTCGCCATGGTTACAGGTAACTTTGAAACAATGTGATCAACATAAATTTGGATAAAATCTGGCAATTTTTTCCATAATTTTGAAAAAATGGATCTCAACATTTGAAAAATAGACATAGACTATTGAGTCCACCGGAACTACAGACGCAATGCCAACAAAAATAATACAAATGAATACAAAAGTGGCACAGTATGACTTGTCATTCAAGCCGATTAGCATGGGATTGAATCGGAAGCGGTATCTTTGATGGTGACTCGTACATTGTCATGCGGTACGCTGTCAGCGTAAACCGGCTTTGGATAATGCGGTGTTACCATGACATTTTCAATATGCTGAGATTTACTTAATATATAAAACGCTTTTCAGTTCCAAAATTTGCAGGTTATAGTTACTCGCGTACCACTGGCGCAGTTTGGGAACCGCCGCGCTGAGAATTACACTTTACTAAATTCAGGCTGTCTCTCTTTGTTCAATGAATGACACATTATTGCATGTTTGTGCAAAGGTGGCGGTCGTATTTACTTATCTAATTATCGGTATTTCACGATATACTATGCGCCTAAGAATATAAGGTCGATTCGTTTTCGAAGGTATGTTTTCAAGTCCCCCGTCGTTAGTTCATGTAACATCACGGTAATCATTTTCGTCAACATCAAATAAGGCCACCAGCGTATGGGAGTATGATGCGGCGTATGCGCGTGCATACAACATACACAGAGCACCGGTTATTTATAGTAATGGGTATATTTCTTTGAAGACTACATTCATTGCAGTATAAGTTATCAACTCGATGACATGAGATTCTTATGGAGTTAGCGACACCATGACAAGCTCACGAATAGAGAATCTCAGAACAGAGTCTCCATTATCGGCTTATTTAGATTCCGGTTCCAGCATATTATGACTGTACGACGTACGTCCGCTATGTCTATGTCATCGATCGTCATTAGGCAATCTTCCTCCAAATTAGCCTGGAACACGCATGGTTGGCTTTTCTGCTCTTTAGAAATCTTTCCACATATTCAGATGCTGGTTTCAGCATATTACGACCGCGTCACTGTCGGTTGTGTCATGGATGGACATTGGGCATCTTTCTCCAGATTAATCCGGAACACGAATAGTTGACTTTTCTGCTCTTTAGAAATATTTCCACATATTTAGATCCTGGTTTCCGCATATTATGAGTGTATCGCTGTACGATATATCATCGATGGGCGGTGGCAATCTTCCGCCAAATCAGCCTGGAACTTGCATGGTTGGCTTTTCCGCTCTTAGAAATATTTTCCACTTATTTAGATCCCGGTTTCGGCATATTTTGACCGGATTAATGTCCGCTAGGTCATCGATGGGTTATCTGTACCAAATTCACCATCATCTCTAAAGGCCATAAAGTCTACATTTTCCGCTTCTTCCACGTTTTAAAGTTGCCATCCGTTCGACATAGGTTAACGGCAAATATTTCCGCCTCTTCTTTTTCTATGGCATAAAATATTCATATTTGAACTGTTATGAAATTCTAATGATTTGTACTCGGCTTGAAACCGAAAACTCATCGGGAAACGAATCACTCGGATTTTTGCCCAGTCCATACCTATAGTTATTACGGTACTTAGTCTACATTTTCCAGCGAAACAATGACGGTACCCACATTTTCTTGCTAAGCAATAAGTTTAAAAATCTAAAGTAATTCAACTCATTGATTAGCTAGATTTGTAACTTGCTAAATTTCTTATTGTTTATCAACTATCATTGGCCATCGCCAACAACAAAACGACAAGCTAGACGCTGAACATGAACCCTTGTCAATTGTTGTCATGGTCACTGGGTTGAAACAAAACATTGAGGTCATAGGTTAACATATTCAGAGTATCCGGATATCAATAGGACTAACAGAGACAGACAGACGTATACAAGAAATAATTCCTGCATAGAATAAAAATGAAATCATATTTAAAGTCATATCTTAAACATGAAAAGGCAATCTGATATCACGGGTATTATTGCCGCTTTGGTTCATCGCACACTGTGTGTTTGTTTTTAAGGTGTCGTGAACCCAGCGTGCACTGGCCGCTCGCGCCATAGCTCTGTGATATCTTTTCAATTTGCTGACTTTATTCGCATCGCAGTGTAAAATATCGTGGTCATTGTCAACTATGGGACAGTCACGACTCACCGACATGGCGGTATTATAACTTGAAAGAGAAATGACAAAGAATGTTGATATTGAGCATATCATAAATGTATATGGTGTGCGTTCTGGTAAACAAATACTTTTTTTGAATTGGCAATACCACTCATAATTCAGTGGGTCCACTTTCAAGTCGAAATACAAGCAATTTCTACCATATAAATACTAGTCTGTCCCGGACCACGGCATGACCTATCGATTTGGCCTTCCATGTCATGCCACCCCATTTTTGTCACTTTTTCTATACTATGTTTTACTTTTCATTCAGTGTACATGCCTCCTCTTTACTTCGCCTGGGCCAGTTGTTCGCAAACTGGGAGCGTGAAATCATCTGAAGGGTGCGCGGTCAACTGGAATTTTTTCCGCGCTACGCGCGATTTACCTCCAATTTTTAGTTTTGTCCTTTATATAGTCTGAATTTCATATTTGAGAATTCTCTCATTAACAGTTATAACCTTCCATGTAATCAAACTATCCGTTGAGACTGCTAGCATTTTGGCTGCATTGAGGGGGGAGGGAGGGCGCGAAATCTTTCAGTATCATAAATTGGGGCGTGTGTAAAAAAATTGAGAACCACTGGCCAAGGTCAAGATGGGTATCTGATTTCAAAGACTACTCCAAGTAGTTTCGACACGTTCCTATCTTTTCATCTTATCGCAATTTTTGTGGTGTATCGAACTGATAAAAATTGCTAATAAACCTAACAACAGCCTAGATTAATTTTGGACTTGGTTTCAGTGTTGGCATATTTGCTTTCAGTGTATTTCAGTAGGCCTATATCCTGAATATATGAAACGTTTTTCGCAATGCGACATCGGCACGTATAAGTGCATTATAATTTCTTTTGTGATTCATTGTCTATACGGGCGAAAATTATTTTTTTGCATACTCAAAAGATTTTGCTCCCATACACCTATGAATAAGGCTAGCGATATTTTAATTGCTCACGATTAATTGATTCCGTGCTATGATATGATATGTTATGATATGCTGACACGCATAGATTTCAGCGTGTACTAGCGTACGACTATACGAATTCGGATTTACGAATGGTTCTGATTATCATGCACCAAAATTTATATTTTCCGAATAACGCAGAATCCACTCATCCTTACCAACCGACACACTATCCCGGCGATAGGAGCGTAGCCAATAATCTTGCGAGCGATTTTCGTGGCGAGTCCTTTTGTGCCGATCGCGAATTCTGAGCTGGTTTATCGGGTCGCGAATGTGTCTGCGCACAAGGATTATAGACTCGAATCCGAATCTAGCGTCCGTTGTAATGATTCTGGTCGAATAGTGGGAGACGATTTTTACGAGTTTATAAATTTTACGCCTCTTTCAACTAGAATTATCAACTTCGACGCTTTTTTCGACGTGGACGCCTTCAAACCTCATTTGGTCGTGTTACAACATCAAAACATGCAGGCGGTACAATAACTATTCAAGTTTGTGAGAATGACATCTCTATGAAGTCGTGATTATTCCTCAGCATTGTCACAAAGCGCAATGGAATAGGCATATGGTCGAAAAATACAAATCATCTTTACGTAGCGTAGGACCGGCGTTATTTTCTTTGTTGTGACATATAAGGTAAATATTTCAATTTCCCACGGGATCTGACGACGTCATCATGAACGATACTCGGATAGGCCTACTCGGTCCGAAGCCTAATAAGTAATGACTAGGGCAAGGTTTTGTTGCAGTTAAATCCGCGGAAAGTTGCATTTATTTTTCACAAAAGTTGCACTAAAAGAACACAATTTGGTCGGTTGGTCGGTTGACTAAAAACTTGCCAGTTCCACTCCCGAAATACAGTTTTGCATCCAGATCCTCCATTGGTTGACTAAAAAAAAGGTCCACTTTCCGGCTCAGCTCCCGAAATATCCGTTGGAGCGTAACTTCAGTGCTGATTTAGCGTATTTCAGTCGAATTTGGCCGTGTATTTCACCAAAATTCTCAAAAACAGTGACATAATCAAGCGATCTATTTACATATACTGCCAAATATTTCTAGTAAAAAGTTGATTGCATGAAAAATCGAAAAAAATTTCATAAAAAATCGAAAAAGTTGCAAAAAGTTGCACTATAAGATTCCTTCAAACAGCTTAAAACAGCATTCTACATAACTTCCGAGTATTGACGAAGCTGCAGGAAGCTGTAAAAAAAGTTGCAAAAGTTGCAAAAACTTGTCATAGTAATAACACTCGATTCGTGGTCAAATCGCCCACGATTTTGCCCGAATTTGTCGCGAACACACACTGGTATAACTGGAGTGACGTCACATACACAAAGGTTTTCGGTAGGGCCATTTTTATAGACAGGTCAAGATAAGTCAAAATTTTGTCAAAATTGTAGCGTTAGCTCAAAAATTGTCAGCATTGTTTACAAAGTCAACATTTTTTTGAAACATGCATTTCGGTTGCATCGTAGACGTTTGCACTGTCGGAGAACTTATCATTTGACGTTTTACAGCTTGTAGCCTACTAGACCTACCGTTGTAGACGGTCCACTGTCTGCTCCTTGTGAATCATGAGAGGTCAAATGAAACAAATAGGTTGGCGTGGTGTTGTGCTCAACGTACCGCAATATCCTAACTGAAGCAAGACAGCGTTGGTTCTTTGTCAAGAAGCGCATGGCGAAAAATTGTAATGTAGACAACATTGTCAGAATGAAGGAACACCAACAACTGCTGCTGTTGAACGTTCTTTCTCCTTTCTTGGCAGGCTACTTAGTAAGGACAGACACTTTCTACTCAAGAATGTAGGAAAGATCTTTCGCTGTGCTACAACGAATTTTAATTATTTCTACCATAATACCTGATGTTAGTACTCGAATTCTTCATAGGTCCAGATTTCGTTAAAATATAGTTTTTTCATGCGAAAATTTGTCAGTTTTGAAGTCGAGAACGTTTTTTCAGGCTAAACTACTTCGTAAGGACAGATGATTCCAACCAGAAATGATGATAAATAGTACAATTCTAACATTATGTGCGAAAACACCTAATTTGCATACATGAGGTTAAATTTTGTCAAAATCAAGTTTTTTAAGGTCAAATATGTCAAAATTTTGATTTTTAGGTCAATATCTTCCGTTTGTAAGTAAAATAAACGCCATAGTTATCAGTTTCACACTGTTTGCTAGCAAATGTATTACGGGTATAAGTAAGATCCCCTTTTCTACCCGGTAACTATATGAGCTGTGTCGCTTTACTGTGTCTTTCCGGCGAGGGAATTCTTACCAAACTTTAGTTACACTGGGGGTGGCTACGTCATTACAAACATATCGGTGTCTGCCGACAAGCGGATTCCACGCGATGCTCTTGGGAATTCAAGAACGTTTTCGGGAACAATTTTGAATAATGGCAACGGTCGTTATCGTTACCAGCTCTTCGAATGTTACAGGCAAGTTTTGCTTGCAAGCGTGGCCAATGGGCATCAATTATTCATGGCCTTAAAATCTAAAACACGGCGGTGGGTCGGATTCCGCGTTGTCATTGGCGGGGATTGATCCTGGCGGGATTTCATGTGTTTGATTTCCGAACCAGATTGGAGGCGCGCGGGCCGTCTCCATAAGGTACGCGGGTGCGGTTTTCTTTTTCTTCTGCGACCTGGTCAGTTTGCTTTGTAGTAGAACGTTTGAAGGTGTATTTCCGTCCGCGATTTGCCGTTAGTCAAGTAAATTCGGTCGTAGAACTTAGCGAACACTTCAATAAGGTATAGGTAGGATGCCGCAGGCGAACGCCCGAATTGGTCAGACGACGTTTCGTTTTTAGGTCATAAGTCCCAGAGGCTTTAAAACTTGAAAGGTGTGTCTCCGGGCCGCGGTCTGGCGATATGGAACTAAATTAGGCCGTAAGACTTATCGAACACTTTGCTTGGTATAAGTATAATGCCGCTTGCAAATTCCCCAGTTCATCAGGCAATGTTCCGCTTTTTTTGAGAGTACTTCAAGACCGATTTTGGCCCGAGGGGTTACTCTTACTGCTGTTGGTCTTTGTCAGTGGTTGTCGAGTTTCCTGCCGTCCCGCCAAATATTTTAGGGTTTTATAATTCATTTCCACAATGTAAGAAGTGGGACTCTTGCTCATTAGCGAAACAAAATTTGGAAAGTTTTTTCTGCATGTTGTTGGAATATAGAGATAATATTCTACTTAGGACTAAGAATACGTCGCGATTCTGCAAGTGCTGCACGAAACTGTTTAAAGGTAGGCTAGAACTCATTTAAAAACCAGTTTCAAATCAAAGTTAAGAAGAGATTTAGAACAAAATTGACGATGTTCCGACAGTAGGCAGTATAATAGAAGCTAGCAAACAGCAAAGTCGCGGTTCTTTCAAAAGAACCGGAACAGTGAAAATCAAGTTAGCTGTTTCAACAAGACTTAGCGTCGCAGAAACTTCAATAGAATCACGTATAACACACGCGATATCAAAACTGCAGCGGTACATTTCTCGTTAAATTGAAGTTTCCAGTCTTTGCTCTCGAGCTGCATGCATTTGTCGTAATTGCATTTTGGGTTAAATTTGATTTTTGAAGGTTCACCGGCCCGCAAACCCAAAAAAATTGAGAACCGCTGGCCGTAATATTGTCTTGTGAATCTATTGTCATTTTATTCAACTCAAGAGGTGGATCGCGCTATGTGCGTGTAGGGCTGAAACAGGCATAAACCCGAAGATTGTTGTCGCACCCGGACTACCACTAATTGGTACTTATACTAACACAGATTTGATGTCGTTGATTCGTATTGGAAGGGTCAGTTATTTAACCCAATATATATATTATATATACGAGTGAGTGGTTTGAAATTTTATAAGCCAAGCATTAGATTAGGAGCGCGCGTCTCGGATAAGTTCTGGTTGGTATTTAATCGCTATTGATGCTAGCTAACGTGGAATTATAGAAATGGAGCAGGACAGGCGACCAGGACTTTTACAATGGTAAAAAGGGCTCGTCCCAAAATATTGACGAACCACTGACGTGTGGAGTAGGATAGAACTAGAAGTAGTTAAAACCGACCGCGCGGAAACTATTGAAAGCAGAGGAAATTACTTTGCTTGCTACCACATCAGATTTAATGCCCTTCTGTCAGAGATAGCGGATTTGAAATTTCTATGTCCTAATCCAATCCAAATCCGAAGTTTCAAATCCTAATCCAAGTCCTAATCCATAAAGTTTGTATATTCCTATCCTAATTCCTAATCCGATATCAAGTTGGAATTCCTCGAAAAAAGCCCACATCTTATGCCTATAAGTATGTGAAAATAAATAAAACACGTGAGTGCCGAAGTACGTGCAGTAACTTTGGTAGGACGAAAAACCTCGTCGCCATTCGCCACAGGACATCAATCTTTCTGAAAATCGGTAAATCCAATTCTAATCCTAATCCATTACAAAAAATCTAAAATCCAAATCCGACAAAATTTCACAAATCCGGTTTTTCCAAATCCAAATCCTAATCCATGCTCAATTGCTCATCTCTGCCATCTGTATGTCACCATTCAGTTGATGTCATGACGTAATTCACAGAATAGTAGCCTATAACCAAAACATAGCAGTCATTCATTATTACTGATACGATGCCGTCCGTTCTTCCGGATTGCTAAGTCACGGATTGTGATCATGGAAGTCGGCGTGATGTTTCCGTGAGCAAATTCATGCAATCTGACTTTGGTCACCAATAGTAGTATTTACATCGCTATTCAAATTGTGCTTGCAGTTGAAATGAGGTTGCCGATGTCATGCTGGTGTCGTAGACAAGGTTAACGAATATGCATAAGCGTAGCTGTATGATTCCGTGTGTCCTCAACTGCGAAAAGCAATTTGAATTGGCGTACGCTTATCGTTTATGAAAATTCATCGGAAGTAATAAGACGCAATCTACTGCCGATTAGCCATTCGCAAACTCATAGCGCAAGTTCCGTTTCACGCTGGTTCATTAGCGCGTCGGTTTCACTGTGACGTCACATTGATTTTGCTACCGTCGTCATTTCTTGGAGGCTGCGAGTTCGTTGCGTTTTGCTGGCTTTGCAAAGATTAGGCGACAGGTTTGTCGCGAACTCGCTGCATTCCAACAGTACTTGAAGCGTGTGCCCTTAAGACAATTTTAAGTCATGAGGACACTTCAGCAGATCAGATTAGAATATGCGCTGATTGTTACGAGGTCTTAATGGACCGGGCCGAGACTTGAGAAGGTACAATTGTAGGTATCGTGCGTTGCTGTGGTCTGTCTTGTATTTGTTTTTGAAAACCTCATTATTATTGATGACAATTAGCCAGAAATCGATTGCGTCGCCACGTTGCCGCGTGAAATGCCTTCGACGGCTTCTGGCTAGTGATGACGGTGCAATTTACCAGCCTCGAATGTTTTTTCAGGCCGAGTTACTAGCAGCCCTGATCTGTCTCGCTCCATCGCTTCGTTTCATATGTACCGGCAGCAGCAGCTAGCGTCGGGGCCCGCGAGCGGATCGGCCCCGCAGCAGAGTAGACTCAACCCGGGGTCACGCGACCCGCGGGCGAGGCACAGCAGCTTCGAATATTCGCCGCAATCGGACTTCAACGGCACCTTGTTTCAGAGGTATGCGAGATAGTTCTTGTTGTTGACTATTTGACTGCTGATTAGTGATGGTCAAAAAAGGTATTCAAGTAGTCGCAAAAGTAACTACCTAAATTTCTACTTGAGTGCAATTAGAATTAGTGATTCCCAAGTGTAAAAGTTAGTGTCCGTGGCACCGTATTGCCTAAAAAAACTGAAAACCGTGAAGTAAAGTAGAATTATTCTAACATCATACAGAAGTGAGAAAGTACTGCAAGCAGGCGAAAGCTGCTTGAGTACTTCGAAAAAGTAGAAGTACTTTACTGGCCACCTCTGCTGTTGCTGCATGCGAGAGTATGTGCGCCACGGTTGTAACCAAGTCACAAGGTTCCGAGTCGCAACTCAATCTCACTTTTATAGTTTTGACTCGAGTCAAGTCAAGTCATTTTCAATTCGTCATCGAGTCAAGTCCGAGTCCAAGTCAGTGAGTAGAGGGTCGAGTCCAAGTCATTGTGTTAACAGTTTACGGTTCAACCCACTTTTTCCAACTCTACTCGCAATTGTACTCTGTTGCAATTTTACTCAGTCCTAACAGTTTCTGACCCTATTTTCCGAGTATCGGGACTGATAGACGAAATACCAATGATATGGCGACTTTACTTTTCTTCGAAGTTGCAATGCATGTCTGTCTTGGCCGTCCTAGTCTCGAGTCATTACAACCCTGATGTGCGCTGGCGATTATCAAGGACCAAGTTTACCAGCGAATGCTCTGATCATTTCCTAGGTTGACAGTAACGAAGTGCTTCTGCCTTTAGGAATGCTCAAGTAGCTTTTACCCTCTGTTATTAGTCTTACTTACTCAAGTTTACAGTTTTTAGGCATCACTAGTACTGGAATACTTACTTTTAACTGAGTTGGAAATCACTACTAGACTTCTACTTATGCTCCTGGTGAGATTTAGGTCGTTACTTATACTCGAGTACCAACGATGAATACCTTGAGCAATTGTGCAAGTCAACCATGTCGGCAAAGCATCATTGGTTATGTGGTCACTGGAGGCCACAAAGACGATATACACTTCGAGTTATACCAAGTATAAATTTACGATGCTACTTCCATACTTGAATACCAACGATGGCACATTGGAAACCTCTGGTTACTGTGGCGAGATAGCGTAGTGGTATAATCCACACTCCGCAGCTACAACACCAATGGGTTGCGAGTTCGAGTCCGACCGAGGTCGACTCCAGAATTCCTGCCTAAGTCTTGGAGGTTTATCTAGGCTCCTCCTCGCCATCTCGTCCGCGCAAGATGTGCCTACAAAAGCGTAGAAGTGGGCCGTGCTACAAGTCGGCAGCTCCTGAATCAAAATATAGAAAATCGGCTGGGTGTAAAATGACCATTGTAGTCGACATACACCATGAATAGCACAAACAACAACAATCACTGATTACTGTTGTTAACATAAATCGGAATATTGGCAGATGTATCAAACTCACCTGTGTGGTATAGGAATATTTGGAGGTGCGCGTGATGTTAGATTTCAATTGACATCAATTTTGTGTTAAGTCAGCATGCGACGCATTTGCGTCCCGCCATGCTACGTTTACATACGCGCATATTGGTGTGCAAAATATTCATTATTAATGGCTACCTCGCTCCACTGTGACACCCAATCCCTCACTGATTGGTGCACCCGGTTCGAGTGCAACTACCAGCCGTTGACACCAAACAATTGTGTATAGCGAACTGGACCTATAAATATGCCGTTACGTTATGCGTGGAATTGGACCCGCGTGTTTTGCTTCAATCAGCGAGTTCATATCCGGATGTCAATCAACTGTGTTGAGACTAGACGCGTAATTGTGAAATTTATGAATCTAACGCTCTATTGGCCATGTGCGTCTTGCATCTGCTTCGCATATTATGTTGTGTTTTGGCAAAGTTACGTAATGACGTCGTTACGGTTAACGGCATTGACAAATGCGGCTGTCGTCATTTTCAAAGCCGAAAAATATAGTGTTAAGGTACTACTTATAAACCGTATTAAAATACGTACATTGTATAATGTACAGTACATTGTTCATGTACATTGTACATTGTACAAATGTATAGGCAGGCACACCCGGGATGTTTTGTTCGGCGCTAATGAAGTCGCTGTTTTAGCACTAGGCATAATATTAAAGTAGGCCTTAATGTCATGTACTGTACACGTTCCGTCAGCTGTGTTTTGTGGATTTTCTCAAAATAGTAAAAATCGTGCCATACATACTTATAAATGCATTTGAATTGCCGTGACAAATTTCAGCAATTTTAGAGAAAGCATATTATAACGCTCGGATAATATTCGACGCCGATTTTCCGCTGGCGCTGAGCACATCAAGCCCGATAACCGCTTCATCTTATTGGAGATGTCCTGGTTAATTGCACTTGTTAATATTTCTAAATCGCTGTTGAGTGCTGATACAGACATGTAATAATCCGCGAAAAGCCTTTTGCATCTTCCTGTTTGAAATACGTAGCTATGACAATAGGCATCAAGTCGTGCAATGATCGATTGCATCTGCGGAAGTCAGTTTAGCGATGTTCTTGTATCTCGTCGCTCCCAAGGGAAATAGGCGATAATATTTGCATCGTCAGTTGCGTATCATATATCATATTGAAGAATGACTTTCGCTCAACTTTGATGAGACATATCATATCTACTAGTGCGGGGCGGATCGACAAATTCTTTGGTCCGACTCCGATCCTGTTCCACAATTCTCTGGTCCGACTCCACTCCGACTCCGAGGCCGGATACTTGAAATGAGCGATATCCGATCCAAAAAAGTCCGATAATATTCATGTACGACTAGCTATTTCCAGTTAACTACAAATGCAGTAGATCATAGGCAATGGGTTCAGGTTATATTGAAACAAAAACTCACAGGTTTATATGGGATATGAAAACTACACTCACAGGCTGGCATCGAATTAAAAATGACAAGGTAGACTATACGCGGTCAAAGACTTGCAACGAGATATTGTATCAGAAACTTTTTCTATACTATCTTCTTTACTTTCATTCAGTGTGCATGCCTTCTCTTTACATCGCCTAGGCCAAGGTGGGTGTCTGATTCCATAGACAACTCCAAGTCGCTTCGACATCTTCCTTTCTTTTCATTGTATCGCATTTTTGTGGTGTATTGAACTGATAAAATTGCTAGTAAACCAATGATGATGATGATGATGATGTCAGTATCAGACACAACTATAGGGCAGTGAATATGCACGGACAATGTCGGACATCGAGGGCTGTAACGTGTGGTGCAGGACAGTCGACAACATGTGGCAAGCACATGTCAGTCTCTGATGTGCTGTCAGTGCAGATCTTATATTGCTTGCGTCATCCGTTACAAAATAACAGCAGTCTAGCATAGAGCTAGATAGTCCAATCTCAGTGCAACATTCATGTATTTTATTTAGCAGATTTACACCTAATTTCTGCTCCTCAAACTTTGTTGCAGATATTGCTACAGAGCGCAACTTATCCTCGCGAATGTAATGGGCTGTCAGTGACATGTAATGTCTGCTTTTGACATCAGTCCACATATCCGTGGTGAGCCCAATCATCCCATATTCGCCAATAGTCGCTTTCACAATGATAGAAATTTTTTCCTTCTCCAGTGAAGCACGGCTTAGAACTTCCCTTTTAACGGTATGTCTGGATGGGTATTTCTTCTGCATTCATTCGACCATACACCGACCCTATATCCGTACATGTTTGAGCAAGTTCGACAAAACCATCACCTTTAACGATGGGAATGGTCTCAAATCCTTACAATGGATGGTGTGACTGCTTTGAGCAATTGTACCTTGGCCTTAGTCGGAAGCGGAGCAGATTTTTTTTTGTCAGAAAGGATGACATTGAACGTTGGCCCGCTGATGGTATGACTTTCGATACACTGCATCTGGTTTTGATATGAGTGGCTAAATGTGTTGTGCCACTGTTCTTTCTGTCATGCTTGAGTATCAAACCACAATGCCGACAGAGAACAAATCATGAGTAGTCACCGCCGTCCTCACTGGTGCCAGGGCCAGTTAGCAAGGCAAAACTCTTCCACACCTCACTTTTATTTCCCTTCACATCAACGCGTTTAGTTTCCCTTCTTCATACAGAGCTTTTGCTATTTTCGATGATCTTATAATACTAGGATTACTAGCCATCTCACTGCACGCTAAGGAGACCCCGCATCGACCACAAACAATGTAAACAAGGATGTTGGAGGTAATAAAAGCTTAGTCATATAATAAATGCTGCGATTGAATGAGTTTCCATAAATTTGGGTCATGGCTCAGTGATTTTACAAATATGGCTCGGTTATTTTCTCACTGTGGTCGGAAGTTACTATAGTCATGCTGTGGCCGGATCAAAAATATACTGATCCGGCTCCGGCCGTATCAGAAAAAATACTGATCCGGCTCCGATCCGGTCCGACCAAAATTGAAAAAATCCGGCCGGATATCCGATCCGGCTCCGGTCCATGCCCCGCACTAATATCTACATCAAGTTTATGTCGCTTTATAACTTAATCTTCCAAATATATACAGCGAAGTACACTTTGGCACACGAACGTAGCCGGAAATAAAAATGGTAAAAAAGTTGCCGCCGCTGTGTGTCCACTTTGTCACAATGTTTTTGTTCAAAGTTCATCGAATGTACATCGCCGTCTGTAAACACTTGCGAAATATCAGTAATTCATCCGTAATTACAATTACATTCTGAAGGCGTTTAATAATGAAACAGACCGCTCGTTCTGCTATTATGCTGTCATCATCATGATTTTGTTTTAACTCGACCGCAGTGTTGTTTATTGCTCTGCGGGGTGACAAATGATCATAGAGTCGTTGGGCAAAGGTTTGGGCTTGATTCGAAAAATGAACGGATTAGCGATTCGGATTAGCAGTTGTAATCCGGAACGGGATTTGGCCACAGAGGATCATCAACTAAGTACTTCTACCGGGACCTACGATAATATAAGGACTTCTCCTTCTGTTTCTCAAATTTTTGAGACAAAAATGGGCCTAGAAGACCTAATCTTTATTTACTTCCTGACTATTGCTTTGTGAAAACTTACTTCCTACCTTTTACTTGTAGACATGTACTTCTACTTGTACTGAAGCTTTGCATCCTATTCTCAGCGCCAACGGCTCCGAGCAAAGCCCGATCTTTTCCCGAAACAGCCAATTCCGACCGAGACGAAGCAAGCCCCGGGTCTCGGACCCGTTCCCGCTGGCCCACGAGATGTTCCTGCACGGCAAGCGCCGGAGCTCGTCGCCGAAGTCCTTCAGCCCCGT
Source organism: Botryllus schlosseri (assembly GCF_051294905.1). Classification (NCBI taxonomy): domain Eukaryota; kingdom Metazoa; phylum Chordata; class Ascidiacea; order Stolidobranchia; family Styelidae; genus Botryllus; species Botryllus schlosseri. The sequence goes on along the minus strand of NC_137247.1, from coordinate 11,943,566 downwards.
GTCGCGCTTTCACGACCACTTCACGAGCCCGTATCACCAGCACAGGAGGTCTTCAGACATCAGCCCGCTGCATCACAGGTGAGAGGATTGTGTGTTTTCGACGTTCGAAACGCACGCTGTGTACGTCATGAGTGTAGTTCTGTGGTCGACTGGTCGTGTCCGTGCTCGTCCTACGATTCGGGGTATCTGAGGCGTTGCACCGGCACTTGAGGTGGTGTAGCAAGCACCAACATACTAGGTCGTCGTGATATCACAATTGAGATTACCGCGTGTTAAAATGTGCTGGTTTGTGCGTTAGGAACACACGTATTGTCATGCATGAAATTTTGTGGTCGTGTCACGTGTAATTTTGTCGATTGCCACGATTCGAGGCATTTGCGGCTTTCTACCAACGTGTGAGGTATTCTACAAACGCACGGAGTCCTTGTTGCATTACAGCTGAGATTCCAGCGTGTGGTGGAAATTATGTGTTGCCTTATATCGTAAGTGTTAAGCCTAGGTGGTCGTATCGACCTGGTGACACTTACACAATACCCTATTTGTCGCGACTTTGCTGTATTGGTTACTCGTTCGTTAATACGACATACACACTCAGCACTTCAGCCTTATCTACATTTTGAATTAACTGCTTAATCGATAACTTATTTTGCAAAAATGTACGGGTGGAACGCTTCATGAACTAAGCCATCATTAGATAACATCGCACCGCGCAATCTTCCTATAATTATGATAATAGCATAATATTTGAATTTTACAGCACTAATATCACGAAAAATTGATGTGCTAGAAAAACATACGTGTATGTTCCGAATCGGGGCCAAAAACACTTCTACAATCACCCTATCTTACCTCTGTTAGAGATATACTGTTGACCAGTGGTACGGTTTCGCCACCACGGAAGCCGGTTTGACACCCTTGCATGACAGATGTGAAGTTGTGTGTTGATGACGTGTGGGCGTAAACAATGTGTAGTTAAGAACGTTTTGTTACGCTTCTAGTTTAATGGCGTGATCGTGTCACGTTTATTTTCATTTTTCACATTGCCGACCAATACGTAATACTCGACCAGTAGTTCTTTCCGTTGAGCAATTGCTCAGAATCGTATGAACCACTCGTCTGGCCAATTCACTCCGCGTGAAACTTAGGTTATTGCCAATTTCTGGCCCACGAACATTGCGAGGCCCGAAATCTGAAGATTATAGACAACGCTTTCGATGTGGGTGTGACGTAACAAATCACGGCCTACCACCGCTTGAATACATACTATGCCTGTCAGATGTTTTCCACGATTCGGGATGATAAGTACCCTGGTATAGGGGTGCTGGTCTGGCAGGCATATTGCGGGTTGGTCTCTACTCGCCTTATATGTGTTTAATTAACAGTACTCGTAGGATGGAGAAGTGAATTCTGCCCAAACGAATTCAAGTCGCAATATCTGTTGAAGATTTGGGAGACACCTGCATTTTATAAAACCTCGTGTTATATACCTGCCTTGTTGAGGAGAAACGCTCGTTCATAACGAAACGGCTAATTGAGTCATAACTAGATGGTGGTTTCACATATATTAATTAGTTCACTATTAACCACGGTGTCCATAGGAAAAAACAGGCGAATTTCGTGATTTCACACCTGTTCGAATCAATTCACGTATCGGTTCGACCTAATTTTTTCCGAAACACACACCTTGGCATGCCGGGAAACGCTATTGCGGTATCGGGCCTCGATTTATATTCGTGATGAAACGGTACTCCCATGTCGAATACATGTAATTAAGTTTTGATGTTGTGCTGATGGAAGCCCGTGCCGATATGTTGAGGGAACTTCCTCCGAACTTCGGATATTGTGTGAAGCGTTTTGTGGATTGAATCGCCGTGCGCTGGCTTTTAACCGTGATTTGATGTCTGGTGTATACTCAACAATGCATGACAATCTGGTATGATGAGCATTAGCAAATGCGCGACTTTTTCGACGTGAATCTCGACCACCCGTCCTACCTTTGCGTTCATCTCCATTGTTTTGAAGCGAGCCCATTGAATTCGGCCCGTCCGCGCGCGTGTCCGGTTAATACCGAGAATGGACATTACCGAGAATGGACAATACCGAGAATGGACAACACCGAGAATGCAAGATATGCAATGCAGGCATGTTATGCATATGAACAGGTCGTGTATGTGCATCACGGCGTTGCCACATTCGGTATCGATGCTCAGGTATAAATTTCTCGACAACGTCCGTCCCAGTAAGCTAGATTCTTGGCACTGGCCATTCTCGGTAATGTCCCATCTCGGTAATGTCCGTTCTCGGTAATGTCCGTTCTCGGTAATGTCCATTCTCGGTAATAGCATTCTCGGTAATGTCCATCTCGGTAATAGCATTCTCGGTAATAGTATGGAACCGTCCGCGCTGGCATATCCGTTAGATGGCAGTGGAGAATCGTGTAGCGTCGGCGTCCAATCCATTCTCTCCGTTGAAGCCGTGTGGCTTGGAGCCGACGAACTTTTAGATATATAGCCGTTGACCTTCTAAATTTAAATCAGGCAATCAGCTCTTTCTCGCACCAAATGTTGCATCCACACCCATTCCTATGGGTAAAAACGAGTCAAATACACCAAATATTTACCAAGATATATCCTTTGTGGACCACAACCTGACTTATCGATCTCGCCTTCCGCCACATGCCACCTCATTTTATCGCTAGCCTTTTATATTATCCGGTATACTTTTCATTCAGTATGCAACTGTGCATGCCTCTTCTCTACCTCGCCTAGGCCAAGTTGGGTGTCTGATTTCAAAGACTACTCCAAGTCGTTTCGACACCTTCCTATCTTTTCATTGCATCGCAGTTTTGTGGTGTTTTTGAAATGATGAAAATATTAATATCTGATACTGATTGTACGTTCCGTCTACCTGTGCTACCAGACGGATCTAGTGAGCCGAAATTCAAATTGGCAAGCAAAGACACAGGCAATAGTGCATGAGTGCGGATTGCGGAGACTTACGAAAAGCATACCAAAAATCAAAGAGACCTATCAACATAAATCATTCATTATCATGGCGCGAATGACCTAAATGGGCGATAAGCGCTAAAATTGTTCAATTAAACAAAAAAATGTGCTGTGGGGTGGGATAATGTCCAGTAAAACTTGGTGTGAAAGCAAAATTTTCTACCGTAGCGTGCTCATGACTATATTTACACCTTTCGGCAGAGTGGAAACCTGTTGCACGATATTGGTTTGGAGTGTATTGACTCTCTTCCACCTTTCACAGCATTCTCTTGTCGGACGAACTGCACGCGTTCCTCGCGTCGTGCGGCTGCGCACGCCTGAGAGGCGTGTTCCCGCTCAACTTCACCCTGGAGCAGTTTCGCGCCCTTTCCGAGGACGCCCTGCAGGTGATTTGGCTTTGGATTCGGTGTTTATTTTGAAACGCGGACCGCTGTTGCTGCGGCCGGACGCCGCGGGTTTATGGATGTGATGAAACGGTGGAAATCCGCTGATGGGTGGATCATTTTTTTCGTAAATCGCCAATTTTACCTTTACTTTAGTAGCAACGATGATCACATGGACTAGGGGAGATGTGGTACCGATGGATCAAAAATTGCAAAATGATCTCTGGCTCTCAAATCTTCAGCCGAGAATAGCAGATCTTTTGCTGTTTCAACACTTCGATACAAGCTCTACCTATCGCGGACATTTACATGAATATACGCCCTTTCAAAAAATATTTATGAACGTTTAAAATTTGTTGCTCGAACGTGTCATCGGTCCCCACCCGGTGGGTCCAAAGGCACACGACCAAGGGACCTATGAGACATACGCTCAAAAACTCAAATTTGTTAACTTGTTTTGTTGTGTACTATGAGCTAAGCTACAGCAAGCCAATGAAGAATGTTTCGTCGCGACCTTCAAGAATAAAATAGATTATATCAACTCAAATGTTAGCCTAAAATGTTTTAATTTACGCCTATACTTACAAAATTATTGCCACATACATATTACCGGAAAAACGACATTTTGACTTTCAAATACCTCGTAATAGCGATAAAACACCACAGGTAACTATTATTTACAGCCTATATATATGTAGGCGAGTTTCTGTTGTTAAGTGATTAGTTGGTCCATCTATTTTGCTTGATTTGGCTATGGTACCATTGGTCCCCCACCCCATAAACATTGTAATTGACTTGAAAATAGTCCACTCGAGGATGATATTGAGTCAAAAAATATGTGTCATTATGTACCTTGATATAAGCCCTATACTTCACATCAAAAATTATGGCGGGTTTGTTAGTCTGAAAGGTGATATAGAAAAATGCAAATGTCGATCCAAATTTACTTTACACCCCTTAAAACGTAAATCATTCGTCACAGACCCCATAACTTACGCAGGTCGAATTTTTTTGCATGAGAGGAAAGATTCTGTCAGCATGTAATTGTAGACAAATTCACGGAGTGTAATCATGGAATTATAATGGAGAATTTTTCAAGTATTTTCGGTCCCAGTGATCCATCGGTCTTTGACACTACCCACTCGCTTTGTCTTTCGACTACCAAATCTACATAAACTTTCAAAGCTTAAATACATAATTTCCCCATTTGAAATTTCGTTTAGTGGTAAGTACCTATTGATTAAGAGTATCAACAACGCGAGTTCCAAAATGACCCTAAACACCAGCTTTCGAACTGCGAACGATCGAAGATTCGGATTCGGCTTGATCCGGCATTATGTAATGCGATTCAATCGTGCTCCACAGTCCACACAGCGGGGATTACGATGTTGTCAAATTTATTTTTGGCGTAGTAATCCTCCCCGCGGCATTCTTGTGATAGCATCCTAGATTAGGTGGGATATGATGCTAGAACCAGGGGTCAGATAGCACAAATTGATTATGACTCCATGAAATTGAAATGGGGCGATGTAAGAGGAAAGGGTCATCGTACAATACTACATGCCAACCGTTTTGGTATCAGACCGAACGCGTTCGCAAAGTTTTTAGGTTTTGGTAATTACAACATAATGACGTCACTGCGAGCACGGTTCCGGTTCGCTGGTTAAGCTCTCGTTTTAAACTATATTTCTTTGTTTTTGTATCAAATTATCGAAGACCTTTCGGCCCAATCCAGATTTACGGAGGTTTCGAGATCGGTTTATCCAGGCCTAAGCTCAATCCCAGTTGTAACCCAGCCAGGGACGCCTGGATTCTGGGCAAAGAGCCGCTACATTTCAGAAGCTTGTTGTCCCGAAAATGATGGTTTCGTGTTTCGCAGGATGAATACAGCGTGTGCGAGTCGCGTGATAGGGTGGAACTGATGCGCGCCGTGGCGAGTTTGAAAGAAGAAACGGAGTCACGTTCGAGAGGAGACGAGGCGCGCGAAGTGAGTCACAAATACACAGAAATTTCGTTACGCTGATAGATGGACAGTTCTAGGATATAACCAGGATGGGCCTGGGATATCAATGGGATATAACCAGAACGCAGGTCCCAATTACGTCACAACTATCAGAATCTCTAATTTCAATAGTGGCGATCGACTGAGCTTGTGAATTTACATTGAAACGTGTTGGATGCTACATAGTATCGTTCGCTCGCATATTGGAGTATACTGTAAATAGCGGGGTAGTAGATAGGTGGTAAATATGTTTATTTACCAGATTTACACCACAACGGAAGGAGAAAATAAGACTTTCGGCGCTTAGTGGTGCTTTCGAGTCTAAATCTGATTCCATGCTCGTATCTTCGTTGCTGACTCCTCTCACGCATGTCCAAGTGTGTTTAAAAAGACAGGAGCCGACGCCAATGTTCGGCCTCGATGTCACTTGAGCTGTCCGATACGTTGTAGGTGTCGCAGTCAGGATTTTTATAGAGGCAGAACTTGGCAGGGTGTGCTCGTGTTCTTTGACAGACTATACTTCTAATACACTTGTTACCAATTCAGGTTATTATTGTCGGCGCTACTACCGTTTTTGTAGCTACGTAAGGATACGACGTCATGGGTGACGTCGTTTAATAGCTTTCCGAATATATCCGAAAGGCGTCGCATGCATGCAATGTTTGTTTTTCTGCGTGTAGCGACACATCTAAACTATTTGCGATCCGCATTATATGCGTGTTAGCGCATGCGATTATCGCGATAGCGCCTCTGTAATTGCAGGTTTGCTCGAGATATCGAATATTTGCTGCAAAGGTATCCGTGCCGTGTTTGCTCGGAGCTTCACACGTTTAATCTACGCGATGTTGGTTGCAGAAGGAAGGCGTTGGATGTCGTTTAGATTCTAGTTGCTTGCAGAGGCTGACAACCTACTCTTTTCAAAATTCAAACCTGTTCCGGACTAAAGCCTTTTTTCAAATTCGGATCGTTTCAAGTCCGAATCGTTGGTCATCCCGGTCTTGTATCATTCAGGAGAAAATATGTTGTCAAATATTGCGAGGCATACTTTCAGTTTCAAATTGAAGTTCAAACTGCCCGTATCCTCTTGATTCTTGAATATATACTCGCGCATTTCTCCTGACTCGACTTTGTTTTCGACCAATCGTTAGTTACGCGGCATTATCTGCTGCGATTGCGTGCAGGTTGCAGGGATATCTAGAACTAGATATCCCTGGATTGCGTGATACAAGACGTACTGCAGACTTTCTGACTTCGTATTGTCTTCCTTCGCGCAAGATTGAAATGAATTCATCCGTGATTTTGTCTTACTCTGCACGCATTGACATCGCGTTACATTTTTCATGGCGTCTGTGTCTTCTTAACATGTATTTCGATGTTCATGCCGTATCGATTTACCTAATCCGGCCTTAATAGAAGGTATTTATATGAAATATGCATGGGTTCTGGCGCTAGGATGCTGTAACAAAATTCACTGAATTCAAGATGTGATCTTCTTGGTAGTTATGGATGCGAACTGCGCATGCTTCTTCACCCCGTATAGTCTCAAATTACTACAGCCGGCTACAACTCTACAGCTTAGTACGCCACGCGGTCAGTGTGCGATGATGCGTATTTCGCATGATGCGAAACTAATTTTACGCATATCTGCCTGCCCTTTCTTACCTCTGAATTTGGGATGTATTTAAAGCACGGCTCTTAGTCTCCGCGTTACTGGCGTGAAAAGTTGGTTGCAAGAGGATATACCACCCGTTTGGAACAGCAGCATTGGCAGCTATAGATGACCTATTCCGACACGGGTCACTGTTTTGCTTATAGAGCGTCTCGAGGATATGTATCGATACGACTGGCGAGTTATTTCAGCCAAACACTCCAGTCGTATTGAGTAATTTTCATAGAAACGCGTCTATTTTGGGTATCTGCGCGCTTTTCTGAACCCGGAGTAATAGCGATGACGCTTTTCAGTCATGGAGAACTCGATGTGGTCGCATACGGTGAAGTGTCTTCAAACACAGATTTCTTATTGCAACCAAATACTCCAATTGTATTGACTAATTTTGATAAGATTTCGAAGTGTTGTTTGCCCTTCTTAGCGATATGACGCCTGTAAGCCACGCCAAACTATGCGAGCACATTCGGTTAAGTGTCCTCAATTTGAAGATGTGTTATTACAGCCAAACGTAGTCTCATCACGTTGAATTTATTCCACGAAAGTGCGTGTCGCGTCTATTTCAGAAAACTGTGCGGTGTGCGCCCTTCTAAACTATACGCGCGACAGCGATATGACGATTGTTTGACTAGCAAAACCACGCGATCCCATTCGGAGATATGTCTTCGATTTCAGGATGCGTTATCACAACCAAATACTCCAATCGCGCAGAATAATCTTTGTGAATACGCGCATTTTGGAGCTTTGCGCGCCCTTCCAAACTACGAGCGATGGCGATATGACGCTTGTTAGTCATACAACACCGTGCGATCGTATTCGGCGATATGTCTTCGATTACTGAATATATAATCACAACGAAATACTTCAATGCGCGAATTAATTTTTTATAAATATAAGTATTTTTGAATTTTACGCGATATGACGCTCGTTACCTCTCAGTCATGCAAAATTTCTGTTTGGCGATATCTCTTCAGTTTCTGGGTGCGTTATCGCAACCAAATACGCCATCCGCGGTGATTAATTTTTAGGAATATCCCCGTAGTGTGGAGCTTTTAGCGCCCTTCTAAACTACAATTGTTGACGCTTGTTTGCTATGCAAAGCTGTGCGATCGTATTCGACGGTATGTCTTCCATCACAGGGTGGCTTTTCACAACCAAATACTCCAATCGAACTGATTAATTTTGTTATGATTTTTTGATCATCCTGAAGCCTAGTGCGCTCTTCTAAACTACGAGCGGCGGTGATATGACGCTTGTTAGTCATGCAAAACTAAGCGATAACGTTCGGAGAAGTGCCTTAATTTCGGAATGAGTCGCCGTGATGTTACGGTGCTGGAAATATTTTAGCGATGAAATCTTAACCCGTTCGCTATCGATCACAATTATTTTTGACTACAACCCGAGACCGCGTTGCGATATGCGATACGTTGCGTTATGACGGGCGACCTGACGTTGGTGATTCGGTAATGTTAGTCTATCTCGACGGTGTCGGTATGATAAGGGTTGGGTCGGTCTCACGGCGCGCTGTACGCGGGGTAACACTGTCTCGCGTTGAGGTATTTAGCGTCGGGTGGTCGCGTAGCCAATGGCGCGCGACCGACGATTTTTGTGAATGGCGGTCGATATGTTTGAATTGCGAGGGTGTAGCGTTGGTTGGTAGAGCGTCGTGGCGCTGTGCTGTTTTGGCAGTGTAGGGTTACGCGCGAGTTCGTAGCCACGAAAAGATTTAATGTCGCGAGCGTAAGGCTATAATAATATTTAGGAGGATTTATGCTGCATTTTGATATTGGTCTAGTTATCTCCTGTTACGTTTCAGTCAGTGTACAACTGCATAAGTGTGCAATGTGCAATGTGCATGTCTCCGATTCACAGATTCTAGGCCGAGGAGGGTGTCTGACTGAAATATTACTAAAGGTCGTTTCGACGCCTTCCCATCATTTCATATTATCGCAATCTTATAGCCTTTCGAAATGATTATAATGATAATAAAATGACTGAATGAATTAGTGGTAGAGTTGTGTGGGTTAGGCAACATTTTTGATAGCGGACCGATTGCGAAATTTTGGAATAGGGAAGGGGGTCGTCGACACTGCGTCAACCGGTATTTGTTGAAACCTCGATTCTGTACAGTACACGTCCCCGGTACGATAGTTAGCGTGCTTCAGTCAGAGTGCGTGATACTACAGTCTACAATCTGTTTGAAAGAAATTAACGATTTTAGATTGTGCAATATATGGTTCGTACTACTATCGTACACTGTGTGCAGTACAAAATACAAAGTGCTTCCAAGACTGCATTCATTGCAGGAAAATTTACTCAACTCGAAGACCTATCATGTGTCCCTTATCAAGAAAAGTGACGCCTTCAAGTTGGATAAATTATTCCACAACGAATGTAGTCTTGAAAACAACATTCAAGTATTCGAGAATATTTAATATTAGATATTCAATACACCATGTTCATGTTCAATAGTGAAGAAACGTATCTGATTTCCAATTTTCGCTCATTGAGATCAATTTCGGCATGTTCATCGCTAAATGCGTCGCTTTGCCGCTCAATGCTGCATGCTTTGCAAACTGCATGCGCGCGCAGCTGACAGAGTCGTCTAAATTTAAACGTCTGTACGTGACGCGCTCCTGAGCGGAATGCGTTGGAAAACTAATTACCGCGAGAGAGTTATCTATTGTTTGATGACGTCACTGTTTTGTCAGCCGAGCCCGAAAATTATTTTAAGCCGACCATTACATGCTGCTAAAATTTGCCTCGTAGTGGGCGGCAGACCGTAGCTAGTGCGCGTGAGAGCTTCGAATCGAACCACGAAACTTGTTTCGTTGTTTTGGTCGACTTTGTTCTAAAATGGAATTATACTTAAAGCTGTGATTAACACGCTTTCCGGAAGACCATCCAATTAAAATGGGGCTAGCGTAACGCTATTTCGTTATGCTGTAATCGGGATCGATTGTATGTATATAGGCCTGTACAGTACAAACTATTAATTCGGTAAGTTGACGGTCGACTAACTACAGCTTTTTGAGTAATTCCAGTTCTAGTTGAGAATTTTGAAAAGTCAGTAGTTCTACTTCCCGTTATAGTCGCCGATTTTCAAATGTGAGCAGTTCCGGTTCTAGTTTGAATAATTTAGTTGTAGAGCAACTAAAACCACGCGTTTGGCGCGAATCATGATCCCGGTGTTCTGTTGTGTTATGTTTTTCCAGCCATTGCTAGCTCACTACTTACACAGTGACGTAGACATGGGGTGGGTGTTGGGGGTCGGAAGCCCTCCCATTTCATACTCGAAACACCGTTTCTTGACATTACGATTCTATATCCAATATTTCTTAGCTCGTTTGCATATCAGTAATTTGTATTATGCAGTTATTAGTTATAATTGTCTTTTAGTTACATATAGTTACGGATTTCAAAAGGTCGTCAGTTCTAGCTCTAGTTAGAGTTGCGAGTTTTGAAAAGGGGGCAGTTCTAGTTTACTAGTTCACCACTAATCCGAACAAGTCTGGTGATGCGGGTAGTCAATTTTCCGCGGACAGCCGACCCGTCAATGCGCATATCGCTGCGTTTGAATCTTTAAACGCAAAATACCACCGGGACTCCGTTCAGACACTCGGCGTCTTGCGTTTATTGAATTGCGGCCCTGCCGGAATTGGGCAAATCCAATTTTCGCGCCGCAGGTGTCTGCTGTCGAGTGTCCACCAAGTGTTTGGAGAGGATGTAATATGTGGTGTGTTGTAGCTGGATATCATAGTGTTGTACATCGATGCCATACATGTGTTGACACTAGACACTGTTTTTATACTATTACTCGCGCGGGTTAAACTGCGTTCAGCTCTTAATCGTGACTTTTCTAATGGGTTTTACGTTGGTGCGTGTGTGGTGTCTGCTACAGACGCGGAACAAGATATTAGCAAAAGGCAGATACGCTGAAATGCTCATTAAGGAACCGACACCGTGGATTCGTGTTGAATTCGTTTGGAATCTTAATTCCCGTTTTATGAAGTTTAGCGCCTTGACCACTGCCGGATACCGCCCCAATTAACGTCCGATTTCTGCGCATACCAGAGCAACTCATTACTGTGCGGGTGCTATTTCTGTTGCGCAGGAGTCTGATTTTGTTTTTGTTGCTGTGAAGTGTGCCTCAATTGCTTTCCGGCTAATGAACACTATTTCGTACACCATCGTAATTAGGCTGCGTCACAGATTCCTTTCTTGACAGTACGGCAAGTCTTGGGTATAACGGCTAGAGGCGGGAGTTTTTTTATGATTTTTTTATGATTTCGTAATTTCGCCTAAGTCCGCGACATAACATCTTCGCCGAATATGGAATGCGTAGAACCGGTTTTCTGATGACCGACCCGTGCAAGCTCGATCCGTTCCTAATGCTGTGTCTGTAGCTTACCGCTCACCGTGTGGGTAATTTTCACGGTGGTGTGGTGTGACTTGGCAGCGTTTCATTAAGCGTCGCGGCCCTATTCAGCTTGTCGCGTGCTACTTGAATAGCCTTTTATTAACTACGACAATCGGAGTGTCGTTTTACCGCCCAGAGAATCGTTATCGTTATCCTGGCGACGGTACTGATGTATTGGTTCGCGATTATGTGGTGTACAATATCGCGATATGCTGTGTCTGTGTAAAGTGTGTGCTCTTTTTGTAGGACGAAGCACGTAATAACTTGTGAAGCGATAGGGCCATGATTTGATAACCAACCCAATCGCGTTCATTTGTGCGTTGCGAACAGTGTACATACATTTGTACAAGCCCAAAGATCTGCGAAATTTCAAGTTATGTATGTATTCTCTTCAATACGCAGGCTGGTCGACTTTAGTATACACCGGATTACGTTGCGAAAAAGCAAGTTGGTATATAAAATCACATGCGACTATAATACTTTCATCTATGGTAGTAATAAAGCTTTAAAATATTCAAGTTCACTATTCCCACCTCTGAGACGTATCTTCAAGATTGATGGCGTTACCTTGAGAACTGTCTTATACGAGAGTGCCGTCGCGGTTTGATGGCTTTATGATTTTGTTGGGGCCGTCCGCTCGTAAACATTTTCACGATGTATATTTTTACAAATCCGCATTTTACTCTTGGGTCTTGTCTTAGGTCGTAAAGCGGTTTCAATTTTGATCAATAAAATTTTACTTGCTGTTTTTTCGTGTCGCGTTGACCGACTAATCGGCGATGTACATAAAATGCTATCGGCGCGTGTTCATTTCAATTACCTGATGCGGATAAACGCACATCGATTGAAAACCAATCGACCCTTAAACTATACACCAAATCGTAAATACGGTAAAGCGCAGCTATGCTCATTGCTCAAGCTGGTGCACTGGCGCATAACTAACGAGTTCCACACGACGCTCAACGCGCCTTCGTATACAAACGCAGCGTGCTGGCACTTGGACAGGTTCCTATGCAGGTTTCAGTCATTATAGCGAAGCCTAGCTAAGAGAAATTACTCTAATAAACGTGTCTTCGGATGTTGGCACTTTATAGATAAGCTCATCTTAAGAGAGACCGCTACGTAGGGAATGCGGCGGTTCAGGTAGGCAGACTATCTATTGTGCTGCATTCATTGAGAAGGCTATTGTCGCAGGGGAATTGCTAGGTTTACGCCGCTGTGAACTTGATTATTATTTATGGTTGCGTTGCACTGCGCAGGCCCACGGACTTGTTCGTGTAATGCTTAGAGTTGAAGCACGGTTTTAGAGCAGCTAATATTGGTCTGGTGTTTGGTATATGTAGTATGTGGCATGTTTATAATATCACGAGGAAAGCTGGTCAGATAAGGTGGCTAAACGTAGTCTGGATTGGTATCAAACGAAGGTGATATCTATTTATCACCCACGTCACCTGTTTAGCGATGGACTAGCCGGGTGCATTTAACTGACAATGTACCGTCTGATCACACGAATCACTATTTCATGATGCTCTAAACGGGTGATATCATGCGTTTGTTACCATGGAAATGATGATGAAAGCTGTTTGACTTGGGCGAAATCGCTTATCTCCCGTGACAGGCGTAAGAAGGATTTTGGCGACGCGAACGTATCATTCCGAATATGGTGACGTCACCCAGGAACAGTAAAAAACGCATTGCAAATGACATTTGTGCATACATCCGATTGGTGCGAATTGATAATCGAGGCGAGTGTACTAACGATGCATTTACGTGCCACAAATATCTATTATTGCCAGACGCGTGCGAAGCAATGTGTAGTTCCTCTATTGACGTCAGTACAATTACAAGGATAAATTGAACAAGGATAGGATTTGGGATATATTGTATAAAATTGATATCCAAGGATATGTATGTTGTTTAAGGACACGTACTAATCGAAACCTGTCAATCTCAAATTAGTTGTCGTCGTATGGGCAGTGGGCACTAGGGCTCTTCAAAAATGACTTTTTTTCTCAAATCGTACTGGCTACTTGATAAAATTGTTAGGTTGCCTAATTTAAGCGTACACACAAAATTTGGTTCAATTCCAACCAGTGCAAGCGGAGTTAATGCCGCCGAAAAATTTGGATTTGAATAAAATAGTATTTACGGTGAGTACAATTATAATAAATAAACAAAGAATCGGTCACCGTAAATACTATTTTATTCATATCCAAATTTTTCGACGGCAATAACTCCGCTTCCACTGGTTGGAATTGAACCAAATTTGGTGAGCATCGTTTCTATAGACAGCCTAACACTTTCATGGGGTGAACAGAAAATTTTCAAATTTTTTATTATTTATTTTTATATAATAAATAGAAACTTTCTTCTCCTGTAGCAAAGCGGTTACTGGCTGGAATTGAACCAAAATTCGTGTGTAGGCATAAATTAGGTAACCTAAGAATTTTATCAAGTAGCCAGTACGATCTGAGAAAAAAGTCATTTTTGAAGAGCCCTAGTGAGCACGTCTCGTCTTGCCCGCAACGGGTCGCTGCATCCGAAGGTTTTCCAATGCGGGCCGTCGTTTCTGACTAAATTGTATGTGCGTGTTATTTTAATTCAATACGCCATATCTTGTGAAGAATATGCTGCGATTATTCTTCACACTAGAGATAGCGTATTTGACGTATTCTTTTTAATACAAATTCCTCGAGATTCGAACCCGGTCACAAATCCTCTTCCAAGTCCCAAATTGCAATGCAGTTGCTGCAAATCGCCGAGACAATTCCGGCCCAAATCTTGAAAGCCTATGTTCTCAAATCGAAATGCGTGTTGATCTCCAGCCGCAGCCTATGGTACATATGTACGACGTACGTACCCCGCTCTACCGCATTTGAAAACTTGAAACTTCATCACCAATTTGCGTTCGAACTGTGTATGATAAGTGGCACCCGTTACGTTCACGGACGGACCTGCGCATCATATTGTATTTTTTCCTTTCACGTAATACACATTATGATATGAGATGGTGCTATGGAAAATACCTCATGAACCCAACCTGTTTGCAATTGATTCCAGAAAACCGCGTGTTTGTTTGATAAACAGGGTATCAGCGACCCGTCTCGTATTTCTCAATGCCGCCATTCATGGCAGACACGAGATGAAACGATGGAACGGCCCGATAAAGCAACGCTGGCAATAAGCCGTCCGTGTCGCGAAATGCCAACGTAATCCGACATTTTCACGGTCGATAAGGATACACTGCGATTATGTTTGGATTACAGCGCTTCGACTGTGGCGAACCAAATTGCCTGACTTTTTCCGGTTACACAAACTGATTTCGTAATGGCACAGCTCGTGGTTAAGTGTCTGCCAGGTCAGTGTAGGTTGAACTCCACTGGTTCTCAAACTTTTTGAGGTCGCGTCCCCCTATGTCAATGGGATAATCAGTTCGCGGCACCGCGACAACAGAAGAATTTTATGAGATACGGTGTCTCAGGCAACTGTATTATCTATTATTTTGCGCAGAATAAGTAGTTCAGTGTAATGCGGTTCAACGATCTTCATTTATTTAAATATACAATTGAATAGTATATTGATATTCATATTAAATAAACCCGAGTAATTTTGGCTTACACTCGTCAGGGGTAATCGTCAGCAACTAATAGAGAATTGAAAAAGAACATCGTATATCAACAATCGTATCGCAAATTTCATGCTGGTGACGTCATATTTTGTGATACAATCGTTGATAAACGATGTTCTTTTTCAATTCTCTACTAGTTGTTGACGATTACCCCTGACGAGTGTCAGCCGAAATTATTTGGGTTCATTTCAATATGAATATGCTATGCAATTGTATTGAAGTTCTGTACCTCCAAATATGGGTGTACGTACAATTTTGGCAAGTTTTAATTTGAGTTGCTAACGTGGCGATAATAACGCGTTCCAAAATCGTTTATCGGAAGAAAAACTACTATAGTTATTTCTTCAAAACAAAGGCTTATCGTAGATTTCTGATTATTTTCTACTTGTGTGGCTAGCACCATTATATGCCACTCTGAATAAATCACTTGGTTACCGTGCGCAGAGCCCAATACGTTTTCATGACTCTACAACGATAGCATACAATGCATATCGATGTTTGTGCGCAGATTTCCACGAATGACTAATTCTGCCGGCAAAATTAATCATGTCCCCGTCGCAGAATTTGGATCGCTTCGCTTATTTCGAGTATAATCCGCTTACCGCAAGCGTTAAAATCGGAACTACGAAATCTGAGATGTAACGAGCGTCTCCTCGTGCGAATTCCTATTTTCGAATACCCGTCAATCAAGAACCGGACGTGTACCACTTCTGGCTCTAGATTAGGGTTATCATTTCTGACATACGTCACCCGAAGTGCTGTATTCACTTGGCTAGTCGGCAGCTTTTGCGGGATTGAACCATGAACGCTATGTATTTCAGACCGTTTGGGAGAGTTCATTGCGCGTTCGGAGTCGTATTACAGGCGTTCGACATTTGCGGAGCCGTATCACATTTATAGTTCTGGGATTTTGTGGTCTCAGACGGAGTCGGCCAGTCTCGGCGATAAGTGAGCGCGCCGCGTATTTATCGGCAGCAATATTGTGCGATTGCTCAATCGATTTCGGGATTCGAACACATGCTATTTTCGTAGCATTTGCGATGCGTGCGCCCGCCCAAACCCCCGTGAACAGATTGTTTTCTTTGATCTGGCCGCCTGATGGAGTGTTATCGACGATTGTTGTGTCTGCATTAACTTAACTTAGCCTTATGGGCGGATTTGGCATTTTTGAATTGAACTCTTGTCCAGGACTTTGGCTAAAAGTGCAGGTACGGAATGATTTTGGTGCCCTGCGTAGATCCAAACCGAGATCTAGGTGGAGTTGGTAACGAAGTGCAGTTTTCTCGGTAAAACTTACTTTTTTGCTTACTCGGATACGGCTACTTAAACTCGCTCACATTAAGTACCAACGACTTTGACCATCTCTGGACTCCGTGTTCGAATCTTAACTCGGCTTTGCTAAATCGAATTCCGATTCGAATTCATGCAAAATCTTCGAATCTCAATTTTTGTCCCAATTTCAAATATGTACCCCCATCTTTTGCCGATCCATGCCCAATGACGTCATGATTCTGAAATTTTACGCAATAAGCATGCGCCAAGTGTCCGTTTCGTACATCATTGTAGTATTCGTTGCGTCGCTTTGCATAATTTTTAAATTAATTTATAGTCGTTAAGTCGATTCCGGCTCCTTCTCGCTTATGACGTGACGACACTGAGTCCAATGACATCCTAACTTATCGGTGTGTCGAGCTGTCGACGTATAACTCAAATTATTCATAGCGGCGTATATCTTACATATTATCATAATCTATGTGACTGGTACGGGCAGGTTAATCCAAGGGTACAGCACGATATCAGGGAGGCATTTATTTTCTCTAGGGTTGATATGAGTTGTCGAAAATTACACGGTCTATTTTGCGATCGGCATTAAGCCGGTAGCGATCAGATGTGCGATCGATGGCGGAAAATATATTTTTAACGAAAGCCTGTACAGAGTTCGTACGCACTGCACAGCACATGGTTATCTAGCATTACTACAAGTTCTAGATATCTCTGGTATGTGCGTAGAGATCACAATGTTAGCGCCGATAAAGAATGATATACGTTGCGTGAAACCGCAGCGCGTTGAGTTGAGTCGGACAGTATGTCAATAATAATACAAAGTGTCTTGACGAAGGAGTCCAGTCAAGTCTCTAGTCGATAGAGTCTATGGATCTCAAAGTCTTTGACTGCGTCCACTTCTGAATCAACTACATTAGAGTTGTTCAAAACAGCTTTTTTTAAAATTCAACTGGCTATTCGTTATATTTGTTAATTTGACTAAAAACTCAGCACCCATTATTCCGCTCAAATCCAACTCGCAGAAGCGTAGATATTAAAGTTGAAAAATTGTGAATTAATTGAAACAATTTTTTCTTCAAAGTTAACTGATAACTCCATGAAATTGTTGTTAAGCATGGTGAAGTTGGATCACTTACAACCGGTAGAATCGAAATTGTTGATGTTGAAAATTTTGGATGTGTAATAATAATATTTACGGTGGGTAGTTCTAGCTAGAATTTGTAATTAAAGAATTTTCCGACCGTAAATATTATATTCAATCGCGGGGTTGCCAGTAAAATTCGATTTTTCAAATATAAATGAAAGTCTCGACTGCAAGTGAAGGGAAGAGCAAACTAATCTCCACACATTTTGACACCGCTGTGTTTGTACACGACTATACCATACTAGACCACTACCATAAACTATAGCGATTATTAAATCCAAACCCGACTGTAGGATTTCGAATCTAATCTTATTTCCAAGTCTCGAATACAAAATAACGCAGCAACATACTCTTTAGTACTAGCTGGTCATGAATTTACTATTGTGTATTGATGACTGACAAGTGATCTTAATTTACTTGCCATGTCGTCGATAGTGTTCCAAATCAGGTTTGCTTATCGATAACATTGTTTGTAACCATAGCCTGTATGCAAGTTTGCATACAATTCTGCATAACCTATATGCAAGTTTAGCAACGGGTATTAGTATTGGTGGTACTAAAGCTAACCGTGCGTGCTTCCAGCAGGAACTGTCAGGTTACCAATTACCTAGAGATTTCAGTGCGTTGCGTAGCCTAGCCTACGTTACCGACTTGCGACCAGACGCGTAATATCAGATGGCGCGACGAATTGCATCCTGAATGCATAGCAATATTTTGAAGAAGTTCCGACAGTTCTTTCATTGCTATCTGGAGACATTGGCCTAATAGTCAAATTGATGGCGCTTTTTTCGCCCAAATTCAGACCTAGTCGTGCGCTTACGCTGGGAATGCGGATCGTGACGTTAATCTCACGACACTTATCGCACTGAATTCGATTGTAACTCGGCGGGCAGGCCTCCCGCAGCCTAATCGCGATTCTTTTCCCAAGTCGTGAAATTTCGATGGTAATCGACTATTCGTTAGAACTATGAATGACAATTCGTGACGTCACTAATTTAGTACCTTTTGCCGCGTACTGTGGTCTGTAGCACAAAACTTAGTACCGGTACCGAAGCCTCGACTGAATAGCTTCCCTATAGCGATGGTAGGCTATCTATCTTGGCATGTAGTAGAGACGAGGCCCATTGGTTTTCTGTAGAGCAGGGGTCACCAGCACGCGGCCCTCGAGGTCATATTTTGCTGCCCGCGACCTGATTTGATATTTCGGAAGATAGGAACTAACTTTGGGTGACGTATGGCTGGTGATATGTCCCTTGCGGCCTCAAAAAAGATACGCACTTGAACTTTCCAAAGCGTTGTTACTGTTGTAACGTGTTAATATGTGCTACTCGAATACTGCACTCGGCAACTAATCATCCGGGTACTCGCTTTTGCCCACCCTGGCAAGGTCTCGCAAAGCGTCACAAATAAGTCAGCTCGTCGTACGGTATGTCCGCGTTGCCGCCACTTGCGAGTTTTGGACGGACTCTTAAAGGTACAGTACTTAAATGTTCAGTTGAATAATGTCCTCATATTGAAATAAACCCAAATATTTTCTGCCGACACACATTAGCGGATTGGAATATTATATTCATGTTGATATGAAGCCGAATATTTTCGACTGACACTCATCAGGGGTAATCGTCCGCAACTACTAGAACTAGAGAATTGGAAAGAACGTTGTATTTCAACAATCGTATCACCAGATGGTGGATAGTGGGTTATGTACAGCGCTGGAAGATATATATCACTATCGTAACTTGGCTCCAATGGAAGTCCATCATCATTATAGGCTGTCGGCGAAATTCCGAACAATCTTGCCATCCGCAGCTGCGTTATATTGGGCGAAATTGGTCGCGCTATTTACGGCCCGATTGTTGAGGCCGACTCGTTTGTTACGGCCGACTCGTTTGTTACGGCGGCTCTATCGACAAAAAAATCTTGTTATTTACGACTTTGACGACCGCACTTCTGAAATTGTCTTCGATTCGTCTAATGTTAATGACGCGCGTCGTTGTCGTTGTGCTGTATGCAACCGATCGCGTCCGTGTGCGGTTAAGTAGAGGCATAGGAATGTTTTTCGAGCGACTAAAATTGTAGATGGTGGGTTTACAGCAGCAGCGATAATGTTGAGGACGTACGCTGAGGTCTGTATTCGTTAAGCGGACACGATATATATCTGAAGTATGCGGTGTTGGGTTGCTGGAAATTGTTCACGACAGATATATCAGGTAACGAAGTGCTTTAGCTGTTTCCAAGTTCTCAAGAAGCAGGTTTCTTCTACTCGCATATTTTCAGGCAAAACTACTGACTTTATATACTTCGTATTTTGTGGAGTGGAAAGTAGCTTTTGGGATATGCTTTCATCACTTACACACGACCCCCCCCCCCGTATCATGGTAGCTGAAATATTTTCGAGAATTGCTCCTATTTGTAGTGACATTGGTCATGAAGATACCCCCATATACCCACATCAATTTTGAAGGTGACCGCTTCCGATTAACTGCTAAAAATGGGTTGTATTTAAAACATGTTTTATACAGTGTTTAAAAAAAATGCTTTGTGAAAGAAAATTATTTTACAAACGTTGTATCATTATTCCATAATTGTGTAAACACAAACGAAATCGTCGTCGGTTCAACAGTTATAGCAAGTAGATATAGATAATAGGTACGGAATGGGTGTTCTGATGATAATGACCGCCGAGCCGCCGACCCGTTGACCAAATCTAGTTAGAACTTCTTGGGTCAATTTTGTATCTTGGTTTTCTGCGAAGCCGAAATGACTAACCGCATGCGAATAGGTACGTGGTACAAGCACGATATATTCAACAGATACTTTCACGCATTTCTTATGACAACTTCGCATCTATAAGTGTCGCAAACTTATCCCAAAACTACGTTCTGCTATTCCAAATCTAAAACGTGAAAAGTATGTATAGTTTTGCCGAAAAATGTTCAATTAGGCAAACCCTCGTACACAATGTCGCTTTAACCTCTTCAACCGCCGACCATGCCATGACGCCACAGTTTAGCCATCGATGACTGCACTACCCTCGTTACCGGCGGATGTAACTGCTATCGCGTGGCTGGAACCATGCCCGGCACGATAGCGCTTGTACTATTCTGCGGCAGATTTTGTTTCACGACGAACGACCGCGATTCTGTGACGTGACCCATCCAAGTTACAAATGAGACAGGGTAATGTGTGCGTGTGGTGATTTGTTCTGTGACGTCACGTGATATGCAAATGAGAAAGCGTTCTGAACATATCATCTGTGTGTGCGCATTATGTGGAAATGGTTTTCGTATAGCCACGCCACAGTCATGTATGTTGACAAGTGTCATTTGTAATAAGGCTGTGTTGCGGAGGTAATTGGAGGGACATTAAGCTCCATTATTTAATTGGTATTTGCCATCCAATGCGACTTGGACCTGGTTCTCTGTTCACCCTGCTGAGTTAGATTTTCGTGACTTCTATAATGTAATTAGAGAACTTAGTGACGAAGTCTTTTTTGTTTGGGAGAATGTGGAATTTGGACATTAATTTGAAGCTAAAATATCTGAATCGGGATCCGAGCTGGGAAGAATGAAATTTATCTGTCTCTGAGCGATTGATGAGGTGTTTTTTTGTAAATGGTCGATACCAGCATACTTAGTGACGTGGAAAGGTGTAGGTGGAGATTTTTGGTACCGTACGCTTGTGTTCTAATACAGATTTAATTAATCAGTTATTTAATTGCCATTGGACTTTCACGCGTTGCGTAAAATATCGTCACCTCTCTCTGTGATTCGAATCCAGTCCGTATTCGTTATCGCTCGATATCATGAACTTTCACATTTTCACAGTGGCCTGGCCAATTCTGTAATGTTTTTAGTCATAAAAACATCCCGTTGCGTTCACCAATAGTCACCTTTCGCGCTGTTACTGTTAACTAAACTATGTCAGGTCGTGGAAAAAGATCGTTAATGGGTATCACTTTTGTGACGCGTACTATTTTCAAGTATAGACTATTTGTAAGAGTTTTGCGATCCTTGGTCGCAATACTAATAAGCCACTTTAATGTGTGATGTACAATTTAATATATTGGTACTGGCGAAATTACTGAAAAAGAGACTACCATGTCAACGGCTGGTCGCTTGCCTCGTACTATTAGATTAGATCTTCGCTGGTAATCTGCATAATAACTCTATATGATGTCACCGGCTTTACCCGTGACGTGGTTTTTAACTCGCTATGAAAGGTCCGAAATGGCGCAAAGTCGCGTTTCGTGTTTACATAGGCGACACTAATTCCTGTTAAACACAGATCAAGAGGTAGCGGTGACTTTTCGAAAGTCACGAATATCGAGTGTAGCGCGCAGTAGCTGAAACACTGTCCCGCGGTGGCACGGCAGTAGTGGCGATGGCTTGGATGGTATAAAAATTGAGCGAAAAGTAGCATTATTGTATTTATCAGGTATATTTCTCAATGATATATTTTCGATATATATAATAACCGGGTATGAAATTACGAGGAGAAGATGCAATCCGAAATTTGAGAAGCCATGCTCTCGCGCCGCTTTAGGTTAACTAGAATACCTCAGCTCAGCTAAATCATAATCCGCATGCAATCCTTCGGGTTCGCATGACTCTTTTCCCTTATCAACTTGATCACACAAACGCCAGGTAAACAGGCAACGCCAATTTGCTGAACTGACACACTCTGTGCCTTGCATACAATTCACAGTAGATGATGAGCTCTTGAACTCGGTACGCACCTATCTTGTACAAACTGCGATGTTGATTTCGTGTGTAGGCGTGCGAATTCAGATTCGGACCGGTGGGCATGTCTATTTTAACTTGCCGGGCTATCAAATCCTGGGCAGTGTCGGGAATACTTTGCACTCAAAAAGTCGAAATCAACCAAAACAAAATTTCTAGCTTATAATATTTTGGCACTCAAGACCTAGTTTGGCACGTTTCGTGCATCGATTCAGTATCGCATGTAAAGCGAGTAATATTATGTGGGAAAATATCGTCTGTTACGTTTAGATTTTACTATAAAGCAAATATTCATCTTGTTGCCAAAATCGCGCAAAATCCCGTGCAAATGTATAACCACATTTTCGAGCAACGGACTTAATACGGGTATGTGGTTTCAATCCGAAAATTTTGTCTGATGCTAACAATGAATTAAATAAATATTGCGTCGTTCCGTATGGATGCAATACACCAATCGAATTATATTAATCGAAACCTAATGCAATCAACGTTCTCAAGAATTTTCTCCATTTTCTTCAACATATTTCCGGTTCCGTTGATACCTTCAGAAAACTTCGATCGTAATGCACTCTGTTTGATCCGCGATATTATATAAACAAAAGATCGCCACCGGAGTGATGTTCGGTGAGATAATAAAGAAACGCAAAACGGCTCGGATAAGGTGCTCCCGGCTCTGTTTGTGAAGTAAACCAAGCTATGATCTCACTTGTGAAATAGTTTCGCGGCGACTTGACTTGGTATTTCTAGTTTTTTTCCGATTTCAAGTCTCGGGTGTACACGCTGTGCGAGGATATAAATCGGTTGGTTTAAGCGTGTAAAAATATTCGAGTCCGCGCGGCAACTTTGGAATCCTTTTAGGTTTGAAAGTCGTGCGCTTGCATGCGTTGATGTGTTCAAATATAGATTGTGATAGATACTCTACACCGCGGCATCTGCGCGGTGGACTGCGGTTGCGTTGCATGACGTTGGAAAGTTGAGTCTAAGGCAATGAAATGGTAGATGATGCTTCTGTAATCGTTTTTGGAATTAAGTGTTGAAATTAGGAAGTTTACGAAGGTCCGTGGATTTTAATCATATGAGCGCGAGCATTGAGCCAGGAGTAATGAGCATCCGACACAATAACGTGCGACACTTGAGCATATGGTCTGAAGCAGTGGTTCCCAACCTTTTTGGATGTCGGAGCCGCATTTCAATCTCGAGAGTAGGTATGGAGCCTAGGGCACTTCAAAAATGACTTTTTTTCTCAAATCGTACTGGCTACTTCTTAAAATTGTTAGGTTACCTAATTTAAGCCTACACACAAAATTTGGTTCAATTCCAGCCAGTAACCGCTTTGCTACAGGAGAAGTAAGTTTCTATTTATTATCTAAAAATAAATAATGAAAAATTTGAAAATTTTTTGTTCACCCCATGAGAGTGTTAGGCTGTCTATAGAAACGATGCTCACCAAATTGTGTTCAATTCCAACCAGTGGAAGCGGAGTTATTGCCGTCGAAAAATTTGGATTTGAATAAAATAGTATTTACGGTGACCGATTCTTTTTTTATTTATTATAGTTGTGCTCACCGTAAATACTATTTTATTCAAATCCAAATTTTTCGACGGCAATAACTCCGCTTCCACTGGTTGGAATTGAACCAAATTTGGTGAGCATCGTTTCTATAGACAGCCTAACACTTTCATGGGGTGAACAAAAAATTTTCAAATTTTTTAATATTTATTTTTAGATAATAAATAGAAACTTACTTCTCCTGTAGCAAAGCGGTTACTGGCTGGAATTGAACCAAATTTTGTGTGTAGGCTTAAATTAGGTAACCTAACAATTTTATTAAGTAGCCAGTACGATTTGAGAAAAAAAGTCATTTTTGAAGAGCCCTAATGGAGCCGCATGCAAACATTCGAGTAGGCTACTTATAACGAAAATTTAAAGGCAGCTGGTCTACCTCAGGATCTCACCACCCAGCTAATTAAAAAACATGCCCAATGCACATAGACTTCTATAGATTCTATATCGGTTATTTTAGCATTTATGGACGCAGAATGGCGAGTGCCATACATTGAATTAAACTGAAAAGGCATATCATTACTACAACTATGTCGTTATGTGATAACTCTTCATACATTCCAGCACTTAACGCACAAGTTTGCGGGGATTACACGATGAGTAATATTGTATTTATTGCAATTTATAGTTGACTATGAGCCGTTACTTTGATGCCAGTAAAATTATGTCGATATTTACTCTTCACGGAGACTATAGATAAAGGTCTATGACCAGTAGAACTCGAGATATAGCCTTCTCTGACGGGTATTCAATCTATTCATCCATGCGTTTTAGGCTTGTCCGTATGAATTCTCTTTCCCGGTTTTCAGAAGCGGCCTTGGACGGCTTTAGACATAACTAATATGAGAATATCCAAAAATTTAGCTTTCATATACAGAAATTGACCATAACTATTCATAGAAACAAACAACAACTGTCGTTTATTATATTTTTGTGGCATATTCAGAGGTCAATTAGAGCCGCAAGATGACTACCTTGGAGCCGCATTCGGCTCAGAGAGCCGCGACTGTGAATCACTTTACCAAAGTTAGGGTTATGGTTAGATTTTATAATGGGCGCGGCTTGGTTACGATAAGTGTTAATTTTGGGGTAATGTGCTAAAGTGGCGCATGGTGGACTGTAGTTTTTCATCGTGTCTCCTGTTCCAATGTCACGTCACCGTTTACGAAGTGTGATAATCCAGTACAAGGTTTGCATAGCGCTATTTTGGGTACTTTTTACCTACGAAACACGATTAGAAGGGACTCTTGGAGAACAGAACTTCAATATACAATTGAATAATATATCAGTTGTGATTTCGCGACCGCCATTGATTGTTCCTTTGCTCTTGCGTTCCCGCGACGCCCGTATAGGTCATGATTATTTGTACGTAGCGTAACTCAGCGGATATACCATCTTCCGCCTATCCGTGGTTGGATTACGCAAGCCCGTCCGGCCGACGGATTCTTTCTCCGACAATGCAAAATGAGTCGCGACAGATCCCCGAAGCCTTCGCTGCTCACCCGGCGTTTGATGTCGCCAGCAAACTGCACAGGAAGCAAGGACGCCGCCAAGTTTCTGTCGCTTCCCGGACGCGGAAGTCTGGACTTGAACGCGAGCGCCGCGGCGCTGGAAAATCGCGCGGTTTCTAGTCACGTGACATCGGACGACAGCGAGCCGTACACTTCCAGTTCGGGGGAGACCGTGGTGGACGAACGCGATCTGGAGTTTATAAAGTGTTTGGAGAGCAGTCGCGATTACGAGAGCTCTATTGCGGACGACGCGAAGACTGCGTCCACTAATGGGAACGCGCCACGTCATCAGCGAGTCTTTAACACGAAACAAGCAAGGGTTAAACCCGGCTCTTCACTTGACACCACGCCTACCGCGTCTCCGGTAATAGCGAGACGGGCCTCGTCCGTACCTTACGGACTTGTTGAAGAGGACGGGTCTGAAAGCTCGAGATTTTTACGGGACTCGCGCGGAAATAGTAGTGACACTAACGAACTTGTTGAAGCGGGCGGGTGCGAAAACGCGCGATTTTTACGCGCATCGCGCGAAAACTCTAGCGACTCGCAGAACTCCAGTCGGTCTACTAGTCTCGACGATGACACGTCGCAATCAAGGCGGCCTTCCGATCTGCCGGAGCTGGCGCGGACTTTCTCGCCTCCGAAATGCCGACGGTCTTACCCGGCCGCGCACGGGAAATCAAACGCCGCGTCTGTGCAGCGCGCTTCCTCTCTCCTGAACCCGAAGACTAGACGCCCGGTTTCTAGGCTGTCGCGATTGCGAAGACGCCATTCCACTGTCGGTTCCGTGCCTCTTCGGCGCGTCACTAGCATACCTGGCTGCCGCGGGAATTTGAGCGGCGCTGTCACGCCGCAGTTTCACGTGATGGAATCGCCCGGGTCGGGGCAGTTCGGGCACAGGCCGGGTTTTCATATGCCTATCTCGCCGCTGGCTACCACTTCGAATCATTGCCTGGTGGGATGTAAGTCGCCGAGGCACCGCGCGTCCGGACGGACCACTCCTAACATATTCGTAAGTTCGTGCGTTTTTTCACGGTTACTTAGAGCAGCCCCTGAAAGTTTACGAGATCAAGCGATCAAGCGACATGGTGGCATTGTCGGGTATTGTCAATGACTTCTTTCTTGGGCCAGGATCGAATCAGAATCAGAACCATTTAAGAAGGAAACGTGACTTACCGTTTGCTAGCTTTCTATTATACTGTCTATTGTTGCTAAATTGTACCGTGGGATTTCCTCTAATTTTCTTTTAAAAGTCATCTTAGCTCTCACGGATTTTTTATATTCTTAAGTGAGTTGCACTCCACTTTTAAACAGTTTGGTGGGGCATGAATCGAAAGCGTTCCAAATTACGTTCGAAATTTCTCCAATCAATGAAGAAGCCTTGAGAATCTCACATATTGGAATTGAGAATAAAATTGAAATATATATGGCTGATCGGCCGGAAAGTTGACCCCTGTCGTCCACGGACCGGCGACTGAAACCACCGCACCAGAGCAATTTACAGCGAGGCTGGATGTGCGACTGTGCGTGTAGAGAAGCCTGTGCGACAATATAATATCAAGGTCTAAAAAACAATAGAATGCTAATCTAGAATGCGGTAGGGACAGGACCCAGGTGTTACTATGGTATTTTGCACCGCACTCGATGATATTCGCATCTTTTATGAACACCAGGTATGCTTACGCGTAAATAAAACAACGAAATATCCTTTAAGCTTAACGGCGTCTTGGAACAGGCGATTACCCTGTGGGTAGGCTACTATTTGCGAGTGAAAGTCGCTGCGCCGATATAATGAATTGTGACGTCACACGAGCGGTGAAGTTGGTGTCGTTCGCTGTGTGCGATATGATATCGCTGCGAATCACGCGCTGCGTGCCTCTTACCACCCATCGCTATGGCACTATGACATTTCAAATTGGAGCGGGTGATACCCCGCCTTTTGCAATGCTGTGAAAGCGGCGTTTCTCGTGCTGCCTTATAGCGAGATTGTGAGCGGTTCAAAGCCATTTCGGTTTGTTTACGCGACATTTGAGTGCCGTTCTGCCGCAGAAATAGCTTGAGGTATTGAGCCGAAAGGAGTTTGCTAATGCATCGGGTCGTTAATTAGGCGTCGGGTTGATTCCACGTACTTGACCTTGGCCGGTAATCGCACTCTGTTACACTTGCGGGCATCTGTTTTGACTAGAGTTACGAGAGCGAGTTACAGACTTGTACTACTGTTAGTAATTGTGGTTTGATGTCGACAACATTGCTGAAATGTCAGAGATTGTCATTGTTTGTGCATTATTCTATTTGGAACCAATTACTGGCTGCCCGGAGCGGCCATCTATTTTGCGATGTGTCTGCTCTCCAGCTTGCTGCAGCATTGCCGCGGGAACACTACGTTTCCTCAAAAGAGGATATGAGGCTTGGCGCACCGCCACGCGCTATAAAACGATATGTATGAATGTATGGTTACTAGATGGTATGTTTCCCCATTTGACACTCGCGACTGGTTTTATGCGTTGAAATTGATTAGTAGGTTGACTGCTTCCGTGTGATGATGTGAGCTTAAACTAGGTTATAAACGAGATGCTATTTTCGTGTGACGTTGCTGCGCTGTATCAGTCTGGCGAGCAATAATTTGCGATAAAATGCCGACACTTTCAACCCTGGTATCTACGAAAGTGGTACGTTGCAACTGTAGGCCGGGCCCCAATTCTATAGCGAAAATCCTTCCGATAGCTTACTTTTATACTCTCCACCTCGCGGGGTACATCTGCGACTCTGCGTGGGATTGTGAATGTGTGGTAATTTGTAAATCTCATTTTGTGCGACGCACAGCCACGTTGTTACCGGCAAATACTTAATCTGCAATTCTGCATTGTATCCGGTATAAAATGCAGCAGACTAATGTACAATTGTACATCTGACCCCGTCGCTCTGTTCAGTGTCCATTGTCCAATCTGAACAAACGAAGAATTGCAAAGTAAACTTGTCGATGAGAGAATGCCGATTTGCCGTGCTGTAATGAATAACTACCATGAACCAACTAACATTACGTGTGCCCGCAAAGGTACGGGTTGATCTCGGATGAGTGAATTCTATAGTAGGATTGGTGCGCCGTGTTACCAAGTACGCAAGGCACACACGGGTAACCGTTTAGCTCCGCCATGATTATGATTGACGCATATGTTTTGGGTCTGTGTAGTTTCGTTGGTTTCCAGCATCAGGAATGGTGTGTATGTTTATCTACATCGTGCCCACGGCCGAGTTAGGTTCTTATAGGCATAGCCGAAATCCAACGCGTTCGTAGCTAATCTCGATAGGCTCGATACAGAACCAATAAACCGCGCGCTGTATGAAGTGGCCCCCTCGTATGCTTTCGCATTTTAGTAGTTTATCAGTAACGAAGTAGGCCTACTACTTGAACTAGTCTTTACTCGGTTTTGTGCACCCGCTTCACTGGGCACAGGTTATTTGCGTTATGGTACTTTTTTTCTTCCGGTAAAATCGTATCAAATGCAAGCACTTTGCGGGCATATTCCCAAGGTTCTGTGAATGAAATGTATCCGCTGGCTACTGTATAGCTACGAATTTTTTACAATAGTTTTGCAATAGCACCGCTTTTTGCCAGTAACACTGATATAATATCACAGCTCCAGTCCTGGCTGTTGTATTTTCTGATACCTTGGGAGCGGTGGACTTTCTCTGGTGATGCCCTCGATAGCGGTACCAAACTTCCACCTGGGTTCAACCTTGATGGTTGTACTTCTGTTATGCGTTCAATGAAATAATATAATATGCCCGGCGCGACTTGGTAATATTCGAGATCTACATGTTTGCAATCAATCGAACAGCGCCATGCAGTAATTACGTAATTCTCAAAACCACGCAATGGCAAAGCGCATTTAAAAACGATTTGCGGTAATTATTGCTGCCTCATCCAACTGGATCGACGAATCACCCTACTAACCCCTGGATGATGATAGCCCAATAGCCCATAATCTAATATAATGTAATTAACTCTAAAGACGCGTACGGCAAAAGTGGGCTGCGACTGTGGTCAGTGGATATTCTAATTTCAGAACGACGCCGGTTCCCGAATACCGTACGCAGATTTATCATCAATGCCGTCAGTGGGTACATTTTCCGTCCTTTTTCCCGAAACTCTTGCAAACATTCTACTTTCATGCCGAAAACTCTTCCGATTTGGAACTTTTCCGGCGCCAATATTGGTCGGAATTACCGCCACTTTCACAGTAACTAAATTAAGTTACAGTGGCACGGGGCTATGTTGCCCAGTGCTATGACAATTTCAGTCGTAAATGTGATGCAAACATGACCCAGACCAAAAACTACTTTTTATTTTACAAAGCCCACATTGTAAGAGGTCTGCAGTTTTGCCTGATACGTTAAGTAGTGTAAGTCTTCCAAATCCATCTGGTGTACATTAAAACCTAGAAATACTTCTTTGAATACTTCTTTACGGGCCTCCGCTCCGGATCCGGTGTTTCCAAACTATGCAACATTCTACCGCGCAGTCGCCGTCAAGATATCTATTGGTTTCCGTACCGTCGCAAAACGGCGGGAGTACACATTTTCTTTTCCACTCAACGAAATATGGAGATTCGAAATGTTTGTTTGTTAAACCACCCGTCGCCGGCCTCCGTGCGACTCTCTGCGTCATACTTGTTGGAAAACAAGACGTAGTGTTGTCATCGTTGTACCAAAACATGGTGTTGCCGGATTGGACTTTGTTACCGAGAAATCATGGAAAGATGATATCTAAAATATCTCTGACCCACCCTCTTTGCCGGCTCCGTACCCGATGCCAATCAAAGGTGTTGAATTGAGGCTTTGTTTTGCCCCTGTCGCAGCTGTGCCTCTTTGTCTCAAAGCTGTATTGTCTCGGCTGTCGGTGTAGTATATCTCTGCCGTTAAAATCGTATTATATAATATTGCATTCAAAGTCGAGCCCCGTAATAACCGCAACCGCAAGAATTGTAATCCACACTTCTACAATCAACAGCTATGTCACCACACTGAAACGAACCAGTAGCCGCCCACTAGACGAATTTCGCACATTGCAGGTGTTAAGGGCCGCAATACAACAATACAGAACTCGGAGGATTTTTTGCCGAAAAGAGTCCTACCACTTACGGGGCAAACAAGTGAAAAATTACTCTCGCCGCGAAATTATGATACATTTATAGTGCTAAAACAAATATTTAACACAGGACGACCATAAGCGCAGACATAGAAGAGAGTAGCTGCTGACCAACCGGTCGTTGCTATGCGCAACCAATCACGTGACCGTGGTACAGCTGTTGATTGATCATTCCAACGGAAGCAGGGCGTATAATAACTTAATTTCGTGTCGAGAGTGTCAATCTATAGTCCTATTATTAATGACCTTGATTGCGGGATATTTTCAAAGCATTGACTGGTGGGTGGTCTTCTGCCAACGCTGTGGCGTTATCTGAATGGCGGGCGATTGAATGAATATATTCAACGCTGACGCGGCCTTCCTGGATTGCCATCGGTTTGCTCAGTTTCCGACAACATTCTGCAGCTTGCGTGTACGACATTGTGTCCACGTTACGGTACGATATGTAAAACTTTCCATTCCTTATCATCGGGCATCGCCGAGGTATTCCTGGTCTCGTACGCGGCGGTAATCTGGCCTTATCAGCTTACGGTTATCACATCCGCGAAGTCTGTGCCCGCGGGGAAGCGTCGATCTGTTGAGTAATACCGCTCTGTTGATAGGGAAACAAAGATGAGCGGATTTACTATTATCAATTCCAAACACCGTTCCGGATTTGAACCGAGAGTCCATATAGTGATCTTCATTCATTTGTAACCTGGCCACAATCCAGGTCCGTACGCGGTCAATGTAGTCGTCGTTGGTCCTCAAGTAGAAGTAGCGTAATGCAAGTATGCAAATAAGAATTATTCTAGGCCTAGTGGGCATAACAACTGAAGACTGTTTATTAGAAGTATTCTAAAAAATTATAAACACTCGCGTAGTAGGTAGTGAAATTCGGCAAAACCTACTTGAGTGCTCCGACAAGCCAGATACACTTCGTTCCTGACCACCCCTGGTACCGACTCAGTTTTGTTCAACTCCGCAGCGAAAAATAGGTGCGGTTTATCTCGGCTCCTCCTCGCCATCTCATCCCTGTAAGCGATGTCTAAAAGAGCCCAGAAGTGGGCCGTGCTACAAGTCGGGAGCTACGTAATCAAAAATAAGGAATATCGGCCTGGTGTAAATCGCCATTGTAGTCGACAAACACCATGAATACCACAATCAGTAACAATACTGTAGCAGTAGCGATTTCCAAGACGTGACAAAACTACTTCATGTACATTGTTCAAGTAGAAATGTACTCGAATACTCGAATGACTAGTTCTTAATCGTAAATGAAGAGACCGGAGGTACAGACTTCAGTATACCATGGAATAATAAATTGATGTTGAAATAAACTCTATTTTTTTCGCTGACAAGAACATGAGTATAACAACTTTTCAATTCTCTACTAGTTGCTGACGATTACCCTGGACGAGTGTCAAACGGAAATATCCGAGTTTATTTCAATATGAATAAATCGTAAATCCAAACTCAAATCGCTCGCTACGCTACGTCACCCCGCGGATAGGACATTTTCGCAGATTTGCTCGCATTCCTTCGGGATTCTGTAAAAGCCGTCCAGTGAACTGGAGATCGGCGCGCTATTATTGACAGGCGAAATTAAACCGAAATACTGTCTGCCGTCGAAGCGAATCGGTGTAAACTTGGCGAAAGTCTCGTCACGGGTATTATAGCCGACCAAGCGATTTTAGTCAGTTTTGAAACGCTCAATGCGTTCACTACTCATTTTTGAACTGGGTGGGTGGATGTGGAGCGGATGGGACCCGCGTCATATTGAAATCGAATACGTAAATTTTGTTGTAGTTCCATACCGTGTGTGAATACCGGTTGTAGCCAGTGATTATGAAATGTTGATAACCGTTTAGGCGATTGTCATACGGAAGAGGAGGTTATTACAGCTTTTCCGTGTATATCCGCTGTGATAAATCAATGCGCAATCTTGCCGATAAGCCTTCAACGGTAAACAATGTATGCCTTTAATCCCGTAATTGCTGGTTTATTCCGCTTTGCAGACGTCTAGCGAAGTGATAAGGTTCGTTTTATACGTTTATTTCGTAGCTAGCACGGATATTGTTACGCTTTTTAGCCTTGGCGATTGAAAAGAGACTTCGAACTTGGTTGACTCAGTACGGTATGTAGAGGCGACCTCTCTTATTTATTGCCGACACTGGCAAAGAGCAGGTTGGAAAGTGTTTGCTTACAAGCTGTGGCTTGCGCCTATGTATTCCTAAAGATTCAATAAATCGTTAAAGTTTGTAGCGAAATTTACGGCTGTCATCCGTCGTCCGAAGTTTTGTTGCTCTTATGACGT
Organism: Botryllus schlosseri; assembly: GCF_051294905.1. Classification (NCBI taxonomy): domain Eukaryota; kingdom Metazoa; phylum Chordata; class Ascidiacea; order Stolidobranchia; family Styelidae; genus Botryllus; species Botryllus schlosseri. The sequence goes on along the minus strand of NC_137247.1, from coordinate 11,910,775 downwards.
GACAGTGCGCGTTTGAGGTTGTCTGTAGGCGGAGGAGTTTGCTAAACCAGCTGCGTTCCGCAACTTGATGCAGTGACACGTACCGCAGTGCAGTAGGTACTGGGTATGACTAGCATGGGCATGGCTAAACTTCTGCTTACTCAGGCTATTATGGATCAGGAAATATCATGATGCGTCCGCGCACATATTGTAATCAACAATTTGCACTGAATCAAATGCATATGTTACCAGTGACGCAGAACGATTCGTTAGTGTTATCTACCGTACGGGTAGCGATCAATTATGCTGCAGACGTAGGAACCGCGCAGTCAGTAGGGTTCAAGGCGCCTAGCGATGGAATAGCTGGTCAATACCGCCGCTGTACATCCTGAATTGTGACCTATTGATCCGGGAATAATGTGGGTGATGATAATATACGTCGTGCCCTTTATTAATACCTACTTACTGTTTTTCGTGGACAATCGCATCAAGTCGTGGATGATTATCGTTTGTAAATACGCGATGGTCACACCAGGATATGTGGATGTTAGTGTGAGAGCCAATCGTGTTATTATTAGTGTTCGGAACTGTCGCGTGAGATCGGTCGATGGGAAGCTACTTCATCTATTTCTTGACCACAATAGTCAGACAAATGCAGTAGCCTACCAACTTCCGTACGCCAGTTTTAAACGATAGAAAATTGACAAGTCGCATTAGAATTGTCGGAAGATGACGACACTTGTTATAGGTAGTGTGACGTCATATCGTGAGGATTAGTATCGAGATTTAGACGAGATCTGTGCCTGTGTGTGCATAGAAAAGTCGAACTTACGTGCATAGTGTACACCAGGGCCGGCCAACCCGTGGCCCGCGGGCCACATTTGGCCCGCGAGAAGGTTTTGAGTGGCCCGCGAGGTAATTTCCGAGATTACTAATATTATCAAAATTGGATGGCACAGATTGTGAGCTTGCAAGTCTAACCAAAAGTTTGATCAGCTCGGCCGCAACACTTGAGATGTGATGACTAAAATATCAGTTCCGACGCATTGGCAGATCCATGAGCCAGCCACATTTTGGAAGATCTTCGTACACTACAATAAAGCAGAATAATTTGCGATAGATTGATCAAAAGTAAAAATTTGCTACACGCTTCGCGCAACATGTTGTCACTCGATTTCTTGCTTCTAATGTTGTTACCTCATTGTGAAGATGAAAGAACGCACCCCATTGTGAAGATGAAAGAACGCCTAATGTATCAGATCGAGCCTAACTATATTCGCCATTACGAGGCACGTGTCGTTCAACATATGCGACCTTGCTTTTACGATCGCAGAAAGACCGTCGATGATGAAATCTAGACACAAAATGATTGACACATGTTGGTCGAAGCTTTCGATATCGATATGTCCATTGTCCAGGTGCCGAATAGTCCAGTCCTTGCAAACTGAGCCCAGCGATATACAGCAGGCCCGCAATATAGTCAAGTGACAATATTATTGACCTATGAACTTCGAAAAACTTTCGCGCTTCGCGCGGCTAGTGGCCCGCGCAATAATTCGTCAATCAAATGTGGCCCTTTGGCTGAAAAGGTTGGCCACCCCTGGTGTACACTGTACAGTGTACACTTGTACAGTGCGGTGATATGCCTTGCTGTCTGTAACATTCCGTTGGTTTTTTCCACACAGTTATTGTGTCTTTTCGATGAGCGTTGAAGTAGTATTGATGTAGGCGGTTGATCTTTGGATACAGTGCCACCGCATCCTTGGTCGTACTCCCTCGCGGGGAAACACACGATTGGAGTATCATGGAACTGGATTCGCCGCTGATGAGGACTCCCAAGAGACCCGCCGATTTGAACCTATCCCCACGTACGCGTAGCGAGGGCGGCAGGCGCAGGCGCAGATCGATTTTCCACAGGGTAGACGACGGGAGACGCAACTCTTTAGGCGTAATCGGAGATGACCAAATCCGGACGATCTCCGGTTTTGAACAACAGCCGGTGAGAGCCAGCTCGCCGGTGCTGGACAGCCCTTTCCGATACGGTACGCTGGCTTTGCGACGGTGGAGCAGCACTCAAATCGCTACCTCAGGCACCGTTGTTTCATCCGCTCATTCGTCCCCGGTGAGATCTCCGAGGGCCCCGTCGATTATGCGAGTTTTGAGCATGCCTTGCGTTGATGAGGACTCTGTGGACTGTGGGAGTTCACCCACGCGGAAATATGGGTCGGCGGCATCGCCCGTGCTGGAAGTCTTATCGCCGATTGAACACAAGGCCTTGCGGGATATGAGAAATTGCTCTTTGCCTATCATCACTGTGACACCGCATGGAGTAAGTATATCGCGCGCGCCGACTGACACCGGTAGCTTTGCAGTCGATTTGTAAGGGGTGTATTATGTATGATTTATCGAGTTCAATCCATTGACAGGGGCGCTGCGCTCTAAATATGATGTGTTGTCATATTAAAGATACAAGTGTGAAAAAACATTTGGCAGCAACAATTTTACTACGAAATCTTCTGTATTCAAACTGCATGTAGATGCGCCGTGGTATCGTAAGACACAGTATCTATCTCAAATTCTCTGCTTGCCCTCGTCGAGAAAGTGGTGCGTGCCGGAAATCTCAGAGGGTTATGAAGTAATGACGCGTGACCTCGACGCCAAAGAGATATGCTAGAGTCGAAACTAACACTCAGTGTAAAAATTTTAAAGGTACCGTAGTTTGAATACCGGTACCAGTAAATAGTCACTGCTAAATAAATTTTCACACGTTTAACTTTAACTCGATACCACATCGTATTTAGTGGCAGTGCCCTTTAAACTCGACAGGCATCCATAAGACATTGTGATTTCGATGGTGTTGTCACGCCAGGTTGTGTCGTGACGTACAGGGGCGGACAAAGTATGTTACGCAATTAAAAGATTTCCATCATATCCTGCAACGTATAAAGCGTTTATAGATTCTAAATTCTTAACTTTGCAGGGGTAAAATTGCATTACCCACCGCTCCGGTTACGCAGTCGATGATTTATATAATTTCTACCGACTGCTCGCATGCCATGATATACTATAAATGAAAAGTCAGCATTGCGGTCGTCTTTTCATTGCCGTAGCTCGGCGCGGATACAGTGTATTTAACCTGCGCTGTCGTAAACGTAAATCAACGGTTCTTGTAACCCGTTGGCTAAGCGTGTCGCGGGGGTTGACAAAAGTGTTGACACCTTTCTCTACAATTGCTAATGATTTCATTGCCATGAGTGAAGGTGACATCAAGTCGCCCGAAAATGTAGTGGTAACTACTGAGTAATTCACGTGCGCGACTTGGCGTCATACTCTTATTGGAATGTGGCTGTGATGTTACTAGTAAGTTGGTGAAAATGTTACGAAATCGGTCATTTATTCGATGACGCGTGTGTTCCCTACTCGATCAAACGGGAGGAGGATAATAATTTAGTTTAGTACTTACGTGTACCCTTTCTCAAAGTGAATACATAGCCATGAAACTCTGAAATATTATACCGACACGGCTTTGGGCGATATAGTCAGTGTACTACAGTGTACGTGTAAGTACACATATGAGCTCATTTATGCCTGGCGCTTGAAACTTGGCTCACAGCATGTCCAAATTGACGTAAATATTCAAGGTCACTCCTCGACGATCTGTCTAGTGCCGACGGCATGATTTGTAGCTATTCATCGGAATCTTAGTCCCACGGTTAAACGCGTATCCGTCTTCATTTGCGCCACGCCGTACGGACGTCCGCTTATAGTTACTGGAAGGTTTAAAGCCGCGTCCCCGTGGCTGCCAGCTGATGTTGTAACGGAAATGCTTCATACCGCTGTGTCGTTGGCGCTACTGCGCGTCATTGCATTGCGGACGTATGACATTTCGAGAGCCGCTCTCGAAACGTAAAGCCCGCATATCCTAGATCAGTTTTCCGTGTGGTAGCGTTAGCGCACGCTGTGGTAAAGCTATATCCTGCTGAGCCTTGTGTGGGAGAGATGTACTATACAAGTCGGCGTTGTGATAGAAATTTCCGCGGGTTATAGGTTGCATACATTTCGCGCTACAATTGATAGCTCTTCAAAATCGGTGAGGGTCTGTAAACGCGCATGAACTGTAGTACTGTAGTACGCGCTGTATCCGTTATAAACGTTAGCCGGTTTACCACAGCTTTACGACGGTTATATGATGTTGATATAGTGTTCAGAAAAGAATGGTTGGTTGAATTGATAGCAACCCAACGACTTCCAGGTCGCTGACTCTTGGTTAGTATTTGCTTGATGCAGTGTGCTTTAGATATCACGACGACAGTTACGGTGGTACACTATTTTATAGTGGCAGATCAGTTACAAGTTGGTGAATGCCGCGACGAACTTGCTGGACTGCTCAGGCTCAATGTCCCGAATAACAGCTACGACGCTATATAACTCATATAGCTCTTTAGTCAAAACGATGACCATGCTCTAATTTTTATCCACGAAATTCACTAGAAACGAATGGGTTTCGTGCCAACTCGCGAAATTAAATTTGACTAATTGCGAAAAAAGAAACGTACCATAAAATATCGTAGATTTTGCGTTAACTGCGAGCATATTTCTCTTCGCATAACGTAATACTAAACAGCTATTTATCATATAAGACAGGTTTTACAACGTACACTTATCGCATGCTAGTAAGTATCGTCACAGTCATACTTCCTGATCCTTTATTTTCTACGCTAACACTGACGCGAGTATGCTTGCAGATCGGTTGGTTACTGAGCTATGTACACGCGGACGTTTCACCCGTTCCTTGCTAAATAATCGATATAATGGGCAGTCCGATTTACATGTCAAACAGTACGTGACTTTGACACGTCTATTTTCTGGGATATATTGTGTATTTCGCTTTGTGTCACTGAGGGATCCCGCGCTATGTCTGAATTTACTAAATGCGTTCACCACAGCAATGAAACATTTGCAACGGTGTTGCAGTTAGAGGAACGCCGGTTTGGGAATGCGGTGTTTTATTTGCGACGCAGGTGTGAGGTTTGTCACCGGACGTTACGTAGTGCGGTGGTAAATTTGATTTAATGACTAGCAAAACAAATAAGGTAATTCTAATCACAAACAAATAAATGGGATGATTATGTATTTGTAATGTAGACCTTCAGCTATTAACATCGAGACCTGTCAGCAATCGTACCTAATGGAACTATGAGCGGCCTAGCAGGGTTCGTAGATTAGAAGAACCATTTCTCCATTTAAAAATCGTTAAAAACCCGTTGTCGGCGCCTGTTGATCGTTTGTGACCTTGGTAACGGCTGATTCCTGTAATTTGATAGCTTTGAGGATACGAGCTAGTGATTTGTCACTGCCAGCGGAATATATTTGCCAGCCACATGAAATATTCAAGCAATGGGGATACCAGGCGGTAACTTGAATATGAAGGATCATTGCACTTCTACTTCTGGCCTTGATGACGTCAGCCGGTTTTAACGGACATGTTCCGTTTCTCGCGCTCCGTTTCCGTGGACGCACCTCGTCCCGAGGACGATTCCTTGTTTGATATCGACACGTTCACGGCGTCTCCACATCACCCGCCCACTATTTTGGAAAGAAGCCCTAGTGCGGACAACTCCCGCAGCAGTAGGCACACTCGGTCCAGGAGTTACCACCACCGACCACGGGCCCACACTCTGCTGAGCGATGTCTTGTTGAGGTCCTCGTGGGAGAAAAGCTTTGGGAAAACGAAGAAGACGAGGAGAAGCTTCAACGAAGACATATCCGCGGTATTATGGATTAGGGATGGAACAAGCGTGCATTGGAGTATTTGGTTGTATTAAGTTAATATTCAGGCGTCTCTGCATGCCTTTGTTTATTAAACATTTAAAAGGTATTTAGAAGCAGAATAGCATGATTATCTAGGAATGTGTTGAATCTTGAGAGGGAAAATCAGAAGCGTTGGATGTTTTTCTTCCATGCAATGGTATCTCACGCTAGTCTGTGTCATTTTAAATTAGGACGCCAGCAGCCATTTTCAGGCTGCCGCCCCGAAAAAAGCACATTTCAAACATTTTCAAACATCAGTGGTACATGATTATGACCAAACGCGCGCAAATCTGCGAAGCTCGTCGTACAGCGCGCGACGCTATGGAACGGTGCGGTATAGCGATAACTTATGGTCGTTTGCGAATGCGCATGCATTTATGCCGTGCATCTGCGGTGTTTTCTGCATATTTAATGATGCCCGATCGTAATCTACTCTCCGAGATTGAAAGTTGAATGCAAATATCCCAATCGCAGACGTGATTCATTTGGGAAGAGCGCGTTTTTCGCTCGGGAACAGGCGCGCGTTTGACGCGAGAACCCTCCGAACGCGCTTTAGTGCTATAAAATCGATAATAATTATTTACGTCTAGACTCCCGTAGACTTTGGGGCGTATATTCGGTGTTTTTGTGGCAGCCTGCTTATTCTAACAATATGCCAATTTATTTACTTACGCTACGTTGAAGTACGGGGACTTGTGCTTAAAAGAAACCTATCCTATTTTCAGAGCGATCCCGAATTCATGTCGCCACCGCAAAGGTCCGCCGTGGGAAGCCAGGATTTATCGAACGCAGTGCCGAGAAATTTCGTGATGAGGCGCCAGTTGTCGGAAAATAACGGGGCCCCGCGGCGAGGGAGTATGTGCGTGCCTGTGGGATCAGGTGTGCCAATTTTTCTTTTTATCTATCTGCACCGTAAGCGATCATCGTGAGTTTCCCCAATTTTTACCATAGCGTAGAGTGCAAATCCGGTACACGACACTTTCTCGTCCGAATTTAGCTTTAACGCCCTTTATGATGAGTGGAAACGAGTCAAATACAGTATACACCAATGCTTATGGAGATATATCATATGGTTTTGGAATAGGTTCTGTTTTCATGTAACACCCAAGAAGGAACTATTAGGTGGTACATTTAAATATCGCCCTCGCCCACTGCACCCTTGTGTATTTTACTCTTTTTCGCCCATTTGAATGCGCGTGAACGCGAAATTTGACACCGCCAAATGTCGTTTTCGTGATTTGCGGTGGAAATCTGGTAGATACACACATATTCTTTGCCCGTGTATTTACAGTCTAGGTTGGATTGACAGAATAGTTTTGCGCTCCTCTTACGATGCACTGCCAATCGGCGAGGTGCATTCACTGAAAATTAGTGTCGCCGCAGAAATTTACAGCAGTGACAAAAAGATATAAGGGTGTGAACAAATTTCCTGCCCGAATTATGGCAGTTTATCGAGAGAGTATATCGTTTTATCGAGAGTATATCGTTTCCAAACCTGATACTATGTACAAAGTTCGCATCGAGGCCATAAAAATAGTAATATTGTCGATTAAATAGCCGGTATTTCAGTCAGTATATTGGACGAAATTCAACCGGATATGTGCTGTCTTACAATTCGAGCACGCCTGCGCCGTATTATAGAACAATGGTACGTATAGAGGCACGACAAATCGTAGATATGTCATTGTGGGTTGGACCCGGACTCGTGAAACTAGACGCGCAACGTCACCACTTTCCAATGCGGTGGTGACTTCACAATGTTTGAATTCTGAATTAGGAGCCGTAAAGAGATGATTCGAGGATGTCAGCGCTTTTGATACATTCCCTGGAAAGGGCTTAGTCCTTTGTTTTCATTTCAAATGATAATCCTGTCTGAACGCGGTACCGAAATTTCAATTGGATCGCAATAATCCTATTTGGAGAATTCCCTGTCGACACTTCTCTTCCGATTCAACAGGTCGTGCTAATCGGAGGGATTCTTCTTTTTTCGTCGGTCACGACGGTCACTCGGGAGGCGAAACCAGCAACCTAGTGCGCATGCGCAATAAAGTCATGGGCAATTCCGCGCCTTCTCTGACTACGTTGACGGTAAGTTTTCGGTCATCGCCATATTGACGGGTTAATTACAGAGCCGTATATCGTTGCAGTGGATTCAAAGTATCTTATGTTCCATTTTCAAATTGTGAAGGTCCATTCTTAAAACTTGAAAAAAATCGACTTTTCGAAATTTCGAAATGTCTCTCTCGGTTTTTCGAAGTTGATCGGGGCCTATATATGGCTGTAATAAGATGAAAACTTCACGTAAAATTAATTTTCTCAAAATGTGTAAAATGAACATAAGCTACTTTGATTCCACTGCAACTATATATGGAGGAATTTGCGTATCCTAGTACGCTATCCAGCATCCGCCTTTATGATGATCGTGCAAGATTAATAATTTTGTTTTATTGTGTGCACTTTCCGGTTGTGTAGTTTTGTGCAGAAATGTGTATAAAATCTGATGGTTAATTTGCTGGGCCAGTGTAGAGTGGGCTGGGGTTAGCGTTAGACAAAGGGCAAAATGTAGGGGTTAGGGTTATTTTACGGGTTATTAAATCGCGTGCTTAAGTGTCGCATGGTCATTGGCCCAACTGTCGTTTTTCATTCTGTCGCATGCTCAAATGCTTGGGCAATCCCGCTGAATATCTGGCGATGGAGTGTTTCGTATGTAATATTAGTCGGCTACACATTGGATGAGTCTCATGAAATCACACTATCATTCGCAATATCAGGTGCTCACTATAGCGAACTGATATGACTGCTTGACGTAAATCCGCAGACAGGGGCATAAATACCGCCTTTTTCCTACCGGTCCCGTGTGTACCGGCCCTAAACGTTCCCACTTTATGCCTTTCAGAAGGACTCCACGCTATCGAGACGGGACAGCGTCGCGTTACAACAGTAAGTCAAATTTCACTATCCGCTAGCTGTCGCGCACGACACGAATGTCGTCCGCTTTTGTGCCGCGATTTTAAAACATTTTGGTCGTTGCGATAAGAGAGCGCAAAGCACTAGGTCGTAGGTATAGGCCGCGCACGATTTCACTTGAAGAGAAACCGATACGCGAGGCAGAGTTCGAAATTAACTGAGCATTCTTTTAGTTCACTGCAAGCATGCGAAGTGTGAAACCGTTTGATCTGATCTATCGGGCATGAAGGGTAGGAATTTCCGTTGGATAGTACATAACTGTCTTGTAATGCTAGCTGTTGGAATATTGGTGGTTTGCGTTTAGTAGGTAGCTGATTTCTTATCTCCTTTGATTCCCGTGCGGAAGTAGAGACCTTTATTGTTTTTGGTTATGCCTATTGGTATTGAATGATATCCACTCGACTGCACTTGATCGTATTAAGAACGGCTGTGACGCTAGCGGTATTCGCATAGGGTTGTTTTATTGGGCGATGAAAATAGATTGCAAAGGCTCTTAGGCAGGGTTTTATGAATTTATGGTACTGCTATTGTCGGTCGGCTATAAGTAGTGTGTTTGGTGAAAGGTGTTGGTCAGCTGCTGTCTTAATGCAGTCAAAGTAATCGGGCGTCATCACGACAGGCAGTTTGCACTGCTATTTCAAGTTGGCAGACTATGCTTGTCATGTGTTGTGTAGTGACTAGGCCGTACGTTTCGCACTAGGTAGAATGTGACATTTCGTACAATCAATATCTGTAGAATAATGATTAGTGTCAAGGCGACACCGTAATTTTCGTGCCGTTTTCTAGTAAATTGACCTATTTTGCGATGTAATTATTAGGGTTCTTCACAATCAGTTTATGGTGACTTGAATATAAGGGCAATCTGGTAAGATTCATCCCCACTTTTTAAGGTACATCTGCTAAATCTGGGTTTAAAAATAGTGTGCGTATTCGAGGTGTTACAGTAGCTGTTTGCTGTTGGTGGCTTTCCATTCCAAATCGTTGCATTCCCCTTCACTTCCTGTCTTCCTGGCACCCGAGCTCATTCAACTTTGTAGACTCGATTGAAACCGTTTAAGCCTCAGTAGTATATTAAAAGAAATCCAGACAGGGCGGTTAGCCTGATTAATACCGGAATAGTGTGTTTTGTGATTTACAATACACGCCTGTCGGAGTGGCGCTACCAGTTTCTTACTCATATGGAGTTGGATTGTAAATAATTGTGTGTTATACAGGATATATTTTCAAATTACTGCCTCTAATTCGAAACTCTAGTTTAGAATGTCGCCCTTTTATGTCACTAGTCAATATGGGAATTGAGCCACTGCCCGTTGGGAACACGCTAAGCTTTAGTTAGCAGTAGTGGGAAAACGCGAATTGTTACATGTATCCGACGTAGTGTTTTTCAACGCATTATCTTCCACTTTTGACTCGATAAAACCTAGAGACAGCCTGTTCCCTGATACATTATTCAAGCCTTTGAGAGCGATTGGCGCTGGATACCGCGGGTATGCAATATTGAAGCGCTGAGCTAATCGTTTGGGACAGAGGAATATAACGCACGATGGCCGTGTAGCGGACTAGGTCTGTACGCGATTAGCGACAAGACATGGCCGATGACGAGGCTTTTAACATCGTCAAGTCGAGCTTGACCGTGTCCAATTTACAGAGAAGCCTGTCCAACACGCTGATCGGAACAGAGTAAGTAACGGGGTCGATTTTGTCTGTGGGTTTCGGTATTGCGGTCTTACACCGTGGTGGTGTGCGTTTGTGTAAAGACTCAGTGGAATGCCAGTATGGTTGCCATCGAGTCATGGCAGGCATGTTAAATTCGGCATTATAAATATAATAACTATTGTTATTATGAAAGCAATGCATCAATATTGTATTAATAAACACGAAAATGAATGTCTCCCTGAACATGAGCGGGAATTGTGATAAATTTTGTATATTTATAATTGCGATAATTAACCGCTGGTAACCCTTAGTATGAGTTGCTGTCGGACTTTCGCGAGTAGACGTATGACTAATTTGTGACTTGTGGCCATGCATTGATTCGCGCGTCTTATGCTGGGGAGATGTGCCGAAAATAGACGGTGTGTGATTTTAGTATGTGGATGATCGCAGTTTCGGGAAAATCACGGTGCTGTGCAGGCGCTGTTGCTATTTAGCTGTACAATTTTTCGAAATGTACGCCACTTCACGGGCCGATTGAGCGTATTTTACGGTTATGCGTTATATGATCGTATTGCGTGTTGTTCCCGGCCAATTGAGTGCGTTTTAAAATTGTGTGCTGTGTCGTGGTGTTGGCTGTTCTTGTGCTACTTGGGTGCGTTTTAAAATTACGCGTGGTGTCGTATTGTGTGTTGTTCATGGGCCGAATGAGCGCGTTAAAATTATGCGTTACTTCGTATTGCGTTCGTATTTTTAAATGTGAGTCACGTCGGTTCACTGCTGACTGACGATTTTCAGGCGTGAAGCCTTAATTAGGTTTTATACTTCTCGAGTATGGATTAAATTAGATGACGGGCAGATTTCACGTGCGGGCGATAGCTCGCGGTCTGTTAGTGTCGGATTCGGGTGCGTTGTTTATGTTCGCTGACCGCGTGCTGAGCCTCTCATTTCGAGAAACTGCATTTCTACTTTAAATTCCCCTTTCATTTGGAGAAACCGCTTTTCTACTTCAAATTCCGTGTTTTAAAGTCGCGAGGGCGTGGTGCGATGTCAGCCTTGAAGTGTTGTCTTAAGTTCATTTTTCTTGGAATAGTATTCTTGATATGGAATTTAGTATTGAGCGTTACTAAATGTTTTCGTTAAACGTTTTCCTGGCGCGGACAAAATAATTGGATCCCGTTAGCTAGAACATGTCGCACAGGTGCGCGTGACCTCACCAAGTTCGCGTGTGTCGTAACAGAATGACTTAGCTTAGCAGCATTACGAAGTGCGGAATTCTAGATAGTGGAATGGCCTTTAGCTGTATATCCTAATGGCTACCGTGTGCTTTAATGGCGTGCTGTAAGAAACGTGGACAGGACGGACATCGCGTTGGTCTCTGCGTAAATTCATTTCGAGATTTTACGACGGAAAGAGACGAGAACGATTATCGCGTTTTACCGATGCGCCACGCAAATCTAAGCGTTTTCCAATGTCGCCATCAATTTAAAGGTCTTTGATGACGCGCGCGCACAAATGTTGCAGAATAGTGCGCTCATCAGCGCCCGTGGCTATTATCTACACTTGGATACACCTGTGTGTTTATATCAACTCGGAAGCGTTTGCGTACGGCACAGCGTAAGCGCAAGGTAATACTGCGAGATTGACTTGCTGAGATCTTGCCTTATCGCAACGGGAAGCGTACGCAATGTTTTAGGCTCCTGCAGTAATTGACCTGAACCTACCGCCTTGTAGCGCGGTTCGAAATTTGCGCATTTCGGAAATCATAATTCGGACGACCTCCATTGTGACGTGTGTCGGCGTTCGTAGATTATTCTGTCTGGGCAAGTTTCCGCGCTGATACGATTTGTCATGGCGATACTGCGATCGGGAAAAGATTCGTCGCTGTGACTATATGTCGAGAGCTTTAGGTAGATATCTGTATCATTGCGGCAGTGTGGGAAAGGCATTTCGCGACGTGTGATAGTCCGATTACGTCCGCGGTCTTTGAAGTTGATGTCTTTGGTGGCTGTCGAAATGTGACGTTTTATTACTCAACGGCTCGCGCGTTCTTTGTATCGGCGTTGTCAAGACGTGGTTGAAATCTTGTCCGAAATTGCGGAAAGCGCTGTAAGTTTGTGTCGCCAGCATGGTTGGGAAGTAATATTGTAACTTTTTCGTAGATTTGGGTATATAGACGGTTTTGTGTGTGCCAGTTCATTTGCAGATTTGAGTGGCCTATAGCTAAGTCCTTGATAAGCGATAGTGTTTTTGAGGTGCAGTTTCAAGATATATTGCAGGTCAAAGTAAAGATTAGCAAGGGACACATACGTATATTAGAATTAGATGATCGCAAATTTCGGTATAACTGAACCGTGGATACATTACAGTATCGAAAATAATGATTGTGCCCATCGCGCATCTCGTAATTGCCACCCGAGATATAAAATGCGACAGAAATGCAAGGGTTATTTTGCAATGATGGAACAATCCATATAATTGAAGCACTCGGATATCTACATGACTAGTGAATGGACCTAGAAAAATATGAGTGTCAAAATACGTTTCTAATCTTCCGCGAACGCGACACCTCATTTGTGACGTAAGCATACGATGACGTTATGTTTTTCGCGATTTCACGATTGGTGCTGCCTTCCATATTCGACTTACCCTGTTGTAAACGATTCCTAAATGAGCATATTTAAACTATTTACAACTTCTCTTTCAGCGCTAATAATTAAGATACCACACTATGATACCCACTGTGATATAGTTATAATAATAATTACAGTATTTTCTAATGTTGCTTGTCGCTATCTCGCGATTCTTCACAATGTAATCACTCCTGTGAAATCGTCACTGCTCATTGCTGTGTCATAATGAAGTACAAATTGATGAAGTTTTTGAAAGGCCTTCAGTCGTCAACAGATTTGGAGTGAGTCTATTTGCATTGGTTCAAGAGTTCGTCACGCTCAAGGGTGTATCAGAGTGTAGTTAATGTTATCAATTGGTATGTTCGTGCAGAAGGAATCGAAAGACGTGGATGTCATTGAAACTCATTAGTCGTGTGCTGTGACAAATAGCTGTGCAATAATACACAAGTCATTATTTGATTTTATATATTCTTTGTGACGTATTGTAGGTAGTAAAAAGTAATGTTGCATTAGTCCAGTGATATAACATCAATTTTCACAAAGAGTCTAGTATAATAGCCTCTGTCATACTAGTCTTTGTAGGATTCTACAATATATCATGGCAGTTGAATATTGAAAACGGCAGTGATGTTCATGGATATGAATAGCATGTATCATGGCAATGCCCTTCCTGCCAATTTTGTTTGTTGACAATTGTGTTCCATGGGCTACCGAGTTTGGGGGACAGTGATTGGAATTATTCTGCATGCCGCAAAATATTGACTGATTGAATTGAGGAATGAAAACAATAAATGCCACTAGCCGAGGTGGCAGAAGTTCTTAGTTTATTGTAGATAATATTTTTGACACTCAGAAAATACTGTTAATAGAAACACAAGGCTCATTATGGCATGTAGACACCAACAACATATTAATCGGTGTCTGATTACACAGGGACACTGAACAACATTGTAATTGGAGTCGTATTACATAGGCTACCAGTGTAATGGGACTTGGTGTGCTAGTGCCAGCATTGATGTGTATGTTTCTGCCCTCCTTGCAAGTCCAACACAAAGAAATTTCTACATCATTTTGTTATTGAATTTCCAGTTTAAGACAAGATTTTGTTTACTGATTAGGCCATCTGAGCAGGTCATCTTGATTTTGCTCCAAAATGGGTTTGCTGCTATACACCTTACAGTCTAACATGTATTTCAGGCTTCAGAACGCATGCTTATTATCAGCTTCTAGTCGAGCAACTAGCTGTAGTATTATAAAATCAGAGTCTGCCTTATTTTTCTCTAAATTTCTGTTCAATATGTGAAAGCAGTTCATGAATAATACATGTTAGTTTAAGATATAAACGCCTGAAATAACATCATGTGTGAAACAGTGGTAATGTAAGCGAACTGGCCATCATCAATTCCTGGCTCGTGCATACTGGGTGAAATATTAGCGTTGAAATATATTATATTTCTCCGTACTTCAGCAAGTCGCCAAGTCCGTTTATACTTGGATTGGCATTGAAATTTTATAGATTTAAATGAGCGATTCAATACTGTCCGTGTACGAACCGACAATACACCACTCTTAATGGCTGAATAGACCGGTCTTATCTGCCTTTGATCTTGATATGTCTGGAGGAAGGACAGCGCCCACCTTGTGTAAATACACATATATTTGTTTTGGCAAACCTCCGAAGAGCATTAAGCTTCATATATTTGATATATCCCTCAATGTTTTGTTTCGTTATTTTCGTACGGCTGGCTACCCGTACTATACTTATCTCTATTGGCAACATATTGATTTAACTGGCTTTGGAGTGGAAAGCTGTTGATTAGTCGAGCATGTTTGGTATTCAACAGGGCGGTGGATGAATTGTTTGTGTATTGTATAGTATCCATCTTGTAGTGCTTGTGGGCTGTTGGGATTATTTTTACATTGGAAAATAATGAAGTGTTCATTTGCAGGCCTCGATCAACTGTTAACAGGAGAAGTGTTATCGGAATCTCAACCACATCGCCTACATTGCCGCGTCCACTTTCTCCTGGAATTCCCGGACATGGTGCGTTACCTATGCTGTTAAGCTGTAGTATTTCCTGCTTGGGCTCGTGTGCGGATTCATACAATCGCTCGTAACATTGAATGCAGTTCATTCACGGACTACTTTCACATGACAAAATCAAGCATACAAAACTTTGTATTTCAGCATCAAAACTGTTGAAGTAGAAGTAGTATACAAAGAAAGCTACCTCACCAAGTAATACAAAAATAAAGATAAAGATAAAGATAAAAACTACTTAACTATCATGGAAATCTAGTATTGCTTTGTTACTAATGACCTCAGGCTATTTGAGGGCGATAAAGACATGTTGAGCAATAAGATTTGAGAGTCAGGGGTCCATACGACGAAGTATGGTGAAAGTGCATTGCATGGCGCATCAGCATCTGTGTCCATTTGCCCCTCTACCTACCGTCGGCATTTTTGCTACATAATTTTTTGACGTCTTGTCTTGCAAAATCGCAGCCCCAGAGTTGAAATTGTCCACTTTGAGAACCATCTCCCTAAACTCTAACAAGCCAAATTTTCAGTCGGCAGTCCGTTGGACAGCCCGCGTAACGCCTCTCCGAACACTGCGGCGCATTTTTCGTTCAACTCCATGGCCGGGATAATCCAGACGTCTGCCACGGTCAAGACGCGGGCTTCCGGGCCGGCCGCGATCTCGGCGATTGACGGACGGCGCTGGTCCGTGGCCTCACTGCCTTCGAGCGGTTATGGCACAAACACGCCTTCGTCTACCTTGTCATCATCGGCTTGCTCTTCGCAGGTAAGGGTTAGGAGTATTCTAGTCAAAATTTTTAGCAGTATATACAATCACGTTTTGCGTTTCAGGAAAGACTGCATCAGCTGCCGTTGAATCCGACGCCCGAAGAGATAAGATACTTCACAAACCACTTCCATTCCAACGAAAACATCAACGAGGAAGAGTCGGGACGCAGAAGTCCGTTCCGCCAGAGGGCCAGAAGTCTCAGCCCGGGACGGATGGTCACGCCGCACGTGGACACCGAAGTAATGATGATGAACAATGTGTATCGCGAGCGCTTTCCGAACGCCGTGTCGCAAATGGAAGAAAAACTGAAGGTGTGCATTTGTGTGGGAATGACGATGGTGTTCAATGTGCCAGTATCTGCTGTGCTGAGGTTTTAGATTTGGATTTATGACCTGCTCACATAATTATACGGATTGATATCTTGTCAGTTATTGATTGCGGATCGCAGCAGTTTTCGCAAATATTGATACCTCAATGACAGGTATTGATCGAGTTGAACTCGCTGGGTGAATAATACCGTCAAACTGCAGATACGATCTGCTATGCGACAGTTTACTGCTAAAAACTGCTGATTAATGATGTGAGATATATTCTATACTGTCGTATAGGGATTATTTGGTGGTGTCACTTTTCGTAATTCCATTTATTTTCAAAATAGGCAGTTCTGTATCGCGAATAGGGCTGAGCACAATGATTCGAGTACTGAAATGATACGCTCCTGCCGCAAATGAAAGTTAATTTACTAACGAGTATTATAGTTTTGATACTCTTTTCCACTGAGGAAGGAAGCCTTGAAACCTTGATTGGCCGTGTCGCAGCATACAAGACATAGTACAAAACTAAGAACTTTACTGGAAATAACACATTTCCGAGGTCATGATCATCCCACAACATTGTCAAGAATTGCAATGAAGTCGTTAAGGTCGAAAAAATACAAATTTAATGTGACAGATAACGAGCATTGTGTTCTTAGTGGTGGCATAAGAGGTACATATTTGAACTTTGACATAGTGTATTCTGTTGTGATGTCATAATGATTGATACTCGACTCAAAGCGTAATACGTGATTCGGAATCGACTCACTCAAGTACCGGTACTTGATTTTGTCCAGCCCTAACCGCAAGTAGGCCTATGTCTCGGCAGACTGTATTTTCTCAAACATTTGCTAAACTCGGGATGTCATCTTACTAAATGAATAAAGTGATGGGTTTTGAATTTAGGAAGGTTGACTTTTCACCTGTTGGAAAATTTCTGTAAAACTGCCCTCCCGAGCGCAAGCCATCCGTAGGATATTAAATAAAGGATATTGCTGTTTTTTTACTAGGAATTCATCCAAACGTGCTCTTCGGATCAGCAAAAACCCGTCGCCGATGGGACTTGGAGTTTTGTCGGCCACCAAGTCGTTGAAATGGCCCGGGCCTGCCTTGCAAAATCTCAAGACGGCCTGATCACGGCCGAATATTTCTTCGACCTATCGGAACGTCTGGAATTGCTCACCGCCAATGTAAGTCTGTCAGACGAAGCACGCAACGACACTAATGATTTTGTTGAACTGGTCGTGATTTCGATTTTACGGCAATCGTGTATTGATTTCTTGTTTGTTTTGCAGGCTCAGGAGAAATCGACGTCTGGTGGCGGAAGTATCGTCAAGTTGATAAGGAAGTTGCTGATGATTGTGGCCAGGCCCGCGCGGTTGTTGGAATGCCTGGTAATTTCCTTGTTTGTTAGCCCCTATCGTATCGTTACCAGAGACCTGTCGGAGTCAGAAACTGAGTACTTTCACCAGGGTTGTAATGACTCGAGTCCATTTTTTGGTGACTCGGCTTGACTCAAGTCATTTTTTCAAATGCGTAAAATGGCTCAACTCAAGTTAGTTTGTGTATTGAATCGACTTCTACTCGAGTCATTGTGCATGACTCGAGACTAGGACGGCCAAGACAGACATTTCATTGTAACGAAGAATAGGAAAGTCACCATAGTATTGGTGTTTCATCTCACTCCTGATACTCGGAAAATAGGGTCAGAAACAGTTTGAAATGAGAAAAATTACGATATTATGAATGCGAGCCATTCTATATCACTCGAGCAGCGGTGGTGAATTGAAAATGACTCGACTTGTGACTTGGTTACAACCCTGACTGTTACCTGGTGTTTTTACATAACTCCAACTTCTACCCAACATTTTTTAGGCAAAATTAATTACGTTTTATATGTAGGCTTTTTTAAAGTGAAATCCCACCTATTTGTGTTGTTACTATTTTGAACCAATATGCACCCTACGATTTCAAAAGTAGCATCTCCGATCAAATGCTTGAATTACCCGACCACTTTTCACAGGAATTCAACGCGGAGGAATTCTACCATCTCTTGGAATCGGCCGAGCACGCTGCCAAAGAGGGCAAGTATGGTATTGAGACGGGCATCCCGCAGTATATTGTGCAGCAGCTGGGCCTGAACAAGGATCCAGTCGCGGAGATGAAAAGTCTCTCCAAGCAAAAGTCGTCGTCAAGTGAAAGCGAAACGGACGGGGAAGAGAAGAATTGTAACGCAGACAGGAATCCAATTTCGGAAGGCGACTTTGTCGTCACAAAGTTGATCAGCAACGGCGCTTATGGGTGAGATTTTTTGCATTACTCGGGTACATTTTCCCCTCTTGCACTCATCTGCTTCCGATTTTTGGAGTTTTTTAGGCAGAATTAGGCTACTCAGAATACTAGTTCAACTTTGCTACCAGAATGCTTAGTTTTTATACTTGGTCTTGGCCATGATCCAATTACGAGATATTTCTTCCTACATTACGTTGTTTCACTCCTCTTCAGGGCCGTTTATCTCGTGCGTCACAAGGAAACAAAACAGCGATTCGCCATGAAGAAGATTAACAAACAAAACCTGGCCTTAAGAAATCAAGTTGAACAGGTTTGTGCGCTGGTTTTCTGCTCTGTGCCAATCGCAGCCCTCTTGTGCCCGTAAGATTTATTCAACTACCTGAAAGGAAGCTGGTTGCTTAGTAGCGTTTTGGTGACTTGTTTTAGCTCTCGCTTGGCATATTTTGGACTTTTTCAACTGTATCTCCATTGTCCATGATGCTGTTCGTATATGCCTATTGCCGCTACAGAATAGGGTTGAGAGCCATTAACTCCAAGTTAACCAATTTGAATAGTGGTAGGAAGGAATGATTCTTGCTGTTATAATGCCTAATTTCGTGAACACCCCTCGATCAACATCGATTTTGGTTTCTAAGCATGTACACTTTCCTCACGCAGGTTTTCGCGGAACGGGACATTTTGACTTTCGCGGAAAATCCATTTGTGGTGACAATGTACTGCTCCTTCCAAACGAAACGCCATCTCTGCATGGTAATGGAATTCGTCGAAGGAGGCGACGTGTCGAATTTGATCAAAAACATCGGGCCCTTGCCTATCGAGCTGGCGCAAATGTACTTTGCCGAGACCGTGATGGCGTTGGAGTATTTGCATAATTTCGGGGTCGTGCATCGGGACCTTAAACCTGACAAGTAAGAACCCGTTTACATATTTTGTTTGTGTAATAACTATTAAAGCGCCCTACTGATTTCATTCTAGTGTTAATTTTAATCCCTTGCATAACCCCTTAGCCCTAGGTTATTATTATACAAAAATAGACATAAACATAGCCATAGGCGACGACTAATTTATAGTAAAATTATTTCACTAATTTTCACTGTCGACCGAGTACAGAATTTAATTTTTTTCAAATTCCCATAAATCGTAAGCCGTTGATTGAATTTCTATATAATCAATTTTGTTAGGATATAAATTCATCCGTATGGCTCCGCAATGCAATCAATGTACATTTTGATAAGCGTAGTTAATTGTCTCTAAATTGAATTCGACTGAAATACATTTGCAATGGGTAATATCATATGATATTACCGGTAACATGTGTAGAAGTTTTCTGGTGCAATCATCATTTTCATCTTATCGACGCGTTGGTGCATTTTACGAATGGACTTGCAGTGAGAGAGCATAAATCTGATTTTCTCAATGCTTTCGGGAAAAATCTCAGAAACGTGTTCGCAGTCGATCGAATCTATTTTTTGCTCAGAAATTCCATGTTGCAATACAAAAATTTGCGGTTCCGTTCGCAAACGCTCGATAATAGTCGGCATTTATGATAAAAGTAGTATTTAGACGACAGCCGCTTTCGTGATATACCAGAAAGTAGGGCCTATGTTTGCCGTACAATATCACAAGGCGAGTCGATTATTGTTAGTGATTTTGTATCACGGAATGCTTTATATCACACGGTGAGCCGCTTTATAATCAAAACCCATATTCAAATCGTGACTTGCGGCTGTGTAAAGTAGATCTCTTAGCACAGTCTGGTGTAGACGGAGATGGAATGTTAATACACTTACTTCGATCTTACGTACATAGCTCAATTGCCAGCCGTTGCTACGAAATGGTCATCAAGCCGAGGGCTTAATAATAATAGGCTTGTGATCTGATTAGAGTGTCTAGCCATAATTAGATGGCCTGAGGCGTTTCGAAGTTTACAAATAGCTTTTAAGAGCCTTCCAGTCTCTGCTGCATGCTTTCGATTTGGTAATTCGTGTTTGACTTTGCAATCTATGAACTGTGTCGTAGCAGAAAGCGTTGCAAACCTGGCGATTACCTCGCTTTGGAGTTTGATTCTTTCGGAATTGCGGAGGCGCGCGTTCGCTACTACTGAAAAATTGATTTAAAATGGATTCAGTTGCCCCGAAACATGCGATAGTTCTCTATGTCGTTGACAATGTTGATGATTTCACTCGTAAGAGGACGAAGGGTACTTTTTTCATAATTCTGGGATCACACAACTAATTTTGGTCCAAACACTTCGCACACGCAAAAATACCCCCCAAAAAAACAAATTGGATCAAATATTTTCCACCTTTCAGCCTACTCATCACCTCGATGGGCCACATCAAGCTGACCGATTTCGGCCTGTCCAAAGTGGGCCTCATGTCCCTGACGACCAACATGTACGAGAACCACGTCGAGACCACCAAGCAGTTCAAAGACCGTCAGATCCACGGCACTCCAGAGTACATCGCGCCCGAAGTGATACTGCGTCACAGCTACGGCCCGCCCGTGGACTGGTGGTCTGCCGGGATATGCCTGTACGAGTTTGTGGTCGGGTGCGCCCCGTTTTTCGGGGAAACCCCGGACGAGCTGTTCACGCAAGCTATTAACGGTGAGTTTTGGAGGGATTTTGGCAGAGATGAGTGAATTTGATATTTTTAAATCTAAATTCTCAACTTATAAGAGGTGGTCAATGTAGTCAGCTTTGCTTCTCAATTAGAGGTAGTAAATTCCAATTCCACCTCTGCCATTTATATTGCACCGTGCTCACATCCAAGTTCATATCCAGTAATGACTGAAATTGTATTCAAAAGTCTCATGACTATCATAAATCTATTATAAATTGATTTTCCAACATCTAAATTCGTGATCATCGCTGGATTTTGGCTAAACAGAATTGTTCAACCGTATCTTTGAATAGTATATTCATATTGGAATGAACTCTATTATTTCCGACTGACCTCACTTGTCAAGAGTCGTCAACTAGTAGAGAATTGGAAAGAACATTGTATAAATGTATATCAACAATCGTATCGCCAAGTATGACGTCACCGGCATGAGAATTCAATAATCGAGATAATCAAATGGCTTAAGGTCAATGTTCTGAATGTATCTTTCTACTCAGATGACATCGTGTGGCCGGACGGAGACGAGGCGTTGCCAAACGAGGTGGTGGATTTGATCGGGCTTCTCTTGGAACGGGATCCCGAGCGGCGTCTTGGCACGCACGGCGCCGACGAGGTCAAGGGTCATCCTTTCTTTGCGAATCTGGACTGGACCTCGCTGCTGCGGCAGAAGGCGCAGTTTATCCCGGCACTTGAGGATGATGAGGATACGTCGTATTTTGACAGTGAGTACCGCTTTTTAATCTGTGTCAACCCTGTGTTGTGGGTGTAGTTGTTTGAGGACCGCCGATTGGTGAAATCAATTCAAATATACAGATCCTTATGAAACGGTATTCCAGGGATAGGGTGGGCTCTGTATACTAAATATATATAGTGAGTGAGAGAGAGAAATTTAGTTCTCCATCAGCCCTTCGTAAACTAACCCGTTTATTTTGCATTCCAGACCGGCTCGACCGTTACAGTCACGAGGGAGCTTCCGACGACGAGACTGTCGACGAAGAAATGATCGAGTTCTCAAACTTCGACACCAGCACCAAGAGATATTCTCAGACGATTCAGACGCCGAGAAAGCTGAGCTCGGAAGACAGAGTCCGGCCGCAAGCCGCATCCAACGTGTGAGTGTTACGGAACAATGTTTTCAATAAATCGTCTGTCTCGCTGGATGGTATTCCTAACGGTTACCAGTGATCGGTGAGTGATGTGCTTGTCGGCAGCTTATCTCTAACCTTGAAGTAACCCGAACACGTTAATACATGCATACCAGTGTCGAATTCATAAAGTACCGTATATCACAATTCGCGCTGATATTCAGTGAAACATTCATTTTCGAATGTAATGTTCCATATTGCTGCATCACTTGTATTTTTAGTGCTAATTTCACCAAATGTCGAATTCAACATGCCAAATTCACTGGCAACCTTCCTAGCCCTGTTAGTTTGAATATGATTTCTGTTGAACTTCGTGACCCATTTGGGGTCCAGGTTGGAACGCCCACTCCTAAGGATGTGTCCGATCATCCAATCTTGTAACACTCTCGTATGTCGGGCAGGTTTCGAAGGATATCCCAAGAGTCCTCCAACGACAGCGACGCTTCACCCCCACTGACCGCTCGATCGTCGGTCCAAGACTCGAGCTCGCCACCCATGTCCGGGACATCCACCCCCAACTCTCGCATCGGGGAGGTCCCGCGTTTTTTCATTTCCGGCGAGTCTGAAATCGACCGCGACTCGGAAAACGACTCGAAACCGGACAGCGCCAGGTCCGGCACCATTGAGGAGGAAGCGGACTTTGACGAGCATAAGGACGAACTCGAGAACGACGTTATTGTAGACGATAAAAAGCCGGGCAGACGTACTCCGAGTATTTCGAGCACAGGCAGCGAGGCATCGCCCGTCGTTAACATTCTAGCCCACCATCGCCGTTTGAGTTCCGAAAGCTCAATTGGAAGCTCGTGCTCGAGGAAAGACTCAGCAGTACGAGCGTCTGACGGGGAGTCCGCATTGACTGTATCGCACGATGGAAAAGATCCGACCGACCCGAGTCACCGGAGATTAAGTCCGAGTCTGTCCGACATGACTGTTTCCACTTCGCCACACTCTAGCCAGAGCGGGCCTCGTGGACCTAAATCCCCTGAAATGGGGTCACTGAGCAGTATTAAAAAATCAAGAAGTATGTCAGCCGACAGCCCACTTGTCGTGGGGGGTGAATGCACTCCTGGTAAATCTGGAAAGACTCTCACAAAACCAGGGTTGTCTCAAAGCCTGCTTTCTGCCGGGACTAGTCCCAAGCAAGTTTTGTCCAGGTCGGTGTCAAGTTCCATAGACGAGCGTACCTGGCACTCTGCAAACACTCCGTCCCCTCTCGCCTTACCCACGCAATCACCCGGGTCGAGCGGCGGGGCATCGCGTTTTCACCCGTCCGCGCACCATCGCAAACATGTGCCTCGTCAATCTCCGTCGCCAGCGTCCGCCCCCCGGTCCGTACCCCACGGCGTTATGAACGCCCCGTCAGGTGTGGGGGCTAAAATGGTGGCGGAAAGAGGCGTCAGTGACGGGCATAAGATCGGAAGCGTCAGTGACGGGCATAAGATCGGAAGCGTCACTAGTGGTGCGAGTGTGGTTAGCAGCCCCGAAATGGTGTTCAGTCCCAGTCCGAATGCAGCGCAGGGCGAGCTGGTGAGCCGGGCAGTCGCGGTTGCGGGGAAACATCGCCACTTGAGCGGGGAAATGAAAAGGTCAAGTTCTCTAAAGAGGATGATCAAGTCTTCGAGTCATTCATCCTTACAGGTGTGGTATTTGATCTAAGGAGGGTTTAAAGTGTGGGTTCCCACTTCTCTTCTGGTCACGGCCCAGTTTCCTATTTGAAAATGTTCCAAACCCCTAGAGGTACAGAACTTTCATATAAAATAGAATAGTATATTCGTATTGCAATAAACCCAAATGTTTTCATCTAGGTACACGTACCTAGTTTGTGCCAGTAGAAGTTCTTGTATGATCTCAAACTTCTGTTCGCTTCGATTTCAAATTTTTATGCTGGTGACGTCATATCTAGTCATACAGTTGTTTATAAAAAATGTTCTTATTCAATTCAATTCAATTTATTGCTGAAAATTACATAATTTCAATACACCAAAAGACCGCGATACAATGAAAGATTGAAAGGTGTTGAAACGACTTGGAATAGTCTTCGAAATCAGACACCCCTGTCAAGTGTCATCCGAAAATATTTGGGTTTATTTCAATATGGACATATTATTCGATAGATTGATTGAAAACCACTGGTTCAATGTTAAAATCAACATGTAACCGCAATCCCTTTCCGTTACAGCTGATTATACCGGGCCCAGACGAAAACAGCCTACCCCCATCTCCGCTCGCCAGCCCCCGTTCATCGGGACAATCGTTTCGTTATCCGAGGTCTACCCGGGGCCAGTCGGCGTCGAGCTCTCGGGATTCGTCGCCGGGACGGTCGTTCTCACCCGTGCCAGGCTCGCCAAAGGCTCCGGTCGTGATCAGCC
Source organism: Botryllus schlosseri (assembly GCF_051294905.1). Taxonomy (NCBI): domain Eukaryota; kingdom Metazoa; phylum Chordata; class Ascidiacea; order Stolidobranchia; family Styelidae; genus Botryllus; species Botryllus schlosseri. The sequence goes on along the minus strand of NC_137247.1, from coordinate 11,886,178 downwards.
GGACTGCCACGGGTTTCGGGTTTAAGATGCAAGCCATACCGGTGTTTTTCGAGAAAAAAGCCGGCACTTTCACGTTGCATCATATCGTTACGGTGAGTGTTTTTATTTTATTGTAAGATTTGCGCTGGTCTGTGGGTTAAATTTGAGTCCTAAGTTCGTTACTTTGAATTTGTGTTTCTAGTTTTTATATTGAAATATTCTGTTTTAGAATTTAAAGTAGTGTATATTGCAAGTTTTATTGTGACTGCGATCGTGTCGCAGAAGTATACCTTGGGTGTGAAGAATGCGATTATTATTTGATCTGTCAGATATGCGGTTGTCTTTGGATCCTCTAATACCAAAATTGTGTATCTTTCAGTCCGTGGACGAAAAAGGCCCGGCTTACGAAGCTGGGCTTCGCGTGGGCGATCTGATCACACACATCAACAACGAACTCGTGCAAGGATTGGTCCACACCGACGTGCTGGAGCTCATGTACAAGAGCAAGAATAAGGTATGTTACAGTGAATAAAGTCCAAAACAAGGATCAATCTTATAAGTTACGGACACTGTAGTTTATAGGTTATTGTTGCAGTCAACGTTGACTCCAGGGCATCTGTGAACCCCAGTTTCGAATGTGTTCCGATCGCGTTCATGATTTTCAGGTGACCATTCAAGCGATGCCAATCGAAAGCACCAGCATTACGGCTGGGAAGCGGAGTTTTAAAGGGAAGGGGAAATTTATACGCAGGAAGAAAAAGAAGTTCCATCCGCGACTCCCGATGGGCTCGGGGTCTAAAGGCGCGTCGGGCCAGGGGTCTTCTGTTGGGACCGGGCAGGATCAGCATAGCAAAAGACGAAGAAGCTCGATTCTCAGAAAAATGTTGCCACGAGGTATTGTGATTTGATTCGTGCGGTTATTTACAGTAATTGTTTACAAGAGGCTGTCTCGATTTGTGATATTGGTGCTCAGTTCCGAGTCTGAAAGTTGTGTTTGTTTGAGATCGACTTGGATTTTATAGATTTCGGCTTAAAGAGTGCGGTGTAAGATGTTGAATTCCTTTTAATACGGCTATTCACAATTGTTATATGTAGCACGATATCAAACTTTATCGAGTAGTGGTTATCTGGCTCGTCAAAAAGCCCCGATTCCACTTTCAATCCAACCTTTTCGACGCATTCCAGATGTCCGGGGCCACTCGCCGCTTTTATCGTCAAGTCGCAGCGTACACGGAATGTCCAAGTCACACAAATCGGTGTCCTCCGGCGAGAGCGGGCCGACCTCTCCGACGCGTAGCGTCTCTCCCCTCTCGCCCACGAATCGACCGCGAGATAACCCGGGCGAATCCGTGAGTCCTGAGGCGTCTGCAAGTACCATCGCGGTGTCTGCGGTACCGCTGCGCAACAAGAACAGATCAAAAACTACAAAGATGCCTCTATCCGGAAACGGAATGTTAACGCCGACAGGTGGTGCTTCGTCCAGTCGCCCAATGTCATTTCAGGTGATTTTACGTTTCCTAACTCGTCCATAACCATATTGAATGGTGTCTTTCCGATATTCTGTCAAAATTTTTCACTGGTCTATTTTATAATACTGATGAAATTTTGATTTTTCACGTTGTGCCGAACTTAGTTTTGACCAAGTGTACTTTCGGCAGACGCCAAAGTTTCAAAATCAAAAGATTGCCAATCTTAATGATACACAGCAAAGTAAACAAATCGGGGAAAGTCTTGAAAATACTCAGTCCCTGCATAGAAGCAAACGCGGTGATAGTCAGAAGGTTAGTACCGGATTAGACGTAGAAGTATCAGCCATTTCCAGGACATGCCATGCATATGATGAGTAGATTTGGTCAAGGAACGCATAGTAAGGGCAGTATATCGGCAGTGGCTGCTTCCAGATTTGCGAGATGCGTTTTTGCAACTACCACAAAATGACACTATAAAAATATATTCAGTTAATGCGATACTCGGGTTATTTCCCCGTTGTGGGTAAAAGTGGTCTAAAACGAAGCCTTTTAAGTGAATTGTGTGGTTAGGCAAAACCTATTTGAGTACTCTGCGTGTAAGATGCAGCACTTTGAGGGAAGTCGCGGTTTTTATACGTCGGATTCAGCTCTGTGTCCTTCGTAGATTTAAGTCTTTTCCGTTTTTACTCAGGGTATCAGTCACAAGTTACGCAGTATGAGAAGTTCCCGGCGAAAATCTGTCGGCCACATCCCGTTGTCGCCGCTGGCCCGGGCACCTTCTCCCTCGCCTTTGTCCCTCACCGACGTCACTGTGTGCGAAGACGAGCCGCATAAGGCTGATGCGGAGTCGGCTGTTTCAAAAAAAGAACTGGAGAGACATCAGAGTAACCCGGAGACCAAGACGGTGCCGGACAAGGCGGCTTGCGACACGGCCGCCGCGAAACAAAACGCGTCGCCCAAAGTTCCGTTGCTGAGTCGATTTAAAGTGAGTTTTTCGGTCATGATAATCGGAAGTTCGGAGTTGTATGTAGCCAGTTGTGAGATCGAGTCACTGATTTTGAGTCGCAGCATAAAATTATTTAAGAATTTCCCAGTTTGCTACCTTCGAAAAAGTTTTTCAAGTCATTGCAAATCTTGGCTTAAGACGAGTCATTTTGAAATCTTTCCAGTTGCTACCTCAAAGTCATTGCTGATTTTGAGTCCGGTCAAATCATTTTGAGGTATTTCTATTCGCTACCTTGAGTCAATGTAAGTTTATTGACTCGAGTTCAGTCGAGACATTTCGAATTGATTCAAGGACAAAAATACATAACGTCCTTTCCTTACATTCACGTTGCCGACTTTGAGTCATTGTCAATTTTTACTCGAGTCAAGTCGAGTCATTTTGAAGTTTTCAAGTTGCTTCCTTTGGTTCATTGCTAATTTTGACTCAAGTCCCTGCCCCTGATACCCGCGTGAGATCCATCGTAATTTATTGTCGATTCGCCTCGTTTGACTGGTCGTCCGTGAAATGTTTGTCTCAAGGACTGTAATTTTACAGCTTTGTGTTCGTGCTTATCACTATTCAGTAAGGTGCTCTTAGTTAACTGTTATACGCAATTGAAATTCCACATGCATCTCCCTAGATTTTTTATATTAATTTACCAAACCAACGCGTCTTTTCGTACACCCAGGTTTCTTCAAAACAAAAGTCAAAGCCAGAAAAGCGTGCCAAGAGTTCCAAAGCAAACACGACAGAAGAGAATGTTCCGTCAGCCCCCTCCACCCCGAAGGAGGGCGCGAAGGCCGGCGCAGCCGCCAACTCACCGAAAGTGCAATCGAAAAACGAAGCCAACTCGAAACAGGACAAGAAGTCGTGAGCGACGCGTCCTTACGCTCGCGAATACGCGTCGCTACGCCCGCGATGAGAGCTTCGTATGTGATGTCACAGTCGCGAAAACCAATCTCGCGTTCTCTCGGTTTGCCTTACGAGATTCCGCGCTCGTTTCGCTTCTTGTTTTCGGAACGCGCTACTTCCGAATTATGATTACTCATTATGATTACTCGCGTTTATTTCTTGTATCTCGCATTCGTTTATTTGTTTTTCTCGGCACTGTGAATGCTACTCGTAGTACGAGCGCGCCACGCTCACGTAATAGCGGGTTATTGACGGCAGCCAATTAACCGCCAAGACTGATTAAGACTTTACAGTGCACTTCTAGCTATCCGCTAATGTCGACTGTCTACACGCGTAAATTGGTGGTTCGACAGTGGATAAGAAAGTTTCTGCAGATGCCAGTTCTTTATGAGATAGAACATGAAAGACTTCATGTGGGGGGCATCGAAATATGTTAATTTTCGCCACGCAGCGCGTGCGCAGGTGCTGATACATTCGCAACACGAGATAAGAGCGTCTACGCGCGCTTTAAATGTTAAATTTTATTTTCATATCGGTATATTTGTATTATTTTCCTTCCGAGACACCTGACATTTTCTCTCCTTGTTCTGTCTCTCGTTTGTTTTTTCAGCCTTTTCCCTTCTATCGAATCTGTCCTCTCTTTTTGTCGCAGTTTTGAGCGCAGCCTTACTGTCGATACACTTGAAACCCGCGCGCCGGCCGGAAAAGGCTTCGCCTTCGGCTCGTTGTTGACCTGTTCTGTACCACAAGGTGACAAGTGCTACTACTCTCTTCTGGATTATTATTTATGCTCGAAATTCGCGAGCTGAATGGATTATGGAAATAAAATCTTTTTCTTGGAGCCAGGATTTTGTGTTTTTGTCGAGATTGTGTCCGTAGACAGAGCGGCTCGTACGACAACGTCGAATTGACCCGGGTCGAATTATGACGGAGACTACTGGAATTTTTGTCATGTATGCTTGGTGTTGGGTTCGAAATGAGGTGTATGACAAAAAGCACATGGCTGGTTGCTCCGAATCGGCCATAATCGGCGTTGGTACTGAATTAGACGCAGAAAAAACGTTAGTCTCAAAAGGTGGATTCGGTCGAGTCACATGCTGTTACCAGTTAATCGGAGGAGTCGACTTTCGAAATCTCACAGGGTAGGGGAGATGTGGTACCGATGGATCACTGGGACCGAAAATACTTGAAGAATTCTCCATGATAATTCCATGATTACACTCCGTGAATTTGTCTACAATTGCATGCTGGCAGAATCTTTCCTCACATGCAAAAAAATTTGACCTGCGTGAGTTATGGGGTCTGTGACGAATAATTTACGTTTTAGGGGGTGTAAAGTAAATTTGGATCGACATTTGCATTTTTCTATATCACCTTTCAGACTAACAAACCCGCCATAATTTTTGATGTGAAGTATAGGGCTTGTATCAGGCTATATAATGGCACATATTTTTTTAATCAATACCATCCTCGAGTGGACTATATTTAAGTCGATTACAATATTTATGGGGTGGGGGACCTATGGTACCATGGCCAAATCAAGCAAAATAGATGTAACAACTAATCACTTAACAACAGAAACTCGCCTACATATATATAGGCTGTAAATCATAGTTACCTGAGGTGTTTTATCGCTATTACGAGGTATTTGAAAGTCAAAATCTCGATTTGCGGGTAATATGTATGTGGCATTAATTTTGTAAATTTTAGCGTAAATCAAAACAAGATTTTATGCCAACATTTGAGTTGATATAATCTAATTTATTTTTGAAGGGCGCGACGAAACATTCTTCATTGACTTGCTGTAGCTTAGCTTATAGACTTATAGTACGCAACAAAACAAGTGAACAAATTTGAGTTTTTGAGCGTATGTCTCATAGGTCCCATGGTCGTGTGCCTTTGGACCCACCGGGTGGGTACCGATGACACGTTCGAGCAACAAATTTTAAACGTTTATAAATATTTTTTGAAAAGGCGGATATTCATGTAAATGTCTGCGATAGGTAGAGCTTGTATCGAACTGTTGAGACAGCAAAAGATCTGCTATTCTCGGCTGAAGATTTGAGGGCCAGGGATCATTTTGCAATTTTTGATCCATCGGTACCACATCTCCCCTACATCTTCTCGACTCAACGTAATAAAACTAGCGATACCGCAGAAATAGGTGCAATTTTAGAAATATATATCTAGCTACCCTGGTGTTCCATGATGTCAAGAAATGTGTAGGACAGCATCCGTGTTTCTCAACGGGCACTCACCGCTCGTGGTAACTCGCATTACCACTATATCAACATCCTTTCTGTTCAATACATGCTACATCGCATTGTACATTGTGTGTTTGGATCGGATGAAATCATAGAACCGACTATAATGAAGACGAAATAATGATATCAGTGTAAGATTTCTGCATGAACTTGCCTTTCGATCCATATATTTCAATAACAAATACGGCTGGATATAAAGTCTACGTCGGATAATATATCGTGGGCCTGTATTTACACTAGTGGATATATCGGAACCTAGTTTAAGCGCTTTCAGTGCAGGTAAAATGTGATTAACTGATTATAATCGTCGGCGAAAACAATACGTCGCCTATTTTTACTGAGATGATTGTGTCGTTTGCTGAAATGGCCCGTCCAATGTTGTCCAACTTGCCATTCCGAACCCCTGTCTCGTCGACACGATCTAATAAGGGTCGGACTGTTTTGAGATAGCTAGTGATGTTTTGATAGTTGGATAAGCACAACGTCCTCGCAGCAGTAGATTCACATCCGCCATCATTCTTTTCAAGGACTCCATGCATTCCGTTGAACTCCAATTTTTCTCGTGTCAAATTTCGGCTTCGGCACCTGGAATCCATTAGTGACTTGCGTATTGCTATCATTTCCTTGGCAATAACTGCGTTGCCTGGTATGGTCCAGAGGCTGTGACTTTTCTAAGTTTTCGCTTTGTTGATCTAGCGATCGTGAGATTTCGCCAGATGCCGTTGCACCAGGACTACCCTCCTGCATGTGGCCTGGAAGCAGAATGAGTTCATCAACACAATTCTGATACAAAATGCTATTCCAGAGGGGCTCGGGAGATTCCCGTTCTAGAACACTATTGGCAGATCATATCGATGTCAACATTCGTATGTCTTCTAATTTTAGAAAATTGGTAACCGCGTGGATATTCGCTGACAGCCTGGAGTTCGATTACGAGGCAGATAGGCAATTAGCCATGGAGGGTGGATTGGAAGACGGTTTGCCTTCTCAGACGAGCGCAACCGTGTTGACCAAATGCATCGCTGCGAGTCAATACACTGACAATATCGTCCCGAGACGAAGCATTTGGATGTTGCGTGACACTTACAGACTTACTGCACCATTACCAAATCATTGCTCAATTTAATAAGGCACGCACAACATTCGGTCCATACCGTCATTTATATCTGACCTGGCAGCAATGTTGCACACCGCTGAATTTAGCCTACTCCTGGTGTGCTGCCGGTGGCGTTTCAACCATAGGTGGTTACTGGTCAGTAACTGAGTACCTCTACATTTACGCTGTGCTAAAGTAGGTTTAGCCAGGTGGTTATATGATTTTAGACTACTTCCTCTTCTACTTTATAGATATTTAGGCAAAACTATGGGCCTTGAATACTTACCTTTTTGCTAACCTGGAAATGGACGTCAGGGGTGGTCAACCTTCTTGCTATTCACGGCCGCATTTCGATTACTTATATATCCTACGGCCGCATTCAATGGCATATCCGTAATGAACTAATAAGACGCAAAATACCTATTTTAAACTGTCCACTGTCCAGTGTCTATTTCCGTTAAAAGACCGTACTAATCTACTTTTACATATCGGCTTACTATACGAACTGAAATCGCGAGTGCTCAACTGCTCTAGTGCTCATGTTATAAATAGCTACCGGGATCCGTTATGGTCGCTCACGGCCCAACAATTATTCAGATTCATCGGTGGAGATGATGGAGTGAGTGTTTTCGAAAATTTATGTCACGTTATGAATGATGATGCGTGTTCGGTTGTGCCAATTGTTATTAGTCAGCTGTACGCTGTTATATTTCTTGACCTCCATTCAGGATTCGCGATATAGCGGAAAGATATTGTAATCGCCCGTACCAGATACATACTCTTCTGTTCACATCTGTACTGTGGGGATCAGATTGCGAAGGGCTCTACTATATTAGGATCGAAAAATGATGTCGCATTGAATCGCGCCAGGCGCGAAGAAAATTTCAAGATTAATCAAAATTTCGCAAAAATTCGGGAGGCAATTCGTAAATTATATTTGCACAATGCGCATTGCACATCGACTGCCGCCAGCACATAGTAATTGAATTACGTGTCGACGGCCGCACCATTTTCCTTTTGCGGCCACAGGTTTGCCACCCCTGGACTAGGTAGACCGTACGACCGAAAATAAAGAGACACGAACTGGATTGCTTACGTTTGCATTGTCCTTACCTTCCACATTGGCAAACACGTTATCCTCTAAACTTTCCGAAATTAGATTTCGGGAAGAGCAATCATTACTGATCAGTGTCTCGTTTTCGCCCTCCGTCGGATTCTGCGCTGAACCATCTTCCGTCGTCGCCGCAGATTGAGTCAGGGATTCCCGCGACAGTTGCTTGTAGATAATCGCTTTCGACGGCTTAGGAGCTGTTTTGGGTCCGAACGATCTTTGCGTCGATATCGAGGACGTGGATTTAATTGAATGGACATCATCGCCGAAAGTCCACCTCGGGTCGCTGGGAGACGGGATCGAAGGGGGTGTCGCGACAAAGTCGTTTGCCGACGGATATTCTTGAAAGTGATCGGGCAAGTACTCTGTGTCACTTTGGTAGTGATCGTAGCCTTGATGGGACGACGTGAAATCGTCCGTAGACGGCGTTGGATACGTTAGGTGCTGCTGGTAATGCAACGGATCTCTTGTTCGCCGCCTTGTTTCGCTCGGAAGTTTCTGTAAACGGATGAATCGCACAATTGGCAATTGCGTAGTAGGCTTTTTTTCACATTTTCCCGCTATTTGTGTGGTTGGTTAAAAAACGTTTCAAAATTTTCAAACTCCTATAGCATTCACATATAGTAGTTGGAATTGAGCCGAATTTGGCGTGCCTAGCCAACCTAACATATTTATCAAATGATAGCAATAATTAGAAAAAAAACCGTAATGCGTAGCCCTAGCAGAGGTGGTCAAAGTAGTCAATAATGCTACTCAAGTAGAAATAAAGCTATGGCGACGCAGAATTCTACTGAAGTACTGTAGAAATAGAATTTGGCAATGGCAATAGGAATTAGCAATTGGCATAGACCTGCCGCACTGCACCAGAACAGTACGAACACTAACATCAGAGTTGGTCAGAGTACTTATCGCTGGTATTCAGGTTGAAGTAACGTTGTAAATTCTTACCAGAGTAGAAATAAGTATAGCTATCTCCAGGTAAATAAAGAAATTAGAATTCTAGGCCTACCCGTTTCTAAAAAAAACTGAGTAAAAGTAGAAGCGGAACTATTCTAAAATGATAACCGCTGGAGTACTCCGAGGTAGACGTGCTTCGTTACTGACCACCTTTGTGTGCTTATATTGCGTATATTTTGTAGTGGCTGATAATATAGGGATACCATATGTTCTCTTCTAAGGTGATTTGCCCTCCTTATCTTCAATAAAACTAAAATATCCCCAGAGGATGCCCAAATGTCATATTTTTTCGACGTCCGTTTCTTCTTTTGTTTTGAGTCTTAGTTTACTGTACTGAGACCACAAAAAAGGTCAATTCGCCACAAAGTACCCGCGAAAATCAGTATTTTTATGAACTGTCGGTTGATTAAATACAAAAAGGTCAACCGAACGGAAACTGTCCATGTAAACCAGGAGTTAAAGTACGGACGCGGGAACTTAACATATTTTTAGTCGACCTACAGGGCGATTCATATTGTAACTTGAAAAAAGTGTCCTCTTTCTCGGGTCCTAAAATATGGTAACTCTATGATAATACAACCTGAACTTCTGCTCGTGTCTCCAATTTGCTGGTTCCCAAGTGTATGGATAAGTTTAAGGCCGTCTTTCACCATCAACTACTACTCGCTACTACGACATTCGCGCGTTTGTTATTCGCTTCCAGATTTGAAAGCGTTCAAAACTCAAAGGCAGAACATGCCACATTCCTTACCGCTTTTCCTGGTCGAGAATTCTTTTGAAACTCTCCGACTACGTCACGCATTCCGCCTTTAGACTGATCTGGCTGCGTTTTCGATACTGGAGAAAATTGGAATTGGCTCGATTCGCTGAGAATTGCCGGAGATCCCATTTCGCTGCCACCGGACAACTCCGGGTAACTGTCCTTGCTCGTTTCTCTGGTGTAGTTGTGCATTCTTTTCTGTTGCTTTTCGAACATTCTTGCTCCCTTTCCTCGCATTCCTGCACGGAAAATAGATTGATGAGTAAGTTATATGTATTGCGAGAAGTCAAAAACCGTATATACCAATCGGCTACCTGAGGTGAATTTGTTTTGAATTCATGGTAACCTCGACAGTGATTAAAATATCCCCCACCGTGGCGCTAGGGATCGATTAGGCGAAAAATTCGGCTGATTGAAATACCGCTACATATTGTGTGAAAAATCAGAAAATGTAGGCATTTTCGAAATTTCCTTTTGATTATTTTCAGATTACGGTGACATGTATGACCCATTTAATACAAAAAGATTCGCCTAGTTTAGTATATTGTGGTCAGTTGATCATTCGCAAATAAGTCTGCATTGTCTTTGAGAAAGAAAGTAGGCCTACCTACCATTTGCATTATTTTAGAAAATAAGGTACCGACCTTCTGCTATGATTCCCAGGGGCTGCGGTGCTGTTGGTGGTTGTTTGGCTGATCTTGACCGTGGCCTGGATATTGGCATGGGTCGCTGTTGTTGGGGATATGCAGGAGCTGTCCAGTTTCTAGCACAGTTCACAAATATCATAGTTACATAATTGCAATAAACGTATTATATTGAGAATGAGATTAGATGATATATATACATATGATAGGTCGCTGTTGTTGTTTATTCAACAAAAATTTGGCGCTTATCGCCTGGCGGCCTTTTGCACCACGGTCATTGAACATAGTACACATATGATAGGTGAAATCATTCGTTTATTCATCTCTTAGGGGAGATCGGGGACAATTGTAACACTTTTTGTATTTTTTAACATTACGAGTGTTTATCGTGGATATTTCATTTCCAAATTTTTATATAAAGAAGTCAACAACTCGATAGTTGATATAAAGTGTACAAGAAACACATTCATTCCATCATCTCCCAACACATATTCGGCCTCTTCTACCAAGGTGCTGTAGTTCAGCGTGCATAATGGATTAGGCATTCGGTCACCTCTGAAGGCGCGAAACCGACCTGGCTGAAATATCTTGGTTGAATGGGCCGATGATATAGTGTAGCAAAACGAGGACGCAACATTGTCATGGGCAGGTTCTTACGTGACCATTGAAAGTCGATACACAAAAAGTCGATCAACATGAGAAAGGGTGGTAGAATCACGGAAATAACCGAGCCCTATGATTCACATCACCACTTCTGAATGGCCGTTCCGACAGCTGAGGATCATGTTAGAATTGGTATGGTAAGGTAGTGTCTATTCTGGTATTGAACTTCTGGCTGTTGCAAGATTCATCTGTAGTAGATAAATGGTTTTACCAACACACGAACACAGATATTCAGCATTGAAAAGATATTGTAACGGGGAAAAAGTAACAGAGTGTTACAATTGGCCCTGACACGCTCGACCATGATAAATGTCTCAGTATGGTACCTTCCCGGAGATGCAAGTCCTAGTTTTCCTATCATCACGGCAGACTATGGTAACATTGTTCCAGCTACATATATTACGTTGTAACCACTTGAGGTATTATTCTTCTGAACAAATTATTCCAGTCCAGAAAATATTTACTCAAGTGTCAAAAAGTTAGTTTTTTTTTCAAATTATTCCGGGGTTACGCGTCGTAGCTCAACGTAACTTCAGGTATGATATAGGAGCAGCACCGTAACTGCCGCACCCCAAACCCCCCAATTGGGGGGGGGCGAGCTCGAAGGGGGCCCAAAATTATTTCGTGAATTAGCATAAATCGTAGAGTATTTTTTGAAAATTTATGCAATTTTTTCAAAAATTTTTCGCGCTGTGCGCGAATTCAAGTACCCGTTGATCTATATTATTGGGTATTGGGCCATTACCGCGCCACGACCCGCCAAGACATACAATCAAGTTTTAGGACATATAACATGCGACTCCAAGAAGTGTGCCAGAACGATCGGCAGCGAGAAAAGCTTGGCCGAAAAGGTCTATGCCCTTATGCAGACCGGAGACTTCGTTAGGCTATACAAAATACATATAGGTTTAATTGTCCATAGGCGCCTAAATGACTGGCGCCGAATGTTCCTGTCTTTGCAATCTGAACCTCACAAGACAAATACCATCCCGCTGGGAAAAATTTTATGCCAGTGAAGAAATACCAATTTGAAATCGTGTGCGTCTCTTAGTTTAGAAGCCTACGTTTGGGCGATTCTATATTTTTTGATATAGCAGACTGGAAGTCACGAAATAACATCATGTAACGAAGTCATATCAACGGGTCCGCCCGTCCGAAGATGTTTAATCATTATTTACGGGCCCTCCCGTTTTCAAGACACTTCATTCAGCTCTACCGGTAAATCTAATTACGCGAGTAGAGAGGACAATAAATTGATAGCATAATATATATGCAATCGCCGATCTGATTGACCGATTTTATCATAAATTATCGAAAATTTTCGCGCCTCGCGCTGACTCACAATACAGTACAGATAATTTCGTGACAAACGCGAACAACGTGATGGGGGGTCGTTTTATCACCCTATGGGAGCCCAAGACCCAGGTTTTTGGGGGCCTGACCAGGTGCTGTTTCGTTCCTGCCAACGGGTATACGCCCGAAGATGTTTAATTATTATTGAGTGGTCCCACCTTTTCAAACACACCGCACTCAGCTCTGCCGGCAAATCTGATTACGTGAGCAGAGAGAAGAGAAAAATTGATAACAATATATGCAATTCCCGATCATACTGACCGATGAAATCATGAATTCTAGAAATATTTTGCGCTTCGCGCGCTTAGGCAACAAAAGCTGATTCGCTAAACAAACTCCCAATGAAAATGATGAATAGCGCTGAACAGTGTATCGCGGGAGTTCGGTCTATAACCCTATGGGGAGCCCACGACCAAAGTTTTTTTTGGGGGGGGCTGACGAAGTGCTGTTACGGCCCTGTATAGGAGACATAACTACCGCATGTGCACTCAAAATATGAAGATTTCTCCATCCTACTACCAGTGAGGTCGATTGTTACATTTGCCCCGTGTTACATTTGTCCCCGGTTCTTGTGTATCTATTCGCCTTCAGCAGTATAATGCAAAATTCAGGAATCCTGGCGTCAAAATCTGTGCAATATATTCGAGATGAAACGCAAGTCAGTGTTGCTGAGTATTGAGGAAACACGCGCATTCGAAATTTCCTGAGAGAGAGGCCACGCTTCGGTATCCTTTTGTTCGTATATAGGAGCTATACGTACCGTGCTAGACACGCTGAGTATAATGCTGAGCTGAGATTCAGTAACGACACTAACGCGAAATGCAAGTCAGTAAGTTATTCATTTGAAGCTGTTCTCCCTTCGTTTTAAATTGGGACCGTCATTCCAACTCACCCTGAAAACTTGTCACACGAACTTGGCGTTATATGACTGATGACGAAAGATAATATTTTTATGGTGCCCTTTAGCATTCAGTTGCCTGGATGACTTGTCGGACGACTGTTTATCGAGGAGTTCATTGAAATTTCTGTCTACAGTATATTATTTCTTCATTTTAGCAAAGATCAACGTGCTCCTAACCAAGATTTCAAGAATTCCACGATGCCAGCTACGCAGCACTGGGACGCAGCTTTAGAATAATCACCAAAGTGAATGGGATGTATGTTTTCAGATTCCTGTAAAGTTCTAGTTATTACATTATACCGTTTGCGTTGTAAATTTGGCAAACGAGGTTCCTATTAGGCGTAGAAGCTTAAGAGCTATTTTTAGCAAATTTATCATTATGACGTCATAAACTTTTTGATATCACCACTTGGCCTACCTTTCCGGTTGAGTTCTGGTATCTCTTCGAGGTAACGCCATTACGTTGTCGCCAAATCCCGTTTCTTGCTTCAGAACCGCATTCAGTGTCGGCGATGGCGAAGGATGATACGCAGGCTTTGGCAATGACAAAGACCTAGAAGGATCCAGAACGTTCAAGCAAGCAGATATCTTCTTATCGGCTGGCGATTTCTCGCTCGTTGGTGATGTAACTGGTGTACTGTTCGACCTCCCTCGACTTAGTTCTAACGGAGTTGGAGTATTGTACGGCGTTGGAGATGATTCGGTTGGATGCGGTGATGGTGCTGTGTTTCCTGCTATTTTAATGACTTTCGGAACGCCCATAGACGTCTTAGGCCTTCTACCAGTCGGAGTCAGACATCTTGACGGCACCGTTGACGTGAATACGGATTCATCTGATCTTGGTGGGTGCCCGGCCCTGTTTTCAACATTGCTGTTGGGTGATTCTTCATGCTTCTTCTCCTTAGATAAATGCGATAAAATATCCGGTGAATGTGTGCTACAATTTTGTGCTTGTGATTTGCTGTGCCTTCCACGTGATTGACTGCTGTTAGTGAGCATTGTGACTGTTGCTGATGACTTGTGGGTATGGCTCACCGCCGCATGGCTTGTTTGTTGTGCTTCTGTTGATGTTTTCTCCTGTGATTCGTCCTTGGGTCCTGTTTTAGAGCTATATTCATCGGCAATGCTTCGCTTAGACGGCTTCTCGTTGATCTTTGGCATTATTCTGCTGAATTTTAGAGTTTTTGGTCTGTCTATACCGCTCGTGTTCCCCGGGCGTCCGGGGAATATGGGCTTGAATGTTAACGTTTCTTTTGAATGGGATGCGTCTCCAGACTGCGACTGTTCGCTTCTTGCCTGCTGAACGACCTTTTTAGCACAAGGATACGCCACCACTGAAATTATATATGTAATAACTAGGGTGATTTTTTTGACATGTCAAAATTTTGTCCAAATTGTAGCGTTAGGTCAAAATTTGTCAAAATTCTTTACAAAGTCAAAAATTTTCTGACCTCCGCATTTCGTTTGTATCGTAGATTTTGCACTGTCGGTGAACTTATTTGATATTTTACAGCTTGTAGCCTACTCTATAGGCCTACCGTTGAAAACATGCCATCGTCTGCTCATTGTGAATCATAAACGGTCAAATGAAACAAATAGGTTGACATGGTTTTATGGTCAACGTACCGCAATATTCTAACTGAAGCAAGACTGCTTAGGCATTGCATGGTTCTTATATCAAGAAGCGCAAGCTGAATAATTGCGATGTAGACAACATTGTCAGAATGAAGCAACACGGTGTGTCACCACTCACCAGCAGTGTACGCACAACTTCAGTGTTGTCAGTCAACAACTGCTGCTGTTGAACGTTCTTTCTCCATTCTTGGCAAGCTACTTAGTAAGGACTGACACTTTCTACCCGAGAATGTAGGAAAGTAGCTTTCGTTGTACTACAACAAATTTTAATTATTTCTACCATAATACGTGATGGAACTACTGGAATTCTTCATGGGGCCATATTTCGTTAAAATACTAGTTTTTTCATGTAAATTTGGCAGTCTTTGAGCCAAAAACGTTTTTTCACGCCAAACTACTTCGTAAGGACAGTCCCAACCAGAAAAGAAGATAAGTAGTATAATTTTAATAATATGTGCGAAAACACCTAATTTGCATACGTGAGGTCAAAATTTGGTAAAAATTCAGTTTTCTTGGGTCAAGCAAAGTCAAAATTTTGAATTTTATAGGTCAAAGTCTTCCGTTTTTAGGTAAAAAAAAATCGCCCCAGTAATAACTAAATCAATGCTACACAGTATATGTGTATGTATATACAGTTCCAGCAGTCACAGAAATAAGTCACCAACACTCGCATGAGCATTTATCAAAATTGATCCAATTGCTCTAGTCCAGGGCTATACAGAAAGGCACTCGGCTTTCCGTTGAGGATATAGAATTGATTCAGAACGGTGGAATTGCAGGTGGTTTCACAGGGATATATGCCATCATGGTCGCTGATTCAAATTGTTTGTCAGTCGTTTCTATCACAACAAATGTCATATTTTCGCCTGTTTAGTTACGAAAAGTCATTGACAGTAGCCAGTAATGCTAACCGGTTAGCTATTCTCACAAAGTTTCGCGAGACGGTTCTATAGAGCCGGTGCGAACATGCTGGATAGATTGCAATTCATACTCCTCCTCGTGTGGTGAGATAGGGTATGAAAAAGGAATATGTCCCATTCTTTCCCATTCCAGAGAACAAAATTTCCTTACATAAATAAACTGGAAAAATACAATTTTTAATTGACACCAGGTTTTCATGGATGAAATTCTGGTTAGTATGGGTATAATATTGTGCTGTCGGGATATAAAATTCAAACTTCGTAGCAATCCAAACCGCTTGTGGTGTTTGACTCTCGCATGATCAGCTGTGCGAAATAGAATAACGTCTATATCAGTACAATAGCAATGAAAACCTCATTAAGTCTCGTGTAGTAGCAAATACGCATATACGTACCAACAGCAGGCTTTCGTCTTGCAGCACTTGGCTTTTTCGGGCAAAACGTCACGCGAGACCACGTTCGCTTGGGTACAGCCGTTTCGTTGAATGAAGTCATCTGTCCTGCGGGGAGTACAGTACAGAGCGGTTGTGGCTTGTTTTGGAACCCAGGAAACGATTTTGTTGGTGGGGGCACTCTTCGTATAACTGGTGATGTGGGGGTTCTGGATGGACGGACAGCTTGCGTTCTGAAGCTTGGTTCTGCTTCTGAGAAGTATGGCTCTTCCACATCTGTCTCCCAAGCGCGACGACCCTCTGGGCGGCTTTTTCGATGATTCATTCCGTAACTACATTCAACATCGTCTTCGTAATCACTGAAATAATTCAACCTCATGTTTCTCTGATGGTAGCTTGGTCTTTGGTCGTCTACGTCCGTAAAATATCCCGAAAGGGTGTTGTTAGGTGGAAAATACGACTGCTTAGGTGGTAAATTAGGTGTGGTAGGAGTGGATGGGATGAAACCCTCATTATTCGGTGAATTTGACGTTACACCGTTTACAGCGGTATATCCACTTGTCGCTTCGATGCGATCGAGGTGTTGGTTCCTGTTTTCGTCCGTTATCACAAATCTCTCCATTCTTTGTCGTCTCCTTGCAAACAGATCCGCTCCCCTGCCTTTCATATTTGGAGTTTCCATTTCAGGCGTGATTGCTTCTTTGAATTTTTTGAGGACCTCTGTTACGTCGCTTGTTGTCATAGCTCACAACTATCGGTCTTACTGAAGCTCCTGCAAGTATAAAAAGCAGTTATGTTACTGTTGGTACCTTGCTGCGTTATGTGTAGGCCTACATATGTTTCACTGGTAAAGCCTTGAGTCTTGCAATGTACTACATATGCATGTAGTTGTTCAGTTTATGGACATTGCACAATCGCTCCGCGCTGCAGTGCATTAAAGAAAATAATATGTGATACAGAGTTGGATCAATTGTAATATGTAATTGAGCTGAATGTAATTAATTACATTTTTTCATGTAATTGTAATTGTAATTGTAATTGAAGCATTTCTATTTTGTGTAATTGTAATTGTCATTGTAATTGAAGCATTTCTATTTTGTGTAATTGTAATTTGATCAAAATTTTTCTCAATTACAATCTCAATTACATTTTCACGGAAACCTGACAATCACAACATAAAATAATCATTTATTCAATCATTTATTCGTCGCACCAGTGAAAATCCGGTACGAACCAGGATGACGACGAGGGGCCGTAAGGCCTTAGTAAACAGTCACCACATGTAATAATTAGCCTATTTACATCGGTGTTCTATGCGTGCTGCGTTATAACTAGATAATTCAGCCACGCTAAACTGTTTCCCGTACTTCAGTAGCAACAGAAAACTTTGTGAATTACAATATAGGCTAACCCAGTGGTTCTCGAACTGGGGGCGTGCCCCCCTTAAGCGGCGTTAAAGCATCTGAACGGGGCGCGACGCTCCAGTGAACTGAAATCTTTTCCGCGCCGGGCTCGATTCACCTCCGGTTTATGGTTATTGCTCGGTGTATAGTCTGAATTTCGTATTGGAGAATTCTCTCATCAACAGTCATAACCTTCCATACCATCAAACTATATGTAAGGATTGCTAACTTTCTGGTTTCATTGTGTGCTATGACGATAAGGGGGGCCCGAAATATTCACTGTCATAAAGGGGGGCGTGTCTAAAAAAGTTAGAGAACCAGTGGGCTAAACTAAATCTTAATATTTCAAAAATGGATGAACAGCAAGTAAACTCTTCTGAAACCTGTGCTGAACAATTTCCTACACCACGGTCAAAGTTTTTTTGTTTTATATCTGACCAGTACCGAGGCTTGTTGCAACAATAGCAAAAAAAATTCAAGTTTCCAACCAAGGCTTCATCAAACTTGATCACGCATTTGTAGAGATGTTATCCCAATCTTACCTCCAATCTTGGCCAAATTTACTGGGGCCAGAAACTTTTCACACCCTAATGTTCATCAAATGCAATCTAACAGTTTCCGAGCAAGTGAAAATGTAAATGCGAACCAAAATATTGTAATTCTTAGTTATCAGGAGGTTCTTTCCTTTTGCATTTATTTTAATTTTACGCACCTTATCGGTATCATCCTTATCGCTGACACCTTAACAATTACACTTCATTATCCTGACTCAGCTCTGAGTAGCCGAATCGTTTGATTGCATTTCATTGACTGTCCTGTAGCCTATTCGCTGTTAGTCGCTCAAACCTTTGGTTCTTAACAGTCGCTTGAAACATTTTTCTGTGCTTGTAGTTTTCAGTACTCATGATTAGGAATAGTTCAAATACGTTCGAGTATTTTTTCAATTAAAGGGTATTCTACATATCAGGAATGAAACATGAATAGCTTGAGATTGTTGCTAATTACGTCGCTACGGTTGTCAAAGAACACCTCTTTACTGAATCAATTACCTGTTTAAAAGTAATTGTAATTATAATTGTAATTTAATTACATGTTCAACAGTAATTGTAATTGTAATTTGATATTTATAGCATTGAGTAATTGTAATGTAATTGAAACACGCAAGGAAGTAATTGTAATTGTAATTGAATTAAGATATTGTAATTGATCCAACTCTGATGTGATGTATATTATAGGGTTACCATATTTTGGAAATCTAAAAAGAGGACACTTTTTCAGAATTTTCAGACTTGCAAAAATGGACGTATGCTAACCCTAGTATATTACCCATAGGGACGGCAGTTTTGAACTTTTTGGCATATTTGCTGGCCTGACTACTAATCTGTAGTAATTAGTGTAATAATATTTGGTGGTGTTATAATGTTTTGGTAGTGTAGTAATGTTTAAGGTAACGACCATGTTGCTATTCCAGACTATTCTTCCACTTTCTACAGGCCAAACTATCTTGTATCCGCTTTCAATTTAAGTTCCTGAAAATCATTAAGAAACGGCCGGGTGTTGTTTCTATTTTGATGGCGATAACGCGGGACTTATTTATGGCTCATAGCATGTTAACTGGACCTGCGGGTGAATAATGGACTAATAGCCTACCTACTCCATAAACGACTATTTAAACGTATAATGAAATATACTAACATTCCACATGCATCTAGCATGATCTCGTTAATTACATATCACATTTGAATTTTACGCGCCAAGGCTGATTGCATTAAATACACAAAGACCGCATACAGAATCTGTCGCTTTTCCAATCCATCTTCCTTCGGACAATTCTGAACTGAATGACACCTGAACCATCATTCGGGTTTGGTATTGAAGAAAGACTTTTGGTTACAACGATTTTTCACCCCATCCTCGCAAAATGTCGCTCTTACTGCACCTACTTTAAAGTGCCCCGGTTTTTCATAGCCTGTCACAAGCCTCTGTCGTGTAATACCTGACGGAAAATAGCAATCCGACGATACCGGTTTTCATGTTTGACATCTTGTTATTGTCACAAATTATCTGCGACAGCAGCTTCTTGACTGCGTCGCCAAAAGGAATGAAAGAACGGTGAATCTGATGTCCCGAGAGAACGACTACATGATATTACGCAGCTGCCTATTTCAAGTGTTCGGTGATGGAAGCGCTGAGCAAATGAACACAGTAATGCTCATCGTTGATCATGACTAACTGCGACGTAAGACTTACTATGGCTAGGTATAGCTTTGACGTTCCTGCTCGCTCATGCGTACATGGATACAGTTGTTCCAAATTATAAACGATAGGCAAATATCCTTTCTATCCATGTCCCCTACATCAAAATTACGCGCGGTAAACTTTTTGCAAGATGCTCTCGCTGTCTAGCAACGTTTTAGAAACCGCGCACTCTCGTGATCATTTCAATGTCAGACATAAGTAGCGGATCGGTCGCAGTATCTGGGAATGTCGTTATCAAGCCAGTACATTATCAACTTTGATTGATTTTGTCACCTAATGTAATGCGTGGTAAATTCAGGTGTGTCATGCAAATGTTGCAACGCCTTCGCGATAACAGGCCACACTCTCAAAGACAACGACGGTGTTATCGTTTAGGATACGAACAACGTGAATTATATTACATCCAAGGTATTTGATGATGTGCTCGATTGCCTGGCGGAAATGGTACGCTGTTGCCAAACAAATTAGGTTAGGAATTCGACGTGTTAGTATATCAAACGTATGTGGTGGTTCAACCAAGTCCTTGTCATGAACTATCAAGTAATTTTGCAAGTTTTGGAAAGTAGGATTTCTCACGGGAATGTGCGATGATGTCAGCTGTGTAGTCGTAGCGTCAGTTGTTTTCGTTTAGCGGATTCGTACTACAGGTAAAGAAATCTTAACCGACCCTCTCTGACTCACGAATCACTTGGAAATCCGACAGTAGAGCTGTACAGAACATGGTTCCGACCCAGTTCGATAAAATGGAATCCTGATCCAATCCGAGTCCTGTTTTCGTCTTTATTGTCACAATCCGGATCCAAAAATACAATCATCTAATATTCCTATCACGATAGAAGATGGTCAGTAACGAAGCACTAGTTTTTCATGGAGGTGGGCAAACTATAGTCAAGAAAGCTACTCAAACAGAAGTATCGACGCAAAAATCTACTCAAGTATCTACTCAAGTATCGCATTTGAAAACAACCTTAAACTGCTTCAAGTAGACGGAAACGTTTCAAATCTACTCAAGCAAGTAAGTAGCCTATTGTAGTAGTAAGTAGTAGTTGTGTAAAGCAGTCATACATAAGCTTTTATAGACTGTCAAAAGCTGGAAATGAGCTGGGAGGACAAAGGCAGGGAGCTTGGTTCGTGCTGCTCCCTCTACAGCAGGGGTGGGTAACTTTTGAGCTCGTGGGCCGCATTCAACATCTGAATCCATTCGCGGGTCGCACTATATAAAATTGGGATTATAAACCAAAACGTAATAGTGATATTTGATTATACAGTGAGGACATGGAGATAATATACGTGCTTATTTAAAACAAGCCAAACAGTGCTTTGATGATATCGTACACGTGTCAGAACAGAAACATATAGTGGCGAGATTTCATAGGCTGGCGGACTTCAATAACCAATTTGTCAAAAATATAGAGATGAAAGTCGGTTGACCCGATTCTTAGAACAGGATTGAAATTTAAATCTGGGAGCAGCGATCTGTTCATAGATTTACTTATTCCACTTTTGGTTCATTTCCAGGACACACGATGCTGACAGCATCATAACCATGTTAGCTTTTAACACGCTTCTACTATGTGTAGATAAAATATAAATACCCTAATTCTACGCATACATACAACGAATCTATCTAAGGCACGCCCGAATCGTTTTCCAAGCACGTCACTGAAATAATTAAAAATGGAGTGGCCAATCTGAAATCCCACTCGTGATCCAAATTATGTCAATCTCGTTGCAGCTATCCCGCCGCTGCGATATTATGTTGGCCTATTTACCTTAGATCAGTGGTTCTCAAACTTTTCAAGACAAGCCCCCCCCCCCCTTATGATGGTGAAAGATTTCGCGCCCCCTTATCGTTATAACAAAACGCAACCAGGATGCTAGCAAACTCAACGGGTAGTTTGATGGCATGGAAGGTTACGACTGTGGATGAGAGATTTTAAATATATAATTCATACTCAATACAGAGCAAAAAGTATGAATGGGATGTATATCGCGCGAAACGCGAATTTTTGTTCAGTCGAGCTCAGCTTCGCGCCCACCTTCAGGTGCTTACACGCCCCCAAGGGCGGGGGGCGCCCACCAGTTTGAGAACCACTGTCTTAGACTTATCACTGTGAAATATATTGAGAAAAAGTTAATCAAGTCCCTGCATTAATTCGATTTTTAGTACGCATTTTATCAATATTTAAAAAAAGTTTCTTTAGACTCTTGCGGGCCGTAGTTTGCCCACCCCTGCTCTACAGCATCATGGGATGCAAATGAAAAGTTTGCTATGAAACAGCGGCTCTTCACTCCAACGCCCCGTTTCAGCAAATGGCTCACCCCCTTCCCCGTAGATAAGGCTAATAGAGGGTGCCCATATATGTCAACGATTTATCGAGGCATAATTGCACTTAGTTTTAAAAGTTAACAAAGGTTAATTTGAATTCAAATTAACGATACAAATACTGTACAATTTTCAAAAAGAAAAAGGTATATTTCATGTCTTTTGTCCAGAAAGCTTCAACGGGGATATCGGGCTGAGGCCCCGGGGGATATGCTAAATAGCTAAAACAGGATCTGATGCTGCTCAAATTCGAGAACCACTTTTCCAAGATTAGGACACGGCATGCGCTACTAGATTACGATACGATAGTTTGATGCTACGTTAAGATACGATGGTTCCGAAAGTTTGCTAAGCCATATTTGCTCTGTTGAAACATGACATATGGACGACAATGCTGTGTGAGAGGAACCACGCATCCCGATCCCGACTAATATTGACCGTTACTTTCTAAAAACATTTTTCACTCCATATCTATTTCGCTCGACGCACGACAGAAATTCTGTACTTTACTCAACTTTTGTGAAAATTTAATTAGTGTTGGTACTTCGTGAAAACAGACCCAAAATGTCTCCATATCAGTCTCTCTTTCTCTATCATTGGAATAATGTAATACTTCTAATTGACATACTGCAAATAGCGAAAAGTAAGTAAGTAAATCACAAAATATATTACGAAGTAGAAGTAACGGAAAATTAGATTTACTTGAGTAAGTATACTGCAAGTAGAGGAAAACTACTTGAGTACTTCGATAAAGTACTTTTAATTAACAGTTTTCGACCTAGAATGTTTACTTACTAGGACATTAATACTTCTACTTGAGCAGAAATGTACGACGATACTTCGACTTCTCCCAATCAAGATTATTACTTTGTCCACTTCTGGCCGTGGGTATTTTTCTAATCACGCCTCGGCAATACATTGAAGCTATCCAGGATTTTCCGAAATTGTAATAGTATAAACGGACTCCGAGTTCACATATAACATCGAAGTTAACTGATTTGAAGCTATTTTCGTGAACTAGAAATTTATGAAACCAGTCTTGATCCGGATCCGGCACTGAAGAAAAAAATGCGGATCCGGCTCCAACCCTGATCCGACAAAACCTGCCGGATTCCTATCTGGTTAGAAACCAAAATTCTGACCCTGTACATCTCTATTCGATAGTTGTGTTTTGTCTGCATTTTGTGCGTCAATGAACCTTACCGTCGCTATACCATATATACGTATCTTATGATCTATGATACTGGAAGTGAAACAATTGGTATTATCTCAACTTTCCCAGGTAGCCTAAGAGGGTCAAGTTATATAGTTTAATTGCTAATCTGTAATGATGATCAATTGAAACTATGAACTGACAATGATCCGGAACAATATTACAATCATGGTTGCATTTAAAGTAGAAATCAAAATAAAACAAATATGTTAAAACCATGACTCTTATTTTAAAGATTTGGTTTGTTTGTTTTTCTGAGGTGATTTTCGAAGGAAGAAAAATAACTTTTGAAATTTCAATACAGTGGTTTGCGTGAGTGCACGGCATGAAATGCTCAAACGTGTTTCGGGACCTACGATAACTTATCGTAGGCCCCGGGTGTTTCTTGTATTGAAGAACCATTTTCATACGACAAAATCACTGTCCACGGCAGACCGCGTTGCATGTAGCAACTACCGCTTGACTTTTCCAACATTGCTACCTCTGCTGCTACTTCGAAATATTTTGAGATTTACTTACGTTTCGCTATTTTCAGTCGAAGCATTATATTCCTAAAATTAGAGGCATTTCGGCGCTGTTTTCACGGACTATCAACAAGAATTCAATTTTCACAAAGTTAAGTGAAACCCAGAATTTTCGTCGCAATTTGCGCAAAGTGGATATGGATTGTCAAGTATGTTTTCACTAAAGGATGCGGTGAATATAATTTAGGTAGTTGCGGGGCCTACGATATATCGTAGGCTCTGGTAGCGGATTGCATGGTTCCGTTCACACCTCATCGTCATTCATATGACAAGTTTTATAACAGTAAAAAGTGCTCATCAAAACGTTTAGAACTACCGTTTCGCAATCAAGCATCTACCTATCGGATCGTAATCCAGCGGCACGTGGCGTGATGTTCTAATCCGGAAAAGTGGTATCTGCCTTTTTTTAGCGTTAGACCTGTTTTAGCTTACCATCAGACATGAAATATATTTTCCGCTTTTAAGAAATAGCATTTGTATGTCTTTTAATTCACAGTATCACTACTTTGAGCACTTCTAATTCATTTCAGTTCTTTTGTCTGTAGAACATATATGTTGAATTTTAAAACCAAATGTAGTATTGTCTCTATTTTCAGGAAACAAAATGACAGTATATGGCATTTTTGCGATCCGCCAAATTTTTGTTAAAGTAGACCTATATACTAATTGCGCAACGTGTTAACATCGTATCCGATGCAACTTCTCCGAATTTCTCCAAACTACTGGCCCGTAATACGTTGGTGGGCACCATGCCATTTTTTGAAACGGGGAGTTTGAGTACACAAAACATTAAAATCGCTTTTCCATAGCAGAACTATCACTTACATCCCATGATGCGGTCGAAAATTTATACCTCCTGGGATGCATCAATATGAATTAAGCTACCTAGCTCAATTTGCAGCTTTTGACAGTCCACGCGAACGTATGACTGTTTTCACAACTACTTGGTTACTTGAGTAGATTTAGTCATCCAAGTATACTTCTACTTGAAGTAGTTTTAGGTTTCCTTTAAAGGTACTACTTTTCCTCGTACTACTTTTACTCGTACTAGAGTAGATTTTTGCGTCGCTTCTTCTACTTCTACTTGAGTTGCTTTCTTGACTACTTTGACCACCTCTGACCAGGGATATCTAGACTACATATCTAGTCTAGATATCCCTGCCTCTGACGAAGAGTATAGATATTGCTATGAGGAGCATGCCAATGCACTTTTATTCGACACTGCATAACACAAACGGTATAAATATGTAATGGACAATGGTAAATGATGATAGTTGATCTCGAGTATCAAAACGTGACAAAAGAAACGTCTCCATTCTGGGCAGTCCGGACGTGATGATTGTTGCCACGCCTGCCGTCCTGTTGCTGGGCGAAGGGGCGAGTCTCTTGAGGTCGGTTGGGCAAGAATACGTCATCGTTCCGACTGTTCATTGAGCTCGATTCATTTCCGCCCTCTGCAGACCTGGATGGAAGAAATTCCGTTAGCTATCAGCCTGATTCAGTAGATCGCAGTGTTAAACTAACAGCCTGGATCCGCACTAAGCTGTCATTCATATCGCCGTGTTTTGGCGATCTTGCTCCTTCGATTTTGGATTTTGGGAGCGTATACACCGTGACGTGACGTTTGATTGTTGAAAATTTGTTCACCTCTACTGAATTTTCCATCCTTGACGCATCCCCACAATCGTATCAGATATACCTAGCGTCAGGTATGGGAGAGGAATTACCAACTTTGATAGCCGAGGAAGCCTCCCCCAAATAAAATTTCGGATCACATAACATCACGTCATTGCGGACTATTTACGACCACTTTTCGTATCGCAACCCTGCACTGCATGCAAGGCACTGGTGAAGAAACAATTGAAGCAACAACTTATGTTCAAATCTCTTGCCAATTTTGCCTTGCACAGAGTAATGTCGCCATGTCATCCGTGCTTGTGATGTCAAGTCATTGTCGTCATTACAAGCCACGGCTACTACGCCCATGATCACCACCACCTTATTGACCTCTACAGTCGTACACATCGCAAAAGGGATAATGAATGGCATCGCTGTTCCGAACAATGAGAAACAACTAGCTGAATGGTACATTGTTCGCTTCAGCAAAATAAAATATCTGGAGATAGATATTTTTGATAGATATAATTTGGAAGAGTCGAGATCAAATCAATCGCGAAGAAATACGCGTGTAGGCCTATGTGTATGTGAATGGTCGATGATTGTGAAAATGCTTCGGCCGGTCTGGGCCTGAAAGTCAGCAAAACAAAAGCCCCGTGAATCGAGCGGTTGGCTTCGTGACGGTGGCTGATTACAGTTGTTATCATTTCCGTGGATCATTGAGTCAATTTACATTTCTAACAAAGGTGTTATATACAGTTTCTCCACCTATGCTTCAGACATGCCAGAGTGGGGCTGGTGCGTCACGATGCCTTGGGAACGGCTCGAGTAGTTACGATAAACGTATCGAAGAAATACAAGCGATTTGCGTCATTCCCGAATGACTCTTCAACAGCACACGATCACGCAGTATTAAACGGGCGTTCTTGGCCTTAATCAAATAACATTCATGTTACATGTTCTGGAAATTGTGACGCCACGTCGGAATCGTAACGTGAATGGGTCGTGCTACGACGAATCGACCGAAATATTTCTGCCAATGTGTGATGAAACCATGATTGAAACACCCAAAATGGGGGCATGAGATGATCTCAGAATTGCGGTATAAAATATTATTACACCTTTGAGACGGTGACCATGGATTAATATTTCCAAAGCCAGAAGTCTCTTGGCACGAAGCCAAGTCCAAAACAGGCAATGTCTCGGAAGTTCATTCAACTGTTACATGAAAACTGAACATTTTCAGTTCCATTCCAAAGCCGGTCTCTCTATAGTGTCGTTCTTTTCTATTTTGCGTAATTGCTATCTTCGTCAATTCAAAACACCACAAAAAACGACTTGTAGTTACAGTCCTTCAATCAGTTCAAAATCTTCACAAATCCAAATCCATAATCATAATAATAACTGCTTTTTGCGCAAATGATCATGTGGTTATGGTCATGCATGAACTCACAGCAAGCAAAGTCACGCTCCGGTGAGCCCACGCATACCTCGCTCACGACAACGCGGTTTGCGGCCGCCCCTTTTTCGCACTGAATTCATCGAATTCGGCCAGGTGCCGGTTCCTGCCCGAAACAGAATGCGATAATAACCTGCTGAAAAGCAACGGCGCTTCTTCGTAATCGCTTGTGTCGCCGCCCGTGGATCTTGCCGGGACGGTGTTGCTCGCGGGGCTGATTTCGCGGATCTTGATTCCGGCGGTGCTGGAGTCTGAGGCAGAGAAACAGAATTTGTCAATAACATACTTAACAAAATGCAATTGCGCGAAATGTGATATAGAGACAAGAAAGGTAAAGACGGGAGGCACGTTATAACAGAATCATCAGAGACCAATCACCCCGGCCATGATTACACTCAATTTTTTGATTAACAAATGTAGCGGATACATTAAATATATTCAGAAATTAAATGAATAAAATACGGTCATTGCAAGTACAATCTAGCGATGTCTTTAGGACAGATAAGAGTTGAAACATAAGAAATCGAGGAGTATTGAGTATGAGTATGATTTTGGACGTGGGTCTGGGATTATCTTAAACTTGCTTACGTGCAGAACCTTCGTATCACTGACAGGGATGAGAGAGGAATTTGCCTCGAATAATCTGTATTTCATCTGAGTTTGAAGCTTAATCCCGTATACACAACTTGGGTTTGAAGATGTGTAATCCCCACCACCGACATACCTTGACTTGATTTGAAAGATATCGATGTGTGTCGGAGATTTGGATTTCCTAATCTAATTTTGAGACCCAAGTTGGAAAAAGCATGCACACAAACTTATCGTTAGACCAGACAGCTAATTTACATGCCAATAACAGTGATTCCCAAAGTATGGCTCGGAAAGGACATATATTTATGTCGCGGACGCTTCGGAACAATCTGCCGAATTTCATGAGAGAATCTTAATCTCTTCTTCCGAGTCGACTGTGTTTCGTATTAGCCAATGAGTGACACGGACAGACAAGCTGTCACGATGATATGGTGTTACACATGTCGCTTTCATGCTCTGTAATTAAGATTTGCTTTGCATTAGGTTTATCAAGATATCGATAACTTGCGCAGGTGATGGGATCGGTGTGTGTGTGTGCGAGTGTCAGACTTGCTGAGGTTAACCCAGAGGCCAGAACATCACAGTCTCGTTCGCTACCTCGCTTTTGAGTAGGCCTACTGCGAATACCAGCTTTCGCGTGCTAAGGGCACGCGTTGTTGTTCAATACGTGATTTCGTAAAACCATTGGTTAGCGAATCATTGGTTATTATGAAGGAGAAATTTCAGTGACATCGATCACACTGAATCAATGACTTCGTTTGTAATTCATCATGTTTCATAGACCTGTGTAGCGTACTACAACTGTTTGTCCACACCTTTTTCATTTCATTCATGGCTGTAAAAACGCAGTGTGCTATCATTAGGAATACATTTCTTTCGAAATGCGAGGCTTGATTCGCAAGACTTTGATGAATTCAAATTTGATTCCATAAAGGATGCACAACCGCTGAGAGCGTTCCTTCAATCACCCGAATGTCAGCAAACCCTTACCGGTGCTATTTTCGTCCTGGCACGCCTCTTTGCAATCTTTCGTGTCCTTCATCGACGATTTACAGTAGTGGTGTAATACGTGAGCTCCTAGCGCGTCAACAAACGTGTCGGCTAACGCTGCTATTCGGCTCCTGATGAGAAAAAGTTTACCGTTAATTTATTGTGACGTTTATAATCTAAATCCAATATGGATGACCAAACAAGATCACGCAACGTGGCTTCGTGGTATCACTTACTTCGATAAACTCTCTTGCATCGATAATTATTGACCTGATCGACTATGACTCCTAATTGTTCACTTTGAAGATATTATTGCGCGAATGTCATGAACTTACATAGCCCAGAAACACAAAAGCTTCTCCGGTATTTCTCCGGGCGCTGTCAGGCCCGCCGTAGATAGATTGATAACGATCCCCCTCATGTATGGGTTGAACCGATTAAACCACCGCCCAGTAGGAGATGTCACAGACGTAACCATAGACGAAAATCTGAAACAACAGTGATATACCCGAGGTCAAAGTAGTCAGATGAAGTGTGACCATAAATATATTACACCTATAGTAGCAGTATTAGTATTTGTTGAAAATAAAGATATGAAAAGAACTGGAATAAGTAGTTTCAAAAGGTTCGATCCTGTGAATGAGTCGCATTTTCTTAGCAGTTAAGCGGAACTGGCCATTTTCTAAATGACAGGGTATACATCTTCACGACTGACGCCAAATGACCTATGACACAACATATAAGTGAAATTTTCGAAAATATATTCAGTTACCATGACACATGACTTTTCGCTCGGTTCTCATGATAGTACAAGTAGAGAAAATCCGTTGAAGTACTCGGAAAAAGATCTCGTTACACCACCTCATATACAATACGCTTCTTACCCGAAGATTACAATCGAGCCAGCGTGCAATTGCCGTCCTTCGATTCGCGCCAGGAACATCGCGGAGCACGTCAGAAAAATCGCAGTCCCGGCTCTGTTAAATATACCGCCCAGCACCGTCGAGACTCGAACGATTCTTCGGTCCATGGGCGAGGGCGATTGACAGCATCGCGACAAGCCGTTCGTGTTCAATAGACTTCGCAGTGTCAGCGGAATGCATAAGTCACTAAATAAGTAGGAAATTGTTGTTACCAGTGTTCTACACTTCACAGCAAGGGAGAAGCGCTCAATGCATAGTAATTCATGTGTAGACCTAATGCTGTAAATAATTACTCACTTACAAGCCGAGGCGGTCAAATTAGTCATCTTTTGGCACTCGAGTAGAAGCAACTACATATACGTCTACTCAAGTACAAGCAGAACTGTAGACACGACAATTTTCAAGACATGTCGAAATTTTACTTGAAGTGGGATTAGAAATAAGGGTAATAAAAGTGCTTGGATATTTATAAAAGTAGGTTTGATCGAAAAGTCACATACTTTTAGCAGTTGATCGGAGATTATTACTTTTGAAACTGTGACGTGCATCTTTGCGACTAACACAAAATGATTAATACCACGACTTCTTTTCTTCAAAACTACTTATTTCAGTACTTTCACGCCTTTAATTTGTATCCTCTGCTTTATGTAGTTTGACATGGCTTGAAAATCGCTATTTCTACTTGTAATTGAGAAAAATCGACGACATAACTTCTATTCTATTTGAGTAGAAATGCTGACTAATTTGACCATCTCTGCGTCTACGACCCAGGTAACGCATCTATGTATCGTCGCGGTGCAATCAACGTAGGTTATGTTCATTTCTTCCAATTTTGAGACCCATTTTTCAAATTGATAGAAAGTCAAGTTTTTTTTTTTTTAATTTTAATTTTTTCGGCCATATCTTGTCCATGTTTTTTGTTTATCTTTGTCATGTTGATTTAAAGGTAATTTTTTCAAAATCTGTGAAATGGACATAGCTACTTTGATTCCACAGCGACGATATATAGAGAGGGAACCAAATTGATAACATGAGAAAGGTAAGTAATTCGTGGATCTGAATTTTTCAACGCCATTCGACCTATTTCCTCACCTGAATCCGAGGCTAAATGACGCGATCAATGGACCCGATACCCTGAAACTCATTCCAGCGCATGGCCGCGACAGCGTAACGACGCACGCGACTATGGGCATCAGTACGAAGCAGTGAATTGCTATACTGGCAAGCACTGTCAGTATAAATCGCTGGGTGGCGTGATGGAGTACGATTGCGTCTGTTTCGAGACTATTTGTTGTTGCGTTTTCAATCCCAATCTTGTCCAACTGCAAATCGTACCCGATACTTGTCCAGTTTATTTGCGTCGCTACGAGCTCCGATGTGATGAAAAATACTCCAATCGGGACGTACCTGATAGAATTAGATAGATTGTTGATAATGTAACAAACCATACCGTCACGGACATTCATACATTCAGTGAACAAGTATAAGTGTACCAATCCAAATCTATGCGTGTTCGACGTGTAGGCCTATTGAATTCGTATCGCGTTGGGTGAAACTAAGTTTGAATCCTAGTGTAACTTCGAAATGGAATTTGATCTAATTTTCACATATATTTATTCTGTGCCATTTCCCTCCAAAATATACTAATTACTGAAGGTACAGCACCGTTACTCAGACCTACTCAACTCACGGTCCTGTTTGGGAAGCAGATTACTAAAAAAAGGTAGTCACCTTCGCAAAAACCACTGCGGTATTGGCCCATTGGTTGAAAACTTCATTCCTAGCCCGATGTTATTACTGCCTTGAACCAGCTGAACTTGTTGCATCAGGATCATAGTGTCTCATGGACTCATAGTCCTGATGAATTGGAACTCGTCAGTCAAAGAAACGCTTATTCAAAAACCTCGCGCATGCTATATATATCTGAGTGTTCAGTTCATTCGTAAGCCCTATTATCTAGTTCAAGATAAACTTAAGTCAGGCCTACTTGGGTACTACTCGCATCACAAAATATCTGTGTCTGGAATTGGTTGTTTTAAGGCTCCGTAGTCAAAGTGTTAAGAACACAGTCCCGTGTGACGACATTGTGGAATTTCTGTGATCATCAAACACCTACGTCGTTAAAATGCATATGCAGTTTTGTATTCGCAGTAGTCTACTTCACGTCAATGCAATGCGCCTCCCAGAAAGGATATTTACCGGATGAATGTATATTGATCTTGGATTAATTGGGGTAAACGAGGCTACATGAAAAATTTATACCGTTCTTAGACGCCATTGCACGTGCACCATATCTTCAATAAGTTCAAAAAGGTATAGTTTTTATGCTCTTATGCATTATTAATAACCAATCCATACTTCGTAGAAGGCCTTGGACGGCGCGGAGTAAAGGTGTTCCACTTCTCCCGAATTACAACAACTAAGCTTTTCGGCGATTTGCGGTACTGTTTTTCCACAACATGACTTTTATTACGGTTCGTAAAATGTTGAACAAACTACACAAACATTACGATGTCGTTCTCACAGGAGAGCCCGTTGATTTAACATGTATGAATGATGGAATGGCTTTTCATTTATTTCAGCACTAACTATAAATCGCTAGCACATGCTGTCCAGTGTCCACGCGCGTACGCAAAGTAGCTCAATGCTGGCTATGAAAAAGTCAGAAAGCAAAAACTGTGAAGGAAGGAGAACAATTATCAAAATCACGGAAATCTCACGCATACCAAGAAACCATTGGCTTGAAAATGCAATTTCAGAAATTTCTAGAATACGTTATGATTTGGGAATGTATGTACAAATTCTCACGGACGTAGGGCTGGCGTAAGAGTAGGATTTCCTGAATCGCATTAGTCAGATCAAATACGCGGTGTGTGAATCGGTTGAACAGGACGTATAATCGTCTCAAGATGCAATGTAACGTCAGATTTGTCAAGTCAAGTGTCAATATTAATAGGATACATCCCAAGTGAAGCTATTCAAGTACTAGTCGGAGATAATCGCAAACGATGTGTATGGCGGGAAGTGGTATTAACACTGAGTGGAGATAGGGCTCGTTCGATTAAATGCAGCGAACTGAATGTGTTGCAAAAGGAACCAGAGTTTCATGGCCGTTAAGTTCATATTTATGATTCTATACTTATGTGTTGCCGGAATAAAGAAACCAAATGACTTCAAATTCCAATGTAATTTGATGAATTTTGAGTCGGTATTAATGCTACTTTTTGATGTCTATATATACTGTCTGAGCTATAGCGAAACTGAATATCATGAACAGGACAATGTTAGAGCCAGGATTTATTTTGACACTAATTACAATGCTTAAAGCGGAATATTTGTATGTATCGACTTATTAACTCTTTTCGAAATATACAGATTGGACTCAAACGAATTAGAGATTTCGATACGATAATGTCGCGACTATCACCTCTGTTGAGTCCGCGCAGGCGTGTGGTCTCTTGTTGTTTATCTACAGGCTGTATCCGTTGCCTGTCGTTAAGCATTTAAATGTAAACAATCATCTTCTGTCTTATCTCCGACCTAAGTGTGTCCGGATATTCTTATAATAGGGATATTTCTGAAGTGTCCTGCGTGCTCAAACCTGCGGTTATACCGACAGTGTGGTGTAGTTTTCACCAATTTTACCCAGGTGTATCAGGTTCGTCACGTTTGATAGCATTCGTGAGTTCATATATTATGGTTTACATAGGTCTACGGCGGTCGTTTCTCAAATTTGCGCTGGTATGCTTGCCAGCTGTGTTTGCGTGCTGAGTGATAATTGCATTCCTATATTCCAATCCAATATTCCATAGTCTCCACTCAATCGAACAAGACATGGAAAGCGGTATATGGAAGGGTGATACAATATACATGCACTAAACCATTTCGCAATACAGCCAAGTGTTTCTTGGGACAGTCACTCTCACGCGAGAAGGATTGTGTTTAGCGCTGGCTAATGGCGCCTTTGTTTCCGCGAGATATTCCCCGCTCGATAAATTCCAACAACGATGTGCCGATGTGATCGCCTTTCGCGCTGGATCGAGATGAGTGCCGGCAGATTGTCGACTTGAGGAAAGCGATACTATGAAGCAGTACTCTCGCAGACTTGTTGACTGCTTGGAGGTTGTTTGGGAATTGAACTTACTCATAGGTTAAACAAAGCTTATCGCGACTTCACCAATATACATTTTGAGGCAGTAAAAACTATTCACGTCATGCAGTCCCGGGTCGAAGATTTGGAGAGGCCATTCGCACCTTTCGCCCACTGATATTTTTTCGTGTAAATCATGAGTTTCTGAAGAGCTCCTCGGTATCATTTACATTTTAATCACACAACTAACATCACGTCCGTTGAATGCGATGTTCTTTCATTTGTAGGAAAGTACTTTAATCCCGCGTTTTCGCATAACATATTCAATTTACATCCTGTTTGCGTGACAATTCGCGCGATCCCGGTGATAAATTAAGGCCTAAAATGTTGGTAATGCTATATCTCTCACAGTATCAAGTGGAGCATGTATCCAATTTCCTATTCACGGTGAGTGGAGTATACTAAGTCGAATGAGAAAGAGCCGCGGAGCGTAAATTTAGTTGAGCTGTTATGTTTTGACGCTTTATAAGTAGTCCACAGACATTGTGAATAAAATAACATAACGAACTGAAATACGTGAAGAATCCTCACCCAATAAATGCATACTACATAGGTTCATGGCACAGTTCAACCGGCATTATGTAAACAGTACCACTTCACTTCCCCATCCTAACGAAGGAACCATTCGTGAGTTTTATCGGTATATGTTGCGTGTTGGTATCAGGGATATCTTGAGTTCTGGTTGGTATATTCTAAAATCTAAATTGTAAGTTGCTATCCTGCTGCCACGTTTGCTAGGCCTGCAGGATTGTGACACCGCCGAATTCCGTTGCCGTCAATTAGCGATTATATTCATTACGTCATAACGCAATTGGTCTTTATGTGACATGTCAAAATATCGAGTTTCATCTCTCGCCATCGCTGCGTTGGGATCTTTGAAATACGCCGAACCTTGACATTTACAGAAGCTTAATCGAACGATAATAATATCACGTTAAAGTTTTACGTTAACACCTGAAATGATCTTAGTATAATACAGTAAACGCAATATCTTCTACCTTATGCCACGTGTGCGGATATACTGTACAATGCCGTATCGTATATGCCACGACCACGACCTTACGTTGATCAATTGAGCATTGTAAACTATTGGTACCTTATGATCTCGACAGCCGTTGAGATCGTCGTAAAACACAACCCTTTCTACCTATCAGTTAATAAAGCTATGCATATTATGGCACTCCATGCGGTAACGTTCTCTGATAATGATGTCGGTATTGATCTGTTTTGCCTATTCAATAACCAATACACAGTATGCGTCGACCCAAAAGCAGATGGCGGTGGTGAAGCCTAGGTCCCAAACCGGCTCGTTATTTCTTATTATGAGGTACAAATCAATGCATAATATATGAGTCGAGCATTGGGGAACAACAGATATGGTACATACTCGATGAAAATCGACTCGCTCTTAGCACGAAGTGCAGACTCCGTTGCGGCAAGCCGCCGCGTTTGATCCGAGGTTCAAAAGGATGGTTCAAATAAGATCTCGAGATTCTGATTACACTGACGTCAGATTAGAAAATTTTGCTTATTTTTGAATATTCTCAACCATGTGCCGGCAGTTTCTCTGTACACGACAAGCCGAGTTTTGTTAATCTGCGGACGAATCGCAGTTTCCTTGAACAGAAAAACCGCAAATCCTAGATTCGCGAACGTTACCTATACAGCAGCTTGATTTCGTAGTGAAGGTTCAATCTTGAGGGGGATACAGACTACCCATGATGATCGGGGAAATCCAATATACATTGTAGGTCTACAAAGCACTAAAGTTCACAATCGCAGCTCATTTCAATGGAATGTCTGAACTCTAGAGCATAGTGTATTCTCCCGGGGTGTGGATTCTCGGCGGAAATTGCAGCACATACTGTCATCTCAACTCAGTGTATTTCCATTCGCACTCATCTCATCCCACCACGTGCAAAATCATAAACGCCTATTGATAACGAGTTGCGGTCATTTCCCAGTGCGACTTGAACGCAGTTGCTGAAAGACAACTGCATCCTACTTCACACAATAGGAATTTTCTGGTAAGTAATTTGATAAATCCCGCATGACATGTGCCATTTTAATAACCCGACTGCTGCTACTCTAAAAATAGTACCGGTACTACAGCGCCTGTCGAAGTGGCATGCTGCTGTTGGAATTTCGCAAATCAAAACATCTGACGTCATAATCGATTTCCCATTGAAGTCCCAATGATAACGAACTTGGGCCGTCAGTTTCTCCTTGAATTTTTTCCAAGCCCGACACGATCCTTCGACTAATAAATGTTTCGCATTGAAAGTTCACGGCGGTTCGAATGTTTGGATTCCCAAGGACCTGACGAGAACTTCTTTTAGCGCAAATTGATAGCGTTTGTTTTGTCAAGACGCCAATAACGACGAAAGGCTGTCATCGATAGGTCATGGTGTGTGCCAGCCGTCAGCAAACTCGCGATTGTGAGTTATGGCGCTGCGGATTGATGCTGTGATCGTATACTTGCGCTGCGCGTATAAAAACCCAGGTAATTAAAACATGCTTCATGATAATTCAGCTCTATACGACACGCTCGATTAAATGGCGTTTGTTATCTACTATCAGACAAAGTCATACAGTCAAGCGGCATTGTTGATACCCGCTTCTAACTAAGGTGTTATCGAAAATACTCACCACAGTAAGATATCTGCCATGTTTGACATGGCCATTCCTATTTGCGACAGAACGTGACGAATAGGCCCACCTTCCAAATTCATAATGGAGGCGCCGATTCCGACGAGTCCGGCAAATAGCGCGATGACGAACAAGTTGCAGAACTGTAAAGAGTAGTTGCGACTCAAGTTTTTATTCTGATTGTGAATATCAAGTGGCGACTTTCTTGCTCTGCTAGCAATGGAGCTATTGATCTTTACGAAGGAATTTATTCAGAATGAGACCTGTCTTTATCTGTTAGCTATTGAGTTATATATTGATTGAATTGATTGAGACACGAAGTTGATCGCTTTCTCGCAGAGAGGCTGTTGTTGCAACCAGCATGACTGAAATTGTGGGATTTAAGTTCTCAAACTGTTGAACCTTTCGAAACGTTTGTTTCCGACATATAGCCTATGCAGAATTGCTGCCCTTTCAGTGACTTCAAAAAATGCACGTCAATTTTGTTTCGAATTGGAATCGTGGATTGTGTAAGCAACTAAGCATATCGTCAAAAGATTGTAGTATGAGGTTCTAATAAATGACAAGCAGGAAGAGGACACCACTACGAAAACGACCTACATTTCTGATGTACCGATGATAAGTGATAATTGGGCGTGTGTTCCATAATGCAGTTGATGTTCACTAAAAAATACTGTGGTAGCACGCTTGCCTATGGTGAAAAATATACCTTGAACGGAGCGTTTAAGTAATACAGTAGTATAGTTCTACTGAGACTTGGGTACGCATATGGTTGCATTTAAAACAAATGTTGCTTTAAAACACTTTGTTTAAAACATGTTTTAAACAGTGTTTTTAAAAACATGCCGCTTTAAAAGTAACAAAATTGTGTTGTTTACAAAAGATGTATAATTATGCCATAACTGTAGTATGAGCCTACGGACGATTTGCACCCAGTATCGTCGAGGTATATAATATGGAGTGGTTAGAACCGTCGAAACCGTCGTAGGTTCAACAATTATAGCACGTAAATATAGATCATTGGTACGGAATGGATGTTCTGATGACGATAGACCGCCGATCGTAAGAAATGCTACATAATGATGTAGTCCTGGTTAAAGATATTTTTTGGTCCGTTTATGAGAGGGGTCGGAAGCCTTTTTCGTCAAGGGGCCATAGTTACCCTATATATTTTCAATTATCAATGTCAATCCATTTTGACGTCACAATTAAAGATTCGTTGCGTAATGGCTGAAAAAACAAATATAAAACATGTTTTAAACAAGGGCCATGTTTTAAACAGATATACACATAGAAGTTGCGATTTCTAAAACGGGAGAGAGTTTGACTGCGAGGGCATATATATGTAAGAATGGCTGATCAGTGATCAGTGATCATGCTGCATTCATAGTTCATACATTCAATTTTAAAACTGTATACGCGTATCATCGTCATACAAGGCAATAACGTTGCGTTAACGTTGCGGTATCATTTCGTTGATAAAAATGATAATACCTACCACCAAATAACACGCGATTTTGGTTCAGAAACAGCGTAAATACAATTGGAGATATTTCTAGAGTAATACCACTCGTGTAAATGGTGCAGACGGGGAAAACATACTTCAGTCCTTGTACTTGGTAACTGATCTATGATAAATTGATCATACCATCGCAAGTCGCATATGCTATAGTGCTGGTCGTGAAGCCAGAGAATTCACTCACCCCATCGTTGTAACTGACGTTCGGAGCTCCGCAGCCGGGAAAGAACATTCTAAAATAGAAATTCTGTGATATTAACACATTCGTCATCACATATTTTGTCGTAAGGGGTGTCCAGAGTGGTATTTCTATTTCGTCACGTATGATCGGCGATGCATACCTATATCACCCGAACGGCGTGTAGCTTGGAATATATAGTCGCGTGAAGGAATGTGGTTGCGCTGTATTTACATCAAACCCGACGCATACATGAACTTGCGACACGTTCATCTCATACTTCCAGGCAATGATTCCAATTAGCGCCTTACTCACGCGGTCGTCTTCTTTGGGCGATAGAACGCAACAGTTCTGGGAATCCCATCGCCCGCCAAAGGTAATTCTCATGGACGCCACTACTTGAAAAACAGTGTTTTGTGATTTTCGTACAGGAGATAATATTACGTTGTGAACGTAGCAGACAGGGATGTGATGTCAACGCTTAAGGTCACCTTTAGATGCGACTCGGATTACGAAACTTAACTCGGAAAGACTTACAATTATTCAACGCGTAACGGTCACAATAGGCCATGCACTTCGCAATCATTAAATGTCAAGATTGCAGAAATAGTGGTGATTTGGACGAATCGAAGAGATAATGTATGAAAAATGTTTATGGGGCCGGATTAACTGTGATAAAAATGTGGGTCTGATTTCGCATTGCAATAGTCCAATGAAAGACCTTACATAAATTAGTTGTAGGATATACGACAGGACATTATCGACACCATTTGTGAAATTTCAAGAGGAAAGTGCTTACGCTATACGATTTATAGTGCTATAATAACGCGATAAAAATTGGGAGCATGGGTAACAAAATCATCAATGTAATAATCACTGATGTGATACTAGAATTGCACAGACCACCAACTTCATTACTCGTAAAGGAAAGCCTATCTGAACGAGAAAGGGGGTGACCAGAATTATTCGTTCCTTTGCATTTAATGGCATGAAGTGAGAAGATTTGATTTCACAAATTCCTCAATGAGCAGCGTTGCTGACTGCCAGAGATCATGACACTGACATCCGTAATCTACGCGTAAGCAGAGCGTTACCGCTAATGTTAGGATTTATGTCTAGTGTCTAATTCTTTGTAAACAGTGTAATGATAATAATGATTGTAATTTGTGGCGCAAAAAATACATCTAACCGGTACTCAAGTCCACCGCTAATTACAATGGCATCTACATACATCTTGCAATGGGCCTGTTGCGTTGAAAACTAGAATATATAAAAGCTCGTTTATACTTACAGTAGCAAACGTAATATCTCGTCAGTGGCCGTTATATGCTTGTCCTTCTCCGTGTCATAAACGTTCATAGATTCCCCCTTTTCGGCGACTCCTATGACAATTCTCCCGTATGTCGTCAGATTAGTAGAATTTGCATCAACTGCCGACAATGGCGCGGCCGGGTTCAGTAGAAGAGAAAACATAATAGCAACACCGATAGCGGTAACGGTGGACATCAAAAAATAGAATAATATTAAGGAAGTGAACCGCTTCAACGCTTTACAAGTCAGGTTTCCAACGCCGCTTAACATAGAACTGACTACCAGGAGCGGCGTCAGAGTAGATAGAATCATCGGTAGCATTGTAGAGCCGAAAAAGACATAATACTTTTGAAAGTGTTCCGTCGTGTCAAACCGCGTGGCTTGTATCACGATACCGGCGGGCAGCCCGGCGAAAAACGCCACCAAAATCAACAGTTCCAACACATGCGAGTGCAGAAATCTTCCGTATTTCACGCAGCAGTTTTCCTCGTCTTCGTCCGAGCTCGGGGACTCCGCGTTTTCGAGGGCCGATGGCAGCCGTTTTTTACGACCGTGTGGTAGCACCTCGTGCTGGATAAGGCCGTGGGTGGACGCGGGCGCGGTGGACACGGAAGCGTAATTTCGACCCAGATCGTAAGAGTTGAATGAGGTAGTCGAATGCCTGGATGAAGATTTCGATAAATTGTACGCTCCGAATTTCCCCGGCGCTCGCTTGGCTCCGCCGACTTTACGGGGTCTTCTTAACGAAAGCCGACTTAAAGTCTCAGAAGTATCTTCCGTAAAGCTCGGCTTTTGTTGATGCTTTCGACTTGTGGCTGGGGTTGCGTTTTGCGAATTGAGTTGTTTCACAGAGTCGACTCTAGGCCGAGGCAGCGTGCCTTCTTCCAGATTTTTGAGGTAGCTGCGTTTTTCGTTATACGCCGGTAAAGTGTGCGCTTCCTGCGACTGGTTATCAGGCCTGTGGAATGAAGTGACATCGCGAAACGATCGCATATTGTTCATATCATTGCGATTGCTATTATCTGTCGCGGGAGTGGTGTTGTTATGGCTCTGTTGTTCTGGGGCGGCGCGAGGGGTACCGGTATTCGCAGGGGGGTTTGCAGGCAAAGGCGCGCTCCCGAAAAAGCATAGGCCGCCGCCGTCGCCTACAGATGGGTGCTTATTCACGTACGGACTGTCCGGAACTAGAGGAAACGGGTTGGTGTGCTCCACGTTCGGGTGTAACGCGTTAGAACGCGGCGTGACATGACTGCCGTGTAGTATACTGGTATTTTCGTACGGATTCGCAGGCAGTCGCGGCATGGTAGCCGGGTTTCTGGCGTCGCTTCTAGTGGCCGTGTACATCGACTGCTTTGGCGTTAATGACGCCAGCGTCATGATTTTAGGGTGGGCTGTGAAGTTCCTCTGGTGCTGCATAGGCGTTTGAGGCGGTGACGTGGTAGGTGGCGGTATCGACGGGGACACCGGTGTCGGATACACAGTCGCGATGTTTTTGGTGAATGAAGTAGATGTTTGTTCCGGGTAAGTCTTTGATAGGGAGTCTTCCGGCGAAGGCAACGCGTATTTCTCGTGGTTGCAATTGCGGACTCTAGCCGAGTCCCTAGTTAGCGTGGTCAGCGTGTCCATAATGCGGTCCAATTCCTCCACGCTTTTGTCGTCGAGAGGCGCTGATGTCGTAGTATCCCGGATACCGTCCGTTCCCGCGAAACTGGCTGGTGAGTACGCTGTTGACGCGCAGGAGTCTCTCATCATAACCCTGCCATTGGTGTGAGCCATGTCATTGCAAGGCTGCTGTCGCACGTTATAAGCTTAGGTACGCGTCTGCGTATGGGAAAGAGTAAAAGATCTATTTTCATCCATTCATGACCAGTGGTGGTATAATAATCATCGTTCGTTCTCGGGTAGAACGACGGAAATTTCTACTGAATTACAAGTAGAAGTATCGATTTCCAAGACATATCAAAACTACTTCGAGTGGAAGTAGCAAATGATCGGTATGAAATATACTCGAGTAAGTATAGTTGAAAAACCAGATATTGTCGGCCAATGTCGGGGGATCGCATACTTTTAGCGGTTAATCGTGGGAGGGGTGGCTACTTTCCAAATAAAAGATGAATCGTCCCGGCCAACGCAAAATGACAGATGACACCACAAATTGGCGCAATTTTCGAAAATATGTTCAGTTACAGAGATACAGCCATACAGGGGCTATTTCCTGCCGTTTTTCTGACTGTTCTAACTCGTAATAGTGATGAAGACTTTGTCTAAACTACTTTGTACTTTTCAAAATCAAAAGTGTAAAAAGTTGAAGTGGAATTAGTCTGAAACATAACCACTCCAGTAAGCAGTGCATGTAGACAAAACCTACTTGAGTACCCCAGTAAAGTAACAATACTTTGTTTCTGACAACCACTATTACATACTTTGGTACGATGAATTATTTGGGCACATTGATGAGGATTTAATTTTCACTCTGGAGTGCTGTCGGGTGGATTACAAATGGTCTTAATTCCTTGCAAGGATGTGTTTTTGGTACTTCTTCTTGAGTTAACTGCGCCGCAATGACCCCACTGTTGCCGAATCTCATCTCACGTAATGCGCTTACGATTACAACGCCTTCCAGAGGTATATTGGAGGGTGCGACCTAGTTCTCGAAAATGCGCCGCAAATCGTATTAGCCGGGCCTCCGTATGACATTTACACTGGACTTGCGGGAACGACTGTGTCAACACTTATAAATAGTTCGAATACAAAGACTTCTATAATCGCTCATCATCAACAATCAAAAAAGTCAAATACCAGGCAACATACGATGCTTCACCACGAGCACGAACATTTGAATAGCTGATACGCGGGTAATACTAGCCTTACTACCGCGCACTTTCCTACAATTAAACATCTCCTCCCTTTCATATTCTCAGCTGAATATCTTGCTGTCGGATTTTGCGTTCGACCGCGAATACTGCGCGGTAACAATAATGCGGCAGGATCTTTCAGAATTTGTCAATCATATCACACGTCATCAATTCCCGCTGTCATAACAAAGTGTAT
The DNA here is from genome assembly GCF_051294905.1 of Botryllus schlosseri. Lineage (NCBI taxonomy): Eukaryota > Metazoa > Chordata > Ascidiacea > Stolidobranchia > Styelidae > Botryllus > Botryllus schlosseri. The sequence continues at coordinate 11,843,974 of NC_137247.1, read as the reverse complement.
ATCACCGCTACGTAAGCGTTGGGTAGCTTTGCGAATTTTGCGTCAATGCCGCTAATTATACAGAGAATCGAGCGTAATTTAGTTTTCGAATTATGCTATTTTCCAAATTATATCAAACATATTGTTTGGGGATATTATAAAAACCACGGAAACGCATTTTCGGAGCGTGCCGGTTTTCTCATGTATAATTTAGCGTCTGCCGCCTTTGTGAATAAGTATAACTTCTTTTTACTAATGCCGAAACTGACAACGAAATTGGCCCGTCCTTTCTCAAAATGATGAGCTCTCACATCACCGATCCTGAAGATTATTAGATAAGGTTCAATCAAGAAATCTTTGACTATGTGCTACAATAGAATGTGATATAATTTTGATTATCATGTCGGTTCACAAAACAGTGGATAAAGCTTTTCTGTAGTATCGTGTACGTCAATAATTTCCAGATCATTCTACAAACTACCAAGTTATAATGTCACCCACTTACATCTGTCTACAATCTACTCTACAACTTTCCAAGTGTTATGGTATCAGCAAAGTGATATTTGTCATACTCATCGACTGCGGTATCAGACATGCCTGGCGCTAGTTTGACTCGAATCGCAATTTTTAGCTGCCATACCGTCGTGACCTTTTATGTTGTCATTTTGTAATTTTCCTTCCTGCTTCAAAATCCGAATTGGTTACGGTGATCTGCCACGAACGAAAAGGTATCTTTACGCGATTGGCTATGTCTCGGTTCGCCAACTGTCGTGTGAGCGCGGTTTCCTTCACAGATGCTCTGTACTATTTTCACGTCGAAGCGAATCGGGAAATGTTATTTACGTTTCGGCTTAGGATGTGACCTGGGGGATGAATGTATTAGAGAACGACGTGTCGGCCTACATTTCAGTAATCGTCCCATTTAAATTACACTTGTTCCATACGTTGTAGCGGAAGTGCAGGATATGTTTGGCGAGATCGTTTCTGTTTTTCCTCTTTTTCTTATCAGATAAGAAACGGTTATATTCTGTTACGTTTATCTAAACATGTGAGTTCGTATAAAATCGCCGACACGATTTCTATGCTGGCTGTACACCATTCCTTACTGTATCTTACTACAGTAGATCTATCTACTAGTAATGCACATTGCACATCCAAAATATTAAAGCACGCTGACTCCCACTATTCCGATGTGTATACTGTGGCACCGAACAATTTAAAACGAAAGTTATCTTTGCTATGCATAAAGATTGTCAACTAAACTATGAAGTACTGTTGTAGGTCACGGAATAATAAAATAATGCTGCGTTAAACGTTCCGGCTGCATTATCTCTTTTCATATATGTCTGCCTGAAAATCCGCTTGAAGTGATTAGCAAGCTCTATGAGCAACTCCGAGAATTCCGCTTTGTCATCTGATGCGCATGCGGTTATTCTGAGGCGTCAGACCTTTACGACAGGTTGTGCCGGCGACAAAGCACAACTACACGCGAGAGATGCTTCGCGCAACTATCGATCTTTTACCAAGATGTACAAAGTTTCGCTGTGAACCGAAAAAAGGCTGTACTTTTTCTCGTAACAATTCCCTCGATGTGACACTATCGGCTTGCTGTGCCTACGGTAATGTATACTATCCGCGCTTTTATCATTCCTTCGCTAAGATGCTCTCCAATTCCCTACATAGTTTACCTGACCGTATTATTTAGCACCGGTAGCGCCAATAGCTTTTATCACCTTTCATATCTCACCGTATGATGAAGGCCGTCATTCTCATTAGAAAACATTAATCCTCAGCGACAATGAACCCCATACGATAACGGCAGTAGAATGCAAAAAATATGCAAAAGCTGAATGATGAAAGCTTTTAATCCCACGACAAACAGCGTACATTGCACCGGATGTATCCTGTCGGTACTTGGTTACTAAGAGAAGGTAACTCGGTGGGGTTCAAATTCTCAGGCTTCAAAGAAAGAATGGCATACTTCTAATTGAGGTTAGGGCATCATTTCGGATGTGCGTTGCTTTGAACCGTCTTATTGTTTATACCCGGGAGTACTGCAATCGATACTCAACACCATTTATCCAATTAACAAGCTAACACATACTACATTCATTATCTCGTTCATTCATTAGTTTATTAACTTTATGACCTGAAAATATTCGAAGATTCCACTCGGCGAAGAGACGGGAAGTTGTTGACCCCACGGTGATTTACATCCAACACCCACCTTAACAAGATTAATTTTGAGCATGTCGCGTGTGGTACTGAGAAAAGATAATTAAGCGTATCAACAACGCTAATAAGATATAAACAGGTGCGCTCTCTCTATATGATATGCATGATCAAATCACCAGTGTTGTTCTATATGGCAATGTCTGCATGGTCGCCTGGTCGGTCGTTAAAAGATGTCGACTGATTCACTCATGTGGATAGTGGATCATGTCATATTACCAAAATTGTCATTCAAGCGCCTTGCTGATATTGATGATCATAAAAATATTTTGGATAAAAACGTATATGGGCTATGTCTTGGGGTTCGATCCGAAGCGCTAGAGAATACCAGTATTATATATAATAGCATCATGTAACATTGTAACTACTTAATTGAACTTGGTATACTAAACTAGACAAATTTGTTAGACCACAGGCCTGCCAACATCAAGGAGAACAGCTGAAGCGTCAAAGACTCTTCTTTTTGTCTGAACGTTACAGTTCTAACTGACCGTACAGCAATGACCCATTTCTTTTGATATTGCACCTCTGCTTAGTAGGCTACGCATAATTGTATGTCGGAGTAAATGCAGGTCAGTATATGTCCGTTGTGAAGTAGCAACAGCTATCGAAATCAATTGGATTCACACACAGCGGCCAGCGTGTAGCGCTGCTAAATTGAACCACAACAGTTGTGTTCGAGGCAGTGTTGGGATGACTCGAGTAATGACTTGACACCAGTCAGGCTCGAGTCACCTTTTTCACATGATTTGACTTGACTCGAGTCACTTTGCAAAAATGACTTGACTTAACTCAGCGTTTCCGAAATGTTGATTGACTCGTGACTCGGTGTAAAATTTGCGAGTTAATTTCAAGTCATCACAAGTAATTGATGTCGACTAAATCGTAATATCTTGCATACGTTCGGATTGAAGCGCTGGTGTGACCTGTGAGAGCGACGAATTTCATTCATTCAATGATTTTACGTTTTACTGAACCTCCATTGTTCTATCACAAATAGATTGACGGCAAACTAAGTGATCGGAGCTCACAGCGTAGGCTGTCATTAACTAGTAGTAGAATAATATATTAGCAGAGTATCCAGCTCTCTTCTATAGAATGGTTATTGGTGCTGGGTGCTCACCGTATCGAAACCTCTTGTATGATTTAAATTGAATTCGAATATAGTTTATCAGTTTATATTACTCGCCAACTCGCTTAAATTGTATCCCTTGGACATATAGTTGAGTAGTGCATCATATCAATTCGTTTCAACTATCTAAGGTTTGGTATTCTATCCTCTAATGTGGCGGATAATTATAGATTGAGGGTATACATGCGCATGCGCGAGCTATACAGCGCCTTTTTGCATAGGTATTTAACTCTATATTCGTTTCTCGATTTAAAATGAATAGCGACTCAATCTGTGTTTCAAACAGCTGACCAAATGCAATGACTTGATCATGTCTCGCACTTCGAAGAGACAAGTTGACTTGAATTGTGACTACATTCGTGACTTTACTTGACTCGACTTGGCTCGAGTCACCTCCAAAAAACGAGTGGCTTGACTCGACTCGAGTCACCTCCAAAAATCGATTGACTTGACTTGACTCGAGTCATAATGTGCAATGACTCGAGAGGACCTGTGACTCGAAGATATAGTGACTTGATTCCAAAACCGGTTCGAGGTGATGAGTTTCAATATTTTCGGCGAGGTAAATATATCTGCCGAGTCATCATGCCTACAATCGAATATTTGATATGTCGATCATCTTAACTAGCGTCAAAGGAACAACATGTATTGGTGACATCGGTCCCCTTATGACCACCCAAACCTTTCACGCATATTTCTTACTCATCGTTTTATATTATTTTTATTCTACTCTGCAAAGCATTCTAAACACCTCTCAGCCCCACTGAGGAGTGATCACTTCATCATAACAATGTTTCAATTACTAGATTCCATTTCCATTTACGCGTTCGATATGGTTTATTCCATCAGCAGCGGCATCGCAGACAAAACAGTTTCGACTATAGGTCATGGCTGGATATATTCAGAAGCGCCGTTGCTGCAATCTCGCAATTCAGAATTATGCCCTGTGAAATGCGTGGCAAATTTTTCTCGTGAGAACGTATGGTGACATGTCTAATCTATTTTTAAACGGTGCATTCGAATAGTAGTGGTTTTGTGCGGTTTTACTCGGAAAATCGCAGAGCAATGGTATTGACGAGATGACGGATCGAATATACTTTATTGTACTTTGGTTACATGTTTCCGTATGATAGGGTGCATTGCATGTTTGCATACTTGAAACGGTTGATAAAATGATGGTTCCAAACTTCATCCTATTACAAGTGATGCTATCCAGATCATCAAAATACAATCTCATGCTGGGCATTTATTCCATACAAAGCTGGTAGGCATTTATCCTTAGAAGAGCTTCATGGAGGTACAGAGCTTCAATATACAATTGAATAGTATATATTCATATTGAAATGAACCCGAATATTTCCGACTGACACTCGTCAGGGGTAATCGTCAGCAACTAGTAGAGAATTGAAAGAACATTGTGTATCAACTATCGTATCACAAAATATGACGTCACCAGCATGAAATTTCGAATAAGAGTGCGTTCAGTGTACTATTTTTAGATGGGACACGAACTCATTTTGTCGACACAGCCAACGCTCCAAGGATTCAACTATGTACTGCAAGGCGTATAAATTTATCGCATAATGCGTAACCTAATTACTTTAAGATTCGTGCAAACTTTCTGATTAACCCTTCTCGCCATATAAGGCTGTAAATTTGAAATACTTCATCATTTGAGAGCATTGCGTAGTTTGTTGTAGTTTTAAGCGGGTAAACATAATTGAATCGCTCATTCATGAGAAATGGATGTTTCCATAAACGTTTGAAATCGTAGACAATAAGTCGGCATCGACGTGCTATCAATGCCAGTGGAATGACATCATGCTATGTTAAACGCTTTCCCGAAATGCGCAAATTATTATTCACGCGATCATAAACCTTTATCTGTCTGCCTGCGACAAACATTGCGGAATACTGCTATCATTGTCCGTATGAAGTATGGCGCAATACGAAACAGTTCCAAGCGATCAATTGGATAAATTCCAGACATTGTAATTTGGATAATGCAATAATGAGTTAATGGAAATGGTTGTTTTGGTTGAGTCAGAGCCGGTCGAAGGCCCGGGGGAAATGAATATAGTGATCAATTCAGATCACTCAGGTATAGGAATGTACTTGAGATGAGGTAACACGTATTTGCATTTCCTTCCGTTTTTGTATAGCCATCTTACAGTAGGTGTACAACGGTATACACTGGACAGTGTACAGTCGGTACAAGTGTAGTTGCTTGATCCAATTACTCAACAATCGAATATTTTACTGTCAGTTGCAGAATAGTGACCTGCCGAAAATAACATACATCCTCTCGAGTCGATATTGGGGTTTATGATATTGGCGAAATACCTGATTCGAAAAGGAATTTAGTATCAATCAATCGCCTTGGCCATTACATACCTGTTGTACATTTGTGTAGGACAAAAACCCAGTTGTTATATAGTAGGGTTACCATATTTCGGAAATCTGAAAAGAGGACACTTTTTCAGAATTTTCAGACTAATTTTACCCAATTCGTGGTCGGTTGACTAAAAAAAAGTTATCTTTCTCGCTCGGTGCCCAAAATACAGTTTTTCCCTTCACATTGTCGGGTGGTTGACTAAAAAAAAGGTCAACTTTCCGCTCAGCTCCCGAAATACCCGCTCAGAATTCTCTAAAAAGAGGACAAAATCTCAAAAAAGAGGACAAAAGAGCGTCCTCCGAGGACTCTTGGACGTATGGTAACCCTATTATATAGCCGCTACGGAAATACAATATCGTTCCAGATGTAAATAACAAGCTGACAATAGTCTTGTGCGTACACAAATCGAAGAGAGGTAATTTTCATCAAACAAAGCTCCGTGGCAGTTATAAGTGAAGGCTTTGGAAAAATGGCTTTTGGTTTTTAACTGCATAACTTACACTAAAAAAGTTTGTATAAGTCGCAAACAGTGCAGCAGTATACCTGATGTACTTTGATGATTTTTTCGGAATCAACATGAGCATTGTTAGTGCTCTGATGATCAGGACATATCACCTGATGCTACATCGCTGTGGCCTGTGGGTATAATCGACCGATTTGTAAATATCATTCAGTATCTCAGAAAGCCGTTTACAGTTTTGTTGAGTTCCCATAAATAGACATTTCTGTGAGGACTAAGCTCACAGAATTTAGGGTAATACTTAGAGCTGCATTTTCCGCTATACATAACATAAAACAATGTTTTCCCAGATAGTTTGTACATGATCGTAAAATCCTTGGCGACTGCGTCGGAATCTCATATTAATTTGTATATAATATCACTGCGTCTTACCTAAGATTTCACAATATCACATAATGAAAGCGGAACTCCAAACCTCATATAGATCACAGTTTACGACTGTTTTGTAAACTGTAGTGAAGTCACCCGACCTCGACCATACACCATTACAATTTAATACCTCGTGTGACGTCCGAGTACTTGCGCTCTGTACTAGGCTGCATTCCTGTAAATTTCTAGCAAAAGTAATCAAGACAACTGTGAGGTAGACGAGTCATGCTTCATCAACTCGTTGCGACGGTTGATAAATTGCCGATTACTCCAAGCAAGTACAACCTGTTCTACACTGAATGCAACGAAAGCGAACTGGTGTGTGTTGTGACTTGACTTAGTTACATGATATTTTATAAAGATAGCATCTAATCCCTTAGTGCCTGCTACTACCTACCCGTACATAGAAGTGGGAAATGAAGCATCCATAGCCAAGATCTTCATCGGCGGATCAAAGCTTCCTCCGGCCTCTTCCGCATTTGAGCCGTATTTATCCTCCTGTTGCCCCATACTTACATCGTCCAATGATAGTGATCATTACTATTTGTCAAGAGATCAGCATCCCGGTATATACACTAAATGTATACTTTCACCATCACTGATATATTTCGTTTGCCACTGTGTTGACTATTCCAAATTGACCGTTATTCCATATGTTTGAATTATTATTTGTTTAATGGGATTTTCTTCGAACCGACCAACAATAATAAACATACTTTTTCGTTATATGTATCGGATCGAAGGTTTGAGATAACAATTCGCTCTCACTTCGCAACATGAGGTTTCTTGCAACACATTCATTTCTACACCAACGGCACGAAAAAGGTCATACAGCTGACATCTTGTTCCCAATAAAACCTGTTATCGTAATAGTATACCACTGATAATTACATATTCTCTACCAATTTCGAATTCATGTTACAAGCAATCTGTTCTCTTGCAGAGTGTTATGTAGGTCCGTAAAACATTATGAGATGAGCCATGCAGGCCATATTGCTTAATATACCGATACACATCTGGTATGAATAATTTTTGGTTCAAATTGAGTTTTACGGAGTCGCAAGTCATTACGAGTCAATACAACTTTTCACTCAAGTCACGCACATTTTCACAGTGAATCGAGTAGCAACGTCATCTCGAATTCTCCGATGTCGAGACAAATGCACTCTCAATGGGGAATAGCCTGAACACACAATACACAATCATCGAAAAATAGGCAGTCGTTAGGCATGATACAGCACTGGGCACAGACGAAGTTGGTGTATGACGAATTCGATCCTTGCTTGAACTTACTGAAAGCAAGGTCTACTCCATGATAAATACCATGGGAATATCATTCAGTGTAAGCAGGTTTTATTAACCGAAATGCTTAAGCAGAGCCGACCTCATGCGTATGGAAAAATAATGTTTGAGCGTGTACGAGCTGTGACCTGAAAGAACTGAATTTTCTTCATTATAAAACATAACTTTTTAGTTATCAACCTTTCAACTGAATTCTAGATATATTTGTGCATTAGGGGTTCTAAGCACCCCTATTCCCAAAATCATTGCAGGCAAACAGTGTGGATTCGAATTCAACCACCAACTTCCGAAACAACGCCCGAAGCATATCGTTATACCAAAACTATTTCCGATCATTGATGCTCGTAAATTCTATTCGCAATCTCGTATATAATATGGCCCAAGATAGATTCGGACATGTGTGATTCGCAGATATTCAATTACGTGGAGCCTCACCAATAAGTTTCACACAGACGATTCTATTATTTGAATAAATGTATACATGGTTGTGACGATATTAAAATACCAGTTAAGGAGATTATTGTGGTAGTTAACGGCATGCATGACCCAGCATATTGAAATTTTGTGCATGTAACTTGTATACTTTATCTATCAGTTACGCTTTATGGGATTCATCCTGTCCGAAACTAGACTTTCTCGTACCTTAAGTCATAAATAGTTCACCATGTAATTATTGTTGATGAAATTGGCGATGCATGCATATTGCATATACCTTTAAATAAGGAACACCGAGGGCTGTAGATGAGAGATCAGTTCTCTTTGATCATGTAAACAGTATTATCGGACGAAAAGAAGAACATATTTTAATCAGTAGATAAGAGCGTGGACTGCTTCGTCTTATTCGATAACTACACCTGGCTTAGGCCGACCTGGCAAATATTTGAAGACAGTTTTTGCATCGAACATATCGAGAGTTCGAAGATATACTTGTGTACGTACAGAAAAACGATTGGTTCATTTATCATTTGGTTTGAAATATTTACGCTCAGCGACTCAGATGTGTTTGCTGGTGGATTTTCCATTTTCAGAATCAATAAGCGGAAACACTTGCTGTGCTGATTAAGTGATATAAAAATAATATTACTAAAACATAATTTAGATTGCTATATGGCCTTTTTACATCGCCTAGGCCAGGTGGGTGTCTGATTTCGAAGACTAATCCGAGTCGTTTCGACACCTTCCTATCTTTCATTGTATCGCAGTTTGTGATGTATTGAAAGAAAGAAATTGTTAGCATTAAATTGAATTGAATTGAGTCCTTTCCCAAAATTATAGACGAACCCGAATATATGGAATTCTTAAATCTTTGAAATCGAGACGAGGATTATCCCAGCATAGTTCTTAATATAATACAACATAAATCAAATCGTACATCAACCAAATTTTCAGCATAGTATGCAAATCCAGTCAGCAACACTTATTCATACAAAATTTAGCGTTCTCATCCGCATACCATGGTGTAAAAGTCAAATACACCAACACATAACAATCATTATAAGGTTTTTGTTTTGGGTGAAAATCATATTTTATTGATTTTCTTCTTTTAACATCTCGTTGATGCACAATTTATTTTGCGCACCATTAATATATAGTAATGTATTAGATGTGTGGTTAGATGTTATAGTGGTAAATTTTCGCTAGTGGAAATTTAAGGTTCCGCAAAGGCTTGAAGATCAGCATAAAAGTACCCCGCGTTAGTGAAGGTTGAGAACTATATTGGGAGTGTCTTTCTCCAACGTCGTCATGATGTGTGTACGGTTCGGCAAGAAGCAATCCAAAACCCAAGGTGTCACCGCAGAGTATTTTATCACTCAGATCAACTACCGTATGCCATCACGCCCGCAAACCTTGGCAACAGTATAAACATATTGCATCGCCACCCACGCCCCACGGTATATGCTACAATCCGTTTATCCTCAAACTATACGGGACAAACGAGTGCGGATGCTCACCGTATAATCGCAGAAGACTCTAACGTAATCTTTGTACGAATGCTACTATATCACCCCCAGACGACACGCATAACTGTAATTCAAATCTTCAAAGTTCGGTAAACATTGAAATCCAGATAAATCAAAATCTAAAGTGACAACAAGAACTGGCTTTCGTTGCCGGGTAGTATAGTAACGCAAAACAAAACGTGCCGATAGTTTAGGGAAAAATGCTTACTTGCTTAGTAATCGCTGTGCGTAGATACTAGACAGCTGTCAATAACAGGACCTTGTCCATACGACTTTTCAAACCTACTGGGATGTGAACGTTACATGAAGTTATAATATTGTTGATAGTTTCGTATTTGTTTCAAGCCCTTTCGGACGGAAACACAATGAGACTAAAATACTAAACCTGATCGATTCTTTAAAAAATTACATACAACATTAAATATCGATATTGTGCAAACATACCGATAGCGGACAAAAGTGAGTACCCCAGAACGGTGGTACACGCAATCACAATCCACCTCCCTAAAGCAGCGGTTCCTAGCCTTTCTCGACTCCTTATCTATCTCGACACAAATTTTCGCCCCCCACATTTACGGATCTGAAAAAGAGGACATATAATCGGGAAATTTATTCATCTAACTCTGGTCGATAGTGAATTTACTAAATAAAAGTCCATTTTCCGAGGTAGTAAGTGCTCGAAAAACCGGATTCCGCGTCAACTTTCCGTTGAGTTGACCTTTTTTCGCGCCATGTGCAGAAAAAGCTGTCTTAACGTGCATTTTTAACCGTGGTAATTAAATATATCTTACCGGACGTTCTAACATTTTTCACCCCCTATCGCCCACATCGGGAACTACTACTCTAGAGCAGTGCTTCCCAACCTTTTTCAGTTCGCGACCCACTTTTCATCCAGATTTCATTGTGCGACCCACCATGAGATATGACAAAACGAATGAATGCGTGATTCAGCGTACGATGCGTAGTTGTTGTTTTGTGGTATTCACGGTGTTTTTCGACTGCGAAGCTCATTTAGCCCACACCAGACCGGTATTCTTTATTTGTCTATTATGATGCCGTAACTGCCGACTGGTAGCACGGCCTACTTCTTGGCCTTATTAAGACATCGTTTACGCGGATGAGACGGAGAGTAGGAGCCAATGTGTAAATAAACCTTCAACTCTTGTAATGGGATTATGAAGTCGACCTCGGTCGGACTCGAACCTTCAACCCACTATATTGGTGTTGCTCTGCTGCAGCTGTGAATCACAACGCTGTCTCGCCACGCACAATGCATCGTATGAGTAGACGAGTTAAATTGGACGCCGATTTGCTCGATACTTCAGGAATACGGGCGTATGAAGAAGACATGAATTAATACACGTAGCAGATGACAACAAACGAGAAAGCGCGAATTTGTTACGTTGAACACAATTGGGTTCTGAGCAGAGTTGGATCAATTACAATCATTCAGTTCAATTACAATTACAATTATAATTACACCCTTGCATGTTTCAATTACATTACAATTACAATTACTCAATGTTAGAAATATCAAATTACAATTACAATTACAATTACTGTTAAACATGTAATTGATTCGGTAGAGACGGGTTCTTTGACAATCGTAGCGACGTAATTAGCAAAAATCTCAAGCTATTCATGTTTCATTCATGATACGTAGAATACCCTTTAATTAAAAAAAAACTCGAACGTATTCGAACTATTCCTAATCATGAGTACTGAAAACTAGAAACACAGAAAAATGTTTCAAGCGACTGTTAGCAACCAAAGGTTTGAGCGACTAACAACGAATAGGCTACAGGACAGTCAATGAAATGTAATCAAACGATTAGGCTACTCAAAGCTGAGTGAGGATAATGAAATGCAATTGGTAGGTAAGGCGTCAGCGATAAGGATGATACCGATAAGATGTGTAAAATTACAATAAATGCAAAATGAAAGAACCTCCTGTTAACTACGAATTACAACATTTTGGTTCGCATTTACATTTTCACTTGCTCAGAAACTGTTAGATTGCATTTGATGAACATTAGGGTGCGAAAATTTCTGGCCCCAGTAAATTTGGCCAAGATTGGGGGTAAGATTGGGATAACATCTCAACAAATGCGTGATTGACTTTGATGAAGCCTTGGTTGGAAACTTGAAAATTTATTTTCGCAATTATTGCAGCAAGCCTCGGTACTGGTCAGAGATTTAAAAATAAAACTCTACCGGGGTGTAAGAAATGGTTCAGCACAGGTTTCAGATGAGTTTATTTGCTGTTCATCCCTTTTTAAAATATTAGGATTTAGTTTAGCCCACTGGTTCTCCAACTTTTTTAGACACGCCCCCCTTCATGACGGTAAAATATTTCGTGCCCCCCTTATCGTCATATCACACAATGAAACCAGAATGTTAGCAATCCTTACAGATAGTTTGATGGTATGAAAGGTTATGACTGTTGATGAGAGAATTCTCCAATATGAAATTCGGACTATACACAGAGCAATAACTATGAAAAAAAAATCATTTTATCGAAGCTTCGCGCCCCCCTTCGAATGCTTTCGCACCGCCCAAGGGGGGCACGCCCCCCAGTTTGAGAACCACTGGTTTAGCCTATATTGTAGTTCACAAAGTTTTCTGTTGTTACTGAAATATGAGAAACAGTTTGGCATGGCTGAATTATCTAGTTATAACGCGGCACGCATAGAACACCGATATAAATAGGCTAATTATGACAGGTGGCGACTATGTACTAAGGCCTTAAGGCCTTGTGGCCTCTCGTCGTCATCCTGGTCCGTACCGGATTTTCACTGGTGTGACGAATAAATGATTGATTGATTATTTTATGTTGTGATTGTCAGGTTTCCATAACAATGTAATTGAGCAATATCAAATTACAATTACAATTACAATTACACAAAATAGAAATGCTTCAATTACAATTACAGTTACATGAAAAAATGTAATATATTACATTCAGCTCTATTACAAATTACAATTGATCCAACTCTGGTTCTGAGTAGCTTGCGTCGCGGTAATTTGCTCATTATAACACCTCATCGGCCTGGATTGCTGTATTTCCCGATCAACGTACACAAAGCTCCTCCACGCCATCTCATCCGTGTAAGCGGTGTCTTATAAAAGCCTAGAAGTGAGCCGTGCTACAAGTCAGCAGCTACGGCATACAAATGAAGAAAATTGGCCTCGTGTAAATGACCATAGTTGTCGAAAAACACCATGAATACCACAAACAAACGTATACAAAGCCTTCAGAGGAAGGAATTGATTCCAATTCTCAGGCATACACAATAACACACTATCCAATTTTAACCCCACATACAGCAACAACAACTGTCCAATTTCGCGTTCCAATCAAAATGACTGTTACGGAAAACCGGCTCATGAATTATTGTGAGCACGAGAACGTGGCGCTTATGGGCGCAGAAGCAACTTATGTTAGAGCAGTGGTTCTCAACCTTTTTGTCTTCAAGGACCCCTGTTCGACCGTCACGGACCCCCGCGGACCCCCCGAAGTTTTATTTCAAATTCGGCTCAGTTATCGTACAGTCGTCATACGTATTATGCAAAGATAACTGTAGGCTGGTGATAAACAGCAACAAAAAGGCCTTTCTTGAAAAATACATCGTACTATTTATGCAGAAATTGGGTTGACTTTTCTTATTGCATTTCTTGAAATATGTGATCATGTCTTGAAAATCCGTGCCTTCGATTTGATATGAGCGAGTGCAGAAAATTATTTTAAAAGAAAGGTGTTGGCGAATGCAATAATAACGTAACTTAATAACGCGTAAATCTTCCAACGACACAATTAGGTATGATCGCAACAATTATGGCACCAAAATTGACAAACAATATTTTTTATCGGACATAACGTCTTGAAGTTATTATGAAAAAAGGGTTATGTATATCACAGGAGAAAATGGATTTTTGTAAATACCTCGTAGATACCGTGATTGACCTTACTAATCCAACTTTTTATTTTTTACACAATCCTTAACAAACATCTCTATACAGCAAAATATTTGTATCGGTAGCAGAGGTGCTCAGTAACGAAGTACTTCTACTTTTTGGAAGTACTCAAGTAGTCTTCCTCTACTTCTGGTACTTACTCAAGTAGATCTGATTTTTGCTACTTCTACTTCTACATCGTGATATTTTGTGATCTACTTACTTACTTTTCGCTATTTACAGTTTGTCAAGTAGAAGTAGTTTGATCCCCAATAAGAAAGATAGCATGAGGAATGTCGGGGCTGTTTTTACGGAGTACCAACATTTAATATTCATAAAAGTGAAATTTTGTTGCTCTACGCGCACAGTACTTATGGAGTGACAAATATGTTTTCACGAAAGTATCAGTGAATATAATTTAGGTACCCGATTGCTTGGTTCCGCTCACACCGCATTGTTGTTCATACAAAACATTTCATCACAGTAAATATGGCCCACTATAACGTTTGAAACTACCGTTTCGCAATCTAGCAATTACCCATCATATCGTAATCTAGCAGCCCAGGACATGTCCTGCTAATCTGGAAAATCCGGCTTTTTTAACGTTACACCTGTTTTACCAGATCACTTTTGAAACTTCATGGACAAAAAACATGAAATATATTTTCCGCTTTTTAAAAGTTGTATTTGTATTTCACTTTCAATTATGAGCATCATACTTTGAGTTCAATTTACTTACAGTTCTTTTGTCTGCAGAGCATACATGTTGAAGCATGAAAGCAAGTGTAGTAATTCCTTCATTTCTCGAAAATAAAGCTACACTAAATATAACTTTTACGATTCACAATATTTCTTATTAACGTATACTAATCGCACAAAGTGATGAAATCGTATCAGATACAACTTCTACGTATTGCTCTTCGCCTGAAGTTGGGGCCTTATAATATGGGGTAGGGCGCCATGCCATGATATTATCTAAAACGGGATCTTCTAGTAAACAAAGGGTTTAGTATCGCATTTTCATATCAATACTATAACTTGCATCCCATGATGTGAAAGAATGCTTATTCTGTCGAAAATTGATACCTCCTGATGGGGTGCATTCATACGCGAAGCAAGCTCTCTGCACCTTCCGCATAGCTCAATTCGCAGCTTTTGACAGTCGATGCGAACGAATTAAGACTGTCTTCAAAACTACTTACTTACTTGAGTAGATATATAGTCAGACAATTCTACTTCCACTTCAAGTAGTTTTAGGTGGCTTATGGAAGAAGTACTTCTACTCGTACTTGAGTAGATTTTTTTCGTAGCTACTTCTACTTGTGTAGCTCTCTTCACTACTTTGACCACCTCTGATCAGTAGGCTATTGGCAATTAAGCAACTAAAATGAGTCTGCACAGCAGGATATTTCACGTCAGACGGCCATTCTGTTGATGTGAGTTCTATACTAGTAATGAAGTGAAACTGCCTCCTGATTTTCGTAATTAATAAAAATACAAATTAGGTTATCAACTATTTTGTAAATTTAGAGGCTTCGCGAACCTCCAAGGGTCCGCAGACCCCCGGTTGAGAACCACTGTTCTAGAAGATGAGCACATGTATTTGCTCGTCTAATCGTGTGAAGATTTGGTACTTGTCACATTGTATAGGAAAAACTATAACATTTAGAAATCCTTCGCGACCCAACTGAAATAGTTTCGCGACCGACGGGTTCGGAAGCAATGCTCTAGAGTTTAAACTTTTGGCATACAGCATCAATTATAATTATTTTGCAAAATAATTATTTCTTGCAAATCATTATGACCGGGCCTCATTTTACCTACATGGCTGCAACTAATGAGGGCCAAGACGGGCGTATCATCACAGATCATATGTATGTGTTGAGTGTGTGCTTTCACCTCCACTCACAGAACCCCAAGTGTTCCATGGAACACCAGTTAAGAACCACTGAGCTAGACACATTGCTATAGTTCGTTATATGATGTGAACTTGAATACGTAGGATTTGAAGATTTTTGCAAGAGTATAGTGTCGGGTAATTCAATCATATCTAACAACCGGATCGCGCTGTTCTGTGTGGGGCTTATGATTTCTGATTTTACGATGTGATATAAATTTCATGGGGCTGTCAATTGACCAGTCATTATACCTAGTATCGACGTTGGTGTAATCAAGATCAAAATTGAGAGGGTGGTTGCAAACGAATCTCTGCAATTGCGATGCAATCTCGAATCATGTCACGACAAACATAAAGAGACGAAAAAATCACGCAAAAAACAACTAAGTGAAGCGTAATATAACCGTGACAATGGAAAAGGTTGCATTGAAAGACTGGTTAGGAATCAAGTCCGACGCAGCCTTGAGAGTACATACACTCACATTTTAGTAAATCACCGTGCTCGTGGCTCAAATACAGAATGGCAGCATAAAAACGCTTTTACTTCTCCTGAACACGTGAGTTGATATTTTGTACTGGAGTTGGATGTGATAGAGCTTGAATTCAGGATTTGGATTGGAAGCTCACTCGAATCTGAAACAGAATTTGGGTTCTCAAACATTAAATACTCCCGGTCTTGTTACAGTGGTGTGCACTGTGCATAAATAATAACTTACCTGAACAACTTCTTTACTGCATGCGAGGCGCTATAGTTTGCGTTTCACAATCACATACGATTCCATCCATTGAGCGGTCGCCTAATTGAATAGCGTAAGAATCATGAGTGTGGAAATATGTGCTAGTTTCCCAGAATAGGATTAAGACGGTCAAATATTACTCGAGGTCAACCATATATAGGTGCGATGCACTCACAAACCTCTTGCCTATATAATTTAGTCCTTTTCGGAGAAAGTTTCAGCAAGTATGTCAACGAAATCATGTATACCCGTGAATTTAATTAAGGACTCTAAGGCTATTTACGACTTTAAGCTTGCTAATGAGAGTTTGAAGGTGACAGTCCGGCAACATCATGTATTGGAATAACTGGCGCCTAAACTTTCCTGGAATGTGCATAGAAGAATGATTGGAATCCAGTAAAAATTGATTTATTGTATAAATATCAATTATACATATTGAGTTTTCAAAAGTTCTAAAAGTAGGTGTTTTGCGAACTGCGCAGTATGTATACTTGCAGTACGATTTGGCATTTTCGATAGTTCTATTTTTTCATATGATATTCTTTTTTCTTTTCATGACATCTGTTTCGATTCAAAGGTATGGCAATGAAATATGTGGGATTCATCTTTTAATTAAAGTACTCAAGTAGCTGGTCTAAATGAGAGACTCTATGCACATGACAGCGGAACAAAATATACGAATGTAAATTTGTTTTGTTATCACCAGGCACTATAAGGGACTTGCGAACATATCAAAGCTCATTTTCGAAATGTTACAGAATTTGAACTAGTCTATAGGCGTATGGATATACATCACATGTCCACACCGAGTAAAACCGTAGTGAGTCGTATTGTTAGGTCTTAAGTGGTATTTCACGGTCCATTCTTCCCATTGGCGCAACAGTAATCACGCTAGCTTCGGGAATTCTACTTTAAATAAGATTGTTCTTTCTCTACTAGTTGCTGACGATTACCCCTGACGAGTGTCAGCCGAAAATAATCGGGTTTCATTTCAATATGAATATACAATTCAATTGTATACTGAAGTTCTGTACCTCCAAGAAGCTCTTCAAATAAGATTATATATAAGAGAAATGTTTAGAATAAATATATAGATACATAGTATACGACTATGGCATCAACAATATAATCATCACTTTGCGTCTTTACAATAACCTGTTGCTTTTGCTCGCTCATGTACAAATATTTGGATTTGCTTTCTTCAACAAGCATTCCTTCAATGGACGCCTGCCACTAGGCTCTTCTTTTCCGCATTTGGTCCGTCTGAAATAGCAGTGGAGATCAGTATATAGAAATGGCTATGTGTTTATAGTTGCGTTGCTTTAGATGCGGTGATGAAGTAGCGACAGTATAAGTCATACACCTTCCATTGTATTGTACAAATCTCATGGTTTTTTGTTTGTTTGTGTGTTTGTGTGTGGTGTTCATGGTGTTTCTCGACTACAATGGTTAGGGATGGTGTGAACGCGAGGTTCACGTTCGCGTTCTGTGTGTGAACCTCAGAAATTTAGAGGTTCACGTTCACAAACGAACCTTGGTAGGTTCTGCACTGTGAACCTTTTTCATATATTGCAATTTTCCACGTTATTGGTTAAAATTCATTACATTTCAACTGAGGGCCACTCTATGCATGGCACTGACAGCATAAAAAATCAACACTAAACGAGCATGCAACATTTACAATCTCAAAAATTTTAGTTGATTTTTTACAAAAGTTTGCTCGAAACATCCAGTCTTCCGTTTTTAAATATTTAGTGACTCTCTACTGTGAGGTTGACCCGCAATCACACAATATCAAGAGCGAAATACGCTACAGGCTACATGTAGGTAGGCCTATAGTCAGCGAATGATGCTTATTCACTCCTGTATAACTTGTTATTGGGATGAAATAGGTAACAAGTATAGAAACCCTTTTTACATTCTATTCAATATCAATGTAGCAATACTAAGACGCCGAATACATATTCCGGTCTGGCCTATAGACCGTTTAAGGCATAAGCTTATATTCCCTTGCAAGTCTTCGTCGAAATTATTGGCAAAGCGACGGAAGAAATTGATTTTATGGGATAATTATATCATTTAATTGCTCCAGTTGATATATTTGATACTTCTGCATTGTGGCATAATGAGGCCCGAGTCGTCACTAGATATCGTATTGTACATTAATATATCACTTCACTGAAATGCAGGGTTGGAATTACCAATATGACGTCACGTGACGTCATGAGGTTCACGTTCGTGTTCACACAGAACCTTTCAAAAAGGTTCGCGTTCACACGAACCTGAACCTTTCAGAGGTTCACACCATCCCTAAGTCAATGGTCACTTACACCAGGTCGATATTCTTCATTTTTATTCCGTATCTGTCGACTTGTAGCACGACCCACTTCTAGGATTTTTGTAAGACACCACGTATGCGGATCACATGGCGAGGAGGAGCCTAGATAAACCTCCGACACAAAGGTATAGGAATTTTGGGGTCGATTTCGGTCGGACTCGAACCCGAAACCCATTGGTGCTGTTGCAGCCGTGGATCATACCACAAATCTCATGGGTGTGGGCAGAATAGAAAGTAGAAGGCGTGGAAGTGTATAATGTAAAAAATCAAGTGGCCCCACTGATATGATGTCACAAGAAATGTCAATTGAATGAACTCGGTTTCTAAGGGGTAGTGTCCAGTCCATGCGATCAAACCTTTCCACATTCTTTGTGAGAGGCCAAAACTGCGTGGCTTGTCGCTGAAGAATTCACAATTTCGATCAACACCCATTGATGTTGAACTGTTTCGTCTTTAAATGATATACTTCATCGTTCGTTATATGTGAAGCCAATGTGATCCAATACATTCTGGTTAACATAACATGCGGTTTCGTTTACCGATAAGTTGGTAGAAAGAACGACCTGATACCTGTATCTAGTCTAAATTGAGATGGAATTGAAACAGACAGTGTCTATCGTATGACCACATCAGCTTAAGTAATGAGTATATACGCAGTTCACCCAGCATTCACCGCAAATTACATTCATTCATTCATCAGGGCCACAACTGCCGCACCCTAAACTTCCTTATTGGGTCGGGCCGAACTCAAGGGGGGCCAAAATTATTTTGTAAATAAACAAAAATTATACAGTACTTTACAGTATTATATTATTAATAAACTTGAACAATTTCCTTCACGCTATGCGCGATTCAATGTCGATCCATATCTTGATTTTGATATGAACCCCTAAAGTTGATTTAATTAAATGTACATAAATTGGCAATTCGGCGCCAGAGATTACCGCGTCACGACATACCAAGACATATGGAGTTTCTACCAACATCAGACTTCGCGAAGTGTGCTGCTAAAACATTGTCGCCGTGAAAAACTTGGCAGAAAATGACCGCCTCATGTTGGTCGAGACATTCGATATATGTCCAATTGTTTATTGTTTATATATAGGTGCCTAAATGGTCGTCGTCGAATAGTCGTGACTTGGCAATCTGAGGAAATGACTTACCGCGAATTTTTTTTAGTTTAGTCTGGTATGTCTGGGCGATTCCAATATACTCTGACTATAATGTAGGGTTACCATATTGTGAGATTCGGAAAAGAGGAGCTGTGTTTGGCCAAAACTTTACGTTTATGAATGTCTCATAGGCGCGAACTTGCTCGTTGCACAGCCCACCCTCACACTAGTTCATCCCAACGGTATTCGACGATGTTTTCCAGAAACCAGACTGACAAATCTCATCATGAATTTAAATCAATTTAAGTAATACAAAGGTTGGTACATTCTCATGATCAAGCCACATGTTCTGCGTGACTTGGTTAATGGCTACAGGTAGGATTGCATTTAAAACAAATGGGTATACAACTTGAAATTTGTTTTTCAAGTTGTTTAATTATGCCTTAATTGTGTAAATACTTTCCAAAAACATGTTGTATGTACAGACGACGATTACCACCCGATATAGCCGACGTATACGATATGAGATGGTTGGAAGCCTCGAAATAGTCGGTTCAACAGCTATAGTACGTAGATATAGATTATTGGTACGGAATGAATGTTCTGATGATGATGACCGCCGACCATAAAAACGCAGCAAGACGATGTAGCCCTAGTTAAAAATGTTTTTGGTCCGTATATGACAAGGGTTGGAAGCCTATTTCGTCAAAGAAGCTATATTTACCCTATATTTTCAATTGTGAATATCAATCCATTATGACGTCACAATTAAAAATGCGTGACGTCATGGCTTAGAAAAACAAAACAAAAACAAAATATTAAAAAATATGTTTTAAAAATGGCCTTGTTTTAAATATGTTTGTTTTAAATTGATTTTTATTTTATACACAACCCTAGCTACAGGGATATCTAGACATCCCTCATTAGGTATAGTACCCAACACTGTGACCTCGGATATGTAAAATCTATATCCACAGGACTTTTTGCAATAAATTCAACAAATATAACATATATATTAACAGATCGCTCTGGTACCGTGGCGACCCCAAATTATAGGCTATCCTTTCTGACGCACACTCTAATAACCCTTAAAGGGGTAAAAATTTGCGTTACAGTAAATGTGAGTCTGTCATATTCGTATTTACTATTTACTACTATCCTCGTGCCTCGCGCTAATCGAACTGCTATTACGAAAATGTGATGATTGGTCAGCGAAAAAAAAGCAGAACGTCAATTTGACGTCATATTTCTAGCGCAGGGGTTCTCAAAGGGTGGGCCACAGGAGCATTTTGGGTGGGCCACAAAGCTATTTAGAAAATTTTAGAATTAAAGTAAGTTTAGTTATATTTGTTATGTATAACGCTAAACATATATTCAGAATCCTTTTCATTCGACCCTGATGAGACGTAGTGGCACGTATGGAGTCAGCATGTACAAGTAGAAAACGGGAGGTATAACGGCGGATTTTTCCATTGGTTATGACAACCTACGGCTAACAGTAACTAAAATAATTTCGAGTACATAATAACTGGAAGGTAATTGCTATAAGTCGGCAGTTACGGAAAATAAGAAGAATATCGGCCTGGTGTAAATGACCATAGTAGTCGACAAACACCATGAATACCCCAAAACAAACAAACTGGAAGGTAAAATGCTGAAGTAGCCAAGTACTCCGGGAGGGTCATATATCGTATGCCGTTGAAAGGGGTGTGCAATAAACTCGGAATGAAGTGTAATTGATGTACATATTTACTGTACTTCGGCAAGTCGTATTATTGTAAGATAAAAATAGCCGCAATTGCGAGTTATTAGCTACTTCTAGTGAAGGTGTGCTGCACGACCGCAACGAATCATAAACGGAGCGCATTATCTTTGGAGTCGGTTTAAAATGTGCGGTCTGGAAACCATTGTACATAATGTAAGAGTCACGTGAATTGATTGTATCATTGGATTGAATATTCTGACATCGCAACTTTAGTTGGTTTGGTGCAAGACATACAATGTACATTGTAGACGTAGAGCATGCAAACTTCAGTTGGTTTGGTGCATGACATACAATGTACATTGCATGGCATGCATATTAAAAACGCTTTCTCCACTTCTCTGTAGTACCCCATTCAATTATGAATTGTTTGAAGCTGGCCCAGAAGGATTATATTATTCCCCGCAATAGTGGAACTAAAACCCCAATCACACAGTGGATGCGGGGATTTGATCATTGTGTTTCGCGACGCGAATGGAGCAGCGGACGATCATAATATACACAGGAGATTAAGCCTATGATCTACCAGGGCCGTAACTGCCGCACACAAACCCAAAATTGGGGAGCTCAAAGGGGCCCAAGATTATTTCGTTGGTCGTTTGTTGGAGGCTATTTATTCAACTTGAGAATTTCCGTCGCACTTGGTGCGATTTAATGTCCCGAGAGGTCTAGATTTGAATATTATCAGTAAATTAAGAGTAAAATGCGCATATTTTAGAAAATGTAGGCATATCGGCGCCGTCGTTTAACATACATTGAACGGGATTATGACTCTAAGAAAAGAGGTGGGCCACGGCACATTTTCAAACCGCAAAATGGGCCACGGCCAAGAAACGGCTGAGAACCCCTGTTCTAGCGTGTTACAGGCTGAGACGTGCTGATGCACTGTATAGTGCAGGGGCTCCAACACGCGGGAGTCATATTTAACATGCAGGGGTCATATTTTGCGGCCCGCGATTTGATCTGAGATTTCGGAAGAATGCTAAGAAAGGCATTTTTAAATGCTGAAATTGATTACAGTTTCAACATATTGTTGTTGTTGTTTCAAAGTAAACTATTCTCCTGTGCCCAACATCACTATTCCTCACTAACTAAAACGACTTTAGCGATGGCAACAACATTCCATCGAGGGAAAATCAGCTGATATGAATGGGCTGGGCATATTGCCTTGACGTGCAATGGCCCAAAACACCGCCAAGACCGAGAGGCGCTTAGAAAACGAATTAGGGCTTCGCCATAAATCAAGCTTAACGTGGAGATGGTCTTTCATCTAGTTAGTACGTCTCTCGCTGGCCCCAATATAGATTCCATAGTCGCTGAGAAGCGTTGCCGATATCGTGCACACTGCACAGCTCAGAGTTCAGAATAAAATGAAATTGATTATCATGATTTTTGAGGTACTTGTATTCCTTTGATAAAATATTACTTCTTTTGTGGTAATTATGCCCATCGCCTATGTAAGCTAGCACTGCGTTGTACTACGAACATAAAGTTTTAAAACGTGGTTGTAAAGCTGTGTAGCCTATTTCATATCGAAAGTGAATTCATGCGGCCCGCGACCGCTCCGAAATTTGAAAAGTGGCCCGCGACCCGTTTTGAGTTGTCGACCTCTGGTATAGTGTATACCTGTCACTACACCCGCTCTTGAACCAAGCTTTTTATTACGTAATAATTACAGTGCGCCAATAATAATTCAGTACGGCTGGGGAGAGACAAAGTTGTCAAAGCTATGATTAGTGGTTTGTCGTACAAACTCAAATCAGTTTTTACAATTGCGTCGCAACTACAAAAGTTGGGGAACCCCTTCACTTGAATTTTCCATTAGGTTTATTTGATTTATTCCACGTCAGATTTATTCCAGAGATAGTAACAATTATTTACGATTTCATCCGCATTCATCGGGATTTTCATCCGCACCACGTTCATCAACCGCACTGCCATATTTTTCATTCGCACAAGTGCGAACCATCCCGCAGATTGAAATGCACTGAGCTATATCATTAACGTGACTAAATTTTCGAAGACGGCATATCCCTCAGCTGTACCCGTAATTTAGGCATGAAGTTGAAATTTTGTTCGCGCATGGCGCGACTAGAAACTAGCCTACTGCTGAGTGTCACATCGACTTCGCCTCTCGACTCGACACACGCCTAATTCATTTCCATCCTCAATCGCTTCATGTTATCCTTTATCTTCTTTCATCCAGCCTCTTATTTTCATACTCTCTGAGACCAGCGGTTCCCAACGTGAGCGATATCGTCCCCATTGGGTGATATTGAGAAACAAAGAGCGAAAATACGAAAGGGACTAAAGATTCACGCGAATAGCGTAGTGGTGAGCGTCGGCGCCATCCAAGCTGGCGGCCTGGGTTTGATTCCCGCCGTCGGATGTTATTATGGGCTTCTCGCCCCCCGTCTCGCTTTTCTTGCGGCGACAAAAAGCCCAGAATAAAGACCCGATAAAGAAAGAAAAGAGTAAGAAATAGCTTCTAAAAAGGAACGAAAGAAAAACATCGAAGAAGACTGTGACCTCGGGCACTAGGTCGAGGTGGATGCCAGTTCAAGAGACCTCAACTGGTTGGCCGTTCGGCATCCTCATGTCTGTTCATTACATCGCATTCTGTGTCTTTTATATCGCATTGTACAAGTATGTACATGGTGTGCACTGTCCATGTGTCGTGGGCAGATGAAAATATAATCTGACTATCGACTCCCTTGTGCTCACTCTCCAAACTGAAGCAGTGTCTCGTGATGGCGCTGTTGCCGCTGTCATGTCATCTCATAACACCTCGTCATCAGAGTCTCGGTCTAGTTCAGTGGTTCCCAACGTGGGCGATATCGCCCCCCAGGGGGCGATTTGGCGTTCTAGGGGGGCGAAAATGACGAAGGGGGCGACAGGGGGGCGAAAATGGACAAAGGGGGCGACGGGGGGCGAAAATAGCGAAGGGGGCGATAGGGGGGCGATGACGCGTCAAAACGGCTGACCTTTTTTTTTTTTAGTCAACTCACGGAAATTTAGTTACAAAAGTGTGTCAAATCGGACATCGAGCCGAAAATTTGACCTTTTTTTTTTTTTTTTTTTTTAGTCAACCAGCCGGTGATTGCAATTTGTATGCCCAATTTTCGGTACACAAAATTTGGGGGGCGATGATCGGTGTTGAACTTGAAAAGGGGGCGATGGGTCGAAAAAGGTTGGGAACCACTGGAGTTCGTTTTTCGTTGTTCGACTCCGCCGCTTTTTACTTTCTAAATTAAGTCAGTCGGCCTTACTACCCTAACCGTTAGGAATCAGAATGGAGGTAATTTAGTTTGCAAAGATGCAGCCATTACGAAACGGTAAATTATTCCTTTTGTAGAATCGGGTCAGTCAGTACCTATGATCCTGATCTTAAGGAGATCATTTTAGCCAGCTACTCCCTGATGAATAGAGAATTGTTGCATCACTACCTACAGCAGGTGTAAGCATTATACATTGCATAAAGTTGAGATTGCAGTAACGAAACAACATCAATAGTTGAGAAGAAAAATAAATGTGAAAAAGAATCATATAAAGTATATACCGTAAAGCATGGTTACTTTGGACGTGGCCGGGCTGCTTTGCACCCTGTAAAACATTTGAATCGTTATTGATGAAAATGTGTTGTCGCTGGAGGTCCAATTATTTTTCATGACGTAACAGTTCCAAAAGTAGTCTCTATAAAAGGTGGATTAATTTTACTACCAGATGAACTTGGCCATTCATTGATCCATTAATGACAGGGATTTATTTCATCAAGTAGATGGTTATTAACTTCTTACAACCAAACATCTAAATCATGTGAGCCAAGGATTCAAAAGTTGACAGCAGGTACCTCCAAGTAGTCTTTATCCATGTCAAAAATCTCTTAGCAGGCTCCCCCTTAGGCTCCGCCTTAGCTTAGTTTAATATAAGAAAATGTCATGTCAAAAGTGACTCCCCTCTTATTTTGTCAGAATATGGTAACTTTAGACTGTGGCAAATGTGATTTTAAAGCTCTGGAGAGTGACTGCTCATCTATGCCGAAGTGTATCATCAACTGTATTCCTTATGACTTGCATGATGACTTTTTATAATGGAATGAGAAGGTTCGTGAATTGAGAGTTTGCCAAAATATGAAGACATGGGTAAGCAATAAGCCAAAGGATTGCACGCGGGTGGAAGGTACTTTGAAAACTTAACACATACTCTTGAGGATGTGTCTGCTGAATATGGTCTAAATTACGAAAAATGTATCTATCTGAGGACATTGGAAACCCGGAAAGTGCGTATTTTAAAGAACAGTAAAAAATTCGACATCAGCAACGAATCACCATGTTATAAATTTATAAGTCCTAACTGGGGAAGAAATGAGTCGAAATTGAGATATGGGAAGAATCTGGTAGCATTCAGCATTAGCCTTCAGCGACCTATTTTTTGGAGGGGGGTGATTAGGTAAAAATCGTGTAATGTGTCAGGCCTGTACTGTTTTGTTTCATTTTTAGCCACTGCTCTACTCAACTCTGACCTAATAATCGTCATTTAAGAGGTTTTACAAACAATGGAATGAACAGACATACAAATAACTACAATGTCCAAAGCTAGGCCTACCCCACATCCTGGGGTAATTCTGGACACAGCTAATTAAAAAAAAATATATAGGCCTAGTACTTTTTCATGCCCATTAAGATTTTGGATTATGGTAGTTTGTTCTAATCTTTGCTCCATAACCGCAGAAAAACAAACTTTCTTTCCTGCTCTTTCGGCATTTCCAAGATATCTAGCAAACTTGTGAAAAATTGTCGAAAGTCGCTCCGCTTTACAAGCTACTGACAGTAGTAACTGCCTGCGTGGATTAGCCCAATATAGCATGCTATAGCAAGAAAAATAGGAATGTTTGCAGCTGTCCCAAGATGTTGTTTGGTGGCTGTCAGTAGAATAAATTTACTGTTCAACTCCTAATGGATGCATTGCAACGTAACTCATATATGTGTATATGTCATTATAGGTCGAGGTCTCCTCCCACTCACCTCCTCACTTAACCATTGTAATCAAACTTGTATGATGCAGGTATACAGTATAGTAGGCCTGCAGTTCGAGTAGCAGTAGTCCTATGTCCAAATTTGGAACGTAATTTGAAATTTTGCAATAGGCAAGTTTCCACATTGCTATGTTTTGCGATACATGTAACCAAGAAGTCCTTTCACAGATATTGCTGTTCAGTGGGCTACAATTGAGTCAATACACACCTCACCGGTGCAGTTTCACGACCTCACGAGTTGAAATTTTTGTTATTTCATTCGGTAAAATGTTATTACAAATTATGTTCGATTTGCCGACTATGAAGAATGATTACGGTATGGTAACCATCTATAGCTCAGCAGTTAGCATGAATACTTGACTCATTTCCTGTGTTCCGAAGGTTTGCTGTAGAGTCACGTGCCATCCAACCGATTGCACTTTGAACATTTTTCAATATCTTATTGCATGCATTTCTTGATGCAGTTCGATTAATTAAGATTCATAAACACCTTGGTGTGTCAGTTAGAGTCGACTTTCGGTACAATGATTGAAAGTGCTTGCAAGAGCTAGAAACATTCAAGTAGCATCTACTGATGTATTTAATCGAATGAGTGTAGTGTATTTTAGCACACAAGTCAGGAGACTGTTTCAAGAGGTCAGTCTGTTAGCTGCTTGTATGGTATTTGCTATGCAATGCATCTGTATACTTATCATTTTATGTGGATCAGATTTTCCGCTGAAAGTTTTTGGACCTGTTTACAATTAGCTTATAATGGTGATATTGAATCGCAGATAATGCTCTTAAACAGGCACTAAAACATTTACGGTATCTTAGTTTTCATGCAAGATTTGCAATAGTAGCCAAATAACTTCCAGACAGTCCATTGAGTCCAATACCATATTGAGTTCGAATGATAAGAAAGTTATTGGAAATATAGGTTATTCAATTGTGATTCATTTCATTGCATCCTGTATCTTTTCCCAGTTTGGCTTAAAACAACTGCCATAATTGTGGTACTTCTGAAAGTAGTATCTGGATTATTTCAAACATGGCTGATAGTCCAGCATCACTGATTATCTGCACAGTAGCGTCGCTTTTCGCATTATCCACTGTGATAGCTTTTGGCGTGATCATCAACATTCCTGACAGTAAGTTGTTATTATATTACCGTATCTTGCATTTTTGGATGTGTTGCACAACACTCTATGCCCGGATGTAGGCTCATTCGATACAGTTTTTAAAGAAACTTTTAATTATGCACAGGCTGTATTTCCATGTTCCCTGAATCTCTGATATTGTGTAGAGCACAAGTTGGCTTTTATGGAAGCTATATTTGCCTACCAGTATCTCATTTCCTTATCATTATCGATAATTTTTTGTTTAATATACTTTTTTTCAGTGGAGTATCAGTGTCCAGTATATTTGTCGTCAAATGTGTATTTAACCCTAATGAAGGCGTTACCGTTATTTAAACCTGATTATTCTAGATGGATTGTTCAATGCCACTATCAATGAAATATCGGAGAAATATATGACTGCCATAACACCTGCTGATTATGCATTCGCTATATGGGGAGTGATTTATCTCTTTCAATTTGCTTGGCTGGGGTACGCCTTCAGTACCATGTGCAGAAGCAATGGACGAGGTATTTGATTGTATTTACATAGCCTATGTTGTATCGTCATTTTCTTATTGATTCGATATTCCAGGTTTGGTGATATTGAACCCAGTCGTTATGCCGAAAAAATTCCACGCAGCATACTCTCTCAGTTGTCTTGCTACCGCGTTCTGGTACTTTGCATTCACGTCGGAGCAGTTTCTTTTAACCGCCCTCGATTTGCTCTGTGTGATATTTCTTGGATTCGCTGCACTATTCATAAACATGAGTGCCACCACACAGAATGAAAGAAAATTCAATGACATGCCGGCAGATTTGATATGCATTCGTGTTTTGGTCCAGAACGGATTGTGTCTCTTCTTTTCATGGGGAGTTTTTGCCACACTGATTTCTATCTCCATGGCGCTGACATTTGACCCTAACTCACCATATCAAATGAGCAATGATGATGCTGGCTCTTTGTGTCTATACATGTTAGGCTTTGTTATAGTACTGGCTTCTGGGTTGGAAAACACGGTTCTTTTTTCATACACAAAGTATGTCTACTCTTGGTATGCTGTGCTCTTCTGGGCCCTCTCCGGTATTATTGTTCGCTATCCTGACACAACTGAGAAAAACACCATAATCACCATTGTGATGCTGTGTCTATCAGTGGTGGGCCTTGCTGCAAAAATTACCATCTTCTGCCTGACTCCTGCCGCAAAGGGCAAGAAATCGAAGAAATATCTGCTTCTCGATGAAGATGAGATCGCATGAATACCGCGTGGTTTGCTGCCAACTGTCTTCAATTCTTTGTTTCCTTGTATGTCTGATGAATTAGCAATTAGTGTACTGTAAATGCCTAAAATGTTTATCAAGTTGTTGTGCAATTAGTCGTTCTGATTACTGCGAAAAACTTGCAGTTGTTTTACTTATCAAGTCTTGTTTTTGTGGTAGATTTGTGGTAAAGTAAAGGTTACCATGTTTTCAATGCACAAGTACATGCATATTGTTGACTGAAGCAGTTTTGCCGGAAAAACCGGTGCCTGTACAAAATAGATGCTGAGATTTTAATCGTGTCTGCGTTCAATGCTTGGATTCGAAATATACCACCTGCTATCACGATGTCGTGCTATGCGTGTCTACATTGTGTCCTCAATCAGGAAACGGTTGCATGCAATTGTGACCGGTGTTGCATTCCTAAGAAGCCGTCTTGGAAGAGCGAGATAGCGTAAAGGTGATGCGTCCGGCCTCCCGATCGGGAGGTCGTGAGTTCGATCCCCGGCCGGGTCAGACCAAAGACTCGAAAACGGGTATCTGCGGCTGTCCTGCTAGGTGCTCAGCAATCACGGATAAGCATGGAGGAGAAAAAGACCGGGGGTGCAGACTAGATGACCTTACTATAAAGGCCGTATCGCATCTCCGTCGTCAAAGCATCTCGATGGTGCGGACAACAAAGAATACCATATCTCTCCCTCTCTCTCTCTCTCTATATATATATATATTGTGGCAAGTAGATCACAAAATATTGCAAAGTAGAAGTAGCAAAAATCAGATCTACTTCAGTAAGCACCAGAAGTAGAGGGACACTACTTGAGTACTTCGAAAAAGTAGTACTTCGTTACTGACCACCTCTGCTACATGTAGTATATTTCTCTCCTGATGTTGTGTGATTGCAGGTCAAGCTCACAGCAGAGAGTCACTAAATATTCACAAACGGAAAGCTGAATATTTCGAGCAAACTTTTGCAACAAAGCAAGTAAAAAGTGCGCGCTCGTTTAGTGTTGATTTTTTTATGGTGCTAGCGCCATGCATGGAGTGGCCCGCAGTTGAAATGCAATAAATTTCAACTAAAGATGTTATAATGAAGTGAAAATTGTAATATGTGAAAAAGGTTTACAGTGCAGAACATACCATGGTTCGTTTGTGAACGTGAACCTCTAAATTTCGGATGTTCACACACAGAACGCGAACGTGAACCTCACGTTCACACCATCCCCACCACTTGACTTGAATTGTGACTTGACTCGTGACTTCAGTTGACTCGAATCACCTCCAAAAATCGGGGTGACTTGACTCGAGTCAAAATGTGCAATGACTCGAAGAGGGAGATGATGCTCTTTTTCGCCTGCAACATCGAGATGCTTTGACGACGGATAGGCGATACGGCCTTTATAGTAAGGTCATCAAGTCTGCACCCCATTTTTGTCCTCCATGCTGTCCGTGATTGCTGGGCGCCTAGCAGGATAGCCGTGGATACCAGTTTTCGAGTCTTTAGTCTGACCCGGCCGGGGATCGAACCCAATACCAACCGATCAAGATGATGGACGCATCACCATTACACTATCCCGCTCAGTAGTGAGTCGATCCCAAAACTGCTTGAGTGACAACTCAACACTGTCGACAGAAGGTTACAATGTGGCTTATGAGCTTGTGCGACCTTTGCTGTCTTCACATATAGCGCGGGGCCGTATCTTTGACGCCACTGCAA
Source organism: Botryllus schlosseri (assembly GCF_051294905.1). Taxonomy (NCBI): domain Eukaryota; kingdom Metazoa; phylum Chordata; class Ascidiacea; order Stolidobranchia; family Styelidae; genus Botryllus; species Botryllus schlosseri. Next base: position 11,813,178 of record NC_137247.1, on the reverse strand, counting down.
TAGATGAAATTCGACGAGTATTCAAGTCTCACTCACTTACTAGCGTTAGCAATCGTTGTTTTACCTCAAGCTGTATGCGTCTTAAGTAGACGACGTACTATAATTTATATATATCTATACCCATGACCGTGATCTACCTAAATTACCGAATTTTATTAGTGGCGCGAAATATCGACATCCTTACGACACCGTGCTTAGCAGCTTGCACCAACGCAGTAATATACCCGTTTCGTCAAACTTCTGCTGCGGTTAATTTCTAGTTGGAAGCAGGTTCAACCAAGAGGCTTATGATTGCAGTCGTTCGTACATCGCTTTTGTTCTGACATCGTCCGACCGAAACCGCTATATCTAATAATCTTCTCGATAAAATTTCACTGCGCAATGCGAACTACTGGCAACGTGTACACCGTCTATTATGAATTGCATTTGACAACAGAAATATATAGCCTATACTCTATGTCAGTGGTTCTTAAAGTATGGGTCGCGACCCAAACATAGGTCGCGAAGGGTATAATTTTGGGTCGCGACGGTACCAGAATGGTCCTTTAATATGTATGTAATATTATTTGAGGTCATTGCAACAACGAAAATATCTTCGCTTTTCGCGCGATTTACTGTAGTTGGTTTGAGCATATCGGAGGTTTGGTACCACGGCCAATAAGCGAGACACGCGGAGAAGTCGTCACCGCAACATGACTTGATCATGAAAATGTGCCGACCTTTGTATTAAACAAATTGGTTTGAATTCATGATAAGATTTTTTCAACATTGGTTTCTCTGGAAAACACCGTCGGAGACCTGGGACGCTTTAGTGTAGAGTTGTACAACGAGCGGTTGCCGGTTTATGAGGCCAAAACCCGTCCACGCTTGGACACATGAATATATGACGTTGGGCCAACATACGGCTGGGCAAAGTGCGGTGCCAAAAAGTTCGGTGGCGATAATTGACCGTCGCTGGGTGGCCAAACCCTTCGTTATTGATATAATTGGTCGGCACCCAAATGCATTCATTTTGGTGTGCGTTGCTTGGGTCGCGAGATGCCACTAAAAGTCAGATTTGGGTCGCGGTCTAAAAAGTTTAAGAACCACTGCTCTATGTCAAGGGTCGGCAACCTACGGCCCGCCAAGCGAAATCGTCCGGCCCGCGACGAAATAACTAGTTAGCACGAGAATACGGCCCGCCGTTTCGTAATGAGTTTCAATCTGCAGTGCAGCACTGCTTGGAAAGAATGCGGCATTGCTCCGATATAACGTATCCAACGCGTGTTTATATAGCTCAGTGATCCAGCGTCGTATTAGTCTATTGTTACGCCATAAAACTGGTGCGAAGGCGGTCGACTAGTAGCCTATCTCGTACTAAACGTAGGAACAGTGTTGCCAATTTAGCGATTTTCGCGCTAGATCTAGCGATTTTTAATCCGGTTTAGCGCCAAAAAATATGGATTTAGCGCCTAGCGATAAATCTAGCGATTTTGGAAATGTATTTAGCGATTATTTAGCGCTTTTTTTTTTTACCGAAAATGACTAATAAAGATCAGTTCTGGGCGACGACGGCATTGGCTATACCGGCCACCAGAGTGCGGACTCCGATGATAGATTACTAAGCTACGGATAAATACGCAACTCCCGGCCGTTACGCATGGGCAAACAGTATATCTTCTAGCTGAGTAATCTAAAAGTAGCATAATTGGCAGTGCTATATCTGGCGATCTGAGTGCTGAAATTTAATATAATTGGTCTTGATCGAAAGGTAGTGTCGCAGCGATTTCGAAAATACAAATTAAAATCTCGTCAGAACAATGGACCACCCCGAAACAGCCCTCAAAGTATGAAAACCGGCATTGCTCCAACAATGGCACCGGTGCAACACAATGAACATAACGATGACCAATTTCGTCCAGAGATTGTTCGGATCAAAGCCGATTTTCAGACTTTAGTTCGCTGTTTTGAGGTCGTTGCATTGTCTTGACAAGAATTTAATTCGTGTTGTCGGAACCAATGTGACACTAGCTTTCGTTTAAAACCAGTTTTATTATATTTCATACCCCGGGTTGGTCATCGGAATATTTTCCTAGGGTCTCTACTTATAGTGGCTGGCAAACCCGGTTCATGTCGTGTTGTCTCGGGTCAAGTTTAGAGCAGTCAAGCGCATTTCCACGGTATATCGCATCACGTATTCATGGACGCATCGAGCAAGGCACGCTTATATAGTGAGCGGTAATGCCTGTAAACCTGGTCAGAGTGGTCAGTGGCCACGCAGAGCGATCATTGTGCAAAGCGATCTGCTTTATGAAATGCACTGCACGTTTTGTCCCGCTTAGAGATGACTCTTACGTATTATAAACTAGAGATACGATAAGTTACTTTGGACCCAGACGAGTAAAATATAGCGGAGAAGAATGTATTGATATTATGGTTCAATTTAACACCTTTAGCAATTAATGCAGATTTAGCGCTATTTTTTAGCGCTTTTTTCTGAATATTTAGCGACATCTAGCGATTTTTAACACCAGATTTAGCGATTTTCTTGCATCTGGAGTTGGCAACACTGCGTAGGAAATGGAGAATGTCTGTGGAGTAGACTCGACCAGTGATTATCAAGCGGGTGTATCGCGCAACCGAGGCTATACCATACTTTTTCAAGGGTTTGCCACTCGGATAGGGTGCGACAATAATGGTGCCGTTCCTCTGCTCAGACGCAATGACAAAATATAAAACTTTCCCTGTTTCATTGTAGATAACTAGCATCCGTAGGTTAGTCATCTGTAGTTTAATTCACCAGAAGACATTTTACGCTAAGACATCAAACCTGAATGGTGTTTTGGACACAATGGTGAAAGCTGATTTTGTCTCACAAGCTGAATCACCGACAGTTAGCCTACCTCAGATATTACTAGAAGCAGAGCATCAATATGGCGAAGTCTTGTATATCTGACATGTTCGCGCATTAAGTCGAGAAGCTAGGCTTGCACGAGTTTATGAACTGAGAAATGAAATAGCAGCTTTCCTTGAAAATACAAACATCGCCGATTCATAATCTTGTCATCGAAAATGGGTAATGGGTATCTAATCCAGCTTTCGTAGTATATTTAACGTCACATCTAAACAAATTAAACTTGCAACATCAGGGGGAACAACTATAAATACATATGAGGTGTCGACACGCATTCGAAACAAAACTGCGACTCTAGGAATTTCAACAGTACAAAGAAAATTAAGCTCACTTTCCTATGCTGGAGGAGAGTAAGCCTAGTACCAGCACTATACATTTGTAACTGTGATATACGAAATTTAATTACTAAATTTCCATCCGCTTTTCCGACATTCGTTCTGTACAAAATAAATTCTGATTACTCAGTACTCAAGTTAATGTGGACGCCAAAACCATTGCCAGAAAATTTCAAATGGGCCCATTTGAAATGCCATGTAGTTGAATTGAATGACAAATTTCATACAAAGAGCATATCGCTGAATGACTTTGACAAAGAGAACGTTCTTGAAATGGGTCTTCATCCCAGCTTGACCAACAATGCTAAAGAAATGGCATCGACTTTTGCTTTCAACGATGAAATTCACGAAGACAAGCTAAGAACGCGTATTCCAACGCCCATTTAGAATATGGTCTGATTCTTGCTCCATCTGACTTGTTACCAGAAGTTGAAAACCTTTCACAAAGCAAGCTGCGCGAAGTGTCACATTTATCCTGCGTTGTCGAAGTGTAAATACATGTGTGTTTTTGTGATTTGTATGATTGAGATTGCAGCATTTTAGGGTAATATACAGACGTGAGCGATAAATATAGTATTAAGAAAAATTCCGGCCCGCCAAAATGTTGTGCACTCGAAATTTGGCCCGTGACTAGCAAAAGGTTGCCGACCCCTGCTCTATGTGATGCGATAGCTGAAATTCACGTAGTCGTAGCAGAAATAATATATTCGTTATTGTGGGGCCTACGATATTAGAATATCGTAGACCCCGGTTATTGTCAAAAGTATTCCAAAAAGACTGCCTGCCCCAATACGACGTAGTTCAGGATTTTTCTATGCCTTATCCCCATTGCAGCATCCCAAAGGGCGTCGTATTTTAATCGAAGGACAGGCACCGGAGTTCTTTTTCAGGAAATCTACTCCTTCTTCTATCGTTTGTGTAAGTGGAACATCTTTTGTCTCCGGCAAAGTCAAAATCAATAGTCCTGTATGAAAGATATGTGAAAATCAATGTTAAATGCTATCATAAGTAAGCTTACACTGCCTACACTGCCAGGCCAGACCAAAGACTCAAAAACTGGTATCCGTAGCTATCCTGCTATATGCACTCAGCATCCACGAATAACATAGAGGAGAAAAATGGGGTTGCAGACTGCAGACTAGGTGACCTTACGGTCGTATCGCATCTCCGTCATCAAAGCATCTCGATGGTGCAAGCAAAAAAGAATATCATCTCTCTCTCTCTCTCTTTACACTCACCCGCGAGTAACGCTAACAAACCGAACGTTACGTAAGGTAGTTCTCTGTTGAGCATCCCCATCATTGCTATCAACGGTGACACAACTCCTCCAAGACGAGCCATTGCACTGCAGAGGCCCGTTGCGAAATTCCTGCGGTAGCGACGATATAGTTTTATGTGAGATATCATGGGATTATGGCTGCTTTCCTGATTACTTAATACTCTCAACACTGCTCTCTTTTTTCAACAATCACTTCTACCTTAAAAACTTTCAGTGACCTTGAAAATAACTTTATGCAAGAAAACATTCCAATATTGAAAGAATAGATCTGCAGGAACAGTCTTAAAGCCTTTATGTTCGCATGTAAATGGTAAAAGATAGCATAAGAATGAACAGCGTATCGTGAATGTGGCGAGCTCTCATCTGTCCACTCTGCTTGATAGTTTTGAACCATATTTCCAAACCATCAGGGGGAAGTAAGGAATACGAAGCTGTGGGTTTTGAGCCCCTTCGATAACCAGAGGCCTCCGGACCTTCGGGACGTACTCTTAAAAACTATTTCAATCGGCAAGCAATTTTCAGTAGTGGGGATGGTTGGCATGTTGCATAGACGTTGTTATAAAGATCTGTCAACCCAGAAGTTCATTCGGCTGTAATGGGTTTTAGTGCACTAATTGACATCAAAGCCAGGAAAGGGAGTTGTATTTTTGATGAAACACTTGGACGGCCTAATGCGATGAGATTTGGTAAACCGGTAGTGTACACGCTGGACATTTGATTAAAAAATGTTAAGTCATTTCCCTTTCTATTTCGAGACACCGCGACCGCGAAGACGAACCAAGGATGACATTATCGCGGTGCTTTTTTTACCTGATTTCCGTAGGGTATATTTCGCTTGCTGTTATGAACATGGTTGAAAAACTGATGGATATTGCAAACTTTCCCATGATCGCTAGAACAGTCGATGCTGCAATCAGAAATAAATTATGTTGTTAATTGGTAATATCATTGATTAGTTACTCCGCCTATACGTGAAACAGTATTGATGTAAAAGTAAAACCGAGGTTACATATAGATAGGCATAACTGATACCTGTCGGATGCGAAATTATTTGTATCGAAATGCAGAGTACCCCCGCAGATATCTCGGACAGGCTACCCGTCATTCGACGCCCGCAAATGTTGACAAGGGGGATGGTTAACACCACTGCAACAGCTTCTGCCGCGGCGTTGATCAACAGGTTTACGAATGGATCTCCGCTCAGCTCCGCTGCATTCATAGTTAAACCGTAGTAAACACAGGATACAGCAAACCTGTCAAATACGTATAAGGACAAGATATGTGCACGTGAAGCAAATAACCAGCAATAACATGAGAAAAATCGTTTGTGGGGTGAAACGTAAGCGTAATGTTCCAAGGCTGGGGAATTCCGTAAATTCTACTCCAACTCCGCCCACTGCCCACTAGGGTTGCATTTAAAACAAATGGTGCTTTAAAACACTTTGCCTTTTTTTTATTTTTGTTTCAAACGCTGTATAATAATTCCATGATTGTGTAAATACTTTCGGAAAACCATGTAGTATGAGCAATGAGCATGAGCATTGAGCATATATACAAACGATTTGCACCCAACATAGTCGATGCATATACGATGTGCAGTGGCTGCAACTGTCGAAATCGTCTTCGGTTCAATAGTTACAGCCGTAGATATAGATCTTTGGTATGGAATGGATGTTCTAATGATGATGACCGCCGACCGTAAAAATGATTCATAGCGATGTAGTGCCAGTTAAAGATATTTTTGGTCCGTTTATGACAGTAGTCGGAAGCCTTTTTCGTCGAATGAACCATATTTAAACTGTGTTTTCAATAGCCAATGCCAATCCAATGTGACTTCACAATTAAGTATTGGTGACGTCATGACTGAAAATAAACAATAGAAAACATTCATGTTTTAAACAAAAGCCACATTTTAAACATGTTTGCTTCAAATTAATTTATGTTTTAAATGCAACCCTTCTGCCGACTAGGGCTGGGCACAATGATTCGAGTACTCGAATATGAATCGAGTATTTATTTTAATGTTTCTAGTCGAGTAGTAAAAGACGAATTTTTCGAGTACTGAAATGATACGCTCCTCGTCACTGAAAGTTAATTTACCAACAAAAGTTATAGCTTCGAAACTATTTTCCGCTGTGGAAGCCACGCAACCTTGATCGGCCGTACCGCAGCATACAAACATTAGTACTAGTACAAAGCAGGGATACAGAGGAGTTCTATATATCCCTGGTTCAAAGCTATGAACTTAACTTGAAATACCACATTTCCGAAGTCATGATAATCCCACGATTGTCACTAAGTGGAATGAAATCGGTATGGTCGAAAAACACCAAGTATGGTTAATGTGATGGATAACAGGCATTTTATTCTTTGTGGTGATCATAACTGGTACATATTTGAACTCTGACATATAACATTCTGGTATGACGTCATAATGCGTGATACTCGAATACTCGACTCAACTCGAAGCATAATACGTGATTCAGAATCGAATCACTCAGTTACTCAAATTTGCCCAGCCCGACTGCCGACATTCGTGATTGTCACCAAGAATCCTGACTTAATCAGTTTTGAAGTGGCGTCTCCGACTTTTTCCTGCTCGAATTCACGAGTAAAACTAAACTAAAACTCGTACTTAAATGTCCAACTTAAAACCAATTAGCCTATATACAATCATTGCATATTAGACCACTGCTCCACGATGGGTATTACGGAGAATTAAACTCTTGACTGAGGAGCCCACTGTATAAACGACTTCAACTCCTGACTCCGTCAAATGAAATTTAGTGATCTGACTCATTAAAAAAACGCTGCTATGAAGTGCCCAAAACTCTACCTATACTCAGAGATGCAAGCTCTATCATACGCAGTACAGAGACTATGACTATACAGATGTAGCCTACATAAAGTGCAGAAAAATCCCAGTTCAGTCACCAGTTGTAAAACATTCGGAGAGTTACTGATCGTATACGTGGTGTTTTGAACACCAGTTTCAACGCATTGGATGGCTGCGCTGTTGATTCGGATTCTTCTGGCACCAGCTCTATTCGTTCTGTAAACCAGTTTATGGTTACGTATACGACAATATTGCAAAACAAGGCATAAAAAGCTGGATACAGGAGTTACTTCGAGTTATAACGCGATTTACGGGGCACTTCTTCTGCTAACGGTAATTGTGGATTCAAGGTTTCTATACTACCGTTAGCGATACGTGATAGCTTTACCTTTGGACTCCATTGTGGTCTTGTTTATCCTGGCGATTCTTGACAACACTTTCGCAGCTTCATCTGTGCGGTTCTTCATCATGAGCCAACGGGGTGACTCTGGCGCCAACCTACAAAAGTTGTGAAATAACGATACGTCCGTGTTGCATACAGGGTGAATATAGTCCCAATCTAGTCAGTGGAGCAGTTTCCAAACTCTATGCAGACTCTATGGAAACTCTAATTCTATGCAGTGAAATGGTTTATGGCCTTACTTAAGACTGTAAATTTGTGTGCAAAGTGCGTGTGCCAGTGCGCAAATAGCATGATCGTTTCAGTCTCAACTTACCACCAGATCAAGATCCCGGTCACGGCTGGAAGAGATATCGCCAGCTGCACATTTCGCCAACCGCGTAAAAGGTATGAAACCAGAGTTAGGTACGCGAATCCAAAGGGAAAGGAAATTTCTAGTGCTTGTGCCACCGCAGAACGGTATTTAGGAATTGTCAACTCCAAGGCTGTAATACGAAGCGGCGTTACTTTTGGCCGTCTGATAGATTACAATTTACGAGAGCAATTTATATGAACTATAGGTCATCCGTTTTATGAGTGAAACTGTCCGTTGTTCGAACAACGGAAAATAGGTTCGGTATTATATTCAAACAGAACACATCCGCAGTTGCACCCATTTGTATAGCACCAGCATAGTCATATATTATGCTGCGTGGACAAACATGTATCGTGATTCATGATCGTGATAATAAATGTCGATTGGGACGATGCGACACGTAGTGTAGGCTATAGGGCGGGTAAAAACGCCTAAGACCGAAATGTCATAACATCCACCATACTATAGCGGAAACGGATTGAATTTCGGAATTGGCTCGCGAGATATCGTCCCCAACGGTCATCTGGAAAGCATCAATTACACGGCGGGCGGGAAACATACGGCCCGCAGGTCGGATCCGTCCCGCGAAGGTATTTTAAGCGATCCGCAAAGAGTTTCGGTGTCACATGGTTATGTGGCCCACGGCCGGAGAAAGGTCGCCACGAAACTACTTGTTCTGTTCTGGTGTACCGCCTGTACAATTGTAAATACATTTGCGAGCAAACATTTTTGTCCGCGAAAAGGAACATACAACGCTTCGTTCCAATCTAACTGATGCTCATGTGCAGTCTTTACCAAGGGATTCTACGTCCAAAGTTTAAAGAACTTGTCGACAACTTTGATCCACCATAAATCTCATTGAGTAGGCTACAACAGCTATATTGACGTAGCCTATATTATATTACGGCAATAATTCATTAAATAATGTTTTTGGCCTCTATGTTTTCAACTTAAAATTCACATCATATACGATTTATTTCTTGAATGTGGATAAATACACGATTACTGATGTATCGATTTAGGAATCCGGCCTAGCAAGTACTTCATTTTCCTATATCCGGCCCGCCGACTGGAGAAGATGCGCGACCTTGAATTATCCACCATGTAACAAAAATTGGTTGAGCCGATTTTTTGATATGTCATATGCCATATTCCTTAGTAAATCATGTTTTTTTGCCACAAGTGTCGATTAAGAATGCAATTTTAAGCTTTTTAAACCTTTCGCACTCTGTTTTTCAAGCTCGTTTGTAAAAATACTTTTTAGCTGTGACATCACATTGGTCCATCATACATAGTTCATAATAGTTGGTTCTGAGTAATATGGATCTTTTCAGTATAAGTTGGTCAGAATTGGCTGCAGTAAGTAAACTCAAATTCCTTCCCGCTTTGTTCTGTAAATGCCCATATCCAGATTGCAGAGGTGGTCAAAGTAGTCAAGAAAACTACTCAAGTAGAAGTAGAAGTAGCCATGAAAAAATCTACTCAAGTACGAGTAGAAGTACTTCTTCAATAGGCCACCTAAAACTACTTGAAGTAAAAGTAGAATTGATTGACTTTAAATCTACTCAATAAGTAAGTAGTTTTAAAACCAGTCTTAATTCGTTCGCATGGACCGTCAAAAGCTGCGAATTGAGCTATGCGGAAGGTGCTGGGAGCTTGATTCCTGTTGATGCATCCCAGGAGGTATCAATTTTTGACAGAATAGGCATTTTTTCGCATCATTGGATGCAAACTATTATATTGATATGAAATGCGATACTAACCCTTTGTTTACTAGAAGACCCCATTTTAGAGAATAGCATGGCATGGGGTACTACGCCATATTAAAAGGACCCAAGTTTAGGCGAAGAGCAATACGTAGAAGTTGTATCGGATACGGTTTCATCACTTTGCGCGATTAGTATACGTTAATAACAAATATTGTGGATCATAAAAGTTATGTTTATTGTAGCTTTATTTTCGGAAAATATAGGCATTGCTACACTTGCTTTTATGCTTCATCATGTATGTTCTGCAAGCAAAAGAACTAAAAGTAATTAGAACTCAAAGTATGATACTCGCAATTGAAAAGGAAATACAAATACCACTTCTAAAAAGTGGAAACTGTACTCATTCTGTTGTCCATAAAGCTTCAATAGTGATCTGCAAAAATAGGTGTAACGTTAAAAATAGCTGGATTTTCCAGATTAGCAAGATACGTTCATACGTAATGGGCTGCTAGATTACGATATGATAGGTAGGCCTAATTACTAGATTGCGATATGATAGGCAATTGCTAGATTGCGAAACGGTAGTTTCAAATATTACGGTGGGCCATATTTACTGTGATGAAATATTTAATATGGGCCAGAATGCGGTGTGAGCGGAACCAAGCAATCCGGTACCTAAATTATATTCACTGATACTTTCGTGAAAACATTTTTGTCACTCCATACCTACTGTGCGCGAAGCGCAACAAAAATTCTGGGCTTTTCTTGACTATTATGAATATTAAATGTTGATACTCCGTGAAAACAGTCCCGAAAGTCCTCAGGCTGTCTTTCGTATTGGGGGAATAAACTACTTATACTTGACAAACTGAAAATAGCGAAAAGTAAGTAAGTAGATCACAAAATATTACGAAGTAGAAGTAGAGAAAATCAGATCTACTGGAGTAAGTTCCAGAAGTAGAAAAAAACTACTTGAGTACTTCTAAAAAGTAGAAGTACTTCGTTACTGACCACCTCTGCCAGATTGTGGATCTAATCAGTTTAATCTCAGTATTAATTTCAACATCATAAATGTAGTCTGCCTGCTGATTGTTTTTGCTATATTTCTGGGGTTTACTTATCAGTATAGGGCGATTTTTGACCTAAAAACGGAAGAATTTGACCTAAAAAATCAAAATTTTGACATTTTTTTACCAATATAAACTTAATTTTGACCAAGTATCGACCTAACGTATGCATATTAGGTGTTTTCCCACATCATGTTAGAATTGTACTACTTATATTCATTTCTGGTTAGAAATTTTTGTCCTTTCGAAGTAGTTTGACCTAAAAAAAATTTTTGACTAAAAACTGACAACTTTTTACATGAAAAAACTTAATTTCAACGAAATCTGACCCAATGAAGAATTCCAGTAGTTACATCACGTAGGTAGGAATCAATAAAATTTGTTGTAGTTTAACGAAGCATACTTTCCTACATTCTCCTTACTAAGTGACTTGCCAAGAATGAGGAAAGAACATTCAACAGCAGCGGTTGTTCGATGACAACACTGAAGTTGTGCGTACAATGCTGGTGATACACCGTGTTGCTTCATTCTAACAATATGGTGTCTACATCACAATTTTTCATCATGCGCTCCTTGATATAAGAACCATGTAATGCAGTCTTGCTTCAGTTGTTACGACATTGCGGTACGTTGAGCATAACGCCATGTCACCCTATTTGTTTCATTTGAATGGTTATGATTCACTAGGAGTAGATAATAGGCCGTCTACAACGGTAGGCCTATAAAGTAGACTACAAGCTGCAAAATGTCAAATGATAAGTTCACCGACAGTGCAAAATCTACGATACAGCCGAAATGCAGGTTGCAAAAAAAATTTTGACTTTGGAAACAATTTTGACATTTTTTGACCCAACGCTACAATTTTGACAAAATTTTGACTTTTTTTGACATGTGAAAAAATCGCTCTACTTATCAGTTTGAAACAAGTGATATACTAAATATGGATAGCAATAAGGATTCGTTTTTAGCTTTACTTTGGCATGACAATTGGAGACTAAGATAACATCTGGGCATTGCATGTGCTCTAGGGAACACGCCGATAAAATTTGGATGGTGGGCTTAGGGAAGACCGTCATTCAATGTCATTTTCTATTAAAAAGTCTGGAGGGAACCCGAAACCTTATGCATGTCTGTTACATCTGCATGGATGATATTTCAATGTGCATAAGAACTAAAAAGCTACATGACATTGCATATCCTTCTATGCCAGGAGCTGGCAACTTTCCGATTCCGCGGGCCGGATATGAGAAGATGAATTAGGCTACTTGGTGGGCCGGATTATTGAATCGATACATTAAACGCGTATTTAGACACCTATACAGGGATTAATCGCATTTAATGTAAACTTTAAGTTTAAAGCATAGAGACCAAAGAGTATTCAATGAATTTATGAACGTAATGCAGTTCAATAACTGCATGTTGAAGTCAATGAGACATATGTGATGGATCAGAGTTATGTACAGGTTCTTGGAACTCTGGCTGCATGTCGGACACAACGAAGACCAAGAACTAATATTTGTGCCCGATAAAAAAGAGAGACTAACCCGCAGTCACTATAATTTGACCAGGGATATATAGAACTCCTATATATCCCTGAATTTGACGTAGTAATAAGCAAGTGGTGGAGAATTGTGGAAAACTTGGACCGTCGGCCATATTATGATTTAAGACCAAAAACTGTCTGCGGCCCGCTCAAAATCACGTCGCGGGCCGTATGTTGCCCGTACCTGTTCTATACCATTCTGTTCAAATGATAGAAGATAACAAACATGTGAAATTTCTCCTGGACAGTATTAACTATATGCCAAATGTACAACTGGTACCTCTGCCGAGATTTTAAAATGCTTGGCTTTCTGAAAGAATCCCATTCCAAAGAGATTATAACAGTGGTTCCCAACCTTTTTCGACTCATCGCCCCCTTTTGAAGCTCCACACCGATCATCGCCCCCCAAATATTGGGAACCGAAAAACAGCACTTCGTGACGCCCCCCCCCCCCCATCCCGAACAAAACGTTGGTCTTTGGCCCCATAGGGTGGTAAACCAAACCCAAGTTCCCCTCAGCCAGTGGGCTTTTTGTCGCTACATATCAGCTATAACCTATTTTATGTACTATTTGGTGAGTCACCGTATTTCACCTAAACGCGCGAAGCGCGACAATTTTATATAATTCATGTTTGAATCGGTCAACATGGTCGATGTGGTATGTTGGAAAAGGTAGGTCCCCTAAATAATAAATATTCATCTTCGGGCGGAATCGTTGTTATATTGACTTCTTTACATGATGCTATTTCGTGACCAACTATATCTGCTATGTCAGAAGATATGGAAATCGTCAAAACGTAGCAAACTAAAAGACGTACATGATTTATTGGCATTTCTTTACTGGCGAATAATTTTTTCCTGGCGGGATGGCATTTGTCCTGTAGGGTTAAGGTCGTCAGGACAGGAACATTCGACGCCAGCCATTGAGGCGCCTATGGACAATTGAACATATTGTATATATATCGAAGTTTTTGGTCAGCGCAAGGGCATTCCTTTTCGGCCAATTTCTTCTCGCTGCTGATCGTTCTGACACACTTCTCGGAGTCGCATGTTACATGGCCTCTAACTTCATATGTCTTGGTGCGTCGTGGCGCAGTAATGGCCGACGCCGAAGTCTCCTATTTCCATAAATCATGCGCATTTTTTTGGGTGACGGCTACCCCAACAACAAGATACATAAAAAGACTAAATCGCGCAGAGCGCGAAATTTTTTTGAAAAAGTAGCATGAATTTCTAAAAAATGACTCTATCATTCATGTTATTTCACGAAATAATTTTGGGCTTTATTCGATTTCGGTCCTCCACCCCACCCCCAATTGGGGGGGTTTGGGGTGCGGTAGTTACGGTCCAGACTCCAATATAGCCGTTTTAACGCACCATCGCCCCCTTCGTTGTTTTCGCCCCCTTCGTCCGTTTTCGCCCCCCTATCGCCCCCTTCGTTATTTTCGCCCCCCTAGACCGCCAAATCGCCCCCTGGGGGGCGATATCGCCCACGTTGGGAACCACTGGATTATAACATAACTGTTTTCTTCGTTTCTGAGACTTCCGAGCTGACACTGAACACTATTCTCGGAATAATATATCAAAATGTACGAAAAGGTACATGGAAAAAATGGAGTGGGGCATGTCCTTAAAGACTCATTACCTGTACTCTCGCATTGATTTCCCTAGTCCAAATATGGGTGATGTAAGCGAGGAACTTGGCGAGGGGTTTCAGGAGAATATTTCTGAGCTGGAAAGAAGATGCTAAGGGAGGGGGAGTTGCATCATGATGGGATTGATTTGCGGTCCATAATAAGAGACGATTTTTCAGTTCATAGACGCAAATCATACAAAAAAAGCATTTCCGAGTTTTTTGAAGTGTTTGCATCCTAACATTATCTATTATAGCCGATATTTGTCCATATTACTTCTTTTTTATTCGTGTGTTTGTATGAATTTGCAAGGAATTATGCGGATTAATACAAGGAAAGTTTGCGTAAAACGAGAAATCACAAATCAGAAAAAGTGAGATTTCTCGAAGACTATAGGAATACTTCAGATTTTTTTGTATTTTAGTGATTAGTTCAGAATAGCAGAACACAATGCATGAAAATATTTACTCGACTAAAAAATCTCAAATTTTTTGCATGGTGCTATTATTCATTTATGTACATCTATTTAGCGTTTAGCTACATGAGTGGGGCAAAACGCCTCCATTGGATTTTTACCCCATTATACCCTACTAAATACCGCTTGCCACTCAGTAACCGATTGATTTTTAATCCCTATACATGCTTCTCCGTTTCATCATGGCGAAACGGATCTTTTGAAAACAAATTTCACCCAGAAATACCAACTGATTATGATGAGTCAAAAAAATAAAGTCGAAAGTTCGTAAAATGTATTACGTTTAAACAGAGGGATCGCCTATATTCGCCCGCTCAATCGCAATTTTGATAGAAATAGCGTTCTCCGAGAGTAGATTCATGATGAACCCATAAATGACTACTCAATCCATATTTACGGACATTTTAGGTAAACCGGCCACTGAGGCGTTTTACCACATGGGCGTGGTAGGCGTTTTAGCCTAGGTCGCCAATGTTTATGAATCACAGTTATTGCGTGAATTCGCCTCCGGACTGTAGCTTAAACCCAACTGCGCGTAGTGCAATTATAAATAAGGCCGGGAAACTCTCTGTAGGGCATCCGTTAAATATGACATTTCACTTGGTTGTAAAGTAGGGATGGGGTGAAAGTGACTCAGAAATTTAGAGGTTCACGTTCACAAACGAACCTTGGTAGGTTCTGGACTGTGAACTTTTTCATATATTACAATTTTACACGTCATTATAACATTTTTGGTTAAAATTACTTGCATTTCAGCTTCGGACGACTCTATGCATGGCGATGGCAGCATAAAAAATCGCGTGCACTTTGCCAAACTAAAAAAAAATATTTGCTTTGTTACAAAAATTTGCTCGAAATATTCAGTTTTCCGTCTGTGAATATTTGGTGACTCTCTGCTATGATCTTGACACACAATCACACAACATCAAGAACGAAATACACTTCATGTAGGTAGTCAGCAAATGATGCTTATTCAGCGAATATATTTAATTGATGTAAACAAGAGGATATGTACTCTTTTTCAATAAATCGAAAGTGTCCTCGAAGGACGCCTAAATGTCCTATTTTTGGGAATTCGTCCTCTTTTCCTCGAAAAAGGAAGGAAGGACGTAATATATTTTTGTCCTTGATGTTTTTGCGGCATATAGCCTACACCGCATCATGATATACAATACACACGATCTGCGCATATGCATATGCATAAAATGAGAGCTTGATGTGCAATGCATACGTCGCTAGGCAAGGAAGGTGCAGATATAGCCTTGCAAAGCTTTCCAAGTCTTGCACCACCCCTCAATGCTATCCCAGTAACACATGAGAGCCAAGCGGGGAAGTTATGGATACCAGTGTTATTGACCAGGTCTTTGGTCTGACCCGGCCGGGGATCGAACCCACGACCTACCGATCAAGAAGTATTAAAATGATATCAAAAACTCGACTCCGACTCAACGAACGTCAGGGTTTAGCAAAAATCGGGTAATTTGGGAGTCGAGCCGGAGTGATGACCTTTTTTGGTCAACACAGTACTATCGGAAGAGAATTTTCCAATATCACCAGTTTTGTTCTGAGGTGCTGGAGCTTTCGGTATTTCCGCAAAGTGTCCTGTTTTTAGTATCTCAAAATATGGTAACCCTGTTGCCTACAGCACGCTTTTAGTTTTCCTACCCTTTATTGAACTGGGTACCGGCCTTGCTGGCTATATACCACCCTATTGTCGTAAAATACCTCGAGATGTGTCGCTTTCCGTTACCTTTACCATGGGCTCTCTCGGGGATAGGAGCTTCCGCCACTGGTCCGCAGTCACTTGTATTTATACCATATAGTGCTCGTGAGTTGCATTAAACGACCCGACAATAAGCATAGGCCTATGCCAGTGCTTTTCATCCTGTGTGACGGTTCGGACTTGTGGGAATGATAAAAAATTGCAGTGCGGAGGAGTGACGAAGGTGGTGCGAATGTTGCAAATGAAAAATCTGGACTAGTGCGAAGGAAAATCGTGAATAACACTGGTCAACACATTTTTTAGGCAGACAAAGTAAGAGTGGTTTTGGGGGTTCTGAAGGGCACTGATTCCGAATATGACCTTGTTTTTTTTTTAAATTGCCTCTTGTTGTGGAGATAACCCATGGGGCTATTTTGACCGAAATCTCCCATTATCACGATAATGACTAGATATAAAATCGGCTCAGCCGTACTATAAAGTTTAGAAAATCAATCTACTTGTTATTTTTACACACAGAAGACTGACTCTTTTAAATCAAAATACAGCAACAGGACTATATTTAAGGGTAATAGATTTATCATAGTTACAGATTTTCACGGATATCATGTACATAAATAAATTCCAGTCATGTAGGCTACATAAGTATTTACCCTGACACTCAAATAACGTGGCATTAATTCAATCAGTTTTACGTCAACCAGCTATTATAAAGTTGAAATAATCAGTTGGAATATAATATTATTGATATATTTTAAATCACAATTGTTTTTTTTAAAGATTTTCGCCTTTAAGCTATTTAGTGCAGTTTCTTGAAAGTTTGCGGCAATGGTCCGACATAATATGTTCAATTGTTCATCTCATCTGCCCTGATATCTTTCTTTTGTTGTTCTGATGTCGTGGCAGAGCCTCTCCCCTTGCTAATCAACAAGATGATCAGGAAATATATCAAGATTTCTGAACAGGAAGTGAACTTTTATGCTCATGTTTGTGCTCAAGTGTTCGATATGCAGATACGAATTTTCGGACCAACTGTTTGTTATTGGGTGCTTATGATCATCTAAAAAGTTTTATTTACTACATCTTAGGAGAAATTACATGCAGTGAACTCCTTAATGTAAAATTGGAATCTTTCATCGGTATTCGAATATACCAGATACCAGATTCAAGCTTCTCGTTTGATAGGGTTACTAGGTATACCCACTTTGTTGACTCAGCGGAAAATTATCAATTTACCAGTCGAAAGAAGGAGACGCATATGAGTATTGTAGTTAAGCCTTCCAAGGACAAATTTTATAGTTTTATACTCATCTTTAATCTTGGTAGAATGATCAATTGATACAGGAGAATATATATTTCCGTTGTGCAAAAGTACAAATTTTAGACTTCAAAAACTGCTTTTTTGACAAACAAATATTTCGCATCATGTCCTGTTAATATTGATAGAACGACATAGAATGACATGAGGATTCTTTATAGTCAATTAGTTATTTATACGCAGTATAACATTAGAAAAAACTACGATTTTCTTCGTACCAAGTGAAATATTTAGGGGCAAAAACAGTAATTTTGGGCGTTTTTAGCGGTGTAAATATCTCCTGACAAAGAGCCAATCTGACAAAACTAATGTGATATTCGTAATCAGCAACCTCAAAAACCCCAGAAACGGCTCTCAGATGTCTGCCTAAAAATTTTTTTTTTCATTTTGTTGACCAGTGTAATTGTTAATTTTTCTGATGTGGAATAATTCAAATAAACCTAATGGGAAATTCAAGGGCAGTGTAACAGTTGTAGTTGAGACGCAATTGTAAAAACTTGTTCAACTTATGACGCACCCACCGATCGTAGCTCTCACAAGTTGTAGTGAATTTATATTTTTGCACTATAATTATTACGTAAGTGGCAGACATATACAGTATATCAGCCCGTCTGATAGGCTGGCGAAATAACGTCAAATGGAATTTCTGCTTTCTTTCGCATAACAATCATCATATTTTGGTAATAACTGTTCGATTAGCGCGAGGCACGAGGATAGTAGTAAATACCATCATTACACACTCAAATTTGCAAGTTACTGTGACGCAATTTTTACCCCTTCAAGGTTTATTAAAGTATGGACCTCAAAAGGTATACTTTCGAGTCGACACGGTGTCAGAGCTATCTGTTAATATGTATGTAATATTTTTTTAATTTATTGCAAAAAATCCTGCAATATTTTTCACATAACCAAGGTCACTGTGTTGGGTACTGAAGCCAATAAGCGAGACACGCAAAAAATATGGCTTTATCATGAGGATTGATGAAAAAATTTGTCATTCTGGTTTTTCTGGAAAACATGGTCGAAGACCGTCGGGGTGCACTAGTGCAGGGGTGAGCAAAGAGCGGGTTCAGGCCTATGAGACTCATTCATTTCGAGGTCTACTCATCGACTCTCTGAAATATAATTGGCCATACCATGGACAAACAGTACGAGGAAGGGGCCGTACGCGAATAATCCCAAGAATGCCCGCGTGATGCTGTATGCCAGGAAAGTTTTTGTTATTGATAGCAATCCGCCAGTGATGCACATTCCTGCGGATATGATGAGTATAGCCAGTCTTCGACCAAATCTGCGATGATCGCCAAAGCTATACGATTGACAACCTCACAGTAGCACCGATAAACTCGATATACTGACCTGTCTGACACGTATCCGGTTAGAATATTTCCAAGGCCAACGCCTGCCATCAGAGCAGATTGCGATAGGTATCCTCCCCATTGGCTACCGCAGACCAGGTCAAAATCCGTGACAATTGTGCTGGCCATCACGGTCTGGTCATATTCCCAATTGTCGCATCGAATTATGTCGGTAGTTGTACTATTTACCTGATGCATGGGACTTTCGCTTACTATACACGAATCGTGACGTTTACAGGCTATCGTTTTACTCAAAGGTTTTATAAAGTAGGCCTACGAAGAAATTTATCGTATTTCGTTGGCTGTTTAATTGGAAAATTATATCGAAGACAAGGCTAAGCAAAACTATAGTAAACTCACAGCGACGCAATCCTATCATACATTATCATTCCCCGTGTCGACTTCATTGGCACTGTTTTGATATCGTGAAATTTTGTAGTGTTCATATTTAGGATGATCATAATAATTAAGGCAAGTTTTTGCTGAAGTCAAATCCGTGGAATGTTGCACTTATTTTTCAGAAAAGTTGCAGTAAAAAGGTGCATTTATTTTACACAAAAGTTACACCAAAAAGTTGCATTTATGGACAAGATCGTCGAAATTATGAGGGTATGAGATACTCGAATCGATCCGTATCCAAGGCACTGCAGCAAAACACAGTGTTGGCGACTTCAACAAAATCAATAGCCTGAAAAAATTGACCGAGAGAATGCGGTACGTCAAATCAGAAAGGACCTTTTAAACGACAGTAAAATAATCAAGCGATTTATTTACATATAGTGCCAAATATTTCCAGTAAAATGTTAGATGCATGAAAAATCGAAAAAAACTTCCAAAGATTGACATGAAAAATCAAAAAATTTCTACAGTATTGCATGAAAAAATGGAGAAAATTTGCAAAAAGTTGCACTATAGGATTCCTCCGAACAGCTTAAAACACCATACTACATAACTTGTGAGTATGATGCTGCGGAAGCTGTAAAATAAAGTTGCAAAAGTTGCAAAAACTTGCCCTAATAATACTATATTATGGAAATCGGATGCAATGCTCTGCGCCTCCGCGATGAAGCAAAGGCGCATGAAATCATTCCAGTTTGACGATGCCACTTCAAGAACAAAGATTACATTCCTTTGAATCTTGGGTCTCAAACACACGGCCCGCTTTGAAAGCCAGTGCAAAAACAATTTTATTCAAATATTAAAAATAAATTATGTGACGTGGTGAAATATGATAATTTGCTCTCCAAGCTCGAAAAGGTCAGAAACAAGGACAACGAATCAGGACAGCGCATGAACTGTGGAGTCGCAGCACGCCATTGTCCTAACCAGTGGTAATTTCATAGATTTGGGTGAATCCTATGTCATGTAAATGCATTTAAACACCATACCTGAAAGTCACAGCTTGTCCTATTCGAATCCACCAGATGCGCCACGAGTTCGTAAGTCATGTTAGTAAAATGATACCTGCACAGGGAAGCAAAATATTGGCATATGTTCAACACTGGATATATGATAAAAATATGAGTCATTTTATACTCCAGATAAATTAGGCTAAATTAGGGTTGCCATATTTTTTTGCTCCCGAAAGGATGACATTTTTTAAATTTCATAAAAGTTGGTTTGCTGAAACTGAAAACAGCTGATTTTGATATATTTACTGGAATTCTTTGTGTGTTGACTAAATCAGTGGTTCTCAACCTTTTTCACCTTTCAAAAATTGAAATGAAATCAAAATGTAAAGTATGCAAATGTTTTTTTGCAATTATATGGTGCTGCAGTGTTACATTTAGAGGGTTTTTATCGTAATTATATTATCTTCATGATGGAATCCATGTTTTTTTTATGGTAGTGAGCAGAGTTGGATCAATTACATTATTTCAGTTCAATTACAATTACAATTACAATTACTTTCATGCATGTTTCAATTACATTACAATTACAATTACTCCATGCTAAAAATATCAAATTACAATTACAATTACTCCTTGCATGCTTCAATTACATTACAATTACAATTACAATTGCTGCTGTTGAACATGTAATTGAATAATCATAAATTCAACCGTGCTCCTTGACAACCGTAGCGTCGTAATAAACAACAATTCAAGTATTCATGTTTCATTCATGATACGCAAACACCCGTTTATTAATAAAAAGAAAAAACGTTTTCGAACTATTCCAGTATGCAGTATGTCGTTGAAAAAAGTATTATAATATATGCACGTGTTGGATTTGCGTATATAGTATATAATTAAAGAAATAATATTATTTTTATCGAGGGACGTAGGAATTAGGATGAGGAGTAAAAACAAAGCCGTGATTTGTCAGATAAGACGTTATATAATATCCAGTGGTATGGCTAGTTAGCCAGACGAAGTAACGATGCAGCATCGTGATCTGAAATTGTATTGTAGATTGCCAACCCACGGATAGATTCGCAAGATGTGAGTCACGGATGAATGCACCGACAAACGTACTGCAGAGCCGGCTAAAAGCAGCAAACTTTGTAGTCCTAGAGCTGGCGATCCAAGCGTCCAAATTTGATGTATCTGATCTTTATCGTAAGCTATTGATGCACTAATTCCGAAAATACAAATTAAAATCTCGTCAGGGCAATGTAACTGCTCCACAATAGCCGTTCAAGGCCGACTGTTCTGAAAAGTGAGAGCGCCGCAGCAGCATGACCACAACAATGACCAATTACGCCCAGCGATTGTTCAGAACAATACCGATTCCCAGACTTTCACGACTATTTTGGGATGATACCATTGCCTGGAAATATACTTTTATTGCGGAATCAGTGCGACACTAGCTTTCGATTAGGACCATACATATCAAATTTCTACGCTTGGATCGCCAGCTATGGGACTATCAATTCTGCTGCTTTTAGCCGGCTCAACAGTTCGCTTCTCGGCGTATTCAATCGTGAGTCACGTGTTGCGAATCCATGCATTGGTTAGTAATCTAATATACAATGGCAGCCGAGGCCAGCATAGCGGTAAAAATAAAAAACTTCGCCCGCAAGGGCGCAGTCAAGCGCTTCCGCGAATGGATCCACCAAATTCCTTGTCGACATTTAAAGAGAATGCATTATAAAGTCAATTATTTTATGTTGTGCTTGTCAGGTCTCAATAGCAATTTAATGTAATTGAAATTGTAATTGAGCAAAATTTTTGTCAAATTACAATTACAATTACAATTACACAAAATAAAAATGCTTCAATTACAATTACATTACAATTACATTGACAAATGTAATTAGGTACATTCAGCTCAATTACAAATTACAATTGATCCAACTCTGGTAGTGAGTCTGCTGAGTCGAGGTAAAATTGCCTTGTCCAGATAAACGTGCTACCGCCGAGAGTCGTTCACAGTCTTTCGCGCCGAAGGTAGTTGGTTTAACCGACCACGCCAACTCGAATAATATTTTTATCTTAGACAATATCGAAAGAAGTATAGCGTTTCGGAGTAGAACCAAGCACCTTGTCGTGCTACCTTGCTCATTGCCCACTACCACCAGTGGCAGGCTACTCTGGCAACTACGAATACAATGCACCGCACGAAAACACCTTACAGCAGGTATACCGGCCATCCGCAAATCCGGGCCGAAAATGCGCATCGTCAGCCCATCCCAAAAAACATTGATCTTGCGCACCCACAGGGCGACGAGCCTAACTTCCGGGGGCTTCGCCCCCAGACCCCGCAGTTGGGTGGATGTTTTCACCTGTACTTGTGAGCACATTCGTCGTACTCAGTGTAAGCATAGAGGTTTATGTAGCTTAATCGTGGCAATAGCGTAGATTTTCGATCATTCATGACTGAATCGGTCTTCTCGCTGCACAACTTTCGGAGTCCCATGTTATCCTAAACTTCATTATGTGTTGGTACGTCTTGGCGCGATAACGGCTGACGCCGAAATGCCTATTTCTATAAATTCTGCGCATTTCTTGGAGATGGGGCACCTGATAAGCAAGACATTTAGTGATACTAAATCGAGAAAAACGCGAAAAAAATTTAAAATGTTAGAAAAACTTTCAAAAAATACGCTACGATTTATGTTCAATTGCAAAATAATTTTAGGCCTCTTTCAAGCTCGTCTCCCCCCCCCTATTGGGCGGTTTGCGGTGCCCCAGTTACGGCCCTTCACTGAACGAATGAATCGATAACGAATGATCGCGCAAACTGCGGTGTTTAGCGATGAGTCAGCTCTTATCTGTTCTGTACTTCTCGCTCGCATGTCGTCAAATGACACGTCTTGAACTTCAAGTCAAATCGAACATGTTTCCAGCCCTAATGTTACCACACTAAGTTCTGAATCAGTTTAACATGTGATGTTTTATTTATTTCATCAATGGACAAGACTTCAGCATTGCATCTTGAAATCAAGGTATAAATTTGTAATATACCTGGCGGACCGGCAGAAATGTCGTCGTGGACCGGCACCGGTCCGCGGACCGGCGGTTGAGAACCACTGGACTAAATAGAAGGCCATCCCTTTGATTCGACTCCCGAATTACCCGCTCGAACGCCCGCATTACCTATTTCGCGTCATTCATGCCGATTTACAGTTAACCCTGGTTCGGTTTATCAGCAATTTTTATCAATTCAATACACCACAAAATTGCGATGCAATGGAAAGATAGGAAGGTGTCGAAACGACTTGGAGTAGTCTTAAGAATCACGAATCAGACACCCACCTTGGCCTAGGCGATGTAAAGAAGAGGCATGCACAGTGCACACTGAATGAAAAGTAAAAGAATATATTATAGAAAAGCGAGGGATAAAAATCGAGTGGCATACAGGGAAGGCGAGATCGGTAGGCCAGGTCGTGGTCAGGTAATCTTGAGGGCGGACTAGTATTGATTTAGTAGAAATTGCTTGTACCCTGTACAGTGTACATTAGCCTAGCAGTTAAAGCTGTAAAGGAGGACGAACTGCCAGAAAAGAGGATATTTAGGCGTCATCGGCGGACATCATTTTCAATTTCTTGAAAATGAAGGACAAATCTTCCTAAAGGATGACGTATGGTAACCCTAATTAAACGCGACATTTGATGTTAATTTCATACTGACTAATATATTGTACTTTTCTTGCGAAAATCCACGAATCAAAATCGTAAATATCATCATGCAAGATCTCCTTGAATTATAATATGTGGCAAGTTTGCTTTTGCATAATGAATTTCGAGTGGCAATTCTTTCAATCTTCCAAGGCAGGTTATCATCGTAGTTATCTTGTGCTTGCCTTAGCCAGTACTTCCCAACCGGTGGGTCGCGAAGGATTTCTCAATGTTACAGTTTCCTATTCAATATGCCAGGTACATTATTTTGTCACGATTAGACCAGCAAATACACGTTCTCAGTTCTCATCCTCTAAAACAGGGCTGGCCAACCTTTTCAGCCAAAGGGCCACATTCGATTGACGAACTTTTGCGCGGGCCACTTTCCGCGCGAAGCGCGAAAATTTGTTGAAGTTCATAGGTCAATAATATTGTCACTTGACTGTGTTACGGGCCTGCTGTGTATCCCTGGGCTAAGTTTGCGAGGACTGGGCTATTCGGCGCATGGACATATCGATATCGAAAGCTGCCACCAACGTGCGTCAATCATTTCGTGCCTAGGTTTCATAGTCAACGGTCTTACTGCGAGCGCAAACGCAAGGTCGCATATGTTAAACGACACTTTGTCTGGTAATCGCGAATATAGTTAGACTCAATCTGATACGTACGGTGTTCTTCCATTTTCACAAAGGGGCAACGATATTAAAAACAAGAAATCGAGTGACAACATATTGCGCTAAGCTTGCAGAAAATTTTTACCTTTGATAAATCTATCTGAAATTATTCTGCTCTATTGTAGTGTACGAAGATATACCAATATGTGAATAGTCGATGGATCTGTCAATGAGTCGAAACTGATATTTTATTCGTCACATCTCAAGTGTCGGGGCCAGTCTAATCAAATTTTTTGTTGGCTTTGCAAGTTCACAATCTGTGCAATCCATTTTTGATGATATTAGAAATTTCGGAAATTACCTCGCGGGCCACTCAAAACCTTCTCGCGGGCCACATGTGGCCCGCGGGCCACGGGTTGGCCGGCCCTGCTCTAAAATAAGTCGTATTTGCGCCCATTAACGCCACCTTCTCACAATATAATTCGTGGGCCAGGTTTCCGTGACAGTCATTTTGATTGCTGCGCGAAATTGGATAGCGCGTTATTGTGCACGTGTTATTGTGCTGTGCATGCCTGAGAATTAGAATTAATTCCTTCCTCAAAAGGCTTTGCGTACGCTGATCGAGAAATACAACAATGCAGCCCGATTTCGTGTTATAATGAGCAAATTGTCGCGACGCAAGCTACTCAGAACTAGAGGTCGATCGATATTGATTTTTGCAGGCTGATACCGAATAATCGACACACTCACAAGGCCGATAACCGGAAATCATAGGCCGATATTAATATAAGAGGAGCAGATAACCATTTCGCTAAAATATTATATGTAAGGCAAGATGGCACTTGTACATAGTACAGAAAGCTGAACAATAAACGAGAAAACTGAAATTAAAAATAATTATTGATTAATTGTGCCCATTCATTGAAATTTGGGATAACCCAAAAAGCAAAACGTGAAACAGAATTACAGAGCTGCAACCCAGTAGAGATAGATTGTAAGGTAGGAAGCATAATTTCTCTGCATGATCATGCTCACCCAGTTAAAATCGTCTAGCAAGGGTAAATCTGTCACGTATCGCCCTTTGCGTCGTCGATTTCTTGAGATTGAGAACACGGCTCATTGAATTTCCAATATTTTTGAATTTTTTTTTGATATCTGAAATATCAGTCGCGATATCGGCCTTAATTCATACGCCAATATCGATAATCGAGAAATCTCCAAATATCGGCCTCGATAATCGGCCAGGTCGATAATCGGTCGACCTCTACTCAGAACCCCATTGTGTTCAAAGTAAAAGATACGCGCCTTCTCGTTTGTAATCATCTGTTACGTGTTTTAATTCTTATCTGCTTCATACAATCATACACCCGTATTCCTGAATTATCGCGCAATTGTCGTTACCCATATACGACGAATTGTACGTGGCGAGATAGCGTTGTGTTTCACAGCTGCAACACCGATAGGTTGCGGACCGTTCGAGTCCGACCGAGGTCGACACCATATTCCCATCCGAAGCGTTGGAGGTATATATCTATACATAGGCTCCTACACTCGCCATCTCACCCGCGTAACCGTTGTCTCAAAAAGCCATGAAGTGGGCCGTGCTACAAGTTGGCAGCTACGGAATCAAAATAAAGAATACCGCCCTGGTGCCAATGACCATCGCAGTCGGAAAACACCATAAAACAACAATAACTAGCTACACATTGTACGTATTCATTCGGTATGCCATACCTCATGGTGGATCGGAAAATGAAATTTGGATGAAAAGTGCATGGGTCTCGAACTGAAAAAGGTTGGGAAGCACTAGACCAGGGGTCGTCAACTCAAAACGGGTCGCGGGCCACTTTTCAAATTTCGTGGCAGCCGCGGGCCGCATGAATTCATTATCGATATAAAGTGGGCAGCCACGTTTTAAAACTCTACGTCAGTACAACGCGGTGCTATCTAACAAAGGCGATGGGTATAGTGACCACAAAAAAAGTAATATTTTACTAAAAGAATAAAAATATAACAACGGATCACTGTCATCAATTTCATTTTATTTTGAACTCGGAGCTGTGCACGATACCTGGAAACGCTTTTTGGGGCTAGCGAGATACGTTACTACGATACGTTACATCTCCACTTGAAGCTTAATCTTGTAGGGAAGCCCTCATCCAGTAGTTCTCTAACCTTTTTAGACATGCCCTCCTTTTTGATACTGAAAAATTTCGCGCCCCCCTTATCGTCATATCACAAAATGCATCCGTAATGCTAGCTATCCCAACGGATAGTTTGATGGCATGGAAGGTTATGAATGTTGATGAGAGAATTCTATAATATGAATTCCGGATTATACACAGAGCAATAACTATAACTATGAATTAGAGGTAAATCGCGCCAAGCGCGAAAAAATTTCCAGTTGACTGCAGCTCCGCACCCCTTCAGATGCTTTCACGTCCCCATAAGGGGTTCGCGCCCTCAGTTTCAGAACCACTGCCCTAAGCCAGTTTCTAAACGTCTCGGTATTGGCAGTGTTTGGGCCATTGCACGTCCATTTCAGAATTTCAAAATGTTTTCTTAGATTTCTTCCGAAATCTCAAATCATGTGGCGGGCCGCAAAATATGACCTCGTGGGCCGCGTGTTGGTGACCCCTGCACTAGACTAAACAATTTTGAAAGGGCCCACAACTAATTTAGAGCTTTGATGTAGCACAGTATGGTTCATAACTGGGGCGATTTTTTTGACATGTCAAAAAAATTTCACATTAGGTTAAAATTGTAGCGTTAGGTCAAAAACTGTTAAAATTGTTTACAAAGTCAAAAAAATTTCGACCCCTGCATTTCGTTTGTATCGTAGATTTTGCACTGTCGGTGAACTTATCATTTGATAATTTACAACTTGTGGCCCACTTTATAGGCCCTCCGTTGTAGACGGCCCATTGTCTGCTCATTGAAACAAATAGGTTGGCATGATATTATGGTCAACGTACCGCAATATCCCAACTGAAGCAAGACTGCTTGGGCATTGCATTGTTCTTATATCAAGAAGCGCATAATGAAAAATTGTGAAGTAGACAACATTGTCAGAATAAAGCAACACGGTGTGTCACCAGCAGTAGGCTACGCGCAACTTCAGTGTTGTCAGCCGACAACTGCTGCTGTTGAACGTTCTTTCTCCATTCTTGGCAAGCTACAGACACTCTTACCCGAGAATGTAGGAAAGTATCTTTCGTTGTAATACGACGAATTTTAATTATTTCTACCATATATTTACCATATGATCAAAATTTTGAGTTTTTAGGTCAAAATCTTCCGTTTGATAGGTAAAAAAATCGCCCTACTCATAACTTGTCAGGAACTCTTGCGAAGTCAACTATCATGCATTTTTTTATCGGTATGACACATGCATCTCTATCGCGAATCGTAAGCAACAATACAGTTCAGATACCTGTAGCATTGAGATAAAACGCCATCCTTCATGGGTAGCAGAAGTGGCTGATAGTCGCTACAAATCTGTCATGAATATGAATCTATTAACCGAATACAGTCGTGATAAATCCAAAATATAACAATTTTGAATTATACAAACGTTGTATGCTTCGTTCGCAAAAGGCGATTTGCAATTGCTGGGTGGCACATACGCTTCGTAAATAGATGCACCCATATTTGCTCCGGTCAGGAACGTGAATATCGTCGCAGCCGTTACGAAGACAATCTGGCAAATCCCAAACCCGCCTGCTTCATGTATCGCTTCATCCAACGTCTTCATCGTGAATATTTCGATCAATTTTTTCGAATGCACGATCCGCTTTTCAGGCTTATATAAATGCGATAGCTTCTAAAGTCATAAAATCGCAGATAACGACCAGTATCGCAGACAACGACCAGTAAGGAACATATTTTACAGACAGCAGCCATTACACAGGTTGCATATACTAGCTATATCTTCGAACTAGACATCTGCAAATGTACTTCCGCAAGGTTAATTGATGCCAGAGTAGTTGATGTCTTTGATGACTATAGTGAATTTGGTGAAAGGAAATAATACATGTCCTGCTTCGAAATGAAGAGTTATTCTTCACTGCACTAGGATGGCATAACATAATGAGAAATTAGATAGTTTCGATGACGACCGGAAATCCAGTGGTATTAACAATTTTGGTAGTATATTTAATATCCGAGTCATATGTTGAAATGAGAATGAGAATGTGGCAAATCTGTGCATTGCCTGTTTGGATATTATCGGTATGCATGCGGATGAAAAATTACGATTTTCAACGTCGTCCAATAGCCTTAGCAATCCGCTTTTACCTAATTATCTACAGGACGGAGCAAAACCTAGCTTCAGCACATTCGGCAGAGATCCTATTATGTTCGCTTTTTGTAGAACACCAAAAACTTTTGCCGTGTTCGGTTAAATGTGATGGTATATTTTACCTTCGATTTTCTTCTTCTCGTACGGATTCGTGATCACACGAATGCCTCAGAGTTCCCGCCATCCCTAATAAGCGTCATGTGTATTGTACACACACTGCACTGCTCATCCCTCGAAATGAAAATATAATGATGATATTGTAGCGGATCTACAAGGCGCGCTCGTCGATCGTGTGATTATTTGATTACCAATTTGTGAATGTTTCCGCGTCCCTTTTCAATGCATGCATGTTGATGGGTTTACTGTTCAGTTACTAACTTCGCTCGCAATAAACGGAGCTCTCACTTCATTGGTGACCCCGACAGGCAGGAACGTATTCCTGCACTACGAGCAATCGAGCATGGATCAGCAAGCAAGCAATCAGAATGCGGTAGCTGTTAAGCTCCCAACCTTTTGGGCAGAGGAACCACGAGTTTGGTTTCGACAGGCGGAAGCACAGTTCGCCTTGAAAGGAGTTCCTGCGGATGAAACTAAATTCTATTACGTAGTTTCAGCTTTAGATCAGACCACAGCAAAACGTCTGAGAACTATTGGACAATCCTCCGCAGGCAGAGAGGTACAACACAATCAAGAGCAGGTTATTACAGTCCTTCGCCATGTCTCCACCAGAGCGGGCTGCACGTCTGTTAAAGATGTCACCTCTTGGCGACAGAAAACCGACAGAGATGATGGACGAAATGCTCGCACTGCTAGGAGATCATCACCCCTGCTTCCTTTTCAAATACTTATTCTTACAGCAAATGCCGGAAAACATACGGATAGTGCTGGCAAAAGAGGATCTAGATAACCCCCGAGATTTGGCTCAGCGGGCTGATCAAATGTGGCTATCGAGATCCGGCGATTACAGTATTAGTAAATTGAGTAAGACCAAACCGACCATTCCTAATACGATGGAAACGGTTTCAAACTTCTGCTTCTACCATCGACGATTTGGCAAGAAGGCACGACAATGTTGCCCTCCCTGTGCTTGGCAGCAGGAAAACGACAAAGCCGGTTGTCCGCAGTGAACGGGGCAACCGGCAACAAATTATTTTACCTGCAAGACCTGAGGTCCAACTTCCTTTTTCTTGTCGATACCGGGGCGGAAGTGAGCGTATTCCCACCCACCAGGCTCGAACGGAGACACAAAACCTCTGGTCCGCTGCTTACGGCCGCGAACGGAAGCATCATACGTACTTACGGGACCAAGCGTCTTTCTTTGGTTTTCCCGTCAGGCAAATATGGTTGGGAATTTACCTTGGCTGACGTGTCCCAGCCGTTGCTGGGAGAAGATTTCCTTAGGGCGCAAGATTTGCTGGTTGATGTCAAACACCATCGCCTTATTCATTTGCATTCCCTAACCAGCGTTCCTCTCGGTATTAGTGAACACGTTTCCCTTGGCCTTAATTCTGTCAGCACGGGAAGGTCTTGCTACGCGCAAATCTTAGCCGAATTTCCCGAGATTATTACCCCGCATTTTACGCATGTACAACCCAAGCACAAGGTGGAGCATCTCATCTTAACTACCGGACAGCCTATTCATTCTCGTGCAAGACGATTAGCACCTGATAAACTCGCCATCGCACAAACTGAGTTCAATAAAATGCTAGAGTTGGGAATCATCCGCCGTTCTTCGAGCCAATGGTCTTCGCCTTTGCACATGGTGCCCAAGGGTTCCGGAGGTTGGCGGCCTTGTGGAGATTACAGGCGTCTTAATACCGCCACGCAACCAGACCGTTACCCCATTCCACATCTTCAAGACTTCACCGCGCGTCTCGCGGGATCAAATGTCTTTTCTAAAATCGACTTGGTGCGAGGCTACCATCAGGTTCCCGTAGCACCTGATGACATTCCGAAAACGGCTATTACCACACCATTCGGATTGTTCGAATTCCTACGCATGCCATTCGGGCTTAAAAACGCAGCGCAGACATTTCAGCGAATGATGGACATGGTTTGCCAGTCACTTGATTTTGTCTTTGTCTACCTCGACGATATCTTGGTAGCGAGCGAATCGCTCTCACAACACAAACGACATCTTCACGAACTTTTCGGAAGGCTATCCAAGCACGGACTGGTCATGAACATCGATAAATGCCAGTTCGGAAAACCCGTCATAGATTTCCTCGGCCACCGGGTCGATAATCACGGTGCTAAACCACTACCCGGGAAGGTAGACGCAATTTTGAAATTCCCCCGGCCCACAACAGTGAAAGGCCTTCAGGAATTTACGGGGATGATCAATTTTTATCATCGGTTCATACCCGAGGCAGCGAAAATCATGATGCCTCTCTATGGTGCTCTTTCTGGAGATCCAAAAACGCTACTTTGGACAACTTATGGTGCTCTTTCTGGAAATCCAAAAACGCTTCTTTGGACAACTGAGATGGACACTGCAATGGAAAAAGCAAAAGATGCTCTAGCCAGTTCCACACTTCTCCATCATCCTTTACCAGATGCAAAGACCGCTTTGACGGTCGATGCCTCGCAATACGCAGTTGGGGCAGTTTTGGAGCAATTCATAGACCAACGCTGGAGGCCATTAGCGTTCTTCAGTAAACACCTCCGACCGCCGGAGCTCAAGTACAGTGCTTTTGATCGGGAATTGTTGGCTCTGCACCTTGCCATTCGACATTTCCGGTATTTTCTTGAGGGCCGCAACTTTACAGCCTTTACTGACCACCAGCCACTGACGTTCGCATTTGCGAAGATATCAGAGCCTTGGTCGGCGCGTCAGCAACGTCACCTGTCGGCAATCTCTGAGTATACCACAGATATTCAGCACATTGATGGGAAAAACAATCGTGTAGCTGACGCTCTTTCGCGAATTGCAATTTCTAATGTACAGAACCCGTTACTCGACTTAGATTATGAGGCAATGGCGAGAGCCCAGCTTGACCCGGAGGTACAAGTATATCGTACGGCAATATCAAATCTACGCATCGAAAACGTTCCGCTAGGAACGGCCGGCCTTACCTTACTTTGCGACACTTCCAGAGGTACGCCACGTCCAGTAGTCCCTCGCTCTTGGCGAAGGAAAGTCTTTGAAGTTGTGCACGGACTCTCGCATCCTTCGATCAGAACAACGCGAAAACTCGTGGCATCAAAATTTGTATGGCATGGGTTGAAGAATGAGGTCGGATTATGGGCAAAACAATGTGTTCCGTGTCAACGCGCTAAAGTACACACACACGTCCTGGCACCGCTAGCGAATTATCCACCCACAACTTCTCGTTTTCAGTCGGTAAACATTGACATCGTGGGACCATTGCCAATGTCACAAGGTAAAACGTACCTGCTGACAGTGGTAGATCGTTTCACTCGCTGGCCGGAGGCGATACCCATGGAGGACTCGACAACATTAACGTGCGCTAGGGCATTCATCGCCAACTGGGTGGCACGCTTCGGTATTCCAGCACACATTTCCTCCGATCGGGGACCGCAATTTACTTCGCATTTATGGGCCCAACTCAATCAGCTACTAGGCGTGATCCTACACAGAACGACCAGTTTCCACCCGCAAGCCAATGGCCTCGTGGAACGCTTCCATAGACATTTGAAAAGTTCCCTTATGGCAAGACTCACTGGTCCAAACTGGCTGGATGAGCTACCATGGGTTCTTTTAGGCATCCGCACCACTCCCAAAGAGGGATTTGGGGTTCTTTTAGGCATCCGCACCACTCCCAAAGAGGGATTTGGACGCCTCTTCGGCCGAACTTGTGTACGGTGCTCCATTGACGGTTCCGGGCGATTTTGTTTCTTTTTCAGGAGAAAGCGCGCATCGGGATTTGCCAACGTTACAGGAAAAGATTCGCAATCTCCTTCCACGTCCTATGTCACGACACGGCACGGCAAAAACCGCAGTTCCTGCAAGTTTGAAAGAATGCACATACGTGTTCATTCGAAAGGATGCACACCGACCACCGTTGACCAGACCTTACGACGGACCGTACAAGGTTCTGAAGAAATCGACGAAATCATTTACGCTATCCATGGGCGGCAGAACAGAAGTGGTGTCCGTCGATCGTCTAAAGCCGGCGTATATGGATTTTAACGAACCAGTGGAAGTAGCACAACCTGCAAGACGGGGCAGACCACCGCGGCAACCAAGTGAGATCGAGCAACCGCACGATCTTCAAAATGCAAGAAGATCGAAACGCAACAGGCATCCTCCATCTCGCTACGGTTCCTGAGGATCCCCGCCGCTGGAGGGGGATGGTGTAGCGGATCTACAAGGCGCGCTCGTCGATCGTGTGATTATTTGATTACCAATTTGTGAATGTTTCCGCGTCCCTTTTCAATGCATGCATGTTGATGGGTTTACTGTTCAGTTACTAACTTCGCTCGCAATAAACGGAGCTCTCGCTTCAATATACTGTAACAGTAACATTACCTTTGGACCGATTTATCAGCTATTTGTAGAAGCGACATCTGATTTCTTAGCCGTCTGCTCTAATCTGACTTCTTAGCTACATCATGAGTCTTAGGAATAATGAAAATTGACATTGCCCTGTGCCGAACAATTACTGGCATGGAAATTTCTCCGACGAAATCTGGCGAAGTGCTAATTGAATATTTTATTTCGCATAGTGACGATATAAACCATATGCATAATGAAGATCCATTGTTGTCAAATATCATTTCGAGAAGTACATATGAAGATTTTTGACAATTTAACATTCAAATATAATTCCACGTTATTTTGCAACTGCACCATTTCATAGGTATCTTTTCAATACGCTTTCCGACGTTTCAATCGCATGAGTAGAAATGCATAAAGTATATAGATTGAAAACATTATGAATTTGATCAAGCGCCATCCATATATGAATGCGTTAACGTCTTTATGTATTGAGGAGTTCTGTACAGTTTCCCGTCAGTCACGATCACCTTTGCAACACCGCAAACAATGTCCATTTCTGATCGTAGAGCAAAGTCCTGGGTCTTTCTCAAATATATCGACTCCGTCCGCTATCGTCTGCGGAAGTGGAACTCCTTTCGTTTCCGGCAAAGACAAGATTACCAGACCTATGTTTGAGACATTTATATGGGATGAGATACAAGCAATGCTGCACATCGGATTATTATCTTGTCATACCCGCGAGAAGCGCTAGCAACCCGAATATTACGTACGGAAGCTCTTCGCTAATCAGTCCGGTCATTGCTATCAGCGGAGACACGATCCCACCGACACGTGCCATTGAACTACAAAGACCAGTAGCGAAATTCCTGCAGAAACGCAACGAAAGAGAAAAATCCGTCAAAGCAGACGCTACCTGAATACTATACTAACACTATACTGAATACTATTGATCAACAATGTATAATGTATATGTATATATCATGGCGGGATCGACAATATATATACTTGGATATTCTTGACTGAGGAAGCGTTTGTGACAAACGCTCTATCGGTAGAGTGTTCGAGTCGGACAGTTCAGCGTCTATCACTCTATCTGCGACCTCGCGGGCCGACGAATACGTGCTACCATGTTATTGTCAGTGCCTTTAGCAGCTATATAGGAAATTGTGAGTCAAGGCTGTAGACTCGGCTAACTTTACCATCGATCTCGAAACCAGGAAGTCCAGGCATTCTCAATATCACTGTGACACTTCTGAAGATTTTCATTGTGCATATAACCAGGGCCGAAACAGCACTTCGTCAGCCCCCTCCAAAAAAAACGTTGGTCTTGGGCCCCCCATAGGGTGATAAACCTAACTTATGGGGGGCTTCGCCCCCCCCAGACCCCCGTAACGATACACGTTATCAACGTTACTTGTGAGAAAGATTTGTTATGATCGTTAGTGGGTCAGTTTCGATCTCCGAATCGCGCCAGGCGCGAAAAATTTCAATAATTCATGATTGAATCGGTCAATGATATCGGGAATTGCATATATATTGCTATAAATTTTCTATCCGCTCTCTGCCCACGTAATCAGATTTACCGGTAGCGCTGAGTGAGTTGTTGCCTTGGAAAATGTAGAAGCCGTAAATAATAATTTAACATATTCGGGTGGGCCCGTTGGTATAATAACTTCGTTACATGGTGTTATTTCGTGTTCTCCTATCTGTTATCTCAAAAGATATTAAAATCGCCAAATTGTACTAAACTAAAAGACGCACACAATTTCAAAGTGGTATTTCCTGACTGGCAAATAATTTTTCTCTGTGGGATGGCATTTGTCTTGTAGATTGCCATGACAGAAACATTTGGCGTCAGCCATTTATAGGCTCCTATGGAGAATTGAGGATATCATATATCTACATCTATATATACAGAAGTTTTCGGTTAGCTTAATGGGCAGTCTTTTCCGGCAACGGTATTCACGCAGCCGATCGTTCTGGCACACTTCTCGGAGTCGCATGTTACATATAGCCCAAAACTACATATGTCTTGATGTGTCATGGCGCTGTAATGGTCGACGCCGAAATGCCTATTTCTATAAATCATGCGTATTTTTTCGTGGGGGAAGGGTACTCCCTACCCAATAATGAAGATATTTGGCAATATTTAATCGCGCATGGCGCGACAAAAAATTGAGTAAAGTTGCATAAATTTTCAACAAAATACTCTATAATTTATGTTAATTCACGAAATAATTTTGGGCCCACTTCGAGCTCGCCCCCCCAATTGGGGGTTTGGGTGCTGCAGTTACGGTCCTGCATATAACAGAAACGGGCTATAATTTCAAGATATATTTCTTTGTTTCGTTTGTCATTCTTTTTATTAATCAAAGTGTAAAACTTTCATTATGCCTCACCCTACAGCTCAGCCGAGGAAATGTGGATAGAAATACCATATATGTATGAGCTCTGAGGAGTGCGTGTGCAACGTGCATGAGTGTAGCTGTAGGCCTACAATCAATACAACAAAAAATAACATGACAAAAAGTATCGTGGACGGGATGCGGTTTAATCTGTAGTGTCATCAATGCGAAATTTACCTGATTTCCGTTGGGTATAGTTCACTTGCTGTTATGAACATGGTTGAAAAGCTGATTGATATTGCGAACTTTCCAATGATCGCCAGAACGGTCGACGCTAAAAATCAAACAATAAAGATAATGTTCGGTATGTCTGGGTTATGTAACATTGATTTGGATCGGGCTATATTTTAAGAAATTTTGATGGGTAGAATTACTATAACAAGAAGTCGATGTAGATCCTTTAAAACGGCAACATAACATAATTTCAAAAATTGAAAGTAAAAGGTATGAATCCGGCCCGAGACTCAGCTTTGCTTGACATGCCTGATCTAAAACCTTTTGGACGCATGGGCGTCTGTTGTGGGACGGTCACTGTGTCCTCTTATCACATTAATATCCAGACTAACCTGAATTTAAGTGAGAAATCTCTATTTCACCTGTTGGATGCGAGATTATTTGTATCGCAATGCAAAGCAACCCGGCAGACACCTCGGACACGCTGCCTGTCAGCCGTCGCCCGCAAATATTGACCAGCGGAATCGTTATCACCACGGCTACCGCTTCCGCTGCAGCGTTGATCAATAAATTTATGAATGGATCCCCGCTCAGAGCTGCAGCGTTCATAGTCAGCCCGTAGTAAACACAGGAGACGGCAAACCTGCGAATATGCACGATTGCACATACCCGTTTCATTGTATATGATCAATGATCATTGATCAAGCAAATTTGCCCATTGTTACAGCTAATGTCTAGGACAGTCAGACCTGGAAATTATTTGGTAGGCCTACAAGCGTTGTACACTAAGAGAAGGCAAACAAAGTGACTCTACACTCTACAGCTTGCTGCCGCCGATGAAGCGAATGGATGTGGTTCAATTACCAGTTGTAAAACATTCGTAGCGTTGCTGAACGTATACTTGGAGTTTTGAAGACCAAATTGAATGCATTGGACGACTCCGTGTTTGATTCGCTCTCTTCTGACATCAGTTTCATTTGCTCTGGAAAAGGGTTCAGACCAAGGTGATGCTCAGTCGTGACTTTTCACATTATTGGACGAGCACGAATGCATTGCCCCGACTCATCCGTCAAACCCTTGCTACATAATCTCTGGCAACTGTAGAATGTAGCCGCATGTCATTCATATGGATTGGGTACCTCTTGACTCCATTTTTGCCCCGTTTATTCTGGCGATTCTTGCGATCACTTTATCCGCTTCGTCTGTTCGATTCTTCATCATAAGCCACCGCGGAGATTCCGGTGCAAACCTATACATTCGATGTTAGGAAATTACATTTGCTCCTGTTGTTCGATTTTCCTAAATTACTCAATACTAAATAAAAATAGTCATAAAATTTACTGTGATTTCGTATCCAGCACATTTAGCATCGTCATGGTAACCATCAGACTATCAGAAGTGATATTATAATCAGAAATATATCTTGAAAAAAGGTAATTAACGTTATTTCGCGAGGCACGCTTGGATTTTTAGTAAAGCACAAATCAGAAATTACATGATTTTTTCTATGCCGTATGCGTATACTTTCTCTTAGTTCCAGGTGCCTATATTTGTCATCATATAATCGGAGATAGTTTGATTTCAAAGCGGATTGCGTATCTTCTTGACATGTATTTGCACATTGCGCATATGCTATAATTGTTATAATAATTAGCAGACCGGTCATTTATCGGCCTATATCGACTTCCTAACATTAGCATTTGAGCAGTTATTGAGCAATGCGTATATTGGAATAATATGAAATATCTAGGGTGGCATTTGAAACAAATGGTGTTTTGAAACATTGCCATTTAAAAAAAGATTTTTTTTCTCTTCAAAAGTTGTACAATTATGCTAGACTTGTGTAAATACTTTCCACAAAACATGTAGTATGAGCCGATGGACGATGTTCACTCGATGTAGTCGACGTACACGATATGGAATGGTTGGAAATCTCGAAATCGTCGTCGGTTCAACAGTTTTAGCACGTAGCTTTAGATCAGTGGTTCCCAACGTGGGCGATTTGGAGGTCTAGGTGGGCGAAAATGACGAAAGAGGCGACAGGGGGGCGAAAATGGACAAAGGGGGCGACGGGGGGCGAAAATAGCGAAGGGGGCGATAGGGGGGCGATGGCGCGTCAAAACGGCTGAGTTACAAAAGTGTGTCAAACTAGACATCGAGCCGAAAATTTGACCTTTTTTTTTTAGTCAACCCGCCGGTGATTACAGTTTGTATTCCCAATTTTCGGTACACAAAATTTGGGGGGCGATGATCGGTGTTGACCTTGAAAAGGGGGCGATGGGTCGAAAAAGGTTGGGAACCACTGCTTTAGATCATTGGTGCATAATGGATGTTATGATGACGATGACCACCGGCCGTAAAAATGCTGCATAACATATATAGACCTGGCCACACATATTTTTGGTCCGTTTAAGACAGAGGTCGGAAGCCTTTTTCGAGAAAGGAGCCATATTTACCCTAATTTTCAATTGTCGATGCCATTCCATTGTGGCGTCACAATTAAATATTCGTGACGCCATGACTAATAAAAACAAACGAAAAACAATAAAAACATGTTTTAAACGTGTTTGTTTTAAATTGATTTTTGTTATAAATGCAACCCTAGAAATATCTATTTCGACTAATGACTAGTACATGCCGTGCTACCAGACAATAATATCCAATCCAGTGTTTCCCTAACTTTTTTACACAACGCCCCCCTGGGCATCAAATCCGGTATCAACGCCCCCCTAACCCCCTGCCACTCCCGACAAAATTTGGTTCATTGAAGAACCGCTGCAATATCTCCTAGCGAGACCTGGGCAAAGTGCGGCCCGCGAAGCTATTCTGTGCGGCCCGCGAAAGGTTATTTGTATTCAAAACATAAAACTTGCTTTTTGTATGATTAAAACCATAGGCTGTATCAACTGAGCCGGAAATTCGTTTACGTTGAAGCCTGTTCAGTGTTCAGTAGGGCTGTTCAAAAAAAACTTTTTTCCTGAATCTTGCTGGTTACGTGATTAAATCGTTAGGTTGCCTTAACAAACGACGCACACCAAATTTTATCTCATTCCAACCAATAATCGCTGATTTCGTACAGTTTGAAAATTTTGAATTTACCCAAAGATACAAAAAAAAAATTGTCAGATTTTTCTGGTAACCCCATGAAATCGTTGCGCTGTCTTCAAAGACGATGCAAAACAAATTTGACTCAATTCCAACCAGTAGAAGCGGAGCTATTTGAGTTTTTCTTCGATAATTCGGGGATCATCCTACATCGGTGGATAATCCAAGAATTATCATCGAAAAACTCAAATAACTCCGCTTCTACTGGTTGGAATTGAGTCAAATTTTTTTTGCATCGTCTTTGAAGACAGCGCAACAATTTCATGGGGTTGACAGAAAAATTTGACAAAAAAAATTTTTGGCATCTTTTGCTAAATTCAAAATTTTCAAACTGTACGAAATCAGCGATTATTGGTTGGAATGAATTAAAATTTGGTGTGCGTCGTTTTTTAAGGCAACCTAACGATTTAATCACATAACCCTCAAGATTCAGGAAAAAAAGATATTTTTGAACAGCTCTAGTTGTTCAGTGTTCAGTAATAGACCACGATTACGCTGCCTACGTACCTCGCAGGCTCGCACGCGTAATACAGATTCAAAAGGAAGGCAATGTGGCAATGTGGCGAAGTATGAGTGGCAATTAAAATCACTCTTTCCATACAGTTCAGTTCAAACCTTCTGTACTATTCCTTATCTGTACTTTCCATCATTAGTTAGTAGATTGATCACGTTGATTACGCTCGCTCTCCTCACGTAGTGCGGTGACTACGCGATACGTTGTCAGTTGCTTTACGTGTCGGGTCTTGCGTTATCGTATTTGAATTGTTTCTACTGTGTATCTGATTTGCAGGGTTGGGCACAATGATTCGAGTACTCGAATCTGAATCGAGTTTTAATTTTAATGATTCGAGTCGAGTAGTAAAAGACGAAATTTTCGAGTTCTGAAATTATACGCTCCTCGCCACTGAAAGTTGATTTATCAAGGAGAATTATAGTTTCGATACTAATTTTCACAGTTGAACCTTGAAACCGTGATTGGCTGTATTGTAGCATACGAAACATATAGTACGAAGCTACGAACGTTACTGAAAATAGCGCATTTCCGAAGTCATGGTCATCCCACAATATTGTCACCAAGTGCAATGAAATCGGTACGGTCGAAAAAATACCAAAGTATCTGCAATGTGATGGATAACAGCCATTATATTCTTTGTGGTCGCATAAAAAGTACATGTTTGAACTTTGACATATTACATTCTGCTATGACATCATATGAGTGATATACTGGATTACTCGACTCGACTCAAAGCATATTACGTGATTCAGATTCGAATCACTCGGGTACTCGATTTTGCCCAGCCCTACTCGTTTGTCGAATGTTACAG
This sequence comes from Botryllus schlosseri, assembly GCF_051294905.1. Lineage (NCBI taxonomy): Eukaryota > Metazoa > Chordata > Ascidiacea > Stolidobranchia > Styelidae > Botryllus > Botryllus schlosseri. Next base: position 11,772,809 of record NC_137247.1, on the reverse strand, counting down.
AATAAGTTTAATAAAGCCTATCTCTATAGGTCAGAACACCTTCTTTGTTGCCATTACCACATTTCGCCTTATACGGTATGTGTTTCAAATTGCCACGTGATACGTTTCTAAATCCCTAATTCGTAAAACAAGTTAATCAGTGCTCGCGATTATATATGACTCATCATACTTATCATCATCCATAAATGATGAACGGGCAGGGCATGTCAAAAAAAGAAAGCCTAAAACTGGGGGTAAAATCAGGGGTAAACCCGTCCTTTTAGTTTTTGCCGAGGATGTCGCCGATATTAAGGATTTTAATTAAAGTGGGTCTTATAACACAAAAACACGAACACTCGGTAAAGGGAAGGTGGATTTCAGAAAAACTGCAAGCTTCGCTCAACATCAAGGCTATTTAAGCTGCAAACTGCTCGGAAGGCAGCGACCAAGATAACAAGCTTTGGACTATCGCATATACATCTCAGTGCATTGGTCTAGAAGTGGGGGGCCTGAAAGCATCTAAAGGGGGGGCGCAAAGCCGCAGTTTTATGTTTTTTTTTTCGCGCCCCGCGCGATCAACCCACACCTTATACTTGTTACTCTGTGTTTTGTCCTAATTTCATATTTCAGAATTCTGTCATCAGCAGCCATAACCTTCCATGCCCTCCAACTTTATCCGTTGGGATTGCTAGCATTCTGGTTGCACTTTATAATATTTTGTGATATCATGATAAGGGGGGCAAAATTTTTCACTATCATAAAGAGAGGCGTGCTTAAAAAAGTTTAGAACCATTGTTTTAGAGTCTTAATAGAAGAACGTGGGCAATTTCACCCCTCCTCCCTCGCGCAGAAATAGGGGGTTGTCGGCTGGAAATGAGGGCAATCTCCTACAACCAATATTTATTGAAGTTTTAGGTTATTTTCGGGATTTAAGAACCCCCTATTTTCGATTTGAAAAAAGTCATTTTCACTCCACCCTAGTGGATATAGGGGTTTGAAGAGAGTTAAATGTATCAAGTTTAACATTGTTTCGAATCATGACGGCAATTAGATATTGTTTTAATTTACCGTCACTTTTTCATTACCTAACATCAACGTATTCACGGATTAGCATTTATTCACAATGTAATTTAGAAATATAATTAAAACACGCTGGTTAATATAGCTAAAAAATTTCACTCGGCCCGCCAACGTATTCTTTCCTTCTCATTTGGCCCGCGGAGGAAGATAATTGCCCACCCCTGTCCTAGACTTCTGTGTTGGTCACATTGATTGACAGCCCGAAATACGTTATGTACGCTAAGTCAGTTTCACATTTTAGTGAGAATTCCACATATCATCGTACTTCGTGGTAGCGCGACAGGCCCTTAAAATTTCATGGTTCTCATTGTACAATGTACATGCATTTGAATGTGTGCTCTCAACTTATGCTCGTTTAGTGTCACCGAATAATTAGTCTATTCGTTGTTTGATCGATTGACGGTTTGTTAGAACACTCAATGTTGCATAGCAATGAACATGTGCGGAGAGCGTTGGCGACGATTTTGGATTGAATGCACCTTGCACGACCACGACCGCGTCCGAAGTTCATAAATCAGACTTTGGTGCACAGACAGAGCTATTAATTTACGGATTTCATACACAATTTCCCATCGTCCATAGCATCCACGTTTACTCTCAGCGCCCCTTATTCTCTCATCCCCCCCAATCGCCCAATTTGTAGCTAGTGCCCCTTCGAGATCGCCAGGGGGACGCTGACGCCCACTTTGGGAACCACTGATCCAATCGATAAAGCTGAATGCTGACTGCCAAGGGAAATGCCTACAATTGAACCGATTTTTATATAAAGTTGTGGTTCATTATACCCTATCGATCCACGCTTCAAAATAAAATACCAACTCACCACCAAATCAACACCCCTAATGCGGCGGGAAGAGATATCGCTAGCTGCACATGTCTCCAATCTCGCAGGAGGTATGATATGAGAGATAGAAATGCGAATCCGAACGGAAATGAAATTTCAATTGCTTGAGCTACTGCGGAGCGATATTTAGGAACGCTCAACTCCAACGCTGTAAAAGAAACATGTCACGTATTTAGAAAAATTCTCAACTTCTTGTCGCGATAATGTGTAGATTTTCCGTACAAAAACGATCGATGGTCCACACCCTAACCTAACAGCGCTTTATCATAAGGTAAAGCCTGGATTATAAATTTTAATGTAACGTTATGATGGTCTCAAACAGCTTATAGCATATGAGTCTTTGTCAACTGTAACTAGAGAAAATGTGTCTCCCTTACTTACAATCGTATTAAAGACTATTGAATTTCTTTGGGCAAGATCAGAATTCGCTGTCGACAAATTTTGTATTGCTAATACGGTGAGGACTTATTCTGCACGATCACGATCAGTTTACTTATTAATATGGCTCGTAATCGAACATTATTGAAATTTTAAATACCTTCCGTTATATTTTACCACTAGTTGTCAGGTTATTGGGAGGTTATATGCTGACATATCTTACAATAACGAGTGATGATTAAATACTGTACGTCAGGGGTGTCAAACTCAACTGAAGTCGCGGGCCGGATTCACAACTTTATATCGCTCGTGGGCCGCACCATTCAAATGATTCCAAAATATTACCTGAAAATCCATGCCCTTGTTTTTCATTTTGAATACTTTATTATCAAGGCTATAAACACAGTATATTACATTATATTACGGAAAATTGGGGTTGTATTCTAGCTTCACCTTTAATAGCATACAATGGAATTGGCAATATTCCGACGGGGCGGCAGAACACTGTTATCAACCGAGAAAACATTGACTCTACCGATGATATAAGTTGGCATGTAAACACGGACGTTGTAATCTATATAATATTATTATAAAGCGATTGTGGTTTCTCTCGAGGCCGGAGACCTTTTGAGTCATAAGTGACGTAGAAGTACAACCAGAGATATTTGAATTATATTTCTGTAATTCTTCATGTAACCTGCATATTAGGGTTTCGCATTGGCGTTTTCGGTTTTGTGAATAACTCGCTTCTCGTCAATTTTCCCATAAAACTCCAAGCTCAATATGCACATTTTGTTTTCTCGGAATTGGGTGCCAATGTCAGTCGCTTGCTCATAATGGTGACTAGAAACCACAACACCGCTTTTAGATAGGTATAAGATGGTTATAATGTGGCCTTCGAACACAATCGACATTCGCTGTCTTGAGGGGTTATTTCATGGGCGTATTTTGTACTGAAAATTTCAAGATTTGTTAGAAATGTGCTGGATAATAATCGCATATTTCAATCAACTCAAAATTGCTTCGCGGGCCGGGTGCGGCCCGCGGGCCGTATGTTTGACACCTCTGCTGTACGTTGAAATATGGGATCTGGGAGACGCTTATGACGAGAGTGGGAGATAGGAAGTGTCGCGGATCCATATGTTTTGTGATGCCATTCATTTTAGTACAAGCATCATGGGAAATTACCACCAGCGCTGTGCACAACGATTCGTGTGCCCCGTATCTAGTGCTGATTGAATTAGTGTGGGATGGTGAGATTCAATTTTCTTCCAGTACCGAAATTATTATTATAGTTAAAGTAGTAATATTATCCTTTGTGTCCTTTCGTCCTAGTTAGTGTAGGACTAGAACTGTAACCCAGATTGGCGGTATCACAGCATCCAAAACATGTTGACACAAGTTTACGCAAACACAAGCAGAGGTCTACGCATGTTCAGGAAAATGACATTTCCGTAAAACTGCGACTGCCTCGCGGTATTATCACAAGACGCTAAATCACGAAAATATTTTCGATGCAGTGTAACTGGTGTATTATTTCCTTTGTGGTCTCATAGCAAGTATATGCATACTAACTGTTCAAGGGTTTCTTGCCGTACATGATGTTATAATGTGTATAAGCCTACTCAAATACCAGTGGCGGCTCGTCCTATAGGGCAACTGGGGCATTGCCCCACCTAAAATTCTGTTAAATAACAATTCTTTACCATGTATAGACGCACACCTATCTATATAAACCGAAATCACAGCGAAAATCGTATACTTCTTGTCCTTTCGCTTGTAAACGCCCATATATAGCGAAGTCTCTGCGAAAATCGAATTCTCTTCTGTGTTTTCGCTTTGCGAATGCCTAGCCGGGGCTTGCCCCGGTAGCGCTCATAACAAGCTTTCACTATCTATTCTCTCAAAGCCGCGCCCAATAAAGAAACGGTGATTTACTCTCTCCTATTCATAAAATTACCGAGCAACCGGGGCACGATAGCTCTGTGCCCTTAAGGTGTGATGTAACAATCGTATCTATAGCTAAACTCTGTTACCGTCATATGCGTTTCGTCGACCTTTGCTGGTATAGGTCGATTTTAATGGGGTTTCACACCATGAAAACTCTTGAAACTTGTTATGTCATGTCGTGATGGTGGTATTTAACACTGCCCCAAGTTTCAGGGTTTCTACTTAAAGTTTAGGGTAGTAATTCCGTTTCCGAAGTTGAGTGTGTGCTGATCCGTCATGTATCGCAAACAGATTTTACTCAAAAGCCGGTATTGGTATCCATTGGTTTTGACGATGTTCAATACTGAGATCGGTTATGACATTTGGCACGGTAAGTCTTAATGTTAGTATCGAACGCTGTACCAAGTTTTAAGTTTGTCACTGAACTGTGTTAGTGGTAATTTCGTTTCCTAATTCGAGTGAGAGCTGACTCGTCATTTATCGCTAACAGATTATACGCAAAACCGGTATTGGTCTCTATTAATATTAACGATGCTCCTTACCTAGATCCGTCATAAGCTTTTGCACGGTATGTCTTGATTTTAGTATCGAACGCTGTGCCAAGTCTCAAGGTTGACACTCAATGATTAGGGCAGTAATTTCGTTATCAAGGTCGAGTATGGTAAAGATGTGCTCCGATCTGACACTTTAGCCTACAACACATTGCGGATTTCACCCAAAAGCCGGTGTATCTGCGGTAACGTTAACTGAGATGATGATATCATTCTCAGTTTGCATTCAAATATTTACTTTGATATTATATTCTCCTATGTCAATTTCACCGTGAAATTGTGGCCTTCAAGCCCTTTGCTTACAACCCCCTGTCAAGCGCGATAGTTATTTGGTTTTCGATGGCGGCTAACAGCTGATCACTTGATCAGCCTATTCCTCAGTAAATTTTACGCAGAATTCGGTGTTGGTCTGTTCGCATTAATTTTGACAGTGTACCATACCGAAAAGGGCCATGAGGCTACTTCTCGATAATGTCATGTAACAGTGTACCAAGTTTAATGCTTTCATCCACGTATTTATTCGGTAATATATTTTCCAAAGGCGATTTCGCAGCAGACCTATAAGACAGTAATAAAAACGTATGTGTCGTGTTACAGTCTCCAGTTTCAAGGCCAAAATCTCTTATGCTGTACCGACTATACCGAGACCAAATTTCCGAGGCTGCTATTCTTAGTTCTTTAGAATGATGTTTTGGATTCAATAGGACAGGCCCAATCTATGAGATAACAATTGCGTATCTGTCCGAATTCGTTGACCTTTCCAATTAGGCTTACGCTATCTCTCGAGTTATAGTCATTTCCATTTCTGCAGATAATTAGTCAGGTCTAATGCGAGCATAAACCGTGTTGAATCTTTGTTCCGTACGCCGTTTACGCAGTTACCACACTTCAAGTCACAGCTCACCAGCGGACCTCTCGTGGCACATACGTTAAAATCACTGTTGCCGGGAAATTCATGTTACCGTACCATCATTAAGTTACTTGTTTACGTTGGAAAACGCCATTGTGACGTCATCTTGATAAAAAGTCGCTTGCAGCCCTTGCCCCACCACCCGATACTGTCACGAGCCGCCACTGTCAAATACTCTATTCGACTCGAGGCTCACTACTCGACGCAGATACGAATCACTCACGTACTCTATTTTGTACTATCTTCCTACTACCATCAACACAAGCAGACAAGACGCTTCTGTCGACCTTAATTAGTTTGCTCTAATAGTGTTACCATACCACTGACCCCCCTGACTTTTAAGAACAGGAAGGTATAGGAGGAAGGAAGGCAGTTTAGGTTGTCAAGTCAACGCCACAATTGTATACAAACCATGTACGAAAAGTACGAGAAAGGGGCCGAATGCAAACAATCCCAATGCTGCTCTTGTAATGCTATACGCCACGTAGGTCTGAGTTATCGATAGCAATCCTCCTGTAACGCACAATCCTATCGATATGATGAGTATAGCAAGCCGTCGACCAAATCTGAAATGTTTACCGAAGCTATATGCGGCCTAAAGACGATACAATATCATTAAACGCTACTGACCTGTCTGATACGTATCCAGTTAATATGTTTCCGAAGCCAACGCCCACCATAAGGGCAGACTGCGATATGTATCCTGCCCACTGGCTACCACAGACCAGATCGAAATCCGTGACAATTGTGCTAGACATCACGGTTTGGTCATATTCCCAGTCGTCGCATTGTATTACGTCGGTAGTCGAGCTATTGACCTGCGATTTCGGATCGTAATTTATATTTCTACCCTAGCTTTGAAATTTATGTATTTTTATGAGAAGCCTTCGAGTTTTAATAAATGTTCTATTGCAATGGATGTGGTATTGAAAGCTATTTCTCTTCTTTATATTGCTTGCGTGTTGACATGGATAGGCCTACCCTACACCCAATGATTGCTCGCTGCTAGTATTGATCTTTATGTAGGCCTAGTTCATTATTCAACTCAGTTATAGCTCGAAGAGGCTGCTTATTCCAGCGAGCGGCATATGTATAGAGGACTGTCACTGTATGTATAATTGTATAATCAAGCGCGTTTACAACGCAAAACTGTCACGTGCATATGTAATGTATAAGTGAATTGTGCATGAAGTTCAAATTGCTGTTGGCATTGGGTGCAGATACCATGCAACTAGAAATATACTGGATTTATTATACCTGAAATCCGCAACTTGTACCATTTGAGTCTACGTATGACACAAGTTCGCCTGTAATATTCATATAATTGTACCTGAACAAGAAAGCGGAATATTATTAGGCTGTAATTCATGCCGGGATAATATTTCAGTGATGATGGTTCGGGTAGCTGGTTTCAGATCTCGGCTCTAGTTGTTAATGGACTAATGAAGGCTGAAATGTGTCATAGCGGAAGACAGCTGATATCACTTTATGTAGCCTATGTGACATGCGTTTGCGTACGTATAATAGCATAAAGAATTAACGAATGCCGACGTGCGAAACTGCGCAGTGCGCATAGTAGAATCCATCAGTTCATTGCATACCTGTAGCATTGAGATAGTTTGCCATCTTCTGTGGGTACCAAAAGCTGTTGGTAGTCAGTGCAGATCTGTCGAATTCGTGAACAAAATACATTCCAAAGGAATGACACAACCCCGGGCGCAGCCAAACAATGGCTTGGCGCCACGTAGTCTACCTATTTTGACTACACTAACGCGATGTCATCGACATATTTCAAATTGGGGTGTAAACACCAGCTAAAGAATCCGGAAAATACACCTATGTAGTTGTTGATTACATTTTTCGAACCATGATCAACTAACCTTGCTCGCTTCGATTTCAAAAGGCGACTTGCAAGTGCTAGGCGGTGCGTATGCTTCGTATATGGATGCGCCCATATTTGCCCCCGCCAAGATCGTGAATATCGTAGCAGTCGTTACGAACACAATTTGACAAATACCAAAACCGCCTGCCTCTTGTAGGGCTTCATCCAACGTCTTCATCGTGCGCGAAACGTTTCGCTATCGTCGTGCAAGTTAGTAAATACACTATTATTTTAGATTTGTGACCAGTTTGAATAAATTAGATTATTAGGAACGGGTGCAAAATAACAGTTGGAGAAAACGTTTGTTATCAAGGAGTATATATGTCTGTTTATTGTAAAAGTGGGGCATTATCTCCACCATTTCCATACACTGCATCAAAGCCCTATCAACAAACCAAGATTGACTTCAGTTCTCGAATACCTTCAACCATACAGGGGCATGGTATTAAAAAAACTCATATGCCATATAAATGTAACCATATACTAAAACATTCCGCCGTCATCGCTACTATTCCCAATGCAGGCAACAGGTACAGGTACACCTTCGTGTTCACTTGCTCAGATCTATACACATCATACAAAAACAACTACAACCACAACCTTTATAGGTCAATGTAAATGCAGATTGCAGAGCTTTTATCTGTGATATTCGTTTGTATACCGTGTTTCAATACACGACGATCTTCAATATTTGAATGCAAGTTTGAGACTACCATACCCCTTGTACACCCCAACGTTGTATGGAATAGCGACAGATGAAAGATAGTAACTCGGTAGGTGCACGGTGTTAAGCAAACAAAAACGGACATAAAGTATACACTGCAAAGCATTTATCATTATGCGTCGAAAACAACTGGAATGCGACTAAACGGCGTACTGCGATATTTCGGTTCACATCCGTGTTCCATATTCGAATCTTGATTGCTCAGAGGTTCGCATTCACAAACGTACCTTAGTTGGTCCTACCGGGGACTACGATAACCTAATCGTAGGCCGCGATCCTACCGTGTGAACATTTTACTGAAATGTCAGTCATTTTAACTATAATCTTACGATCTATTGATAAAAAATCCTTGGATTTCACCTGATTCGCCGAACCACAATTGACAGCAAAAAAAATAATTTGACACCAGGCTAAGAGGAGCCGCATGACGTCATAAATCATAATATTTTGGGAATTTGAGCTTGTGACTTGTTCAACGTTTATCCTGATCTCGGCATCTTCACAACGCGCGAAATTTAATTTTGAAACATCACAGCGAAACGAGAACATTAATTGCATAAATACGATTTCAAGCGCTTCTTTCTAATCGTCTCCATCTAATAATAACATTAACGTTGACTGTGTCACGTATAATCTCTTGGTGTCCCCAAAGCTTTCAACCCCAGTCGTACAATTCGTGGTTCTATGCCATTGATTTCTCTAGTACATTATCTCTAGAAATTTATATGTAGGTGATGAGCGCCACCTCTCATTTACAATAAAATTGTACATTGATAATGTTAAAACAGAACAACGCTAGACAAAACGGCCATTGTAACCGTAGCCATTGCCTCGACAGGATTGCTTTTTATGAACACTCCGACTCCGAAAGTAGTCTGTACGATGGATGGTGTGAACCTCTGAAAGGTTCAGGTTCGTGTGAACGCGAACCTTTTTGAAAGGTTCTGTGTGAACGCGAACGTGAACCTCATGACGTCACGTGACGTCATATTGCTAATTCCAACCTTTAAAATCAGTGAAGTGATAGCCTATCTATTAATGAACACGATACCTAGCGATAGCGACGACTCGGCCCACATAATGCCACAATGTTGAAGTACATATTGACGTTTTAAACGTCACCCAATGTATCAACTGGGTCAATCATATGATATAATAATATTATAAAATCACTATCTTCCGTCGCTTTGCCAACAATTTCGACGAGGACTTGTAAGGGAATATAAGCTTACTCTTACGCCTTAACGGTCTAGACCAGACCGGACGGCGTCTGATTGCTACGTTGATATTGAGCAGAGTGTAAAACGGGTTTTCAAACTTGCTACCGATATTACCGCATTACCAAGTTATACAGCAGTAGACAACACCCCAATCGCACGGATTTGGTTTTCATGATGCAATAAACATATGAAATCAAGATTGACTCGTACGCCTGCTAGATTTTTTACATCAGACAACAACATCAATTTCATTGATTGGTCAAATAAGCATCATTCGCTGACTACCTACATGAAGGCCTAGTGAATTTCGCTCTTGATGTTGTGTGATTGCGGGTTAAGCTCGCAGCAGAGAGTCATTAAATATTCACGAACGGAAAGCTTGATATTTTGAGCAAACTTTTGTAACAAAGCAAGTAAATCTTTTGAGATTATCAAGGTGTATGCTCGTTTAGTGTTTATTTTTTCATGCTGCCAGCGCAATCCATAGAGTGGCCCGCAGTTGAAATGCAATAAATTTCAACCAAAGATGCGGTTATAACGAAGTGAAAATTGCAATATATGAAAAAGGTTCACAGTGCAGAACCTACCAAGGTTCGTTTGTGATCGTGAACCTCTAAATATCCGAGGTTCACACACAGAACACGAACGTGAACCTCACGTTCACACCATCCCTAGCTGTACTATTGTATAGTATTCTGAGTCACGAATCTACACAACAAAGGAGTCATCTTTGAACCTTATTTTCTGGTACCTATTCACGCGATTGTACACATCTTGTGAAACGTAAAGGAACCATTGCCGATAGTCAAGATAAGAGAGAAAAATATTTGCTTATGACCAGGGCCATTTTTTTACCTTAAAACGGAAGATTTTGACCTATAAAGTCAAAATTTTGACATTTTTTTACCTTAAAAACTTAATTTTGACCAAATTTTGACCTAACGTATGCAAATTAGGTGTTTTCCCACATAATGTTAAAATTGTACTACTTTCTGGTTCGAGCTGTCTGTCCTTACGAAGTAGTTCGGCCTGAAAATACTCAAAAGCTGACTAACTTTTTCATGAAAAAACTGTATTTTAACGAAATCTGACCCTTATGAAGAACCCCAGTAGTTACATCACGTAGGTAGAAATAATTAAAATCGGTAGTACAACAACGAAAGATACCTTCCTACATTCTCGGGTAGAGAGTGTCTGTCCTTACTAGGCCTATAAAGTCAGCTACAAGCAGTAAAATCTCATAAGTACCCCGAAAGTTCAAAATCTACGATACAAACGAAATGCAGGTTGCAAAAAAAATTTCGACTTCGTTTACAATTTTGACATTTTTTGACCTAACGCTACAATTTTAACCTAATTTTGACTTTTTTGACATGTCAAAAAATTGCCCTAGTTATGACACCATCAATAGAATAGAATAGCTGACATGCTGCGTAACAGGAGATAAACGTTGTACCGCATATTATTGCAGTACATCAGGGGTGTCAAACATACGGCCCGCCAAGCAATTCTGAGTAAATTGAAAAATTCTTATATTGTCCAGCACATTTGTTACAAATGTTGAGATTTATTTGCGGGGAATACTTTCATTGAATATTCCCTCAAGACAGCAAATGTCAAGCATGTTGATCGACCACATTGTTGTTGTTGTTCGTGGTATTCATGGTGTTTGTCAACTACAGTGGTCATTTGCCCCAGGCCGATATTCCATATTTTTGATTCCGTAACCGCCGACTTGTAGCACTGCTCACGTCCAAGCTCTTGTAAGACACCGCTTACGCGGATGAGGTGGCGAGGATGAGCCTATGATAAACATCCAACAGCTAGGTAGGAATCTGGAGTCAACCCCGGCCACATTATAACCACCCAACTACGGCGTTGTGGTTTCTCTCTCTCTAATTCGAGAAGGCAAAAAAGCGCACACTACACACTGATTCCAGAGTTTTACGGAAAAAAGGACCACAATGTAGTTATTCACAGAAGAAAAAACGCCAATGCGGCACGTTATGTGCAGTTTACATAATAGATATTATAGTTACACGAACATATATATAATTCAAGTATCTATGATCGCACTGTTGTATCACTTCCCGCCAGAAAGGTTCCCGGATTTGAGAGAAACTCGATTTGCGATTTGATAATGATAACCCAAATTCGAACGTCCGCGTTTACAGTAGAACATCTCATATTCCTCACAGCGCATACGATGGGCTAACGCCCTAGTACGACTACAACATATGTAGCATAAAACTATACCAACTTGAGAGGAGGGATTGGCGCGAAGCTCCCCAGAAATATGGTTAATCACTCTATGGGGGAAGGACCAACGTTATCAGGGGGATAACGAAGCGCTACTTCGTTCCTGCATCCAGTCAACCTGGTGTGAAGTGGCACGTTTCACACCTGAATCAACAATGGGTTGCGAGTTCAAGTCCGACCGAACTCAACTCCAGAATTCCTACGTAAGTGTTGTAGGTTTATCTAGGTCCCTCCTCGGAGTCTTACAAAACGCCTAGAACGAAACAACAATGTCAACAACATCCAACAACCTGCCCATTTATTAAGATAGCTATAGCCGTCGGCCTGTTGTAATGCGGTATCTGGTACACGTCAGTAGGCTACACCTCATCAAAGTGGTACACCCTTTAGAAATTATAGTACACCTTGGGGTTTACGATACATCCGGTTGACAAACACTGATCTACGTATTAATTATATTCTTACCTTTGATTGATGTTGTAGTTGCTTTACGATATGTCTGGGTGCTCAACTGCAGATAACTATGACAGCACTACTCTATCACTCCTGAATGGAAAAGGTGCCCGGTATCACAATGCCATTTGATTTATTCTACCCACCAAATGTGCGCTTTCAAAGTATGTCAGTTGCGTTAAAATAATATTACTCGCATCGCCCACTTTCCTTGGTGAGGTGAGTTGAATCATTGGTCGGTTCTGTAACTTCCTATATGCCTAGATTACAAATCGTGTCTGTGCAACCCGAATGGCGATTTAATAATAACGATCCGGATTCGTTTCGCCATTTTGCGAGAAAGTTTCAACCTGATTATAAATTGATGCATTATATCACGTATTAACAACATTGGTATTGATTTTGTGTTGTTTCTGTCCTTGTGGTTTACGTAACACTTGTGAAATTTAGGAAGGTGGCACTACCGTGTTAAAAACATTGCAAAATTGAATCATAGTGGCCTATGTGGTGTTGGCTCAGCGAGACTGAACGGCTCACTGCATTTGCGTTACATCATACTTTCCATTTAACCAAAGGCAACTTTACGGCCATTTTTGCCCGGCTTGCCGAGCGCTAAATTCGATAAAATGGGTATCAATGAAAAGCTGCTGCTGTACTGATTGCGAAAATATAAGCCTTATTCTGTTCGTGGTCCTGGAACCCCCCAAAATCAACCTTGAAATTTGGATTGGGATCGAGTTCTGGCATTGTGACGCAACGTTCCAGGACGATGAGCAGATTAAAATTTATATGTCTATAATCAGTACAGCAGCAGCTTTCCATTGGTACCCGTTTTATCCAATTTTGCGCTCAGCACGCCGGTCAATAATGGCCGGGCTCGACGCTGTTTCATGCTACTTATCGACATTGGGGCCGTTTACTGAGTCAGCTTTTCTCGCCTAAACGCGTGAAGCGCGAAAAAAATTCTGTAATTCATGTTTGAATCGGTCAATAAGATCGGGAATTGCATATATATTTCTTTCAATTTATTGTCCTCTCTGCTCACGTAATCACATTTACCGGTAGAGCTGAGTTTATGGTGTCTTGAAAATTGTAGGGCCCGTTGGTATGACTCCGTAACATGATGTTATTTTGTCACCTTCTGTCAGCTAGGCTATATAAAAAAATGTAATCGCCCAAACGTAGGCTACTAAACCAGTCGTTTCCAACATTTTATGGTCGCGACTCCATCTCCAATTTGAAAATGTTCTCTGACCCGAATCAAAATCTTTCCAGCTGATTACTCAAAGAAGTCAGAACCTTTGCCCGGACTTACGCACGGTCTATTTGGAATCTGAATATGTTCAGCATCTTCGCGAACCCCAGAATAAAGGCAAACGACCCCCCGTTTGGAACCACTATCTTTGAATAAAGCATTTAAAACCATCTCTAGGAATATACCGTTTTCCTATAATTGCGATTACAATTATAGGCTTATTTCAGTAAATGAAGGTTATTATTTATATTCTATTGCAGTTTTCCAGAGGTCCCCACATTGAAAACAATAAATGTGATACTAAATCGCGAGAAGCGCGAAGAAAAATATCATGTAGCATATAATTTTAATTATGTTGATTTACGAAAAAATTATGAACGTACGTCAACCCTTCAAAATTCTGGACATTTGGGCATATTTTAAAAATTCCTCCCGGATGCAAGTTTGAACAGGGAAATTCCGGACGTATGGCAACCCTATGCTATCCCTATTACTTTTCGCACCCAGTGGGCATAACTTATCTTTACGTGCCCTGGGCCCAGGTAGGTGCCTGATCTGCTCATATTATCACTATCCTGTGGTGTATTGATCGGATAATCATACCCGAAAACCAATTTCAATAATAACAGGTATATGCATACACACACACGTACACAGTTATCTGGAAGAGTTTCATATTTCAAATATTAAACAAAAGAAAAAAAAGGCAAGTGGTACAAAACACGGCAGAGACCAAAAACATTTCAAACCTGTGCCTTTTTAACAGTGTACAATGTACTTTCGGAGGTGGTCAGTATAGAAGTACTTATACTTATACTCTAAATCAGTGGCTCCCAACCCTTTTCGACTCATCGCCCCCTTATTAAACTCGACACAAATTTTCGCCCCCCATACTTATGGATCCGAGAAGTACTTCTGTTTATTTGGAGTACTCAAGTATAGGTTTCGCCAATTTGCGTTACTTATTCCATTCGTTGTGTGTTGACTACTTCAACTCTACTTCATAGTTCCTTAGGAAAAGATAATTACTTTTCCACTTTGTAATTTGTAAAGTAGAAAGTACCTTCTGTCTGCATAACTTTTATGGCTGAAGGTGTCAAAAGAACCGGGCGAAATAATCCTTGCAATGCTGCAACTGAGCAATTTTCAAAAACGGCACCTATATGTAATGTGATAGGTTTTTCTGTGATAGACGCAAAGATGAACCCAGCAGTTTGGAAAGCATCCACCCGCGATTAACTGATAAAACTTTGCAACACGTCGACCAAATCTACTTTTTGAGACTAATTACTTGAGAACTTTTCAGACCTTCATCGAAAGTAAACATAAGCAATTAATGCACACATGAATATTACAATTGAAAAATTTTTAAAATAAAATTATCCATGCCACATTAGTCAGGTGTCTTGGATTAGGGCAAAGGATCGTCACATACACTTGTCCACGGGTTGATTGAAGCATAAGCTGATGTTGTATTATTCTGCTTCGTCCTCGATATAGCCTTTAGCTGGCACAAAGCATTGATAGCAAATCGAACTTGCGCGATATCTAAGTTTCTGGGATATGTGCCCGATAACCGACGAGCTCTTGCCTATGATCCAAAAGTAGTTTCTAGCTAGGACATCTTGGGTTAGTATACTCGCAGCGCAACAGCTAGACTTTATTGGCTCTCTGCCAGCAGAAAACTTCCTTGTCTGTTTCAATGCATAAAATCAATGTTCATGTACGCATTGTAAATAATCTGACCGTCAAATGATAAACTCTCTTAAACAAGCACTTTCCATCCTCGATACTATTATCGTTCAGAATATAACAGCAGAAAAGGTCCCCGGTATTCCTAATACTGCATGGGCTCAATATCTCACATGCTACCTTGAGATTTCACAAAATGATGGTTCCTTGGGAACACTTTACTTGGCCGAACTTTGAAGAGGGGTCTGACTTCGGAACAATGTTCCCTCTAATTTTTCACGAGTCTGCGCAAACACGTTAATTCACTGCGCAGGCCATTGGACAATAGTGCGCAACCAGGTCCCCACATAAGGTGATAAACCGAGCTTCTGGGGGGCTTAGCTCCCAGATCCCCCTCGGGTTTTGCGCTTTTTGCCTATACTTATCATCTACGTCGGGGACCGGTTGGGTGGTTGTGTGGCCCGAACGCGCGAAGCGCGAAAATTTTATATGATTCATGTTTGAATCGGTCAATATGATCGGGAATTGCATATATCTATTGCTATCCATTTTTATCCTCTCTCTGCTCACATAATCAGATTTACCAGTAAAGCTGATCCAGTGAGGTGTGTTAGAAAAGGAAGGTCCTCTGCATATTAATTAAACATCTTTGGGCGCACCCGTTGGTATAATGACTCCGTTACGTGATGCTATTTCGTGACCCGCTATCTGCTATGTAAAAAGACATTGAACGTACTAAACTAAAAGACGAACACGATTTCAAATTGGTATTTCTCTACTGGCAAATAATGTTACCTCGACATGGCATTTTTCTTGCTGTGGGACTCGGATCGCCAGCACATCGACATTCAGCGCCAGCCATTTAGGCGCCTATGGACAATTAAACTTATACGTATATTGTATATATATCGAAGTTTTCGGTCAGCATAAGGGCAGTCCTTTTCGGTCAAGGTTTTCTCGCTGCTGATCGTTTTGTCGCACTTCTCGGACTCGCATGTCACATAGCTAAGATAGCTTATAACTTCATATGTCTTGGTGCGTCGTGGCAAGGTAATGGCCGACGCCCAAGTGCCCATTTCTCTTAATCAAGCGTATTTTTTGTTGTGAGAAGGGTACCTTATAATCAAAATATTTGACAAGATTAATTCGCGCGCAGCGCGAAATATATTTTGAAAAATTCCCGAAAAATACACCATGATTTATGTTAATTCACGAAATAATTTTGGGCCCCCTTCGGGCTCGGCCTCCTAATTGGGGGTTTGGGGTGCGGCAATTACGGTCCTGGGGAAATCTTACGCAATGTTCATGCCACGCGGAGAAGACTATGCGCTAGTTTCTCGCATATTAACTTCGAGCTAGCCCATTGTTATTTATAACTTTGTTAAACCATGTCATGTCACCATTCCCAGGAAATAATGCACTATTGAAATGATATCAGTATCGCTCACGCGTACGAGACCATATTAAAAGAAAAGATTTTTCATTAGGCGCACGTGATTGCAAAGTCTCATTTCTTCTCGGAGCGCAATATACTTTTGCGGGCCGCACTAGTACCTCGGTGTCAGACTTCAGCGATAACACTATTTGCCCCTGCGCAACGACCTTTAAAAAAAACATCACTTCGGATTTTTTGTGCGCAGCTTAGATTTTTTGTGCGCAGAGACCGCTTCAGCACTGCGCATTATGCGCACGGGCGCAGCTTAGAGGGAACATTGATTCGGAATTATCCTTACATCGAGACGGAGAAAAGCTACATCCAGGAATTTATTGGCCGTTTTTTATGAATTTATTATGTGTATGCGAGATTCGTTATACGTCATTTCCTCCTAATGTAGTTTCAGAATTTATCACTGCGGCCAGCATCATTATGTCAATACAGTTATTCTACCAATAAAACTTGTAAAGGATGTTGCTACCGGTACCGCAAACTCGTTATTACCGTGACTCCCCTGCCATAGATGGTACAAAGGTGGTGTTCTGAAGTAACTATTACATGACAAATTCCTAATTGACAACTAACGCCAAGTTTCAATGCCTACGTTCGCAAAACACTTACTACTGGATCGCCGAACAATCGCTGCAGCCCGGGGGTAAACAACAATAAATAAAATAGTAGTGAGTCGCCTAAGTTAGGCGTGACCATTTTGAAAAGCGATCAATGGGTTTCACAGCATTCTACAGTCGGTGCGTCTCCACCTGGCTGCAAGCAGGGTTGTAATGACTTAAGTCACGACTCGGGTCGTGATTTTTTGCTGACTCAAGTCAATTTGTATATTGAATCGACTTCTACTCGAGTATAGACTGGATATACCAAGACGGTCATTTCATTGTAATTGCGAAGAATAGTAAAGTTTTTAGACTATTATTTTTTCATCTATCGGTACTGGTACTTAAAAATGCTACCAGAAACTGTCAAAAGTGAGGAAATTAGTATTTCATGAACGAGAAGCATTCGATATCACCGAGCAGAGTTGTAAAAAGTGGGGTTCACATGACATTAACTCGGAACTGAACGGTCAACACAATCACTTGGACTCGGACTCGAGTCAAAACACGATGTCTCGGACTCGACACTCTACTCCGTGACTTGGAGTCGGACTTGACTCGGTGGTGAATTGAAAATGACTCGACTTGACTCGAGCCAAAAACTATAAGAGTGAGATTGACTTCTGACTCGGAGCCTTGTGACTTGGTTACAACTCTGGCACCAAGGTGTTTGAAATCTCGCTGATATGAGGTTAAAGGTCAAAGCAGTGCCGGGCAGATCATTTATAGGGGCACTGCGCTCTAAAAATGACGTGGTCTCAAATTGGCCGTAGCCATTTCCTTCAGAACTCCACCGTAATGGAGCTGTAATTTATTGAAATTTCCACAGGACCTTCACGCTCCAACTGTCGCGGCTGCCCGTCATTCCTTAACCCGTTACATGGCACGATGTCGTCACCGTCTCAATTGCTCGACACGATTAGGCAGTCACGCAGAGAACGAACTTTAGATAATTGTTGACATATTTCCTTCATAACAGCGGCTGTCTTCGTTATGTAACGCGTGGGACACTTTTGCTATTTGGTCTCGTAATGACGTTTCAAGATACTAAGCTTTGTAATTACTTAGCGAAGTTCTACAGATTAGGCACAGTGGCTTACCAGTGGCGGCTCATCCTTTAGGAAATCTGGGGCACTGGCCCATATAAAATTCTGTTCAATAGCAATCCTTTACCATTTATAGACGCACAGCAATCAATATATACCGAAATCACAGCGAAAATCGCCTTCTTGTGGTTTCGCTTGTAAGTGTCCACTGTCCAATAGCGAAGTCTCAGCGATAATACAATTCTCTTCTGTGTTTTCGCTTTGTGAATGCCTGGACGGCACTCATAACAAGCTATCACTGTCTGTTCTTTCAAAGCCGCTCACATTAAAGAAAATGTGATATAAATTACCGAGCGAGCGGGGCAACTTTGCCTAGTTGCCCCTACAGTGTGGTGCAACAATCGCATCTATATCTGAACTCTGTTACCCCCTATGCGTTGAGCCGACCTTTGATGGTAGAGATGTCGATTTTGACGGTGTTTCGAACCATGATAATTCTTGAAAGTTGGTATGTTATGTCGTGATGGTGGGATTTAACACTGCTCCATGTTTCAGGGTTGCTACTTAAAGATTAGGGTAGTAATTTTGTTTCCGAAGTTCAGTGTGTGCTGCTCCGTCACATATCGCAAACAGATTTTACTCAAAAGCCGGTATTGGTCTCCATTGATTTTGACGATATTCCTTCCATACCGAGATCGGTCATGACTAGGACAAGATTTTGCAACTTTTGCAACGTTTTTACAGATTACGACAGCTTCATAAATGCTCAGAATTTATGTAGTATGGTGTTTTAATATGTTTGGAGTATTCTTATATTGCAACGTTTTGCAACTTTTCTCAAATTTTTTCATGCAACTTTTTGTAACTTTTTCGATTAATCATGAAGTTTTTTGCAAGTTTTTTTTTTATTTTTCATGGAAATTTTTGCAAGTGTTTTTTCGATTTTCATGCAACGAACTTTTTACCGGACATATTTGGCACTATATCTATGTAGATCGTTTGATTATTTCACTGTCGTTAAAATTTGAGGACCTTTCTGCTTTAGTGTACACTTCAGGCTGCCGCTAGACTGACGAAAATTATATTTTCACTGAGTCAATTTTTTCATGCTATTAACTTTTTTGAAGTCGCCAACACTGAGTTTGACTATACAGTGCCTTGGATACGGATCGATTCGAGTATCTCATAACCTAATAATTTCAAGGAACTTGTCCACAAATACAACTTTTTAGTGCAACTTATTGAAAAATAAATGCAACTTTCCGTGGATTTGACTGCAACAAAAACTTGCCATGGTCATGACATTTGGTGCGGTAAGTCTTAATGTTAGTATCGAACGCTGTAACAAGTTTTAAGTTTGTCACTGATTTATGTGGGTGGTAATTTCGTTTCCTAAGTCGAGTGAGAGCCGACTCGTCATTTATTACTAACATATCCTACGCAAAAGCCGCTATTTGTCTCTAACGATTTTAAAGATGCTCCATACCTAGATCTGTCATAAGGTTTTGCACGGTATGTCTTGGTTTTAGTATCGAATGCTGTGCCAGGTTTCAACGTTGACACTCAGTGATTAGGGCGGTCATTTCGTTATGGAGGTCGAGTATGGTGGAGACGTGCGCTGATCTGACATTTACTTACCGCATTGCGTATCACGCAAAAGCCGGTGTTGGTCTGTGTGTTCCACACAGATAGGTGATGAGATGATGATCTCATGGAACAGTTTACTAAGATTCTCGGTTTGCGTTCAATTATTTACCCAATTTTATATCCTCCAATGTCAATTCCACCTTGAAATTGTGGCCTTCAAACCATTTGCTTACAACCCTCGGTCAGGCGCGATAGCCAGTTCGTTTTCGATGACGGCTATATAACAGCTGACCACTTGATCAGCTTATTCCTCAATATATTTTACGCAAAATTCGGTGTTGGATTGTCTGTATTGATACCGAAATGGGTGATGAGGCTGCTTTTCATGTAACAGTGTACTAAGTTACGGCTTTCATTAACGTATTTATTGTGTAATATATTTTCCAATGTCGATTTCCCAGCAGACTTCTAGACAGCAAGCCCTTTGTGTTGTGTCACAGTCTTGGAGTCTCCGCAGTTCGAAGGCCTAAATCGCCTATATTGTTCCGAGACCGAAATTTCGAGGCTGCTTCAAATACCATTGAAAATGATGTGTTGTATCAAAATATGACAGGCCCAATCTATGAGATAACAATGGTGTATACCGTATGTCATGTGTCTGAACTCGTTGACCTTTCCGGTTAGGCTATACACAATATCTCGAATTATAGACATATCTGCAGATTGTTAGTCAGGTCAAGTGCGAACATGAATTGTGTTGAATCTTTGCTCCTTACGCCGTTTATGCAGTTTCCTTTAGAGCAATGACTGGAGACAAAGAGACTCTGTCCTTATCAGCCTAGAAATTGTCCATTTCAGAGGTGGTCAGTAACGAAGCACTTCTACTTTTTCTACTACGTTTTCTACCAAGTTTTCTACTTTTTCGAAGTACTCAAGTAATTTTCCTCTACTTCTGGTACTTACTCAAGTAGATCTGATTTTCGCTACTTCTACTTCTACTTCATAATATTTAGTGATCTACGTACTTACTTTTCGCTATTTTCAGTTTGTCAAGTAGAAGTAGTTTAATCCTCCAATCAGGAAGATAGCCTTAGGAATTTTGGGACTGTTTTCACGGATTATCAAAATTTAATTCTCAAAATAGTTGGGGAAAGCCCCGAATTTTCGTCGCGCTTCGCGCTCAGTGGTTATGGAGTAACCAAAATGATTTCACGAAAGTATCGGTGTTCACCGATATATTCAAATATAATTTAGGTAGCGGATTGGCGTGGTTCCGTTCACACCGCATTGTCGCCCTTCGCCCATATGAAATATTTCATCACGCTAAATACGGTCCATCATAGCGTTTGAAACTGATGTTTCGTAATCTAGCATTTACTTATCATGTCGTGATCTATCAGTCCATATGGCGTGTACTAATCTGGAGAAGTGGACTCTTTCCTTTTTAGTTTTAGAGCTGTTTTAGCATACCACCTTTGAAACTTTCAGGACTAAAGAAATGAAATAACTTTCCGCTTTTAGAAGTAGTATTTGTATTTCACTTTGAACTCCCAGTATCATACACTTTGAGTTCTAATAAGATCAATTCTTTTGTCTGCATAACATACATGTTGAAGTATAAAAGCACGAGTAGTAATGCCTTTAATTTCCGGAAATGAAGCTACACAATATGGCATTTTTACGATCCAGCATATTTTTCATTAACGTTTACTAATAGCGCACCGTATCCGATACAGCTTCTCCGTATCTTCGACTAAACTACTGGCCTTATAATACGGGGAGTGCGCCATACCATGATATTTTCAAAAACGTGCTGTTGGAGTAAACAGAGAATTAGTATCGCATTTCCATATCAATACCATTATTTTCATCCCATGATGCGGACGAATGCTTATGCTCTCGAAAATTGATTACCTCCTGGTTTGCATTAATATGAATCAAGCTCGGCACCTTTCGCATAGCTCAATCTGCAGCTTTTGGCAATCCATGCGAACGAATTACGATCGTTTTCACAACTACTTACTTACTTGAGTAGATTTAAAGTCAGTCAATTCCACTTCTACTTCAAGTAGTTTTAGGTCGTTTATGCAAGAAGTACTTCTACTCGTACTTGAGTAGATTTTTTTCGTCGCTACTTCTACTTCTACTTGAGTAGGTTTCTTGACTACTTTGATCACCTCTGGTCCATTTATCTAATCCTGTGGTTCTTAACCTTTTTCTCCTGCGCCCCATTCCAAAATTGCCTGGGTCTGGCGCCCCATATTTTAAGGAGGGGACTAGAAATTAATGGGTAAAGTGTGTTGACTATCCTGCGTATAATGTTTAACAAATGCGTCTATCCCCCATCAGAAACCATTGAATTCGCCACAGGTTGGGAATGACTGTTCTAGATCGATGTAGGCTACACATCCCAAATTCTCCTCTGCGAGTGGAAAAACAGGAAAGTAATTGTATTGGGTTTTGTTTTATTGCTTTGTGTGACTACTAAATCAACTGAGAATGTGGTAGAGATCTTTACTCATATTAAGTTTAGTACCTCACCAAGCTCAAGCTCTTAACTTTAACATGAATGGGGGTAACAACAACAACAACAACAACTAGGGATTATGTGAACCTCTGGAAGCAGAGGGTTACTAAATATTCCCGAACGGAAAGATGGATATTTCGAGCAAACTTTAATAACAAAGCAAGTACATGCCCGTTTAGTGTTGATTTTTTTCTATGATGTCAGCGCCATGCCTAGAGTGGCCCGCGGTTGAAATGTAATAAATTCCAATCAAAGATGTTATAAGGAAGTGAAAATTGTATTATATGAAAAAGGTTCACAGTGCAGAACCTACCAAGGTTCGTTTCTGAACGTGAGCCTCTAAATTTCTGAGGTTCACACACAGAACTCGAACGTGAACGTCACGTTCACACGATCCCTAGAAACAACACTAAGCAGTATCATCCTATATGATACGATGATTGATGAAGAAATATTCTGACGATTTAATTTGGTAGCTTTCAAATACAAGTATATTTGGTTAATCATTTTGACGAAAAAGCTTCAAAACATCTTTAATATACGAAGGGCATCACTCTCAAAAGTTGTACAGTACAATGCCTTTTTGATACCGACGCGCAGTGCGCTGCAGGATACAATACTTAGTTCAAAACATTTTGTGCCGGAGATATGAGTTTCAGTTTATTAATTTTTTCATCATTTCCAAACACCACAAAACTGCGATACAATGAAAAGATAGCAAGGTGTCGAAACGTAGCTAGAGTGACGCGAGGGTTTTAACGGGGAATTGGCAATCCAAAAGTACGCCAAATTCATTCCACATGAATTAAAATATGCCACTGCATTCATGGAAATATCGTCGGTGGATATTTCGCGATGATCGCAACGAAAAACGTTGTGATTTGACAAATTTGTCGAATGTTAGTTTGCAATGAGAACTCGGGGATATATAGAACTATTGCTCTACTATATAATCACATCTCCTTCTACTGCGAAGCTATTTTTCTTCAGCGCACCCCATACCGCCCACTGAGCCCAGTGCCCCCAATTTCATCCCCTGAGCATTTCCGGTCCCTTCAAATTCCAGATCGCCTCCTTGGGTGGGCGCTGTAGACACGGTTAAGAACCACTGATACAATCGTACGCGGGAAGAAAGCACACTCGTACCTTTTTCCCGGCCTATTTCGATAAAAATGAATAGCTGACGAATAAGCGAGGATAAGGACGCCTTGTTATACACGTTTACAGTGCTGGTGCCACAGGCAGTGTCTCGAGTTAGAACGAAATTGGTCATCGTGATCTGAAACATGTGCTGGTCTACTGTAAACGGTGTCTGGATATTATCCGATGGTCGACATTGCTCGGCTCGAGTTGACTTGTTTATATTCCAATACATCTTTTTCCGAAGTAGTAGTAGTAGTGAACTTTCAAAGTTCCTTTAGTTGAAAAATCGCTTTCTATCAACTTTGCTGCAGTAACTATCTTTTTTAATATCAAATTGACCACCCCGATTTCATCCGCAGAATCCGAGCCTGGTTTCAGGTCATTGAATCTGGATGTGTAAAGATATATTCTCAACGCTGTCATTCTGGGTATTCCAGATTTCAATGAACTCATCATTGAACATTTTGCCACTATGAAATCGCGTTGCGCGCAATAGGCTACTGATACAAACGTTAAAATTTGCAAGTATGAACTACTGTACTTCACATTTTTTCCGAATAATGTGAAATACGTAAGCCTATAGTTAACCATCCCTAATCAACCCCATACAAAACTGTATTACCACTGACCACCACGAAGTCACAATTTCACGACGGGATACACTATTGTGACGTCATTTAGACAGCAAACATCCCGTGCACAACTTGCCCTCTAGATTGTCACGAGCCGCCACTGTTACCTTCATTACCACTGAATGCAAACTCTTCCTCCCGTTCTGTTGGTTAATCGCTGCAGTTATTGCTAGCCTCTTGAATACAAATGAATGAGCCGTATTCACCATTGTTAGCCCGGAAATGTTCGTGACCCGCGCTACCGTGATTAATTTCATCGCGTTCAGAACCCTCGCCACCTCATCCGCGTCAGCGGTGTCTTACAAAAGCCTAGAGGTGGGCCGTGCTATAAGTCGGCAGTTACGGAAAATACAAAAGAATATCGGCCTGGTGTAAATGACCATAGCAGTCGAGAAACACCATGAATACCCCAAAACAAACAAACACGATGATTTATCATTGATTGATGACCATGCGCATTGTTGCGTGGAAAATGTTTATGTGAAATCAATTCGAGAGTTCTACTGCAAAGTTCTAACACTGAGGAGGCCAACCTGTGGCCCACGGGCTCGAAATTATTTATCGCAGGGCCGGGCAACTTATCCGGTCGGCGGGCCGGATACATGAAAATTAAGTATATACTTGGCGGGCCAGATGGCTAAATTGATACATTATTCACACAATTATCCACATATATAAGGAATAAATTGTATTTAATGAATGTATTTTAACGAAGGCAATGTAATTTTAAAGCCATTTCTCGCCAATAATGACGAAGACAATGTGAATTTGAGAACAGCATTGTCATACAGGCGCCGCCATGTCTGCTTCTCTCTGTTCAATCAAGACACTGTGCAATCCTTAATGAAGATTTCAAGGCGTTCGATAAGCCCGAATCCCCAAATTTACCAAATATCAATTCATTAGGGCTTAGTAGGTGACGAGATAGCGTGGTTGTTCCACTGTGTGGCCTATTTTATCTCGATATTGAATTCATGCGGCCCGCGGCCTTGGAGTTCGAAAGTGGCCCGCGGCCCGTTTTGAGTTGACGACCCCTGGCATAAGCGGTGTCTTACAAAAGGCTAGAAGTGTGCCGTGCTACAAGTCTACGGTTACGGAATCAAAGATAAGAAATATCGGCGTGTTGCAAATGACCATTGTAGTCGACAAGCACCATGATTACCACAAACGACATCAGGGTTGAGTACATCGTAAATGCCGATGATGAAAGTCTTCTCGCTTCGACGAACTTACGCGTAAGCTCCACCCTCGCTCGCTGCGCATACATGTGTAATGTGTATATAACATACAGTCACTAAAATTCGATGTATGTAAGCAAGTAGAGGGGAATGACTGCGGCCACATTATCATGTAAGACGGAAAACTGTCTGCGGGCCGTATGTTGCCCTCCCCTGATTTATAGCATCAGGTAAAATTGCACTGTCAACCAAAATTCATCACATAACTGTTATCAATTTCAAAGCGTAGTAATGTAAGTCTTGTTTTCAAGGTTTCCCAATTCGGTTCACTCCTATCGGACGACTAAAAAAAGTTCGTCAACATTTAGTCCGCGCAATAGTTCGTAACTCTCATGTGGCCCTTTGACCGAAAAGGTTGGCCACCCCTGTTCTAACACTTTACTGTAGTGCTTCTCAACCGGGGATCCGCGAAGCATTTTAAGGGGGTCCGCGAAGCCTCTACATTTGAAAAATGGTAGATAACCTGATTTATATTTTTTAATTGAAGAAATCACGATGCAGTGTCGCTTCATAACTGCTAAAATTTCAGAACTCACATAAACATAACGGCCGTCTGCGATGGAATATTTTTACTGCGCAAACTCATAATTGCCAATAGTAGGGTTACCATATTTTGGAAATCTGAAAAGAGGACGCTATTTCAGAATTTTCAGAATTGGAAAACCGGAAGAAAATCCGGAAAAAATGGTGAATTTTTCTCACTTCGTAGTCAGTTGACTAAAAAAATAGGCCAACTTCCCGGATCAGCGCGAGAAATGCCCCCGGAGCTTTACTTCGGTGCTGATTTACGGCATCTCAGTCGAATTTAGCCGTTAATTTGACCAAAATTCTCAAAAAAGAGGACAAAATCTCCAAAAATAGGACGATGGGCGTGCTCTTTCACGAATCAGTCTCTCTCTCTTCCTTACGCATTCATTCATCGGATCTTTGCTGCCAACTTTCAAGCTCGGCTCACTGTATTTTCTAGGCTTTTTAAGTCACTGCACTCGCAGTGAGGTCAGCGATGAGGAGCACAGATAAACCTCCGATATATAGAAACTTGGTAGAACCGAGACTCGAACCAGCAATCATTTGTATCGTGAGGGTGTCGCCTAGCAAACTGCGCCACGGGCCACCCCATGGCGTAGTTGTAAATAGTTGGTTAGGCTACACAGTCGTTTTATCAGTCATCTGACGTGAATGTCTGATTTTTCGGTAGGCCGATATATCGGTTGGGGTCTGGTTAGAGCAGGGGTGGGCAAACTACGGCCCGCGGGCCGCATGCGGCCCGCAACACCGTTTTGTGCGGCCCGCCAGAGTCTCAAGAAACTTATTAAAAATATTGATAAAATGCGCACTAAAAATTTACAGGGACTTAATTAAACTTTTTAAAATATATTTTACCATATATGTTAATTCTGAGATAAATACTTCCTATATTATTTTTTATGTATAATTTCTGGCGCGACAGCCCGACCTAAAGGCCCACGCATTTTGAAAGGTTTGAAATGCTAAACATCCCAGATATCCTAAACGGGATTGATATAATTCGCCTCACCAGTGTTATTTCAGATTGGCCACTCCAGCAACGTGCTGTGCTCGAAGAAAACGATTCGCGAGTGTATTAGGTAGATTCGTTCTCTGTATACGTAAAACAAGGGTGGCCAACCTGTGGCCGTAGAATGAAATTTGTGCAGCCGTGGACACGCAATTCAATTAGTATGTGTTGGCAGCCGTCGACATGCAATTTGAATTTACGAATCGACTCCCGATTTCTTGAAAGATTTTAATTAGTCTTGAAATTTTTTCGCGGTGCATGCGATTCAAATTTACCTACTTTTTCCGATTTCAATACAGTAGCGCTCTTTGCCATCATAGCACCACAGTACAGATGCGAATAGCAGAGGAAAATGATGCATCTCATATAGAAATATCAACTCGGAATCGCGTGCCCCTCACTATACCGACAATCTGATGGGAGGTCAAGCATGCAGCAAAGTGACTAACAGCAATTAGCCCACCCGGAGATGCATCATCATTAATAACTTGCCCTAAAATCTCGGAAACACCCCCTCCATCAACGCTACCGGTAAATCTGATCACATGGGCTGAGAAAGGTTAAAGTTTTACAGTAATATGTAAAACTTCTAATATTAATGACGATATTCATTAGTGAATCTGGAAAAATTTTCGCGCTTTGCGCGAATATCAACATTTCCTTACCATTTCCAGTGCCCACTCGTGATTTCGGTTCATATATACTTAAGCCTGTATCAGTAAATATTAGAGATGGTGTGAACCTTTGAAAGTTTCAGGTTCGTGTGAACGCGAACCTTTTTGGAAGGTTCTGTGTGAACGCGAACGTGAACCTCATGACGTCACGTGACGTCATATTGCTAACTCCAACGCTACATTTCAGTGAAGTGATGGCGTATATTAATATACACCAGTGGTTCTCAACCTTTTTTTAGACACGCCCCCTTTATGATAGTGAAAAATCTCGCGCCCCCCTTATCGTCATATCACAAAATCCAACCAGGATGCTAGCAACCCCAACAGATTGTTTGATGGCATGTAAGGTTATGACTGTTGAAGAGAGTATTCGAAAATATGAAATTCGGTCTATATATGGAGAAACACGCGTGAATTGCGGGTAAATCGCGCACAGCGCGAAAAAAATTTCAGTTGAGCGCTTCTTCGCGCCCCCTAGATGCCTTCGCGCGCCCCCCAGGTTGAGAACCACTGATATACACGATACCTAGCGACGACTCGGGCCATATAATGCCACTATGCTGAAGTACATATTGACGTTTCAAACGTCGCCTAATGTATCAACTGGGGCAATCAAATGATATAATATTCCCATAAAATCAATAGGCCTATATTCCGTCGCTTTGCCAACAATTTCAACGAGGACTTGCAAGGGAATATAAGTTTACACCTTAACGGGTCCAGGCCAGACCGGACAATGTATATTCGGCGTATGAGTTTTGCCACTTTGATATTGAGCAGAGTGTATAGACGGGTTTCTATGCTTGATACCGATGTTACCCCATTAACAAGTTATACAGCAGTAGCCAACACCCCAATCTCACGGATTTGGTTTTTATGATACAATAAACATATGAAATCAAGATTGTCTCTGTGCGGTTGCTTGATTTTTTACATCATACAAACGACAGCGATATAAATTTCATCGGTTGGCTGAATAAGCATCATTCGCTGAATACCTATATGTTGCGCATATCGCCCTCGATGTTGTGTGATTGCGGGTCAAGATCACAGCAGAGAGTCGCTAAATATTCGAGCAAACTTTTGTAACAAAGCAAGTAATATTTATGAGATTGTTAAGGCACATGCTCGATTAGTGTTGATTTTTTTATGCTGGCAGCGCCGTGAATATAGTGGCCCACAGTTGAAATGCAATGAATTTCAACCTAAGATGTTATAATGAAGTGAAAATTGTAATATATGGAAAAGGTTCACAGTGCAGAACCTACCAAGGTTCGTTTGTGAACGCGAACCTCTAAATCTGCGAGGTTCACACACAGAACGCGAACGTGAACCTCGCGTTCACACCATCCCTAGTAAATATACGAGTCCGGAGTTCACCGGAAATAGACAGACACTGTAACATGGTTATTTGGTGCCCAGCTCGTTCGTTACGAATATGCCCAGGATTGCGGCCGTGGTTTACATGAGTAGTCGAAATGCGGCCGTGAATGGTCAAAAGGTTGGCCACCACAGGCGTAAAACTATAGGCTATATTTTATCTACACATGGTAGAAGCGTGGTTTTGATGCTGTCAGCATTGTGTGTCCGGGAACTGACCCAAAAGTGGAATTAGCAAATCTATGAACAGATAGCTGCTCACCGATTTAAATCTCAATCCCTTTTCTAAGAATCGGGAAAACCGACTTTCATCCCTGTAGTTTTGACGAATTGGTTTTTGAGGTCGACCAGCCTATAAAGTCTAGTCACTGTTTCTGACGCGTGTACGATTTCGTCAAAGCAATGTTTGGTTGGTTTTAAATAAGCATATAGATTATCTCCATGTCCTCGCTATATAATCAAATGCCAATATTGTGTTTTGGTTTATAATCCCAATTTTATATAGTGCGGGCCGCGAATGGATCCAGATGTTGAATGCGGCCTGTGAGCTCAAAGGTTTGCCCACCCCTGAGTTAGAGTCATGTAGCCTATTTGTCCGGAAATGGTCGTATAAATATCGTAGGCCCCGGGTGTATAAATATGTCATAATCGTGCGAAAGCTCTCAGAAAATCATGAATTCGGATGATCCTTCAGACGACTTTCACTAAATATAATCGACATATATATACGATATGGAATGAATGGGACCCGCGACATCATCATTGGTTCAACAGTTATAACACGGATTACCAGTGAACTCGGACCTCGGTGAACTCGGACTTACAAACTCGGCCCTCGGTGAATTTGGTCTTAATCAAAAGCTACTGTCGCACTGATTCCGAAACTATAAATGAAAATGTGGTCCTCTTTTCAGACTTCCAAAATATGGATAACCCTAGATAATATGACTGGGGATATTCATGTCAGGGCACCCTAATCTTGGGATACCCTAACTTGGACCCTAACCCACCACCAACCCGACTATCCCCTCCTCCAACCCTAATATCCCCCCTTCCCCAACACTAATATCCCCTTCCCCTACCCTAATATCCTACTCCAACCCTAATGTCCCTCCTCCCCTAACCATAATCTTGGGATACCTTAACCCCTACTTGGAGCCTAACCCACCACCAACCCTAATATCCACCACTCCCAATATCCCCATCCCCCAACCCTAATATTTCCCTCCCCAACCCTAATTCCACCCCAACCCTAATATCCTACCCCAACCCTAATGTTCCACTCCCCTAATGTCTCCCTTTCCCCCTACCCTACCCAACCCTAACACTCAACCTACAGTTGCAATAACGGGCAGACCACGCATGGTTGATATGTGAGCAATAACAATCGTTGGGGTATATTTTTCATCTGAACAAGTCACACACAATGTACAATGCGATAAGACCCAATGCGATGTCATGAACAGATACGAGGATGTCGAACGTCGCACGTCCGCCCCTCGCCAAGTCAATTCAACACTGAGCCGACCACGCGTGGTCGATATGTGAACGTTGCGTTCTTTCCCGCGCTTGGCGCTTGCGCAATCTGTGATCACGCCTTGACTGCGTGATCTACGCATGCCCTGACCTCCTTACAAGATTGACAAATAAGTTGATAACAACATTATTAGTTTATTAATTCATATTAATACTTGTTAATACACTTTATTAAAAAATTTCCCGAGGGCCGAGTTTGTAAGGCCGAGTTCGCCGAGGGCCGAGTTTGTAAGGCCGAGTTTGCCGAGTTCCGAGTTCACCGGCAACCATAACACGTAGCTATATATCACGGAAACTGAATCCAGGCTATGCTCTGATGAAAATGACCGCCGACCGTAAAATGCTCCATGACGATGTAGTCCTGGTCAAATATATTCTTTGGTCCGTTTAAGACAGGGGTCGGTCACCTTTTCCGTCAAAGGACCCATTTTGGCCCTATAATTTTGAAGGGGCCATATAACAATGCCAATCCATTGTGAAAGGCACAAACGGAGATTCATGGCGTCACGGTTAAAATACAAGGAATAAAATATAACAAGAAACACATATTTTAAACAAGGTCATATATTTCCAATATGTTTATGTTCAATAAAGCCCTTATTCCCAATCTACATTGAACACGTCATCACGAAATGATCAAGTGCTAGCACCCATGTGTCCCCATGTTAAAGGCAACATCCTTATATGTGGAAAATGAAGATTTTCATTGCTTATTTCTGATTTATCTCGATGCTTATGTTTCCCCACTAGTGCAGAGAAGATCGACAAATTCTCTGGTCCGACTCCAATCCTGTTTTTTTTTCAATTCTCTGGTCCGACTCCGATCCAGCTCCAGCTAAAAATAAGAAAGTCCCGCCGGATATCCAATCCTGCTCCGGTTCATGCTCCGCCCTATACACAGAAAGGTGGTTCATTGAATTTATAAATATGGCTCGTTTACTTTCGCACTGGCTTGGCGGTTATTTGCGCGTTCTTGGTTGTTTAGTAGTTATTTAGTTACAAAAGCCATGCTTATCAATGAATATTCTAGCCGGATCAGAAAAGTACTGATCCGGCTCCGATGCGGCTCCGGCCAAAATTGAAAAATTCCGGCCGGATATCCAATCCGGCTCCGGTCTATGCTCCGCACTAGTCCCCACCCACTCATGCTCAGGCGACGCCGTGCTATTAGTGTGTAATGCTAAAGTGTCGCACGCTGACATGTCCGCGGACAAATATATGTACCCGTCATTATTAATGCGCTGTGCTCAAATCGCTTTATGAATGCAATCCTTCCTCTCATCAGCGACTTTAAAAATCTTTCGCCAAACGATATCGTCAACATATAAGGGTGGAGACAAAAAGTTTTATTATAAATCAGACGCTGAAAGCCGAAAACAAGCTCACGTAAATCAGTCTGAAATAGGCTACTTAGCTAGAAACAGAGTCCAATGTTGCTGGTTGCGGTGACTGGTTTAGCGAAGCCCGAAAATTAGACAAATGTGCTGACTCAACTAAGGCATAGTAGGCATTCATGTCGACAATATTGCCTACCTTGCCTATAAGTAGTTAAGTTACGATTAAATCAGACGCATAGTTGCATGTCACTGCAAAATGGGCACATGTGGTTGTGCAATCTGCAGCGTACGCAAATATCATTAATCCGGAATCTGATGACCTGGATATAGCAGTTTCTTCAATCATTTGTGTGTCAAGAGGTACTAAAATGTTTGAGTAGTTAACAGTGTTAATCGGTGTTAAGCAAGCAATGCTGCTGCTAGAAAGTACTCACGTGTACGAATAATGTAACTGGACAGAGAATGGGAATATGTGAGTAACTGAGTATGGGCATGGAAAAGAGCAGCAGAGATTATGAAGAGGTTCTGGGTGTTATTGGTCGATTCGGCAGATATCAGCGGATATATATAGCTATCGCATATCCACTTGCCATCACGCAAGCGATGATATTCCTATGCAATGCCATTCTTACGGATGGGATGCCAGAACATTACTGTAATGCCGACGAGACAACAAAATTTGCCATCACGGAGGTATTGTATAGATCAGTGCTCTTCAACCCTTTTCGCCGTGGTACACCCTTCAAAGGTTTACTTGAAACTGGTACACCCCTGACCGGATAACTCATTGATTCCGTATAGTAAGCCTGTACCAGGGGTGTTCAACCTCCTTGTTATTCACGGCCGTGCTTCGATTCCTTACATATAGCATACTACCGAATTCCGGCGTAGAGTCGTAATGGCCCATCTGGACGTAATATAATCAGGACTCTAACTGCCGCACCCCAAACCCGTCGATTGGGGGGGGGCGAGCTCGAAGGGGTCCCAAAATTATTTCTTGATTAAACAATAAACATAAATTATCGAGTATATTTTTTAAGAATTTGTTCAACTTCAACTTTTCACCCTACGCTCGATTTAATGTCAAATTTCTTGATTATTGGGTTGCCTTCCCCAAGAAAAAAATATGCAAGATCAATAGCAATGGGCATTTCGGTGTCTGCCATTACCGCGCCACGACGCTCCAAGACATATGAAGTTTTAGGTCACGTAAGAAAATGTGATCCTAGAAGTGTGCCAGAATGATCGGCAGCGAGAAAACATTGGTCAAAAAGGACCGCCCTGGTGTTGACTGAAAACCCCGATGGGACCAAGGATACCACCCGACTTATTTTAATTTACGGGTCCTACATTTTCCAAAACATTTAATTTTGATTGTAAATCTCAAAGTAACTCTGATTACCTGGGCAGAGAGAGAGAATAACAAAATTTTCAACAATATGTATGCAATTTCTGATATAGAAAATTTCACGCCTCGCGCGATCTTACGCTATAAACCAGCCCCCTAACGTGTATAAAAATTTCGCTGACAAAGTAGCGGTTAAAACGTTGTTTTAGGGGGGTGACGAGGTGCTGTTTCGGCCCTGCATGTACTCATGTTAAATTGACTACTGGCAACTTCACACCACGGAAAGCGCTTGTGGTGTTCTGCGCCGTGAGGTATACGTTGCGTAAAGAAGTTTTTAATTGTAACAATAGTCGCGCGGGCGCTAAAAACTTTTACATGTGGACGATTTATTTCGTATGGGTAGTTTCATATATTAGCCTACTGTCAACTATTTATCCATTCATGGCCCACGTGAATGATTAAGCGATGGAGCTGATGAAGGGGGTGTAGGCATATACACGCATACCAACCCGTCTTGGTATTTCTTTACGGGGTGCATCATTTTCCTTTACGGTTTGCATTTGTTCAGTGGTTCTCAAACTAGACCCCCTCGTGACACCCTGGTTACGCCCCTGTAATTATGTACACTGCGCTATTTATACGGAGCTCACAGAAAGTACAAACTCCATATTTCTGAACCGTCGCAGTGGTTTCCTCAAGCATCATTATAGACGGATACTGCACGCGGAACACATGTCATCTCCATCATTTTCTACTCCAAAAGGAATCAAAAAGTCCATACCAACATTTACGTGATATGCACAAATAAATGCTTATGCGCCACCAAAAGGAATATAGCTTACAAGCTCGTACAGCTGATATGAACATATTTTACGATAATGCACGCCCGATCAACATATTGATGTTCTGAAGTATACAATTGCCTGTTTATTGTGATAGCTATATATATAGTCATCGGTCCATTTTAATTCGGATCTGGTACACCCCTGTACACCCCATGTGAACACCCTTTTAAAATTTTGGTACACCCCAGGGTGTACGAAAACCCCGGTTGAAGAGCACTGGTATAGATCACTTCATATTTGGAGTATCGCTGAACTTTTTAAAATTAGTTGCGTAGATAGCGAATTAGTAGTAACAACAACATGAATAATGTGAAGGCCTACCACACACGGTTAGAGAGCCCATTCGCTTACATTTTATGATGTTCTGTATATCTATACCAGTGGTCCTTAAACTTTTTTGCCAGTTGTTTCTCAACAATACTGTCACTTCGACTCCTGCGCGTTTACTCAACCGAAAAATAGCGGGACCAGTTCAGCACCGGTTTATGGTGGTTACACATATCTGCTTATACATACCAACAATACGACGACCAAATACCGGCGAAAATCATCTACAGAAACCGATGCTCGTTTACTGTTGTAATCACACGAGAGAATTATAGTAGGGCTATACGTCGTTGGCGGCAGAGTAATTTACAATCAGCAAGATTCACCTTCTGCTTCTGTAGATTAAATTTTACATTTTACATTGGAAAATGGGATGTTTTCGGAATGGGATTTCGACCACGCCAACGATGAATCACTTTAGTTTGAAGTTGTGCTGTTTTGTAGGTCATCCTCGTGTCTTTTATTAGGAACTGTGACATTTAGATTTTGTATCCAGACCGTCGTCGCGATCCGTTCCGTTTTGGAAAGCTTCGTGACCCACGACTTAATTGTTAAAAACCAGTGACCTATATAGCGGGTTGCACAAGCATCCGTATCTGATTATTGTTTTTAAAGGGCAATATTTCGAAGCGCCAGATTACGGAAATTGTAGTTGCACTGCATATTTTTATTTGCTATTTCCAGATTTGCAACAGGACTGGGACTAATATATCTGATTGTTTTATGGATGCATGTGAAAGGTCGGTATATCTAGGCTACCTGTCTTATTTCGGCAACATAAAAAATTGAAACATATCCGTTCACTTAGAGGGAACTACTCCTTGGAACAATATATAAGTCGGTATGAATGTGCGGTACCACTTTCGAATCAGTCCATCACAAACACCACCTCGAAATGCAATGGAATTCCCAGCATCAAATGTTCCAGGTGAAAAACTGCAATGTCTCGAAGTATTTAATGGGAGTAGAAAGGTGTCGTAAGTCGTAAATAAACAGGAAGTATATAGTATTTTAGGATACAAACGCTCTACTGGAAATTCTTTCTTCGCGCTTCGCGTGATGAGTGTCACTAGTTCTGTTGATTTAAATATGAGTGGTCCTGCCCTAAATCTGATACGCAAAGTTTACAGAATTGAGTCTGACTGTATTCTCATTATGAGAAAACGACATACTCATAATATCGCATGCGGCCCTTGGGGTGCTTTAATCTAGGGTAGTGGTTCTCAACGTGGACGATATCGCCCCCTGAGAAACAAGGGGCGAAAACACCAAAGGAGGCGACTGCGGGGGGGGGGACGATAGGGATGAAAATGTTACTACGTCCAGTGAGAGAGATTTATTTAACACGAAAAAAATGCACGCGAAAACAGCATATTCTGCATATGACGCGAAAAAAAATGATCAACTAAACGAAATGTAGACGCGGAATCTGTTTTTTTCGTAAAAACTCGTAAAAATAACCTTTTTAGTCAATTCACTAGCGACGGGAGTTAGGTGAATAAATTTCCCGTTTATATGTCCTCTTTTACGGAACCGAAAATATGAGGGGGTGAAAATTTGTGTCGAGGTTGATAAGGTGGCATTGAGTAGAAATAGGGTGGGAAGGGAACCACTGGTCTAGTGTGCGGACTCTGCGCAGCCTGCAGGTGCCGTACAATTAGATGCAGGAATGTCGGCGCCAGCGATCATCCTGGACACACCAAGACATTTAAAGGTTCGGTAAGGATGCAGCTTCTCGAAGTGCTCTCCCAGAAACATTGACGGCTATAAATCCCTGGCTCAAAATGACTGACGCATGTTGGTCGTAGCCTTCGATATTAATATGTCCAGGCGCAGAAATGACCGGCGTCGAATAGCACTGTCATTGCAATCTGAGCCCAGCGGTATCAAATGCGACCCGTGAGAGGATAATATTGCACGCGTGAATAAATGAGAATTTGGAATCGACTGAGTATTTCGTTTTGAGTGTGTGTGAGAAAAAGAAAGAGAGTCTTTATATTTTCATCCTTTCCAATTACATAACAAACAGACGGCAATGATGGTGGTATAGAAAGTATGCATGCACAATTCACATGCACAGTATTCGGTATCAGATAGGAAAGATCGATACGACCTTGAAGGTCAACTAGTCTGATCACACCCGCATCAAACAGGTACACTTGTCTCTATACAGTCTATATACAGTTTGTTTGGTCTGGTAGGCGATTCTTGATATACGATTCGTGTGAGCGATTCCTATATTTTTGCAGCGACAATCTTTATCGGGGGTCACGAAAAAACAGCATGCTTCAACAAAGTAATAGATAACACTGTGCCCGCGAGAACCTAACGCGCGATAAACTCATCAATCATTTTAACCGTGTGGCATGGTCCATATTCACAGTTACGATGTATTATTACTAGGGCTGTGGACTGTGTGGAGTCGATCGGAGTCGGAGTTTGGTTAATTTTCGCTTAATGGAGTTGCAGTCGGAGTCGGAGTTTGTGAAAATGACCCTTCGATTCCGATTCCAACTTCTTTATTATAAAAATAATTGATTTCCAAGGTATCTTTAAATTACTAATAATAACTAAAATAGGATTTTTATGTACCATCAATCCCTGTTATTAGTAACAATGTAAATCAGGGGCGGTCAGCCCGTGACCGCGGGCCAAATGTGGCCCGCGAGAAGGTTTTGTGTGGCCCGCGAGGTAATTCTCGAAATTTGTTATAACATCAGGTAATTGTTGTTGTTGTTTATTAAACATAAATAATGGTGCTTATCGCCTGACAGCATTTTGCGCCACGGCCAATAACATTGTACATGAATAATGGCGGAAACGGAATAAATTGGATGCACTCAGCTCGTAAGGCGGTTAACATCAGGCAATCAAAATTCGATTAGCCTGACAACGAAATTTGAGGGTGACTAAAAGATCAATTCCGACGCTCTTGCATAACCAGGGCCAGCCACATTTATCGCAGATCTTCGATATTTCCCAGCAGATTTATTTGACTTGAAATTTTCATGGCCCTTCGCATGATTTATTGTCACTCGATTTTTTGCGTCTAGTATTGGAGCCCAGTCATGAAGATTATAAACACGCGTAATTTACAGAATTGAGTCCAACTATATTCGCAATTAAGAGATAACGTGTGTTCCAACATGCGAATTCGCTTTGCTATGTCTAAACGCCGAATAATCCTGTTCTTGCCAAATGAGCGCAGTGGTATACAGAGGCGACCCCCAATATATGCAAGTAACATATTTATTGATCGAATTCATTAATTTTCTTCGAAAGAATTTCGCGATTCGCGCGACCAGGACATGAATCCACACTGCACAGTTGCACACAGAGTTTTCATTACATAATTCTATCAAAGTTAAAGTGTAGTAATGTAAGTCTTGTTTTCAACGTTACCTAATTCGGTTCGCTCCTATCGGACGACTAAAATAGGTCATCAACATTCAAGTGTCCCGCACAATGGTTTTTAAATCTCATGTGACCCTTTGGCCGAAAAGGTTGGCCACCCCTCATAAAGATCAAAATTGTCATTATTTGCAAATTACAATTCACTTGCATAAAGGAGGAAAATCACAATATGGATCTTCGCGATGAAGTCACAAATTGATGCAATTTTTGCAATTATACCATAATACTGTGACAGACTGTGACGTCTGGTTTTGTAAAATTGATGTAAATAAAACCAAACGTTGCTTCCCACTTGACAAAAATTAAAAATATTTGTAGTGAAGCTTAGCTTCTTGGGTCGAACAAATGATTAAGAAAGACTGCTTGTCCTAAACCTTGAATACTTGAGTAAGTGCATGTAGATTAGACATATGCTCTCTACTTCCTATAGCTTTCGTTTCTGACCATTGTTTATTAGTATTGGGAGTGTGTGTGTGCTTGTAATTAGTATAGTGTGTAATGAGAAAACTAGTAAGTTACATCTCTGTATTAGTTGCTGACTCATACACAAGAGCTACACTTCGATTGTTTTATCTACATTTTAATTATACAGGTTTGGATATATGTCATGTTTGAATGATTCATATATATTAGGATATTAGTCCATGTTATAAAAGTTTATAAAATATGAAAAAGGAAGGATATTTAGAATGATATTTTTTCATGTTAATTGGATGCTGAATAATTCGAGCCGTGCCACAATGAAGCAATTTTGCTTGCCATCGTTAACCATATATTCGCATATGTTTAATGTTTATATGATAGTTATTTAAACGTCACTGTGGCGTATAATTTTCGAAGTAAATTGGTATTACTTTTGGTGTCGGAGTCAAAGTTCTTTTAAGAAAATAGTCGGAGTCGCAATATATAAAATGTATGGAGTCAGAGTCGGAGTTGGAGTCGGTGATAAAATTTACCGGCTCCAGAGCCCGGATTATTACGTGTCCGACATTTGTTAATACATTACGCCCATATAGCTCTACCGGTTACTCAAATTACATGTATGCAAGTACGAATGATATTCACCAAATTAACTCACTAACACTATATTTTGAGGAATATTTATTGTTCAACGTTGCGACAAATTAATAGTTTTTCTTCGTCTAAGCAGCTGGGAGTATTATGGATCAGTATTTGACTCGACGGTGACGATGGAATTTGATCTGGTGTGCGATAGCGCATGGAAATATCAGTTGGCGTCACTATCGTTGATGGGTGGTCTACTCTTTGGATCGTTGATCTTTGGTAAAGTCAGTGATAGGTGCAATTGCGAGTTAACTTCCTATAACGTATTAAACGTCCGTAAAATAACAAACATGGAATATTCAGATTCGGACGGAAGCCGTCATTTCTGTTGGCTTCGGTGGTGTTGGTAATATCAGAATTCACGAGTACATTTTTACAAAGTTATGCGTTTTACTGTGCCTTGCAACTCGTTACAGGAGCTGCATTCGTCGGTGTCGCAACAGTTGGGTTCATCTCAGGTAATTCATAACGATACGTTTAGATTAAGATTTTGTTTTATTGACACAATTGGCGCCTCTAACAACTTTAGTCATATGCGCCCGCACAGTAAATTACACAAGGTCTTTCCGCCTGTCTTGCGTCCTTTTTCTGGTCATTTTGCTGCCATCTTTCAAGAGTTAGGCTCTCTCTTCCTTGGGGCTTATCAAGGCGCTGTATTTTCAGCGGGATCGGCGATGAGGAGCCCGGATAATATCTGACACATAGAAACATGGCAGAGCTGAGATAAGTTGAGATGACACACAATACAGTTTAGAGCAGTGTGGGCATGGGCAATTATATTTCCACGTGGGTAAAATGACAGCCAGAAAAGTGATATAATATCGAATACTCAGGCTACTAGCTCCATATGTTTTATACGTGACCTTGCATAAACAATAAACAGTCTTGATTATAACAAACTCGGCCCGTAGGCCTGTAGAAGAAAATATCACTCCGAATTTGCGACTCTACGTCATTATGGTATCATATGCTTTCTCACTATGTTATGGTTCATCACATCAAATCATTATTTCAAAAAGATTTCTCTTTAACCATTGTTTTTCAGTTATGGAAAACGTTAGCGTGAAGCATCGAGTGATTTTTGCCCAAATGTCACAAATCACCTTCTCCTTGAGCAGCATTCTGTTGGCACTCTTCGGCTTTCTCATTCAGGATTGGAGGATAGTTGGCAGGGCGACAAGTATAATCGCCGTTCCATTCGTCATAGCCTTCATAATGTAAGAGTGACCAATTATTTTTCCTGTTTTAACCCAGTTTTGGTCATGGCCACTAGGGCAGTCTGAGACCCCCATTACGTAAACTGTGTAATGATTTTCTTTATCGTAGCATAATCGTAAAATGTATCTTAGCCATATCATTCGTTTAAATCAGGAAAATATTTTGATATCAAGTGGTTATGTTTTTAGACTACCGGCTTCTATAGTCACCACCCATTAACTTCTAAAAGTACGCGACACCTCGACCAAATTTACTTTTTGAAACAACTTACTTGAGTACATTCCATACCTTTATTTTCCATTTCAACTTGAAGTATAGCCGTAACATATTTTGTAATCGCTACTTTTA
The DNA here is from genome assembly GCF_051294905.1 of Botryllus schlosseri. NCBI lineage: Eukaryota > Metazoa > Chordata > Ascidiacea > Stolidobranchia > Styelidae > Botryllus > Botryllus schlosseri. The sequence goes on along the minus strand of NC_137247.1, from coordinate 11,732,384 downwards.
CTTGTACTTGAGTAGAAATGACTGAGTTCTCAATTGATGTCATGAACTATAGCTTATTGGTATATAATCTCCGAAAATAGCCTAAAAATGCGGTACCGTTGTTCTGATCCGTACCCATGATGCCAACATGTCGGCATCGCCACCGAGTTACTTTTGCAAAACCCTCTCAAGTCGTTTTAGAGTTCGACAATGGATATAGCAATATCGACGATGATAAATTTCGATCATAGTATTTTTATGCACCAATACGGTAACAACATAACTTCCAAACATTATTGACTTCAAAACATCTAGATTCATATTCGAATCGCCGCGATGGCTTTATGCCAACGGCAACGTCAGAGGAGGCGATGAAATAGTGAAGAAAATCGCCAAATGGAACTCTACGCAGGAAAAATTGGTATGCGCCTTCGAAAGTCTTTTCGGCCTACCTGATTTTGTTGAATTGCCACCGACATCTTTAGCAGGAATTTTTGCAACGACACGACATGACATTGCTGGAAAGCGCGGAAACCAAAGCTGACGATTTACCAGGGAGGAAGTTGACCGCTTCTATTCGGGATATTTTCGTGCACAAAACTCTCTTAAAATTCACCTGCATACTGTTGTATAACTGGTTTGTATGACTGGCGCTTGATTCACCGTAAATTTCATGATTCTGGTCGTAGATCCCCGATCATGGCTCACAGCTCTAAAATAATTATACCATTCACGGCCTAGAGTTGAATAAAAACTATGATCAACGTATTCGATAAGGATGCTGCTGCTACATAGTCTTGATGTTTCGTGTTGTCGTACGTTATGCCACTGGAACTTGGAAATTGGCGTTAGAAAAAGAACTTTTGGAGTTGGCAAAAAAACTCCGCAGAAATACCGGTGCTTCCGTTATTGACTCGCTTCCCAGTGTTGCGATTCAAATATTCTGATATCCATCATCGCCTGGAATATCTCAATTGCATCATGGTGTCATTATGTATTCTCTATCGCGTATAGGCTCTAGGCTGCATGTAGGATTGCATTTGAAACAAACGGTGTTTTAGAATACTTTGTTTAAAACATCAAGTTGTAAAAGTATGTCATAATTGTGTAAATACTTTCAAAAGACACGGACAATTGCCACCCGATATAGCCGACGTATATCGATATGGGATGGTTGGAACCCTCAAAACAGTCGGTTCAACAGCAATAGTACATATATTTTGTTCAAAGGCGCTATATTTACCCTATATTTACCATAAGTTTATTGAAAACAATACCTAGCAATCAATGCATTTAGGTGCATGTACCAAGCGGTAGTTATAAGTTAATATCATTATACATATAATTATGACGAAGAGGCATATTTGGCGCTAATAACCACGACGGTCCTTAGTCTGTAGCATGGTGGCGATAAACCGGCCTACACTTACAGGAAATGTTATGGATTATAGAGTCAGGTAAATACCGACACTGGGCTTAACCTTTCGCACGGGGAATCAATTAATTTCCATACAAGCGAAAATTATTCACGTCTCGAACGCTGTACAATGGGCAAATTTTGACTTCCTATCAAACAGGTTTGTTTCCACGTGTGTCTTCTACGGTTTATCCTTCAGTGCCGGGCTGCTTGGCGGGAACGTTTTTATGAACATATTCTTCACCGGTCTTGTGGAAATTCCGGGCTACGTCCTGTCGGCGATTCTGATGCCGACGTGGGGACGCAGGCCCGTTTGTACTTTGATGCACATATTGTCGGCGGTTTCCTTGATCTGCATGACATTTGCGTCAGGTATATGTATGTGTTTCTGTATTTTGAATGGCGTTTCTAACTTCTGGATTATATACGTTTTGAGACAGATTCGTATTGGTTGTCTCTCGTGCTATTCCTTGCCGGAAAGCTTGGGGTATCAGGAGCCTTCAGCAGCATATACTTATATACCACGGAACTATACCCGACACCTTTAAGGTTAGGTGAATGATTTCATTTGACAAGGTTCACAAGCACGCCTTCGCGGATTTCCTGGTAAAACTGTGGTAATAGTCGTTATCTTGCTTGGGCTGGGCACAATGATACGAATAGACTACTCGAATCCGAGTCGAGTATCAATCGTAATGATTTGAGACGAGTTAAGAGTCGGTTTTTCGAGTGACGAATTTTATGCTCTTGTCACAAAGAGTTATTGACAACGATAGTGATAGTGTCGATACTTTTTCGTCTAGTGACAGGTTTTTTTTAGATAACTTTTGAGAAAAAGAGCCAAACAGAATCGAAAAAAGGGCCAAACTGTATTAAAATGTTATATTAACGTCTCAAGATTACTCATAGACCGTTTGTTAATAACCGGGAATTCCATATTTTTATTGTTGATATTGTTGTAGGACACCGAATCCAACTACAAGTACTGCTATTATTCCAAGCCTTTTCCAACTGAATATAAAAAACGTAAAATAAAACTTTGTGTTATAGTATGAGTCTGTATTTAGAATACCAACACAGTCTACATTCTATATTGCAGTGGAAACACCGTGGAAGACGAATATTTTGAATTGTTCTTGTAGTGTTCATCACCATGTGGGGGGGGGGGGGCAAGACCAACTTTTTGGCGGGGGCTGACAAAGTGCTGTTTCCGTCCTGGCCGTAGTCAATAGGCACACACATGTTCTATTAGGCCTACACAACGAGAATCATTATTAATTATAGCAAGATTTTAAGTTCACCTAATCTTATTCTCATATGGCCTTACTCAGAGGTGGGCAATTATTTTCCTCCGCGGGCCAAATGAGAAAAATAAATACGTTGGCGGGCCGAGTGAAAAAAAATTAGCTATATTCTCCAGCGTATTTTAATTTTATATCAAAATTACATTGTTATTAAATGCTGCTCAGTGAATGTGCAGGTATTATGTAATGAGAAAGTGACGGTTAATTAAAAAAATATCTATTAGCTGACATGATTCGAAACAATGTTGAATATGATACATTTTAGCTCTCTTTAAACCCCTATCCAATTTCTTTTATTAAGACTCTAAAACAGTGGTTCTCAAACTTTTTAGACTCGCCTTCCTTCATGATAGGGAACAATTTCGTGCACACTTATCATATCATGATATCTAAAAATATCAAAAAGTGCAACCACACTGTAAAAAATCTGGTAGATTTACTGGGAAATCTCTGTAAATTTCACCACGAGTTACCGGTCGCAGCCAATTACTGTGCGTAGCTTGTCATTTTACATTTTGATATGTAATATTACCTTAATATAGCTGTAAAGTAAGTTACCGGAATTTCTTCGCAAAATTACTGACAGTTACTCGTTACTGCAGTTTACCGGGCTATTGGCAAAATTGATTAGCTTCAAAATCGCTGCAGCCAATCTATACGTAGAACTGAATGTTACTGATATATCATTCTAGAGGTGATTTGACCTGATTGAACCTCGTTTGCGAGACTGGGGTCTGTCATACCGAAATTGTTGGCCCTAGTATCAATTTAAGCTTAGTAGGGTACAAGAAATAACTAACAATCGTAGCTAATGTGGTACATCGTAGCCATATTATATTATAAGGCAATGGCTGTACGGCCAGTCTCGCTGGTTACATTCGTTGTCACGGATAAGGATGATAAGTTAGAAAATTAGTTCAGGATGTGTAATATTGCTCGGGGAAACTAGAAATATCAGCACCGCATGCTCAGCTGACCATTTGTTAATGGCGGACAAGGCGACCTGTAATAGGTTACAGGTGACTGCTTTTTCTGAGATTCGTAGTAAACAACCAACTCACGACTGTGACATCACAACCAGCGTCTGGTTAGGTAAGTACAGTAAGTAGTGAACAACACATGGAATATATATCAATTTATACGAAATTAGATGAAAAAAGGGACTACATGCAATGATAAATGTTTCTGTATGGAAAAAACGACCCAGATAAAACATTATAACGTGGCCAGTAAATATTATTGGTGTCATGTGTCAGCGGATGAATACCATTTATTTCGAAATCGTTCGAGTGTCGTCTGGCCAGTGGCCATTAGTGAGATTTGAGCAAAGGGTGGAGCGAAGCTTGTTGTGCTTGAAGAAAGTGGACACGATCGTTAAAAATTCCTAGGAATGCTGAATGGAATACGCATCTTAAAAGGTAATACAGTATTACATAGTATTTGTTACCGCGAATATCTGACTCTGCACACCAGCCCTCGATGACTTAGATTTCATGATTGATATATTTCATTCGCCGCATTCTCTGTTCTATTTTGGGATATTTGTCGACTTATATAGTGACCACATACTCCGCTGCGGAGAGGTTGAAACTGTTGGCTTGGTAATGTCATTTTCGGGCCATAGCATAGATATGTTTTCATCCGCTGCTGGATTTGTTTGCCACACATGCCACCTTAAATTAGGAACCTTTTGCTTCAATACAGAGATAAAGTCATGAATCTCTGCTATGTCATGTAAAAGGTGGAGCCGTCATCACACAGTGTGCCAGTACCGGTACTTCAAAACATGTTATATTTTTGTTAGCCTATTTGTCTTAGTCTTTATAATGTCATGTCCACTGTCCAGGTTAGGAACTTTGCTTTATATAGCGACTTACGCATGAATTCTTTTTAGTGGAACTGCAAGATACTACTTACACAGAAGGAATGAGAATGAGAAAAAGAAACAATTGGAAGTTTGGCCGGTGGTGGAATTAATTCACGTTTTCTTGAGACCGCTCGTGTTACTGCATGTCTCCTAAAGAAGAATTAGACCTCCAGCAGCAATATTTTTCCATGGATAACCACTTCATCGTGATATCATGAATGAATATACAGTTTGTTCCAATGTCGTTTTGGAAATGTGAAAAAAATGTTGCGATATTTTTGCATCGGGTTGCTTTGCGATAGGTATGGATGTACGTGAATTTACCAGCTGGTATGTAATCCTGATTTACAGGGACAGCATGTAGGTAGGTAGGCGGTAAAATGACAGTCTCGATCGCAAATGTACAGGAGAACATGTAGATTAGATATACCGGAGGTGACTGTAACATTACAGTCTGGCGTGTAAAGTGAGATTACCGGACGAGTGTAAGTTAAATTTACATTGACTAACGGTAATGTTAGGTTACCACGAAATGTCTGGCTACCGTGCTTCCAAACATTTCGCGGTAAATCGAGGTTTTTATTTTTTACAGTGCATAATGCTAGCGATCCCGACGGATAGTTTGATGGCATGGAAGATTATGGCTATTGATGAAAGAATTATGAAATATCAAAGTCGGGCATACACGGAGCAACCACTATAAGCCGGGGGCATCGCGCGGAGCACGAAAAAATTTTCGAAAAACTTCGGCTTATTCGCGCCACCCTTCTGATGCTTTCACGTGTCCCAATTCGAGAACCACTGCACTGAAATGTATATGCAATAGTACAAAGCTTATTTTCTTGGTCGCTGCCTTCCGAGCAGTTTGCACTGTGCAGTGTGCAGGTTAAATATAACCTTTATGTTGAGCGAAGCTTGTAGTTTTTCTGAACTTCGCCCTCCCTTGACCGAGTGCTTCGTGCTTTTGTCAGAAGACCACTTTAATTAATATACAATCTCGGCGACATGATCGACAAAAACTGAAAGGATGACTCCAGTATGCGAATATTTAGTGCTCTAAATTCTAGACCTAAACCTTCTTTGAATTTCAATTTTCGGCTTTTTTTGGCATATCCGTTAATCCCTTGTGGGTGATAGATATGATGAGTCATATAGTAATCGCCAGTACTGATTGAGTTGTTTTACGAATTAAGGATTTGGAAACATATCACGTCACAAATTGAAGCACATGCCGTATAATGCGTAATGTAACATTGTCAACAAGGAAGGTTTGAACTAAACTATGTGGAAAGAGTGATTTCTTGTGACTTCAATTGCTACTCATACTTTACCATATTGCCTTTATTTTGAACGTGGATTACGCATGCCAGGTACGTAGGCAGCGTAATCATGGCAAATTAATGAACGGGCTTCAAAGTAACAAATTTCCTGTTCATTTAATACAGCCTATGGGTTTGGTCAAAAAGCAAGTTTTATGTTTTGAATTCCGAGCAACCTTTCGCGGGCCGCACAGAATAGCTTCGCGGGCCGCATTTGGCCCGCGGGCCGCACTTTACCCAGGTCTGGCCTTACTTGTACCGGGGCCAATCGTTTTTTCGCAATTCTTTGGTCAACATTGGAATCTACTGCCATTTCCATCTGATTATATGCCATATTAGCGTGGGTTGTAGGTAGACAGCAAAACGGTGGGGGGAAATCGTCCGCTATAAAATCGGCAATTCATATCTTGTGACCTAACAAGCGAATAACGACAAAGCACATTGTTCTCTCATGAGATCTTCTCGTTGCAATCCTTATATCCCAATATGTGTTCAAGGCTCAAGTTCTAAGTGGAAAAATAAATGTAATCGTGAGTCTGAGTAATCGTGATTAGTTTTTCGGAGTAATCGTAATCGACTACTTCGAGATTTTGCTTTTATCGTAATCGTCTGATCCGGAAGTCATAGTAATCGCTATCGATTGCATTCATGAAGTAATCACCCTATGCCTGGTCATATCATCCAAAACGTTGAAAGTTGAACGAACACCAGTGCAATCGCAATACATGCCTGAATCCTCTTCCAACGTGAAATAATGAGGAAAACAGGTCTCTCCTTCTAGTGTCATGTAATTACTTTCTTTTTTAGGGGGATCGGTGTGGGTTTATGCAGCGGGGTTTCAAGAACTGGAGGACTCACGGCAATAGCGATCATTATGCTGCGGTCAATATCGCCAACGCTGCCATATGCAATATTCGGCGTCTTGGCATTCTTAGCAGGTGGGCGCTATCGGGATTTTTCATTTAAATGTAAAAACAAATCAACATATAATTTCAGCAATGTTAGTGTGCTGCCTGCCAGAAACGAAAGTTGATGGGTTTCCAGACACAATAGCTGAATGCAAGGCACTGGATGAACAGAGGAAAATCCACGTCCCGTCGTTTTGCTAACAATGTAACCCACCAATTATGCATTGTTTGTTACTGCAAAACATATTCACAATATACGGATTGATGTGCAAACAGGCCCAACGTTGATCGTGAAGGAAAAAATACTTGATAGGAAAATACCTGTGGACATTTCGGGACTATCTATTCAAACGCATGCAAAGCTACTCGATTCTGTAATCTTCTACAATAAATCCGATTATAAATTCACTGCAGCCGGCTCTACATAAAATTGTGAATGTTACTTCCACGGCAGTGCACTTCTCGCCGCAGATCTTGAAGACAATGTGCATTTGAAAAGTGCATTGTCATTAGGGCTGGTCACAATGATTCGAGTACTCGAATCTGAATCGAGTATTAATTTTAATGATTCAGGTCGAGTAGTGAAAGACAATTTTTTCGAGTACTGAAATTGTATGCTTCTCGCTACTGAAAGGTAATTTACCAACGAGGATTATAGTTTCGATGCTCATTTTCACTGTTAAAGCATTGAAACCTTGATTAGCGGTATTGTAACATACGAATCATATAGTACAAAGCTACAAAGATTACTGGACGTAGCCCATTTCCCAAGTTATGATTATCCCATAGTTTGCCACCAAGTGGAATGGAATCGTTATGGTCGAAAAAATACCAAAGTAGCTGTTATGAGATGGATAACAGCCATTAGGCCCTGCCCTATATTCTTTGCGGTGGCATAAACGGTACATATTTGAACTTTGACGTATTACAATATGTTATGACGTCATAATGAGTGATACTCGATTACTCTAATCGACTCGAAGCATATCACGTGATTCAGAATCGAATCACTCACGTACTCGATTTTGCCCAGCCCTATAATTGTCATACAGGTGTCGCCATATCTGCTATTCTCTTATCTTCGATCAATCAATGTATAGCCTACAATGTTCTTTCCAATTCGTCTCTACAGTTGCTGACGATTATCCCTATTCAATGTTCCCTCTAATTTTTCGCGAGTCTGCGTGCACTCACCAACTCACTGCGCGGACCCATGGACAACAGTGCGTAACGACTAAAAAAAGGTCATCAATTCGGCTTTTTTGTGCGCATCTTAGATTTTCTGTGCGCAGATACCTTATCAGCATTGTGCAATTGCGCACGCGCGCAGCTTATAGGGAACATTGCCCCTGACGCGTATCAGTCGAAAATATTCGAGTGTAAGTTGATATGAATATATGATTCCAATTAATTCTTACCAGATACCAGTCACCACCGTTTTGAGATTGACGGATAGTAATTTTGACCCAACGACTTCCCGATTCCTCGCGCTGAAACGTGCATCGTTGTCATCATTGGCTCTCGCTTTTTATGCGATGTATTTTTCTGTTTTCTTTAGCGGGCATGACTCTTTTTTATGTATTCTTTGATTCATAGACGTTTCCATTTCGTTTCGACTTCTTCCTACTGTTTCATTGTACCGCAATTCGTCTGGTGTTTTGCAATTAATCTGACAGAAACATTCTCGCTCTCCATTTTGCTATCGACTGTGCGCCCATAACAGAACATAAATGATCAATTGCTGACCACGATTGGGGCATGGGCAGTATACTAATTACTAGGGCAAGTTTTTGCAACTTTTGCAACTATTTTCTACAGCTTACGACAACTTCATAGATGCTTGGAATCTATATGTACTATGATGTTCTAAGCTATTTCTGGGGATTTTATAGTGCAACTTTTCTCTATTTTTCATGTCAACTTTTACTGCAACTTTGATCAAATATTGCGCAAAAATGTAAAGGAGTGATTTAAGAACATGCCATAAACTATATGTCTAGTACGGTTCTGTTCTCTTCGATTTGCAAAACAAAGACTTATATGATGGGTTAGCTGCATCTTACTGACACAATGGTTTGCAAGCAAGAAATTCAAGCTCAACTGCCCCTGCCAAGCACAACCGTGTCCAAACATCATGTAAATAGATCGCTTTATTAATTATGTCGTTTAAATTTGAGATAGTTCAGACGCCAAGGAGAGACCGCCGAAAATTACATTTTCACTGGGCCACCATATTCTGGCTATTGATTTTGTTAAAGTCGCCAAGAATGAATGTTTCTGCAACGCTTTGGGAGGTCAAGTTTGCAGACCTAGGGTTGGGGTGTGCTATTTGCCTTGTTTTCGGGTGAGGGGGTTACCGCTATGCTGTTCGGCTTTTTGGGAAACATTATTCCCCAGATTAAAACTAGGTTATACAACGGAACCTTTTGAGTGTCTCATACACTACTAATTCAACAAAAATTATAACTGCAACTATTTTCTGCAACTTTCGTCAAAATTAAGTGGAACTTTCTCGCGATTTTAGTGCAACAAAAATTTGCCCTACTGATCACCAATGCTATGTTGGCCGGCGATAAAATTTGGTGATGGCCGGCCATAAAGTTCTTTCCGGCCGGCCATGAAAATGAGTTTTGTATGGCCGGTCAAGAAAGTTTCATGGCCACTGGCCAGCCACAACGAAATTTCGTGACCAGCTGTGAGTAGCCACCGGAATGCTGAAAGTCCGTCTTCGGATGTTTGCATCAGGCAATAGTCTAGGATGCAATGAAACTATAGCTTTAGTAGTTGTGTTTGCCTCGTTGCCGAAAGAAGTCAAAATTTTCTGCTGGCATTTAAGGAAAATTTTAGCTGGGAATCTTATACCTCCTTAAATCCGTCTTCGTTGGTTACCTAGTGGCAATGTTGTGGTGTTTGGTTTCGTAATGACGTTTCAAGTTAGCTTTATTGACAGAAGCTTGACAGATAAGGTTCAGTGGCTTACCTCCATTATCACTGAATGCGAACTCTTCCTTTCATTCTGTTTTAAAAGTTATATTTTTCTGTCCATACTTTCTTTTTTTGCGATTATCTCTCAACGACAATTCCTGTCTAAACTCCGTAGTTATTGCTAGCCTTTACAATATAAACGAAAGAGCTGTATTCACCGTTGTTAGCCCGGAACTGATCGTAGCCTGCGCTACCATGTGATGACTTGGCCATGCACCATCGTTGTGGGTGAGCTGTCAATGTGAACTTGATTCGAGGGTTCAATCATAGTGCCGTATATACAGTGTTGCCACTCTAGGTTCCTGTAAAAACACCAGATTGTGTCGTGAAAAAACACTAGATTGGCGAAAAAACACTAGATTAGTATTGCAGAAAAAATTTGCCGGCATCATAAAAAGTATCTTTTGTGTGGCATCTTGCTCACTACCGTTAGTAGTTATATAGATCGGTCATGATGCGCCATTGGCTCTTATGGGCCCTCTGGTGAGGTGCCGCGAAACTCGTGTTGGTGATGGCACCCTTTTGACCCCCCCTTCCGCTGGTGAGGTGCCATGTGTTCTTATGGGATCTCTGGTGATGGTACCCTTTCGGGTATAGGCTGCGTCGGTGATGTGCCGTGAAAACTCGTATTGGTGAGACCCGCTATCGCTCATGATGTGCCTGTCATGTATTTTTCCGCGATCTCTGGTGATGTGCCATTGTTTCTTACGGGATCTCTGGTGATGTATCATTGTTTCTTACGAGATCTCTAGTGAGTGATGTGCCATTGTTTATCATGGGATCTCTGGTGATACCACCCTTTCAGGTATACGTTGTGCCGATGACCTACCCGATAACGTTACGGGTATAGGGATCTCTGGTGAAGTGGTGTTGAATATCAAGTATAGTAAACAGTGACGCCATTACTTAGTATTATATTCAAAAATATTATATATGACCAATTTGAAGTAATCCCAACGTTTACGGTGAGTGCGACAATGATATATCGTTATTCTTATGGATGCGGCGATGATTCGTACTTTCGTTTAGACTGCGGGTGGCATGTCGTACTTTCAGCAAAAAAGGGTGTGAAATAGTTTGCTAAATCTAGGAATCAGTCGCTTGGTAATTAGTTTGCCACAGAGCCGGCGTAGACGGCGGTTCGAATATCAACAATAACCACGCTCACAAACTAACACTTCAAAAAGGTGTGAAATAGGTTACAAATCCCGCGATCGCTCACAAGATAATACCTAAGACATGACCATCGCTCGCGACTTGGTGTTACAGGCATACCGATCACTCACGAGGTATTATTTTGGTAATTAGTTTGTCGCAGAACTGGATTTCACTGGTAAGATTTAATATGTAACGAATAACAGAACCGTCGCAGACAGTGATTCGAATACCGACAAATTCTCACTTATTTCTGATCCAACCCTAATCATCTGTGAAGTTGACGCTTATTCAAAAAGGTGTGAAATAATTGTAAAAATCCTACGTCACTGACACGATAATGCATCAGACATAGCGATCTAGTTATAGTACGATGTCGGAATCCATTCGCGAGATGTTCTATAGGTAAATTGAGATAATCCGAAACCGAATATTTTGACTTTGGTGTAGTGTGAATTGAAATAGGATTGACAAACATGACTACCAACTTTCCTACAGTCCCGTTTCGATATTATACGCACATTGATTTGAAACAAGTAATGAAACATTGTAACTCTATTCGCGATCCCGCTTTCCGTTTGTCAAAGAGATATTTTAACATCTTACCATACTCAAAAGAATTATTCACAACATTAACAATTGTTAAAAATCTAGTTTTCGCTTACTTGATTATATCACTGCAACTCATAAATTTGAATTAATTCATCCTGGCTGTATTCGTATGATCGGTCTTTTTTATTCAATTGTAAAAGTCGTTACTATTCTGAAGACAAAGTATTTACTAATCGGTGCATATACGATTTGACTTGAACATATTATATTTTGAGTATACGAGATTTGAATGTCTGAACAATAACTGAGAAATAATTTATCACAATTAAATCCATATATTACAGCGTAAAAGATATTGGAATGTCAGCAACTCTGTAAGGTCATAGTTACCACCACATTACCTAATTTACCCGACCAACTCGTCATGATCATTCCTGAAATCAACACAAACATGACCACTGACTTGAGTTAACCACAAAACAGCATCAAGTTTTAAATCCACTTGTAGCTTACGGCTTATTTGAATGCGGGTTATGTTTTGTTGTAATTGAGTGTACGGAAAAAAATAGAGGAATTAATACGCGCTATATTCTGCAAGACAAAGTAATTATTACTCGATATATTTTGTAAGACAAAAGTAATTACTACTCGGTGCAGGTGACTTGGGATTAACATAATTGTTTGAGTATACGAGATTTGAAAGTCTGATCAACGTATATAGTTGCGACTTCATTTCTTACAATCGAACGCTGGTGTTATATCGAAAGTTACCATTCTGTAAACATAAGGATTGATACATTGATGTACTATATGTAATAGTTGATCATGACTTGATTATTAAATTATTCGTGTTAATTAGACCCGGCGTTGTGGTAAAGGTTATTATGACAACAACAATCTTTTCAGTACCGTTGTTATTAACATATCGAGTTGTAAAACTATGCGTGTCCGAAATGTTCATGATTGGAAAATTATTCTACCTTGATACATATCACTCTGCGTATCGCGGATATCAGAAAATATTTTACAAATGTAATTGTTTCCAGTAACAAAGACTAAAGATGAAACAACAATTTCGTTTGCTGATTAACAACCGGTGCAATACTTTATTGTCGGAATCTGCGACATCGAATTGAAACATACGCACATTACGCAGTACGAAAATATCACTTCGGGCTCCGGGGCGGTGTAATTTAATCTGTGTTAAACTCTGTTCACACTCTCTGTCGAAAATGCGTGAAATGTAAAAACATTACGAGGTCACACTCTAAGACTTTGATCATCAAAAAAGTAAATAGAGGTATCTTTACTGGATGGATTCTATTCAACTGGTCTTGGTTAATACAAAACCCATAACAGCAATATCGAAGTATGTGCTACACTGAAATCTACAAAAATGTGTTTGTATTGCTGTTCATAGTAGCGATATCGATTTGAACCTCCAGAATAATTGTCATCATGTAAGGGCAGTTGTTGTCAATTAGTACGATGTTCACTGAATGCGTACTAGAACTAATTGTGTAACACACACGATCAGAGAAATTGGAAATTTCCCCATTGTCATTCTTCACAATACTCGGCCACTAAAATACGTTACTTGGATGTGATTGAATCGCTGGCAGTTAACTCGATAAATCAAACCCCTAAGAAATTTCACTCACTCATTGGATATTAAACAGGGTCGCCTAATCGGTGTGGGTCGCTTTTTCTAAATACAAATCATACCTGGCCATCGCTGATAATTAACTCGGTAAATCAAAATCCTAAGAAATTTCACTCACTCGTTGGATATTAAACAGCGTCGCTTAATCGGTGTAGTTCGTTTTTTTCTAAATGCAAATCATACCTAGCCAACAGAAAACAATTTTCACTCACCCGGTAATGAAACCAAGTGGTGGGTCTTCGTTCGATATCTTGTTTGTGTCAAATACTTTGCAATGAACACATTTGAGTGGTTGAGCTTTACATCATCAAGCTGTCATCCGTAAATCGAGATTACATCCGACTTGTAACTCTATCGTTTAACTAACCGAGTTGTATGCACAGTTTGATATTTTGGTCATTTAGTGATTGCTGAACATACCAAACGATGCACACCCACCTCCGAAATACTGCGTTGATCTTAATTTCCATCATTGTGATAATCGAAGTACATTTCTTTCGAATTTGTAACGACCGACTATGACATGATAAATTTTTGACAAGTTAACTTAGAAGGTTTGTTGCATATCGCGAAAAATAATATACCACTCATATTGATACTGTTACTCCATTGATCGATATTTTCAAACGAGTAAAATTTATTGCTTGAGTTTCTCCGCTTAATGTAAATGTAAACTCAGTCGTCTTTTAACATCACAAATACATTGATAAAAAGTAGGCAATCAAACGCTACAAGTTTAACTTTTGTAGGTTGTGTATGATTACCCCACGCAACTCATTTCTTACCAAAGCTATATGAAATATATTCATGGTACACGAAAATAGTCGATATTTCCATGCTACGAACCTGTACAACGATTGGTGGCGCTTTCAAACTGTTTCGATACCTCAAGAACTTTATTGTCTGAATGGATGTTCATGTATCTTAATAATCAAATAGTTCAACACAGAACTAGTATTAACAGAAACATCAGAGTTGTTTACACAAAAGTTTGTAAGTGTACAGTATGCGAATACCATGTGTAAGTCCAGCACAATTGGGGGTATCCATCCGAGTTTAGTTAACACAATTTACGACACCGAGGTCGCCTCATCTTTCGTAAGACAACAAACCAACCAAGGCTTCAGGATATGTCCATGTCATAGCAATAAATCAGCTACTCCAGCAACAGAGTACATATATTTTCTAGTTACGGTGCTTACATCTTACACACAAATCAATCTACTTTGCTAATGAAAAGCGCTGAGTCATCACATGGTTGTCCTCACAACAATACAACTAAAACATACTATCATACAAAATGGTCGTTATAGTTTGCACACCAACGGTACATCGTACAAGTAGCAAGTCTCGAGAATCCAGTTATTTAAAAAACGTGAAAGTGTTTCTACACCAAGTCGTTATGTTGACGAAGACGTATATTGTAATATCATGATCGATTTGTATTCGTTGACCGCAAAATGTCACTACTCTAAATCTTTTCACTCAAACACAAAAACCTACTTGTCGCCATTCGTTTTCATCAAGCACGAGTTCAAGAAACCTGCTACGACATGAATTGTTATTTTATGTTGTGTAAATAGGTAATAATTAATTCAAGTAACACTATATCAACATCATCGAGCTGTGCGAATAGATTTACATGTGGTCTTGTGGTTTTAATCGAAGTACACAGTACGGTCTAATGTAGAGTCATCTCTATTGTACAGCAACTCGGTAATCGAAATGCATTAAAATTTAAACAGCGATCTTGTTTCATCACGCGAAAAATATGTTCACTATCGCGATACTCTGCACAGGACGTGTAAATCCTTTTCACACTCGTAATAGTATACTAACGGCTACCGGCGACAACGTTTAACAACACCAACGACACTAAACATACGATACCTACCCAAGTAAAATTTCCATTTTCACCTGGAGGTCAGCCGTTACCTGAGTAAAAATACCATTATTCTTTGGAGATTTATCGTTTAATCAGAGTAACAAAACATTTTCACTTGGGGGTCCATCGTTTCCCAGAGTAACAAGCCCCCTTTCCTTTGGGAATCTATTTTTTTCCGTGGGTAACAAATCTTTTTCACTTGGAAATATATTTTTTCCTCGGGTAACAAACCTTTTTTACTTGGAAATATATTTTTTCCTCGGGTAACAAACCATTTTCACTTGGCGATCCGTCGTTTACCTGAGTAAAAATATCATTTTCCTTTGGAGATCTGGCGTTTACCCAGTGTAACAACACATTTTCTCTTGGTCATCTATCTTTTCCCTGGGTAACAATACCATTTTCGTTTTGAAAACCGACCACCACACCGGTCAATTTGATATTTTTGTATATTGTTACATCAGACAGTGACAAAATATACACCAACAACAACTCCAATACATTTGTGTAATCGCATATTCACTTGGTCTGGTGCATCCCATCAAAATCCTCAGTTACCCACATGCAATGTGCTGTTGTACATCGATGTGTATGTTTTGGAAATTGGACAATAGATTTCGACATGTCTGTGATGTCCGGGTTCGTGCTTTGGATTTTCCAGAGTCAAAATATCTGAATAAAACACCTCCTTGAGGGTGGTTGGTACGTGGATGACGGTGTTCGGAAAACGACTGAATTTATGTTTCCCACCGCGCTAACAATTCGGTTTGAGTTTTCTCCCGCATGTTTACTATATTGTGTCTGTATTGGTCAATACATGTCGCTCCAGTCAGCTGAAACCGGATGAACATAAGAAGGTGTGTGATCGGATCCGGGTATTCACTCATGACCCAACGACCAATATTCAAGTAAACATGTTACACCTTGTGTTTCCACGAAAAAATACCACCCACACATACGTCGCGATTGTTTGCCTACACAAGTATACGCGTAAATGGAGGTGTATGACATTGCATGCAATGTTTCGGTATACAAACATCGGCGAGTAAGCCTTCGATCCACAGACATTATCATAGCCGGTAATTTTGATGCAGATCGAATGTCATCAAACACACCCGATAACAATGTCATACCAATAAGACACATTGCAGGGTCAAATGACTGTCGCGCTATTACATCGATATTTCGGCGCTGTTCACTGATTTACTCGATGATTTTATCGCGTTGTAACATTACAAGATAGTCATGACCCTATCTCCGGACAGACCACCCAGACAAATTGGATACATCGGTCGATATCCATCGTGTTGTCGACACCCTGCGAAGTTCTATGCTGAGACTACAGCGTTTGACCAAGGTGAACTATCGAATCGCGGTTGCTCGAAATGATTGCGATCAGTCCTTCACTAAATCACGACGAATGGATGTCGCTACTCCCACATAACGACTCCAGATAAATATCGTGAATAGTGATTCTGCAAATCTCGGACTGATACTGTGATCCAATAAGGTGTGTTTCTGCGGAATGAAGACTGCGATCGTACACCACAATAGAACACTACCTCTCGTGATTTCACACGCAATCATAATACACCCCATCGTAAGGGTTTGTCCTGTTCGTCCGGTGACATTTCGAAACGGTCATCGCCACAAGAGATCGAGGTTGCGCTCGTCATATCGGTAACATTTTGAAACGACATCGTCACAAGGCTATTGACATCGATTCAGTTGGTCATATCGAAGAACATGTCAATCCGTTTTACAAAGTACCGTTTTTCAAGTCCCCACACCATAGTGTTACGACACAGACAAGATGCGATGGTGGAAATAATAAAACACGGAAGGCACACTTTGGTGTTATTTGACATGGATTTTACACCCGACGAACCTCACATTCGAGCGATGCATTGGAATGACTCTTGTATTATTGATGTTGAAGGAAAAGAAATGTATCGATTTATTGGTTTCGTACATATCCAACAAAAATCTGGGTATATGATTGTGCACGGTGAATGTTTGTGAACGCTCTATTGGTATATGCTGTATAGTTCACTTTCACCACCAATGGTAGTCGTGCGAATAACCCATGTTACGGTTCAATGTTTGTGTGTCTGTATGTCCTGCTTCAGATTGACTCAGAGTCATTGCAATGTGTCTTATTGGTATGACATTGTTATCGGGTGTGTTTGATGACATTCGATCTGCATCAAAATTACCGGCTATGATAATGTCTGTGGATCGAAGGCTTACTCGCCGATGTTTGTATACCGAAACATTGCATGCAATGTCATACACCTCCATTTACGCGTATACTTGTGTAGGCAAACAATCGCGACGTATGTGTGGGTGGTATTTTTTCGTGGAAACACAAGGTGTAACATGTTTACTTGAATATTGGTCGTTGGGTCATGAGTGAATACCCGGATCCGATCACACACCTTCTTATGTTCATCCGGTTTCAGCTGACTGGAGCGACATGTATTGACCAATACAGACACAATATAGTAAACATGCGGGAGAAAACTCAAACCGAATTGTTAGCGCGGTGGGAAACATAAATTCAGTCGTTTTCCGAACACCGTCATCCACGTACCAACCACCCTCAAGGAGGTGTTTTATTCAGATATTTTGACTCTGGAAAATCCAAAGCACGAACCCGGACATCACAGACATGTCGAAATCTATTGTCCAATTTCCAAAACATACACATCGATGTACAACAGCACATTGCATGTGGGTAACTGAGGATTTTGATGGGATGCACCAGACCAAGTGAATATGCGATTACACAAATGTATTGGAGTTGTTGTTGGTGTATATTTTGTCACTGTCTGATGTAACAATATACAAAAATATCAAATTGACCGGTGTGGTGGTCGGTTTTCAAAACGAAAATGGTATTGTTACCCAGGGAAAAGATAGATGACCAAGAGAAAATGTGTTGTTACACTGGGTAAACGCCAGATCTCCAAAGGAAAATGATATTTTTACTCAGGTAAACGACGGATCGCCAAGTGAAAATGGTTTGTTACCCGAGGAAAAAATATATTTCCAAGTAAAAAAGGTTTGTTACCCGAGGAAAAAATATATTTCCAAGTGAAAAAGATTTGTTACCCACGGAAAAAAATAGATTCCCAAAGGAAAGGGGGCTTGTTACTCTGGGAAACGATGGACCCCCAAGTGAAAATGTTTTGTTACTCTGATTAAACGATAAATCTCCAAAGAATAATGGTATTTTTACTCAGGTAACGGCTGACCTCCAGGTGAAAATGGAAATTTTACTTGGGTAGGTATCGTATGTTTAGTGTCGTTGGTGTTGTTAAACGTTGTCGCCGGTAGCCGTTAGTATACTATTACGAGTGTGAAAAGGATTTACACGTCCTGTGCAGAGTATCGCGATAGTGAACATATTTTTCGCGTGATGAAACAAGATCGCTGTTTAAATTTTAATGCATTTCGATTACCGAGTTGCTGTACAATAGAGATGACTCTACATTAGACCGTACTGTGTACTTCGATTAAAACCACAAGACCACATGTAAATCTATTCGCACAGCTCGATGATGTTGATATAGTGTTACTTGAATTAATTATTACCTATTTACACAACATAAAATAACAATTCATGTCGTAGCAGGTTTCTTGAACTCGTGCTTGATGAAAACGAATGGCGACAAGTAGGTTTTTGTGTTTGAGTGAAAAGATTTAGAGTAGTGACATTTTGCGGTCAACGAATACAAATCGATCATGATATTACAATATACGTCTTCGTCAACATAACGACTTGGTGTAGAAACACTTTCACGTTTTTTAAATAACTGGATTCTCGAGACTTGCTACTTGTACGATGTACCGTTGGTGTGCAAACTATAACGACCATTTTGTATGATAGTATGTTTTAGTTGTATTGTTGTGAGGACAACCATGTGATGACTCAGCGCTTTTCATTAGCAAAGTAGATTGATTTGTGTGTAAGATGTAAGCACCGTAACTAGAAAATATATGTACTCTGTTGCTGGAGTAGCTGATTTATTGCTATGACATGGACATATCCTGAAGCCTTGGTTGGTTTGTTGTCTTACGAAAGATGAGGCGACCTCGGTGTCGTAAATTGTGTTAACTAAACTCGGATGGATACCCCCAATTGTGCTGGACTTACACATGGTATTCGCATACTGTACACTTACAAACTTTTGTGTAAACAACTCTGATGTTTCTGTTAATACTAGTTCTGTGTTGAACTATTTGATTATTAAGATACATGAACATCCATTCAGACAATAAAGTTCTTGAGGTATCGAAACAGTTTGAAAGCGCCACCAATCGTTGTACAGGTTCGTAGCATGGAAATATCGACTATTTTCGTGTACCATGAATATATTTCATATAGCTTTGGTAAGAAATGAGTTGCGTGGGGTAATCATACACAACCTACAAAAGTTAAACTTGTAGCGTTTGATTGCCTACTTTTTATCAATGTATTTGTGATGTTAAAAGACGACTGAGTTTACATTTACATTAAGCGGAGAAACTCAAGTAATAAATTTTACTCGTTTGAAAATATCGATCAATGGAGTAACAGTATCAATATGAGTGGTATATTATTTTTCGCGATATGCAACAAACCTTCTAAGTTAACTTGTCAAAAATTTATCATGTCATAGTCGGTCGTTACAAATTCGAAAGAAATGTACTTCGATTATCACAATGATGGAAATTAAGATCAACGCAGTATTTCGGAGGTGGGTGTGCATCGTTTGGTATGTTCAGCAATCACTAAATGACCAAAATATCAAACTGTGCATACAACTCGGTTAGTTAAACGATAGAGTTACAAGTCGGATGTAATCTCGATTTACGGATGACAGCTTGATGATGTAAAGCTCAACCACTCAAATGTGTTCATTGCAAAGTATTTGACACAAACAAGATATCGAACGAAGACCCACCACTTGGTTTCATTACCGGGTGAGTGAAAATTGTTTTCTGTTGGCTAGGTATGATTTGCATTTAGAAAAAAACGAACTACACCGATTAAGCGACGCTGTTTAATATCCAACGAGTGAGTGAAATTTCTTAGGATTTTGATTTACCGAGTTAATTATCAGCGATGGCCAGGTATGATTTGTATTTAGAAAAAGCGACCCACACCGATTAGGCGACCCTGTTTAATATCCAATGAGTGAGTGAAATTTCTTAGGGGTTTGATTTATCGAGTTAACTGCCAGCGATTCAATCACATCCAAGTAACGTATTTTAGTGGCCGAGTATTGTGAAGAATGACAATGGGGAAATTTCCAATTTCTCTGATCGTGTGTGTTACACAATTAGTTCTAGTACGCATTCAGTGAACATCGTACTAATTGACAACAACTGCCCTTACATGATGACAATTATTCTGGAGGTTCAAATCGATATCGCTACTATGAACAGCAATACAAACACATTTTTGTAGATTTCAGTGTAGCACATACTTCGATATTGCTGTTATGGGTTTTGTATTAACCAAGACCAGTTGAATAGAATCCATCCAGTAAAGATACCTCTATTTACTTTTTTGATGATCAAAGTCTTAGAGTGTGACCTCGTAATGTTTTTACATTTCACGCATTTTCGACAGAGAGTGTGAACAGAGTTTAACACAGATTAAATTACACCGCCCCGGAACCCGAAGTGATATTTTCGTACTGCGTAATGTGCGTATGTTTCAATTCGATGTCGCAGATTCCGACAATAAAGTATTGCACCGGTTGTTAATCAGCAAACGAAATTGTTGTTTCATCTTTAGTCTTTGTTACTGGAAACAATTACATTTGTAAAATATTTTCTGATATCCGCGATACGCAGAGTGATATGTATCAAGGTAGAATAATTTTCCAATCATGAACATTTCGGACACGCATAGTTTTACAACTCGATATGTTAATAACAACGGTACTGAAAAGATTGTTGTTGTCATAATAACCTTTACCACAACGCCGGGTCTAATTAACACGAATAATTTAATAATCAAGTCATGATCAACTATTACATATAGTACATCAATGTATCAATCCTTATGTTTACAGAATGGTAACTTTCGATATAACACCAGCGTTCGATTGTAAGAAATGAAGTCGCAACTATATACGTTGATCAGACTTTCAAATCTCGTATACTCAAACAATTATGTTAATCCCAAGTCACCTGCACCGAGTAGTAATTACTTTTGTCTTACAAAATATATCGAGTAATAATTACTTTGTCTTGCAGAATATAGCGCGTATTAATTCCTCTATTTTTTTCCGTACACTCAATTACAACAAAACATAACCCGCATTCAAATAAGCCGTAAGCTACAAGTGGATTTAAAACTTGATGCTGTTTTGTGGTTAACTCAAGTCAGTGGTCATGTTTGTGTTGATTTCAGGAATGATCATGACGAGTTGGTCGGGTAAATTAGGTAATGTGGTGGTAACTATGACCTTACAGAGTTGCTGACATTCCAATATCTTTTACGCTGTAATATATGGATTTAATTGTGATAAATTATTTCTCAGTTATTGTTCAGACATTCAAATCTCGTATACTCAAAATATAATATGTTCAAGTCAAATCGTATATGCACCGATTAGTAAATACTTTGTCTTCAGAATAGTAACGACTTTTACAATTGAATAAAAAAGACCGATCATACGAATACAGCCAGGATGAATTAATTCAAATTTATGAGTTGCAGTGATATAATCAAGTAAGCGAAAACTAGATTTTTAACAATTGTTAATGTTGTGAATAATTCTTTTGAGTATGGTAAGATGTTAAAATATCTCTTTGACAAACGGAAAGCGGGATCGCGAATAGAGTTGCAATGTTTCATTACTTGTTTCAAATCAATGTGCGTATAATATCGAAACGGGACTGTAGGAAAGTTGGTAGTCATGTTTGTCAATCCTATTTCAATTCACACTACACCAAAGTCAAAATATTCGGTTTCGGATTATCTCAATTTACCTATAGAACATCTCGCGAATGGATTCCGACATCGTACTATAACTAGATCGCTATGTCTGATGCATTATCGTGTCAGTGACGTAGGATTTTTACAATTATTTCACACCTTTTTGAATAAGCGTCAACTTCACAGATGATTAGGGTTGGATCAGAAATAAGTGAGAATTTGTCGGTATTCGAATCACTGTCTGCGACGGTTCTGTTATTCGTTACATATTAAATCTTACCAGTGAAATCCAGTTCTGCGACAAACTAATTACCAAAATAATACCTCGTGAGTGATCGGTATGCCTGTAACACCAAGTCGCGAGCGATGGTCATGTCTTAGGTATTATCTTGTGAGCGATCGCGGGATTTGTAACCTATTTCACACCTTTTTGAAGTGTTAGTTTGTGAGCGTGGTTATTGTTGATATTCGAATCGCCGTCTACGCCGGCTCTGTGGCAAACTAATTACCAAGCGACTGATTCCTAGATTTAGCAAACTATTTCACACCCTTTTTTGCTGAAAGTACGACATGCCACCCGCAGTCTATAAACGAAAGTACGAAT
The DNA here is from genome assembly GCF_051294905.1 of Botryllus schlosseri. Classification (NCBI taxonomy): domain Eukaryota; kingdom Metazoa; phylum Chordata; class Ascidiacea; order Stolidobranchia; family Styelidae; genus Botryllus; species Botryllus schlosseri. The sequence continues at coordinate 11,709,809 of NC_137247.1, read as the reverse complement.
CATCGCCGCATCCATAAGAATAACGATATATCATTGTCGCACTCACCGTAAACGTTGGGATTACTTCAAATTGGTCATATATAATATTTTTGAATATAATACTAAGTAATGGCGTCACTGTTTACTATACTTGATATTCAACACCACTTCACCAGAGATCCCTATACCCGTAACGTTATCGGGTAGGTCATCGGCACAACGTATACCTGAAAGGGTGGTATCACCAGAGATCCCATGATAAACAATGGCACATCACTCACTAGAGATCTCGTAAGAAACAATGATACATCACCAGAGATCCCGTAAGAAACAATGGCACATCACCAGAGATCGCGGAAAAATACATGACAGGCACATCATGAGCGATAGCGGGTCTGAAAGGGTACCGTCACCAATACGAGTTTTCACGGCACATCACCGACGCAGCCTATACCCGAAAGGGTACCATCACCAGAGATCCCATAAGAACACATGGCACCTCACCAGCAAAAGGGGGGGTCAAAAGGGTGCCATCACCAACACGAGTTTCGCGGCACCTCACCAGAGGGCCCATAAGAGCCAATGGCGCATCATGACCGATCTATATAACTACTACCGTTCATATCTTCAACCAAGCAATTGACGAAACGACAGAGCATTAGAGCGAAATCGCTCTTTATTTTTCCGAGACATTCGCTAATAAATACGGATTCACGGCGCACCCTGTTACGTAATAATTGCTTGTTACTGCACCACAACATAGAATTGTTGAAAACAAACACAGACAAAGACACCAAATCGCCTTATTAGCGATAAATTTGGCGTATAATTTGGTAGTCTAATGTTAGAATATTCCTTGTTCGCACAATTGCAGAAAAACACTGGATTAGCAAAATTGTGCGAAAAAACACAAGAACACTAGATCTAGTGTCAAAATACTAGTAGCACCACTGATCCTGTATGGTGTGGACACAGCGAGACTGAACGGCTCACTGCATTTGGCGTCATACTTTCCATTTGACCAAAGACACCTTTACGGCTATTTTTGACCAGGTTGCCGAGCGCTAAATTCGATAAAACGGGTATCAATATAAAGCTAATAAGCTAGTGCTGTACTGATTACGAAAACATAAATCTTATTTTTCTCATGATCCTAGAATCTTCAAAATTAGACTTGAGATTTGCATTGTGATCGAGTGTTGACCTTGAGACGCAGCAATTCTGTCTGGCAAAACGAGAGTGAAGCTAAGAAGAAAGAGCCAGATAGTACTGTTCGGTCACAATGCCAAACTCGATCACAATGCGAATTTTGAGGCTGATTTTGGGGGATTCCAGGATCACAAGCAGAATCGAGAGAGGGTCGAGAACCTTTTTTGTTCGAAAGCCATATTGGCCCTATTTTTTACATTCTAACTCCCAAAGAGTCATACATGTCAATCAACTGTTACGTCACAATTGAAACACGTGGCATCATCTTAGCACTAATTTGAACTCATTATATGGGATTCATCGTGTGCGTCACATTTTGTCAGTAAAAATCGTACTAATCCTGCTGGTCCTGAGTTTTTCGTTGATAATTGTCGGATTATCCTTGATTGGTGTATAATCCGAGAATTATCAATGAAAAACTGAAATAACCCCGCTTCTAGCGGTTGGAATTGAGTCAAATTTGTTTTGCATCGTCTTTGAAGACAGCTCAACAATTGCATGGGGTTGGCAGAAAAATTTGAAATTTATTTTTTTAATTTTGCCTAATAAATTAAAAAATTTAATTGGATCTGCGGAGTCCTATTCTTGTTAGAATTGAACCAAATTTTGTGTGCAGCGTTTTTTGGGGTAACCTGACAATTTAATCAGTGAATGACTGGAATCAGGGGGGAAAAAGTTATTTTTGAACAGCCCTACTGCTGTACTATCGAGTCTACAGCAGGACTGCCGCATGCAATAACATCGCCGGCCTAAACTATAGCGTCTTGTACATTAGGGCTCTTCAAAAATGACTTTTTTTCTCAAATCCTACTGGCTACTTGATAAAATTGTTAGGTTACCTAATTTAAGCCTACACACAAAATTTGGTTCAATTCCAGCCAGTAACCGCTTTGCTACAGGAGAAGAAAGTTTCTATTTATTATATAAAAATAAATAATAAAAAATCGCAAATTTCTCTGTTCACCCCATGAAAGTATTAGGCTGTCTATAGAAACGATGCTCACCAAATTTGGTTCAATTCCAACTAGTGGATACGGAGTTATTGCAGACGAAAAATTTGGATTTGAATAAAATAGTATTTACGGTGACCGATTCTTTGTTTATTTATTATAGTGATGCTCACCGTAAATACTATTTTATTCAAATCAAAATTTTTCGACGGCAATAACTCCGCTTCCACTGGTTGGAATTGAACCAAATTTGGTGAGGATCGTTTCTATAGACAGCCTAATACTTTCATGGGGTGGACAGAAAATTTTCAATTTTTTTATTATTTATTTTTATTTAATAAATAGAAACTTTCTTCTCCTGTAGCAAAGCGGTTACTGGCTGGAATTGAACCAAATTTCGTGTGTAGGCTTAAATTAGGTAACCTAACAATTTTATCAGGTAGCCAGTACGATTTGCGAAAAAAGTCATTTTGAAGAGCCCTATTGTACATGCCTCGCATGATTTGCCTGCTATCCCTACTTATGCGATTGTTATGTCATACTGGCTTAAGACTGACAGCGTGAATTTGAATAACTTTGAATCAGCGCAATTGGCCACGAACAGACTGGAACGGACGTAATTGATTAGCGCTAATACTAAAACATCGGATGTGTGTTGAGGCCGAGTTATCAAAAGATACGACAGGCCTGAAATCGGTGCCATTACAGAACGCATTCCAAAGCAGACTTCAATCATACTAATTTGTGAAATAGTCGTCGTCACCGAGATTGCCTATACTATTTTTCGCGCGCGTGATGGCGAATAGTGAATGGTTGATATTGTAGCGAGATCGAGGAATCGCTAATCAACCGCTGGACTCGCTGGCAAGCGTACGCGTACTTATTCGCGTAAATTCGTCAACACGTGAAGCTTGTCCTATCCTTGTGTTATGGGCATTTACGCATGTACTTGACCGTTATAAATTGATACTAACTTGGTAAATTTTAAACAATTTCACACCCGTCCTTATTTTCATCTCGCCACCTCATGTAAAAAGTCGGCGCCTATGCACTCTGCTCAATATCAACGTAGCAATACTCAGATGCCGAATACATGTCCGGTCTGGCCTTGACCGTTAAGGTGTAAGCTTATATTCCCTTACAAGTCCTCGTCGAAATTTTTGGCAAAGCGACGGAAGATATTGATTTTATGGGATTATTATGTCATTTGATTGCCCCAGATGATACATTTGGTGACGTTTAAATAGCCAATATGTAGGTTACTTCAGCATTGTGGCATTATGTGGCGCGAGTCGTCGCTAGATATCGTGTACATAAATATAGGATATCACTTCACTGAAATGTGGGGTTGGAATCAGCAATATGACGTCACGTGACGTCATGAGGTTCACGTTCGCGTTCACACAGAGCCTTTCAAAAAGGTTCGCGTTCACACGAACCTGAACCTCTCGAAGGTTCACACCATCCCTACATTCCTATTCACTCTAAGCTGTGATACATCAGTGACGTTGGGTCAGGGGAGGCAAGTAAGCCAGTACCTTACCTGTCGTCAGGATGAGTGAACGAAAATTGTGAAACCTTCAATTAGTATTGGTATTTTCTATCGAAGTTCATGAATGACAATAGTTTGGACAATACAATTTGCATATTTATTGTTCAGGAATATAGCGCAAAATGAGAGGTAAGGCACAGACGGACCAAGCTTCACCATTGATAATGCAACTCATCGTAAATAGCCTAGAATTTGTTATATAACTGATATTAATCAAATCTAACTGTCCCACTGATTCCGAAAATCTAAATTATGGTCGGATTCTCGAAGGGCCCTGTGGATATAAAGCTGTATCAGCTGTATCATCGTGTGGATATAAAGCTGTATCAGCTGTATCACCCTGTGGATATAAAGCTGTATCAGATGTATGACCCTGTGGATATAAAGCTGTATCAGCTGTATCACCCTGTGGATATAACGCTGTATCAGCGGTAACACAGTTCTATCAGCTGTATCACTCTACCTGTACGGAATCGGTGTCTTGTGTTCAAAAAATTCTCGATTTTTTTATTATTATTTTTTTAATTACTTTAACTTATAGAATCATCGCTGCTCCCATGTTATGTAAGACAAGCCGTACCGAGATTCACCCAGGTATCACTCTGCAAGTATCACGTAGCCTATATACTATTTCTGAGCATGGCCTACTAAAAAGACGGCCTTACAGTCTGCCTATTGACCTGAAAATTAAGAGGCCTAAAGTCTACTTTCCAACCCTTACCAGCTGTGCGCTAAATTGGTCAGAAAATGCGATATTGTCATAATGCTACCTGTCTCTGGTACTCTACTAACATACCGGAGCAGAATGTATGTAAAAACAGTCTATTGCAGCAATATATAACAAAAAAAATTAGGAACGAAATTTGCACAATCAAAGAAAAATGGGTGCAGAAACTCTTGAATTAGATCCTTAGAAAACAAATATCACAGCCTTACAGGACAATCACTTCTGTCCAATCACTTCTGTAAAAACAGTCTATTGCAGCAATATATAACAAAAAATTTGGAACGAAATTTGCACAATCAAAGAAAAATGGGTGCAGAAACTCTTGAATTAGATCTTTAGAAAACAAATATCACAGCCTTACAGGACAACAAATATCACAGCCTTACAGGACAACAAATATCACAGCCTTACAGGACAATCACTTCTGTCCAATCACTTCTGTAAAAACAGTCTATTGCAGCAATATATAACAAAAAAAATTAGGAACGAAATTTGCACAATCAAAGAAAAATGGGTGCAGAAACTCTTGAATTAGATCCTTAGAAAACAAATATCACAGCCTTACAGGACAATCACTTCTGTCCAATCACTTCTGTAAAAACAGTCTATTGCAGCAATATATAACAAAAAAAATTAGGAACGAAATTTGCACAATCAAAGAAAAATGGGTGCAGAAACTCTTGAATTAGATCCTTAGAAAACAAATATCACAGCCTTTCAGGATAATCACTTCTTTTGCCTTTGCCTCCCTTTAAATTGGCGAAGTGAGTCTTCCCTGAGTGAGGAATTCGCCAATTTTTGAAGATTATTGTAAAAAATGTTCACAATTTTCTTGAACGCGACATTTGTACAATTTTCACTATGTGCATTGCAACCAATTCGGGATTCACCTAACACCACTTTCAACACACATAATGCTCCCCGGCGAAGAGGAACAGGGCCACGGTTAGATGTGAGCTGATTAGCCGAATCCAGAACTGCGAAGGAATCAAATACATAATGGGCCACTTGAATGGCAGGTACAGTCAACCGTCCCCTATCCACCATCTCGAAATATTCAGCACATTCCTCTTCGGGTTCATCAGTCATGAGGGATAAGCTACACTCGGTGCAGTCCGTATGACTTTTAAGACATTTGGCAATGAAGCCTGCAACAAAATATGCCACCTCCTTTGTTTCAGGTGAAATAGCAACTTCAGAAAAGTCGTTGCACGAAATCTCAACATCGTTCTGAAACTCGTGAAACACTGATTCGTTGTCAATCTTCACATCCTCATTCCAGAATTCTATGCCACTCTTCAGTAGTGATCTGCACATCAATATCTTCTCCGCTGACAGCACTTCCCGCAAGCTGACCAGAAACCTCCCACCACTCATTTGTCGATACCGAGAAAATCGTCTCTCGAGGGGGTCTGTTTGAAATTTACCCATCATGACATACTCGTATCCTTCTGACAGTAAATACAGTAAAGCTGCTATGGTTTTTTCATCAAAGATAGCCAGTGCCAGGTTCACGTTCTGCTTGTTGTTGCCAGGATGTAGTGCTTTTTTTGTTAGCTTTGGAGCCATTCGCAAATTACACTCCAATTGTTGATCCTGTTCATGAATATGATGCAAGTCTTGCCATGCAATATAACAAGCAGGGCCCATTTTGGATATATTGCCACCTTTAATATAGAATGATGGAAAGGAAAATCTCCTAGCATTCAGTAGATTGTTGCGAACGTTCTTCACCAAATGAACGTTGTCATAAAATAGATAGATTTTTGTCTTGCAACTTGGATGATTGATGAACAACTCGGAGTTCGATCCATACCGCGATGACAGTATATTGAAAGCTCGAACGTTGGTACTGTGGTTGTCAGAAACAATACCTCTTGTATTAAATCCAAGATCCGAGATTTTCGTGATGCAATCAGACAGCTTTTGCGCCAACCAGGCACCTTTAATTTGTGTTTCTGGTAGAATTTGTAGGACTAAAGGAAACGATTTTTTAAGTCCCTTGATCATAATCACTATGATGCCTTTGTAAAGATTTCCTTCTTCATCAGCACCATAATATTCGCCACCATGATATTGCACACCTTTTTGCAAATACATTTCATCCACCATCACGATAACATCCTCAGAAATTTCCCCATTCGATTTCAGTAGCTGTATGGCCTTTGAAAAATCAATTGTCCGTTTAGTCTTGTTCTGCAAACAGCTCAGAGATGGCATAGGGAACATTTCCAAAAGTGTCTTGTACGCTTGGCAAGAAATAGAACGTAAAAGCAAGCAGTACCGGATCATATTGCCAGAGTATTGCCAGCCTTGCGGTATTTTAGATTACGCAGCTCCTCTAAAATATCTACTTCGGGATCCGGATCAGTTAGACTATCCAAATAGCTTGGGAAGTTTAGTAGCTCGCATTTCCTTTTGAGCAGAGTATTTCTTCCTGTGCGAAACCATGTAGGCAAAGGCACAGGTATTCCATTATGTTGCAGCTGCACCCTCAGTTGACTGTCAATTATTATGGCATTCTTGATTTTCGGAAAGCCTTCAAAACACAGCTCAGAGTATATAACATGCTGATCCCCTGCTTTATGAAATATATACTTGGGAGGGGCAAGACCGGCATCAATCTCTTCAAACCCCTTGACCGTATCAGACGCATTGAAATCCTTCAACTGATCTGGTTGTTGTGATCGATCTCGCGGAGGTGGCCGTGTTGTTAATTTACTGGGCAGAGTTGACGGAAGTGCTCGCTGTGCTGAAGAACAAATCGTAGGCACGGGATTCAATTTCTAACGTAATGTTTTACGTTTCCCATGCATAACATAACGGTCTTTGAAGTGTTTGATACACACGACCGAATATTTGGTCGGCATCCAGTGAGCACGATTAACAAAATGTATCCATGCACCACTCAGTTCCGTATTTTTAAGGGGAAAACGGAAAGTTGAGACTTTGCTAGATTTGTGAGTAGTATATCCAGAAAGAGAGAGAGAGAGTCTTTATTTTCATCGAACCAAAATACATAACAAACGGCAGTGATGGTGGTACAGAAAATATGCGTGCACAGTATTCGGTATTAGATAGGAATGATCGATAAGACCATGAAGGTCATCTAGTCTGATCACACCAGCATCAAACAGGTACACTTGACTCAGAACAGTCTGGCTGTAAGAAATGTTTAGTTAGGAAAAGAAAATAGAAAAAAAAATTAAACAATGGTAGCAAATGATCAATGAAGCAATGTCTGGGCGAGGTAGGGCAACAGTGTTAGTGTAACGACAAGAGGTGATCAAGTAGGGCTTTTTTGAATCTATTATAAGGCAATTCACGGATATGTGATGGTAATGCATTCCAGATGATAGGTCCCGAGTAGTCGATAGATCTCTTAGTTAGGTTGCTATTGGGTTGGGGTAAGTAGACGTTTCCTTTAGACGAAGATCTCGTGTAATGGGAATGGACATGTTTAGCAGGTATGAAAAAGTCATCAAACACAGGAGGCAGACTATTGGAAAAATACTTGTGAACAACTTTTGATACTTCGAAGCGATACAGTTCATCAACTCGCAAAATTCGATGCTTACGGTAGTAAGGCGATAAATTGGTACGTAAAGGTACAGATGAGATCAGCCGTATCGCACGGTTTTGCAGGGTTCGAATTCTGCACAAAAATGTTGTACATGCATTTCCCCATACTACGATTCCATACTGCAGATGCGAGTGGAAAAGAGAGAAGTAGATGGTTCGTAGTACTGATCTGGAAACCAAAGATTGGAGACGGGTCATTATTCCCACACACCGAGCTAGTTTTGATATTGTGCATTCAATATGCTGCTTCCAAGACAATTTCGAATCAATGGTGACGCCGAGATATTTTGCTGAGTCACATATTGAGATTTGTTTATGATTGATGTTCACAGTGAAATTATGACTGGCATTATTTAAAACGAGAATCTCGGTCTTATCTGCATTCAAACTTAGTTTGTTTGCTTGCAGCCATCTCGACACTTTTGGGAGTTCCCTATTCACAGATGCATGCAGATCATCGAAAGTGTTGGAGGTTATGAAGAGGTGAGTATCATCAGCAAATAGCGTTGTGCGGAATAAAGATGCATTAACAATGTCGTTAATATAAATGAGGAAAAAAGTCGGTCCAAGGACTGAGCCTTGTGGCACTCCACAAGTTATATCTCTCAGAAGTTATATCTCTCAGAAGTACACCCCACCACGCAACACTTAAGAACCATCGCCTATTAACTACACTGGAAAATGGGTATTAACAAATGATAGATCACTGAAGTAAAATAGCATTCTGGCACAGCACCCTGTCCAAGCCTTGCAACAATTAATGAAATTATATAAAAGCAGTTACAATGAACACGCCTTCAAAATATTGAACGTCTTAGAACCAACGCTACCAGTTACACGATTCGTCAAAATTGACTACCGTATCCAAGACTATGTTAGAGAACTAGCAGATCATGATACTACTGGCGGCCGTTCGAACACGACGTTCTTCGTACTTGAACCACTGGCACTGTCGAGGAACCGTAACCTGATTGCTAACTAACCTATCAAGTGATAATACTGACCCTCAGCTCGTGAATATACTCTAGATATAGAAAGAAACAAGTGCAATGCGACGAACAGCACCACACGGCTCAACCCGAACAACTGAAAATGTCTTGCCTTCGACAACAACAACTTCAACTGTATCCATCCGCAAGAGTTTTGGCAGTGATATCCGTGGATTCTGCACCTGACTAACAGCTCTTATGGGACTAAAATGATTGTTTTCGTATTAAAACGATATTCTATCATCTCAACACAATAAATCGTATTCAGAATCCATTGCAGTTTTGCCTGACGCGCTACTTACCATCTGCGTAGGTATTCCCGCGAGATTTACACTTTTTCAGACTTTAGGCCTCTTAATTTTCAGGTCTATAGGCAGACTGTAAGGCCGTGTTTTTAGTAGGCCATGGTCTGAGATGCGAGAAATAGTCTAGTAGGCTGTCACTCAGGTATCAACTGTATCACTCAATTATCAGCTTTATCATCCAGGTTTCTCTCTGCATAAAAACTATCACGCCAAGACTACGTCAGGGATGCAAAATAGTCAGGTATCGGAACACAAGGGTATCGTCCCCTACAGTGATTATGCAAACACGCAATGTCAGACGTAAACTAGATCATCCAGGTTTCTCTCTGCATAAAAACTATCACGCCAAGACTACGTCAGGGATGCAAAATAGTCAGGTATCGGAACACAAGGGTATCGTCCCCTACAGTGATTATGCAAACACGCAATGTCAGACGTAAACTAGATCATCATCGTCATTGGTTTATTAGCATTATCAGGACGCATTATAGCCAGGGCCGTAACAGCACTTCGTCAGATTCCCCCCCCCCCCCACACACAAAAAAAAACGTTGGTGTTGGGCCCCCTATAGGGTGATAAACCTACCCCCTCAGGCTACATGCTGTTTATCGCTACATATCATCTACATTGGGCGCCCATTTAGTGATTCAGCTCTTCTCGCCTAAACGCGCAAAGCAAGAGAAATTTCTATATTTCATGATTGAGTCGGTCAAGATATGAACGGGAATTGCATATAAATTGCTATCATTTTTTTTCCTCTCTCTGCTCACGTAGTATGATTTAGGCTTCATATCCACAGGGCCTTCTCGAAGTATTAGGGGGTAACAGAAAACGTCGCGCTGCACGCTTACATTTTATCGCTGGTGTACAGAGCTATACTTACCAATCAAGAACTTGGATAGCTACGGCATTGTTTGTAATTCGAGTTTGTAACGTTGTAAGTGTGGATGTATAACGACCACGACAGTTCATTTCGCGCCGTAGATCAGGAAGATAATGTGTATTTGAAAAATGCACTGTCAAATGGGCGTCGTCATGTCTGCTATTCATCTCTTTGATAAATCAACGTATCGTGCAATCCAATATTTCGAGTCGGGTACATCGAATTTGCGAATGATATTAGTCGCCGGCGCGACAGTAACTGAAATTTGGGGATTTTGAAAAGAGGGGTCCGAGCCCCTAAACCTGAATACGGTATTATATTGTCTTTACTACCGAAAATCATGTTTATACTGCTACGAGAATAATTATTCTGGTCGTGATGAAAATTTACTAACAAGTTGGTGCAATAGGCCTATTGATCAATTCAATACAAAAATAAATATTTGGCAAAGAGCCAAGCCATTAGCAAAGAGCCCAAAAGAGCCATATATGTCTCGTGAGCGATAGGTTCCCGACCACTGCCATATAGGATTCTATGGTTCTATCGTCGATATGGTCACATTCGATAGTTGAGGTAATCTCAACATCGAGATCCAAATTCTTTGAATTTCAATTTACTGCCACTGGTTGTGTCATGTATTGTAGCCTGACTGGATCCGAAATTTGAATTTGCTTTGCAGCTCGGATTTTAGCGGGATTTTTCCACTAAAATATGAAAAAATAGTATGATATGGGCGGGATATTTTGGGACTCTGAATTTCAAATTCACAGCCGGAGCCTATGATGGATTTGGATTACAAATTTGGGAATCCGACAATCTCTGGCACAACTGAGGTCTGACACAGAGATGAGCATGGATTAGGATTAGCATATGGGAAAACCAGATTTGTGAAATTTGGCGGATTGGGATTGGATTAGGATTTGAGATTTTTTAATAATTGATTAGGATTAGGATTGGATTTACCGATTTTCAGAAGATTCAATTCTAATTATTACTAATAATTTCATCATTTCAATACACTGCAACTGCAATACAATCATAGCCTTTATGAGGCTATGATGCAGTGAAAGATGGGAAGGTGTCGAGACAATTTGGAGTAGTCTTCGCTATCAGATACCCACCTGGCCTAGGCGATATAAAAAAAAAAGTGATTGATGTCCTGTGGCAAATGGCGACAAAGTTTCTCGTCCTATCAAAGTTATTTTCACGCATTTTGGCACTCGCTAAGCGTTTTATTTATTTTCACAGAATTAGGCATAAGACGTAGGGCTTTCTAAGTGGAATTCGAATTTTGCGAGTTGACTAACTACATCGCTTCGAAGTATCAACAGTTATACACAAATATTTTCCAATAGTTCCCTACTGTGTTTGATGACTTTTTCGCGCCTGCTAAAAATGTAGCCTACACTCCCATTACACGAGATCCTCGCCAAAGGGAAATATTTACTTACCCCCACCCAATAGCAACCTAACTAGGAGATCTAGCGACTACGCAGGAGGAGTCAGGAGGACCTATCATCTGGAATGAATTACCGCAAATATCCGCGAATTGCCTTATAATCAGGGCTTCGGAGCCGGGGCAAGGAGCCATAGCCCCGGAGCCGTGCATTTTCAGCGGAGCCGGAGCTCAAAATAAAATTCAAGTGGAGCCGGAGCTGGATCCGGTTGTTTGAAAAGTAGCTCCGGAATCGGAAAAAGAGGACACTTTTTACCAAATCAGAAATAGAGGACATTTAGGCATCATCGGAGGACATTTTCAAAAACCTGAGAAGGAGGACAAATCCTCCTAAAGGAGGACATATGGTAAGTGGTAACCCTATAAAAAACGTCAATGCGCCTACAATAAGCTCACAGGAAAGTCGTAAATATTCGTCTAAAAGCGTTTGAAAGTAGCTGCTGTAGAGTGGGCGTGCCAGCGACCATAGAACGGCGAGTAGACTAGTAATCACGAAATCACGGCTCTTGATTCGTTAATCAGCTATGCTTCAATGATCATGACGAGCTAACCAAAGCATTAGGTTTAGCTGACTGGCAACTTAACCCGGGATCCTGTTCTCCTGGGTGAGATCTTCTAATATATTTCGGACGATGCTGCAAGTAGGTTTAGCAATTCACGGCTTTCAAAATGGCTCTCAGTGGAATTCGGAAAGAATTACAACTTTTAAAATCCATCAAATGCTCGCTGACGTCTTCAGCGAGAAGGCGCATTTTGTGCCGGCATCACACTAACATTAAAGAAACACGCCGATGTAGCGATGTGCTCTCATGTCAATGGATTGATATTTATTATTCTATGAATTTTACTGCACCAGTACAGACTCGAAATTTGTAGTCGCGGTTGAATCTGTATACCAGAGATGAGCGGATTTGGAATTTCTATGTCCTAATCCAATCCAAATCTGAAGCTTTGAATGCAAATTCTAATCCAGAACTTTTAAATATTCAAGTCCATGTCAAATCCTACTCCGATTCCAACTTGAAATTTAGAAAAAATGCTAATTTATGCAAGAGCTTCTTGGAGGTACAGAACTTCAATATACAATTGAATAGTATTAAATTGTATAAAGAGGGGAATTGGAAAGTTTTCTTGATTTAAGATGACTTGGCTTAGGGCTGCACCTCTCATGCTGATTGGCACCGAGTGTACTATAGTGTGGCGTACCATAAGTACATTAATAACTGATCTGAATAAAGTTTGTGGCCATTCGCCACACGACCAAGCAATCTCCCTTAAAATCATTTAATCCAATCCAAATCCTAATCCGTTCAGAAAAAATCTCTAATCCAGTCCACATCCGACAAAATTTCACAAATCCTGTTTTTTCATATCCTAATCCCAATCAATGCCTATCTCTGCTGTACAGTTTGTAGACACTAGACAGCATCTCTGCATTTGATGCGGCCTGGCTCTGTCCGCTCGGGTGTATATTATGTATAACTTTCTTTTCGATCTTTCGTTTTACAGGACCCATTTACATAGGGTTACCACTTACCATACGTCCTCTTTTAAGAGGATTTGTCCTCTTTTTGGACTTTTTTGAAAGCGTCCTCGGAGGACGCCTTTTTGTCCTCTTTTTTGAGATTTTGTCCTATTTTTTGAGAACTTAGGTGAAATTTACGGCAAAAATCGACTGAGACGCCGTAAATCAGCACCGAAGTAACGCTCGGGCGGGTATTTCGGGAGCTGAGCCGGAGATGACTTCTCTTTTTAGTCAACCACCTGAAAATGTGAAAGGACAAACTGTATTTTGGGCGCCGAGCGAGAAAGTTGACCTTTTTTTTAGTCAACCGGCTACGAAGTGAGAAAAATTTAGCATTTTTTCAGGATTTTCCACCGGTTTTGCAAGTCTGAAAATTCTGAAAAAGTGTCCTCTTTTCAGATTCCCAAAATATGGTAACCCTAATTTTACACGAGACTGTTTCGTGAGGATGATTTTGCATTGGCCTTAAAAGCGCCTTATTTTATCTCACCGATTTCAGCCATGGGCGTAAAACAGTCGTTACCACGTGGACGTACTACGTCAAAGACACGTTATGACTTACGTGTCACAATTTCCATGCCGCGGGAAGATTCGTATTTTTGCCGCCTGACTACGGCATGTTTAGATGAAAAACAAAAATTTGTTCCACTCAATTTCCATTACCTGAAACCTTTTCCTGTTTCCCGCGATAACGAACGTGACGTGTAGATGTTGCATACAGGAAACACCGAAAATTTAGCTAGCGCCGATAATTCAAATAGTTTTGATTTTTCGTTCAAGCCTCGTGTTAGGCGTGATCTCGCCATAGTGCGATTTATAAATTTTCTGCTAAATAGTTTTTATTTATGAGGTACCTCAATGATATATATACATTATATATATATCATTGATATACATTGGGTACCCTAGAGCGCTCAGTGCTTACGTTGGGATAGTTTTTGCAGAAGTTTGGCGCAGTCACGCGCTAAAATATCCATATTATTAATATTAATGTTATCTCCTTACCACAAATTTACACTCTTATGACGGATTACGCTCAGATCTTAGATATTGCTTACCACCATCATTTCCCTCAGTTTATTATGTATTTTAATTGAATGAAAAAATAAAGACTCTCTCACTCTCTCGCTAAGTTTGATTAGGATTTAAAGCTTCCGAATTGGATTGGATTAGGATATAGAAATTTCAAATCCGCTCATCTCTGGAATGGCGTGGGCTCGCGGGACTGCAGCAGCAGCAGCACGTTATTTCGTTTCGTCTGGTCTACTTCCTTGCGTTTTCCGTAAAAAAACTCAGGGGAACGAAAAAGACTCGAGGAACGACGTATACAAGAAAGCGAATGAAAAGGGCGTGGACAACGTCAAAGACAGCCTAAATATCGCGATCAAACATAGTTGCATTGAGAGAGAGAGAGATCTATATGTAAAGTTTCATTTCATGCAACCGAAATAGAAAACAAACAAGAAAAATCGTTATACAGATGAAAACGCAAACATAGCATTCGGTATTGCACAGGAACGTTCGATATCACCTTGATCTTTTTCTAAAATTTATCCATACTATTGTGATACGATTGTTGATATACGATGTTCTTTTGAATTCATACTAGTTGCTGACGAATGACGATTACCACTGACGAGTGTCAGCCGAAAATATTCGGGTTTATTTCAATATGAATATACTATTCAATTGTATATTGAAGTTCTGTACCTCCAAGAAGCTGTAAAAATTTATACAACATATATGGACGTGGTGCGTTAGTATATGTATTCCATAAGTCGTCAATAGTGCTCTTCTTGGGCACTATAGGCCATGTGGAGCTAGATCAGGGTTGTAATGACTCAAGTCATGAGTCGACACGAGTCGTAGTTTTTCATTGGCTCGATTTTTACAAGTTATATTGACTTGACTTGAGTCAATTTGCGTATTGACTCGAGCTGTACTCAAGTCACTGAGTATGACTCGACCAAGTCATACGACTTCACTGTTTGAATAAACATGGTTAGAGTGAGAAAAATGAGTTAATTATGAATCCGAGACCTTTGATATCACCAAAGAGTTTCACAGAAGTGAGTTAAACCTGACTTGAACTCGTTACTGAACAGTATATACACTGACTTGGACTCAAGTCTTAACACATATGACTCATCTCAGACTCCACGTGTTGCTCCCTGACTTGGACTTGACCCAGTGGTGAATTGGAAATGACTCGAGTCAAATTTTCTTCTGACGCAGAACCTCATGACATGGTTGATAACCCTGACTTAAATTGAGAGACCATCCTGCTGTCCTCCGATCATTCATGGTGTATCGCATTTTAGATTGGGTGTCTTGCAGGGTTGTAACCAAGTCACAAGAATTCAAGTCAATCTCACTTATTGTTTTGACTCGAGTCATTTTCAATTCACCACCGAGTCAAGTCCAAGTCGGCGAGCAGAGGGTCGAGTCCGAGTCATGGCATTATGACTCGAGTCCAAGTCATTGTGTTGAGCTGTTGTATACTTAGTTTCCAGTTGAAGTTTCGTTGAACCCACTTTTTATAACTTTATTTGGTGATATAGAATGGTTTGCATTTGTAATATACTAATTTTCCTCCCTTTTAGCAGTTTCAAGTCGCATTTTCAAGTACCAGTACCAATGGACGAAATCCCAATAGTGTGGTTATTTTACTATTCTTCAAAATTTCAATGAAATGTCGGTCTTGGCCGTCTGTGTCTCGAGTCGTATGACTTGGTTCGAGTCATGCGCAATGACTAGAGTCTAAGTCGAGTCATTTCTGCATTTTGAGGAAATGACATCCGAAAATCGTGACCCGAGTCGAGTCATGACTCTTCTCCAGTCATTACAACCCTGGTTGTCTTGCGTATGTTATTGCGCATTGAGTGTCCTATGCAGGTATAAATATGACCGCCGATAGTTGATTGACAGATGAAACCCAGCGTCAAGTGCATGACCCAGACCCCATGGTTTTAACTAGAGTCGCAATATTTTTGTGACTCGACTTGACTCAAGTCATTTCCTAAACTTTGTGTATGGAGTCCTTGCGAATGTCTCGACCAAGTTATGTGACTCCAGACATTCGATATGACTCAATTCAAGTGGAATATTTTTACAGTCGTTCTCATGTGTAGGGTCTGTTACCTATCTGTACAAACATGTTTGAAGTAAAGCCAACGCGAGACATTTGATGTCACCCAAGAGTTGTAAAAAGTATACACCGTTATTACACATAAATTAATTGAACTTCAGACTGAACAGTGAACATTTTGACATGTACTCGGACTCAAACATGACTCGGTGGTGAATTAAAAATGACACGACTTTACTAGGGCCAGCCCATAACTATATAATAGTAAGTTTGTTTCGCTCTTTGCAGTATATTTTGATGTTTAGACCTACCGGTATTCATTTATTCAAGCTCCATAACATATTCTATGAGTGCTCGCTAACTTTCAAGCTAATATGAAGTCATGACACCTGTCAGAACTGGGCACCCGATTTGTAAGACAGTGGTCGTTCTGACTATGACGCTTTTCTGATTTATTTCGAAAGTAGCGAGATTTATTTTGAATTTTTTCTACAGCCATCGATAAAGCGTAGCTTGTGTTGCGTATCTGGCCGGGCTGCTGTAAAAATACTACCAAAGTTGAATCATGATCCCCTCGATTGCTGCTCAGCAACACGCAGGTTAGGCTCATGTCAGTTTTACGCAGTATCCTTTAACCAACGATCACTTGAGTTACCGGTACTTCGTTTCTGCTGAAATTTACAAGTATGCCGGACCATTCTCTGAGTAGGATGTCATTTTTGTATACCGAATTCAATGATGGAAGACCAGAAGTCTTGATCCTTCATGCAGCACAATTGGGAATGGAAAATCTAACACATTTTTCTTTTGTCTGACTTTACAGTCCGGCCTTCGCCTCCAAGATTTTTTTCAAGAGCTAGCGCAATTGTAAGCGATGGGATAGCTATGAAAAGAGATCGGGATGCTCCAGGTAAATAGATTACATTTCGAGTCTTTATCGAACGAGCTGGGCTACTTTTGCACATGCGTTTCAGTTTATATGATTTTTCGACGCTAGAGTGCTTGAACATGTGAACCAGTTTTGTGTGTTGACTTGTTGGTTCTATTGTTATTGAATGATGAAAGCCGAATCACGTGCCATGTAATGCAGTCTTGACTTACCTGCCAGGCCAGGAGTGTGTTTATATACCTGGTGGAGAATACTGGAGGGAGGAGTATCGGATCGGAACATTCGCAAAATATCCGCCCAACTCACCAGTGTCACCCGTTAACCTGGCAAAGATGGGGTTTTACTACACAGGATATCGGGATAGAGTCAAGTGTTTTAGGTATGTTCATACATTACGATTATGTCAACTTTTAACACAAGTATTTCCCGTATGTTACTGTTGATACTTCAAAACCCGGTAGAGATTTCCTCAGTATATTTTAAAGCCATTTTGTTTCAGACGAACATTTTCATGTGCTTGCCGAGTATCGCACACTGTTAGAATCCTCAATTTTTAGTGATTCTGGCATCACAGGACCGCCTGAAATAAAATTATGCATTAGTGGTAGCTCGATTTGTCATATTTGATCATATTTGTTGTTTGTTGTATTTTCTATTGTGCAGTTGTGGAATGACTGCGCAAGAGTGGATGCTTGGGGATGATGTAACATCGCATCGTTGGCATAAAAGTCAGTGTCTGATGATTGCCACAAACCAGGGGGATCCATCGAATGTCAGATCTGATTTCTTGTCCCTTACTCTGGGCAATTATTTGAATCTGGTGAGTACAGTAATTCGTTGCTTGTCGAAATTTGCTGCTAAGCCTGCACGAATTTTTAAACTGATCATACCTAGTGCATCGCTCTGAAATCACGTTTTAAAACAGGTTCGGCAATCCAACAGACCTACATTTTCTTTATCGGCAGTCCGTTTTCTGATAAATATATGTTTGCCATATAGAATTTGCCCTGAATAATGCAAATACTTACTTCTTTCCTAGCGTGCAACTGTGGTTAGTTCAACTGTGTTGATATATGTTTCTTATCTTGAAATGATTGTTTTATTTTCAAGGGTCGCACTACTGACAGTAATCGGCGAATGGGTGACGTAGTCTCGGGAATCAGACAGGTGAATATTGCTCCTTCACGGCAGCATAACAGACAGGTAGGCCAATGTTTGGAAGTTCTCCATTTTATCTACATAATTATAGCAGGATTACGTAATCGGTTTGGTTCCTTCTGTCCGCCATTTTGTTTTACGTCATTTGTGTTAGTTACTTTGATGCACGAGCTGCCCAATTTGAACTCTTCCAAATGCACTCATAGGCAGCATAACATAGCGGTTCTAAACTGTAACGGGCCTAGCATAGTGCTGTTGTTGTTTCACGTGATCCAAGCCTCAGCTAGGCTTATTACGCTCCGTAAACACTTATTAGGCAGTCGAGCGTGGCGCTTTCCGTGTGTAAGAGTACTCTTTAAACAAAGCGTTGACTATTAACCTGTAAAGTACGCAATGTATTGAGAGTAACTCTTTTTGAGGAAGTTGATTATAGGCGTGGTACACGGCACGTGCTTTTGTAAAGTATGTGAGCCTAATTGAAGCGGTGGGTAGGCTTATTATGACGTAGCCTAGCCTAGCTTTCGCCACGCTTCGTGTACTTTGAATATACAACCCTTACTCATCGTTTTACTGTTTCAAAGTTGAGTAATGATCAAAATTTGTTTAATGTTAATATCCCGCATGTTAAAACGAATATATTTCTTGTCATTATATTCTCTGTTAATGAATCAATGCTTCCAGGATCTGTGGTCTCAAAAATAGAAATCCAGCTACATCGCTGTTTGATGTCGTTTAATATTTTAAAACATCGTGACTTGTAGTAAACTAAACAGCATTTTCATTTGATTGTGTACAAAAATTACACTGTTAAGTATAATTTAGCTCTTATGATGTTGTGTGAATCGTGTCCTAATTTCTTTTCGATTGAAGTTCAGAATTAATATTCAGACACTTTTAGAAACATAGTTTCCAGCTCTACTGTTACCCGTTGCTTAGGTGGCAAGTGACAAGTTGACAAGCTAAAGCCAAATCGTATGCTACTTTTAACGAACCAATATTGGGTACCAAGAAACTATTAGGAAATGGCTTGCCGCTTAAGGCAATCTGTTGTATCTGGATATGCAATTGCTTGTTGCACTGCACAAGTCACAACTCGCAAGTATCAGACATTACCATTGTTGCAAGTTTCAGTCGCTCACAATTTAAAGTTGTCTTCAATTTGGAATATTGGGAGATACCAGAGTGCTTCATTAAAACATTAGACTGAAAGACATGTCTAATTTTGTTTGTCAACTGAATATTGAGTTCATGTACTAAATCAAATCAAAAAAATCCCAAAGCCATATATATTAATGTAGCCTGTGAAACTGCATTACCTACATCAGTTCAACTATGCGTGTTGGCAATTAGTGAGGTTTGTCTGCGCTGCACAACAGCACGCGATCTGCTGAGTTGGTTTCGCGATCTGCTGAGTTGGTTTCCTGTTTGTACCCGAGTGGAATTAGGTCAGCGAGTGGAATTAGGTCATTGATCGCTGCAACTACGGGCCTGAACGAACAATCACATCTACAACAGGCCTCGTGCGCGAGATAACATCACTGACCAGCATTTTAGGGTCAGGTCGCAGGTAGTGGGTGTTATCTACAATCGTTGTTTAGAGACAATGCCGTTGAGCGTATAATGCTTAGCGATCGTTATGTCATGATGCAAAACAGAATGACATCGGATGCTAAAACATAACCATCTCTGGTTACTTGTATGCGCAAGTTTGTCAACACATGAAGCTTGTATAATCGACATTTACGCAGGTAGGCTACTATTTATGTACAGTGAATGCAGGCTGCATACTATACATGGGTTGAGTACAGGCTTTTTCCCAGAATCTACATCGCCATTTTCAGGGTGCGTATTATACATGGGGGCGTACTATACATGGAAAATTATGGTATTTATGCGTATTGAGCAAGATTGTCTGATCTTTGTTGCATTGGCATTTGTAGGCTAAATATCCCTCCTCTCCCCCCCCCCCCTTTTCTTTCGGCCGGCTACATGCCTGAGACATGTTATTCCTATTACTAGCGAGAATTTACGTTTGCGAGCATTCATGATGCAGAGCACGAGCAACTCCTCAAGAGCATGGATCTTTCTCATGAAGATAACCGGAGGTATGAGGATACATCTCATCAGGTTCCTGATCAAAACTGTAATTTGTGATCGTGAACTCGCTCAAGTAGCATTTACCAGGCATGTCAAACTCAATTCTGGTCGCTGACCGGATTCAGACCTTTATGCCAAGTGTTACCCCCAAATCAATACCTTCGTTTTTCAGTGGGATATTTCAATATATAATATTATGGATCATTAAGCCTCCATTCAATCATAGCAGCATAGCTTTCTCGGCAATCCCAGTGCATTTAATGCAAGGCTAGTATTGATCGCCTATTGATCGATCTCCAGTCTGTGCTGTTCTGCATTATATACACACAGACTAAGGACTTGGGGCTTATAATAATGACATATCATAATCATGCACTATGTCTTTTATACTTAGATTGATATTTTTTATTGACGCATTAACAGTAGGTACCTGACAGATTCGATCCCAAGTCCGGAATTAAGCTTCAAGTCAAGTTTTCGAGAACTAATTATGTCGTCGCATATAGTAAGACAATTGCAATACGTACCTTTATGTAAAACCAATGAAATATATTGTTTGGCCAGACAAAGAAAATGACATCAGCTCCTTATCATGAAGAACCATATCGTTTTTCATAACCATAACTATCATTCTGCTCTTTGTGACAATGTTGTGAATCGAATCATTTACAGAATTGACACCTCCGTGAAGATGCGTATTGTGTAGCCTTGTGCTGAATATTTGAAGGGAAGAAATATCGAAAAGATACATCTCATTGATAAACTAATTCTTAGTTGCGGCATTATCTAATTTTGGGATGGCACTTGAAGAAATTGTCTCGTTACTTGTATCGTTGCAATTGATACTTGTACTCTGGATCATTGTGCCCACCCATAGTAAGTAGTTTTTGCGTACAGCGCGGATAGTGGAACAATGATGTATCGCAATAAATAAACTGCAGCTGGGAAATTTTATTTCTATTATCACCCTAGTAGCCGTAGACGTGCCTCACGCACATGTGATTGTGATTTATATCTTTTTTTTAGGAAAACGTATCAAAAATGGCCGAGTTATCCTGCGCCTCATTTGCCGCCAAACTTGGCCGAGAACGGGCTATTTTATCTCGGCAATCTGGATCGAACGCAGTGCATCTTCTGTGCGGGCGTTTTAAGAAACTGGGCTCCTGGTGATAACGTGGCTGAACAGCACGCTAAGCACTTTCCGCAATGCACGTACGTAATCTCTTGTTTGTGTCCATAACCTTAACCACGTTTCATGGGTTCTCTCTGTTTGTTTCTTCATGATCTACCTGCAACATTATAAACAAGAAGATTTATTGTGACTGAATGAATTTTGCCATGACAAAATCTTGTTCGTAAGGTTGACGGACCACATGAAATTTGTGCCTGACAGGAATACTCACAAAATGCATGTGCTAAATTTTCTATTTACTTTCAATAGTTTAGCCGAACGCCGGAATACATGATAGGTAGGGTGATTTTTTCTGACCTATAAAATGGAAATTTTGACATTTTTCAAAAACTTAATTTTGATAAAATTCTGCCCTCGTGTATGTGAATTAGGCGTTTTTGCACATAATGTTAGAATCGTACTAGTTATCATCATTTCTAGTTGAAACTGTCTAATGTCTATCCTTACGAAGTAGTTAGGCTTGAAAAAACTTATTGAGTTGAAAACTGACACATTTTTACATGAAAAAACTTTATTTGACCAAATCTGGACCTATGAAGAATTCCAGTAGTTACATCACACAGTATGATAGAAATAAATAATATTTGTTGTAGTACAACAGAAGAATCTTTCTATATTCTCGGGTAGAAAATGTCTGTCCTTAGTCATTACTAAGTAGCCAAGTGCCAAGAATGGAGAAAGAATGTTCAACAGCAGCAGTTGTTGACCTAACGCTACAATTTTGACAAAATTTTTGACCTTTTTTGCAATGTCAAGAAATGGCGCTAATGATAAGACATGTATTTCTGTATTCATGGCAACAGTGGATGTTTCAATGCCAGCCAAGATTTGAGCACGAGTTGGATTCCAGTCACTGTCCAGTAGGGCTCTTCAAAAATGACCTTTTTTCTCAAATCCTGATGGCTACTTGATAAAATTGTTAGGTTACCTATTTTAAGCCTACACACCAAATTTGGTTCAATTCCAACCAGTAGTCGCATTGCTACAGGAGAAGAAAGTTTCTATTTATTATATAAAAATAAATAACAAAAAATTTGAAATTTTTCTGCACACCCCATGAAAGTGTTGGGTTGTCTATAGGAACAATTTTCACCAAATTTGGTTCAATTCCAACCATTGGAAGCGGAGTTATTGGCATTGGAAAATTTTGATTTGAATATAATAGTATTTACGGTGAGCACAACTATAACAAATAAACAAAGAATCGGTCACCGTAAATACTATTTTATTCAAATCCAAAAATTTTCGCCGGCAATAACTCCCCTTCCACTGGTTGGAATTGAACCAAATTTGGTGAACATCGTTCCTATAGACAACGTAACACATTCATGGGGCGAACAGAAAATTTTCAATTTTTTTATCATTTATTTATATATGATAAATCGAAACTTTCTTCTCCTGTAGCAATGCGGCTACTGGTTTGAATTGAACCAAATTTGGTGTGTAGGCTTAAATCAGGTAACCTAACAATTTCATCAAGTAGCCAGCAGGATTTGAGAAAAAAAGTCATTTTTGAAGAGCCCTACTGTCCAGCCTGCCCCATCTCTATGTGATATTGCATCAAATTATGATGATGTCTTGCAAATAATTTGAATTGGACTTTGTGCTTTCTATGGCAACAGACATTTTTATTTAACATGTTATTGCAGTCGGGATGTGTGCCAAATAGCCTATCATGTAAGACTATCGTTACTGGCTACTGCGTGTATTTGTAGCAATTAATTTCCTGCAGATATTACCGGAAATGCAGCTATCACATTTACATGCTATGTGGCTGTTTCACTGTAATAGACATGATTGTCATATCGTTCTTATTTATATGATAGCTTCATCCGTATTTATATGATGACTTGATCCTTATTTAGTCTTGTGGTCAGTGCTCACCACAGGTCACAATAGCCGCGCAAACAATACGATTGATACCAAACGAACACTGATAATTGCACTGGTAAGGGAGTCGTGATGAGGAGAGCGTGATCCCAACGTTTCTTAGACATTAGCATCCCAAAGTCAGGCCACTCAATTTTTTTTGCTGTCCCTAATTTGTGATCCACGCGAATGGCGAACGTGGTTATGTATGCAGTTGTCCGCCTGTAAATGTGTCTACGAGGCACAGTGTTGTGTTTCTGCTAGGCCGTAACATGGCATATTCAAAAGTGAACTGGCATAGTGGAGTCAATTGTGTTCATATCTTAACACATCTTTCACATGATTCCGTGAGAGTCATTTTAAATTAATCCATGATAATTCTGTGATCCTAGATTTAAACTTTGCAGTCTAGGGTGGAGTGAAAAAAAGAAAAATTTGAAATTCAAAAAGTGCCTTTGATATTTGGTCCCAAATCTCAAATGAATTACTTCTATCATAATTTCAGGTTCTTGCGCCCTCTAGTGGCCGTGTAATTTCACCGAACGAGCCAAAAATTGCTAATTTTGCCATATCTGGATAACCGCTCATGCTAGAAAGCTGATATTGGGCTTAAAATCTGCGGAAGCAGCATGTTTCTATCTCACTTCAACAGAACTTTGTCTTGAAAATGTACAGAAAAAAAGTTACAAGCCAATTATTGATTTTTAGACCGCCATTAAAATGTTGGTTGATTTTACCTAGTTTGCAATGCCAATTTGCATGTTACAATTTGTTACATTGCTGCTTTAACAGCAAAATCTTGTTTGGTGGACCAATGAGTTGATTTTTATACCAACCTAGCATAATTTTGATCAGTAGAGAGAATGATTAAACTTTCATCATATTACATGATATGATGATTTATGATATGAAGTTGGTGAAAAGGGTATCTTCCTGTTCAACTCTACAACAAACGATAGGCCAAGATTAAAAAAGTGAATCAGTTGCAGTAAATCAGCTATATAATTTATATATTCATGTATGCTTTGTTGAAAATGATGATTTTCATATCACTTGAGACATTGTTAAACTGTTTTATATATTATACATATTGTTCAAGCTGATGTACTCATCTTTGGAGTATTCTGGAACTTTCATAGTCAACCTCAAGTCTCCCAGTAGAAGTGATGATAACTCAGTTTGAAAGTGTTCTGGTTTCTGGTGTATCTTGGAGTTGGTCTTAAAATACTCTGGTATATTGATGTTAAAACTGACTCCTCCATGTGTAGTATCATAGGCCGCTGCCTGTATGAAAAGGTCTCTGTAATATACTTTGCTATGTGTGTGAATTGAACTGATATTGTCTAGTATAAGTACAGATTCTGAATTTCATCATGTTCTACTTATAGCGGATTGTGGTTTATCATATGTACAAGTACTACAAGTAATTGACATATTGTTATCAGGAAAAAGATCCAAGTCTGTTGTTGCTTGCAAGAAGTTGCATTGTGGAGAAACTTTTCAAAGTGTTGATGGTTTTCCTTCTGGAATCTCCCAACTGAAGACAGTTGTTCGATCACAACTAAAGTGATCAACGTTGAGCATACCCTCATTCACTTGTCCTTTAGTTGGGAGTATTCCAGAAGGAAAACCATCAACACTTCGAAAAGTTTCTCTACAGTGCCATTTCTTGCAAGCAACAGCAGATTTGGATCTTTTTCATGTTATTACTTGTACATAAACCCCAATCTGCTATAAGTCGAACATGATGAAATTCTGAATCTGTACTTATACTAGACAATATCAGTTCAATTCACACACATAGCAAAGTATATTAAAGAGACCTTTTCATACAGGCAGCGGCCTATGATACTACACATGGAGGAGTCAGTTTTAACATCAATATACCAGAGTATTTTAAGATCAACTCCAAAATACACCAGAAACCAGAACACTTTCAAACTGAGTTATCATCACTTCTACTGGGAGACTTGAGGTTGACTATGAAAGTTCCAGAATACTCCAAAGATGAGTACATCAGCTTGAACAATATGTATAATATATAAAACAGTTTAACAATGTTTTAAGTGATATGAAAATCATCATTTTCAACAAAGCATACATGAATATATAAATTATATAGCTGATTTACTGCAACTGATTCACTTTTTTAATCTTGGCCTATCGTTTGTTGTAGAGTTGAACAGGAAGATACCCTTTTCACCAACTTCATATCATAAATCATCATATCATGTAATATGATGAAAGTTTAATCATTCTCTCTACTGATCAAAATTATGCCAGGTTGGTATAAAAATCAACTCATTGGTCCACCAAACAAGATTTTGCTGTTAAAGCAGCAATGTAACAAATTGTAACATGCAAATTGGCATTGCAAACTAGGTAAAATCAACCAACATTTTAATGGCGGTCTAAAAATCAATAATTGGCTTGTAACTTTTTTTCTGTACATTTTCAAGACAAAGTTCTATTGAAGTGAGATAAAAACATGCTGCTTCCGCAGATTTTAAGCCCAATATCAGCTTTCTAGCATAAGCGGACTATCCAGATATGGCAAAATTAGCTATTTTTGGCTCGTTCGGTGAAATTGCACGGCCACTAGAGGGCGCAATAACCTGAAATTATGATGGAAGTAATTCATTTGAGATTTGGGACCAAATATCAAAGGCACTTTTTGAATTTCAAATTTTTCTTTTTTTCACTCCACTCTACTTTGCACCCCATGAGATTTTCGATAGCCAAGAACCAGTGGAGGATAATCTGATGAATGATGCGTCCGTCGCTTTTTAGATTTGTCTTGCGCGGTGACACGGTCGGCAATGTACGCATGAGCGATCAGGATAGACAGGCGGCAGACGAAATCGACAACGCGCGCCTGAGAAGGCAGGGAGTCTTGGGCGATCAGGACACCCTTACGGAACCGCCTAACCCCACCGAGGAAGAGCAGCGACGCCTCGCGATACTTTACCCTCTCGACAACCCGATGAACCCGCACATGGCGTCTTACGAGCGGCGCTTGGAAACATTCAGCACAAGATGGCCGCAGCACACCCGCGCGACGGTGGAGGCAATTGCCAGGGCCGGGTTTTTCTTTTTGGGTATGTACGGCCTGTGAGAGTTGCTGAATTGTTTGAGGGGTTCACTTTTTCAGAACATTCAGTAGTGATTGTTATGTTCTTGATCTTGTTTGAACAATAACTCAATGCGACGAGGTTGCAATATGAAATCAGTATATTAAACAGCAGAATAACGTTAAGACAGGCGACACGATCCAGAGTGCAGTTAAATGAAAGACCACGAGACAACAGAACACAAGGTATAAATACAAAGCACGACACACAAGGAAATAATGATTGGCGGTAATTACTAGTCCTATAGAAATTAGGAGTGAAACAACACTGAACGTAAATGCACGAACATAACAGTTCTCCCCTGTAAGTTAGAGGGTTGCCCACATCTACGTCGCTCTATAGAAATCGGTGGGTTTCCTATTCCTAAGAGGATACCGTCTACCCGACGTACGGGCAGGACTAGCTGCAGGATCTTGTGCCCTGTTCCTAACCCATGGTTGCTCAGTAGGGTTATCCATAATTTGGAAAATCTTACAAATCCTCGGTTGTAATGTCTTATTAGATAGATTATTGATAAAAAACGACACTGAGCCTAAAAGAAGCTCACAAAAAGGCCGTTAAGATTTCGTGCAAAGCGTTTGAAAGTAGCTGCCGAAGAATGAGCGTGCCACCGACCATAGAACGGCGAGAAGACTAGTAATCAAGAAACCACGGCTCTTGATTGGATAATCGGCTATGCTTCAATGACCACGTCAGCAGCAGCTTGCTGATTAGGTGAACAAGGAGTCTGCTACTGGCGGCGATTCTGAAAGCGCATTGTATGTAGGTTGACAGATAATGATTTAGGATTGATTAAGGGTATGTTGAGGTACGAAATACATGATGAACAAACAAAAGCTGCTTCACAAAAACGTCTAAAGCATGACTGCTTTATTGTGAAAGAAATCGCCGTAGCCTATGTGCCTTATTTTCAACGAGGGAAAGCATAGGCGCTTATGCAAGTGGCGACGGATTCCTAGTTTCAGAAATAATATATCATTATTGAATACAAAGTTAAAGCTTAACAATGACACTATAGTTTGTGTGATCTCATTGGGTTCAGGTTGTAGTACATAGTTGAAGTTTTGAAAGCTCTAAGGGTCGGCTGAATCAGTGGGTTATGCTTGGCACTTGTCAGATGCTTGCATCAAACTGTATTCACTTGCAAGTGTTGTCAGAGACCTTGATGATGACGCAGAAAAGAGGCGTAAAAGTAAGCACATGATATGCTGGATATGATATGTCAAATTCCTTAATAATCGCGCAGAAAAGGGGTGTAAAGGTAAACACAGACAATGCTGCATAGTGCATAGTATCCAGCATAGTTTGCATATCATATCAAGCAGGGCCTGTGCTTGCATTTAAACCTCGTTTCTGCGACATCATTAGGGACTTTGAAAACATTTACAAGTGAATTCAATTTGCTGCAAACATCTGATGAGTGCTAAGCCTAACCGTCTGATTCAGCCGATCGCTAGAGCATTCAAAACTTCAACTATGTACTGCAACCTGAGCCCAATAAGATCACCTAACTTATAGTGTCATTGTTAAGCTTTATCTTTGTATTCAATAATGATATATTATTTCTGAAACTAGGAATCCGTCGCCACTTGCATAAGCGCCTATGCTTTCCCTCGTTGAAAACAAGGCATATAGGCTACGGCGGTTTCCTTCACAATGAAGCGGTCATGCTTTAGACGTTTTTGTGAAGCAGATGTTGTTTGTACATCATGTATTTCGTACCTCAAGATACCTTGAATCAATCCTAAATCATTATCTGTCAACCTACATACAATGCGCTTTCAGAATCGCCGCCAGTAGCAGACTCCTTGTTCACCTAATCAGCAAGCTGCTGCTGACGTGGTCATTGAAGCATAGCCGATTATCCAATCAAGAGCCGTGGTTTTTTGATTACTAGTCTTCTCGCCGTTCTATGGTCGGTGGCACGCCCATTCTTCGGCAGCTACTTTCAAACGCTTTGCACGAAATCTTAACGGCCTTTCTGTGAGCTTCTTTCAAGCTCAGTGTCGTTTTTTATCAATAATCTATCGAATAAGACATTACAACCGAGGATTTGTAAGATTTTTCAAATTATGGACAACCCTATTGCTCAGCTTGCGACTGCGGAGGCTGAGCAACTTCCTGTGTGGCTGTATTATTATGGCCAGCTGAAATCAAGCGTGGTTGGAGTTGGTTTTTGTGCCTCCTCCAATACCCATGATCCGTTTTTATAATGTACACAACACGCCCCAGTATTTCCGTCACCACGCCAGCAACCCACTTTGGTCCGCTTCGGTAACTGCGAGCGTAAACCGAGGAACCAATCTCGAAATGAGTGACTGATTGTCTAGGCGTAACGGGTTTCGATTTATCGAAGGGCGAGCACAAACTTAGCAAGCAAATTGCGCGGCTGCCGACCATGTAAGATCTCAGCAGGCGTTTTCCAGTCTATGCCCGGGTGCGGTGCACATCGGTACGTAGCGAGAAGTGTTTGGAGCGCGACGTTGAGATCTTTTCCCCCGTCGCAATTTTTTATTAATCCAGCTTTCAAAGTCTGGACGAAACGCTCCGCTTCCCCGTTCGAGGCAGGGTGAAAAGACGGTGATACGATATGGCTGATTGCCAAATTAGAGCAAAACGTATCGAATTCATTCGATGTGAATTGCGGCCCGCCATCCGTGACAATTGTTACGGGCAAGCCTTCAATAGAAAAGACTTCCCGCAAAGCGTTAACTACACACAAGGTTGTGGTAGATCCGACATTCATTACTTTAACGAAAGGATATTTCGAATGCGCATCGACGATGACAAGAAACATCTTATTGTTCATTGGACCTGCAAAATCCAAGTGAATTCAGTCAAAGCTTTCAGAAGTTTTAGGCCATTCGCGATACTGACGATCAGGCGCTTTCATTACCTTACGGCAAGCGTCGCAACTCTTAACGAGATTTTCAATGTCGCGATTAATGGAAGGCCATGCGATGTAACGTCGAGCCATCTGCTTCATTTTCGCGATACCCCAATGTCCTTCGTGCAACAATGATAAGACTCGCGTGCGAAGTGACTGCGGAATTACTACGCGCTGAAAACCATCAATATTGAGCATGACTATGTCTTCGTGCAGAGAAAGCGAATGTTTGCGAATCGAAAACCAAGAAAAATCATCAATGTGCGTCTTTGGATTCCAATTACCATGAGTGACAGATAATTTTACTAGTTTCATGGTTTTGTCGTTCAGCGTCGCGTCGCGAATTTCATTGCGAGTTAACGGTAAGCCATCGAATGCCATATTAATCGCGTGAACGATATCCGCGTTTTCACGAATTTCCAGTTCGTCAAACTCAGGGTCTGGACCCTTCGGTAGGCGAGATAAACCGTCGGCGTTTCCGTGCTGATTAGTCGGTTTATAGCGAATATCGTATTGGTAAGCCATGAGCGTTAGTGCCCATCGCTGTAAGCGTCGCGCTGTAATCACGGGAATTTTCTTGTCCGGCGAGAAAATAGCTAAAAGCGGTTTGTGGTCCGTTACCAGCGTAAATTTTCTACCATACAAGAATTGACGAAATTTAGTGACTCTGTAAATGATTGACAGAGCTTCCTTCTCGATTTGAGAGTAGGATTTTTGCGAATCTGAAAGTGTTTTCGATGCGTGCGCGATTGGTCTCTCTTCGCCATTGTGCTCGATTGAGAGGACAGCGCCGATTCCGAATTGAGAAGCATCCGTTGACAAAATGAGCTGCTTGTTTACATCATAATGAGCCAACTGCGTAGCGTCGATTACGTCGTTTTTGAGGATGCGAAAAGCTGCGTCATAGTCCGTATTCCAAATGAATTTCGCGTCTTTTTGAAGTAGACGGTACAAGGCAGCGGCTTTATTCGTGAAATTAGGAATAAATGCGCGATAATAATTGACTTTTCCCAGGAATGCCTGTAGCTGGCGAACATCCTGAGGTTTAAGCAACTGTTTGATTGCTTCAACGGATTTGTGAGACGGGCGTTTGCCGTCCTTGTCAATTATGTGACCAAGGTACTCGATACTACTTTTGAAAAATTCACATTTAGCGAAGTTGACGGTGAAACCGTATTCGGTGAGGCGCTCAAAGAGTAGCGATAAGTTGCGAAAATGATCGCGTTCATCAATGCCAGTAACGATTATGTCATCGATAAAACTAGCAACACCGGGTAAGCCGGCGATCATGGCATCAATACAGCGTTGAAAATTTGCGGGACTAGATGCGACTCCGAAACACATGCGTCGATAACGGAATAGACCGAATTGCGTGTTGATGACACACAAATTCTTCGCATCATCATCTAATTCTAGCTGAAAATAAGCATCGGCAAGATCAATTTTCGTGAAAATACAACCACCCTGTAACTTGTGAAGAATTTCATCTAAGGAGGGCAGGGGATGTTGATCTATCTGAATTTGTTGATTCAATGCTTTGAAGTCACCACAAATGCGTACTGATCCATTTGATTTAGTGACGGCAACAATTGGTGCTGCCCAATCACTGTAATTGATTGGTTCGAGGATACCTTGATTGACTAATCTATCCAATTCGGTTTGAACAGCGATTTGCCTTGCGAAAGGCAAAGGGCGTGGCTTGTTGAATACGGGCTTGGCATTAGGTTTCAAGTGAATTGTCACCTTTGTCTTGGTGCATCGTCCTAATACATTAGAGAAAACGGAGGGAAATTTGGACTGAAAAGATACCAGTTTGTCGTTCGAATCAGAAATGTCAATAGTATTACATGATTGCGATTTGACCATCTGCGAAGAAATTGCATCCAAAGCAGACGTTCCCTTAGCGGTCATGGAGAAAGCATCGCTCCAATCAAGACCAAAAATGTTTTGCCCACGGTGTTCGTCGAGAACCACCAATTTTAAGCCAACTCGAACTCCAGAACCCACCTGCACGGTTACAGTGCAAATACCTTTCACTTTCAGTGGCTTGTCGCCATACGCTACGAAAGAGCAATGGTATGCTGAGAGTTTTGGAGAGCCCAAAGTTTTGTACCCAGTCAATCCCACCATGGCGGAGGGTGCACCAGTGTCCCACTGTGTCGGCAACGGAATGCCGTTGATGCTGGAGTTGATCCAGAGCTGGTTTCCTACGCGTCGATATAGTTGATCGATGTCGAAGGAGAGGAGTGGCACTGAGCAGAAATTGACGGATGTGACCTGTTGTGTGATACTATAGGGTTGGTAGACATGCACACAGGTTTGATATGACCTTTACGACCACATTTCTGACATACTGAATGTCGATATTGACAGTCTTTTCTCTGGTGATCGATGAAACAGCGGCTGCAGGATTTCAGTCTTTCTGGGAAGTTGCCTTGAATGGATTTGGAAGGTTTTTTCCCCTTCTGATAGCTTCCTGTCATTTTGTTGACGATGGAAGTATCTTTACCGTTACTCCCGCCCTGGATAACCCTATCAGTTTCCAGCGTTCTCATGTATGTTGCGGCTACTTTGAGAACGTCGTCGAGGGATGGATTGGTTTATGTTAGACAATGCCGTCTCACATCCGCGTGCGGCGTTTCTTTAATGATGAGATCGCGCATTAGCTCATCAACGTAGCTCTGATCACAGCCATCTCTTGAGCATATGAAGTTGCAATCTTTGGAGATTCCGCGTAGAGTAGCGATCCAATCGGCGTACGATTGCACGAACATAACAGTGATCACCAGGCGGCACTCAACGACCCGTAACGTAACCACTAACCCTGACATAGACCAGTGGTTATCAAACGTTTTTAGACACGCCCACTTTATGATGGTGAAAAATTTCGCGGCCCCCTTATTGTCACATCACAAAATGCAACCAGAATGCTAGCAATCCCAACAGAGAGTTGATGGCACGGGGGGTTGTGACCAATGTTCCCTCTTAGCTGCGCACGTGCGCAACTGCGCAGTGCTTTCACGGTGTCTGCGCACAGAAAATCTAAGTTGCGCACAAAAAATCCGAAATGATGACCTTTTTTTTGGTCATTACGCACTGTTTTCCAAGGCTCTGCGCAGTGAGCTGGTGAGCGTGCGCAGACTCGTCAAAAATTAGAGGGAACATTGGTTGTGACTATACAGTACACAGAGCATCAACAGGTATGAATTGAAGGTAAATCTGCAGAGCACAAAAATAATTTTCCGTTAACCGCAGCTTCGCACCCCCCCCCCCCCCCCCAGTTTGAGAACCACTGACCTAGTCAATAACCCGATCACGTTAATACACTTACACTACCAACTGCCGTGTACCACAATTCATGCTGATATTCCATGAAACATTGATTTTTCAAATCTATAAAAAATATAGATCCTTTGTATTTATAATAATGAAATAGCAAATAATTATTACATTTGTAATGACCAATTCATCAAGTGCCGAATTCACTTGCAACCTTTAACAGCAATGTTCATTTACTCATTTCGTAATTGGCATATCATCTTGATAGTAGCGGGAAATGCAGATCACAACCTAGTTGCTCTTAACAATTGCATCACTTTCATGATAATAATGAATAGTCATTACATTTCTAAATATAGACTTCATTGAATGTCCGTTCACACCAATGTTAACACTTTAATTACTCTTGGCATGTTTTCCAGTGTCATATCGTACAGATCGATGGCACACCGCAATCTCGATTTGTATCTCATCTTGATAATAGCAGGAAATGTAGGCCACGAACTCAGTTGCCTTAAGCAATTGCACCACACTTCTAAATCATCACATATGTGAGAATGCCTGAGCTTTAGGCATTGTTCTCTGCTCTTTCTTCAACACATGTAAATCCTCGGGCATTACCTTTTGCCCGTTCTTCATTACAAAGGAGACAAATCTCTGAATTGGAGTACTTGAAGAGCAAAATTATACCACACAAGTGTCATTCTGGAATGTACTCCCCTCAAGTCTTTGTCACTGTGATGAACTGGATGAGCTAAAACAGGAGCAGCCGTTCTTGTGTATTAGTGTAACGATTCCGTAAAAACACCACGGAATGAACACATCTGTTTAGTATGAGTGTCATCCAAGGGTATTTACCTGGTTTCTGTTCTGGTAGTTACTTATGCCAGTTTAGGAAACCAACATCTGCACAGTGCACAAGACCACTTTAATAAATTATACTCCCTGTCTATTGATATTTCCCATGGGAATGTCGTTGCTCAGACATTCTCGTTGCTTGGCACTTGGGAGCTTACTTATCTGCTGTTTTTCATGAGTTTTATTTTGGGACATCATTGGGTGTCATCTGGAAATCATCTAACAGATAATTTCCGATATGTGTGACTAATAATTTAACAATTTCCAATATATTTATCCTATGTATTAATCACTATATGTACTCGCACAGGTGGTGACTGTCTGTGTAGCCTACTAAGGCCTCTAGGACATTTGCCATACTGGTCGGTGTTGTATGTTTAGTGGTGTGACAAAAATGAATGAATCTATCGACCTCTGGATTTGCTAGTGCCATATTTGGGCATGAAAACACTAACTCTTAGCAATGTTGCCTAATTCAAACAATCGTGACCCGTTTTACTTGGTATTCCAGTTTGAAGCTGAAGCTAACAACCGGAACATAATTTGAGTCTGACAATAGTGCATACTTTGATTCGGGCATGTACTGTGTGTGCCACGGAGTAGTGACAGACCGAGCAATCACAGCACTCACCCGCATTTTATCAGGGCAATCGGACAAAACAAAGTGCTTTTATTGCAACGGCGGATTACAAAATTGGGACCGGAACGATGAACCTTGGACCGAGCATGCTAAATGGTTTTATGGGTAAGCCGATTGTTGCGGGTGTCGCGTTTATGTGTGTATCTTCAACCCCTTCAATTTTCTAGGTGCGCGTTTATCATAAGGCAAAAGGGACAGGACTTTGTCCGTAATCTTCATCAGTTACACCCGAATCTTAACAGACCCAACATTAGATACCCCGTCTCGTATAATCTAAACCTTGACAATGTCGCGCCCGTTACCGGGCCCCAGGAATCTGTCGCTCCCGTTACTTCGACAAGTCTTATTGACGCCGCTACGAACATGGGCTTCCCCCTGGACTTGATACAGAGAGTCATGCATCGGTAGGTATATTTTTGTGTCGCATGTGTCCCTTATTTATTATTCATGTCGCTTTGTGTTGAATATTTCATTACTTGTAATCTTCCTAGTCGGATAATGCTTTCAAGAATGCATAATTTAAACTGCGCTGAAAATAGGACTTTGCGATATTTCCAAATTATGTTTGCTAACTCGCCATTTTTGAGGTAAAAGCAAATGGTTTAGCTTCAGGCTAGAATGCCACCATCATCATTCATAAACATCATTGAGTTTATGTTATCTGTATCGAGGAAATTGGTTTCCAATTTTCAATGCAAAAGACCAGGAAATTGCGATATTTCTCTGAATACCGAACACGGCCATAAGTCATTAATGTAATGCACCATTGAATGGTAACAATTTGAATTCCCCAAACAAACATACTTTTCTGTGTGCAAGTTTGATCGAGCTTCTAGATGCCCTAAGTGAGTCCGTTCAAAGGCATGAGCAGATAATCGTTCTGATATTCCGACGTCGTCAAGAGCCGGCTTACGATAGCAGCACTTTGGTATGTAATTATTATGCTTAGGGCTGAACAAAATTAAGTACCTGGCTGGATGATTCAATTCCATGCCGTGTCGAATATTATCTCCAAATACCCCAAAATCCAACATGAACTCTGGGCCCAACCTTGAATCAAACCCACATCCTCATATGAGCACGGACTACTCCAATCAACACCTTGTAATCTGAGCCATGGAAAGTTGTATCAACTGGCTTGTAGCTGCTGACTTCACTCATCTCCAGCATCGGTACCCAACTGAAAATCAGTCAAATACGTGCGGCCAGCCCTGATAAAATATCAACCGTGTTCCGCAGCAAAATGGACCGGGACAGGAGCGGTTATGGCACCATTTCCGAATTGCTGGACGATTTACTGGCCGCGACAAATGACAAACAACGTCATACTTCTTCCACGAACGAAGCAGAGGAACACCAACAGACGTCTGACCCGAACGCGTCCCAGGGCCAGGAATCTGCGGCGGGTACGAAACGAAATGTGGAGCAAGGCGCGGCTGGATCGTTGACGGATGTGAAAAAGACAAGAACGCAATCGACCATGGACCCCAGTGAAATGGAAGGTTAGAAAAGATTATTTGTACTGCACTCGGCTGATCCTCCGACAGTCAACTTCCAGATGTAATGCGCTTTAAAGTTAGCTGACTGGGGAGAATGCTAATCATGTGATTAAAAACTGCTAATCGGGACGCATTTTAGGCGGAGAACATAAAGTTGGCTGACCCGGAAGAATGCTAACCATATGATTAAGAACTGTTAATCGCGACGTGTTAAGTAGGATAAGGTTAGGCGCTATGATTACTTCAGCTGTCCTGAGTTTTCAATCAAGTGGTGTTTGTTTTCTGTTGCATCGTAATGCGAAAAGGTGTTATCGGCTGTCAGGTGTTAATTTGTTGAATGAAATGGTAGCCTGCTGATAAATGTGACTGTAATAGGTAGAAGTATCGTCATCGCGAAATCAAAGTCGTGTGTTATCACTCAGTATAGAACAGCAGAAAAATGGATTTTGGGATATTGGTAGATATATCCTGATTGTTTCGTGAAGCTAAGGAGACAATCGTCACGGTCATTATATGATATATATATGTGCGTAGGAATGTTAGGCATTGTGGACTGCATAGTTCATCCCTGTTTATTAAATCATGAGATTAAAACTAACTTAAATACGCTGCGATCACGAGGTTCCCTTAATCTTTGGTCGTTAATTCCGGATGAACGTGTAATCGACTTTATTGATGATCCAACTCTATGATGTCCGCCTTAGGATAGTCATTTTCAAAAATTATTAAAGTAGTCAGCATTGCTACTGAATAGAAGTAACAAAGTAAATTTTTACCCGATTACAACTAGAAGTAAAGATTTCCAAGACATCTGTAAACTGCTTCGGCTGAAAGTAGAAAATGAAAGGTCCGAGAACGGGAAGCATTCAAATTGTTTCAGTCGATCGAGGTGTCACATACTTTTAGCGGTTAAGTGGTTTTGCCTAACAATCTGTTCTGTTATAATTTGAAAAAGCCTAACAACATAACCGCTTGAATAGTAGGCTAGACCCATTTCATCACTCCGAATAAGGCTGTAGTAGCCTACTTTGTAACAGACCACACCTCTAATCATTTTCCGGTTTAACATAGACTTAGGTGATTAGGTGAACCAAGTAACCTTATAAGCAGTCTAGTGTTGCATTGCAAGTTGCATGACCAGTTGTATTTCCTCTTGATTTCCGTCGTGTTTTTTGTGCAGGCATGGCAACAACAGCTCTCGAAATCTGATGGCTTTACTGTAGTCTTTTCTGACGGTGGCGTGAAAGAATTGATTTGAAATGTGCCATGCGGATATTCTGTCTGGCGAGACATTTGATAGGTTAATAGTATAATGAGGCAATTTCCTTTTCGTATCAAGCGGACGTATTGAGTGCGAATGGAAAATTCCAATCCGTGCTGACGATGACATGGAATTTTTTTCCATACATGTACGGTAGAGATGAGCGGATTTGAAATTGCTGTGTCCTAATCCAAATCCGAAGCTTCAAATCCTAATCCGATTCAAACTTGGAATTCCAAATGGAAGCCTAGATCCTACATGCCTATATAATCCTGTAAAAAGAAATAAAACGCTGAATGGGTGTAATGAAGTAATAACTTTGTAAACAATGTAAAATCTTGGCAGGACGAAAAACTTTGCTACCATACGTCAATCTCCCCAAAAGTCGGTAAATCCAATCCTAATCCATTTTTGAAAAACAATCTCAAATCCTAATCCAGTCCATATCCGACAAAATTAGACATATCAGGTTTTTCCAAATCCTAATCCATGCTCATCACTGATGTATGGCAGGCTATTTGTGAATACTAGATGGCACCTATTTCGTCGCTGTAGAATCAAAGTAGCATATATTCATTTTTGACATTCTGAGAAAACCCAGTTGTGAAATTCTGATCTTCTTTCGATCATATCTTGACCATGCATATGTTAGTCACATTGTTTCAATCATAACCACGGTCATGATATGGGTGAGAGAATATCAAAATTTTACAAAAACTTGATTTTCTCGTAATGTAAAAAATTGACACAAGCTGCTACTCAGATTACCCAGCAACAATCTGTTGTCTCGTTAGGCGTTTTGTATAAGTCACGGATATGTCATTTACAATTTCGAAAGCAGGCACCCCGGATTAACTGCTAAAAGTATGTGAGTCCTCGACTAAACCTACTTTATCAAACTACTTAAGTACTGGTCAGACCTTTTATTGTCTACATCAGTGGTTCCCAGAGTTGGCACTAGCACTCCCCTGGGGGCGTTCGCGAGCGTGAATGGGGCGCTGGCTATAAAATTGTGCGATAGTGGGGGGGGGGCTGAGAGCAAATGGGGGTGGTGTAGGTTAAGAAGGCTGCTGCATAGTATTGAAACGGTTGATAAATAAAGCCGCTAAATTCGCAGTGAAAATGCAGAATCGATTCAGTCGGGGCAATTTAGAGTCTTCGGTCCATCTATTCAGCTGTACCGGAAAAGTCCATCGTTACATCACAATTTTGATCCTGCTCGTCAATGGACTAATTTAACAGTCCACAGTATCCCTGAACAGCGTTGTTCATTGTGTGCCGTGAGAACTACGAAGTACTTGAGCAGTTATTGCTCACTGCAAGATGTGGTGGCTTTTCAAGAGAAACTGTCTTGCTTGATTTTATTCTCTGTTTCAAACGATCGTGGATTTTCCACAGTGCTGCGACTGTGGCCTTCGTTATGGTTGCGAGAAACGATATCGCTTCCGCTTGACGGGCATATTTTCCAAGATTTACGAGTAGAATACCTCCGCTTTTAGTAATGATGGTATATGATAGTGGTGAAAATGGCACTGTCCGGAATCAGTGATAAGCCTGTGCAATTTCATCAAAAATTGTCGACACGTTTACTTTTCTAATTCTTAAGATTGCCCGAGCTTCTGGTCCAACTCAAATATCCGATTTTGACGGAGAAACATAAATCGATCATCTCGGAAAATTGCACAAGGATATGGGAATTTGATACCAGGATATATTCCAATTAAAAATTCCTCACGGGATAATCAATCCATTTTGTGACGTTTCCGAGCATGAAATGATTTAGGAGCTAATTACATTGTAGTGTAGAACAATTTTGAGTTCAGCCCAAAGTTAAATATCTCCAATCAATCGTTCTGGATTCACAATTGAATCAAATAGGAATACTTTCACTGGAGACGGCTGGACTTTTTCGTCGTTGCCCTTCCCTGCTCATATTTGATATAACGTGTTCTCAGTGGCGTGACAAAGTTTCTGACTCACTGCAGAAACCGATTTGTGACGGTAGGGGAAATGGACACTGGAGATTTTATAATGACATTGATGTTATCAAGACTCAAATCCAACATGCCGAGGATGATAATAATAGTACACCAGCTTCGTCCGTCTCATTATTAGCTTTAATGAATGCAGAAAAACTTTCGTTTTGTGATTTAGACATGATGCGGGGGGTTGTAGGGTGGGCGCTGGCACTTTATTCGTAGTCAGTAGGGGGCCGTAGCTCAAGAAAGTTCGGAAACACTGGTCTACATACACTTGAAGTAATTTTTACATGTCTTGAAAATTGCTACTCTTGTACTTAACTATAAATTTATGGCGTAAATTTTACTCGAGTAGCAATGCGGACTAGACCACGTTGGCCACCTTTGGTGATTTTGCAACGATGTAAATTTAGCAGAACAGTCACGTCCGGTTTATTCAATTCATATTCGACGTATCAATTCACCGAAAGGCACCAACGCGGCTTCGCTTTTCAGCCACCAACGAGATGAGAGAGAGCTTGCGCGCCATGCAGGAGTCTTCGGTCTGCAAGAGCTGCCAACAGAACGTTATCGACGTCGTGTGCATACCGTGCGGGCATCTGGCGCTGTGCACAAACTGCTCGACCCGCGTCCAGAGATGCCCGCTTTGCCACACAAAGATTCAAGAAACGATGAAGATATTCAGAGCGTGACGCAAAGGTAATGGGACGGATGCCTTTTCGTTCGTGTGATCGAGAGAATCACAGTTTCGTCATGAATAGATGTCGTATGCGGGAGCGAGACTGGATATTTTGATGCAATGTGGCATGTGAAGTTCACGCCTCTGTTTTTTAAGTTTGGAAATATTTCTCCTAGTTGAAGGGAACTGGGCTTTGTGTTTTGTGACTCGGTGGTAGAATGGGAAGGAATGTGGGCTTTTGGGCTTTTATTACACTATGGTGAATGGGTTTAATTTCCTTTGTGCAAATACAGGAACTTATTGTGACTTCCTTTTGAATTGCTTACCTGCGAAAACCTGTGATGTAGTTGTGCATGTTTAGTATTATTTTTTTCTGTCAAATTGTCCGCATAAATTTGGTACCTTACTTTGATTTCATTTCGCATTAGTAACCCTTTGTTATCCATGTATTCATATGTTCTCCGTATTCACATTGATGTTACATGTTGCATTGCTGCTCGTCACTACCACTGTAACCTGATCGCAATCGTAGCCCCATTATTTTCGTTGTTTGCAAAAATATGTGAAACGAAAATTGTTGGCATGATTTCCTGGGTTTTTTCTATTCCGACAGACAGACAGACAGAAATTTGTAACGTCACTGGACTAGAGACAGGGATATCTGGACTAGATATCCTGGACCAGAGAGCTGAAAAGGTGAATACACAAATGTGTATTGCAAAGAAACGAAAGATAATCACTGTTAAGGATCTGGAATTTGGTGAGGGATAAGAAAGCGTGTGTATGACGATATCGAACCATTCGCGCTGACTTCGATGATGCGACCATTCATGTGTTGGTTCGTGGGATTTTCAGCTCAAGCTCCTGACTGACTAGTGTTACACAATAAACACTCTGCCTGGAACCGACCCTCAGCTTTTTGATGAGATCAACAGTGAGCCAATAAACCTACCTCGGGAATCTTGATAAGTAATTTGGATGTCAGGATAATCCTCGCTTCTTAATATCGAGCGCTAAGTCAAAATTCGAACGAGTAACCCCGCCACTTCCAGACGACACAAATCAAGCACGAATACTGCCTGTTTAACCAGCACGATCTATTGCATTAAAACTAAATAGGCCACTGCTCAATCGGTGTGGAAAAGTTGAACGAAGTATCCCTGCTATACGACACAAATCAAACTAACAATGCGGGCTTCTGATACCCATTTACAATCACGATTTATTGCACTAAAACTAAATACTATCACGCCATCACTAATCTAACTTCATTTCTGTCTTTGTGGAATCAAGTGTTCGGTCTGTCATCTGAAAAACAATGCGCTAATCTTAGAGATAACCGAAATAGTAGGATTAGCAAAGACACTGTTATATTAAGGGTTGCCGTGCCTTCGTTAATTATAAGATTTGTAGTTTTTCCCCAGTTCTCATCATATCTCATAACTATGGCGATTTATTTTACATGTCAAAAAAGTCAAAATTATTTTTGCTGCCTGCATTTCGTTTGTATCGTAGATGTTTGCACTGTCGGCGAACTTATCATTTGTCATTCTACAGCTTGTAGCCTACTTTACGCCTATCATCGTCTGCTCATTGTGAATCATTAACGGTCAAATGAAACAAATAGGTTGACATGGTGTTATGCTCAACGTGCCGCAATATCCTAACTGAAGCAAGACTGCGTGGGCAACTGGGCATTGTTCATATGTCAAAAAGCGCATCATGAAAAATTGTGATGTAGTGTAGACAACATTGTCTGAATGAAGCGACACGGTGTCGGTATGTCACCAGCAGTGTACGACTGCTCCTATTGAACGTTCTTTCTCCATTCTTGGCAAGCTACTTAGTAAGGACAGACACTTTCTACCCGAGAATGTAGGACAGTATCTTTCGTTGTACTACAACCATAATGCAGTATGATTTTTAGGTCAAAATCTTCTGTTTTTAGGTAAACAAATCGCACTAATAACAGTTTAGCGTGGACTGGACGAACGCTAATAATAACCACACGTTGATAGGAGTTAGGTCTGATTCGAAAAGTGACGACCCAAATTTCGTGCTTAGGCTACATCGGTTCACCACCCAAAATTCTGAATCCATGTCAATAGTAACCTGGTTATATTAGGGGTAACAAGCTTCATGATCAACAACACAAACGGCGAGATAGCGTTCCAACGCTGCAACACTAATGGGTTGCGGGTTTGAGTCGACCTCGGTCGACTCGAGAATTCCTACCTAAGTGTTGGAGGTTTTCTAGACCGTGATTCTCAACCGCTGGTCCGCCAAAATATTTTATAATTTTACATTTAAATTCCAAATTGCAAGAAACTGGAAGCTTGTCCATTAATTGCAGAGAAACGAAACATTGAATCAGAAATTTTGAACCTATTGTTCTGTATGATGCCGTAACGGAGAGTTCATGGTCTACTTTTGGCGTAGGCTACGTCAATGTGACGCAAGTGTTGTAGGAAACTTTAAAAGTCGCCTACAATTCGCTTCGGACAGTTTATATGTTAACGTTAAGGAGACATTTAAACAAACTTTTGGAGATCCCGACCTCTGGCAGTATAATAAAGTCTATTGCAAGCAGCGAAGAAGCGGTTCGCTTAAAGCAGGGGTGTCAAACATACGGCCCACGAAGGAATTCTGAGTAAATATAATAAATACTTGTATTAATCAACATATTTATATCAATAGTTGAGATTGTTTCATAAAAATGTTTTTACGATAAAACCTGCAAGATAACAAATGTCAAACAAGCTGAAATACCGCATTATAATAGTTCGTTTTAAACTCTAGTCATCGTTAGTAAGAAAGTCGGCGACATCGCCACCAAATTCTGAGAAGGCAAAAAGTGTACACTCAGTTCAGAGTTTTCTGGATAAACGGACCTACGATAGCTGTGCGCACAGGCGAAAACGCCAATGCAAAACCGTTTTATGGAAATTACATGCACAATATAATAATTACACAAATAATATAATGCAAATATATGTGGTCGTATTACTGTAACTTTTGAATCAAAAGGTCCCTCTGTAGAAACCACGAATGCTGATTTCAATAAAATGAACCAAATTCCAACGCATACACATTACACAGGGTCAACGGCGCATTAGGACCAAAACAAAAGGCATGCCAGAGTCACTGTGTTAGCGGCGTATGACTGACTGTATTCAATCGGCCAATCATTGAATTTTCCCAATTCCATGGTTTGCGAATAAAGGAATTGCTGGGAGCGACCGTATATAATATGTGGCTTGATAATGAAGCGTGCATTCCAGTGATAAAGTATGTTATGGATCAGAGTTGGATCAATTACATTATTTCAGTTCAAATACAATTACAATTACTTTCATGCATGTTTCAATTACATTACAATTACAATTACTCCATGCTAAAAATATCAAATTACTATTACAATTACTCCTTGCATGCTTCAATTACATTACAATTACAATTGCTGCTGTTGAACATGTAATTGAATAATCATAAATTCAACCGTGCTCCTTGACAACCGTAGCGTCGTATTTAACAACAATTCAAGTCTAGTTCAGAT
Source organism: Botryllus schlosseri (assembly GCF_051294905.1). Taxonomy (NCBI): domain Eukaryota; kingdom Metazoa; phylum Chordata; class Ascidiacea; order Stolidobranchia; family Styelidae; genus Botryllus; species Botryllus schlosseri. Next base: position 11,666,590 of record NC_137247.1, on the reverse strand, counting down.
TGTGTAGTAATAAATGTGTTTATGTGCGTACATAGTATGCTATGTAAGATGTCATGTGACGTAATATAAGCGTGTTTTGTATGCTCGGTAATTATGGCTCACGTAATTGGAAATGTAAAATGTTATTTACCTAATTTACTATGGGTTAGGATTAAGGATAGGGTGCAGTATGTCGTTGAAAAAAGTATTATAATATATGCACGTGTTGGATTTGCGTATATAGCAGAGTTGGATCAATTGTAATTTGTAATTGTAATTGAATGTAATTAATTACATTTTTCAATGTAATTGTAATGTATTTGTAATTGAAGCATTTTTATTTTGTGTAATTGTAATTGTAATTTGACAAAAATTTTGCTCAATTACAATTTCAATTACATTAAAATGCTATTGAGACCTGACAAGCACAACATAAAACAATTGACTTATATTGCATTCTCTTTAAATGCCGACAAGGAATTTGGTGGATCCATTCGCGGAAGCCCTTGACTGCGCCCTTGCGGGCGAAGTTTTTTTAAATTGTTACCGCTATGCTGGCCTCGGCTGCCATTGTATACAATTTTTAGATTACTGACCAACGGATGGATTCGCAACACGTGACTCACGATTGAATACGCCGAGAAGCGAACTGCTGAGCCGGCTAAAAGCAGCAGAATTGATATTCCCATAGCTGGCGATCCAGGCGTCGAAATTTGATATGTATGGTCCTAATCGAAAGCTGGTGTCGCACTGATTCCGCAATAAAAGTATATTTCCAGGCAATGGTACCATCCCAAAATATTCGTGAAAGTCTGGGAATCGGCATTGTTCTGAACAATCGCTGGGCGTAATTGGTAATTGTTGTGGTCATGCTGCTGCAGCGCTCTCACTTTTCAGAACAGTCGGCCTTAAACGGCTATTTTGGAGCAGTTACATTGCCCTGGCGAGATTTTATTTTGTATTTTCGGAATTAGTACATCAATAGCTTACGATAAAGACCAGATGCATCAAATTTGGACGCATGGATCGCCAGCTCTAGGACTACAAAGTTTGCTGCTTTTAGCCGGCTCTGCAGTATGTTTGTCGGTGCATTCATCCGTGACTCACATTTTGCGCATCTATCAGTGGGTTGGCAATCTACAATACGATTTCAGATCACGATGCTGCATCGTTATTTCGTCTGCCTAACTAACCAGACCACTGGGTATTATATAACGTCTTATCTGACAAAGCACGGTTTTGTTTTCACTCCTCATCCTAATTCCTACGTCCCTCGATAAAAATAATATTATTTCTTTATTTATATACTATAGACGCAAATCCAACAGGTGGATATATTATAATACTTTTTCAACGACATACTGCACCCTATCCTTAATCCTAACCCATAGGAAATTAGGTAAATAACATTTTATATTTCCAATTACGTGAGCCATAATTACCGAGCATTCAAAACATGCTTATATTACGCCACAATGACATCTCACATAGCATACTATGTACGCACATAAACGCATTTATTACTACACAATCTGAACTAGACTTGAATTGTTGTTAAATACGACGCTACGGTTGTCAAGGACCACGGTTGAATTTATGATTATTAAATTACATGTTCAACAGCAGCAATTGTAATTGTAATTGTAATGTAATTGAAGCATGCAAGGAGTAATTGTAATTTGATATTTTTAGCATGGAGTAATTGTAATTGTAATGTAATTGAAACATTCATGAAAGTAATTGTAATTGTAATTGAACTGAAATAGTGTAATTGATCCAACTCTGGTATATAGTATATAATTAAAGAAATAATATTATTTTTATCGACGGATGTAGGAATTAGGATGAGGAGTAAAAACAAAACCGTGCTTTGTCAGATAAGACGTTATATATATAATATCCAGTGGTCTGGTTAGTTAGCCAGACGAAGTAACGATGCAGCATCGTGATCGGAAATCGTATTGTAGATTGCCAACCCACGGATAGATGCGCAAGATGTGAGTCACGGATGAATGCACCGACAAACGTACTGCAGAGCCGGCTAAAAGCAGCAAACGTTGTAGTCCTAGAGCTGGCGATCCAAGCGTCCAAATTTGATGCATCTGGTCTTTATCGTAAGCTATTGATGCACTAATTCCGAAAATACAAATTAAAATCTCGTCAGGGCAATGTAACTGCTCCAAAATAGCCGTTTAAGGCCGACTGTTCTGAAAAGTGAGAGCGCCGCAGCAGCATGACCACAACAATGACCAATTACGCCCAGCGATTGTTCAGAACAATGCCGATTCCCAGACTTTCACGACTATTTTGGGATGGTACCATTGCCTGGAAATATACTTTTATTGCGGAATCAGTGCGACACTAGCTTTCGATTAGGACCATACATATCAAATTTCGACGCTTGGATCGCCAGCTATGGGACTATCAATTCTGCTGCTTTTACCCGGCTCAGCAGTTCGCTTCTCGGCGTATTCAATCGTGAGTCACGTGTTGCGAATCCATCCGTTGGTTAGTAATCTAAAAATTGTATACAATGGCAGCCGAGGCCAGCATAGCGGTAAAAATTTTAAAAAAACTTCGCCCGCAAGGGCGCAGTCAAGGGCTTCCGCGAATGGATCCACCAAATTCCTTGTCGACATTTAAAGAGAATGCATTTTAAGATAAGTCAATTATTTTATGTTGTGCTTGTCAGGTCTCAATAGCAATTTAATGTAATTGAAATTGTTATTGAGCAAAATTTTTGTCTATTTACAATTACAATTACACAAAATAAAAATGCTTCAATTACAAATACATTACAATTACATTGAAAAATGTAATTAACTACATTCAGCTCAATTACAAATTACAATTGATCCAACTCTGGTATGGATTTGATTGATTTGAATGTAACATTTTGACTAGTCCGGCCCGCAAGCGATCAAAAGGTTTGAATCCGTTCCGCGGCCCGAATTGAGTTTGAAATCCATGGCTTCAAGATAAAAATGTAGTGACTATAACTGTACCATAAACTGGCCTGTGCGATTCTTTGCGAAATTAATCAGGTGAAGGTTTGAATGACGTGAGGGATACAGCTATACGAAATCGGGGATTCTCCACACTTACCACAAGTACGCAGCGAACCACACTGCTTGCATCTTTTGGTGTTGCCTTCCTTGCACTGACAACCGCCGTGCTGACAGCACGGGCAGGGGCCAGTCTTTCTCGATCCGTCACAAGCGCAGCCGCTTTCAGATAAAGTCCAAGCGGCTACTCCTCGGCGGGCTAGTTGATCTAGATCAGACGGTCAGTTGACAATATCGGTAGCATAATAAATAGTCTGTCCTCACACATGTAACAATGTATTACATAGCCTACGTATTGTGATTTCGGAATGCTGGATGCATGAGTCTGTTGGTTAAGGAGAGCTGTTAATTGGCGCAATGCTCGAATCCTATTGCCCATTGCAAGTGTTGAGGTAACTCACAGCGGCAGAGGGGATCAGTATCGAAGCAGCTTTACTCTTTCAGGTGCTCAAGTAGATTCTACGCACTTGCACTACTTTATCGAGTTGACGACATCATCCCGGACATGGACAGACTTGTACATGTACGGTAGGCCTACGTACATTGTACAATGTACAAGCTACTGAATTTTCAAAATGCGCTGCTATTTAACCGGGTTCGACTGCCAAAACCCAATCCCTGGCTACGTCACTGCATTAGTAGTGACGACTTTGAGATAGCAATGGCTACAAGAACATCACAAAACAGAACAGCGGTATCGCGATTCACGCCAAACGACAACACGTGTAGGCCTCCCGCCTACAGCTAAAATTTCTTTAAATGTACAACCGGGGCCTACGATATTCGTAGGCCGCGGTGCAACTACAACTACCGACTTTCCAACATCCACAACTAAAACTCAAAAATTTTGTGCTTCGTACAAAACTGGACAATGGACACGAGCTAATCGTAATTTGTAATCGATGACGACGGTTCCAGAATTTTCAATGAATCGTAATAATTGAATAGTCTATTCATATTGAAATGAACCCGAATATTTTCGGCTGACACTCGTCAGGGGTAATCGTCAGCAACTAGTAGAGAAATGGAAAGAACATTGTATATCAACAATCGTATCACAAAATATGACGTCACCAGCATGAAATCATTCACGAAATTTCATGCTGGTGACGTCATATTTTGTGATACGATTGTTGATATACAATGGGTTGCCCGACATATGAGCATGCGACACAATGGAAAACGACAGTTCAGCGTGGAACACATCAGCATGCGTCACTTCAGCATGTGACTGTATAACCCAAAAACTTACCCTAACCCGAAACATAGCCTAACCTAACCTAACCTAGCCTAACCTAACCTAAAGCCTAACCCTAACCCAACCATAAATCCAACCCTAACCTACCCCTAACCCGTAATTAACCCACATGCTCATGTGTCGCATGCCAAATTGTCGCATGCCGAAGTCTCGCATGCTGTAATGTCGCATGCTCATATGTCCACGGACCATACAATGTTCTTTCCATTTCTCTACTAGTTGCTGACGATTACCCCTGACGAGTGTCAGCCGAAAATATTCGGGTTCATTTCAATATGAATATACTATTCAATTGTAGATTGAAGTTCTGTACCTCCAAGAAGCTCTTGAATCGTAATAGAAACACATTCGAAAACCCCCAACCCAATAACTTCGGCAACAGCGCCTTGTCCAAAAACCATGTATAGTATATCTACAACTCTTATATGTCGTTATTCGTGCTCGTAAATCCCATTTATTTGCCATCCCGCATATTGCCCAAGATAAACTCAAACATGTGTGACACACAGATGGCAACAACGCGGCGCTCCAGCTTGTTCCACACGAACGATACCCATTGAACAGATTTATGCAGGCTTGTTGTTGTTGGTATTATAACATCATGAAATATCAAACACCATGAAATTAAACATCAGCAACATGCCGCGCAACTGGCAGGCTCCGTCTATCAAATTTTTCTCAAGAACATTCATACCGTATAAGGGAAGGCACATGTGCCCGTATCCGCACTGAATGCACTTGTTCGGATATTTCTCGCCGCATTGACATCCTCCATCTACGCAGCAAGCGCAGTCTTTGTTCGGGTCGAAATAACACTGGCAACCGCCGAGAGATGCTGTCCAGTGATTTGCGATATCTGAGAATGATACGATGGAGCATTTCATACGGTAGTCCTGCGAATCTGAAGTATTGTCAGTTCATTACCACAGCCAAAAAAATATGTAGCATCCGGGCGTAATCATTTTTTAAATGTAAATTTCGCGAGGCTATCCTTTCGCATATGTGTTCACTGTTCACAACATGATCTGATCGTATCATATATCCTATCGCACTTTTTTACTCCTAATCTAATCCGGTCTTGTGACATTGGATACAGATTATGTCTCCGTCTCTATAGATTCAAAATCCTAATCTGGATATTAACATGCTGTATCTAAGATAACTCCCAAATTGAACCAGGTTTACATTCGATGGTGTAATATTATTATCATCACTCAAGTGATGTCGCACAATATTTTTCAGATATATAACTGAAAGATGTCATATTCAAGTTGTCGAGCTAAACCAGGCGAAAATACCTACAAAGCACTGAAGACAAGTCACAGCAGATACGAAGATCTAATCATTGGACGAAGAACGAATATATAAATTCCCAATGGCCTATGAACTGCGTCTATTAGAAAGCTTCATAGCGAACCGGAGATATTTCATCTCAAATCCAAGTGAAATTGGATTCCCGAAATCATGATTATCTTCCTGTCCGTATCGTGTAAACTTTAAAGAATCGAATTCATGAAAATTTATGGCAAATATCATAACCGGTGCTTCGTTTCGTATCCCACAATTGTAGTTTCCAGTGGGACACCACGATGATGTCCCATTGGGTACATAACAGAGATGAGCGGATTTGAAATTTCTACGTCCTAATCCAATCCAAATCCGAAGCTTCAAATCCTAATCCAGAAATGTTGTATATTACAATCCTAATCCGATTCAAAATTAGAATTCCACTTATAAAGCCTACAGCTCCTGTCCATAATTATGTAAGAAATGAAACGCGAAATGAGTGCCTAAGTGCATGAAGTAACTTTGATAGGACAAAAAACTTGGTCGCCAGCCATTCGCCACAGGACATCAATCTCCCCGAAAATCGGTCAATCCTGTCCTAATCCTAGTCCATTAAAAAAGTAATCTCAAATCCTAATCCGCCAAAATTTCACGAATCCTGTTTTTCCAAATCATAATCATAATCCATGCTCATCTCTGGTACATAACCAATGCAGTTATGAATAATGCCGCTACTTTTCTGAGAAATCGTGTAAAGGGGAAAATATTTGCTATAATAACCTGATTCCGCCGCGACAAGCAAGTGTTTAATTCAGATCGCGAGGCAGTTTCCGGGCAGAGTTAGCCCGCAGAGGTGAGATCGATTGCTCACTGCTCAGCACTGAAAAAAACAGCTCAACCCGGAGAAGCCACAGCTCATAAGCCAATGATGAACTCATCAAGAAATCTCACCAGAGGTCACAGCTATAGCCTACAAAATCGCGCAGAGAGGTCATAGCTCGCCCAGAAATCATAAAGGCTATATACCTTGCCTAGAAATTTCACGGAGTCCACAGTCGCCGAGAAATGGTACAGCTCAAGCTCACTTAGAAATGGTACCGATGAGGCTATAACTCGCGCAGAAATGGTATAGAAATGCTATGAAACCGCATGTCGCGTTGAAAACGAACTGAATCGTTCAACTGTAGAGACTGTAGTTGCAGTGTATGTAGACTAGACACTGTAGGTCAGTGGTTATCAACCTTGTTGTCTTCGCGAGCCCCTTTTGGACCGTGACGGACCTCGCGGACCCCCTGAAGTCTAGTTCACAGTCTAGCTCAGTGGTTCTCAACCGGTGTGCCGCGGCACACTAGTGTGCCATTTACGTTTCGAAAGTGTACCGCGAGAGATTTCTTCAAAATTTTAGAAATTATGAGTTAAATAATTCTAATGTATAGCAAACGATCAATAATCAAAATCGGGCTCGATGCGAAGTTTGTACATTTGACAAATCGAAATTGCTGTCATGCCTGCAATCTTTACCCCCTCGAATTCGCTTTACCCGACATACATAGCCTGCCATGAAGGTTGCATTAAGTTTTGCACATTGCGTAGATTGAACGCAGAGAAGAGCAGACATGGCGGCGCCTGTATGACAATGCAGTTTTCGAATACTTATCGTCTTCCTAATCTCCACGGAGAAATGAATTCCTTTGGAAGTGATGTTCACGTTTACAAATTTGAATTACAAACAATAGACATCCACATTGCGATTGTTTGGCAGCGTGTCGGCACTATTGTTAAAATGTAGGCTCGGAGTCCAACGTTATGTTACCGGCGAAGAAATTCAGAATTCAGAAGTAAATTTGATCTAATTACATCAGTTAACAAATTTCCCGCCGCTGCGGTTATTATCCCGGGTTTTTGGAACTATAATTGAACTGCAGGTGGCTGCCCCTGTCAGTAGAACTATTGGTGTATTGCTATCGTCACTGCTTATGCGATCTGCTTGGAAATGCGTTTGGCATCCTTGTTTTCGCCTCTAAGCATCCGATTCGTTTGTGGCGATCGTGCTTGGCCTCTTCGATGCGATGGTTAATTACATTGACATTGCGGTAGTGGGCAGAGTTTATTGTCAAACAAATCATGTGAAATGTGGTATATGCCAGACCAAAGTTTCAACGAGATCGCAACAGGCTAGTTATGTGAGCGCAGAGGTAATCGCTAACAATCCATATCCTCATACGGAAAGTTATTCTTTGGCTTGCAATAGAATTGTAAAATAAGTAATCTTCGGGACCAAAGCTGCGGAAATTGAAAATGATTCCCGTGTCAAATGATACCAATCGTAGACGTATTTGTGACATGTCCGCAGATCAGAAAGATGCCGTAATTTTTTCTTTGAAGATGAGTAAATCCTACTTGAGTGATTCGAAAAGGTATAAGTACTTCGTCAGAGACCCCGACTATACGACTGTGGGCGCTGCTAAGTATGCTGGTATAGTTCTCAGGTGCCGTAAGCTAAAATATGTTGAGAACCACTGTGCTAGTGTGCCGCGAACTATTTCTCATTTTCAAAGGGTGCCGCGAAGTCAAAAAGGTTGAGAACCACTGGTCTAGCTCAATCATCGTTCAACCGTCATCTGTTTTGCACAAATATCAACTCAAGGCTAGTGATAAACAGCAACAAAATGACCGTTCTGGAATAATATTTTACTATGTAGAAACTGGGTAGACTTATTATATCGAAGGGACTTTTGCAGCTGAATTTCTAATTTCTTGAAATATGTGGTCGTGTCTTGAAAATTTACGCCTTCGATTTGATATGAGCGAGTGCCGAAAATCCATTTCCACGAGGGTATGCGGCGGCGCCCAACTCTTCCGACGACAGCTTTGAGCACGATCGCATATATGGCATATTATTGCCACATATCTGGTACTAAAATTGAGAAACAGATTTTTCAATGAAGTTATCACGTCCAAACTATAGTAATTTCTATATAGCAGCTCATCTTCAAGATATAGTGGTTATGTATATCACATGAGAAAATGGATTCTGAGATGGTGAGGTTTTAATCCCTTTTTTGCGACAGAATAGGAGAAATCTGTTTTCAACAAACCTCAACAAAACATCTTTAAACAGCAATATGTTTTTTGTATCAGTAGGCTATTGGCAATTTGTACAGTAGCCTAAGATATTTACTCTCATACGGACATTTTGTTGATGTGCTTACTGAAGCATTATCTGTTTAGAAGCGAAAGTCCGGGATTTTCCTAATATGAAAAAGTTATAGTATGATTATCAGTCATTTTGCAAATTTACAGGTTCGCGGACCCCTGAAAATGCTTCGCGGACCCCCGATTGAGAACCACTGCTGTAGGTATACAGTCTCTATAGTCCAACACACCGTCTAATGATATCCCGATTCAACCAACAGAGATATGTCGAGATACGCAAAAGGTATGGCAGCCATCGTCTTCTTTACTCTTAAATACCATATCGCAGGGGTCGGCAACCCCCGGCACGCGTGCCTCTTGAGATGATTTTTCGTTGCACGCCCAATAGTTTGACGAACACGAAATATTATAACGATGTTTGTTGCAAAACATGTCACAAAAGTTTTCAAAATGGAAAAAGCAAAAATTCTGATAAATCGACATACAACATAATCTTTTGGTGCAGATTTGAATTATCTTGAACATTTTTTCAGCGCTCCGCGCGATCTACCATCACCTATAGTTTCTTGATTTTGGGAAACCCACAAATATACATATACGGCAACCTAATATCGTATGAAACGGTTTGGATGCTTTAGGAGTGTGCACTGTGCAGCCTGTGGGACTGAGCAGCTGAACCAGCATTTTGGCGCTTGGCATTTTCACGCTAAGAGACACACGTTTCGGGCAACATGCGACAGCGTGCGTTGAAAAAATGATTGGCGGCGATAAAACATTGAAATATAATAACCGCCGCATGTTGTCAAAAACGTTCGACATTGATATGTCCAATGTCCAGGTGCCGAAATGACCGGCGCGAATAGTCCAGCGTCCGCAGCATGAGCCACACACGTGTCAAATGAGACCCACAGAGGAAAATAATGAGTTCCATGTCGAAAAGCGAATTTGGAATTGTGTTCATCTCACGAAAGGATATATTGTTTTAGTTTCGTCCGAATCGTGAAAGCGATTCTAATAAATCAGGAGCAACGAAAACCTTTACCGCTACACCCCGATCTTTGGAGCTTTGTGGACAAATCTTATAGTACCAACTTAATTGTGACATCAAACCGACTTGCATAATACGGGGTTCGGAAATTTTTTTATCTTCATGCCACCTCATCATAGCATCTTTGATGGACCTGTCACTCATTGGCTATGGTACCGAATAGGCTACAGTAGACTTGGAAACTATCAAGGCAACCACAGAAGATCGATCCTTACGCGAGTAAATGTAAATGATGCACATATTACGTACATTAGGCGGTAGGTCTGGTGCGGTAGCGACCAAAATTTTTACCCTTCGCGACCAGTATACTGTAAGAATCACTGACGCAACCGATCCCGTTACCAGCTTCAGATAGGGGGTTGGTGTAATTCCCTGATTGAAGCGCTAAATATGACAAAATTAAAACGGTTGGCACGCAGGTTGGTAATATTTTATAATTTTTTGATATTTTGACACGCTGCATACGAAAGGTTGCCGGCCCCTGCGATATGGGATAGCCTAGCTCAGTTGATACCTGATCGTCGTACACACTTTTCTCCAAGTAAATGATAACCGGGGCAACAAAAGTACACCGGTACTTCTATAATTCGGGTTTTTTCCTCTTCGAATTGACGGTCCTCGTAATACACCTTGTCGCATCTGATAAAAACATTGTCTGCATCTTCCCAGAGCACGGATTCGAAGGCCTACGCATATGTACTTGAAATTCTGATCGATGTCCCAACATTTAATCTTCTTCGTAACCGGCACTTTCCGTGTGACTTGTTCCGTGTATTTCTGTTCGCGTTCCTCCATTCGCGAGCAAACATTGGTCCTGAAACCCAAAAAATCATCGCGATAGTCGGAACACAAGTTATTATACGATTTCAAGGTGAGCAACACTCTCCAATACGATTGCAGATTATAATGTGTCTTTAGCAAGATGAAATATATTAGGAGAAAGTTGTAAGAGTCATAGTAACAATTAAATTATTCATGCATTTTTTTGAAAAATTTTACTATAGGCTTCAGACAGAGCCGTAGGACAGGACTAGACAACCAGAGTAACCTTTAACCCTGCGGATCAGAATTTCTCGACTTGGTCGTCCCACGCCGATTGTATAGTAACTGGGGAAATAAAAGTTATCATATACATATCATGGATGACATATCGACCGTCCCAAAGATGAATAAATGTTAATAGTTTTTCATTCTATTTACCAAATTGTAACGATTTCAATCAAACATCTTATCTCGCGGTACTATTGAAAAAGTGCGCTGAATTCATATAGGTGTATATACCGTAACCATAAGGCCATCGATGTTGAAATTGATTTTATTTTTTGACGGTAGGTACAATAGTAACGTATACATATCCATCCTATGATCACTTGACCTTGCGATGCGATAGTGACAACGTCAAAACATCTGAATTCGTACGGGGAACTCGCCGTATTTGTAAAAACAGATTTTATGTGTTGGTGAGAGTTTGTAGTGATCTTTTCTTGGGACGAAATTGAACAATAGCCACATATCACATGTTAAATAAACATCCTGTATTGCCTATTATCCCGGGCACCCGCTATGATTTATTCCATAGTGCGTATATACTCGTGAAGTCCTAGAGTCGTTCCGTTGACCATCAGCGAACTTAATTCAATAATATTACATCAAATTTTCTCAGTAAATTCCAGAATGTTGTCTATGACTGGACAAAATAGAGCACCGGAGTATGATTATTCCGGATCGAGTATTCAAGTGGAGTATTCGATTATCACTTATTATTGCGTCATATGAGTACTGATGATGGAGTTGATGCGACCGCAAGAACAAAATGTCACATAAATATAATTTGATATGTTTTGACCAAGCTAATTCAACAGCACTCTATGACCGTATTACTGCAGACTTGGACAACTAAATAATTCTAGGGGTTTAATTTCACTAAATTAGAGCGAAATACCAGTAATCTAATTCTAATTTAATTTGTGAAATGTTTCTATACTCTAATTTTAATTCTAATCTAATTTATGAAATGTCCCTGCGGTCTAATTCTAATTCTGATCTAATTTTTTAAATGTTTTTGTGCTCTAATTTTAGTTCTAACCTAATTTATTGTTTTCCTGAAAATGCCTCTTTGTCTGCGGCATTTTGCAGCAAGAATATCCCTCCCGCGCAGGGAAATCTAGTGCCAAGCCGCCATCGCATTACTTACACCGTCCGTACAGTCATAGTAGGTGTGACGATAGTAGATAGTAGCTTGTAGTCTGCGAACAACATTATAGTTGCGATCACGTTTTTAAAACTTTACGTCAGTAGCCTACAACACTTGCATAGGCGGTGGACATGGTTATCACAAAAGAAGTAGGCCTACTTTTAATATAGAAGTACGAATACAACAAGAAATATTATGATCATAAACTTCATTTTATTTTGAACTATGAGCGGCGCACGATGTCTGATCACGTTTTTCAACGACTAATGAATCGATATTGGGACTAGCCAGACATGTTACTAGCTGAAAGAATATTTCATCCTAAAGATTGATCATGTGGGAACGCCCTAGGGCCTAGGCCATCTTCGAGACGTCTCGGTCTTGGCAGTGCCTGGGCCATTGCACGTCAAGGCACTATGCTCATATCAGCTGACTCCCCATCGATGGAATGCTGCTGCCATCGCCGAAGCCGTTTCAGTTGGTGAGGAATAGTGTTGTTGGGCACAGACGAATAGCAAATTTTGAAACAACTACAATATTTTGAAACTGAAATCAATTTCAGCATTTCAAAACTCTTTACTTCGCGTTCTTCCAAAACCACAAATCAGATCACCGACCACATATGGCTCTCTTGTTGGTGACCCATATGGTATAGTACAAGATGAGCCACGCTTGGTGTACACATGCTTATAGGAATGCACGGTGATTTGATATAAACTGAACTTTATTATTGCTGCAGTGGCGGCTCGTCCTATAGGGCAACTGGGGCATTGCCCCACCTAAAATTCTGTTCAATAACAATTTAACCATTTATAGACGCACAGCAATCAATATATACCGAGATCACAGCGAAACCCGCGTTCTTGTGCTTTCGCTTGCAAACGCCCATACATAGCGAAGTCTCTGCGAAAATCGAATTCTCTTCTGTGTTTTCGCTTTGTGAATGCCTAGCCGGGGCTTGCCCCGGTAGCGCTCATAACAAGCTTTCACTATCTATTCTCTCAAAGCCGCGCACAATAAAGAAACGGTGATTTACTCTCTCCTATTCGTAAAATGGCCAAGCAACCGGGGCAACTATGCCTACTCGCCCCTAAGGTGTGATGTAACAATCGTATCTATATCTGAACTCGGTTACCGTAATATGCGTTGAGTCGACCTTTGCTGGTATAGGTCGATTTTGACGGTGTTTCGCACCATGATAATTCTTGAAACTTGGTATGATATGTCGTGAAGGTAGTATTTAACACTGCTCCAAGTTTCAGGCTTGCTACTTAAAGATAATGGTAGTAATTCCGTTTCCGAAGTTCAGTGTGTGCTGATCTATCATGTACATAGTACAGCAAACGGATTTTACTCAAAAGCCGGTATTGGTCTCCATTGATTTTGACGATGTTCTATACCGAGATCGGTCATGACATTTGGCACGGTAAGTGTTAGTATCGACCGATGTAACAAGTTTTAAGTTTGTCACTGAACTATGTGGGTGGTAATTTCGTTTCCAAAGTCGAGTAAGAGCTGACTCTTTATTTATCGCCAACAAATTTACGCAAAAGCCGTTATTGGTCTCTATTGATTTTAACGATGTTCCATACCTAGATCTGTCATGAGCTTTCACACGGTATGTCTTGATTTTAGTATCGTACGCGGTGCCAAGTCTTAAAGTTGACACTCAATGATTGAGGCAGCTATTTCGTTTTCGAGGTCGAGTATGGTAGAGATGCGCGCTGATCTGATACTTAGCCTACCTACGTCATTGCGGATCTCACGCAAAAGCCGGTGTCGGTCTGTGCTAATCTATAGTCTGCGTTCCATAACGAGATCGGTGATGATATTTCCAATGGTATATCTCGATGATCGCATGAAACAGCTAACCAAGATTATCGGTTTGCATTCAAGTATTCGCATAATTTTATGTTCGCCAATGTCCATTTCACTGTGAAATTGTGGCCTTCAAACCATTTGCTTACAATCCCCTGTCAATTGCGATAGCTATTTCATTTTCGATGTCGGCTAACAGCTGATCATTCGATCAGCCTATTCCTCGATCTATTTTACTCATTACTCAAAGTTCGGTGTTCGTCTGTTTGCATTGATTTTGACAGTGTACCATACCGGAATGGGTTATGAGATTGCGTGTGCTACTTCTCGATGATTTCTTGTAACAGTATACTAAGTTACGGCTTTTATTCATGTATTTATATATTAATATATTTTCCAACGGCGATTTCGCAGCAGACTTATAGACAGTAAGCCGTATGTGTTGTGTCACAGTCTCCAGTTTCAAGGCCAAAATGTCCTACGTTGTTCCGAGACCGAAGTTCCGAGGCTGCTGTCCTTAGTTCTTCAAAGACCATTCAAATTGATGTTCTGGATTCAATATGACAGGCCCAATCTATGAGATAACAATTGCGTATGTGTCCGAACTCGTTGACCTTTCCAGTTAGGCTTACGCAATCTCTCGAGTTCTAGTCATTGGAATTAGTCAGGTCAAGTCAAGTGCGAACATGAATCGTATTGAATCTTTATTCCGTACGTAGTTTACGCAGTTGCCTTTAGAGCGAAAATGAGAGGTCTAGAAGTTGTCCAATAGACTGGACAATGTCCATTGTCCAGTCTATTGATCCAATCGTACGCCGGGTGCCTCCGCTTTGGTTGCCTATTATCACCTGGTCGTAACCAGAGATGGCCACAGTCCGGTTCAGGAGCAGGAGCAGGATTTCAATGTTTTTTTACCTGGCCGGACTGGATCCGGATTTCGAATTTGGGGTGACGGTCGGATTTTAGGGTCTATCGATTTGCGTAATCTATAACTCTACCATGAAATCAAAACGCATGCTACTAAGGATGACCTGATACTTGATTCGTGGCATAGGGACGATTCTTAGTTCACGTACATTTTGTAAAATAATCCTTTGATTAAAAATAAATGAATAAAACATTTGTTACCACACTTCAAGTCACGGCTCACCGGCAAACCTCTCGCGGCACCTACGTTAAAATCACTGTTGTCGGGAAATTCATGTGACCATCATAAAGTTACTTTTTTACGTTGGAAAACGTCATGTTGATAAAAGTCGCTCGCAGCCCTTGCCCCACCACCCGATATTGTCACGAGCCGCCACTGTATTGCTGTATTTATTTCTCATTCAGAATTTCATTCAATTTCCAAGTTTTTGCGAATTCAGCGATTCTAATTCTAATTCTAATCTAATTTGAAAAAATACTGTATAGCTTTAATTCTAATCTAATTTGGAAAAGCTGTGTAGCTTTAATTCTAATTCTAATTCTAATCTAATTTGCAACGCATTGTGTAGCTCTAATTCTAATTCTAATCTAATTTGGAAAAATCTGTGTAGCTCTAATTCTAATCTAAATGAAAAAAACTGTGTAGCTCTGATTCTAATTCTAATCTAATTTGGAAAAGCTGAAAATTTTGTAGTTGTCCAAGTCTGCCGTACTGTGCTTGCTTTTGTCACAGAAATGTCATATCCACTAATTAACGTGCGTAGCTTGCACTACTCTGTTTTGGATGCTGTGACCTCTGATACCACTAATCGTCGGGGGAAAAGGTATTGAAACTATAATTCTCGATGATAATATAACTTTTAATGGAAAGAGCTTACATCCATACCTGTCTATAGACTACCTAAACAGGCTCGAGCATGTACAATTGTAAGTTGCACATTTTAAAAACTGTTCGATATTAAAGATTCCTCAATTTTGTAGCGAAAATAACGGCAGTGTATATTGTATATAGGTAAGCAAGAGCTTAGTCGCAACTATCTTCTGATGGTTATCAAATGTGACAAATTTGAAAAGTGTCCAACTCAAACAGAGGTTATAAATGGGTTCTTTGGCCGCGTCATAATACCTTTGTGGCGTCAGTTAATAATTATATTTTTCGCTCCCACAGAGTAAATAGGCGTACGATCATACAAGATGCAACACAACTGCTAGGGTACAAATATCCAGCTCACCCGTCATGTCGTAATCCTGCGACTTTGCAGAATATGAAGACATTCAGGAACAGAAATCCGAGTTTCATGTCCGTGTCAATCGAAAATGATCGTTACCTCTCCAGTCAAGTTAAAGCCTCCTAGCTCGTTGCAATCTCTGATGGTTTATACACAGCGAGAACGCTTTCCGTGACAATTATCAACGGACTTCTTGACGACGCAATTCAGTACAAGTCCTCACTCTCGAACGAGATTCTGGCCGTAAATAAGCGTGAAGAATATTCTGGCCCGTGTGTCGGTACCTTTTTCTCGCCGCGATTCTAGAGATTCAATTCAATATATTGCTACAAATTTCATCATTTTAATACACCACAAGACTGCGATACAATGAAAGATAGGAATGTGTCGAAACGTGACTTTGGAGTGTTTTAACGGCTGCTGCGGCCTGATCGAATCTGTCTGCCAGGCGTATTGTCCTTCCGCATTTCTACGTTACATAGTGGTAAATTAGTCTTCCGATGGTCACAATTTGCAACGACCCTCCAGCAGATCGAGGTGATCACTGGTCGCAGGAACTTTGAATACTAATTTTACGGAATAATTCGTCACTTTACCAAGTGAAATTGCATCTGCTTCTTCGCACAAATTTGAGCAATTTTCATGCCTCGGGTTCTAATTGAGTAATTCCTTTCCAGTTTTGAGATGCCCGAAGAACACTACTGCGTTACAACTAGGAAATTCTGCGACTGGAACTGAAACCAGCACTGTCATACAGCTTCACTGACGCCCAATCATCTGACCGTGAATCTCGCCTGCCCATTCCAACCAATTACAATAGCTTGTAAGCAGAATTCGCGATAATATAGCCCGTGTTTCTTCACCTATTATCCAGCGCGGACCTCTAAATGTCTTTGGGTGGTTTCGTTGAACCCCAAACCTCGAAAGTTGGTCGTCCATTCCGTCCAATCCTAATCATGGCCTCATATTGCTTAAAAAAACAAATTAAAAGCTAAAATGGTCATCATATTTGCGTGTGACCTATGGTGAGCGTTCAAAGTTACGACAAAGCAAACAGAGGTTATATAGGATAATGCACTTTTAATATTGGCCTTTCATGGGCACCTAAAAACTAGTCCGGGGACCCCATTTTAACGGCCCCATGCTGTTGCCAAAACCAACCATGCTGATTACAACATTGAATCCGCGTCAGCCTAGAGGTGGGCCGTGCTGTAAGTCGGCAGTTACGGAAAATAAGAAAAATATCGGCCCGGTGTAAATGACCGTAGTAGTCGACAAACACCATGAATACCCCCAAAACAAACAAACAACATTGAATTGAAGGGTGTTTGAGGTTTGGAATTCCCTGAATCTAGGCCTATAGATCTAAATCCACTGCTCATCAATGGTGAGTGATGACATACAGCACTAACTGTTTTGTGCTGTTCATAATGCAGCGCAGGCTAACCCACACCCAGGTCAAGTGCGGCTCGCGGCACGAGAAAAGTTATCTGGAATTCAGAACATAAACCTACTTTTGAATGTTAATCCATGAACTAAAATCATAGGCTGTATAAACTGAACCGGACATTCGTTCAATATGAAGCCCGTTTCGAATTTGAGTACTTCACATTCAAAATAAACCCCTTTGTCACATTTACACACTACGTGCTTCAAAATGTTACGTGATACGTCTCCAAATCCCTAATTTGTAAAAGAAGTCGATCAGCGCTCGTGATTAAACTATGAACGGGCCACGGGCATGTCAAAAAAGGAAAGGCGAGAGCCGGCGGCCGAGATTCCAAAAAGATTCGTAGCACTACATATTTGTTTACTGATATCAGGGGTGATCCCGTCCTTTTAATTCGTGGCGAGTAGGTCGCCGTGCAGCATAATTTAAGTTGGTATTATAGCAAAATACACGAATTGCGGAAGCATTTCCAGTTTGCATCAACAATACGGCTATTTCAACATGCTGCACAGTGCTTGGAGGCAGCGACCAAGATAAGCTAGTGCTTGAAGGCATATAGAGGGTTACTTATCTCGATGATAGCAAAACTAATGGCATTTTGGGATCAAGCACCAAAAAACTTGGCCAAGAACAATAAATATATCAAACCTAATAATATCACCACATTTTGTCATTCAACATGAAGTAGATTCCTTCCCATCTAAACATAACACACACTGAACGCAACTGCAACAAACCTTTCACCAAAATTTTATTTACAAGGTGCCCGCTGAAGAGCATACGCGAACGGTACAGCACCGAGTTGCAAACAATAAACGAACCATAACGTGAGTTTGGAATGTTTGGCAATACGAATTTTTACCCAGTAGTAACTTATTTTTAGAAAAACATACAAAAATTTTGAGTATTACCTCATTTTGGCGTGACATACGCAGAGTACCAAGGCAAGACGGTCAAACGTAACAAATTTAAACAAACATATCTCATCAAGTTTCCTGTCCTTTGGTATGAAAGAAATCAATACGGTACACAGCATAAGTTAAGAACAAATTGAAAAATTGCAATTCAAACAATGCAGCTAGGTAGGCAGGAGCAGTCGTGCAGATCACATACGAGGCAGTTACGTCGGCGCCCTCGGCAATATCCAATTTCACTCAGTAAACGCATGGACAGCGTATCATGGTGTGGGTTACTTTTGCATCGAAAATTCGAAAAACACATTGCCAATACGAACGTATCAAATCAAGGAGTAATAAAGCTAACACCGGTGATCTTCCGAAGTCGTTATACCGTATTTTTTGCGGAATTCTCTGAGCCGCTACAGGCCCAGTGTAACGTGAGCGAACTATACAGAAAGCTTATCTATTTTAGCCCCACTACTAATACTAAGCACCGTGATGAGACAGAACGAGGGCATCAGTGTCGATAGTCGACCACTTTTCAACTGTGAATAGATATACTCGAGACTGGGCAAGGCAACCAAAGCCCTTGGAAGCTACCGGGGTCTCTCAATCAGGGTTGATATCTAGGGCCGGGCAAAATAGAGTACCATAGTAATTCGATTCCAAATTGAGTATTAGTGTAAGCTTAAAATGTATGTATGTTGTGGATCGTTCAAATGCTTGTACATCCACAAAGCAACTTTGGCATTTTTAGACAACTTCCATTGTATTTCATCGCCGTATCACAACATCCATAACTAGTACACTATGAGACTCCGCAAGAATGTCATTTCCAATAACGTCAGTAGCTTTGTACTGCATATTTGGGACGCTATGATACAAACAATCGATGTTTCAAGCCTTCCCAGCTCTACTAATACCACTCCCTAACAAAGCTTAAATCATTTCGTGCAAACCTTCATAAAACAACAACCGCTTGTGGGTCACGGTCTTAGACGGAGCCAGGGTAAAAGTTGCGGCAGGGGGAACATATTTTTAAATACGTGACATCAAAATTTGGAGTTTGTGTCAGCACCTTTGCCCTACTTTGGCTAAACGGGTATTGCTCCACTTTTAAAATGTACCAAATTTTTGACGTCATTTTCGTTGGCTTTCGCACAAGCGTGAGAAAGAGAGAGAGGGAGATATCATGCGTTTTCAGTATGTTGCACAAGGAATGAAGACCCTCGAAGTTATAGTTTTCGTCCGAACTCAAAATATACGCCACAAGCCGCAAATTCCGTGTCACATATCAAAAATACGGGATTTAACTGAGCTTTGCGCGTCTATGCGAATGGCAGACTGGCACCCTGGCAGCACAGACCCGACCGAAAAGCCTTTCCGTCAAAATCAACACAACAGGCCGAAAATGTAAGAAAACTAAAACAGCATTCCATCGCGACTGGAAATTCGATTCACCGTTGAACTGAGGCGTCGCCGGCCGCGAGTCTATCCACAGACTCGTCTGACGACGTCTTTTTCGCCATCACCGACCCGACTTCGTAATCTGCTTCCGAGTCGGAGTCTTCCGTCGTGCTGAGCAAGTGCTCGCCTCTGAACGCACAAAGAGTGCCGCGAATCAGTAGTGATAGTATCTAGACCCCGTGTGATGCCACAGAGATTGGTCCGAGGACATTCGAGCACGAGATACTTGGTTAGTGATACTTAACCAATTGAGCATGTTGGTAACAGTTAGGGTTAAGGGTAACAGTAACTTTTGGTGTTATAAAGTCACATGCTCAAATGCCGCAAGTTGACTATTGAAGTAACCCTAAATCGGACCATAACCCAACTCTAACCCTAACTTTAACCCACATGTTGTCAGATACACATGCTCATTGGTTTTTTGAATCACCGCCGCTAATTAGAAGTTCCAGTTGAAACACATCACATAATAGTGGCCCGCAAGATAATTTTCGTAATTGGTTCTATTATAAAAAAATGAATTGCCAAGGTAATTTATTGTGAACTTGCAAGGTCAACCAAAAATTTGATTAGCTTGACCGTGAAACCTGGGATGTTGATGAGTAAAATATCAGTTCCGACGCATTGGCGCAACCACATTTTTCGTAGGTCTTCGTATATTAGTAAAAAGTAGAATATGTTGCGGAAGATTTATTCAAGTTGATTTCCTGCTTTTGAAATTGATACCCCTGCTGAAAATTGAAAAATGAAAATACGCCCAATTCACAGAATTTATTCTAACTATATTCACAATTATGAGAGAACGTGTCATCAAACATGTAAGCTGGCCGAAACCTCCAATCTTAATATGTCTCGGTGCCAAATAATCCTGTCCTTTCAAACGAAGCCCGGCTGTATACACAGGCGACCCGCAATATACATAACATGAACTCCGTTACTTCACGCCGTCTGTTAAAAACCAACCTGGGAGACAGCCGACAGCCGCGCTGCAGGAACGCTTGCAGTTTGCCACAGGATGCCAGAACGAACCCCAGGTACGGAGGCGACGGGTGCAATGGTCTCGACTTGAACTCGGGGTGAGACTGCACCCCCACGAAAAACGGATGGCCTACAATAAATCAATCATGCGTTAGGACAAACAAACATCGGAATGGCGCAAGATTCAATGCAACAGGGCATAGAATAACGTAATATACAACAGCACGACTAGTAATATGCAGAGCTGGCCAAAGTTGTCAGCGTTGCTCAGAGGTCAGTAACAACGCACTTACTATTTGTTCGAAATACTTCAACTAGATTTTGCCTACTCGCACTCTGTCGTCAAGTGATTATGATGTTAGACAGACTACTTCAACTTCAGTTTTTTAGTGCTGACGGTAACTACTTTGACCATCTCTGGAGTTTTACTCAAGGGCAATTAGTAATTTTAAAGACACATCAAACCGACTCCAAGCCGGGGTTGTAATCGATCACAATTCGAGTGGACGCACAAATTTACTCAAGTCGAGTATTTCCATATGCAGGATTGTAACCAAGTCACAAGGTTATGAGTAACAAGTCGATTGAACTTTTATAGTTTTGATTCGAGTCAAGCTGAGTCATTTTTAATTCATCACAGAGTCAAGTCCGAGTCACAGTGTTATGACTCGAGTCTCAGTCCAAGCCACGGTGTTCACTGTTCTGTTTGGAGTTCAATCTGGCTCACGCCACTTTTTCAACTCTGCTCGAGTGATATAGAATGGCTTACATTCATAATATTGTAATTTTAGTCAGTCCTAACAGTTTAAGGCTCTATTTTCCAAGTATCAGGACTGATAGACAAAATACCAATACTGTCTTGGCTGTCCTGGTCTCGAGTCATGCACAATGAGTCGAGTCATTTTACGCATTTAAAAAATGACTTGAGTCAACTCGAGTCATGACTCAAGTCATTACAACCCTGTCTATATGTAAGAAAAAACTCCAGTCAAATCGAGTCGCCCGAAAATTACAGCTGCAATCAAGTTGCGACTTACAACCCTGCTTGAAGCAAAAGTAGAAATTGAAGTTATGAAAACTATCCATATCCAAGCTAGCGGTTTCAAAAAGTAGGATCGCACGCAGTTATGCCACGTGGAAGCCCTTCGCTAATTTCAGCTCACCTTCCAACTCGATGGCCTCCATTCGAATGCCCTCTTCGATGTCTTGCGCCGTGAAATTGAAACCCCTTTCCTCGAACTGATGCACGAACGAGGGATTCACCTCGTAACGATGCCTGTGTCTCTCGTCTATCTGGTCGACGTTTTTATAAAGCTTTTCTGCAAAAACACAAGCGTTTCTATACGAGTGCGTCTGGAAATGTCGATACCAAATTTCCTAATTAATCGTTGTCAGATTTACATAATAAGAACAGAGCCAATGTGACCATACTCAAACTGATTTTCAATATAGATCCTAATATTCATGGCGAGTGGCCATAATCTTGTGATCAGAAAAATAAAATATTAAAATTCAATTTTTCCTTTGCGAGACACGCCAAGCAGACTCGGACTAATTAGAGCGAAATGACGGTAATCTAATTCTAATCCAATTTGTGAAAAGTTTCTTTGCCGTCATTCTAATTCTAAACGAATTTGAATCGAATTTCCAGTTTTCTTCAAAACGCTATACAGGAGAAGTGTGTAGTGCAAAACGAGACAAGCTGGCCGTACCGACATTTGCCATTCTCATGCGTACAGGAAGGATTCCGACATGAATTGAACTTGAATTCAATTACCAAATTTTCGCAAATTCAGTAATTCTAATCTTAACTTGGAAAAATGTGTAGTGACAATTCTAATTCTTAGTCAACAAAGGAAAATAACTGCAGCTGTTATTCTAATTGTAATCTAATTTGAAAAGCTTGGAGATTCGGAAAATTTTTTAGTTGCCAAACTCTGACGCCAAGTAACCACTCCGAGGAGGTCAAAATACCGTAAAAATTAGAAACGAAAAAGGGAAAAATAACAAATCGTATCAAACCGCACGGGTAAAGCACGCAATAACACGGAAACGAAACACTTACTCAACAGGCATTCCTTTTTGAACACGGAAGTCCGTTTTCCGAGACGCTGGGTCCCGCCCATGTCCATATTTGTGTGTTCCGGCATGTCGATCACCACCGGGTACTCGGCGGTCGGGCAGTTTTCAGTAGAGTTGGCATCTGCGCGATGACAGTAAGCTCGAACCACGGTGTATATGTATAAAGTATATATTCGATCCGACATCGCTGGGTTTGGGAAAATTGTTCGAAGTGCAGTACAGCACAGCACAGGGCAAAATCAAGGAACTAAACGAAACGAACACGAGTCCAGGACTCGGGAGCCCATTTTTATCATGGGAGTTCTCGAACTTTTTAGCTGTGTACCCGTTCGAATTATCTGTATTTACGGCGTACCCCTTAAATAATGTTGCATAAAGTCTACGCAATTGAGAGACAAAACATTATTGCACTGCAACGGACGAGGTTAACGCTACTCTTTCCAACAAGTGTTTTGGAAAGGCACACCTGAAAACTATGTTCAACAGAAAGTCTGCCACGAAATGTGTTTTTAATAATGCACACTGAAAAACCACAACTTTAAGTGGAGGGAGGAGCAGAAGGCTACCAAACTAGGAAAGTCCCATCACCTATAGCCCGCCTATCATTGAACTACGTACAAAACATATACATAACAAAAACACCCAAGATTGCAATAGTGCTAATCAACTAGCATTCACACCAGAGCCGTCAGAGAAGTTAGCATTGGTACTCAAGTACAAGCAGTGATTGGTCAGTAGTTTGGTATTGGTCAGTCACAAGTTACTGCTACATTTTCGGATTATTAGCTTTTGTGTACTTGCACTTATTACTTGAAAAGAGTTAGTTAGGAAGACACTTGGATTTTGAAAAGTAAGTATTCTTTGATGAGTTTGGAGAAAGAAGATAGCCCTTGCACATCTATACAAGCCGATGTTACAGCTTCTCAAATTTTCCACACTGCAATCACACACCGTGCAGCAATCTTTACCTTTCAAACCCAGTTCGTTCCTCGCAAATTCGACCACCGCCATCTGCATGCCCAAGCAGATGCCGAGAAAAGGCTTGCGGTGCGTTCTTGCCCAGTGGACCGCCGCTATTTTCCCTTCCGTGCCGCGATTGCCAAACCCGCCGGGCACCAAAACGCCGCTGAGAATAATGCAGACAAAAATCAAGTTTCGTCCCACGCCAAAACGAGAGGCAGCGGCACATACTCGGCACAACACAGCATCTTCCAAGCCTCGTAGTATCCTACTGGATTCTCTATCTTCATGTTATCCTCCAGGTTTTGGGCCTCGATGATCTGTACCGCGAATGACCAATTATCCAGTGACAGTTATTGAGCGCAAGCCATGAGCACATATTCAAACGCATGTAGAGCGAGGCCGATAAAGTTTTAAGCGCATATCGCACCACAACAAGGATATGAGAACATATTCAAACGCATGTACAGCGAGGACGATGAAATTTTAAACGCATATCGCACTCTTTCTGACTCTGAGGGGCACAGTTGAGGCATGAAGTGAAGAAAATATAAAATTAGGATTAGAATAATTTTGTCGTGTTTCTACCAATATTGATTACCACACCCAAATGGCGCACAATCCACCCATTATATCTCCAGTTCGCCGATAACTTACGGTAAGATCCAATTTCCGGTTTGCCGCAATCGCCGAATGTTTCAAAGCCTTGATCACGGACGCGTAAGAGTCCTCGAGCTTGGTGTACTTTCCCACTAACGCGATCGTCACTTTGCCGTGAACTCGGTCCTGCCTGTCGAAAGCGAGAAAAAGAGTGAATTCCCACCACTGGTGCCACATCGAAAAATCAACAATAATCTTGGAAGGCTGCTGTCAGTCCGTTCAAAATTATCTAAAAAGCAATGTCAGTAAGCTAGAATAGTTACACTTTCTGGGAATGTAAGGAATGAATGACAACCAAAACATTTCAATCAACATTCATATTCCATTCTACAGTCATAACTAAGAAGCAGAGGTGGTCAAACGAGTACTTCTACTTTCGAGCATACGAGCCCCAACATCAGAGACATCACATACATGAGAGAGTTGAAATATGTACCTTCTAAATAAGACCGCAAAAGCATTAGATATATTGACTGGCCCGGCAACAAAAATAATTCCAGCTTCTGAGTATCAAATATAATTTCGTTCATCAAAGCCTAAACGCATCCCTTTTTGACAATACTGCTAGTTCATTAATCCACAGAAACAACGTACCAATTAACACATACTTAACTGAATTTCAGTGCTTAAAGGGGCACTGAGCTCTAAAAATGATGTGATCTCAAATTGAAGGGCAGAACGAAAAAAAATTTTTGGCCGCAGCCGTTTTCTTCAGAACGCCACCGTAATGGAGCTGCAATTTATTGAAATTTCAATAGCGACTTCACGCTCCAACAGTCACGCAGAGATTGAACTTTATATAGTTGTCAGCCGATGACTTGGCTCAAATGATCGCAATTATTGCTCAGATTTGAATGCTAGAATCATAGTGTCCGGACCGAGGAGTCGTCCGCTACAGAAGCGGTCGTAAAATTCACAGATTTCGTATCGACAGAATGCTGCTCATACTTGTCTGCGAGCGCCCGCCATTTCGACAACGTGCTCTTCCTGGCCTTGATCGGCAAACCGAGACGTTTCGCAAAGTACTGCGACACGTTCTGCTCCTCCAACAGTATTGGCACGCGATAAATCGACGTACAGTCATGAACTCCGAGGACCTGCAAAACCGCAAACATACCGAGCTGTGTAACGCCGAGAGAGACGCACGCCGATAAACCACAAACCTGCGAAGGTCCGACGTGACAGAAATTGGACACCTTCTGCTTGACCTCGTCTTCCATGGGGCTGCGGCTACGGCACACGATCAGGTCGGGCGAGAGTCCAAGCCCGCGCAAGGCACGCACGCTGTGCTGCGTGGGTTTGGATTTTTGCTCGCCAGTCGCGCTCGGCTGGAAACGAAAGTGTGTTGAAGAGGAAGCCGGCAAATCTCGAACACTGTCGCCATACAGTCAGTGACGGAGGAGTCGTTGTTTTAGTGTTTATTTCAGAGCCCTACTGATATCTGCAACCCGAAAATATTGTTGGTGCCAGTCCAATGTGCCTTCGAAAAAGAAGAACCTCAACACCAGGGTTACCAACCAGTTTTCTACGAACCTTTATCAGATGGGCCATGAAAAAATTCAATATCTCTAAGGCTACTCCACTATCGCAAAAGAATTAAAGAAATATACTATACAGCAAAGGTACCATGCCATTACTATTACTGCCTTTCCCATCAGCATTTTAGCTCAACACGGACAACGGCACCTCCGCCTGGAACCTCCTCAGAATAATCCTGACTATCACAAAACTCTCGAGACATGATTAAATTGGCATGAATTGATTGATAACAATCGCTGGATACAGAACACTTTGCCCTCACAGGGAATTGATTACCTACTGTTGATGCAACAATTGTAATAACGAGTCACAAAGCAAATTTGTAAATACAGGGTGGGCTTCTGTCGTCACAAGTTCTAAGCGAAAAATGTAGACTTTGAATCAGATAACAGCAACAGCAATACCCTAATCTACATTCCGGAACTTTTGTGATGCCTTTTCTAAACTGCAACAATAATCACAAAATCAAAAACACATTCATACATAGGTCGTTCCGTGAACAGCCTGATGCTCATCACACCGGCCAGTATTTAAGACTTTTATCGCTTTCCGCACACTATCTGAGAGATAACTAACCATATGGTGGAAATGATATGGGATTAGGAGCATGAATAGCAACAGCGCATGAATTGCATTCGGCAGGCCTCAATTAAAGAAATATGCCAAGCATATGCATTTCTTCAACTCCTAAATTTGAATCGCCCTCTCGTAAGTGCGCCACATCCAACGCTTTATGCAATAAGACTGTCCTGCCATAGAAAGTGGCCTTGCGAACACTGATTCTTAATAATGGAACATACCCAATAATGTTATAAGAGCATTCAGACAACACCTTAGTTCGGTCGAAAAAAGTAATTATTATAATTATATTAGATAAAGATTTCGTATTATTACTAGACTCGTGAAAATTGTTTAACGAATACGAATTCAAGTACTCACATCATTGTGCCCAGCCTTATTGTGTACTCATACCATCGATCTTCTATTAAATTTACCCACCTGAGGTAGCAAGCTGACGTGGATGTTGCAAAAATTCTCCTGCTTCACCTTGAACTGAAACTGACGGAACGCCTCGACAAAAGGCATCCCTTCGATATCGCCGATAGTCCCTCCGAGCTGTATTTGTAACCAAAGCGGTTGCTTGCCGAATTTGCGATCGTTAAAAAGGCGATTCACACACCTCGATTATGCACACTTCAGGGGTGTTATTGCTCTCGTCGACAGGGATTTTTGCGACACGTTCCACCCACTCCATGATCGCGTCGGAAATGTGCGGCACGACTTGCACGGTTTTGCCGAGGTAATCGCCGCGTCTCTCTTTGTTAATGACGTGCTGGTAAATCTTGCCTGTTGATACAAACAACAAGGTCGCGCACAGCAATAAGAACCTCGAAGTGATCATGTTTTTAAAACCAGTTTAGTGATCGGTAGGGCTGGACAAAACCGAGTAGCAAGTACATGAGTGATTTGATACCGGAACAATTAGAGCAGTGTGTCTCAATCGAGGGGTAAGCGGAGCATTTTCAGGGGAACCGCAAAACCTTTAAATTTGCACAATGGTTGATAACCAAATCTGTCATCTTTAAATTAGAGAATGAGGTATTATCGCTTCATAACTGCTAAAACTTCAGGACACACATCAACAGAATGGGCATTTTGTTGAGGTTTGTAGAAAAATAAAAGAGTTCGCGCAGTAAGGTCAACCTAGGTCACATTTCCTCCTGTGATATACATATAACCACTATTCAGGAATAACTTGCGGGATGGGCTGCTTGATAGAAATAATTAGACTGGACGTTATATGCTCATTAAAAATCTGTTTCTCAATTTGGTGCCGAAGATGCCATGAACAGAGCCAAATTTCCCGTCGAACGCGTTACCGCACTCGCTATCATCAATTCGAGGGCGCGGATTTTCAAGGCACTATCAGTCGAACACATACTTCAAGAAATACAGCTACAGAAATGGTTTTGAAGCAATAAAAGTCTACAGAATTTCTACATAGATAATATTGTTACTTTCAAGAAAAGACATTTTGTTGAGCACTGTTAATCACTAGCCTGCACTTGATATTTGCACAAGACAGACGACGGTTGCATGATAATTGAGCTAAGTTTGAACAAAGACTTGGGGGTCCGCGAGGGTCCACGACAGTCCAAAAGAAGCCCGCAAATACAAAAAGGTTGAGAACCACTGTTCAAGGTCAATGGAGCACCGGTGTGCCATCATTCTCACACAAAACACTCATTGTTCAGTATACAGTACTACGCTATATCAGGACATTTCTTTGTGAGGATAAGAATTCAATAAATTTGATTTTATGTTCTGATTCAATTTCATAAAAATGACACAGTACTTAGGTAGACGTTTACCATGACCGTTGACCAAGCTAGGACCCTACCAGGCATGAAACATCGACGACTCGATGAGTAAAATCGTCAAAAGTACCGCAACAAAAACACAACAGTTTCCATTCACGAAATTATGCATTGAATTATGGTTTTATAACAACTATTTGAAGTATAACCAATAACCTTTCCCCATCCCACCCTATAGCGACACATTGTTAGCTGCAAAACAGTGAAGCTCACCTGTCGTTATGTTGTTATCTCTGTGGAGTTTTGCATTCAGGAATCTTTCGTAGTTCCCCAGATCTAGGTCCACTTCACCGCCATCATCTAAGACAAACACCTCCCCTGTTTATAAAGAAACAACACACAATAAAGGCATGTGCTAGGTCATCCAAGTAATAACTATAGCCAGTGTGAGGGTCAGTAAGATAGAGAAATTGTCAGGAGTTAATCTCACCACAAAGAATAATGGATCAAGTTAACAAAGTTTCTAAAACATAGCGTATATATATCAACTTTGCCTTTTATTATCAAGTTCAAAGTGGTAATTTCTTCTCAATACTGGTTCTATTCATAATCGTGAAAAATGGATACAATATTTGGATGTGGAATTCAAGATCGAGATATAAATTTCCCGTCTTCTATATGGTAACTACTTTTAAAAGGTTCATTCATCAAACTTGTCAAATTTTCTGAATCATCAATGACTCAGCACAAATATAGTAAAGGAAGTTCTAAACGAGACAGTAACCATGAGTAAATAGATCCAGAGGAAGATAGGCAAATCATAAATTGATATCAATTGCTGTTCACATGATTGGCATGACAAAGTACAGCACAGTTTCCAATTGAAACCCGTGACACATCACTTACCGTGTTCATAGGGCGAGAAGGTCCCGGCATCAATATTCAAGTAGGGATCAATTTTGATGGCTGTCACACGTACTCCACATGACTTCAAAATGGTTCCAATACTGCTGGCAATAATACCTTGGAAAACACATTAATAGTTTTGAAGAGCTTCTTGGAGGTACAGAACTTCAATATACAATTGAATAGTATATTCATATTGAATAGTATATATGAATATATGAATATACTATTCAATTAATAGTTTTGTGGCGTATAGACTGAGCAGGGCACGCTTCTGTTGCAGATGGTACAATACCTGCATAATTCTATTGCCAATAATGAACGTATAAGCTATTTTCTAGAAACAATTTGAAAATTGGGTACATGATTACAATTACAATGTTACAAATAGATGATCTAGTCACATGCATAGACGCACGCACAGTGCTAACAGACTTTCCTCACTTTCTATACACAAGTATGTATCAGACAGCGCGGAATTTAGTTGCAGGCAATAGTCCACAAATGCTCAGGAGTAAAATGAACAAAAGGGTTTAAACACCTTTTGATGACCTTTTGGCATGCAGTGTACAACAAAGAATAATCTACAGGTATATCAAACGATGGCCAAGATCCTTCCGAAATTGACACTATCATTACAGGCACTCCTTTAGTCTCTCATAAGTATATTAAGTATGTTACAATCTTGTAACATCCAATCCAAAGTTAAGAATTCAACAGCCTACACCACATCTCTATATTACATGCAATATCCTTGTGTCACAATTTAAAATCAATAGCACAAACCAAGCTAGGTTACAGTGAAGTGTGTTTCATTTGTGTGTTACAGACAGAGTCACAATGCTGCTCTCAATTCATAAATAATATAATTTGGAAATGTGCCCAAAATGGATCTGATGACGAGACCTAGGCTACCATATATTATCAGCATAAAAGAGGACATTTTTTTGGCACGTAAAACGACAAAAGAGCTTAAATTTGACGTTCTACATCTGCTATGTAGTTGCAAAAGTTGCAAAAACTTACACTAAAACATAACAAAATAAATTTATTGTTCAGATTCAGCCAATGATTACTTTGCAGTTCCCCGAATTTTGCCAATAAGGAATGACCATTTCAACGAGTTCGC
Organism: Botryllus schlosseri; assembly: GCF_051294905.1. Taxonomy (NCBI): domain Eukaryota; kingdom Metazoa; phylum Chordata; class Ascidiacea; order Stolidobranchia; family Styelidae; genus Botryllus; species Botryllus schlosseri. Next base: position 11,636,241 of record NC_137247.1, on the reverse strand, counting down.
GGAATTGATGACACGAAATATCATTGGAATAATATACAACCGTCAGGAGGCTTAAAACTGTCCGAACTAATTGATCAGTTAAGATCGAACTAGCACCAGACCGATCATCGCATGTAAAAAGGTCCAGATGTTATACAGAGAACGTCGAATAATGTCTGCAATAGCAACCAAGGCAGAATTGATAGTGTTATTTGTTGGTAAACCTTTTTTAGACCAGCAACTTCCATGTCTCATGGCTATAGTAAAATTTTGGAAATAATAATGACAATTCGCCTAAAAGCGTTGTTGAAAGTATAATCAATCACCGGAAACCCCAAATGCGAAGAGGCCATTTGAGCATTTTTGAGCAGGCTCGGAGGACCATTCACTATTTTCGAGGAAAGAGGACATAATAATGGAAGCTTGCACGATGAGTCGGCAAAAACAAAACTCTCATGTCACGCATGACTTATTGAAAAAAACAATGTTTACAGACTAGGGTAAAAAAGGTGTGCAATACCCAGCCCACAACGGGCCAACTTTGAATGGTGTGCATCCAGCAAAATGGTCTTCTAATTTAGTTTCGTCCGATACGTTTGAGCTTAATTTCCGTGAGCTAAGAATAAGATACTAAATTTATGACTCTGCGATCAAAATTTCCGACAATTATTCATTCACGCTTGATGCGATCTTCTTTCTACTACCGTATCATTCAAACCTTAGTTAGAAGGCCCTCCATAACTGATATTTCATGACAGCCTGGTCGTTTTCGTTAGTCACAATATTCCAGCAGCTAGCCTACTGAAAACGCTCTGGATATCTATATCACATTCACACAACACCACAATAACCGATCACGTTGCAGTCATGATCAACATCACCTACCAGCTATCGCCGACATTCGACGTCAATTGAACATAATTACATAACGGAACTTACCTTTTCCGATGCCACTGATGACACCACCGGAGACTAGAATGTATTTCATGGCTTTGCAAGCGGAGTACGCCAGTCTTCTTCCAAACAAAGCAAACTAGCCTACAGTATGCGAACCAAAACTCTGTAATATCTTACACAGAATTGCCACAAATGAGAGAAGGTACAAATTTATTGATCCAGGCTATTAGCGGGAAAATCTCACAGGTTCACAATTTCAAAGACAAACTTCATGTCATGTCAATTTGACATGTTCGCCAATATACTACCATCAGGCATCTGACATCAAGCTCCCCTCCAATCAAAGCAAGCATTAGCATTCTCTTGCATTTTCAGTAACAATAGTCAACAACCATATAAAGGGCAAAGATCATGTTTCGCCAATGTGTAATCAGATTACAACACACTCTGGTTGGCATTGTTACAAGACTGTTGAATAGCGACGGGTTAGCACAGAAAAAACATATTCCATCGACACCAATTTTGAACGGAGCATTCACATATGGGACCTCGACTCCATATCAATAAGCGTAACATATACAAATATAGTAATAGAATAAATAGTCAACATCAATAATGCATTCAATAATTGTAGATACCGGAATATGCTTTGTCTTTTGCCGCTGACACGGTACAACAGACATAAGGAGAACGGTGATCATATCACCTTAAGGTGTTGGTTCAAACAGATGGTTGTACAAAACGCAGTTACCGGCTGAATTGAAACCGGCATACAACTAAACCGGTACACAGCAAGAGTTAGAAAATTTTAGACACCCGGATAGTGGCAATCTACGCAGGCAAATTCATATACAAAGAATTCAAAACCATCCTCAGACGGTAGGATTAGCCTGGAGTGGAATATCATGCACTGAACATAGTTCAATCACAGTACAACCAAGAAATCATTAGGAAACGTCTTCAAGAATAAGTTACAAAGTTTTTTCCACATCACGTCACGTTACGAGGAATCAGATAATGAACCATTATTTCAGACGAGGACGAATTACACTCAAATTACAATTTCACGTTGAAATATCGATTCAACTTCACACCAATCGCTTCGATAATAATGTGTAATTAACAGCATTACTACAATTACCCAGCACAGTTCGAATACAAGTCTCAGTTCATCGCAATGTACAAGGTGAATGTCAGATTTCAGGTTGGGGAAATTTGTGTTATGTATGCGAGAAAAATTTTAGTGGGTTTGACATTGCATCCCACCGCCTCTGGGGCCATCTTCATCGTCGTCGTCGTACGCCTCACCGCCCATCGAATGCGTTCTGGCGTTTGGATCGAATTCGTGCAAATCCACGTCTTCCATATCGTCAGAAATCATTTCTTCTTCCCGCGGAGGAAGTAACTTTTCTAATTTTTTCAAGTTGGCCTCCGTCGTCCAATGACTATCGGGGAAAGCGACTGTAAATTGAATCACGAGACGGCCCTTTTGGTACGGGTCACGGTACACGGGCATGCCCTCGCCCATGACGCATTTGACATCGTTGTACTTGATTACTTCGCCGGGGTGGGACGTGATGACTATTTCGCGATTGTCAAGCATTTTCAGGACTTTTTTGAAACCGCAGAGTGCCTCGGTTAGAGAAACCTCCATCTTCATCAAAAGGTCTTGTTTTTGTCGGTGAAATACATCATGTTCTTTTTCAATCAGCACGATTATGACATCACCCGGCTCAAGGCCAGGTTCTTGGTCTCCTTCACCGTGAAAAGTCACTTTCTGCCCTTCCGCCATACCTTTATCAACGTGAACCTCCAAAATTTTACTTTCTTTCACAATTTTCTTGCCATTACAGGTTTTGCATCGGTCGCGTGCGTTGATACGTTCTCCTTGACCATCGCATTCGCGACACATGGACTGGATCTGCTGCACCATTCCTGGTCCAATTTGCTGGATGCGGACGGACATACCGGTGCCCCGGCAGTTGTTACAAGTTTGAACCGCGCCGTCTTTACCACCTCTTCCTTCACATTTTGAGCAGATCACGTTCTTTTGAAGCGATAACCGTTTCATGGTGCCGTTGTACATGTCCTCCAGGCTTACCTTTAGCCTGTGCATGACATCTTTACCTCTGTTATGTTGACGACGGTGCCGACCACCACCGCCACCGAAAAGCATATCAAACACATCCATGGGGGAATGCATTCCAGCGCCACCGGGGCCTTCTTTTATCGCTTGTTCACCGCCTTCATCGTACACATTTCGTTTCTTCGGGTCAGACAGTATTTCGTACGCGTACGATATTTCTTTAAACTTCTCCCCAGCGCTGGGATTTTTGTCCGGGTGATACTTCAAGGCCATTTTCCTATAAGATTTCTTCAGTTCCTCGGGGGTGCAATTCGGCTTGACGCCCAGGGTATCGTACAATTTCGTTTCTTTCACCATTTTTCCGGATGTCGAACTTATTTACCAGCTTTAGAATATAGGTCGAGATCCCAAAGTGCCAAAGGAATGAAAAGGATACGTCAAGCCAACGGTCAAGAAAAACGAAGCGAAGAAAGCAGAAGAGGAAGCGCATGTGGTAACCAGGCGTGACGAAATTCCTCGCTGAAAAGGCATACCATCCATTATAGAAATTTCTAGTAATTTCTACGATTTCATCATCTTCAGACATATTCTGCAGTGCAGGACGATATTATGAGGGTCAAATTTCCAATTATACTCCATAAATTTTCTACTTCAACATTCTGGAACATTATAGCTCCTCGAAAGCGAGCCGATTTTAATATAAATATCACTGAACAAAACCTTAGCTTAAACTACGACTGACTATAAATACTCATTAATCTCTTATCGTCAGAATTCACCACTCATTTAAAACGCGTCGCAACGAATGCAACAGAAATAGTGTGCCGCTCCTGCCAGACAAATACGGGCAACGCATACTATCGTACGCTACGGACAACGACTGGCGCCTAAATTTAATCGACTGAGGAAATAGCCCAAATTGGCGCGAAAATAACGTATTGAATGAAGTCAACGAAGCAGTAGAAACAATATGTATTAAGCATGGTGTAGGTGCAAAAGAGCGGAGGCATGGCTACCATTGGCGTAGCCTGAGGGCGAAAGGGGTCCTGTGAATTTTCGGAATTAAACATAAAGTATGAAGACTGAATTTAATTACGCCATAATTTCCAAGATTTGGTACAACTGCAGTCGCATTCATGTGAGAACAGTATTTTCGTAGTAAGCTATCACGAGGCCGTTGAGGGGCGTGTAGGCATTAGGCATGTGCATTGTGCATTGTACATGTACTGTACAGCCTATGCGGCTTGCGGGGACTAGGCACATATGGTGACCAGTAACGAAGCTAGTACTTCTACTTTTTCGAAGTACTCAAGTAGTTTCCACTACTTGCTGTATTTACTCATGTAAATCTAATTTTATGCTACTTCTATTTCGTAATATTTTGTGGTTTACTTAAAGGCCTAATTTTCGCTATTTATAGTTTATTGTTTGTGGAATATTATATTCCTCCAAGTAATAATAGTTATAATTGGAGGAATATAATATTCTGCAAGCAAAACTGTAAATAGCGAAAAGAATGAGTAAAAGTGAGAGAAATTGAGGAATGTTAAGGCTATTGTCTCGGAGTCGCAATAAGTTTTTTTTTTTTATAATTCTCACCATAGCTCGTAAGTGAAGCTTCGAGCAAAGTATATGTGGAGTGACAACCATGTTTTAACGAAAGTATCGGGGAATATAATAATTTAGGTAACGGCTTACATGGCTCCGTTCACACGGATTGCAATCTAGCATCTACCTATCGGATCGTAATCTAGCAGCACATGGCGTGTCCTAATCTGGAAAAGTGGTTCCCAAACCCTCAAAACCAGCCTCGAATTTTGCATTGTTATAGACTTTGGGATTGTGACGCAACAACGATATATGGCTCTTTCTGCTGAGCTGCAGTCTCGTTTTGCCATACTGAATTGTTGCGTCACAATCCCAAACTCGATCACAATGCAAAATTCGAAGCAGTTATTGCAGCAAATAATGCGTTCATATATTGTCATATTTATTCCACTGGAAGCTTTATTTCGACTGGCTCTCTTCAGTAGTGAACGCCAGTAAATGAGGTTAACCAAATTCGAAATATAGAAATAATTTTGTCGTTGTGACGTAATAATGACAAGTACACAGTGGATGGCTTTTGGGGTGGGCGAGGTGGGCGAGGTGGGCGGTCGCCCGGGCCCCCTCTTTGGTTTAAGCGCTTTTTTCAAGGAGTATAGCGAATAAATGTGGAAATCCGTGTACCAATCAGATGATGATTTCGTATAGATATGTCAATGATCATCAAATCTCTGGATTTGTTAAGAAAAGTCCCATATCCCGATAATCCCCACGTCTTTGCATGCGGTAGAATTACTTAGTTTGGATGTAGTCTATAACCTTGCACTCATGCAATAGTAGATATGGCCTAATCCAGCACCTGGCACAAACCTTGACGTGGAGATAGAAAAATCATTATACTAATAATATAATGTAAAGGGGGGTCTGGGGGGCGAAGCCCCCCATAAGTTACGATTACATACTTATAGGGCTACCCCCCGGGAAGTCTCGCCCAGGGCCCCCCATTCGTAGGGCCACCACTGCACGTACACTACATAGTCGCGAACGGCAGTAAACAGCGCACGGTGACGGTAGCCTACAGCACCCACAAAATCAGCTGTAAAACAGCGTAATGACAAAACAACGCTAATGGAAGATTCCCAGCGTGTAGAGATGTTCCTTCTAGCGGCAGAGGATCGGCTTTTGCAGCTTTATAATGGTTGATTCAGGGACCTTTAAATGAAAAAGAGAACGACCACGAGCAACTATGGAAAACTGATTGTTACTGTAATGTTTTGCACACTCTGGGTGTTTCAATAGGTGCTGTCCGATGGCAGAATTACATGCTGTTACTTGGTTATAATCACGCATGGTAACTGGGGACTGTGATGATGAAGCAGACATTTCATCGCCCTGCGAATTCCTAATTTGACGTGGGACGTGTTGACAAATTTTTTGCTGCAAGCGTTGGGATGTACGACCCACGTACCGACTGTCTCATCGTCACGTATATTGGTAAATTATGTTACTCTGATCAATCGCAGGAATCACATCCTTACGCGTTGCTGGTAGTAAAGATTTCGTAGTAAATATGACACGGGGTTCCACTTATGGGAAACAATGACTCACGGAGGACTTAATCTGTTTTTCAAACCTGTTGCAAGCTGTGCCTATCCACGGGAGATGCAAATAAACATTTCATTCATTTCTGAGTTGGCAATGGTGAATACGGCTCTTTCATTTGTATTGTAATGGCTAGCAATAAGTGCAGAGTTTGGCCAAGAAAATGTCGTCGAGATTACCGAACATCAGCACTTGAAGGAACCAGGGTTGTAATGACTCGAGTCATGACTCGACTCGAGTCAGACTCGAGTCACGATTTTTTTGTGACTCGACTTGACTCGAGTCATTTTCTTGAAATGGGACTCGACTCGACTCGACTCGAGCGACTATTTGGATTGACTCGACTTGTACTCGAGTCATTACGCATGACTCGACCCAAGTCATTGACTAGGCTTATTTTATATGACTTGAAGATGAAGAAATTTGCAAATCGTAATGGCTAGATCAACGCATCCGACGCATCCGCCATCGCTATTTGTCACCACTGCTTCCGATGCACTCGTTTGATATCAGATATGCCGCCGTAAAAACAACAGACAATGGTACATATTAGCAATGCATTGCACAAAATGATCCAGTAATGAAGGTGTAATAGATCCTCCGCAATCAAAGTACTCAACACTTTTCAATTATACAAGACTTTGCAATTATACAAGCAAACAATCGAAGCAAAGTTCAATTAGAGCCAATGCAATGACTCAGATGGTAAAGTGCTTGGAAGAGCTAGACTGATAAGCTCTTGCGTAGATTTGAAGGCGATGATTTTTTGCATTTTTCGGCGACTAGAAAGAATGAGTATCCAATGCTCTTCAGTGTGGTTCAAAATTGCTTGTCCATTCCTGCATCTAGTGCACCAGTGGAACGTGTATTCAGTAGAGGTGGGTACATTCTAACGTAGGGTTGCCAGACGTTTAAAATTTCCGGGACATGTCCGGAATTTCACTGTTAAAACTGCGTCCGGGATGAATTTCGAAAATGTGCCGAAATGTCTGGAATTTTGAGGTAAGCTCATAATTTTTTCCTAAATCAACATAAACAATGATATATTTGGGTAGATTTATGGTACGTGAAATTTTTGTTCGCGCTACGCACGATTTAATATCACATATGTCGGCTTTAATGTGGGGACTACCACCCTCGCAAAAACTGCGATCAAAGATAAATAAAAGTAACATTCATTTACAGAAATAATTCTAATTGTAATCGCAATTACAATTACAAGATAACGGTATATTTGTAGAGTCGGTTTCATCGTGGCGATGCGTTATTCAAAGATAGTGGTTCTAAATCTGGGGGTAGTTTGTCTTTATTTTCGGGTTCGCGAAGATGTTGAATACAATCAAATCAGTTGGTAAATATGCCGTGGATAAGTCTGGGCAAATGTTCCGACCTTTAATTAGTAATCAGCCTATCTAATTTTGAGCTGGGCCACGGAACATTTTCATATCGGAAATGGAGTCGCGACCATAAACGGTTGGAAACCAGCAGGGGTGCGGTGTTTATATAGCTCATTGATGCATTGCGCACAGGCATTAGGCTGATAAATAATCCTATCGATGTGACATGACCATGACTTTACTATGTACGTACAATTACAATGTACAATTTTGAGAAGTATTCGGAAAATTTGAAAAAATGATTTTGAACAGCCCCGTTGTACAATTATTTCTCCAATGCTGTAACTGCGATGTAATATATAATGCAATTGGGAAAACCTTTAGTAATATCAAAAGGTATCTGTTCTTTTGTCACTGCACATAGCTGCATGCAGGCATTTACAGCATGTTGGCCTGGTGAAAATACCTCTCCAGACATAAACATTAAACATGTATTTGTTGATTCTCTATTAGCTGGTATATAGACGCGAATTCGTTGGTTCTCTATCAGATAGCATGTAGACGTGAATTCGTTGGTTCTCTATCAGCTATTTGTGAGCTGTCGTCGATGTGCTCGAAATAAAAACTGAGTGCTTGTATTTGTGATGTATATCGGACTGACAAGACAGATATTTGATTTTAAGTTCTAAGATTAGTAGAGTTATCATATTGGCGGCCTGTCTTGTCTATCTGTAGCATCGGAATTCGATATCACCCATCAAGCAGGATTGAAAACATAAGTTGAACATGACTTCAATACTGTGACTTAGACTTGGACTCGAGTCCTAACACTATAACTCCGACTTGACCCTTTAAACGGTGACTTGGACTCGGACTCGACTCGGCGATGAACTGAAAATGACTCGACTTGACTCGAGTCAAAACCACAAAAGTAAGATTGACTCGTGACTAGCAACCATGTGACTTGGTTACAACCCTGGAAGGAACTGCTTCGACGTCATATCAGCCTGATCTCAAACACTTTGCAGCCCAGGTGGAGACGCACCGTATCACCACACAATAATAAACTTCATTCGATAGTCTCCTACAGGTGGCGACTGTGTACTAAGGCCTTGCGGCCCCTCGTCGTCATCCTGGTCCGTACCGGATTTTCACCAGTGGCGGCTCGTGACAATATCGGGTGGTGGGGCAAGGGCTGCAAGCGACTTTTTATCAAGATGACGTCACAATGGAGTTTTCCAACGTAAACAAGTAACTTAGTGGTACGAACTACGGTAACACGAACTTCCCGACAACAGTGATTTAACTATGTGCCGCGAGAGGTCTGCCGGTGAGCTGTGACTTGAAGTGTGGTAACTGCGTAAACGGCGTACGGAACAAAGATTTCACACGGCTCATGTTCGCACTATACCTGACTTGACTAATTATCTGCAGAAATGGAAATGACTATAACCCGAGAGATTGCGTAAGCCTAGCTGGAAAGGTCAACGAGTTCGGACACATACGCAATTGTTATCTCATAGATTGGACAATGTCATATTGAATCCAAAACATAATTCTGAAGAACTACGGATAGCAGCCTCGGAAATTCGGTCCCGATACAGCATAGGAGATGTTTTGGCCTTGGTGCTGGAGACTGTCACACGACACATACGGCTTACGGTCTATATGTCTGCTGCAAAATCGCCTTTGGAAAATATATTACCGAATAAATACGTGGATGAAAGCCGAAAACTTGGTACACTGTTACATGAAATCAACGAGAAGTAGCCTCATGACCGTTTTCGGTATGGTACACTGTCAAAATTAATACAAACAGACCAACACCGAATTTTGCGTAAAATTTACTGAGGAATAGGCTGATCATTGATCAAGCGATCAGCTGTTAGCCGCCATCGAAAACGAAACAGCTATCGCGCTTGACAGGGGTTGTAATTGTAAGCAAATGGCCTGAAGGCCACAATTTCACGGTTAAAATTGACATTGGAGAATATAAAATAAAAGTAAATATTTGAATGCAAACCGAGGATGCTAGTAAACTGTTTCATGATATCATCATCTCATCACTTATCTCAGTATGGAACACAGTTAGCGTTAACACAGATACGCCGACTTTTGCGTGAAATCCGCAATGCGTTAGGTAGGCTAAGTGTCAGATCAGCGCACATCTTTAACATCTCGACCTTGATAACGAAATTGCTGCCCTAATCATTGAGTGCCAACCGTGAGACTTGGCACAGCGTTCGATACTAAAATCAAGACATACCATGCAAAAGCTCATGACGGATCTAGGTAAGGAGCATCGTTAAAATCAATGGAGACCAATACCGGCTTTGCGTAAAATATGTTTGCGATAAATGACGAGTCAGCTCTCACTCGATTTAGGAAACGAAATTACCACTAACACAGTACAGTGACAAACTTGAAACTTGGTACCGCGTTGAATACTAACATTAAGACTTACCGTACCAAATGCCATGACCGATCTCGGTATGGAACATCGTCAAAATCAATGGATACCAATACCGGCTTTTGAGTAAAATCTGTTTGCGATACATGACGAATCAGCACACACTCAACTTCGGAAACGGAATTACTACCCTAAACTTTAAGTAGAAACCCTGAAACTTGGGACAATGTTAAATACCACCATCACGACATGACATACCAAGTTTCAAGAATTATCATGGTGTGAAACACCATCAAAATCGACCTATACCAGCAAAGGTCGACTAAACGCATATGACGGTAACCGAGTTCAGATGTAGATACGATTGTTACATCACACCTTAAGGGCGAGTAGGCTATGTTGCCCCGGTTGCTCGGTCATTTTATGAATAGGAGAGAGTAAATCACTGTTTCTTTATTGTGCGCAGCTTTGAGAGAATAGACATTGAAAGCTTGTTATGAGCGCTACCGGGGCATGCCCCGGCTAGGCATTTGCAAAGCGAAAACACGAAGAGAATTCGATTTTCGCAGAGACTTCGCTATATATATGGGCATTTACAAGCGAAAGGACAAGAAGAATACGATTTTTGCTGTGATTTCGGTATATATAGATTGCTGTGCGTCTATAAATGGTAAAGAACTTTTATTGAACAGAATTTTAGGTGGGGCAATGCCCCAGTTGCCCTATAGGACGAGCCGCCACTGATTTTCACTGGTGTGACAAATAAATGATTGATTGATTGACTTTTCCCTGTGGCGTCATAAATTCGTATTCTTATGTTGCGCCTCTAAGACTTTTTTGATATGCGGCTCGCGCATGAAGCAGGTCTTGTCTATCCACTCCTGGGAAAGACTTTTCCAAGTAATAATTGCTTGGAACGGGATAATTTATAGTACCCGTATATGCCTTCTCGACACGTAATTGAATCACGTCGGTTAGGGTTGTTCAGAATTGACCGACTTTCAAAAAGTCCGGGTTTTCAGTCCGATTCCCATACCTTATACCTTAAAAACATATTCTGGCTACTTTTTTTTGTAACTCGTCCCCTGCATCCGTGTGCACATTGAGCTGGAAGAATAGCAGCTGAAAATAGGGGATTCCCCTAAAATCTGAGTGTCACGATTTTACCTAGCCTAGTAAAAGTGACATATAACATGGATTTATGCAGCTGTTGCGGTTTGGAGTGCTACAAAACCCCACTATATAAGGCATTCCTAGTTCAGGATATCAATTCCATGTCCCACACTGCCTTAGAACTGCTCAAAACTACCTAAAACTGATAGTCATTTTGTTGGATCACATATCCTACACCCCTCAAACCTACCCGGCACTGTTCATCAATTTCCTGGATCCCCATGTGCAAAAATACAACTGTAAATGTAACATCCACTCGCAGCCACATAATAAACATCACAGGAAACGAAAAAATAAGGCAAAGAAAGAGATCAACTTGGCAAAATATTACATAAATCAGGTGGATGAAATGGTTGATTTCTAGAAATCTGCATATCTGTTCAGGTGATCTTCCACAGCTTGTAGGAGGCTCGCTCGCTGTTTTTTGTCATCCGGTATGAACGCAGCATGGTCGGTATTCAATTTTACCATACGCTCTGCTGCATCATTAAAGTGCTACAGGAAAAGCACAGGCTGATGCATCATTTGAACTGCTGGAACTTTGGAATTTAACAAAATCTGTTAGAGGTCTTGTGTTTGACACAACATCCTCAAACACTGGTAAAAACAAAGGTGCGGTTCCGTTACTTGAAGAATTGATTAACAGGAAAGTTTTCTACAATGCCTGTCGCCATCATATTTATGAACTGGTCATTCGAGAGGTTTGGAAGTGTTTGTTTGGATCGACAACCACAGGCCCTGAAAACACGGATTTTAATACCTTCAAGAAGAAGTGGAAACATATTGATAAATCAAGAAGCTATAAAACGCTGAGGTTTATTGAAGGCAGCTGGTTGGCGATGAAAGCTGTTGAAGCAAAGCAAGAAATAATTCCACTGATGAAACCCCATGATGGAAAGCATAAAGAAGTCTTGATAAGAGATGACTACAGAGAATGTGCAACAGGCACCTTGGCGATTTTGGATGACAAATATGTTGATCATCGTTTTCGCAAGCCTGGTGCTACTCATAGCGCTAGATGGATGAGTCAAGTCCTGTACTGTCAAAAAATGTTCATGCGGAGTGAGCAAATGGACTATTCTGAAGAGTTCATTGAAAAGTTGGAACGAATCAATACATTCACTGCTTTGCTTTATGTTCCAGCTTGGTTGAAAACTGGTATTGCATGTGACGCACCTTGGAATGATCTCAAATTCCTTCATGACATGAAAAACTTTTCATTATGCGATCTCACTGTTGCTGATGTGGCATAAAAGAAATTGCGAAAACATCATTGGTATTTAACTGAGGAAATGGTGGTATTTACCACGTTCTCGGCTAATCCAAAGATTCTTGACAAACTGAAGGAAGCGATGGCTGCTAAATTGCTGAAAATGCCAATCCCTGAAAAATTTTGCAGAGGTAGGCTATGCCTCTCAGTCTGATCTCTGTCTCTGTCTCTGAGTCAATGAGTATGGTCGATTTGATTGGGCCAGAATCGTGGTTTCTATTTGATGCTATACATGTGGAACATGATTGGTTGAGTCTTCCAGTTTCGGAATGGCATACTGATCCGGATTTCGTGACTGCTCAAGAGAGAGAGAGAGAGAGAGAGTCTTTATTTTCATCGAACCAAAATACATAACAAACGGCAGTGAATGTGGTACAGAAAACATGCGTGCACAGTATTCGGTATTAGATAGGAATGATCGATAAGACCGTGAAGGTCATCTAGTCTGATCACACCAGCATCAAACAGGTACACTTGACTCAGAACAGTCTGGCTGTAAAAAAATGTTTAGTTAGGAAAGGAAAGTAGAAAAAAATTAAACAATGGTAGCAAATTATCAATGAAGCAATGTCTGGGCGAGGTAGGGCAACAGTGTTAGTGTAACGACAAGAGGTGATCAAGTAGGGCTTTTTTGAATCTATTATAAGGCAATTCACGGATATGTGATGGTAATGCATTCCAGATGATAGGTCCCGAGTAGTCGATAGATCTCTTAGTTAGGTTGCTATTGGGTTGGGGTAAGTAGACGTTTCCTTTAGACGAAGATCTCGTGTAATGGGAATGGACATGTTTAGCAGGTATGAAAAAGTCATCAAACACAGGAGGGAGACTATTGGAAAAATATTTGTGAACAACTTTTGATACTTCGAAGCGATACAGTTCATCAACTCGCAAAATTCGATGCTTACGGTAGTAAGGCGATAAATTGGTACGTAAAGGTACAGATGAGATCAGCCGTACCGCACGGTTTTGCAGGGTTCGAATTCTGCACAAAAATGTTGTACATGCATTTCCCCATACTACGATTCCATATTGCAGATGCGAGTGGAAAAGAGAGAAGTAGATGGTTCGTAGTACTGATCTGGAAACCAAAGATTGGAGACGGGTCATTATTCCCACACACCGAGCTAGTTTTGATATTGTGCATTCAATATGCTGCTTCCAAGACAATTTGGAATCAATGGTGACGCCGAGATATTTTGCTGAGTCACATATTGAGATTTGTTTATGATTGATGTTCACAGAGAGAGAGAGAGAGAGAGTCTTTATTTTTCATCGAACCAAAATACATAACAAACGGCAGTGATGGTGGTACAGAAAATATGCGTACACAGTATTCGGTATTAGATAGGAATGATCGATAAGACCGTGAAGGTCATCTAGTCTGATCACACCAGCATCAAACAGGTACACTTGACTCAGAACAGTCTGGCTGTAAAAAAGTGTTTAGTTAGGAAAGGAAAATAGAAAAAAATTAAAAAATGGTAGCAAATGATCAATGAAGCAATGTCTGGGCGAGGTAGGGCAATAGTGTTAGTGTAACGACAAGAGGTGATCAAGTAGGGCTTTTTTGAATCTATTATAAGGCAATTCACGGATATGTGATGGCAATGCATTCCAGATGATAGGTCCCGAGTAGTCGATAGATCTCTTAGTTAGGTTGCTATTGGGTTGGGGTAAGTAGACGTTTCCTTTAGACGAGGATCTCGTGTAATGGGAATGGACATGTTTAGCAGGTATGAAAAAGTCATCAAACACAGGAGGGAGACTGTTTTGTGAATACTGTTGAAGTAGTTAATGATGCAGCAGAGCGTATGGTAAAATTGAATACCGACAATGCTGCGTTCATAACGGATGACAAAAAACAGCGAGCGAGCCTCCTACAAGCTGTGGAAGATCACCGGAACAGATATGCAGATTTCTCGAAATCAACCATTTCATCCACCTGATTTATGTAATATTTTGCCAAGTTGATCTCTTTCTTTGCCTTATTTTTTCGTTTCCTGTGATGTTTATTATGTGGCTGCGAGTGGATGTTACATTTACAGTTGTATTCTAGCACATGGGGATCCAGGAAATTGATGAACAGTGCCGGGTAGGTTTGAGGGGTGTAGGATATGTGATCCAACAAAATGACTATCAGTTTTAGGTAGTTTTGAGCAGTTCTAAGGCAGTGTGGGACATGGAAATGATATCCTGAACTAGGAATGCCTTATATAGTGGGGTTTTGTAGTACTCCAAACCGCAACAGCTGCATAAATCCATGTTATATGTCACTTTAACTAGGCTAGGTAAAATCGTGACACTCAGATTTTAGGGGAATCCCCTATTTTCAGCTGCTATTCTTCCAGCTCAATGTGCACACGGATGCAGGGGACGAGTTACAAAAAAAAGTAGCCAGAATATGTTTTTAAGGTACAAGGCATGGGAATCAGACTGAAAACCTGGACTTTTTGAAAGTCGGTCAATTCTGAACAACCCTAACGTCGATACTCGATATTACCCGCCAGCCCGACTAGTCAGTTTTCATTTTTACCATGTGCAGAGCTCGAACCCGATATGAAACCTCACAAAATCTGTTCGTACAGACACTATCGCCAGTAACGATGTATTTATGCGTTTTAGGTTACGATTTTAGACCACGAAATTGCTTCTACTTCTGTTTTAGTAAAACGCAATTCTCACCACCTTGGTTGGTACGTTATAATTCGAATAAACCGAATTCGAAAATTCAATATTCTCAGCGGGGCGCCTCGAATAACGTCAGACTAGCGAATCTGTTATTTGCCAAAACCGGATTGACAAAGGGTACAAAGAGACGTTCTTGGAAATGCCTCTTTCCCTGACGAATTCGATGACTGCGAGGACCTATAGCGCCAGGGCATGGTATGGTATGGAAGTAGGGTCAGAGGTGGTCAAAGTAGTCAAGAAAACTACTCAAGTAGAAGTAGAAGTAGCGACGAAAAAATCTACTCAAGTACGAGTAGAAGTAAGTTTTCTATAAGCAACCTAAAACTACTTGAAGTAGAAGTAGAATTGACTGACTTCAAATCTACTCAACTAAGTAAGTAGTTGTGAAAACGATCGCAATTCGTTCGCATGGATTGTCAAAAGGTGCAAATTGAGCTATGCGAAAGGTGCCGAGCTTGATTCATATATTGATGCATACCAGGACTCCCAGGAGGTATCCAATTTTCGACAGCATAAGCATTCGTCCGCATCATGTGATGAAAATGCTAATATTGATATGGAAATGCGATACTAATCCTCTGTATACTCGAACAGCACGTTTTAGAAAATATCATTGTATCGCGCCCTCCCCCATATTATAAGGCCCGTAGTTTAGTCAAAGAGCAATACGGAGAAGTTGTATAGGATACGGTGTAAACACCTTGCGCGATTATAAACCAGGGGCGGGCAACTTCTCCAGTCGGCGGGCCGGATATAGGAAAATTAGGTACTTCGCGGGCCGGATAGCTAAATCGATATATTATTCGCCCATTTATCCACCACATACACAAGGAATAAATCGTATTTTATGAATGTATTTTATCGACACCAATTTCACTTCAAATCCATTTCTCGTCGATAATGACGAATATACAATGTGGATTTGAGAACAGCATTGTCATACAGGCGCCGCCATATCTGCTTTTCTCTGATCAAACAACACACGCTGCAATCCGGCCCGCGGGCCGTATGTTGCCCGCCCCTGCTATAAACGGTAATAAAAATGTGGTGGATCGTAAAAATGCCTTATTGCGTAGCTTTATTTCCGGAAATTAAAGGCATTACTACACTTGCTTTTATACGTCAACATGTATGTTATCCGGACAAAAGAATTGATATTAATTAGAACTAAAAGTAGGCCTATATGCACGATACTGGAATTGAAAGTGAAATATAAATACTACTTCGAAAAGCGGAAAATGTATTTCATGTCTTTAGTCCAGAAAGTTTCAAAGGTGGTATGCTAAAACAGCTCTAAAACTAAAAATGTCAGAGTCCCCTTGTCTAGATTAGGACACGTCATGGATTGCTAGATTACGATATGATAAGTAAATACTAGAAACATAAGTTTCAAACGTTATGATGAGCCATATATATACTGTGATAAAATATTTCATATGTGCGAAGAGCGACAATGCGGTGTTAACGGAACCACGCCAGCCCGCTACCTAAATTATATTCACCGATACTTTCGTGAAATCATACTAGTTACCCCGTATCCACTGCGCGCGAAGCGTGCCGCAAATTCTGGGCCTTACTGAACTTTTATGAAAATTAGATGTTGATAATCCGTGAAAACAGCCCCGAAATCCTTCTTGCTATCTTACTGATTGGAGGATTAAACTACTTCTACTTGACAAACTGAAAATAGCGAAAAGTAAGTAAGTAGATCACAAAATCTCATGAAGTAGAAGTAGCGAAAATCAGATATACTTGAGTAAGTACCAGAAGTAGAGGAAAACTACTTGAGTACTTCGAAAAAGTAGAAGTACTTAGTTACTGACCACCTCTGAGTATGGTATAGTATAGAACGAAATTTCGGTATGGAATATGGAAGAGTGCAAGTATGGTATGGTATGGAATGTTCTTCCCATACTTCCCATACTTTGGCAGTTTTGCCAGAATTATGGCAAGGATCCTACTTTCGAATTGTCAGATTGATTGCATACCTCAAAAAATCGCTCACTGTCTATGTTCAATCATATCTCAAATTGCGATTCATCACTGACCCACTCCGGTCGACATCTATTTAAAGACAACAAAGTAGCGGTACGCACATATGAAGGAAGATAATATTAGTGATGAATATTCAGATCAATTCAAATCTGAATATCATAAAAACGAATGATATTCGACCGCTGTCGCGTTGCAACTTGCATTTCAACTTGCACTTGCACTCCGTAAACTACCAAGGGCATTTTAAAATCGTAGATTCTGAGAATGTTGAAGCTACGTGAATATTTTTATCAATTTGTTGAACTTGGAAATAGTTTTCTGCGCTTTGGTAGAATGATCATCACGCAATATCTATTTGACATAAACATCATCGTATTTCAAACATATGTAGCTTGTCTTGAAGCGACGTTACGATATGACGGCCTCCAACACGCATTAAATTTCATGAAATTTCGTTAGCTAACGAATCTAATGTGTGGGCCACAGAGTGGCGGGAAAAATGGACATGTGATCCACCGTATCAAAATCATTGTAGTGATGTAAAGCTATATTCTGAGGCATATTGATACTTGCCAGGGTCTGCAATAGATTTTTCCATTGGCCGGATGGAATCGTCTGGCGGGCCATGTCTGGCCTGTCGGGATTGTGTTTGACAGCCCTGCTATACTGTTAGGTCGGGGCTGCTATCTGATTGTGTGTGTTTTTATTCAGGTCCGAAACAACATTTTTTCTGCCTCCTCCCGCCTGAAAAATGCACTAACATTGGGCCCACCATAGGGTAATCGATGTAGCTTCTCGGGCAATTACTATGCATTTGGCTGTTAAATATTTTAATTGAATTCTGTTTTGATTCTTCCATTAGGCTACTATGAAATGAACCGGCAGGTTGTACATCCGGTGATTTCCACCCTTTTATGGTCGCGACCTCATTTCTAACTTGAAAATGTTCCGTGCCCCAGCCGAAAACATGATAAGCTGATTACTAAAAAATTCAGCTTGCTCAAACTTACTCGCGGCCTAGGAACCTGATTACGTCCAACCTCATCGCGATCCCCTGATAAAGGCAAACGACCTCAAGATTTGGAGCCACTATCTATGACTGAAGCATCCAATCGGCCTTAACCAACTCTAGGAATATACCGTTAGCTTATAATTGCGATTACGATTAGACTTATTTCAGTAAATGATGGTTATTCATATTTATTTTTGATTGCATTTTGGCGAGGGTGGTGCCTGGTGCTCATACTATTACCAATATACGTTGCATTACCTCTCGCGCGCAGCGCGAAGAAGAATTTCAAATTGCCTAGCCGAGCGAGATAGTGTAATGGTGATGCGTCCGGCTTCTTGATCGGTAGGTTGTCGGTTCGATCACCGGCCGGGTCATACCAAAGACTCGAAAATTGGGATCCGCAGCTATCCTGCTTGGCGCTTAGCAATCACGGATAGCATGGAGGAGAAAAATGGGGGTGCAGACTATAGATGACCTTACTTAAAAGGCCGTATCGCACCTCCGTCGTCAAAGCATCTCGATGGTGCAGGCGAAAAAGAATACCATATATATCTCTGTCTCCCTCTCTCCTAAATCTGCTTGAAAATAATATTGTTTATGTTGATTTACGAAAAACTTTCGAGCCTACTTCAAGCCTTCAAAATTCCGGACATTTAGGCATATTTTAGAAATTCCTCCCGGACGCAGATTTTTCAGTGAAATTCCGGACATGTCCGGGAAATTCCGGACGTATGGCAACCAGAGTTGGATCAATTGTAATTTGTAATTGTAATTGAATGTAATTAATTACATTTTCAATGTAATTGTAATGTAATTGTAATTGAAGCATTTTTATTTTGTGTAATTGTAATTGTAATTGTAATTTGACAAAAATTTTGCTCAATTACAATTTCAATTACATTAAATTGCTATTGAGACCTGACAAGCACAACATAAAATAATTGACTTATAATGCATTCTCTTTAAATGTAGACAAGGAATTTGGTGGATCCATTCGCGGAAGCCCTTGACTGCGCCCTTGCGGGCGAAGTTTTTTTTATTTTTACCGCTATGCTGGCCTCGGCTGCCATTGTATACAATTTTTAGATTACTAACCAACGGATGCATTCGCAACACGTGACTCACGATTGAATACGCCGAGAAGCGAACTGCTGAGCCGGCTAAAAGCAGCAGAATTGATAGTCCCATAGCTGGCGATCCAAGCGTCGAAATTTGATATGTATGGTCCTAATCGAAAGCTAGTGTCGCACTGATTCCGCAATAAAAGTATATTTCCAGGCAATGGTACCATCCCAAAATAGTCGTGAAAGTCTGGGAATCGGCATTGTTCTGAACAATCGCTGGGCGTAATTGGTAATTGTTGTGGTCATGCTGCTGCAGCGCTCTCACTTTTCAGAACAGTCGGCCTTAAACGGCTATTTTGGAGCAGTTACATTGCCCTGACAAGATTTTATTTTGTATTTTCGGAATTAGTACATCAATAGCTTACGATAAAGACCAGATGCATCAAATTTGGACGCATGGATCGCCAGCTCTAGGACTACAAAGTTTGCTGCTTTTAGCCGGCTCTGCACTACGTTTGTCGGTGCATTCATCCGTGACTCACATCTTGCGCATCTATCCGTGGGTTGGCAATCTACAATACGATTTCAGATCACGATGCTGCATCGTTACTTCGTCTGGCTAACTAACCAGACCACTGGATATTATATAACGTCTTATCTGACAAAGCACGGTTTTGTTTTTACTCCTCATCCTAATTCCTACGTCCCTCGATAAAAATAATATTATTTCTTTAATTATATACTATATACGCAAATCCAACACGTGCATATATTATAATACTTTTTCAACGACATACTACTCCCTATCCTTAATCTTAACCCATAGGAAATTAGGTAAATAACATTTTACATTTCCAATTACGTGAGCCATAATTACCGAGCATTCAAAACACGCTTATATTACGTCACAATGACATCTTACATAGCATACTATGTACGCACATAAACGCATTTATTACTACACAATCTGAACTAGACTTGAATTGTTGTTAAATACGACGCTACGGTTGTCAAGGATCACGGTTGAATTTATGATTATTCAATTACATGTTCAACAGCAGCAATTGTAATTGTAATTGTAATGTAATTGAAGCATGCAAGGAGTAATTGTAATTGTAATTTGATATTTTTAGCATGGAGTAATTGTAATTGTAATGTAATTGAAACATACATGAAAGTAATTGTAATTGTAATTGAACTGAAATAATGTAATTGACCCAACTCTGATGGCAACCCTAGTATAGACTCACTTGAAGAAAAAATCTTTACAATATTAACCTCGTTTGTACGTCTGTATCAAAGGCCGACATCTCTAGTATTTAGCAGGGCATGGTATGGTATGGTATATGGTATGGAAGTATGGTATGGTATGGATCGATATTTTGGTATGGAATATGGAACAATGCAAGTATGGTATGGAATGGAAGATTTTAATCTATGGCCGGGGTGGGCAACTATTTTCCTCCGCGGGCCAAATGAGAAGTAGAAATACGTTGGCGGGCCAAGTGAAATTTTTTAGCTATTATATTCTCTAGCGTATTTTAATTTCATTTCTAAATTACAATGTTAATAAATTCTACTCGGTGACTGTGTTGACGTTAGGTAATGAGAAAATGACGGTTAATCAAGAAATATCTATTCGCCGTTATGATTCGAAACAATGTTAAACATGATACATTTTCACCTCTCTTTCAACCCCTATCAACGTTCTTCCATTAAGACGCTAAAACAGTGGTTCTCAAGCTTTTTTAGGCGCGCCTACCCAGGGTTGTAACCAAGTCACAAGGCACCGAGTCACAAGTCAATCTCACTTTTATAGTTTTGACTCGAGTCAAGTCGAGTCATTTCAATTCACCACCGAGTCAAGTCCGAGTCCAAGTCAGCGAGCAGAGGGTCGAGTCCAAGTCATGGAATTATGACTCGAGTCCGAGTCCAAGTCATTGTGTTCACTGCTCAGTTTCCAGTTAAAGTCTTGGTAAACCGACTTTTTATAACTCTGTTCGGTGATATCGAATGGTTCGCATTTAAAATATACCAATTTTCCTCACTCTTAGCTGTTTCTGGTCGCATTTTCAAGTACCAGTACCAACAGACGAGATCCCAATAGTGTGTTGGCTTAGGAATTACAATGAAATGTCGGTGTTGGTCGTCTGAGTCTCGAGTCAATGACTTGGTTCGAGTCATACGCAATGACTCGAGTCCAAGTCGAGTCAATACACAGATTGACTCGAGTCGAGTCGAGTCATTTCCGTATTTTGAAAAAATGACTCGAGTCGAGTCGAGTCATCAGAAAATCGTGACTCGAGTCGGACTCGAGTCGAGTCATGACTCGAGTCATTGCAACCCTGCGCCTACCTTTATGACAGTGAAAACTTTCGCGCCCCCTTATCATGATGTCACAAACTATTAAAATGTGCAACCAGAATGCTGGAAATCCCAACGGATAGTTGACGGCATGGAAGGTTATGGCTATTGGTGAGAGAATTCTGAAATATCAAAGCAGGACAATACACAGATCAATACGGACAATACACAGAGCAACAACTATTAGCTGGGAGTAAATCGTGCAGAGCGCGAAAAAAATGTTCATCAAACTTCGGCTTCTCGCCCCCTTCTGATGCTTTCACGCCCTCAGTTCGAGAACCACTTCACTGAAATGTATATACAATAGTACAAAGCATCTTTTCTTCGTCGCTGACTTCCGAGCAGTAGGCAGCTTAAATAGCCTTGATGTTTAGCGAAGATTGCATTGCAGTTTTTCTGACCTTCGCCCTCCCTTAACCGAGTGTTTCGTGTTTTTGTCATAAGACCGACTTTAATTAAAATCCTTCATCTCGGCGGCATGCTCGGCAAAAACCAATATCATGGGTTTACCCCAGACTCCAGTATACAAATATTTAGTACTCTAAAGTTTAAACTTTCTTTGAATTTCAGTTTTCAGCTTTCTTTTTTTTGGCATGCCCGTTAATCCCTGTCATAGATATGATGAGTCATAGTAATCGCGAGTACTGATTGACTTGTTTTACGAATCAGGGATTTGGAAGCGTATCACGTAACAAAACAACTAGAAACACATACCGTATAATGCGCAATGTGACAACTAAAAAGGTTCGAACTGAACTATATGGAAAGAATGATATCTTGTGACTTTAATTGTTAATCACACTTGCCACATTGCCTTTATTTTGAATCTGGATTACGCATATGCCTGGTACGTAGGCAGCGTAATCGTGGCATATTAATGAACAGGCTTCAAAGTCAATGAATTTCCAGCTCAGTTGACACAGCCTATGGTTTTATTTATTTAGAAAGCAAGTTTTATTTTTTGAATTCCAAGCAACCTTTCGCGGGCTGCACAGAATAGCTTCGCGGGCCGCACTTTGCCCAGGTCTGATCTATGGTATGGAACGACATTTCCATACTTCCATACTTAAATGTTTTATACATTTTACATTTTATCGTGATCTTTCAAGCTTCATGAAGCGTACGTTGATCGCTGTTCACGGAATATACGGTCGCTTTTGTTATGTGTGAGCGTGAACTATTGAATGCTGTGTAAGAACAAATACACGCTTTTGCAACGGTTTTAGGAGCACTTGGAATGACATGATTTTGTGATGTAATAATGACAACAGTAATGTTGATCCGCAGTGGCGGCTCGTCCTATAGGGCAACTGGGGCATTGCCCCACCTAAAATTCTGTTCAATAACAGTTCTTTACCATTTATAGACGAACAGCAATCTATATATACCAAAATCACAGCAAAAATCGTATTCTTCTTGTCCTTTCGCTTGTAAATGCCCATATACAGGGAAGTCTCTGCGAAAATCGAATTCTCTTCGTGTTTTCGCTTTGCGAATGCCTAGCCGGGGCATGCCCCGGTAGCGTTCATAACAAGCTTTCACTGTCTATTCTCTTAAAACCGCGCACAATAAAGAAACAGTGATTTACTCTCTCCTATTCATAAAATTACCGAGCAACCGGGGCAACATAGCCTAGTCGCCCTTAAGGTGTGATGTAACAATCGTATCTATATCTGAACTCGGTTACCGTCATATGCGTTTAGTCGACCTTTGCTGGTATAGGTCGATTTTGATGGTGTTTCACACCATGATAATTCTTGAAACTTGGTTTGTCATGTCGAGATGGTGGTATTCAACACTGTCCCAAGTTTCAGGGTTTCTACTTGAAGTTTAGGGTAGTAATTCCGTTTCCAAAGTTGAGTGTGCGCTGATCCATCATGTTTCGCAAACAGATTTTACTCAAAAGCCGGTATTGGTATCCATTGATTTTGACGATGTTCCATACCGAGATCGGTCATGACATTTGGTACGGTAAGTCTTAATGTTAGTATCGAACGCTGTACCAAGTTTCAAGTTTTTCACTGTACTGTGTTAGTGGTAATTTCATTTCCTAAGTCGAGTGAGAGCTGACTCGTCATATATCGCAAACATATTTTACGCAAAGCCGGTATTGGTCTCCACTGATTTTAACGATGCTCCTTACCTAGATCCGTCATGAGCTTTTGCATGGTATGTCTTGATTTTAGTATCGAAAGCTGTGCCAAGTCTCAAGGTTGGCACTCAATGATTAGGGCAGCAATTTGGTTATCAAGGTCGAGTATGGTAGAGATGTGCGCTGATCTGACACTTAGCCTACCTAACGCATTGCGGATTTCACGCAAAAGCCGGTGTATCTGTGTTAACGCTAACTGTGTTCCATACTGAGATAAGTGATAAGATGATGATATCATGAAACAGTTTACTAACATCCTCGGTTTGCATTCAAATATTTACTTTTATTTTATATTCTCCAATGTCAATTTCACCGTGAAATTGTGGCCTTCAGGCCATTTGCTTACAATTACAACCCCTGTCAAGCGCGATAGCTGTTTCGTTTTCGATGGCGGATAACAGCTGCTCGCTTGATCAGCCTATTCCTCAGTAAATTTTACGCAAAATTCGGTGTTGGTCTGTTCGTATTAATTTTGACAGTGAACCATACCGAAAACGGTCATGAGGCTACTTCTCGGTGATTTCATGTAACAGTGTATACCAAGTTTTCGACTTTCATCCATGTATTTATTCGGTAATTTATTTTCCAAAGGCGATTTTGCAGCAGACATATAGACACTAGACCGTAAGCCGTATGTGTCGTGTGACAGTCTCCAGCCTCAAGGCCAAAATCTCCTATGCTGTACCCGGGCTGTTCAAAAATAACTTTTTTTTCCGGATTCCAGCCGTTCACCGATTAAATCGTCAGGTTACCTTAAAAAACGCTGCACACCAAATTTGGTTCAATTCTAACAAGTATAGGGCTCCGCGGATCCAATTAAAATTTTTAATTTATACAGGAAAATTGAAAAAAAAAATTTTTCAAATTTTTCTGTCAACCCCATGAAATTGTTGAGCTGTCTTCAGAGACGATGCAAATAAAATTTGACTCAATTCGGACTAGTAGAAGTGGAGTTATTGGAGTTTTTCGTTGATAATTCTCCAATTATCCTTGATTGGTGGATAATCCGAGAATTATCAACGAAAAACTCAAATAACTCCGTTTCTACTGGTTGGAATTGACTCAAATTTCATTTGCATGGTCTTTGAAGACATCTCAACATTTTCATGGGGTTGAGAGAAAAATTTGAAATTTTTTTTTTTTAATTTTACGTAGTAAATTAAAAATTTTAATTGGCTCTGCGGACGCTTAGACATGTTCGAATTGAACCAAATTTGGTGTGCAGCCTTTGTTGTGGCAACCTGACAATTTAATCAGTGAATGGCTGGAATCCGGAAAAAAAAGTTATTTTTGAACAGCCTTGTACCGGGACCGAATTTCCGAGGCTGCTATCCGTAGTTTTTCAGAATTATGTTTTGGACTCAATATGACATGTCCATGTCCAATCTATGAGATAACAATTGCGTATATGTCCGAACTCGTTGACCTTTCCAGTTAGGCTTACGCAATCTCTCGAGTTATAGTCATTTCCATTTCTGCAGATAATTAGTCAGGTATAGTGCGAACATGAACCGTGTCGAATCTTTGTTCCGTACGCCGTTTACGCAGTTAACACACTTCAAGTCACAGCTCACCGGCAGACCTCTCGCGGCACATTCGTTAAAATCACTGTTGTCGAGAAGTTCGTGTTACCGTAGTCCGTACCACTATAGAGGCAGTCTCTATAGTACCACCAAGTTACTTGTTTACGTTGGAAAACACCATTGTGACGTCATCTTGATAAAAAGTCGCTTGCAGCCCTTGCCCCACCACCCGATATTGTCACGAGCCGCCACTGTTGATCCGATATTCTATTGAGTCTAGACGCGACGTCTCCGAGCAAAGTGTATCGTGTGAAGCAATAATTGGTAATGTGGGCTACTCCAACTACCTCATTCCTTGAGTGACGACAGCTTTCAAGCAATCATGATGCAACGTACTAATTGCTCAATGTGATTGATAATTACATTTCTTCTGAAATATTGTCCGCACATTTATACTATTTACATAGCGAGATATCTTATTGGTCATATTTCAAACGATCTCACATTAGGATTATAGATCTGGGAGTGGGGTAGATATAGTTTGAAATTCTCGCCACGCTAACCTCAACCAAATACTGTACTAATAATCACGCAGATCGCTACAGTATTGATCGCCTGTAGCTGGGATATTTTATGGGTGCGCCTATATTATAGATTATTTGGAGAGTATTTACTTCAAACTTGCATGTCTCATGCCAATGTACCGGAAATGCGATGATATTCTTATGGAGCAGGGGCGGAAAACTTCTCCAGTCAGCGAGCCGGATATAGGAAAATTAAGTACTTGGCGGGCCGGATTGCTGGAAGGATACATTATTCACGCATATAAACAAGGAATAAATCGTATTTAATGAATATATTTTATCGACAGCAACTTCAGAGCCATCTCTCGCCGACGATGACAATGCAATGTGGATTTGAGAACAGCATTGTCATACAGGCGCCGCCATGTCTGCTTCTCTCTGATCAACTAAATCACGGTGCAATCCTTAATTAAGATTTCAAAGCGTTTGACAAGCCCGGTACCCAAAATTTACCAAGATTCCAATTCATTAGGGTTGAGTACATCGTAAATGCCGATAATGCAAGTCTTCTCGCTTCGACGAACTTACGCGTAAGCTCCGTTCTCGCACGCTGCGCAGTGCGCACACCTATATAATAACATACAGTCACTAAAATTTGACGTTTATGCAAGTAGTGGGGAATATCGGCAGACTGGGCCGCGGGCCACATTATCATGTAAGACGGGAAACTGTCCGCGGGCCGGACAAAATCTCGTTGCGGGCGACATCTTGCATCTTGAAACTTGCGAGAAAACCATGTACTCAACCCTAATGAATGGATATCTTGGTAAATATTTGGGGTACCGGGCTCATCGAACGCCTTGAAATATTAATTAAGGATTGCACCATAGTGTCATATATGGTGTGGACCTGGACCAGCGTTGGGATCAAGTCACTACCTCCTAAAGTTTTAGCAATCATGAAGCAAAACTGTCTCATGCTTTTTCTAATTGAAAAAAAAAAGTAAAAATTAGGTTTTCTATCACGTTACAAATTTGGAGGTTTCGTGGACTCCCTGAAAATGCTTCGTGGACCCCCGGTTGAGAACCACTCATAGACTATCGGTCAATATATGCGTTGCCGTTAGCAAAAATTGTTATTTCCAGGGCTACACACCATTCAAATTAGGCACTTCGCGGGCCATACAATTTTCCTTTCGGGTCACATGTTGAATCCACCCACTTCACAAATCAATACACAGCGATACAATAACAAAGTGCATGTATTTGGTACATGATTGTCCTTACAGTTCCACAGTGTCTTTCACAGTATCGAATTCATACACGAAAGAACTGCAAGGAAGGGGCATGATTCTGTAATTGGATGAGGATAACGGATGACACAGTCAGCACACACGGTGTTGTATAATGTTTTCTAACAATAAACATATAAGCCTTACACATGGAACAGGTGCACCAGAGCAGTGAGCAGCAATGTCCTTGCTGGACCACCATATATCTTGGTTGCGGTCGCAAACACGCCGGCTTACACATATAAGCCATATATATCCAAACCTCACATTACAATTTAACAGATGCTAATAGCTATAAGTAGCAATTCTTATGGAGATTCATTTCAGGAGTGAGGCAGATTCTGTATGTAGATCACTACAAGAGGAAGATAAAAACAGAGTACATAATATACAAACAGAACCCACTACACCCCTGAGCATATCTCGATAATGACCAGTGTATTTGACTCATTTTCACCAAGTGGAATGGATGAGAAAGCAAATTTTTGTACAATCAAGTGCCGATTTACAACCTATGGCGGAAATCTGTAAAATACACATATCTACCCATGTGTTTACAGTGCATATTATCGCTGGGCAGCCTATTCGTATCACTGAATTTGGAACATTATATCCGCATGATTGGCTAGTTGAAATATATGCTCCCATAATCTTAGCGTTTAACGTGACGTATCGTCATAATAGACTCTTATCTGATGTCACTGCGAATGTCGTTCAATTCACTCAAGGGAGAAAGACCTCCGGATCAAAACGTGAACGAGCATCACGATGCCATATGTCCAGCATAAGCAGGCTGCAAACTGACTCCTTAGAAAGGTAGACAATTCAGCATGGCGTGGGAAATAGGCGCAAAGCGAGTGGCAGTATATGAAATGAAGTTTCGAATCTAGTTTTTCTACGCGTCAGTGGTTATTGAGGTTCCACATCACTGACCTCATTGCAAATGCAGTGTGCAATGCATAAAAGCCCTGAGAGCAGGTGCGCCGATCTATAGATAACTAAGCTACGGATAGATACGCAACAGCCGTCGTCACGCTCTCTTGCCCGGAAGAAATTAGTGCTCAGCCATCTGAACGCAGCATAATTGCTAATCCCATAGCTTACGACCTGAGAGCTCAAATTAAATAGAGTTGATCTTATTTGAAAGCTACTGTCGCGTTGATTCTGAAAATCTACATTAAAAGTTCATTAAGGGAATGAAACCAGCTCGAAATAGCCTTCAAAGTCTGAAAATCGGCATTGTTGCTAACAATGGCAGAAACGCAGCACAATGACCATAACAATAGGCCTTGCATGGTTGCGATTGTTTACAACAATGCAGATTTTCAAACTTTGAGGTGAATTTTGAGTGGGTTCAGCTGCCCTGATCAGATTTTATTGCATATTTTCGAAATCAGTGCGACAGTAGCTTTCAAATAAGATCAACTATATTCAATTTGAGCGCTCAGGTCATCGGCTATGGGATTAGCAATTATGCTGCGTTCAGATTGCTGAGCAGTAATTTCCTGCGGGCAAGCAAGCGTGACGACGGGTGTTGCGTATCTATCCGTAGGTTAGTTATCTATAGTCGATCGAAGAAATACTAACAGACAATCAAACAAACAAATAAACATGGTTTCAGTCAGGGGCATACAAAGGGAGATGACAGAAGACTGTATAACAAATAACACATAAATATCGATATATAGATATATGGAAAGTAATGTTTTGGTTAGAAGATGGATTAACAAAGATGGTTTAGTTTAGTACAATACAAGCTTGGAAGATATGAATGAATGATTTGAAAGTAATTTTTGGATTGCATATATTCTATCCCGGGGTATAAGGCTGAAAGCGATCATATGTACGCTACATTTTTTCAGCAACAGCCATCGGGTTGTCAACACCGGAACTGATACTACCGCTTCCGAAACTGTTGTCGATCGGATACCTCGAATTCGGTGGCATGCTTTCTTTAAGGCTTCTAAAACACAAAGGAACTGCGCCGTAATCCCACACGTTAGTTATAGTCTGTTATAGTGTAACCAATATCATCATCAGCATTTTATTACTTCGACGGAATTTACTGCAACGCATTTCATGTTATTAAAATGTTTCAGAGTATTCAGGCGAGCCCAAATGTACATTCAGGCCGTTGCAATTCATAACAAGTATATAGATACAATATTTATTCCATTCCCAACTGCCCGAAAGCATGTCTCTGGGCCGGTGACTAGAAATACCCTTTTCGATAATTCATTGATAGAAGCAGAGGAGACAATGTCATAAATGTGACTTATTTCCTAAGGCAGTGTTTCTTGACCTTTTTAGCACCCTTGAGCTGTCATGAAATGTTTCTCGTACGCCCTATATCCAGGGCGGAAACAGCACTTTCTTAAGCCCCTTCCGAATGCTGGTATAATAGGCCCCAATACGGGTTTTCAACAGGCACATGAGACATTTCAGCGACCGGAGATGACAATATCGAACGTTTCGCCCAGCGTGAAGTGTGTTTGTTTATCGCCGCTGCCGAAATGACACAGGCCTACTGGTTTACTTACATGTATTTGAAAGCCATAATTGCCAGGCCAACTAATGCCACGAACACCGCTACTCCCAGCACAACTCCGACCGCGATAGCGACTGCGTTTATTTCCTCGATCTGCACAACAAGAGTTCCCATTTATCCGGAGTCGGATTTGCAATTGGCCATAGTCTTACTTCCAAATCCATGCACGATTTTCCGTCGGATCCTAGCTGCCTGCCTTCGTTACAGCCGCAACTGTAGCTACCTTCGGTGTTCATGCACATATCTTCGCAGCCGTTGTCGTCATTGCTGTCGCATTCGTTGTTATCTGGATTCAAAAGAGGTGGACAAAGTATAGTCAGTGTTGCTAATCAAGTAGAAGTCGAAGTAGAAGTAGAAGTAAACCGTAAATTATTTACGAGTAGCAATTTTTACTTTACACACGGTAGCACATTCTTTTAAGTAAGTATAGTGCATCAGCACATTGTTACTGGTCCCCTCTCTTCCCGTGGATGTCTTTCATCTATCTACAATTGCAACGCGTGAATTGGGCAAAACTTCCCAAGGTGTTGTATACCTTCGCAGGTTGGCGGGTCAGCGCTGAAACTACCAGACGCGCAAGTGACTTCGTTTGAGCCGACAAGACGGAATCCGGAATTGCAGTAGTATATCACGGAGTCCTCGCATATTGACCAAAAGCCGTTTTCGATATCTTCCGGTCGTCCGCAAGATCCAACTACAAACAAATACGTTGATAAGCAAATATCGTGTCCTAACCAGGGGTGATGAACATGGACAATGTCAGCATTGCTACTCTGGTGTTGATGTAATGCCATAAATTTATACTCAACTGCAAAGGACTAGCGATTCCAAGACATTTCAAAACTACTTCAGATGGAAGTGAAAATGGAATGCTTGAAAATTAGCCCGCTTTTAAAAGGTAGATTTGGCCGAGGGGTCGCATACACTAAGCCGATGGTCGGAGGTGGCTATATATATACTGTCGAAATTTAAGAATGAACCTTCACGGCGAACGCAAAAGGAAAGGACTCATGATAGACATACACACGATCTGTGCATATGCCGCTGGACAAGGAAGGTGCAGATACAGCTATGTAGGGCTTTCGAAGTCTTACACCACCCAGTGTTGGGATGACTCGAGTCATGACTTGACTCGAGTCAACTTTTTCGTATGACTTGACTCGAGTCGCTTTGGAAAAATGACTTGACTTGACTTGACTCGGAGCTTCAAAAATGTCCTTTGACTCGTGACTCGGAGCAAAATTAACGAGTCAATTTCAAGTCATCAAGTAAACGGTGTCGAATAAATCACTGTATCTTGTGTACCTATGTTCGGATTGTTCGAGATACGCCGGTGTCACTTGTGAAAGAAACCATAGTCATTCCCTGATTCTACGTTACACTATCATCCATTGTTAGATCACAAATAAATTGACCGCAAACTAAACGATCACAGCTTACGTTGTCGAAGTAGTAGTAGAAGATTAATCTAAATAGCAATGTGCCTCTGTTCCTTAGACGACTCGATGCTTACGTTGCGCAGTGCTCACATTTACCAACCATCTTGTATGATTTAAATCGAACAAGTATAGTTTGCGCGTTTAAATTCTCACGGGTGTGTAGATTGGTAGTGTAGGCTATTGCAGTGCTCTTCAACCTTTTTCGACGTGGTACACCCTTTTAACGTTTGCTCAAAACTCGTACACCCTGTTCATTAGGGATCTTCAGAAATGACTTTTTTCCTCAAATCGTACTGGCTACTTGATAAAATTGTTAGGTTACCTAACTTAAGCCTACACACCAAATTTGGTTCAATTCCTACCAGTAGCCGCATGGCTACGGGAGAAGAAAGTTTCTATTTATTATATAAAAATAAATCACGAAAAGTGTGAAATTTTTCTGTTCATCCCATGAAAGTATTAGGTTGTCTATAAAAATGATGTTCTTCAAATTTGGTTCAATTCCAACCAGTAGAAGCGGAGTTATTGCCGTCAAAAAATTTGGATTTGAATAAAACAGTATTTGGTCACAGAGTCTATTCGCAGCCAGTTAGGCCGCCCGCCACGCAAATTGGAATTTATTTCGTGTCAGCCCCAAAACAGCATGACATTACGAACGATAATAAACCTAAATGTAACAGTATTCGGGAGAGAGTA
The DNA here is from genome assembly GCF_051294905.1 of Botryllus schlosseri. Lineage (NCBI taxonomy): Eukaryota > Metazoa > Chordata > Ascidiacea > Stolidobranchia > Styelidae > Botryllus > Botryllus schlosseri. The sequence continues at coordinate 11,604,643 of NC_137247.1, read as the reverse complement.
GGTAAAGCTACTGCTGCAGAAGCGGTAATTCAGATCAGCGATGATAGCAGGCGCACCAACCTACTGCGTATCAGGCCTGCCCCACACCACACACAGTCCATAGTAGCACATGGGCTGCAAGAGATGTCAGTAACCTCAGATTGTATGCCGCTGTACACAGTCTATTGTCGCTAATTTGCATCACTAATAACAAAATACTAAATTGCGAATGTATGGCGAAATATTGGACATAAAAGCGGCATTTTAAAACAAAAGGGTTTCGATTTCAACATGGAATCTGTTTCGACCCTGGCTGGCAACGTCACTTCATTTATGTGCATTGCGGTAGGCCTATTTATTAACGTCGGGTAGGAAGTACCGATTCAAGAAGTCTGAGCTATCGCGGCGGTTTCCTCAAAAATCACTAAAAAGACAAATGACTACTAGCTGAACACATGTTTGTTAACTGCATACTTTCCAACACCAAACGAAACCATTGGTCTAATACCGACGGCTAAATGAATAGGAGAAATATTTGCTTATGACATCACAATCAAGCGGTGTACAGTATTACGCTTGAGATAACATTGTACCATATTGCTCATTAACCTGTGCGTCAACCTGTACTGACCCATAAACCTGCCTTTGTGATAGCTAGCCATCGGCTCATTGTAATTCGGATCTGGTACACCCCTGTACACCCCATCCGAGTGGTACACCCTTTACAAATTCTGGTACACCCTAGGGTGTACGACAACCCCGGTTGAAGAGCACTGGGCTATTGTACCATATCAATTTGTTTGTTTCAACTTCTCGAAGCTTCGTATTAGGTCCTATATTTTGGCTGATAATAACTGACTGTAGCCTGTAGCTGTACAATTACTGACGTATTTTATTACCAGTTCTACGTGTACATGCGAGATCCAACGTCTTTTTGCATGCATATTTAACTAGATATCTGTTATTTCATTCAAGATAAATGATCAATTAATCCGTCTTTCACACAGCTAGCAAAATGTAATGACTGTGAATCATCACTCATACTTCGAAAATTCAATTTGACTTGAATTGTGACTTGACTCGTGACTTGACTTGACTTGACTTGACTCGACTTGACTCGAGTCACCTCCAAAAAACGAGTGACTTGACTTGACTCGAGTCACCTTTGAAAATCGATCGACTTGACTTGACTCGAGTCAAAATCTGCAATGACTCGAGATGACTCGTGACTCGAAGGTAGTGACTTGACCCCAACACTGACACCTCCCCTCCATGCTATCCCAGTACTGCATGAGCGCCTAGCGGGAAAGACATGGATACCCGTGTGACTAATCAAAGTCTTTGGTCTGACCCCGCCTGGATCGAACCCACGACCTACCGATCAGAAAGCCGGACGCTTCACAATTACGCTATCTTGATCGGTCAAAATTGTCAAAATGACAAACGAGACTACAAATATAAGCGGAATCTTGGAAATTTATTCAGTTACCATGACACAGGAGCACAGTACGACCATTGTACTCGTAAAAGAGATGCAAACTTATCTGCATTCTATAATTTTCAAAACGCAAAGTGTAAAAAGTCAGCCGTGCTGACTTTAGTTGAAGTGGCTTTTTAGTCTAAAAGTATAGTCACTTGAGTAAGTAGCGCAAGTACACAAAGCCTACTTGAGTACTTCGAAAAAGAGGAATTGCCCCGTCACTAACCATCGGTGATCGTATTATAAACATGATTGACTAAGAAGAGTTAGAGTATAGAAATTAAACATGGAACGGCAACGATCGATTTTGCAGCTTCGTTCCGCTTCGCTGAGGCTGGAGTGGAGAATTGTTTTGCGTAAGCGTCTGTAGGATTTCTGGCAACCCAAAAGCTATCTTCCCGAGCGCAGAAATTACTGAATCTGGTCTTGATCGAAAGCTACTGTTGCACCGATTCCGAAAATATAAATTAAAATATTGATCAGGCATTGATCCACCTAGAACAGGGGTGGGCAAACTACGGCCCGCGGGCCGCATGCGGCCCTCCACACCGTTCTGTGCGGCCCGCGAGAGTATAAAGAAAATTAATAAAAATATTGATAAAATGCGTACTAAAAATCGAATTAAAGCTGGGCTTTGATTAAATTTCTCTTAGTATATTTCACTATGATTATCCTAGGGCAGTGGTTCTCAAACTGGGGGCGCACCCCCCTTGAGGGGGTGAAATCATCTGAAGATAAGCGCAAAGCTGAGCTCAACTAAAAAAAAAATTCGCGCTTCGCGCGATCGCCTTCCCATTATTACTGGTTACTCTCTATTTTTTGTCAGAACTTCATATTTCAAAATCTCTCATCCACAGTCGTTACCTTCCATGCCATATAACTATCCGTTAGGTTTGCTAGCATCGGTTGCGTTTTGTGAAATGAAGAATAAGGGGGACCTGAGCTCTTTTACCATCATACGGGGGGGGGTGGCGTGTCTTAAAAAGTTTGAGAACCACTGTACTAAGGTGAATACTTCGTATATCATTTCTTATGTTTAATTTCTGGCGCGACATCCCCGATCTCAAGGCTCACGCAGGTTGAAAGGTTTCAACTGCTAAACATCACAGAAATCCTAAACGAGATTTACATAATTCAGATTACTTGTGTATAATTAATTACAGATTGGCCAATCCAGTTTTAATTATTTCGGTGATGTGCTTATAAAAAACGATTCGCGCGTGCCTTAGGTAGATTCGTTCTCTGTGTGCGCAGAATTAGGGTATTTATATTTTATCTACACATAGTAGAAGCGTTTTTGAAGCTAACATGGTTATGATGCTGTTAGTATTGTGTGTCCTGGAACTGATCCAAAGGAGGAATTAGCAAATCTATGAACGGATCGCTGCTCACAGATTTAAATTTCATTCCTGTTCTAAGAATCGGGACAACCTATACTTTCATTGACAAATTGGTTAGTGAGGTCGACCAGCCTATGAAATCTCGCCACTGTTTCTGACGCGTGTATACGATATCATCAAAGCAATGTTTAGATTGTTTTAAATAAGCATATATATTATCTTCTTGTCCTCACTATAATCAAATACCCATATTGCGTTTTGGTTTATAATCCCAATTTTATATAGTGCGGCCCGCGAATGGATTCAGATATTGAATGCGGCCCGCGAGCTCAAAAGTTTGCCCACCCCTGACCTAGAATCTGTCCTCCAAGTCTGAAATATCGGCATTGTTCAGAACAATCGGGTAACCGCAACACAATGGCCATAACAAGGACCCGTTGCGACTCTCCTATTGTTCGGACGATGCCGATATTTCAGACTTGGAGGACGGATTCTAGGTGGATCAATGCCTGATCAATATTTTAATTTATATTTTCGGAATCGGTGCAACAGTAGCTTTCGATCAAGACCAGATTCAATAATAATTTCTGCGCTCGGGAAGATAGCTTTTGGATTGCCAGAAGTCCTACAGTCGCTTACGCAAAACAATTCTCCACTCCAGCCTTGGCGAAGCGTAACGAAGCTGCAAAATCGGTCGCTGCCGTTCCATGTTTAATTTCTATAGTTACAGGTAAATATTGCATGGACTTACCCTCGGGACTTTCCCTCCACGGCTCCAAATCGAGAGGCGGCAGATCGTCGCAGTCCTCAAATTCGTCAGGGAATGACGCCATTCTGAATGCGTCACTTTGAACCCTCGTTAAGCCCGTGTTGGCGCATAACACATTCGCCAGTCTGACATTATTCAAGGCGTCCCGCTGAGAACATTTGAATTCGGGTCACCCTCATTATAACTTACGTACCACAGATTTGTTATGCGTGAATTGAAAAAAGTTTCGGATCACATTGTAAGGGTGCAGCCGATGCATTGGTAAAAATAAAAACCAACTAGTTATAAAGAATGTTCTTGCAGTAATCTGCAGTAGGCCTACTAGTAATTATCAAGCAATTAGCAATTTATAAACTTTGATTGCGTGTAACATCTTTTGTTCAGTTGGCTCACTGTCTGGTAATTGCGATTTACGCTGTTACGTGTGTTCACTGTAGTTCTTGGACTTATTCCCCTTCTTTGTGTAGGTATATGTCCTCTATAACCACATGCAGCGACTATTTTAAAACCTATTTCCACGTCCTATTTTGCTTTGTTGTATCCTGGACATTCCTTCGTTTACACCACTTATTAATATACATCGACCTCCATGATAAGAGCTTCATTTCTCAAGTTTGGTCGTGGAATTCAAGGTTGATTTAATAAGTGGAAATAATAACTCTCATTTAGGTGGGAGCAGTGATACCTGGTTAGCGATTTAGGCTACTTGCACTGCTAATATTGCTATGTTTCAGACTCCTTCAACTTCTATCAACGGTATGGTAACAAAACCTGCATACTCATTACATTGGTCGTCTCAACAAAACAATCCAAATCCACCATAAATATTTCATTCTAATTTATTTCACGCGGTCTCACCTGCTGTTCTGTGTGTACTCCATCATTCATGTAGAAAAAGCGGTCTCCATCTCGCTGATACTTGAATTGCTTGGCCAACAGGCACATGAATGTGGGACCAACTCGAGAATCGTTCACCAGATCTTCTACGAGTCCCGCCAACCACAGATCGATATTGCTGCGAAACATACATTGAGATTGTTATAGGGTTGCGTTTACTGGGGTAGTTTTGTAAGGAATATTTTATATGAATCGCTCCCTATTAAATCGCAAAGTCTACATTGAGGAACTTATTTGGTCATTCATTCTTTTTTTTATCAGAGTTCTTTTTTATGGAGCACCTAGGTAATTCGACTATAACAAGCCGTACATTCAGCTTCAAGTATTATCCCGCCATTGAAAACCTTCTCGGCACTTGGTTGCCAAATCTTCAATAAAACACAAGTGAGCCTACCCGGGGTGGCCGTACAGCTCCTCTAGCTTTCGTCGTACTTGAGCGTCTCCGATATCCGAAGCTACCTCGCTGAAGTTACTCACGCGGGACAAATTGCAAAACTCTCTCCAATCGTTGTAAAGCGGGAGGGCGTGGTCTCTCCCCCGTTGAAGATTGAGTGACGCGAGGTCCAACGCGATCTGAGAGGTGGTCAAAGTAGTCAAGTAAGCTACTCAAGTAGAAGTAGAAGTAACGGCGAAAAAAGTCTAATCAATTATGAGTAGAAGTACTTCTTCCGTAAGCCACCTAAAACTACTTGAAGTAGAAGTACAATTGATTGACTTTAAATCTACTCAAGTAAGTAAATAGTTTTGAAAACAGTCTTAATTCGTTAGCGAGGACAGTCAAAAGCTGCAAATTGAGCTATGCGGAAGGTGCAGAGAGCTTGATTCGTATATATCGATGCATGTCCCTGGAGGTATCAATTTTCGACAGAATAAGCAATTAAGCATTCTTTCGCATCATGGAATGAAAATTATAGTATTGATAGGAAAATGCGATACGAACCCTTTGTTTACTAGAAAACCCCGTTTTAGAGAATATCATGGCATGGCGCCCGACCCCATATTATAGGGCCCCAAGTTTAGGTGAAGAGTAATACGGAGAAGTTGTATCGGATATGGTTTCAACACTTTGCGCGATTAGTATACGTTAATAACAAATATTATGGTTGTAAAATTTATATTTAGTGTAGCATTACTATACACTTGCTTTTATGCTTCAACATGTATGTTCTGCAGACAAAAGAACTGAAAGTAATTGGAACTCAAAGTACGATAGGCTACTCAGAATTGAAAGTGAAATTTAATCCAACTTCTAAAAAGCGGAAAATATATTTCATGTCTTTTGTCCATAAAGCTTCAAAGGTGATCCGCTAAAACACGTGTAACGTTTAAAAAAAGCCGCATTTTCCAGATTAGCAGGACACGTCATGGGCTGCTAGATTACGATATGATAGATAATTGCTGGATTGCGAAACGGTAGTTTCAAATCTTATGGTGGACCATATTTACTGTGATGAAATATTTGATATGGGCGACAATGCAGTTTGAGCGGAATCAAGCAATCCGGTACCTAAATAACATTCATTGATACTTTCGTGAAAACATATTTGACACTCCATAACTGCTGTGCGCGAAGCGCAGCAATATTTCTGGGCTTTGCTTGACTTTAATGAATATTAAATGTTGGCACTCCGCGAAAACAGCCCCGAAATTCCTCAGGCTATCTTTCGTATTGGGGGATTAAACTACCTCTACTTGACAAGCTGAAAATAGCGAAAAGTAAGGAAGTAGATCACAAAATATTACGAAGTAGAAGTAGAAATAGAAAAAATCAGATCTACTGGAGTAAGTATTAAAAGTAGAGGAAAACTACGTGAGTACTTTTAAAAAGTAGCAGTACTTCGTTACTGACCACCTCTGGATCTGATATAGGGGATATCAGAGATATCGGCGAATATATCCGGGGACATAAAAGATAATTTAGTAGGCTCACTTGGTTCTGCAATTGGAACAGCTTTTCCCTCAGCTCCTCGTGCATGATTTGCGTCGGAGTTACGAGTTTCGCTGGCTTCCCGATTAGTCCTGAAACGCATTAGACACAACTAAACAGACGATTTCAAAGTAGTCAGAGTTGCCACTGAAGTGGAAGTAGAAATAACGCCGTAAATTTATACTTCCTAACAAGTAAAAGTAGTACTTTACAACATAAAAATACTTCAAGTGGCATTATCCACTTAGCAGAGACATGTAGTAGTTACTACACGTGCTCGATTGTAAGCAATGACTACATTGACCACCTCCGCATAGGGCTAGCACACGAGATAACGACCCCTATCCACATATCATACACTGGAACTGGCACAAATTTGATTCTAAAGGAGCGAAAAGTCATATCCTGTTAGCAAATAATGTGAATACTATGGATATATATCATACAACACTCAGGGCCGTGACTGCCGCACCTCAAACCAAATGATATGGTCGAAAGCAAGAATCACTTAATGCATACGGTCCTATTTTCCGATTGTAACGTAAGAGATGACAATGCCATAATGAGTACAATACAAGTCAATTAATTTTAACTCATGTATAGTAGATATAGATATAAGGCTTGTTGTCCTGCAGCAAATCTATGTTTGTATTTACCTCTAAAAATAGGGTCTAGTCCACCCTCCTTGATAATACGCCAGGGCGAGAAAAACGCTCGATGCAGCAGAATATTTCTGAACTGCGGGTGTTCCTCATAATCTTCGCCCAGGCGTCGGAACATCGGCGCGATGGTGACGTGCCCGAATCGAAAGGCGGCGGTGGCGAACACGTTCGATATCGTTGGGTCCGTTTGCGGATCATAGCCGTTGTACTCTCCCAATATTTCCAGTCCCCTGGTTCCGATAATTTTGGGAACGTACTCCCTGTGAAATTACGACCTGTCAGGTTATCAGAAGCAAACAGTAACGAGGTATACCTGTACTTTCAGGAGTAATCAAGTAAGTTTTGTCTACTTTCGTTGCTTGCTCATGTTTACAATCCCACTTTTACCCAACAATTTTGACGCAAAACTATACTAAATTTTTATACCTTGGTTTTTGTGAAGTAGTAAGCACTTTTTGGATTGATTTGTATCACTGTTGCGGGTCAAATTATCATAAAAAAGGCGAAGTGGCCCCTAGTCCTAGTAGTCCAATATATTTTCGAAAATTATTGCCGCTACGACCTTCCGACCTATCTTGTAATTTGGAAATAAGCCGACCTTCTATTTACCACCAAAAGTAAGCGACACCTCGACCAAATGTACATTTAGAAGCTATTTAGCTACTCTAGTAGTTTTCAAACCGCTAATTTTCTACTTCCGCTTGAAGTAGTTAGAGCATGACTTGGAAATTGCTATTTGTACTTATAATTGAGTAATAGAAATTGACTACATTACTTCTAATCTATTCCAGTAGCAATGCCGACTACACTTTGAACAGGGCTCTTCAAAAATGACTTTTTTCTCAAATCGTACTGGCTACTTGATAAAATTGTTGGGTTACCTAATTTAAGCCTACACACAAAATTTGGTTCAATTCCAGCCAGTAACCGCTTTGCTACAGGAGAGGTAACTTTCTTCCCCTGTAGCAACGCGGTTACTGGCTGGAATTGATCCAAATTTTGTGTGTAGGCTTAAATTAGGTAACCTAACAATTTTATCAAGTAGCCAGTACGATTTGAGATGAAAAGTCATTTTTGAAGAGCCCTATTAAACACTTATGTGTGTTAATAACCTATACCCAGACTCTGTACTCCTATAGGCGCAATGTTGTTGAAGCGTCCTCGCTATTACACACACCTGTAATGTACCACTTGATGCAGAGAACCAACGATTTTCCTTGCCTCTTGATACAGCACTTCGCCATTCCAGTGTGGGTTCAATTCCTTCAGCGCTCGCGCCAGTCTGTTGTGTTCTCTCACCCACAACGTGTGAATCCCGGAGAGAGTCGAGTGTTCTGACACCCTGCGAGAAACGCAAGCTACGGGTTAGCAGCCAGAGGTGGTCAGCTAAGAAGTACTTCTACTCTTTCGGATTACACAAATAGGCTTTTTCTACTTGCGCTACCTATACGTAATTGCAAAGGTGGTCAGTAGGGTTGTTCAGAATTGATCGACTTTCAAAATGTCGTGGTTTTCAGTCCGATTCCCATGCCTTATACCATAAAAACATATTCTAGGTACTTTTTTTCGTAATTCATCGCTTGCATCCGTGTGCACATTGAGCTGGAATAATATCGGCTAAAAATAGTGGATTCCCCTAAAATTTGAGTGTCGCTATTCGGACTAGGCTAGTAAAACGTCATATATAAGCTGGTTTTATGTAGCTATTGCGGTTGGAGTGCTACATAACCTCACTATAGAAAGTATTGTCAGTTCAGGACACCATTTTCATGTCCCACACTGCCTTAGAACTCCTCAAAACTGCCTAAGACTGATAGTCATTTTGTTGGATCACCTATCCTACACTCCTCAACCCTACCCGAGATTGTTCATCAATTGCCGGGATCACCACGTGCAAGAATACAACTGTAAATGTATCATTCACTCACAGCCACATTATAAACATCACATTGTTCAAAGGAAACGAAACAAAAAGGCAAAGAAACAGATCAACTTGGCACATTGCATTGCACTGGGATGCAAAGCTCACTAGAAGTCGTTTCGGAGGGAAATTTGAGGCCTTGGCAGTGCTGGCATAGTCTGCGTATTCCAACGCATTTGAGAAAGGCAAACTTCTTGGCAATCGAACTCTGGAGAGTGTTACAGGAAAAGCACAGGCTGATCTGTCATTTGAACTGCTGGAACTTTATAATTTAACAAATAATACCAGAGCTCTTGTGTTTGACACAACACCCTCAAACAATGGAAAAAATAAAGGTGCGGTTTTAGTTACTTGAAGAATTGATAAACAGGAAAGTTTTCTACTTTCTACTTCTGCTTGTCGCCATCATATTTATGAACTAGTCATCCGGGGAGGTCTGGAAGTGAAGTGTGTTTGGATCTGCGACCACAGGCCCTGAAAACACAGATTTTAATACCTTCCAAGAAGTGGAAAGATATTGATCAATTAAGAAGCTCTAAAACACTTCAGTTTGATGAATGCAGCTGGTTGGCGATCAAAGCTGATGAAGCTAAGCAAGAAATAATTCCACTGATGAAGCCATATAATGGAAAGCAGAAAGAAGTCTTGATAATAAATGCCTACAGAAAATGTGCAACAGGCACCTTGGCGATTGTAGCTGCCCAATATATTGATAATCGTTTTCGCAAGCCTGGTGCTACTAATAGCACTGGGTGGATGAGTCAAGTGCTGTACTGTCAAAAATGTTCATGTGGAGAGAGCAAATGGGCTATTCTGAAGAGTTCATTAGAAAGTTGCCCTGTTTTATGTCCCAGCTTGGTTGAAAACTGGTAATACATGTGACGCACAGTATATTGATCTCAAATTCCTTCATGGCATGACAGACTTTTCATTGTGCGATTTCACAGTTGCTGATGGGGCATATAAAAAGATGCGAGAACATCATTGGCATCTCACCGAGGAAACGGTGGTATCAACAATGTTCTCGGCTAAACCAAAGATTCCTGACAAAGTGAAGGAAGCGATGGCTGCTAAATTGCTGCAAATGCCAATCCTTGAACAATTTCGCAGAGGTAGGCTATACCTCTGAGTCTAATCTCTGACTCTGTCTCTGAGTCAATGAGTATGGTTGCTTTAATTGAACCGGAATCATGGTTTCTATCCAATGCTATACATGTCGAACATGATTGGTTTAGTCTTCCAGTTTCGGAATGGCATACTGATTCGCATTTCGTGACTGCTCAAGAATTTGTGAGTAGCGTTGAAATAGTTAACGGCGCAGCAGAGCGTTTGGTGAAATTGAATACCGACTTTGATGCTTTCAAAACAGATGACAAAGAACAGCGAGCGAGCCTCTTACAAGCCGTGGAAGATAACGGGAACAGATATGCCGATTTCTCTAAAGCAACCATTTCATCCGGACCTGATTTAAGTAGTATTTGCCAAGTTGATCTGTTTCTTTGCCTTTTTGTTTCGTTTCCTTTGAACAATGTGATGTTTATAATGTGGCTGTGAGTGAATGATACATTTACAGTTGTATTCTTGCACGTGGTGATCCCGGCAATTGATGAACAATCTCGGGTAGGGTTGAGGAGTGTAGGATAGGTGATCCAACAAAATGACTATCAGTCTTAGGCAGTTTTGAGGAGTTCTAAGGCAGTGTGGGACATGAAAATGGTGTCCTGAACTGACAATACTTTCTATAGTGAGGTTATGTAGCACTCCAACCGCAATAGCTACATAAAACCAGCTTATATATGACGTTTTACTAGCCTAGTCCGAATAGCGACACTCAAATTTTAGGGGAATCCACTATTTTTAGCCGATATTATTCCAGCTCAATGTGCACACGGATGCAAGGGATGAATTACGAAAAAAAGTACCTAGAATATGTTTTTATGGTATAAGGCATGGGAATCGGACTGAAAACCACGACATTTTGAAAGTCGATCAATTCTGAACAACCCTACTGGTCAGTAACCAAGTAGTTCAACTTCTACTGGGAGTTTTCAGTTTTTTAAGCTGCATTAGAAATTGACTGCGTTACTTCGACTTCTACTTGAGTACCGGCGATTACTACTTTGACCATCTCTGCTCAAGTCGTTATATTGTTAGACTAATTCCAGTACAGCTTATACAGTTTACTTTTTACAATTTGGATTTTGAAAAGTAGAAATTAGTTCTCGGGTGTGTTCGCATCACTTTTATGAGTGCAATCGTCGTAAGAGCCTCGTGAAATAGTAAAATATCAGGATAACTGAATGTATTTACGAATATTCCATCTACAGATTCGTTTGGGTATTAGTAGGTCGATTTTTTTACCTAAAAATTCAAGATTTTTAAAATTTTTGACCTAAAAAAATAATTTCAACCCAATTTTGACCTCACGTATGTAAATTAGGTGTTTTCGCACATAATGGTAAATTTCTACTACTTATCTTCATTTCTGGTTGGAACCGTCTGTCTATACGAAATAGTTTGGCCTGAAGAAACGTTTTTGACTAATAGAAAACTGACAAATTATAACCTGAAAAAACTTTGATTTTAACGAAATCTGGCCCTATGAAGAATTCCAGTAGTTACATCACGTATTATGGTAGAAATCGTTAAAATTTGTTGTAGTACAACCTACAACGAAAGGATACCTTTCTGTCTGTCCTTACTAAGTAGCTTGCCAAGAATGGAGAAATAACGCTCAACAGCAGCAGTTGTTGGTTGTGCGTACACTGCTGATGACACACCGTGACTTAATTCAACATGTCAATAAAATCGCCCCAGTCATTAGTTATTTTGCGTTAGGGTGGATTGCACAGATGCCGATCGAAAAGTAATCTCCAATCGCCTTAATCGGGGATAATCTAATCCGCCAGCAAGGTCACCTGGCGATAAGTTCGGGCTGATCTGCGAGACATGTTAGGGCATCAAATAGTCGATTAAGCTTCTAAGATACCTCATTCGGCGGTTCAAATTTGGCCGATTAAAATTCTCCGATTAGTGGATAATCTTCATCTGTGCAACGGAAGCAGGTCGATCACTGAACTTTAATCGGCCATCACGGATTGACCGGCATCTGTGCCACCCGTCCTAAGATTACCTTCTAAACTTATGCAGCCCTCAACCAAACCTATACGTTTTGATGCTATCTTCTTGAGTACGTTTCAAACGTTTCATTTACGACTTCCACTTGAAGTAGTTTTGATATTGTTTGCTACTTCTACTTGTAGTTAAGTAGCAATTTTCAGCGTTACTTCTACTTGAGGACTACTTTGATCACCTCTGTTCGCAGCTCGGTATGGAAGTATCACGTCTATGGATTCCACGATCCCGTTAGCAGTCGCTCTCATACCTGCCATCGCCAGCGTGGAAGCACGGAATTTGTTCGCCGCTTGCATCGGACGGATCTTGCACGCACGGGTTCGCCGGATTGAATGGTAGATATTCCCGGCCTTCGTCTAAATTAAGTGGAACACATCGCACAATTTCGTACACTTTGAATGCATGGTTGGTGTATATCAGGATATCAGCACGTTCTGGAACAAACTTTTGCTTTCGCACCCAAACCTTACGGAGATATATCCCTGGGGTGCATTGGGTTTACATTTACGTGCATGTGTCACTTTTGTGTGCCTTCTAGGGGTGGTGCACTCCGCCCCAGGGATATGTCTATGTCTCGATAAGACTTGGTATATTTGACTTGTTTCTACCCACTGGAAGGCATGTGAAAACAAAATCTTGAACCTGAAAATGCCGTTTACCGGATTTGCGCACTCTGACCTATACAGCAGAAATCGGCGAAATACACGATTGTCGTTTACGGTGTAGTGTTGGTCATTAATTTAGGGCGATTATTTTGTTATGTCAAAAAAAAGTTAAAATTTAGTCAAAATTGTTGCGTTAGGACAAAAAATGTCAAAATCTTTCACAAAGTCAAATTTTTTTTTGCAACCCGCATTTCGGTTGTATATCGTAGATTTTGCACTGTCGGTGAACTTATCATTTGACATTTTACAGCTTGTAGCCTACTTTATAGGCCTACCGTTGTAGACGGGCCGTCGTCTGCTCATTGTGAAGCATAAACATTCAAATAAAACAAATAGGTTGACATGGTGTTATGCTCCACGTACTGCAATATCCTAATTGAAGCAAGACTGCGTGGGCATAGCATGGTTCTTATATCAAGAAGCGCATGATGAAAAATTATGATGTAGACACCATTGTCAGCAGCAGTTTCCATTCTTGACAAACTACTTAGTAAAGACAGACACTTTCTACCCGAGAATGTAAGTATCTTTCGTTGTACTACAACAAACTTTAATTATTTCTACCATAATACGTGAAGAAAATACTGGAATTCTTCATAGGGTCAGATTTCGTTAAAATAGAGTTTTTCATGTAACAATTTGTCAGTTTTTGAGTCAAAAAAGTTTTTTCAGGCCAAACTACTTCGTAAGAACGGACAGTTCCAACCAGAAATGAAATAAGTAGTACAATTCTAGTATAGAATGTGGGAAAACACCTAATTTGCATAGGTTAGGTCGAAATTAAGTTTTTTAAGGTAAAAATATGTCGAAATTTTGATTTTTATGTCAAAATCTTCCTTTTTTAGGTACAAAAAAAGCAATAGTCATCATTTGTTAGTATGCCTGCTTGCTATAGGTGGCAAAATTTAGTTCTAGCAGCTTAATGACGTTTACTTTATTGATATTGTTGATTTTAATTTTGTTACTAAAACATTTGCTTTAACCTCGCTATTTCACCCACAACCCACGGTAGCATGGGTGCGGTTGTGCGTACGTTATGAAGTAGGCCAACATATAGTTCAAGCGAATACCTCTCATACAAAACAAAGACAGAAAGCGACGCACAATTGTGATTTATACCTAGTTATATTGCGCCACGCAATATTTGGGTGATATAGCGCTGCATATCGAGAATATAATCTATAATTGACACAAATAGCCTATGTACATAGCGATATTGATTTTACAAATCAATTATCCCCAATGTTTTAACGTGGCGTCAATGTCATATTTGTCAATATCAATTTCATATATATATATATACCGTCGAATCTGTCGTTGACTTTCATTAGTCCTTCGTCCGTCTCGGTGTTTCGAATTGCCATGGCGAGAGAGTCGGTGCTACCATAAACCTGCAAGGATGATAACCGGCTGTTGAATTTAACACCACAATAGTTTTGATACACACTATATAAACGCGAATCGTGTATTCCAACGATTTCCGCCACCATATGGTAGGATTACCATATTTTGGAATCCGGTAAGGTGGACACTTTTTAAAAATCATAAATTGAAAAGAGCTGATTTTGAAATATTACTGCAAATCTTGTTGTGTTGACCAAAACATTATCATCACTTTAACTCGACTCCCGCATTACCCACTTTTTTACGATACTTCTGTGATGTTCACTAAAAAATAGTAATCCTTCCGATTCGACTTCCGATTCACCCGCTTTTCACCTATACTGCTATCGTATTGACTAAAAAAAATGTCACTACTTTAATCCAACTCCCAGATTACCCCCTATTTACGGTACTTCAGTGGTGTTGACTAAAAAAACGGCCATCACTCTGATTCGACTCTTCAATGGCCCGCTCGAACGACCGCACTACCTATTTCGCGTCATTGATGCCGATTTTCAGTTGACCCTGTCCATAAGCCTGGCTGTAAAAGCTGTAAAATAGGACGAATTGCCAAAATGGAGGACATTTACGCGTCATCGGACGACATTTTCAATTTCCCAAGGGTAAGTACAAATCATCATTGTCATCATTGGTCATGGGCACCTTTTCGTGCAAAATTTTCTTTCACACCAATATCAGTCTGTGAACATGAGCCAGATATACCTTTGATATAGCAATATACCGAAGAGGTGAAGCATATAGCTTCTGTTTACCTGCATCACCTTTTGGGGGGTAATGTGCACTAACTAACAATATAAAATCAATGTAGCCCGTTCACTGGGGCGATTTAACATGGCGAGTGACCCATAACCAAATTAACCATAGACATATTGTTCGAAATTAAACCACTGTAGTACGGGTTGCTGTATCGTCTGTTGTGGAATTAGAGAAGTTTGCAAAATGTAAGGAGAATAGTCATAATCTGCCATTAATCAGCTAAACCAATTCTGTCAAAACACGATTCGATTGGGGTGCGCTCAGCAATGACAAAAGCCCATCGTTATATCATTTTTAAGAATAAGCATTTGTTTACACAAAGGTGTTGGCGCCATAAACGGTCGGCATTTCTTTCAGATTCAATGAGGTATAACCCGGAATCCCGCAGCAAACCTTGACCGAGATAACACGCCGACGTAAAGATGCTGCGTAATAGTACCGCCCGTGTAGCATAATCCGATTACACTCACCGTGCTGGCGTCGACGTAAGAGGTGACCGCATTGATTTGTTCCCGGGGAGCCACGCTGTCAAAAAATGCGGCCGTTTCTCCCGTACCGCAGACCGCAGCCGACCGGAAGAAGGGCATACAATCCGCCGTTGTTATCCGTGGATCATCGCCTGGGATCTGCGGGAAAGACCGAAATCAGTGTGAACTTGAAATTTTCGAACTAAGTTCAAGCACAAGACTAAAAAAACAGAAGAATTTGCATCAACAAACTCGGACAGTCGGACATACATACCATGATAAGCTACCCAGATCAGTGGTTCTCAACCTGGGGATCCTTAAACCTTCAAAACAAATTTCGCGAACTGGTGAACATTCAAAATGCAAAAGAGCTGGGGCCTTGTTGTTTGCTAGCCTCTATTATACTTCCGAATGCCGAAAAACACAACTGTCGAAATCTAATGAATTTTCTTTAAAAAAGACTTCCTGCCAATCATATATAACTAGCCTACAAGTGCGCTGTGCAACAAGTCGGCAGGCACCCAAGAACGATAAATAATATCAGTCACCACAAATAACGACAACATATAACTGGTCTTAAACGAGTCGTAGGCTACTATACAGTATGGTACAACAGTTGCAGAATTTTGATGTACGCTAACGCCAAAGATGATAATGAACTTTATATCATGACACATGGCCTATGGCCTAGGCCAGGGGCGGGCAATATACGGCCCGCGAAGTGCTACAGTCTGACGAGATTCCCCGCTACTTGCTTACTACTTCAAATTTTAGTGACTGTATGTTATTATATACATGCATAGGCACTGCGCAGTGTGCGAGAGTGGAGCTTTCGCGTAAGTTTGCTGAAGCGGGAAGACTTGCATTATCCGCATTTATGATGTACTCAACCCAAATATCGTTTGTGGTAATCATGGCGTTTGTCGACTACAATGATCATTTATACCAGGCCGATATTTCCTACTTTTGCCAGGGGTCGCCAACTCAAAACGGGTTGCGGGCCAATTTTCAAATGTCGTAGAAGCCGCGGTCCGCATGAATTCAATATCAAGATAAAATAGGCCACACAGTTGAACAACGACGCTATCTCGTCATCTACTCAGCCCTAATGAATTGATATCTTGGTAAATTTGGGGTACCGGGCTTATCGAACGCCTTGAAATCTCCATTAGTGATTGCATCGTGTGTTGATTGATCAGAGAGAAGCAGACATGGCGGCGCCTGTATGACAATGCTGTTCTCGAATCCACATTGCATTCGTCATTATGGGCGAGAAAAGGCTTTGAAGTGACATTGATGTCGGTAACATACATTCATTAAATACGATTTACACCTTGTATATGTGGAATGTGGATAAATGGGCGAATGTGTCGATTCAACAAGCCGGCCCGCCAAGTGCTTAATTTACATATATCCGGCCCGCCGACTGGAGAAGTTGCCCGCCCCTGGCCTAGGCCCTAGGCCATGCATGACACGATGCGGATAAAAACGTTCCAAATTTCAAAATTTATTCAAAATTAGATATAGTGTTTTGTTTTCCTAGTTGATTGACACGTGTACAACTTTTTGTATTTTACAATGAGATCTAACATCGCGATGTATTTGGCGGACCGGCAAGAATGTTAGCATGGACAGGTCGCTGAGAACCACGTCCCTAGATGCCTATGATACAAATTGCTCGAATAATGAAGCATATATTGCTAGATAACGCGAGAAACCCCTTTAAACATTGATATTTTGTCTTTTACTTCCCCTGTAACCGTGTTCAGACCGGGATATACTCTGAATTCAGTGAAGCATTTGCAATTATAGGCCTCTGCTAACAGGAATACGCTACATACTTGCGACCAAGATGATATTGCCTTTCAAATTCAATCGAAGTATACTGCAAACAACACAAACTGCCGCTATGTAAAGCCAAGTTCGGTCGACGAATCATGCCAATATCAACCTATAGCGACTGTTGTAAGTAGGCTATAGTATTAGATAGACATCCTATTCTACAAGTTGCGTATAATACGGACAATGGACAAGATCAGGCCCCCCTGACGTACAGAACATAGCCTTGCCTATTCTAAAGTTAAATCAATTTTACTTATTAATATTATTTCGCAGTTGATATTTTTATATTTCGAGCCTCCAGGTAAAAATTCATCAGTCACAGATGTTATCATGCTGTCGATTACCATTATAGGAAAGCAGGGCGGAGAGTTCGCGCAAGTTTCTTTGCAGTTGGTCAGGCCTTGAAATGTCGAAGTGCTGAGACTCTGCGGCGTGAAATCAAAGTCGTGGTCGATGTATTGGCCCCATACGACGATCATGTGAGAGTACAGATCATCATCTGAAATGAAACATTATGTCTCCATATCTTCCAGGCGGTACGAAAGGGTGCAATCGAATATTGCTCATGAAAGGTTGGTCCAAAACCTGGTATGGGGGCCGCGTGTGTTGCGTTAGTCCACTTTTTACAGGCCCGCGAGAATTACTCGCGGTTGTTAAAATACTCATTCCAAATCACAGCAAAATCGAAACTTCTTCAATTTCCCTTGAATCATTTTTACCAGTGTTTGCAGGATCAGGTTTCGTGAGTATACCTTCTCAATCCGACCCGAAAATTGTTTCACAAATATGTTTTTTTCTTAAAACTGAGTACATGTTTATTACGCAGCTTTGGTGATCACTCAAGCTAGAAGACTAGTCTGTGTATGATATCAGCGTATCGTATAGCCTGTGTTGGAAACCGTATTACTCAGAATTTGGAGGGAATGCCTTTTAAGGCTAGGCTCGTAAGTAAATATTCGGATTGAAAGGTCTCATTCATGACGAACTTGATTGTAAAATATCACCCTAACAAAACGAAAGCAACTACGCCTTTAGATGAATGGGGAATTTGCTATAGCTACTTTCGCAATATTATCCAAATCCATCTCGTTGGGTATGACACATGCCCATGCCCACCTGTGATATTGTCGTTGCTGGTATGGATGATTTCATTCGATAGTTTCCGGACCATCGGAAGCCTGAAACCGTTGCGAAGTTGTTCTGAATTCCACCCCATCGGCTCCGTGAAATCGTTTTCGTATTGTGACGGAAGCCAACGCCTCAGCTTGTTGTTCGCGGAGCCCCAGTACTGATTTTGTAGGTTGTTGCATTCGCCTGATATAGTTCTGTAAAAGGGTATACGGCTTCGTAAAACGCTTAAAGTGTATTTCTCATAGTACGATGAAGACTCCGTTGCCCAAAGTGTGATATTTGCCGTATAGATTGCTCGTAATGCTCAATGCTCATTATGGCTCTTCAAAAATGACTATTTTTTTCTCAAATCGTACTGGCTACTTGATAAAATTGTTAGGTTACCTAATCTAAGCCTACACACAAAATTTGGTTCAATTCCAGCCAGTAACCGCTTTGCTACAGCAGAAGAAAGTTTCTATTTATTATTTAAAAATAATTAATAAAAAATTTGAAAATTTTCTATTCACCTCACCACAATATGTAATAACACGTGTAGTGACTAGGGACTGTAGGGAGCCAATAGTGTTACTTTACTGGCCTGGATACAATTCTGCTTCCTTCCGTCATTATAATGTCACCGATTGATAATCGGGTATCATCATGAGTTAGGATTAGGATGAATTTGAAAAGTTCTCCCTGATTTGCCATTGACATTTGCGACACTGGATTAGATTTCGGTGATCGAATTTCGAATAAATTCGAATTGTGAGCGATCTGGTACGAATTCGGGTTCCTGCTAATTCTGCACATACCTGTACTTTCTGTCATGACAAAAATTTGAACATGTTTTCGGTTTACGACTACCTCTGCAGCCAGCAAACTTCGACAGTTCTTGCAAGGTGTCTGACGAAAGAACGTCTGTTACGTTCACCCTGCGCTTGAACCTGGGAATGAAGACGCCATTTTGAAAAAAAAAAATCACCATCGATATAGCTATAGCATAATAAAACTTGAGTGTAATAATATCCGTAATAATCGTGGGGTTATATCCCCGATATAAACATAACAGTCTGATCTTACTCGTGAAAGTTGTTGATGAATGCCATTTTTCAGACCATAAAATTCAGAAATACACTGTTAAAAAAATACCAGTAAATTTACTGCTCAAATAGCAGGCAGCAGTTTTACTGCCATTTGTAAATGTAATTACTGCTTCCAGAAAGTCAATTAAATTACGGTGTTATAGCAGTAAGATTTATTACTGGTTTGCTAGTAAATTTACTGACTAAATGTAAAACTAAATACTGATTCCAGTAAGATTTATTACTGGTTTGTCAGTAAATTTACTCCCTATTGTAAAACTAAAAACTGCTTCTAGACAGTCAATGAAATTACGGCTAATAACAGTAGGATTAATACTGTTTGCTAGTAAATTTACTGCTAATTTGTAAAGCTAAATACGACTCTTTGGCGCACTTCGGAATCACGACACAATCACAGTAATAGTATGCCCGATTTGCTGGTAAATCCACATACAATTTCCTCGACTCCTAGACCGGGTCATAAACCAACACACTAATCATCAATTAATGATGTAGCGTCGAAGCATTTATTGATGTATTCATGGAGCTTTTTTCAGCAACTTTGCAAACTTTATCACTTTAGGGTGAACGTCAGTTTTTCTTCTTTTAGATGTCTTTGAGCCCTGCTCTGCGATCCCAGCAAAGTACCTATAAATGAAATAGGCTAGATATTACTAACAGGCACAAAGAATCAAAACGATTGCCAGCTGATAGTAATAGTGTATTCTAGTACAATTAATGTCAGGGGTGGCCAACCTTTTCAGCCGAAGGGCCGCATAAGATTTTCAAACCATTGCGCAGGCCACTTCAATATTGATAACCTTTTAGTAGTCGTCCAATTAAGAGCGAACCGGATTGGGTAACGGCAAAAACGAGACTTATATTACAGCTCATCAAAATCGATAACAATTATGTTATTAAAATCCAGAATACATAGCCGCGCCAAGCGCAAAAATTATTCAAAGTTAATGAATGAATTCGGTCAATAATGATGGCACTTGAAATATTGTGGGTCGCCTCTGTATAGAGCTAGCCAGGGCTGGCCAACCTTTTCGGCCAAAGGGCCACATTCGATTGACGAAATTATACGCGGGCCACAATCCGCGCGAAGAATTTCTGAAGTTCATAGGTCAATAATATTGTCACCTAACTATATTGCGGGCCTGCTGTATTTCGCTGGGCTAAGTTTGCGAGGACTGGGCTATTCGGCGCATGGACATATCGATAACGAAAGCTGTGACCAACATGCGTCAATCATTTCGTGCCTAGGTTTCACGGTGGACGGTCTTACTGCGAGCGCAAACACAAGGTCGCATATGTTGAACGACACTTTGTCTTGTAATCGCGAATATAGTTAGACTCAATCTGATACATTAGGTGTTCTTCCATTTTCACAAAAGGGCAACAATATTAAAAACAAGAAATCGAGTGACAACATTTTGCGCTAAGCTTGTAGAAAATTTTTCCCTTTGATAAGTCTATCGCAAATTATTCTGCTTTATTGTAGTGTAAGAAGATGTATCAATATGTGAATGGCTGATGGATCTGTCAATGCGTTGGAACTGATATTTTAGTCATCACATCTCAAGTATTGCGGCCAGACTAATCAAATTTTTGGTTGGCCTTGCAAGCTCAAAATCTGTGCAATCCATTTTTGATGATATTAGAAATTTCGGAAATTACCTCGCGGGCCACTCAAAACCTTCTCGCGGGCCACGGGTTGGCCGGCCCTGAGCTAGGCTCATTTGGCTTGGCAAGGACTGGGTTATATTCATATTTTAGTCATCAAGATCCTGCATTTCGCAACCAGGCTGATCAATTTTTTGTTTGGCCTCGCAAGTTCACAATACATCACCTGGGTAATTAATTTTTTGAAATTATAACTAACTTCAAGAATTACTTAGCGGGCCCCTCTAAACCTTCTCGCGGGCCACGGTTTGGTCATCCCTGATTTACGTAGACCAGGGTTGGCTAATTTAGAAAATTACACCGTGG
This sequence comes from Botryllus schlosseri, assembly GCF_051294905.1. Taxonomy (NCBI): domain Eukaryota; kingdom Metazoa; phylum Chordata; class Ascidiacea; order Stolidobranchia; family Styelidae; genus Botryllus; species Botryllus schlosseri. The sequence goes on along the minus strand of NC_137247.1, from coordinate 11,583,209 downwards.
GTCACTCTCACGGGCCCGTGATTTGGAAACTGTGAAGCACTTCTACACAAGTACTCTAGTGGTTATGGGATGCATCAATTATGTAATTGATTACTTCTACTCAAGTAGCATCAGAGACTGCTTGGGACAAGAATTAAAGATAGAAGCATATAAAGGTAGGCATAGTCGAGATCAGAACGTGTTTCGGGGAGTCCAGGTGCATAATTAGTATCAATTAAATTTAGTATAATCTGTTTCAATTGTGGTCTCACTCTCACTCATAGCTCACCTTTGCACGAACTCCAATGCAGCTGTTGCTTCTTCTGGGTACTCCATATTGAAGACATAGAAGCAGGCGAAGAAATAAGCAACTGCAGAGTAGAAGGATTCCGTCGATTTTTCGGCGGTTATCAGAAACTTGTCTGTACAGTGGACGGTCGAGCCAAAAAATGCACGGGTATTGTAGTCAGATTAGCATCTTAATAAATCATATCAATTTAGAGGTGGTTGTGGTAAACCAGTGTTGGGATGACTCCAGTCAAGACTTGATTCGAGTCATCTTTTTGTAAAACTTGACTTGACTCGAGTCAATTTGTTAAAACGACTTGACTTGACGTATCAGGAATGTGGATTGACTCGTGACTCGGATCAAAATTCAGGAGTCAATTCCAAGTGATAAAGTTATCGGTGTCGATGAAAATAAATGAATCTTGCATATGTCCGGATTGTTCGCGCAACGCTGGTGTAACCAGTGACAGCTACCAATCATTTCATTATGGTGTGTTTTACAGAGCCGCCATTGTTCTCTCGCAAATAAATTGACCACAAACGAAGTGTTCGAAGTTTACAGTTTACTTTGTGGTAAACAAGTAGTAAATTAATTTATTAGCAAAATATCTGTCTCTGTTCGTACCTTGGCCATTAACCAAACATATTGTTTTATTGAAAATGAATTCGACTATCGTTTATATACTCCTCAACTATTGGCGCCGACTTGAATTGTGTCATATTAGTTAGTATTAATTGGTAATGTGACTTGACTCGCGACTTGACTTGAATCGACTCGAATCACCTCCAAATTGTGATTTTTATTAGATACATTCCCGCTAACTTTCCACGCTAATTCCTAAAATTATATAGCGCATGCTGACATGAATTGGTGTAATCATAAGCATAAAATGTCACTTCCAAAACTATTGCATTGCAATCTAAACAATAACTTACCGATTGCGACCAAGAACGGATGATTTGGAGCCTCCTCCACAAAGTCTCCTTTAACACTTTCCTGAAAACAGATATGGATTGGATTATTAAGACACACCTTCATTGACATCATTTGGACTTGTTTGATTGTTGGAGTCATCTATCAAATAATGGTAAATGGCAACAAATGACTGCAATGATTCGACTACTCGAATCTGAATCAATTATTATTGTAATTATTTGAGTTGAGTAAGAGACATTTTTTCGTGTACTGAAACTATACGCGTCTCTCCACTGAAAAGTGAAAGGTAATTTATTAACGAGAATTATAAACTAACAACTATGAATAAAAGAAGGCTTTTTGCTTACCATTCGCCTGAATATTTGCGAGATTGGCTCATCAAAGTATGAACATAGTAACTAGAGCATGCCAATAGAAGCCGTGTATGATTGCGATTGAAGCATTTTGCATATTGTCGAAATTCTTTCCATTGTGGTGACAACCCTCACTGACTTCACCTTTTTCAACGCCCTGAAGAGAGAACGGGTTCCTTTTATAAAAGATAACAGTAAGATAGCTGTCTGCAAACATTCACAACTCAATATTGAAATAAAACGAATTTTGAGCTTTTGTCTGCGACAGGCAATATAATAACGACCGAGTCTGGGGAGTCATGTAGTGACATAGCATTATCTATATCAAAATATAAGGATAGCTATACTTACGTTTGGATGAGGCACCATAGCTACTGTCCATCATGCGAATGATGTGTTCCTTTCCATCAACCCTACCAGTATGCTTGGAATAATGTGCAAGCATATACTGATCTTCCTTATTCTATGAAAGAAACCCTTCTGTCACACCCGCAACTGTTTGCCGAGAACAACCGCTGTATCCCGTCTGGTAATTCTTAACCTCAATCTTCCTCGCTAATCCCCTGGGATATCGAAAATCGAACAAAAGAACTATCGCTGGCTTCCCGCCTGATGAAAGTCACTCAACTATGACAATTGCGAGTTGAGTGACTTTGCGCCTGATTAGCTCCTGTTATTAAATATAAAGATGACTATAACCCTTAAAGTCGATGTATCACCATACAATCTATTCTTAAGCCTACTTGGTGTTAGAACGGCTGGCCTACTGAAATTATGTCAACATGAACCTATTGATTGTTGCGATATTGAATTCCTATACCTATAAATGCATATTTTCAAAATGCTGATTGTCAGCAACGACGTGCTAAAATCGTACTAGCAAAATCGTAATACTCTACGCGTTTATGTAACCATATTGTATATGGAATTACAATTTTATCAAAATCTTTCTTTCTTGGCCACAGGAAATGCCCACCCATACGTGTAACAAATGAAATAATTTACGGATTGATTCGGTGAATCGAATTACGATCTCATGTCCGTAAATGAATACGGCGGAAATAACAGTAAATTTCATTACGACCATGCATGTAAACTCGTTACTGCTCAAAAGGTGTAAATTTACAGATTGATTCGGTGAATCGAATTACGATCTCGTGTCCGTAATTGACTACGGCTTAAATAACAGTAAATTTCGTTACGACCACGTATGTAAACTCGTTTACTGCTCAAAAAGGTGTAAATTTACGGATTTTTCTAACAGTGTATGTTCCACGCTAAATTCGTAATATAGATTATATTAGGCATAGAAATGGCGAAAATCGAGCCCACGTAATTGTATCAAATCCACCAAATGCCACCGCTGTAACACAAGCAGTCAGTGCGGGATCTAATCAAGTTTACATTTGTGTCATCAATAAATGAGAAAAAAATGAGAAATCGGCCTGTTAAAATTGCCGAGAAAAATAAAATTATCCCAACGGTCAAGTACACTTACCCCCGCATTTACATCGCAATACATTGTGACCGAACAAGATAAACAGTAAACACGTCATAATCACCTAGCTCTGGCACGATACCCGTATGCGATATTGCAATAAGTAAAAAAAAAAGAACATATACAACATTCGATAGGTATGGGAATAGTCCAAGGCGTACGATTATTTCATAAAATTCCCATACCGTTTGTGATTTAACTTTTTGTGAAAAGTGCTCACGGCTGTTTCAAATATGTCTCCGGCTCTGGCCATGATCATAGTTTCTTCCGTCGGTGGCCGCTTAAAATATTGCAAAAGGTCCATCGGACTCGACCATATATCCTGAAATACAAACATGGAACAATCGCTTGTAATATGTTCGCTCTCGCTCCCTAAATAACCGTACTGCTGGTCTCGGACCCCCCAATAAATTTAAATGAAGGCTTAAAGTACATGCGTCTAATGTGGATATATATTGATACCTTAACATTTAGGCTAGAATGTGAAATTCGGTATGTATGTGTCAACAATAAGTTCCATAAGCCGACAAATAGCGGAAAATATGTCTTGACTAAATTGTGAAACAATGAATCTTGATTGATTTTCACAGGTGATGACATTGACATCCTGTGCTTGCAGGCTCTGAATCGCGAGGTCTCTTGCGACGTGCTGCTTTCGGCGGAAAACGAAATCAAAGCTGCTATTTAGTTCTCGACATTACTGTGATTTTGTGAATGTTCACTGCGCATTTCAACACCCCGGAACTGATCTAAATATATTCGATGTAGAAATCTAATCAGCGTCAAGGAGGTGCTGATGTGCTCTACCTGCCAAGACGATGTTAATTCCGTTCGTTGTGCAGCCACGCAGAGTTTGCATCAAGTTATTTATATGACCCTGATGTAATACAGATTTCAAAACCTTGTTCTAATCCAAATGTCATCCATCCGAATGATGTTATAGGACTAACACACTGCTTCGAAATATCACCGAGATCCAAAATTTATGTATAGGACTTAATGTATCAGCTGAGGTATTGTTCAACTTCATGTGTTTAAGTAGCATATATTATACAGAGTCAAAAGTACTTATACAGCAATATCACAAGTTAGCTCAAGATATTATCGAAGGTAGGTTTGTCAATAGTATGAAATGAAAAGAGAAGCGGGGAACACTGTACCTTAAAACGTCATATATTCCATTAGCAGTACATGCTGACAGATTGCATAAATATATTGATAAATCTAACACGAATCATGATTTCACCACAATCTTACATCTTTCGTGTATCGAATCTCCGTTCTACGAATCGCTCTATTAACGTTTTCCTTCGCCTGCTGCATGCATTCTCTGGCAAGAGTATCTTCTCGTCCGTCTGCGTCTAATAAAGAAGTCTGTTAGCAGAAAAATGTGGCATGCAAATCGTACAGTTGTTGCTTACCGACATCTTTCAGCGCTATGCTCACACATATACACACAAATATCGCGGTAACGTGCGGGATGTTCCGTCTCATCCTCTCATATGTAGATTATATATTCAGATGATTACTGGTCGCACTTGATACCTGTGTATATGATCTATGGAGTGTAAGTAGCGGTTTATAGAGAGTGCTATACAGAACATTGAAAATGTTATACCAGACTCTAAAATGATATTCGAATGAAGCCTAGCCTGTCGTATGGCTGCCATTTATACTGCAGAGTATGCAGATGCCTACTACTCCTGAATCTGTATCTTTATGAGTATAATAGAAAAGAACCAGCTCTGTATATTAACGTAGGATTTACGGCACACTTCAGATATCTCTGTCATGTATTGAAATTTCACCAAGTTACATCGCAATTGTTCGCACCGATCATGCAGTCTTGAAATTCATACAACAGCCGAATTTTAACTTATCAAGTCACGTTGAGCGCTATATAAAGAGAATGGGGTGAGACAAAGGCACTATGGATTTAAAGCAAATGTATAGAGGAGTGTCAAGCGCGCGTGCCGGAAATACCGCTAAAACATGTGCTACTGTATAGCGTGAATTCGTTTGAGGTCGATATGTGTATGAAAATGATAATATTTACATCTATGACATGTCTGTCAGGCAGCTTCGAAGTGTCGCAAACTAGCGCTGTAAACAACATGAACTTCGCAGGTTACCGGGTTCATATACCTAACGTTGTTTTACGCATTACAAAACAGGAATATGAAATTTACTGAATTTACCAATTTACAGGTTTTCATTTGTGATGACTCGGAATGGGCAGAATCGATTACCTGGGTCAGCTGGGTGATACCATTTTAAATGGAGTACAGTATTGGTCTCCGAGTCGATTCGTGTATTCGTGTATCACTCATTGGTCCTTATGACGCCATAACATTGGATGATTTGGACAGTTGAAATATGTATCTTTTAGGTAGGCAACCATAATAAAAATAATGCCAGGTATACAACACTTCAAAGTGGCAAGAAAGTGTCAAAACTGTAATATTCGTTGACAGTATATTACACATAGAGACAAGCGTAGCATTTCAGTGCTCGAAAAAATCGCTTCTCACTGTACTCGACTGAAATCATCGTATTGTACTCAAATTGATTTTCCCAACCCTAGTGGTGACTGATAAGTGTGTGCTATGGGTCTAACCACATCTGTAACTCGCGAAATGCTTATCAAATTTTCGAAGTAGCCGAAGTTCTATAATGGGTTCACGTGACGCGATGAAGAAGATACGGAAATATTCTCGCGAGCACATTGCATAATCACACAGTTATTTGTAAACAATTGCTGACCTGGAATCCGGGCTATCAACTGTGATGTTTTCGATTTTTAAATAGTATATTAGTGTTTCCCCCCTTCAAACATACCATACCTATACAGATGAACGAGGCGTAAATGAGCAACACGAATCTGCGTACATAACTTTGTTGCCACATTATATAGCAGCGACAATAGGACAGGTGTATATGTGCGTGTCAGTTATTTGAATATTTAATCAAGCAAATACGAATAACATATCTCCATCGCTGCTGGTGTAGGCTACGCTATAAACGGAGCAGGTACTTTCAATCCAATAAGGAAGAGGTTGTACCTTGTACGTACAACTCCAATTTTATTAAATGGTCATGGCCAGCATTGTTGAGCACGGCATGTATCGTTCGGGCGTCCTACTTAATTTCTCCAATTCGGTAATATTGTGTGTACGGGTCATGAACTGATACAACTACAAGCATGTGACATGTTTTACACTGCATTAACCGACTTTGAATGTTGCTTTACATGTGGATTTTGCAATTTGTGCATGACATGCAGACATGAACGAGTAGACATAGTAGAAGTAGACATGGGCATGTTCTTTTTCACAAATCATGACATCGTTAACAACATGACGTATATTCTGCGTACCGCTGGAGTTGCTGTGAGTACATTCTCTGCCTTCGTCGTTGTGACGAAGTGCAACATAAACAACATCGCGGTGCTTTTCTCCCCTTAAATCTGACATTTTATTTCATTTCAAAGACGTGTAGTCTACTACAAACAGCAAGCATTGCTCCCAACGGCCAACTTATCTCGCAATAGAATGAAGTCGTAAGTATTGGAAATGAAATCACGGCTTTCAAGGCGGTTTGACACTCGGCGTTGAATTGTTTTATGAATATTTTATGCTCGTCTCGTAACATCATCGAATACATCGTCTTCCTTGCCTCGATACAATGTTCATCGCTCATCATATCGCTCCCAAGTCTCAAACACGGGCTAATTCTATTTTTGAGCAATAATTAATTCTAGAATCGTGAGGGTGGTCAAACGTCATCCATAAGAAATTCAAATAATATATATTCAAAGTAAGTTGCTGAGATGCGTACGATGCAAGCCTGTGTTCAGTAGGGCTGGGCAAAATCGAGTACCTGAGTGATTCGATTCTGAATCACGCATTCTGCTTCGAGTCGAGTCGAGTATTCGAGTATCACTCATTATGACGTCATAACAGAATGTAGTATATTAAAGCTAAAATATGTACCTTTTATGCCACCACAAAGGATAAAATGCCTGTTATCCGTCACAATAAAGATACTTTGGTATTTTTTTCGACCATACCGATTTTATTGCACTTCTTGACAATGTTGAGGGATGATCACGACTTCGAAAATATGCTTTTCCAGTAACGTTCGTAGCTTTGTACTATGTCTCGTATGCTGCGACACGGCCAATCAAGGTTTCAAGGCTTCCTCGGTGAAGAATAGTATGAAAACTATAATTCTCGTTGGTACTTTAACTTTCAGCTGCGAGAAGCGCATAATTTCAGTACTCGAAAAAATCATATTTTCCTACTCGACTCGAATCATGGAAATTAATACTCGATTCAGATTCGAGTACTCGAATCATTGTGCCCAGCCCTAGTGTTCAGTTACGCGATGAGCGGATTTAGCACAATTGGTGATATCAATGTTGTACTTTTACCTATCGCTATGATTCGTGACAGTATACCGTTGAAAATTCCAACGTGAGTCTATTGTAACGCTGCTAGTAATCCTAAATCATTAACTGGAACGGAAGGGGATTAAATGGGCTATGCTTTGGGAAATCCCGCAGTAGAGTTACTCCATACGTATAGATATGCATTTTTCACCCGCAGATTCATTCAACAAAGAGGTAATTGAATCAGTGTATAAGTAAACAATAAAACATCCTGAAAGTGTAGCACGTTTAATGGTGATGTATTTTTTGCTTCTTCCCGACAAAAACTTCAAGCGTGGTATAAATTGAAAATTCGCACACAACAACCACTAACAATGTGACCAGCGAAAGAGAAATCGAGAATTTGCCATTACTAACGTCTTCATTGAATCATTGTTAAATCAATCTGGTGTGACGTAATAATGCCAGTATCATCTTATTTTGTAAGTATTGTGGAAATTTGAAAAACAATCCCCGTATTGCGATAAAGTTCAGGAAGATGCATAGGTATTATCAGCCCGTTACCCCGGCGAATAACAAATGGTTAAAACGAAAATGGGACCAGAAGCTGTTTGACAAACACAGGCAGAACGTGATGTTCGCGAAGCCAGTGATTGACAACAGGCCGCCGTCTACTTTTATGCACTTGTACCTAAAGTTGAAGAAGCTTAAAGTAGAGGAAGAAAGACTAGCTAGCATAGAAAGAGACAACCGTATACTGATGGAGAAAATCAGCTACACGATGAGAACGCAAGGCCGCGTAGACATGGAGAACGAGTACCAGCCGAAAAGCTTGAACACAACCAGGCGGCAGAGAGAGCTGCTGCGTGTTACCCATGAAAACCAAGCCATTTTGAAGCGTCTCTCGACGAAAGAGCCTCACTACAGGCACGCGGAGTGGGAAGACGATTGGCAACGGCAGCAACGGCACATGCGTCACATGTCGAAATACCCGCACCACTGGCGCTCCACGAAATCGTCGTTGCGAAGGTGCTCCTCGCAGCCCCAAAGCAACACCGACTCGACGGGTAAATTGAATTTTCCGAAATTGGACGCGTATCGGAGAAGCAGCTTAAGTTCAGCACCATAGAAATCCCGCTAGCGGCGTCTTATACGGTGTCGATCCCCTGACTTGGATAGCGCTAATAAAATTGTTCGCATGAACACTCAGTCTTTTACTGAGCGCCACCTACGGCAAATCGCCAAAATGCTATCTTACCAGATAATAATAGGCCAGTTGGACAGATCATAAGGCAGGGCCATAGCTTGACCGTATGCGGTGAAGCACCATTGCTAGATATGCCCGAGAAGTTGAAACATACGATTCGCATGGCCGCTAACTCGACGGTATACCGAAGCAAACAACGTTTTTTCATGGGTGGCTGGCGAGAAATGGAAATGGTGCGCTCAACTGGGTTTACATCAAGGCCCTATAATAAGGCGGTTTCGATACTATCTGCTAGCATGCTGTTTTGAAGTTTAGGTTGAAACTAGGTAGCGATTTGTAGATATACGTCAATACCTAGCTTCGAAAGCATGATTCTCCACGGTCGCCGGTCGCTGCCTGTTGTCTACACAGTATAATATTGGTAGCCTACTCTGCCGATCAAATGTATTTCACCCCCTAACGGCTTGGAGCGGGCCTAACCGCAATTTCTACTCCTGACGAACCAAGTACCAACTAAATGTTCTGCTTCTAGATCAAATCATACTATAATGAAATTATCATGGTCGTCGGATATGGTTAATGCCCTTTTCCAATTCGTATCGAGCACGGTCACTTAATCCTTTGGTGAAATAAGTATAATATTCTTTGCATTATTCAAAGTATGAAGCGTGAACAATATATGCACGACTATTTTCCTTATGATATCCCATTATTCGTTGAATACATACATAGTTGCCTGCATGATTCTCACTCAGTCACACTCGGCTGCTCTGACCAATAAGTTACATGCATTGTTTTATCCTGATGATGGAGCAAGCGACTTAATAATGTAGCCCCAGATAAAGCGTTGTGAAATAATCATCAAACGAGAGTGTAATTAGATATGATCGATCCGACAGTGTCTCATCTTCCGTGAATAAATCAAGAGTTGATGTGATGTTTTCAATTGGTCACTTACTGCATCTAGCACAACGCATAAGCGCAGCAGAAGTCTGGCGGTATGTCAAGCGCGCTATTCGTGGGCATTAGTCAGACCCAGCGCCTTATATCGAAGCTGTCAGTATACATATCAGTAATATCACTACATCTACATCAAAATTGTGGTTTATGTATACGCCTCATACGCCGCCGACCGAGAGTGTAGCCTACTTCTTATTTTTCTGTAAGTCTTTAGAATTAACGTTGGTGAAGTTTTCCATTTGCATGACAAACAGAGGAGGCTATACCTGAAGTATCCTCATAATTATTCGGTAACGCATCATTGTAAAGCAAACTATTAGCGGTTTCCTTGCGAATCCTAATTACATTCTGGCTGCACCTACCCGTATGCTACCCTGAATCGGTTATGATCTTCGACGCCCTATTTTCGATTGGTATTATTGCCCGCATTCGTTAAAAAGCTAAGTCTAAAGTTGCAATTTCGATGCCAGGCTCGGACTAAAACTAAGATAACGGGGAAATCGGGAGAAAACAAGGTATTATCCCTTGAAGCCCATTAGTGTTGACGATAGCTGTAAGAAATTGACTTCCTCGTTATTCAAATAGTCGGGTAATACGATGAAGTGAGTGCAACTTATGAAATTGAAATTGACTGGTGAGAAACTTATGGAAAACTTATGAAATTGATACTATCGGCGACTGCGTTTCGCGAGGCTGTGTGTTTCGCGTCAAAACACGAACAGCATTGACAACGAAGTTGGCAATTAGAAAATTTCCATTTTTTTCAAATATGATTAGAATTAGAATTATAGCTACGCAGTATTTTTTATTAAATATAAATTAGATTAGAATTGGAATCACTGAATTCGCCAAAACTTGGAAATTGAAATATATTCCGAATCAGAAAGAAATACAACAAACAACAAGCATCAAGTTCAGTTCATATGAAACGGGCCGTGGCCACCTCGGGCTTGATAACAAAATACCAATTCCTATCATCTAATTGTACTCTGCATCGTATCTCACATGCTACGCTGCCACCGTAGTCTATGTCCTAACACGACCCTTCTGCGAAGAATATAGTTAGATGCAGTTCTACTCCAGAACCACATGAAGAGTTTGGCCTTAAAAAGGACGGACCGGTCAATATAAGATTGGCTTCCCTTTTACGAAGTCGTAGGTATATTGCCACCAACATCGAGAGCGTCATACATCCCTAAAATAACACGGAGGCGATGTTTCGTAGTGGAGATAAAGAAAATACAATATGTGGAGAACGACACGGCATGTTGAACTTTCAGAAATTTCAGAAATCAGAAATTTCGAATATGGCAAAGTGTCCGAACCGTTAATCAGGTTATTGGGTTTACTTTAAAATCATGCAATCATGGACACCCAAGATTTGTCATGGTTTGTGTAAGAAATGTGTTTGTCGGGCTTTTAGCTAAGCATACTCTATTTTAAGGCCGCGGTTTAGACATGCTGTTGACCCTTCCCACATTCGCGTCCAGCTCTAAAACATCACTGCAGTGATAAGTGCGTACGGAAAAACGGACTTCAAAGACCGGCAAATAGTGGCGCTGTACCAACAGAAAAGATATGATTTTATCAAATAAAATATTCAGCGAAGTAGGCTAGCTATGCAAGTTAGGTTAGCGTGGCTTTTATTAGTCGCAAGCGTTAGTGAATGAAGATTACCGGTAGTCGGCATCGAGTATGTTGTTATTACTAATGCAATTGAGTGAAATTTACCATCAGTCTGATATGATTTTACTCCCATATCGAACGATTTGTGTAAACAATTGTCTTAATGGTAGGCCAACTGTCCGCCTTCTTATCGCCATATTTACACCATATTTCACTGAATTATGGTCGACATGGCCTTTGTATTGGAGCTATCTGATATTTTGTGTTCGACATACGATATAGTAAACGCCAGTAACGCGTGGGAATAATTATAGTCGCATCACAAGACAACGTGACCTCGAGATACTTCGTATCATTATAAAATATCTCGGTCATGCCCGGAGTTCCCTACATCAGGGCTCCCCGACGAACATTTTGCTTGTGATTCCTTTTGGTTTCCAAAGGTTTTCCGAGACTCGTCACGGTTAATATGATAAACAGCGCCGAATACAAAATATTTCAAAGACTAGTTTCGACAACTCTTTGCATTGTATCGCAATTTTTGTGTTATGTTGAACTGATAAAACCGAACTGAGGGTTCCATCCAATACTCAAAAGACTTTTTGCAATGAGAATCATATTGCGAAGATGTCGTTTCTACTTGGCAAACTCAAGGATATACCATCACTATCCCAAACATTATACTGCAATAAACAAACCATTCTACTTGTAATTGAGTAGTATTAAGTGGCACGGTAGCCTATTACTTGTAATTCTACTTGAGAAGTAGTGCTGACTACTTGGACCACGTCTGTAAGTAAATGGCGAGCTGCATAGATATGAGTCGCAGCAAGTTACCACTCTACTATTTCCAACGATTCGCTGATTTTGTGTAATGGTGGTCACGATGGAACCAGAGTAGAAATTCGAGGTAGGTTCCACTTCCGAAGACGTCGAGACTGGATACCACGAAATTGACCCATAGTTGCGACTGTGATTTTAAATTAGACGCTTTGGTACTGAGTCGTAATTTGCTGCCCCGAATGCGTGACTCTACAGCACCATCCTCTCGTGTTGCATAGAGGGTTTATTTCCGGAGGATATTGCTTTTATTGTTACATATATGACAAATTATCACGCATCCCTCTGTCCTATCCCATTCTATGCGATGTAGACCTACACACGACATACACACAGACAGACAGGCAGATTATATTCGTTCAAAGAAAATTTGCAATACTACTTGAAAACAGACCAAATCAGCTGTAGTTCTAACAGAGTTTTTGGTGCATAGGCGTAACTACCGTGAATATCTACTATGTAGTCCAGGGGTCCTTAACTTTATTTTAGCCCAGACCCCTACATTCTTTTGAATGCATGCATTGGGGACTGGGGTATATTTTGAACTGCACATTGCGCACAACCAGGGTTCAATTCTGAGTAGACTATAACATTGGGATTTGAGGAGTTGATGAGTTGGATGTCTTCGCATCGTCCGTGTGGTCATTGCGGCTAGTGGGAAGCATTGGAAATGAGAAAAATGTGGGCACATTAGGACAATGAAGTTAGTTTTATAATTTATAGTTGTAGTTTCAACAATTGCCTTTCGCGGACCCTTTAAAACTAGTCTGCAGACCCCCAGGGACTATGATATATTCACAATATCAAGGTGGTTGTCGATAATAAGTAGGCGTATATACGATCGACAAAATCGATTACATGATCTAAAATATTGGTGTCAATAAGTTGTCGAAGTTAAATGCAATGTTCTTCCGCTATGAAATATGGAGCTCAGTGTCCTACGCCTTTTTCAAATGCCTATATTAAAAGACGCGCTTTCTGGTTATTATCTGAGACAGTCATACTTGACTTGTGTAACGTCGATGCGATAGAAACAAAAACTGAGGAAATGTAGCTTCAGTAACTTTGCATCCGAAGCGAGACGTATTGTCACATTGGAATTGTTTATTCTGAGGATAAAAACCATTATTTCCGCGTAATTCCGGCCATGTTCATTTGATTTCTGATCTCTGCCATGGAAACGTAGCTGCTTCTTTTATCTTTTCGCGCAGATAGATTTCCACACCCTCCCATTTCCTCGTACGCGTCCCACGGTTGCGTTTCACTATTTTCGTCTATTCGCTGCAGTACGTTCACGTAAGTGTGATCTTTTTGTCGACCACTATTTTCCTTAGTCATAGAAACTACCTTGTCGCTAGACATCGCAAGAGAACAAAATTCTTCATCTGCGTGGCGGTTTTGCGTGTCATTCACAACGAAATAGTCATTGTCGCTCATTTGGTGAAGGTCGGGATGTAATTCCCCACGCTCCATATTATAACGAGAATCGTCATCCTCGTCTTCGATTGATACGGGAGTCATTGGTGGCATGTAATCACCTAACGGCCGACTGTTTAATAGCAGAGCCAGCGATCCCGAGAAACCGGCGGCTTTGTGATCAGATGAGACAGAAGGTACTGGCGCCACGGCATAGGCCAAAGCCTGGTCTTCACCAAGGCCTTGCTTGCTATCAACATAAATATTTGACTCTGAGAACTTCTGTGGGACGCGATCGGGCCAATTTTCGTATCTTCGTGAGGATACAGCGGCAGTGTTCGAAAGGTCTTCGTCGCTGCTGAATGTGGTGAATTTCGGCGTTGTTTCGCATGCGTGTCGCTGCAAAGGCGGGCTGAATATATATCTTCCCGGCAACTGGCTGGAGTCTGGACCTCCTGACTCTGCGAAATATGTCTCTGAAGTTCGGCTTCCGATAGACATGACGCTTATTTCCCGTTGAGACCACGAGACACTTTGTTTCCCTACGCGTTTTCTGAAATCGAACGTGAAATTTTGGCGATTATTAAACGGAGCCTGTTTGGTCTATATCAGGGGTCGCCAACTCGAAACGAGCCGCGGGCCACTTTTTAAATTTCATAGTGGCCGCGGGCCGCAAGAATGCAATATTGAGACAAAAGTGCCATACAGTTTAGCAACCACGTTTTTAAAACTTTACGCCAGTACACCGCTGTGCTCCCTGACATTGGCGACTGTCATAGTTACCACAGAAGAAGCAATACTTGATAAAAGTATTACATATACAACAAGAAATATCATGATAATCAATTTCATTTTATTTTGTACTATAAGCTTCGCGCGACACCAGGCAACGCTTTTCATCGACCAAGCACTATAAGGAATCAATATTGGGGCTGGCGAGACACGCTTTAGCTGAAAGGCTGTCTCTTCCGAAAGCTTGATCTTTCGGGAAAGCCCTAAGCCGTTTTCTAAGCGTCTTGGTCTTGGCAGTGTCTGGTTCACTGAACGTCAAGCCAATATCTCCATTCATATCGGCTGATTCTCCCTCGATAGCATGCTGTTGGCAGCGTCGAAGCCGTTTTAGATAGTGAGGAATAGTGATGTTGGGCTCAGGCGAATAGCTTATTTTTAAACAACAGCAACAACAATATTGTGAAACTGAAATAATTTTCAGCATTTCTAAATGCTTAACTTATCACTCTTCCGAAATCTCAAATCAGAGCGCGGGCCGCAAAATATGACCTCGCCGGCCGCGTGTTGGCGACCCCCGATCTATATCGCTAGGAAATAACCGGTGAGAAGTAGCGCCAAAAATTTCCGCACAATAGTACATATATACGAAAAGCAATTACGAAACTACTTCAAAGCATACAAAACTTACCTCTTGCAGCAACGTTTTAGCACGATCATAATTATGATGAGTATTACACCAGCCACAGAGAGGCCGGCAGCTAGCAGAAGAGACTTCAAATCACAGTCTGGACAATGCACGACCGGCGTCACGTTGTCGACCGTCGTCCGCTCTGCAAAAATACACGCCAGCGTCTGAGAACACAACCACTAGAGTTGCAATTAAAGCAAATGGTTGTTTAAAACACTGTGTTTAAAACATGTTTTAATCATTGTTTCAAACAGAGGGCATTTGAAAAAATGTTTTTTTTCAAGTTATATATAATGATGCCATAATTGTGAAAATATACTTTCCAAAAAACATGATGTATGTGCCTACGGACGAATACCACCCTATAGCAGACGTACACGATGTGGGAAGATTGGAACCCGCGAAATAGTCGGTTCAGCAGCTATAGTACGTAGTTATAGATTATAGATCGTTGGTACAGAATGAATGTTGGATGATGATGACCGCACAAATTGCTGCATGTCGATGTAGTCCTTGTAAAAGATGTTTTTAGTCCGTACATGACGGGGATTGGAAGCCCTTTTCGTCAAAGGGGCTATGTTTACCCCATATTTCCAATTGTCAATGTTAACCCCCTATGACGTCACCCTCGAATATTCGTGACGTCATTGCTTAAAAAAACATGGGCAAGGCGTAAGCAGACCGACTCAGCGCCATTACATTGCATAAGTTGCGACGTTGACACCGTAGTGTCCTATAGAACACTATGTTGACACGAACGTGTCATGTCATCTCGATAATGAAAGTGTGTTGCCATCTCCATACTTTTAACGTTTCAGCTCTGCTACGTCAGGCTACGTTAGCATACACGACTCTTGGTCACGAGGTCCGAGTTACTCATCCACTTATGTGTTTCATCATTTTGCAATACCAAAGGATACGCTACAATGTGGAAATAAGACTGCATGGAGAAATTTAAACGATTCAGTGAATTTTGATAAGCAGATCTGGTCATGTCGGCGCAGAACTGCATCATAATATATTAGAACACAAAGACGGACTGGACGCTTGATAGCCAGCCGATATTCCTTTATAGTTTATAGCCTACCCGTGATCGAGAAACCCGGACAATGCATCGCTGGAAATGTGAACGTGAACTCCTATTTCAGAAGTTTTTGACCGGTGTTCCATGGAACCCGTAGTGTTCCGCGAGCTAGTCTCGGAGGGTTCCGTGGAGATCAAGACACACAATCAACTCATATGATTTGTTATATGCCAGTCATGGTGGTCGCGGGTAGTTAGGCCCGGTCAGTAGTCGAATTGTGACGGCTGTGGTGGTACGTGGTGTGCTGTGGCGTACGCAGGGGAGATCAGGGCTCTAAATTGAAACCCCGTCCACTGAAATGTCAATTCTATCTCCAATATTTATGAGCTCGTCTTCAATTAAGAACTTGGTATCACGCGACTGTGTTCCGCATGTTAGTAAAGGAAAAGATGAATCACTGGCCTATTTCAACTCAAGATGAGATTCAAATGGTGCCAGGATAGAGACCGTCCAGCTCCAGACGAATTGCTGTAATATCTTCAATTTAAAACCTTTGTGGATTTATTACGGTTATTACAAGGTAGGTTTCATACCCATTTCTGCTGGCGGAAGCAAAAACCGATGGTTCACGATGAGATCTGTCTTCTTCTCACCGTAAGATGTCGCTGCAAGAATAGTGCAAAATACTCACAACACACACCGTCACCGTCATGCCTTGTCACAAATCAGTTTTGTGCTACCAGGGAAATTTCGGGGTTATTGCATTTATATAAACTACATTCTACATTACGTGTAGAGCTCTACGTATATGTAGGCTATATATACGTATATATATCATTAATCAGATACATGTACTTGTACAAAGGCGGTACATAACGACGCAGGCTATAGCCTACGTTATATTCGACTATTCAAACGTCGGTTTTCTCTTTGCATAACTAGCCCAACTAGTTTTGTTTTAGGTTTCTACATCACTGTATATATCGATCATATATCCCCGTTCCACTTCTACTTCCGCAGGTTTGGAGACGAAATCCTTTTCAGTGTAAATTTTTGTCAAGTGAAATCCTGACAACCGCGCCCTGAATCATCATCATTACGTAATTAGCCATTTGATGTCATTAACGGAGAATCATGCCATGTAAATTCGAAATATGCTGCGGATGTATTGACAAAGAAAGGCGGGTGTAGCCCACACGAACTATCGCTTTGCTCGCCCAATCTCGGTTACAACGCACATGCTCAATTGCTCACGCGAATAAAGAATCTGTATAAATAAATTGATTGCCTTACTGTACGTTGAAGATTCCCGAGGTGTCACCGGCGTCGAGCCTGTCTTGGATTCGGACTTGGTCGTGGAAGATATTGATGAAGTGGCAGCGTTGCCTGTATTCAGATACATCTTATGTTAATAATCTTGCATAGCAATATTGCGGCTTTGAATGAGTTCTCCATCATAGCATAAGCTAAACATTGATGTAGGCTAGGTGAAGGACAGGAGACGTTTGTGGGTGCGTAAAAGTCAGCTTTGGTAAATGTTGCTAAATACTCCCGAAATGGCTGACTATATTGTCTCGAAAAAGGCAAATGAGTAGTCAACAAATATAAGGATTAATATCTTTTTCACATTTCTTACAACAATACCATCAAGTATATCTTACGAACAATTTCAACAGAAACTCCACAAGTTGACAGACTTACCTTATGTTAATTATATTCTCACTTTCAGGTGTAAACAACGTTCTCCTATACCTAGTGGAGTATCCAGGGCGGTGAAACGTGCCTTTGCCACCTCTAAATATCCTACATGTATTTTCCACAATACATTCGCGACGTCATGGCTTTGATAAAACTGAGCAACTCCCCTAATAATTTCATACATCCTGGCTACTCCAATATGCCTGTAGGCTTATTTCAGGACAATATCGTATTAGAATTGTCGATACGATGCCTTCGCGTCGAACTTGATCATACGGTTTGACTGAGCTTTGAAGTCTTAAAGGTGTCTTCATTTACTAGTAGGCGACATCACCTGCGTTATACGCGTTGCATTCACGCAAGGAGTAACGTATGCGAAATAGCTTCTTCCTAACGGACGAGGCTGCAGTGCTCACGTTGATCCAAAGTTTAGCTACGTTCCGGATCGCACGACATCCCGTACGCCCGACCGTTTCTTTATCCATCGAACAGGCGGTGGTGTAAAGTCTTTGAACCGCGTCGACGTATTGGGTGAGATAGAAACACGAACTGGAGTTGACGACGCCGGCGCCTGTGAATGAACAACTTTATCATCTGGAATATTCTCTAAATTTCACCAACATTCTTCTTTTTTGTCGAATGGGGGAATCCTTATAAACAAAAACGGAAAATCATATCGCGCAACCGGGCATTGTCTAATGCAGTCCAGGAGCTGGGAACCTGCGGGCCTATACACAAATTAGCCGAATGATCGAACATTGTCAAGTTGGGCATTAAGCCTAATACCAGAAGGCCGCGGTGGAAATTAGACTATTAAACCATGTTACGTTCATCGCATTTGTACATTTGTGTGTCTTGACTGGAGTAAATTACAGGACACCCGATTATAATTATAATCAGTGATATTTTGTCAGCCGGCGCTGTTACGAAAAATCATTGACAGAAATGATATTTATGATATCCTGTTCGCTGATTCCATAAAATTAGGTGAGACGTGACGAGGTGTGAAATTTTTTCATTCCAATTTCAGAATACAGGCTGCCAACCATTGGGGCAATATCTTATTAATAGAGCGATTTTTTTACATGTCAAAAAAGTCAAAATTAGGACAAAATTGCAGTGGTAGGTCAAAAAATCAAAAGTTTTTTGCAACCTGCATTTCGTTTGTATTGTAGATTTTGCACTGTCGGTGAAGTTATCGTTTGACATTTTACAGCTTTTAGCCTTACGCCTACCGTTGTAGACGGCCCATTGTCTGCTCATTGTGAATCATAAACATTGAAATGAAACAAATAGGTAGACCTGGTATTATGCTCAACGTACCGCAATATCCTAACTGAAGCAAGACTGCGTGGGCATTGCGTGGTTCTTATATCATGAAGCGCATGACGAAAAATCGTGATGCAGACACCATTATCAGAATGAAGCAACACGGTGTGTCACTAGCAGTGTACTACTGTACGGCTGTACGCACGCACAAATTCAGTGTTGTCAGCCAACAACTGCTGCTATTAACCGTTCTTTCTCCATTCTGGGCAAGCTACTTAGTAAGGACAGACACTTTCTACCCGAGAATGCAGGAAATTATCTTTCGTTGTACTACAACAAATTTTAATTATCTCTACCGCAATACGTGATGTAACTACTGGAATTCTTCATGGGGCCAGATTCGGTTAAAATAAAGTTTTTGCATGTACCAAATTTGTCAGTTTTTGAGTCAAAAAAGTTTTTTCTGGCCAAACTACTTCGTAAGGACAGATAGTTCGAACCGGAAATGAAGATAAGTAGTACACTTGTAACATGATGTGGAAAAACACCTAATTTGCATATGTTAGGTCAAAATTATGTTTTTTAAGAGCAAAAAATGTCAAAAGTTTGATTTTTTAGGTCAAAATCTTCCGTTTTTTAGGTTAAAAAAATCGCCCTACTTATTACCGACGACCACAACTTAAAATTCAAAACGTCAGTATTTGAAGCGACAGTCGCTCTGATTCCGCAAAAGTTTATAACGGCAAAATCGAACGAAGCTCACCGGTCAGTTCGATTCTGTCTCCTCGTGATACATTATATACGTCGATGACTACGTGGACCATCTTCTCGTAATCCCAATATTTACCAGGGTAGCGGTATCGGTGTTCATGTTTGGACAATTTACCGCGGATCTGGATGTCCCCTCCCGATCGGTCCAAGATCTTTTTCTTTCTTCCTGAAGCATTGCCGACTGAAAGAGAACGATTTATCCTGAAGACAAACGCTGAAGTGCTGTCATTAAATTCGTTATCCAGTTTTGATATTCCAATGTATGTTGATAATATTGCGTACACTCAGAACGCGTATTACGTAAATGGGAAGAGCCGATACGAGTGGATCGACTTGAATAAGCTTTTGCAAAATATGATTCTGTTATTTTTTCGCAAATGCATATATTTATTTCCGTGTATTAAGAAAGATTACATTAATCTCGAAATTTTGCTGTCATCATCACCATTACTCACCTATCTTCACCCCACCCCACTTACAGAATTTAAATTTTCGCGTATACATTCTATGTAGCAGAATGGCAACACAGAGAGAGAGAGAGAGAGAGAGAGAGAGAGAGAGAGTCTTCAGAGCCAAACCACCCAGGACAACAGAATTATCACAGTTGATAACTAATAAATAAATAAATAAGGAACGAAAAGAAAAACAACACACAGTATTATGGAACAATTCGAAATACGATGCAAATACAATTTAGCGGTAGCTAGGCATAAGACAATGATAACATTATTTTAAATGTACAAGACTCCGCGAAACGCGTGGTATAGAGAAAGAAATGAAGGTGGAAGAGAACATAAGAAGTACTTGGACGTTAGAGATGCGAAGGAAGCCCAACGTTATCGAGCCATAGCACAATCATATCAAAGAAAATGTGTATGTGTATGTCTATGTTCATTAAGAATCAATTTGTATCTACGAACAAGTTATTGCAGGAAAACTGAACACTGAACAGCCTATATATAATACAAAAAATAATATTAAATTTGTTATGTAAGTCAGTAACCTACTTACCGCCCTATAGCGAATCTAAAAGGCACAATGTTATACACCTATATATCATCCCTGAGATATTTGTCTCCGTCGGATACTCATATATGGATGACAGGGGCTAGAAGATCTAGAAATAGCTGATGGATGATAATTTGGATATTTATTTATGTGCTGGAATATTACTGCTAAAATATCGTATTTGAGTAGGACATCTTTAAACTTAATTTTAGGGGGAAAGGTGAAATGAATCGTATGATAAGGTTATATAGATAGGCAATATGAAACTGTTGCGGCTGTTCAAAATTGACTTTTTTCTTTAGATTATACTCGCTACTTGATAAAATTGTTAGGCTACCCATAAAAGCGCTGCACACCAGTTTTGGCTCAATTCCAACCTATAGCGGCATTGCTATAGGGTTAAATAAATTTGAAACTTTTTTCTCTTATAGCAATGCTTCTATAGGTTGGAATTGCACTAAAATAGGTGTGCAGGGCTCTTCAAAAATGATTTTTTTTTCTCAAATCGTACTGGCTACTTGATAAAATTGTTAGGTTACCTAATTTAAGCCTACACACAAAATTTGGTTTAATTCCAGCCAGTAACCGCTTTGCTACAGGATAAGAAAGTTTCTATTTATTATATAAAAATAAATAATATAAAAATTTGAAAATTTTCTGTTCACCCCATGAAAGTGTTAGGCTGTCTATAGAAACGATGCTCACCAAATTTGGTTCAATTCCAACCAGTGGAAGCGGAGTTATTGCCGTCGAAAAATTTGGATTTGAATAAAATAGTATTTACGGTGACCGATTCTTAGTTTATTTATTATAGTTGTGCTCACCGTAAATACTATTTTATTGAAATCAAAATTTTTCGACGGCAATAACTCCGCTTCCACTGGTTGGAATTGAACCAAATTTGGTGACGATCGTTTCTATAGGCAGCCTAACACTTTCATGGGGTGAACAGAAAATTTTCAAATTTTATATTATTTATTTTCATATAATAAATACAAACTTTCTTCTCCTGTAGCAAAGCGGTGACTGGCTGGAATAGAACCAAATTTTGTATGTAAGCTTAAATTAGGTAACCTAACAATTTTATCAACTAGCCAATACAATTTGAAAAAAGTCATTTTTGAACACCCCTTGTGTTTTCGGCAGTCGCCAAAATTTCCTTCGCTGTCTACATCAACGATGTTAGAATAGTCTTCACATGGGAAGTCGCGTCATGCATCAGAATTTAGAATACCTGATATTATGGCCAATAATAGCAATCCTGTTCTGGAAACGTCGCTATTACTTATGCCGAAGTTCATTTCTTCCGGTATTCCCTTATGTAGCCTACTCACTGGAGATACTGATTCTATAGAGCCACATATAAGACGGCAAAGTTCAAATAACTCTGTGGCATGGTAATCGGGCGAAACAGTATGTGAGTGTCGATAAATATAGTTCCAAGTTATGTGACATAACCTGTAGTACCATATTTATGTCCAGGATTCGTCATAAAGGTTCTTATCACGGCACGCAGAGTTCTTTCAACTGGAAATTGAACGGACGCGTCACGATTGTTCACCTCCCTTCTGTCCGACAGCGCAGATTTCTGCAGACGAAACTGCGCCGTGATATGATATGGACTATTCATCCCTTATGTGTAGACAAAGCAATGAATGTCTCACACGCATCAATCGCTTTGGAGACGGTTTGAAATGTTGAGAGGTATTTTTGATAACCTCGTGACGGGAGTAGTTAGTAGGCCTCTGCTGTATGATAACCAATAGAGTAAATATTAGGGATGTCGGGGACCCAAAAAGGTTCACGAACTTTTATATAAGATTCGCTATGAGCACGAACGTGGACACAAACATATGACAATATGTGGCGTCACAAATTTTATTATTTAACCAAAATTGAATTAAAAATTAAATTACAAACAAATCATGCTTGCTTTTCGGCCGTCCTGTAATATAGTCATAGTCACTTTTGACAATATGACCAGAGCGGAAATGTCCGATCATTATCTTATAAAAAAATGTTATTTATATTCGGTACACAAATACCCCTTATTCGCACTCAGTATCAGTATTGTCGGGCTGTCCAGAGAATCTTCAACGCTACGGAGTAATTTGGCATCGCGGGATCCAATTATCATTTGTGGCTTCAACAGCAATAATTAACCAACTTTGCTCGTTTGTTTATTTGTTTATTATATACATGATGTTTCGACTACATTGGTCATTTAACACCAGGCCGATATTATTTATTATGATTCCGTATTTACCGACTTGTAGCAGGGGCCACTTCTAGGCTTTTTTAAGACGCCGCGAACGCGTGCGTGGGAATACACGTTCTCAATTTCGTCTAGTCTGTTTCCGACTCAAGCATGTAGCGGTGACGCATGCGAGTATATTTAAATTTTTCGCACCCAGAATAATGTTATTTTTCTACAAAATTGTCGAGAATCAATATAATTTTCGATTGTCTTAGTTTTTTGTTAGTTTGGTGATCAACTGATCATGTTCCTTTCTTACTGTTTCCGCAGAGTGTGTGATAGTAAGTTGTAATTCGAGAAATAAGGAACACATAATGCTAAAATTGCTGTAAAATTCTGCTATTTCAAAAAAAAAACATGAAGTACAGCTTTAAGGTTCGAGTTTCGCATACCGCATACGAGCGACGGGAGTTCGCAACATCCCTAATTTCCAAATTACATTTTACGCACCGGTCGGAATAACTATGACAAGCTATACCGTGTTTCTAGAAAAATACGGCCTTCACCTTGAATTCCAAGATTAATACGTGATTTGTGAATCACTAAATGAAAAAATACCTAAAATTAGCTAATATATTAGATATTATATAATTTACGCTCCCTTTAACGGTAACCAACCGATGCGGTGGACAAGTACTTGTGCGTGTGCATTTTTTTGTAATTGCATCAGCTTTAGGGTCCATGTAAATGAAGATTACTATTTGCAAGGCACCCTGTTGTGGCTAATAATGACATAGTGTAAAACCACTGTAAGAATTGACGACCGCAACTGACATTTGCAAACGAACACCAGGCACGAAATCACGCAGGCGACAAGCATTCGTCGCTTTCAAACCTTGCTTGTTTACAAGTTTACGTTCAACTTGAGATGTAGCCTATAGACACATACACACTACACCAGGGGTCTCCAACACGCGGCCCGCGGGCCGCATGCGGCCCGCGAGGTCCTATTTTGCGGCCCGCGACCTGATTTGAAAAAATTTCAGAAAAACGCTTAGTAAATCATTTTGAAACGCTGAAATTTATTTCAATTGAAACATAATGTTGTTGTTGTTCAAAGTAAGCCATTATACTGTGCCCAATATCACTATTCCTTACTAGTTGATACGGTTACGGCATGGTAACATCATTCCCTGGATGAAGAATTTGCTGGTACGAATGGGCATAATATATTGCCTTGACGTGCAATGGCCCACGACTGCCAAGAGCGAGACGCGGGAAAAACAACTTCGGACTCTCCAAAAAACTATGCTTTACGAGGAGATAGTTGTCTAGCAAGCAGGCCTACCGTGTCTAGCTAACCCAAATATTGATTTTTTAATCCAGGGGTGGCCCTCTGCGGTAGTAGAAGGGAAATTATGCGGCTGTCGACACTTTTGATAACAACCCTACGTTTTCTAAGATACGCCCTGCATCAGCTCTATCGGTGAATCTGATCACATTGGCCGAGAAAGGATAAATATTTTATAGTAATATGTGAAACTATACGAATATTGACGAAATTCACTAATGAACATGAAAAATTTTTCGCGCTTCGCGCGACTACAGACCGCGGTTTCCGATGGCTCTTTACAACATAACTACTAACGATTTCGGTGCGCTTAGTAAGCCGATATGTATAAATTGATTAGTTCGGAGTGTACCAGCTATGGACATAGACAATTTAACCTGGGCATTTGGCCCCAGCTAGTTTATTACGACTAACCACCGGTATGCGGCCGCAGGCTAAATGAGTAATCGAAATGCGGCCATGAATAGCAAAAATGTTGGCCACCCCTGTTTTAGCGGCAACAGAGTGTTGTCAGGTATCGTGTACAGCTCATAGTTCAAAATATAACGAAATTGATGATCATGATACTTTTTATTATATTTGTGTTTGTTCAATAAAATATTATTTCTTTGTGGTGACTATAACCGTCGCCCATGTAAGAGGGCACAGCAGTGTAATAACGTAGAGTTATCAGATCTGGTTGTTGAACTGCGTTGGCTACTATTATATCGATATTGATGTCCTGCGGCCCGCGGCCTCTAGGAATTCGGAAAAGTGGCCCGCGACCCATTTTGAGTTGGCGACCCCTGCACTACACAGTCATGCACTTGACTTGGTTTTGGTTAGATAAACATTGGTGGTAAAACTCGGCATGCCAGCTATCTCGTGAATGGCAAGAATTTTTGCAGTGTGAATTTGTACCGTAATGGAGGAGAAGCATGATTCAGTGGCGTTTCAACTAATTCGAGTACTCGCTGTCTCGATAATGATAGGGTTCCAAATCAGGACAATTATAAAGCGAGATGATATACATCCACACTTTTTAGCGGAAAAACGATAAGATATGCTGTACAGATGTTTTTCTACTCGATTGTGTTCGGTGAATATGAATTTGAAGCGATGATTGTTTGGAACCAGGCTCCTAGTCCAGACTTTTGGTTCGGCCAATGAATATCTCAGGTCAGATTAGCTATTCGAAACTGGGCTACTTCCGTAGCAGATCCATGGAAGCCATATTTTAGCATAGATTATACTTGTCGTCCATGCAGTTAGTGGGGATTAAAGCAAATGATAAAATAGCCTATCTGCGGAAATGATGGCATCGTAATTACCGCTTTGCTAACCATGATGTGAAGAGTGCACGAGTACTGTATGGTGTAAAAGGCGGCCACGGTTTACGTTGCTTCAAGAGAGTCAATTCAAATACATGTCATCAAATGTCAGTTTCAATCTCTTTGCGGCTTGCGGATGTTTCCACTTTGTTGTTTAGAAAATCAAACCACAACTTGCTCATGGCCATAATAGTATGCTCTTTGCATGTTGCATTCCTTTGTTCGAGATATGCAGTTCGCCCACATTCAAATATACTCTATGCGAACTTACTACTTTTACGATTATATGAGGGTTACCACATTTTTGTGAAGAAAATTCGGGTGATTCGTTAGCGCCAACTAGCGGAGTTTAAAATGAGGTAAAACACATAGTCGGTCAATATGACGTCACACTGGCAATAAAGCTTTGCCCATCGTCTTCATACGGAATGGAGTGGAAAGTATGGTCATGAATTGGACAATCTGTAATGTGAGCTCTGGTGATTGCTTCTTGCTAGGGTCTGCAATAGATTCATTCACGGGGCGGATGAAATCGTCTTGCGGGCCGTGTCTGGCCTGTCGGGATTGTGTTTGACAGCCCTGCTATACTGTTAAGTCGGTGCCGCTATCCGGCAGAGATGAGCGGATTTGAAATTGCTATGTCCATATCCAATCCTAATCCGATTCCAACTGGAAATTCAGAAAAAATATTAATTTATGCAATGGAGGGATTCGAAAATTTTCTTTCAGAACCAACGATTCACTTGATTCAAGATAACTTAGTGACCTTAAGTACATTATTAATCGCAATTTTAGCAAACCGATTCAAATTCGGTGAAAAGTGCAGATTTTAAAAGGGTTAACTGATCTGAATAAAGTTTGTCGCCATTCGCCACACGACATTTCAATCTCCCAGAAAATAGGTCAATCCAATCCAAATCCTAATCCGTTCTGAAAAAAATATCTAATCCAGATCCAATCCAAATCCGACAAAATTTCACAAATCCTGTTTTTTCAAAACCTAATCCTAATCCATGCTCATCTCTGCTATCCGGTTGTGTGCTGTAACCAGATCCGAAACATCATATTTTCAGCCCCGTTCCGCCCGAAAAAGCACTGATCTTTAGCCTCACCATACGGTAATCGGTGTAACTTATTGGGCACTTGCTAAATGCATCTGGTTGTTGAATTTCATGAATGAATTCTATCAATAATATTGATTCTTCCATATATACTATGAAATGCACCAGCAGCCTGCACATCCGGTGATTTCCAACCATGGTCGCGACCTCATTTAAAATTTGAAAATATTCCGTGGCCCGCTCAGCTCAAAATTTGATCAACTGATCACTAGGGCAATTTTTTTTTACCTAAAAACGGATGATTTTGACCTATAAAATCAAAATTTAGACATTTGTTGATCTTAAAAATCTTAATTTCGACCAATTTTCGACATAATGTATGCAAATTAGGTGTATTCCCACATAATGTTAGAATTTTACTACGTATCATCATTCCTGGTTCGAACTATATCTGTCCTTACGAAGTAGTTTGGCCTGAAAAAACTTTTTTGACCAAAAAACTGACAAATATTTTCATGAAAAAAATTGATTTTAACGAAGCCTGGCTCTGAAGAATTCCAGTATAGTTACATCACGTATTACGGTAGAAATAGTTAAAATCTGTTCAGTACAACGAAAGATACTCTCCTATATTCTCGGGTAGAAAGTGTCTGTCCTTACTAAGTATGCTATAGCCAAGAATGGAGAAAGAACGTTCAAGAGTAGCAGTTGTTGGCTGACAACACTAAAGTTGTGCGTGCGTACACCGCTGGTGACACACCGTGTTTCTTCATTCTGACAATGGCGTCTGCATCACAATTTTTCATCATGCGCTTCTTGATATAAAAACTAGGCGATGGCCACGCAGTTTTGCTTCAAATAGGAAATTGCGGTACGTTGAGCATAACACCATGTTAACCTATTTGTTTATTTGAATGTTTATGATTCACAATGAGCAGGCTATGGGCCGTCTACAACTGTAGGCCTCTAAAGTAGGCTACACGCTGCAAAATGTCAAATGATGAGTTCGCCGACAGCGCGAAATCTTCGATACAAACGAAATGCTGGTTGTAACACTTTTTTTACTTTGTTTACAATTTTGACATTTTTTGACCTAACGCTACAATTTTGACCTAATTTTGACTGTTTTTGACATTTCTCAAAAAATTGCCCTACTGATTACTATAAGAATTCTGATTGCCCAGACTTACTCACGGCCTATTTTGCAAGCTGATTTCGTCCAACCTCTTCTTGATCCCCAGATGAAGGCAAACGACCCCAAGATTTGGAACCACTGTCTGTGACTGAAACATCCAATCAGCCTTAACCAGCTCTAGGAATATACCGTAAGCTTATAATTGCGATCACATTCAGACTTATTTCAGCAAATGATGATTATTTATACTTATTTTTGATTGCATTTTTTGCGAGGGCGTTGCCTGGTCCTATATTAATATCAACATACGTTGCATTAACTCGCGCGCGGAAAAATTTCGAATAGCATAAATCTGCTCGAAAATAATATTGGCCATGTTGATTTACGAAAAAACTTTTGAGTCTACTTCAAGCCTTTCAAATTCCGGGCATTTGGGCTTATTTTTAATTTCCTCCCGGACGCACTTTTTACAGTGAAATTCCGGACATGTACGGTAAATTTCGGACCTAGATTTTGTCAATTATAAACAAATCCGTAAATACCAGAGGTAGCACCATTTAAAGGCATAAAATGATTGCGTTAGAGCAATACTAATACTATTAGGTGAGCATCATATGGGGGAATACGGGAAGAAACATTTGAAAATTATTACTATGACGAATAATAATATTTATTCGCAGGCTATATCTACATGTACTTTTGTCGCCAACTGCATTTAACCGCGCGTACATGTTGATGAATTGTGCAATGCACGCATGGTGATATCGTATAAGGGCCCAATTTTCGTTCAGGGTGTTACATTAGACTGCTACATTATACTTGAAGTTTTACCACATGAAAGATAACGGCAACTTTGATCGATTTCAGTAATATTGGTTTGCCTTTCTAAATAAATCTAATTACGATGTTAAATATTAGTCAAGGTGTTGTGCAAAGTCATTATAATAACATCATAGCCCAATCGACCATGCGCGAGAAAAGACTTGTCATTGACTTTTAATTTCATAGAACAAAGCTGCCGGCGAGTCAAAGAATCGGACGGCCGGCTTCGTCGTTTAGGTGCTGTCACGCTTACCTCAACAATAGGAGCACTTGAGAAATATGATCTATAGACGGGTAGTTTCCGACAATCATGCCTCTTTACGCCTTGTCAAAAGAGGTGTAATTATCAGTATAATGACAAAGCAAAGAGTTTTTATAATTAATTAGTTAGATTCTAATCATTTCCTTGCCCGACGTCATTGACCGACCAAAATGGTACAAAAGTGTTATTTTGGATATTTCATATGATAAGTAGCCAATGCTATATGCTTTTCGAGATTACGTATCCGTTTGAGGAACGGAAAACAGCGGGTTAGAAATTCCGAAAAGCGATTAACTGGCAATACGTCCATCGACCGCCCTCCCGGTCTATATTAATTGCCTCACAAAGACTATTTACTATTTAATCAATTATCCTAAAATTAAGTAGTTCTGTCAGGGATTCCTAAAAGATATTTTTACAATCATTAGGTTAAAATAGATAGCCTTGGGTATATATTAATTTTAAGGAGCAATTCGTTCACCCTGAATAGAATCAGACACCTGTTGCATCTACCGGACGTAGAGCCGAGCACCACGGATTCGGTCTTTTCTTGGGTCTAAAATCTATTTTCCAGCTTATCTCCGATCGGAATCGAATCATATAATTACGTCCAGCATCCCAGGAATTTCTCTTCTGTTACACACGGCGGTGAGACCATACAGTAATTGGCAGGCTCTATACTGGGAATTATTGAAGCAATTATGGCACATGTTGTGCTACAGTGTACACTGTACACAGAACAGAACAGGTGCATATACGTCATGGATGATCGCTAGAATAAAATTGTTCGTATATGGCCTCAAAAATCATTATTCTATAATCTATAGTAAAAGACTGCTCATCAAAAATTATTTCCGCCGAATTCATGTTCGAAAGTGCATGGAGTTAGAGATGTTATTATAGTGCCGTCACCAACACTAATGTATATAGAAAACATCGATATTAGCCTTCAAAGGCGGGTAAATGAGGTAAAATGGAGCAATTGCACGCGGTTCCTCATTTTTACACCATATTTCCACCACATGTGTAGGAATATAGAGGGTGTAGGAAGGAGGAATTGACGTTACACCATCATTAGGACGAATATTGGAAAACAAGTACTGAGATGGTGTGTATTTTGTAATCGGCCTATTGGTAAATAACGGTACCTGGCAATCTAAACGTATGTTGGTTTAAGCCTTAAAACGCTACATTTGGCAAGCTTATACATTTTGTCGCTTGTCACATGAACGTTAGAATCGCTGTTGCAGAAAATTCCTTGTGTATCCCTGCGGGTACGTAAACCCCGGTTTGAGCACCTCTTATATGTTATCTTTTACAAGTATAGTAATCTTTCTGTAGCAATGCATTTCTATTCTATTTCTATTCTAGAGACTGCTACGTGCTAACCAACGTATTGACTCAAACGTATTAATTCAAATCAATCAGATCTAGTTTATAAGTTATTAGTTAACTTCTCTCATTTGTCACTAATGGGTTCAGACTTCAATTGTGTCTTATAGACAGGTGGTTTTGTGTATTGCATAGTATCAATTCGTTCTTCAACTTTCTAAGGTTTCGTATTCTAACCTCTTATTTTAGCTGATAATATTATCAATTATTTATAATTATAGACAGAGAATATATAGTTACCTGTGCACTTTTGCAGTTCTACCTATGCGTGATAATTAATCGTTACTCGATTCATAATAAATGAAAAGCAAATCTGTATATCTTGGACAATACAATGACTTGAGTCGTGTGTCTCGTACTACGAAAATTAGACTTGACCTGACTTGCTTGACTCAAATCACCTTCAAATATCGAGAGGCTTGAATTGACTCCGTACAACGACTCGATATGAGTTGTGAATTGTTCCCAACACTGACATTTGCAAGGCTACTTCAAAATTGAGCGGGCAAATTTCGAAGGAATCGCTCCCTTCACTGATAAGTTGTCCAAATTCTTACCACAATTGCTCCCGGTAGACCACACCATCACGAAATTCGTGTAAGTTAGTCGTTCAGAGTATAATTGTAACCGCTGCTCCTTGTGCTCGCAGCCCATTTTCGACATGGTCGAAGTCATCAATTTTAGGTCTATGAGTGAGGATTAGAAATAATAGTAGGCGATAATCTAGCCATTATCAATACCGCCGATTCTTCTTCGCCGCCCGTGATACTTAATTCTGATACCGCTGTGCGTACTCCTTATACCTCGGTTCCGCGGCTATTATTATTAGACCGCCGGTTTTGTGACCGTAGTAGAAAAAAAAGGAAAAGGTATGGCGGCGGTATATAAAATCCCGTCAAGGCAACTGTAGAACGATAAGAAAGATCTTTATGTTCGGCGGATGTTGTAATATATCTACAATTGTCGAGGCAAATATCTCCGTGAAAAGCTTGTAGTTATTCAGATGTTCACGGTGTAATGTTGTTTGGGCCTTCGAACACGATACAGTATACTTTTCGCATGTCGCTAGCAATCAGAAAAAAGCAAACGCTGAGGAGCCATGCATGTATGCATGTATGTAAGCTAAGATGTGTGCTAATGGGGACTGATGTCGCAGAATTGGCGATATCGATAAGAGATGCAGTTAAAAATCGATAAATTGGGTACAAACTCAAGCATATATTGTTTCTGAATCTCGTTATCTGTTCTAAGACGCTGAATGACAAAATCACTAACAAAATATGAGATACAAGCTGCTACAAATAGCAGTTGATAGGAGTAATTTGATGACAATAACCATCATCCTTTGGACGATCCTGTTTACCAATTCCGTCTAATTTCAGAATTCATAGTATACGAGGATTTGGAATTATTGCTACCGATAGTGAAATACATTATGCCAGAAAACTACGCTCACACGCCGCCGGCCCCAACAAAGAAAAGAAAATCGGGTACAGTAATCGCAGATTTAGGCCGGCCCAAGCGAAGCAGAAAAGACGGGCGAAAATCCAAAAGCAACCGCGAACGGGATAGGATTATGTTGGAAAACTTTGTTAAGTACGGAATTTTACCTCCATCGACGAAATATGAGATAAATAAAAATCCGGCGCATCGGCCAGTTGTCCGAACTACAAAAAGACTTTCAGATGATCAAAGGGTTCCTGATATCGAGTCATGCCCGACCGGTAACACAAGACTGTTCTGGCGACCGTGGGTGGATACAGCACATGATACCGAAACCAAGACAGGCATCCGCGATTCCGCCAGGACAGAAGCAGTTGGAATCTCACACATCCGCCTCCATAAAC
Organism: Botryllus schlosseri; assembly: GCF_051294905.1. Taxonomy (NCBI): domain Eukaryota; kingdom Metazoa; phylum Chordata; class Ascidiacea; order Stolidobranchia; family Styelidae; genus Botryllus; species Botryllus schlosseri. The sequence goes on along the minus strand of NC_137247.1, from coordinate 11,551,148 downwards.
ACTCGAAGGGTAACAAACACCCAGTGGCATCTGAATTCGTTTCGATGGCGCCCAGTATTCCTTCCGGGCAAGAGATATCGAAAGGAACTACAGAGCCAGGGGAATTGATGACGGAGGTGACGTCATCGGGGAAAATAGCACCGTCTTCGCCGACAGTTACAACTTGGGACACTAGGTCACCGGAATTTTTGAAATCGTTCAAGCAGCCAGTCAGGTATACACCGCTTGCTGGAGTTTGTTGCTGGAGTTTGCTGAGTTCTGGAATTTTGTTCGCAAACTACGGAAAATTATAGATGTACGCTGATAAGTCAATTGTCGCTGTGAAATGGTGTTATCGGAATATCGGGTATCCCATACCTCTCGGAAACTCAGTATGTATCAGTAACGTTGACGCAAAACTGGCAAGGTAGCCATGGCGATGTTGGGCCTATAGATGCAATATAGCCATTTCCACAGATGCTGTAGCACCCATAATAGAGCCTGAACTCTAGTAAGCATAAGCAAGCAAAATTGTTATATATACCTATATAGTCTTAATCACTGCGGGATAAAACCTGAAGTAATCATGTTAACGTCAGGGTCAAAGCCCCTATAAGTCCACTCTGTCCGCAAACGAGTACGTATATTCGAGTTTTGTTGATAAGACGCCAGTGGTTAGCCTACATGTCTCTAAAACTGCCACACGAATAGCCAGAATTACGAATTAGCAATCGCCATTACAACGGTATATAGAAGAATTCATCTTACCACAATTCTCTCTATCGCTGGATACTTTATAACAAATTCATTACAAGATTACAGATTCAAAACTAAGCTTATTTTAAAATATCGCACAGATTGTGAAGTAATCTGTGTATGTGACATTGTATATTAACTGATAACTTTTTGAATTGTCAGGTTAATGTGGCCCAGAAGTCAAGCTTTCGACTTCAAGTACAGGGACGCTCAGCAACTTCTTCATTCGTTTCCTGTTCAAGCAGCGATCGATTTCTACGACGATCAAGACGGACTGGAAGACAAACTAATTCAATCGCATTACCGACAATTCTTGATTTCGCAACAATGTACATCGGTTATGAACTGAAATCCATTCTTTTCTTCTCACATTCCATATTTCAAGCTATTTTTATATGTGTTAATAAATAAGTTGCAACGCCATGCATCGTACTCGCCAAGTTACAACACAATATTTACAGTTTCTGAGCAGGGACGTGGCCAGAATGATAGTTTCAGTCTAAGATCAATACACCACAACAGCGAGATACAATGAAAGGATACGATTTGAGAAAAAAAGTCATTTTTGAAGAGCCCGACTGTGCATTCATGAGCGTCAATTCTTCATAAGTTTAGGGAACTCCCCTCTCGCACGGAAACGTCCTCCAGATCCGTCCTTCCCTCTTAGGGCATTTTTATCACTACCCTAAAGTTTCATAGACGCACAGTCGCACACACATACCCCATCCGTAGCAAACAAAGAAAGTAGATCAGGGGTGGACAACCATTTTGCTATTCACCGCCGCATTTCGATTACTTGTGTAGCCTACGGCCGCATTCCAGGAATTAGTCGCAATGAACTATAACTGAACACCAAATATTCATGTTAAACCGTCCATGTTCATTACCGGTGAACACCGGACTGATCTACGTTTTCATGTCGTCTATTACTATACACATCTAAATCGCTAGTGGTCGTGCAATGAAGAATTACCGGGAGTGGTTATGGCCGCACCAAAACGCGAAAATTTTTTAGGATTCACGAATAAATTCTGTCATTATTATTAGTAGTTTCAGATGCTACCGTGCTATCAAATATTTATCACTTCTCAGCCCATGTGATCAGATTCACCGGCACAGTTGATGAAGGGAGTGTTCTCGAAAATTTAGGGCAAGTTATAAATGATGATGCATATTCCGGCGGGCCAATTGTTCATAGTCACTTGTTGCATGCTGTTATTTCTTGACATCCCATCAGGATTTTCGGTATAGTGGTAAGATATTAGAATCTTCCAAACGTACCGGAAACAAATTTCTTTCGTGAGGAGCACACGATTCCAAGTTGGCATTTCTATATGGGGTGCATCATTTTCCTCCGCAGTTCGTATCTGTACTCATATTGCAAAGTGCGCTAATCAAAAAATAAAGTCGCATTGAATCGCGCCCAGCGCGAAGAAAATTTCAATATCAATTAAATCTCTCAAATATTCGGGTGTCAATTCGTAAATTCAATTTTCATGTCGACGGCAGCCAGCATATACTAATTGAGTGACGTGTCCACGGCCTCACAAATTTCCTTCTACGGCCTCGGGTTGCCCACCCCTGCATTCTATGATCGATTCACGAACGAGCATAAATTGCTGATATCAATGTACTAAAATCAGTGCGCATTTTACATCTAGTTTCAAAGGAAATTTCATTGTCGCGTAGGCTACATTCCACAGACACACACACCCTTGCACTGCTCCTAAAATAGGAATCGCGAACACATATACCAGACCAAACAAAACGAAAAACTCTTTTGGTGAGACGCATACGATTCCAAATTCACACTATTTCATGGGTGCAATATTTTTCTCTACGGATTGCATTTGTAGCGCGAGGTTCAGATTGCAAGGACAGGACTATATTCAGCGCCGGCAATTTCTGAGTATGGAGGGGACATATCCAAGGCTTCGGCCAACGAACATATGCATCGCTTATTTTCTGTCGTTTTATCACCGTCAATCCTTCTGGGAGCGCATTTCGCGATGTCGCATGTTCGCCGAAACTATATGTGAATATGTGTTCTGACGTGGAGATGACTGTCGCCGAAGTCCCTGTGCCAAATATTATACGGCCCTGCAGGGCCCTGCAAAATCCTAGACTAAAGCATCCCAAAAGTCGCATGCGTTTCTATACGACTATACCGTTCTCTCATAATTTCGAATACAGTCAGACTCAATTATGTAAATCAGGGCCGGCCAACCCGTGGCCCGCGAGAAGGTTTTGAGTGGCCCGCGCGGTAATTTTAAAAATTAGTAATATTACCGAAAATGGATTGCTCAGATTGTGAACTTGCTTGGCCAACCAAAAAATTGATTAGTCTGGCCGCAACACTTGGGGTGGGACGACTAAAATATCAATCCCGACGCATTGCCGAATCCATGGTTCAGTCAAAATTTGGTACATCTTCGTACATTACAATAAAGCAGAATATTCTGCGGTGGATTTATCTAAAGTAAAAATTTTCTTTCCGTTCCCGCAATATGTTGTCACTCGATTTCTTGTTTTTTATATTGTTACCCGTCCTGAAAAGAGTGCCAGATTAAGTCTAATTAAAATCGCAATTACGAGAGAAAGTGTCGTCCAACATGCGACCTTGCGTTTGCGCTCGCAGGAAGACGGTCGACGATGAAACATAGGCATAAAATGATCGACGCATGTTGGCCGAAGCTTTCGATATCGATATGTCCACTTGCCGAATAGTCCAGTACTTGCAAACTGAGCCCAGCAACATACAGCAGACCTGGAATATACTTAAGTAGCCATAATATTGACCTATAATCTTTGTAGAATTTTCGCGCTTCGCGCGGCTAATGGTCCACGCGATAGCTCGACAATGTAATGTAGCCCTTTGACCGAAAAGGTTGGCCACCCCTGATGTAAATTATGCGTATTGACTTTCGGAAGGATGTACCGACATTAAAACCAAGAAAAAACTAGTGACTATGATTAGTGGCTATATCGCGAAGCGAATTTTCTAGTTGAAGATATCTGTCCTAAAATATTTCATCATAATTTACAACGTGGTCATCTTGGCCCCACTCTAGCTATGACTAATTGCCTAAGTGTACACTGGATGGAACGAAATAAAGGACAGCATAAAAGGACAAGCGATGAAAATAAGTGTGGCGTGTGTCGGTATAGGCGAGGTCTGTATGTCAGATCGTGGTCCTGTAAGAGTTTGAAAAAGACTATACGTAAACGTAATATATACACTAGAATAAGTTCTCTAACTGCCTTCTCGAATAAAGCAATAGTTATATTGCAGATAATGAAAAGCATATCATGATGGGATTAGTCATGGGCTGAAGATCTTGTCGCTGCAAAATGTTTTCACAATAATTTGTCACGGATTGTGACTTACGCTACTATGTCAATGTAGAAATAGGGCCTTGGCTACACCATACGATCTCGCTTATTCAGAAAGGATCTGAAGCACAGAGAATCAAAGTTATGTTTTAACGCCGGATACTGTGATGCATATTACATAACCAAGCTATAATCAGTAATCAGCCTCGGCAATTCAATCAGTACGCTGAATTATATTCAGAGGTGGTCAGTAACGAAGTGCTTCTACTTTTTCGAAGTACTCAAGTAGTTTTCCTCTACTTCTGGTACTTACTCAAGTAGATCTTTTCCCCGCTACTTCTACTTCTACTTTGTAATATTTTGTGAACCACTTACTTACTTTTCGCTATTTTCAGTTTGTCAAGTAGAAGTAGTTTAATCCCCCAATAAGAAAAATAGCCTGAGGAATTTCGGGGCTGTTTTCACGTACTACCAACATTTAATTTTCATAAAAGTCATGTAATACCCAGAATTTTCGTTGCGCTTTAGTCACAGTAGATATGTTTAGTTAAAAATATGTTTTAACGAAAGTATCGCTGAATATAATTTGAAGATCGGGTTGCGTGATTTCGTTGTTCTGCATTGTCGCCTAGATATCAAATATTTCAACACATAAGTATGGCCCCCCATAACGTTTGAAAGTACCGTTTCGCAATCTAGCAATTACCCATTATACCTAGCAGCCCATGACGTGTCCTAATCTGGAAAAGTAGAATTTGACTTTTTTTAACGCTAGACCTGCTTTAGCAAACAGGCGTTGAAACTTTCTGGACAAAAGACATGAAATATATTTTCCACTTTTTAGAAGTAGTATTTGTATTTTTCTCTCAATTACCAGTATTCGACGTTGAGTTCCAATTATAGTTTCCGTTCTGTTGTTTGGAGAACATACATGTTGAAGTATAAAATCAAATTTAGTAATGCCTTATATTTTCAGAAATAAAAAGCAATACACTATATGGCATTTTTACGATCTGCTATATTTTCAATTACCGTATACTAACCGCGTAAAGTGTTAAAGCCGTATCCGACACAACTTCTCTGTATTGCTCTTCGACTGAACTATAGGGGCCATATGATATGATGGAGGGCGCCATCCGCCATGCCATGATATTCTCTAAAATGGGGTGACCGAGTGTGCAAAGGATTAGTATCGCATTTCCATATCAACACTATCATTTAAATGCCATGATGTGGACGACAGCTTATTCTGTCAAAAATTTACACCTCCTGGAATGCATCAATATGAATGAAGCTCTCTATACAACTTCCGCAAAGCCCCATTTGCAGCTTTTGACAGTCCATGTGAACGAATTACGATCGTTTTCACAACTACTTACTTACTTGAGTAGATTTAGAGTCAGTCAATTCTACTTCTACTTCAAGCAGTTTTAGGTTGCTTATGGAAGAAGTACTTCTACTCGTACTTGAGTAGATTTTTCCGTTGCTACTTCTACTTCTACTTGAGTAGCTGTCTTGACTACTTTGACCACCTCTGATTATATTATACGCTACATAAATTACATTAAAAACAACTTCCACGATCGATGGGATAGGTCGACACCGTAGGATTGGTTTTGATCACGCGGTTATTCGTTTGCATACAGGGCGCATAGCAGCTAATTGGAAGTTGAAGCGCGAAGAAATCTATGATCGTAGATGGTACAAAATTTCTCAAAAAAAATGTCTTAACAGTGACGAAATAGTCAAGTCTGTGCCAACAGAAGAAGTCTACTACGCATTGAACATATGCGATCTATTCGCTCCGATTGTTCGAAATTTCGTGCCGTGGCGTCATACTTGGTGACACGATTGCTGATATACAATATACTTTCAAATTCTCTGATAGTCGTTCACGATTACCTCTGATGAGTTTCATCCGAAAACATTCGGGCTCATATGCATAGGAATATACTATTCAAGAGACGAAATAGTAAGACGCGAGGTTCTTTTGCAAAAGAGAAGTCCAAATTTCGAAGGCTTGCATTCGCAATTGGGCCCTAGATTCTATAATGATCAATAGGCAGTAAAATCAGTAAATTACAGATAAATAACGCCTGTACAAAATACTGCGGATTCGATTGCTGCGGTGTCGGAATCACCCCTCAAGTCGTTTCATTTCACTGTGACAATAGATCAAACCTCATAACGCCGAACATTAATTAAGTACTTCAGCATGCCACGCATCTACAGGGGAAATTCGACGAGTATTATTAGCCATCGACTTACATTCTCACGCTTTGGCTGGTTAAACTTAATTGATTGAAAAACAAATGTATAATCACATGTAAGTAGATGGTTCTTATGTCGAAGCATGCGATGTATAATATCGAACTATAACATAGCGGAGCGGATATGAAGATCCCGTTACGTGTTTCAGATTAATCGCGATCTAATAACAGCTGTACAATACAATTTGAGGCGATTCTGGCTAATTTAAGGGAAAAAATTTCATCAGACAAAATTCTTTTAAATCGACTTTCCGACGAATAATTAAAACACGACTTCATTTCTTCACAATACTTTGTTTCATTTACCGAAATTTGATTCAAATCGCTCACGAATTGATTACGCATCTGGTCACTTTCATTTCTAACAAATTTGGAATAATAGCCTGGGAACCGTCCTTTCATTTAGTAAACCCTGACTTATACTGGATACACATTTGCGATTGCGTCACTTTGTTAGTGCGGCGCGAGAATAAATCACAGCAGCGCGTAAATAAGCAAACCAAAATGACAGTGATTAAATTAGGGTGATAAAAGGTAAATGATTCTGACACAGGTGGCTTAATTTCAATTAAGGGCGTAATTTCTATCCACTCACTGGAGAAGTTCAATTTCATAGGAAGAATTGCGGGTTGAATAATATATCTACTAAAATACGTTTGCTATGAGAAAAGTTTCTTACATTTCCTCCCCTGGCTACGCCAACGGCCGCAGGACAATCGCCATATCCATCGTGTTACTACATGACCAGACTATAAAGTTATAGTCGAGCTTGAGACCGATCATTCATTTCAGCGATCTAGACCAGGGGTCGGCACCCCCTGGCACGCGTGCTACTTTTGGATTGTGGCACGCGAGATGATTTTTCATGACACGCCAAATGATTTGACTCACACACAGTGGTGGCCTTTGGGTTGGGCGAGGTGGGCGGTCGCCCGGGTCCCCCCTGGTCGAAGGGGCCCCCCTATTCGGATTATGCGCCTTTTTTTAAGGATAATAACGAATAAACATGGAAATCCGTGTACCAAGTAAGAATATGATTCCGTACGGATGTTTTAATCATCATCAAATCTCTGCATTTGTTAGAAAAGTCCCGTATCCCGATGATCATCACGTCTCTGCACGCGGTAGAATTGCTTTGTCTTGATGTAGTCTATCCTTAGACACATACAATAATAGACATAGCCGAATCCAACAGCTAAACCTTACCGCGGGAAAGGGGGGTCGGGGGATCGGAGCCCCCCATAAGTTACGGTTAGATACTTATAGGAGGCCCCCCCGGTAAGTCTCGCCCAGGGCCTTCCCATTCGTAAGGCCACCACTGCTCACACGACATATTATAATTACGGTTGCATATAAAATAAAAATTTATTTAAAACAAGCATGGCCCTTGTTAAAAACAGGTTTTATATTGTATTTTTTGGCCATGACGTCACGAATTCTTGTTTTTGATGTCACAGTTGATTGACAATGCAGGTAAATATGGCTCTTCGACGACGAAAAGGGCTTTCGACTGCTGTCATAAACACACCACAAATATCTTCAAAAAGGACTACATGGTTATGCATCATTTTTACGGTCGGCCGTCATGATCATCAGAACACCCATTCCGTACTCATGATATATATCTATACTTGCTGTAACTGTTGAACCGACGACTATTTCGAGGGTCCCAGTCACTCCATATCCTGTACGACGTCGACTATATTGGATGCAATCAGGGATATCTAGATAGTTCTAGACGTTATGCTCATATCGTATGTGGCTGTTGGGATGCTTTGGTCTCAGGGTGCGCTCTGTGCAGCCGTGGGAGCACGACTATAATAGGGTTACCATATTTTAGAAATCTGAAAAGAGGACACTTTTTCAAAATTTTAAAACTTGCAAAACCAGAGGAAAATCCTGAAATGGTAAATTTTCCCACTTCGTGGTCGGGGTCAGCTTTCTCACTCAGTGCCAAAAATGCAGTTTTTCTTTGACATTAGCAGGTGGTTGACGGAAAAAAACGTCAACTTTTTGGCTCAGCTCCCGAAATACCCGGGGCGTTACTTCGGTGCTGGTTTACGGTTTATCGGTCGAATTTGGCTGTAAATTTGACAAAAGTTCTCAAAAAAGAGGACGTATGGTAACCCTAGACCAGAGGTCTCAAACTCAAATGTGCTCGCGGGCCAATTTTTTAGTTTTGATGACGCCGCGGGCCGCGCCGCCAATAATAAGGATATTCAACGAAGAATTTCCAAGTATGCCTTATTTGACGGGAGCTTGAGGACAGGCATTCCACAAACATCATGAAAATGTAATTTACTGTTGTACTATTCACGCTTGACTCAGAAAAAAATTCATATTTTGAAATATTTAAATAAAATTGTTTGTATGGACATTATTTGTTCAAATAATGAGGTATAGACACCATGCGAGAGGATTGCGTCATGAGTTATGACATCGTCAAACTGTCGAGTTATAATATTGCAGCTAGTGGACCTTTGACGTACCACAATTTTATGTAGAATATTTTAAAATCTGCTGAAGGTTGATCTGATAGCAGAGCATTTGAGCGGTAGCCTAATCCGGGTTATGATATAGTCGTGATAGGTAGGCTATTGTTACTATGTCATTGCCAAAGTCAAATTAAATCAGCGTCAGATTTTGCCTTCGATTATTTATTGGAATATATCAATAACAACTTGAATATAATCATGATGGAGCCATAGTAATAGCATTGTTTCTTAACCTCAGTGATCGCACCCCTCGTGCTTCCACGAAATTTTCTTGTAGATCCTGTTCATTTTCAACACAATATATAATAAAATTAGAAAGCCCATACACGTAAAATCGCACGTAGCGCGAAGACCATTTTCCAGTTGAATAAATTGGTCAAAAAAATATTCCACAGCAGGCTTAACTCCACAATGCATCTCGTTCGCCATGATGTTGTGCTCCGTAACCCGAAAGGGTTTACGGGCCCTGATTAAGAGCCCCTGGAATAGAAATGTCCAATCACCGATGAATTCATTGGTGTTACAGCTTTGGAGCGAGCTACTACCTCACTCACCAGTCACCACCGATAATAACATGGATAAAGAGATCAGACAACACCCAGCCTGTACCCCACGGGGGTCACATAATGCCTATGGTTGCCTTACTGACCTGATTAGATAGCTATATAGGCTATTATATACCCTACGCAACGCAAGCTACGACTTTTTGATATATTACTATTCCCCCATGACAGTTTTATGTTGCGTCCGTAGGATTGCCAAGTCACCGTTCCGAGTCGCAAATCCTTCTCTGATTTTAACGTTTGACTCGACTCAACTTGAGTCATTTTTATTTAATCACCCAGTCAATCCGAATTCGAGTAATTTTACGAAAGATCGCACAAAACCAAATCACAGTTTTCAGTCACGAGTCATCAACGGGTCATGTTTTATCATAATTATTTAGAAATGTGACGTAATAGCTAATCTTCTACCGCATGGTAGCTTTTAAAAGTGATTTGATAGTGTAGTTTGTTGAGATTTCAGTGTTTTAGAGTGAACTTCAAGTTCTTATATCTGAAAAAGATATTATGTGGCACTGGAATATATTGTCGAATACTTGAAATTCCAAAATGCCGTCGCGGGCTGCACAAAATGCTCTCGCGGGCCACATAAAAATAACATTCATTTCACAAAATAAGTCTAATTGTAATCGCAATCACAAAATAACGGTATATTCATAGAGTCGGTTTGGGCCGTTTGGATGCTTGTTCAAAGATGGAGGTTCTAAACCTGTGGCTAGATTGCCTTCATAAAGTTATATAGCAACATATGGAAGAACCAATATTATTGACAGAATTCATTCAAATCATTTAACGGCCAGATGCCTATAGAAACCAGATTCATATAGTAAGTTTCAAGAAGTTGCATCGATTACCCTACGGTGAGCCCAAGATCAGTGTCCATTGAAACGGGAAGGGCTGAAAAATGTGGCTATGGCCCTGGTTTAAACTAACAACACATAACCAGATACTTCTGAACCGGATCGTGACCACCTCTAGTCGATAGACAAGGCTTTGCTGGTGTGACGTCATATTGATCGACAATGTGTTCATACCTTATTTTTAAATCCTCTAGTGGGCGCTGAAGAGCGTCCGGAATTTGTGCCGCGAAAATATGGTAACCCTAATCTAAACGGCCTAAACCGACTCAATGGATATACCGTTCTCCTATAATTGCGATTATAATTAGACTTATTTCTGTAAATTAAAGTTATTTTTATTTATTTATTTTGATCGCAGTTTTTGCGAGGGCATTAGTCCCCATATTATATTAGCTTACTTCAAGCCTTCAAAATTCCGGCCATTTAGGCGTGTTTTAGAAATTCCTCCCGGACACAATTTTAATAGTGAAATTCCGGACATGTCCGGGAAATTCCGAACGTATGGCAACCCTAGTATAGGCCTATGCTAAACCTACTATTCAGCCCTCAAGATTACCGGACCGCAATCTGGCAACGTATAGCCTACTCTCTGAACTGCGTTTGTTGCTGTTTGTGACTTACAATACACTTTTCGTATCAAATTAACTACTAAATTCCGTTGCAATCATAATTAAATTTCTGGTTTTTCAATGCGTCCAAGATCTGTCCGGACTGTCAGCCATGGTTAATTTGATACGAAAAGTGTATTGTAAGTAGCAAATAGCAGTCAGCTGATCAAAGATACAGCGCAAGCATGACCGAACGGCCGGACCTGATGTGTGGAACAGTATCTCGCCGGCCATCCGACAGTCGACGAGCATGTCAACATTCTAGTCGAAATACAAGCTACTACTAAATGCTACTAAATGAATACTATAGTCCATCCTCAAGATTACCGGACCACGACATGACACCCCCTTTCTTGCTGCTTGCTTTTTTCTATACTATCTTTTTTACTTTTCATTCAGTGTGCTACTGTGCATGCCTCCTCTTTTCATCGCCTAGGCCAAGGTGGGTGTCTGATTCCATAGACTACTCCAAGTCATCATCATCATCATTGGTTTATTAGCAATTTTATCAGTTCAATATACCACAAAAGATGCGATACAATGAAAAGACAGGAAGATGTCGAAGCGACTTGGAGTAGTCTATGGAATCTATGGATACCCACCTTGGCCTATGCGATGTAAAGAGGAGGCATGCACACTGAATGAAAGTAAGAAGATAGTATAGAAAACGAAAGCGACAAGCAATAGGGCGGCATGTCATGGGAAGCGAGATCGATAGGTCAGTCGTGAACCGGTAATCTTGAGGATGGACTGTATTTATTTAGTAGTAATTGCTTGTATTTCGACTTGAATGTAGACATGCTCGTCGACTGTCGGATGGCCGGCGGGATACTGTTCCACACATCAGGTTCGGAATTTTTGCTAGAGCGATGATCTTTTCGGTCGATCATATGATATTTGGACGATGTGGACGCGCGTGTGTTGTAGCCTGCTTGTGCGCCTTTGATTCCGAGGTAAAGACGTCATTGAAATATTCGGGGCAACGACCGCAGTGGAACTGATACATAAACTTGGCGATTTCTAGTTTCCGCATATCTTCTATGTTTAGGGCGCCGAATCTCTTCACAGCAGCGACTTGTTGGATGGGCAGCCAGGCCCCTTTGGGGCCCTAGCTGTGATTCGCAGTAGGGGAGATGTGGTACTGATGGATCACTGGGACCAAAAATACTTTAAACGTTCTCTATGATAATTCCATGATTACATTCCGTGATCTTGTCTAAAATTGCATGCTGGCAAAATATTTCCTCACATACAAAAAAATTCGACCACCGTGAGCTTGGGGTCTCTGACAGATATTTTCTGTTTTGGAGGGTGTGAAGTAAATTTCGATCGACGCATACATTTTTCTTTGGAACCTTCAACACGAACAAACCAGCAATCATTTTTAATGTTAAGTGTGGGGCTTACATCAGGCTATATAATGGCACCTATTATTTTATTCAATACCTTCCTTGAGTGGAATTTTTTTCGATTCATGTATAAAATTCGTAGGGTGGGGACCGATGATACAATAGCCAAATCAAGTAAAATAATCAAGCATGCTAATCATGCAGCAACTGAAACATGCCTACGCGGAGAAACTCTTTATGTAATAATTGCATATGGTGTTTTATCGCTATAACGAGGTATTTGGCCTTTGGAAGTCACAATGTCGATTTTCGGGCAATATGTGTTTACCCTCAAATATATAAGGCCGAGCCTGAATCGAAACGTGATTTTATGGCAACATTTCAGTTATTATTTATTCTGTTTTTCGACGGTTGTGACCAAACATTCTTCTTTGGCTTGCTGTAGCTTAGATTATAATACAGAGCAGACTTGGACAACTAGAAAATTTTCAGCTTTTCCAAATTAGATTAGAATTAGATTACTGGCATTTCGTTCTAATTTAGTGAAATTAGACAACTAGAATTAGAGCGAGATAGTGTAATGGTTATGCGTCCGGCTTCTCGAGCGGTAGGTCGTGGGTTCGATCCCCGGCCGGGTCATACCAAAGACTCAAAAATTAGTATCCGCAGCTATCCTGCTAGGCGCTCAGCAATCACGCATAGCATGGAGGAGAAAAAAAACGGGGCGCAGACTGGATGACCTCATGGGGCCGTATGGCATCTCCGTCGCCGAAGCATCTCAATGGTGCAGGCGAAAAAGAATATCATATCTCTCTCTCCAAGCATATACTTGGACAATTAGAAAATTTTCAGCTTTTCCAAATTAGATTAGACTTAGATTACTGCCATTTTGCTCTAATTTAGTGTAATTAGACAACTAGAATATATCTAGTTGTCCAAGTCTGATACTGAGCAAGAAAATTTGTCACATCTGAGTTTTTGAGAGTATGACTCATACGTTCCAGGGTCGCGTGCCATTGGACCCACCGGGTGGGGACCGATGACACGTTCGAACAACAAATTTTGAACGTCCATACATATTTTTGAGACGGATATTCATGTATATGTGCACGATAGGTAGAGCTTGTATCAAAGTGCTGAGCCAGCAAAAGATCTGCTGTTTTCGGCTGAACATTTTGGGGCCAGCGATCATTTTCCAATTTTTGATCCATCGGTACCACATCTCCCCTACTTTGTGCTGTAGTTTTTGCAGTGGCTTAAGTGCAGTTTTACTGGCAGCCCCTCAACAGAGGATGCTATAATGTGACTTCGATTGGATTAAGGATTTAAAGCAGTGGTTCTTAACCTTTTTTCCCCCAGCGCCCCCTTTCAAAAATTAACAATGATGCTTATTCAGCCAACCGACAAAATTGATATCGTTGTCTAATGTAAATAATCTAGCAAGCGTAGCCTACTGGGTCCATCTCGTCTTCATATGTTTATTGTATCATAAAAACCAAATCCGTGCGATCGTAGTTTTGGCGCTGTATAGCTTGTTAATGGGGTAAGACCCGTTTTACACTCTGCTCCACACCAACGTAGCAACACTCGCACGCCGAATACATTGCCTGGTTTGGCCTAGACTGTTAAGGCGTAAGCTTATATTCTTTTGCAAGTCCTCGTCACAATTGTTGGCAAAGCGACGAACGATATTGAATTTATGGAATTATTATGTCATTTGATTGCTCCAAAATGTAGGGCCCGTAACTAATAATTGAACATATTCGGGCGGGCGAACGACTTCGTTGCCTGATGTTATTTCGTGACCTCCTGTCTGCTATATCAAAAAATGTAGAATCGCCCAACAGGAATATCCCTGTCGCCAAATCGTACTGAACTAAAAGACGCACACGATTTCAAATTGGTATTTATTCACTGGCATATAATTTTTCCCTGCCAGATGGAATTCGTCTTCTGGGGCTCAGATTGCCAAGACAGGAACATTTGGTGCCAGTCATTTAGGCGCCCATGGACAATTATTATTATTATTATTATTATTATCAATGACACATTTACAGTGGCGCTTATCGCCTTTTTCAGGCTTTGTGCACCACGACACGAATATTTGTAAAGTTCATAGGTCTTCAGTAATCTTGGGGACGACTTCTTCGATCTTTCTCTCATTCATACGTCAGACTCTCTCACATCCATGCGTCCCCGTCGTGGTCTTTGCTGCCGACTTCTAGCACGGCTCACTTTCGTTCTGGGCTTTTCAATGCACTGCAACCGCAGTGAGGTCGGCGATGAGGAGCCCAGAGAAACCTCCGACACATAGAAACATGGCAGAGCCGAGACTCGAACCACCAACCATTGGTGTCGTGACTGCAGTGTTTAACCAACTGCGCCACTCGCTTCCCCGCCCATGGACAATTAAACCTATATGTATTTTGAAGGCTATATATAACGAAGTTTTCGGTGGTAATTTGCTCTGAATACTCATTAAGGATATGTCCTACCACCACATCATCTACTGCGAAGCCATTTTTCTCCGGCGCCCCCCATACCGCCCCCCTGAGCCCAGCGCCCCCCATATCGCCCCTGAGCGTTTCCGCCCACTTAAAAATCGCCAGCGCCCCTTAGGGGGCGCTGGAGGCAAGGTTAAGAACCACTGATATAAAGAGTATCAGAAGAACCCATGCTGGCATGAAGTGCCTAAAGGCTGTAGAACAGGCCGCACTTCGGTGACAATTTAGTTTCTAGGGACTGAATATGACTCTTCCAGGCAGAGGCCGTAACAGCACTTCGTCAGCCCCCCTCAAAACGTTGGTCTTGGGCCCCCCATAGGGTGATAAACCTAACTTCTGGGGGCTTCGCCCCCCAGACCCCCCTCACGCTCTACCAGTGTTGGGATGACTCGAGTCATGACTTGACTCGAGTCAGACTCGAGTCAACTTTTTTGAATGACTTGACTTGACTCGAGTCACTTTGCAAAAATGACTTGACTTGACTTGACTCGGCGCTTCAAAAATGTGGATTGACTCGTGACTCGGAGCAAAATTTACGAGTCAATTTCAAGTCATCAAGTAAACGGTGTCGACTAAATCAATGTATTTTGTGCATGTTCGGATTATTCACGATACGCCGTTGTATAACTTGTGAGAGCAACCAGTCATTCACTGGTTGTACGTTTCACTAATCCTACATTGTTACATCACAAATACACTGACCGCAAACGAAATGATCACACTTTACGTTGTCGTAGTAGCAGACTAATTTGATAGCAACGTATCGCTGTTTATTGGACGACTCTGTCATTACATTACATGGTGCTCACCTTTACCAACCCTCTTGTATGATTTAAATCGAACAAATATATTCTATGCATTTATATCCTCCCGGATGTGTATAGATGGCTAGTGTATTTTACGATATCCATTTCTTTTATCTTGTCGAGGCTTCGTATTCGATCCTCTATTTTGGCTGACATAATAAGAGAATGTAACATGTAGCTCAGAGTTGTCAAACTCAACTGACGTCCCGGGTCGAATTCAAATATTCAGATAACTTGCGGGCCGCACCAGTCAAATGATTCCAAAATATTACTAACTCTTAACTCAATATATGCACTTTTTCGCATTCTCGGAATTGGGTATCAATGTCAGCGACCTTCTCCTGACGATAACTACAATCACAACTCCGTTGTCGGGTGGTTATAATGTGGCCTATGAACATACTCGTAATTTGCCATCTTGAATGAATATTTATTAGTAATATTTCTTACGACAAATTCGAGAAATGTTTTTTCAACATATTGATTCAACAACAATTTTCAACATATACTCAGAATTTCTTCGCGGGACGAATGAAATCATTTGGTGGGTCGTATGTTTGACACCCCTGATGTAGCTATACAGTTACTGACATATTTTATTAGCAGTTCAACGTGTGCGTGAGCGATACAACGCATTTTTGTATGTATATTTAACTTTATATTCGTTATTTGATTCAAGATAAATGACCAATTGATCTCTTTAACACAGCTAGTAAAACATAATGAATTTGAATCATCACTCATACTTCGAAAATTCAATTTGACTTGAATTTTGACTTGACTCGTGACTTGACTTGACTTGACTTGACTTGACTCGAGTCACCTCCAAAAAACGAGTGACTTGACTTGACTCGAGTCACCTTTGAAAATCGATTGACTTGACTTGACTCGAGTCAAAATGTGCAATGACTCGAGATGACTCGTGACTCGAAGGTAGTGACTTGATCCCAACACTGCGCTCTACCCTGTTCATGCCTACTTAGAATCTACATTAGGGGGTTACTGAGTCAGCTTTTGTCGCCTAAGCGCGCGAAGCGCGAAAGTTTTCTAGAATTCATGATTGAATCGGTCAGTATAATCGGGAAATGCATATATATTGTTATCGATTTTTATCTTCTCTCTGCTCACGTAATCAGATTTGCCGGTAGAGCTGAGTGACGTGTGTTCGAAAAGGTAGGACCACTCGATAATAATTAAACATCTTCGGGCGTATACCCGTTGGCAGGAACGAAACTGCACCTCGTCAGGGCACCCAAAAACTTGGGTCTTGGGCTCCCATAGGATGATAAAACGAGCCCTCCCCCAATCACGTTGTTCGCATTTGTCACGCAATGAGCTGTAGTGAGCCAGCGCGAAGCGCGAAAATTTTCGGTAATTTATGATAAAACCGGTCAATCAGATCGGCAATTGCATATATATTGCTATCACTTTCTTGTCCTCTCTACTCACGTAATTAGATTTACCGGTAGAGCTCAGTGAAGTGTCTTGAAGACGGGAGGGCCCGTAAATAATATTTGAACATATTCGGGCGGGCGGACCCGTTGATATAACTTTGTTACATGATGTTATTTCGTAACTTCCAGTCTGCTAAATCAAAAAATATAGAATCGCATGAACGTACTAAACTGAAAGACGCACACGATTTCAAATTGGTATTTCTTCACTGGCGTAAAATTTTTCTCAGCGGGATGGTATTTGTCTTGTGAGGTTCAGATTGCCAAGACGGGAACATTCGGCGCCAGTCATTTAGGCGCCTATGGACAATTATACCTATATGTATTTTGTATATATAACGAAGTCTTCGGTCAGCATAACGGCATAGTCCTTTTCGGCAAAGGTTTTCTCGCTGCCGATCGTTCTGGCACACTTCTTGGAGTCTCATGTTATATGGCTTAAAACTTGATTGCATGTCTTGGTGGGTCGTGGCGCGGTAATGGTCCAATACCCAACAATAAAGATAATTAATGGCATCTTGAATTCGTGCGCAGCGCGACAAAAATTTGAAAAAATTGCATAAATTTTGAAAAAATACTCTATAATTTATGCTAATTCACGAAATAATTTTGGGCCCCCTTCGAGCTCGCCCCCCCCAATTGGGGGGTTTGGGGTGCGGCAGTTACGGTGCTGCTTCCAGGACATGTTCGAGTCGAGTAAAACCCCGAGATATTTGGCATTATCTGTGTTGGAAACGGGCTGACCAGCGATATTAACGCTTAGGTTATTTTTTGAATTTACTGTCAGCAATTGGGATTTCGCGGCGTTTATGCAAAGGTTGTTCTGGGCCGTCCACTCATGGACTTTAGGCATTTGGTCACTAGTCAGGGCATCCAGCTCTGCCGTCGAAGATGCGGAAGAGAGGAGGTGAGTATCATCAGCGTACAGTGAGGTGTTCAATGAGGAGGTTTCCAAAATGTCGTTGACATATAAGGTGAAGAGGACCGGCCCAAGTACTGAGCCTTGAGGTACACAACAGGTCACCAGGTGAGGAGAGGACAATGTGTTTGAGATCGCAACCATTTGTTGGCGTCGAGTGAGGTACCTTTTCATGAGCTCAAATTGTGGGCCCTGAAGTCCGTAACGCGCCAATTTCGAGATGAGAATTTTATGATCTACGCAGCCAAACGCTTTTTTTAGATAGAGAAAAATGCTACATCCCACATTTCGCTTCTCTGCGATATCATAATACTGTTCGGCCACTGTTAGGAGGGCATGTGCGGCTTGCTGTTTGTTTCGGAAGCCAAATTGTTGAGGGGAAATGACAGACGTTTTGGCGAGGAATGAGGGTAGGCGGTAGAGGAGCAACTTTTCGAATACAACCCCGATGTATGGGAGAACGGATATCGGACGGTAGTTAGTGACATTAGTTCTATCCCCAGCTTTGTGTACAGGGACTACGCTGGCTTTTTAGATAGCTTCGACACTTTCCTATCTTTTCATTGTATCGCATTTTGTGGTGTATTGAACTGATAAAATTTGCTAATAAACCAATGATGATGATGGTGATTGGTGATGATTGTGTTTGATGCACACGTTTTCGCTGTTCTCGTGCGACATCTAACGCAAAAACCAAAATATTGTCTGGAAACGGCGCGAAAATATCGGGAATCTACTTTGTGTTTATCAGCACGATCCGGACATGTTTCGGTCAAATTTGAGGGGAATTTCCATGGAAGAGGGTTAATCTGCCATCATATTAGGCGAAACTTGTAAAATATTTGTATCTCCGCGTCTATTGCCGCGCCTACTGTCTTGCGCAACTTAACTGGTGTCGCTTAACTATCGGTAAGTGGCAAAACAATAGCATACTGCCTGTTTTGATATGAAAATCAAAACCCCTGAAATCTCCTGGCATGCTAAAGAAGCGATATACTCAGTTGATATCCAGCCTCATCGAAAAGGTCAACCACACAGACTTGCAACAGCTGGAATTGATTCAAATGTTCGGGTAAGTCATCCCTGACTATTTCCAACCTGCATCTTGGCTGATTAATTTAATATCAATATTATGGTATTTGTTAAGATTTGGGAGCTGAGGTCCGAACACAAGAATGGAATAGTATTTTTATCTAACCTCTCTCGACACGAGAGAGCCGTTAATGTTGTACGATTCTCGATATGCGGATTGACACTTGCGTCTGGTGGAGATGGTAATTTTACTTCTGACACTTATGTAAATGGAGGCTAAACCTTGTAGACAAATACCATGTATCCAAGTGTTATACTTCTCGAAATCAATTATTTAATGTAGCATTTGTCTTTTGCAATTTGTTTTTGAATAAGAATATATTGAATGAAGTAACTGAAGCAGCTGACATTAAATTTTGCACTTTACATTCTGACTATCAACAGATGGGACTGTGGTTCTGTGGAAACAGAGTGAGAGAACGGACGCTCCTAACATCTTCGAAGATAGCTCCGATATGGGGTTGAACGTTGAAACTTGGAATGCACATAAAGTTCTTCGGTAGCAATCAATGTCTGGTCTAATTTCTGCGATCCACATTTTTATTGTGAAATATTATTGTAGAGGTCATATAGAAGATATAAACGACTTGAGTTGGTCGCCGGACGGAAACTATCTTCTATCTGGCTCCATCGATTACACTGCAATACTTTGGAACGTCTCTAAAGCTGTCAAGCTAACTATCATGTCAGAGGCAAAGCATTTTATTCACGGAGTCGCTTACGACCCCCTTGGAGAATATGCTGCCACTATTAGCGGCGATAGGTAATGTATTTTATTTCTACTTGCATATTTATATTTTTCCTAATATTGTCAAATTCTGTTTTCTAATCGTCAGCTCTTTTGTTGTAGCAGTAGTAGTTTACAACAGTCAATCAGAAGATTTGCTGTTGGGCGTTGATGAATTCAGTCTTGAATCATTTCAGATCATTGAGGATCTACAATTTAAAGAGTACTCGTGTTATTCACAAAATTTGTAAGTTATCTTATCCCTCAAGTGATGACAACGGCGATTCTAACAAGGATGATGGTGACATCCCAACAACCAAATCTCAACGTATGTTTCATGATGAGACTGTAGTCAGACGAAGGTAAGTTAATGAGATTATCAAGCTTGGTAAATTTGTTTGATCATTGCTTTGATGTCCAGTTGGTTAAGCTTGCTATTCATTGTCATGTCAACATTGATCCATGGATAAAGTCCCTTGAGAATAATCTTACCACAACACCCTAACAAGGTGGTTCTTAACTTTACTAACTTGCCGAACCCTTATGCTAATCTGCAAGCTTTTGGCAAATCCCAAATTTTTGCTTAGTAACTTAAACAAAAATCTACTACGCGACATTACACATCTTACATATTTCCATAGAATACTGGTCCACATTCCACAAAATGAACTGTGTTCCAGCAGCAGTGTTAAAAGATCAAAACTATTAAAACATGATTTTCACACAAAACAAAATGATCATACGATATATTTCCTGCAAATCAGTATGACTTCTGCTGTATATGAGTCGGATGAGTGTCTTGGCCTCAGCAGACCCTCAAGAGTGACTCAAGGTACCCTGCACCCTGCTGGTTTGCTGAACTCTGTGGTTAAGAACCTCGACCCTAACACCTAATTAAGGCAAGAGCCCCTGTTCCCTTGCCCCACTTATGGATCTGTCGCCAGTTCACAAAATTCATTTGCATGGTACTATGGTTCTTTCAGATTGTCATTTACAATGGACGGTAACCTGTTGATCGTCCCGTCAGGGAGTTTGAATAGAAAAAAAGGAGGTGAAGTGGAACAGGTCAGACGTTTATTAAATCTCGGAAAAGGAGGTCTCGTGTATGAATGTTTCTATACAGATCAACACCGCATACGTGTTTTCAAGATCGTCTTTTTCTAAGCCTGTGGCGATCCTGCCGGGCTTCAAGCAGCCGGTTACTGTAATTCGAACTTGCCCTGTCAAGTTTGCGTTACGTAAATCTGACGATGATGCAGGTACCAGCGTCGTTGAATTGCCTCCATCATTTATTTACTTGTTACTGTTTCAGGCTCGGCCATTAATTTACCTTATCGTCTTATTTTTGCTGTCTCTTCTTCTGATACTGTTATCCTGTACGATTCACAAACGCTGGAACCGTTTTCCGTCGTCAGCAACGTTCATTATGCGGCTATTACAGATATTACATGGTGAGTGTGACATGTGCCAGTCTTGTCTGACTTACAAAATATGTCCTTGATTCCTGGTAATTACCTTATTTGACAGATAGGGCTGCAGATAGTTTGAATTTTTAAATTATTTTTGTGGTTGTAATTTATTTTGGGGAAGGGTGGCTGCATTACTCCGTTGTTAATGCAATATTGTCAGATTCGGGAGTCACGAAATATTTCATGCGACCGTGACTCCACTCCCGATTCTGAAATTCTGTCTTCATTTTATTTGAAATTGCTACTCCGACTCACAATATTGGAATTCATAACTCTTTCATGACCAGAATTGTAAATAATATTATAAGTTGTACTTCAGCTTGGAAACCACCATTCCATGGGGCTCTGTAAAATTTGGCTGTAACCTACTCTTCATCAACAACGCCAACAACACGTAAGAAATATTCTGAAGCCATTTACGTGCTTTCAGGAGTTCTGATGCCCGGCAGTTGGTGATTTCTTCAAGGGACGGCTTCTGTACTATTGTGGATTTTGAAGAGAATGAATTAGGGGAAACGTATTGTGAAATCCTGGCCAATTCCGACACGCGGCAAGAGCCGATGGACACTGAAAATAACAATGACGCCGCCGTAGAATCCGATAAGACTGAGACTGGTTGT
Organism: Botryllus schlosseri; assembly: GCF_051294905.1. NCBI lineage: Eukaryota > Metazoa > Chordata > Ascidiacea > Stolidobranchia > Styelidae > Botryllus > Botryllus schlosseri. The sequence continues at coordinate 11,529,344 of NC_137247.1, read as the reverse complement.
GGTACCGGCGAAAATATAGTTTGTGATGTTATGAACGACAAACCAAAGTTGGTTTCCACAACGGAAGATTGTCAAACGATGGACACTAGTACTGAGATAAAAGAAAATGGTCCTTTACCTTCCTCCCAGGTCTGTATACATATTTATACTATTTATGTGATGACCTACTTGAACAAAATTTGATGGATATTTAATAGACCTTTGCCATCTGTCAGTCGATACTTAGAATTTTACGGACTAGATGTAGATAAGTAATTGATTTCAGCGGTAAGTGTTATGACACAGTGAAGACCAACGTGAATTTCACGACGACGCAACTGCTCCCCGCAACACGTAAAGACGCGCTTCCTGCACTTCAACACAGTAATGCAGTTTACGAATTTGAGTGCCACTATGATTGTGGCTACGTGGGAAGAACGTCAAAGCGTTTACAGGAACGCATAAATCAGCATGTTCTTAGATTTATTAGAACACGCACATCACACTCAGGGAAAAGTTCACTCTCGTGTGTCATTGTGTTCGTCTGTCTCGTGAGTTATAATTTGTATGCTCTATAGGGAAGGGATTGACTGGATGACTTCTCGGTCGTATCGTCCCTTCCCTGTCCATACCGATTATTTGAATGTTTCAAATTTTCCTGGTGAGACGAATTTAATAAATGATCTATCTATCTATCTCGACTTATCCCCTCAACATTGATGCGGAACAATCAAAGGCCATAAATTCTGCAATTGTCAAACACTTGTTGGATATTCACGCCAGTGCGAAGAATTATCGAGACGACAGATTTTGCGTCGTCGGAAGGGGCTGTTCACACTTTCATTTGTGTGCCTCGGAGTGGACTCTTATCAAAACTACACCAGATAATGCTGTGTCAACAAAAAGAGTTCGTGTACCATTTAAAAATAGTACATTGAACGCTCTCGTATTCGACATTTCATGCTAATGACGTCATATTTTGTGATACGATTGTTGATATACGATGTTCTTTTGAATTCTCTAGTAATTGCTGACGATAACCCCTGACAGGTGTCAGCCGAAAATATTCGGGTTCATTTCAATATGAATATACTATTCAACAAGATATGGATATGCGTGCAATCGTGAATTGAATATGGTCCTTTTCACAAATCAATGTGAATATTTAATTTGTTTTTCAGGAAAAGAAAGTATCAAGAAGGGTTCAGCTCACTACCATTTCTCATTCTCCAATTTCCACCAAGTGAGATTTCTGTTCAATACAGTACAGGAGGGATTAAGTCGATACTTTGGAAGAATCTTCAAAGCTGTTTTACAAACATTATAATGCAAAAGATGACGGAATAAGTTATCACTTTAGGCTTACACTTTAGTGACTGCAGTGTGCAGTAACAAATTTGTATCTAGTTTTCCTTGCATACTTGACCTGTTCTTGAGCCCATTGCGTAAATGGAGTGTTATATTGCTGATGCACCGAATGTATTGTATGCTTACAAGCGTTGCTTTTTCAGGCCCAGACGGATACCTTTGACTCCAGTTGCAGACAGTCCTCAAGGCGATAAACATGTTCACACAAACAAGACCATCGTTTGTAACGGTAACAGTCCTGCCGCAAGTACCACGATGACTCCTAAATCTGCCAAGGATGATACGGTAGTGGAGAAAAAGACGGCGCGGCGAATACAGTTAACACCTGTGAGCAAATGAGGCTGCCGCCTTGGACTGCGTCAATTGGTATATCATGTATGCCTACCAATAGCTTGCAATGCCACTCTCTTGAGTGGTGATATTTTCATTCTTTGAAACTATTACAACTACTGATTTCGAGTTGCTCCTGTGTATTTATTTAAGGTTTTTGTTCTCAAATCAGTGCGTTCGATGGGTTTAGGCGGATCAATGTGTCATTAACTAGATGACGTCATATATACCTGGGTTGTAATAACTCGAGTCACGATTTTCTGATGATTCGACTTGACTCGAGTCATTTTCTCAAAAAAAAAAATGACTCGAGTCAATATGTTTATTGACTAGGGCTGGGCACAATCGAGTACCTGGGTGATTCGATTCTGAATCACGTAAAATGCTTCGAGTCGAGTATCACTCATTATGACGTCACAACCGAATGTACTATGTCAAAGTTCAAATATGTACCTTTTATGCCCCCACGAAGAACATAATGCCTCTTATCCGTCACATTAAAGATACTTTGGTATTTTTTCGACCATCCCGATTTCATTGCTTTTCTTGACAATGTGGTGGGATGATCATGACTTCGCAAGTGTGTTATTGCCAGTAATGTTCCTAGCTTTGTACTGTCTCGTATGCTGCGATACCGCCAATCAAGGTTTTAAGGCTTCCTCATTGGAAAATAGCATCAAAACTATAACTCCCGTTAGTAAATTAACTTTCAGTTGCGCGAAGCGTATAATTTCAGTACTCGAAAAAATCGTCTTTTACTACTCGACTCGAATCATCAAAATTATTACTCGATTCAGATTCGAGTATTTGAATCATTGTGCCCAGCCCTAGTATTGACTCGACTTGGACTCGAGAGTAGTAAAGTATAACCACCCTCTTGGGAGTTCGTCTATTGGTACTGGTACTTGAAAATGTGATCAGAAACTATTAAAAGTGAGGAAAATTAGTATATTATAAATGCTAACCATTCGGTATCACCAAACAGAGTTATAACAGTGGGTTTAAGAAGACTTTATCTGGAAACTGAGCAGTCTACACAATGACTTAGACTTGAGTCATCTCGAAATGTGCTCTTTGACTTGGTAGCGAATTGAAAATGACTCGCGTCAAAACTAAAAAAGTGAGATTGACTTGTGACATCCCTGATATATTTCTTTTTACAGTGCGAGTTGAGTTCAAAGGAGATCGAGCGGTGGAAATGTTAAATTTTGATACAATATATAGCTGTGTGGCAGTTTGTATTCCGAATAGTTTGCTGATAGCACCAAAATCGCACGATACATGTGCCATATATTTGTGTCAGTTCTCAGTAACATCTGGGTTGCAACGATTTTAAATCAACAATGAGTTGAGTTAGCTAATTGAGCACACTACTGAGAAGTCCTCTTATTCCCATGCACAATCCATCAAGCCTAAGGTGTCTGTCATGATAAAAATCACACTGAGCATAGCTTAACTGCTAAAAATTACAAGCATTGTCAATGAGCCTGCTTCCTCTGTCATAACCACACTAACGATTCTCTCGTGTCATAACTGAAGTCGAGTCAAATCACGCAGACACATGATTGTTTGATGATAATTGAGAAATTGGCAGTCCAAAAAACTGGCAACCATAACAGATTTATAAAGCTGCTACAAAGTAATTGATTCCTTTTCAAGGTAGGCAAAATGAATAAATTATGGCAAGACTAGCAGCAAATTCAGAGCTGTTCCTTTCGTTATGCTAACGCTCTGCAAGCCACTTCAGCATCATTGGGGTGTAGTAGGTGATGATGATGTCTGTACCAGCTCTACGTAGGCAAGTAAATGATTCCGTGACAGCAGCTTTTAATTCGTAAGCACCGGCCTGCGCAGCATGCCATAGCGAAGCGTATTCCCCCGAGACCTGATACGCTGCCATCGGATGGGACTTGTGCCGATCTTTGATGGAGGATATTATGTCCAGGTAAGACATCCCAGGCTTGACCATCAGAATATCGGCTCCTGCACACATAACAGACTCTCATTCGCATTGAAAATCCTACTGGTTTTCTGTAAAAGCCCATCAAAATCATACATGCATATACAATACAGGCATAGCAATGAGTGATGAAACCAGAACCCAAATTGGAAGCAAAAAATTTACCAATGAATTCCCACCACAGATGTGCAGATGCATGGCCGTGCTGGGATCAAGTCACAAGTCGACACGAGTCAAGTCAATCGATTTTCGAAGGTGACAAGGGTCAAGTCAAGATAAATATGTACGCTATTTCTCACTGAGTGTGTATGTCTCTTTAACATGTTCTTACGTTTAGGGCTGGGCAAAATCGAGTACCTGAGTGATTCGATTCTGAATCACGTAAAATGCTTCGAGTCGAGTCGAGTATTCGAGTATCACTCATTATGACGTCACAACATAATGTACTATGTCAAAGTTCAAATATGTACCTCTTATGCCACCACGAAGAACATAATGCCTGTTATCCGTCACATTAATGATACTTCGGTATGTTTTCGACCATACCGACTTCATTGCACTTCTTGACAATGTTGTGGAACGATCATGACTTCGGAAATGTGTTATTTCCAGTAACGTTCGTAGCTTTGTACTATGTCTATCATGCTACGACACGGCCAATCAAGGTTTCAAGGCTTCATCAGTGGAAAATATTATCAAAACTATAATTCTTGTTAGTTCAATAACTTTCAGTTGTGAGGAGCGTACAATTTCAGTACTCGAAAAAATCGTCTTTTACTACTCGACTCGAATCATTAAAATTAATACTCGATTCAGATTCGAGTACTCGAATCATTGTGCCCAGCCCTACTTACGTTACCTTCTATATGTGTTTGTCAGCCCAGTGTTTTGCGTGAATGAACAAACTAAAATGTTTCAATTCAATGATGCAATAGCTACGCAAGTCCTTTGGACAAATACATAAATTAATAACAAGCAGCAAGATAATACAGTGACTCAATCGGATATAGTTCCATCAGTATCAATATATCATCAATCGTGGGCGCCGACTTACGGCCAACCTTTCACATGAGATTTACGAACTGGAATTTTGATAACCTTTTTTTAGTCGTCTGATAGGAGCGAATCGAATTAGGTAACATTGAAAACAAGACTTATATTACCACGCTTTAAATTGATACTCTGTATACCACTGGGCTCATTCGGCCTTTAGGTATCGGTGAACATGACTCTATCATTTTGTACAAGCAAAGTCGCATGTTGGATGACAGGTTATCTCCTAATTGCGAATATAGTTGGACACAATTCTGTAAATAACGCGTATTTATAATTTTCAGGAGGGGGCTCCAATACTAAATACAGGAAATCGAGTTACAATAATTCATGCGAATTGCTGAGAAACATTTCAAGTCAAGTAAATCTGCTACGAAATATTCTACTTTATGGTCATATACGAAGATATGAGATAAATCTGTCTGGCCTCTGGTTACGCCAATGCGTCAGAATTGATGTTCAAGTCATCATCAAATTTCGCGGACAGGCTAATCAAATTTTGGTTGGCCTTGCAATTTTTCAATTTCGAGAATTACCTCGCAGGCCACATTTGGCCTGCGGACCACGGGTTGGCCGCCCCTGATGTGTATCATTAATAATAACAGTGATTAATGGTACATAAAAATCCTCTTTTAAATCCTTTGAAAGCAATCGTTTTCATGATGAAGAAGTCGGAGTCAGGGACTTTTTCACAAACTCCGACTGTAGTCAATATTTTTTCCATAACCATGACTCCAGCTATATGACTCCACTATAGTCTTCACGACTCCAACTACATCAAGCAAAAATTAGCCAAACTCTGACTCCACAGCCTTGTCTAGGAAGCTGTCGGAAGCTGTAAATAAACGGGCTCTAGTGATGACCAAAACAGGATATCACGAGTGATATCAATCTTCTGTTCTACACACAGTACCTTCTTCCACGTCACGATCTGCGGCTCGCATTGCGAGGCCCTTTGCACCGGGCGGAAGTTGAGAACACTTTCGGTCACCGAAACTAGGAGCGGATTGTGCGGCGTCCCGGAACGGTCCGTAAAAGCTGGACGCAAACTTGGCGCTGTAACTCATCACCGACACTCTCGAGGCCAAGTCTGTAACAAATAATTTGATGAGTGTTAAGTTATTATTATTATTTTAGTGTGGAACATGGAGTCCAATCAGTTATAGAATTGTAATCATTTCGAGACAAGATATCATATCGACGATATCTCTTCGCTGATTTATGCCCAATGTTACCAAAATCTCATTTCATGCATATCTCAAATACCAAGGTGAAGAGTTGGAAAATAACCGAGTACTTCTGCTTCGAGTACTCAAGTAGCTATTGTCTTCTAGCCCTGCTTATTCTAGTGCTAATATTGTTAGTCTACTCCTACTTTGACTGGGAGCAGCTCTTTTTTTTTGCAAAACTTCATACTTTTTAACCTTGGATTCTGAAAAGTAGTAAAAATTAGTATGCATCACTTTCAGAGTTCAAATTGTCATGAAAAACTCTATAAAACAGTCCATTTTTATTCGAATATCATATCCACCGGTGGTGTCATTGGTCATTTTTGGTCGCCTCCAATGCGATACACGGACCTTCTGACCAAACTAGAGTATGTGTGAATGTGTCAGTCCTTCATTTTCTTGCTACACTTGAAACAGCTTCAACATTCACTTCGACATTACTACTTCTACTTGCAAATTCAGTGTTAGCACTGTTTCTACTTGACCACCAACGCTGATTACCGGGGTTGTAACTAGGGCTGGGCAAAATCAAGTACCTGAGTGAATCGATTCTGAATCACGTGATATGCTTCGAGTCAAGTAATCGATTATCACTCATTATGACGTCATAACAGACTACAATACGTCACAGTTCAAATATGTACCATTTATGCCTCAGCAAAGAATAAAATGCCAGTTATATCCATCTCTTTAAAGATACTTTGGTGAGAGGCGCATAATTTCAGTTCTCGAAAAAATCATCTTTTGCTACTCGACTCGAATCATTGAAATTAATACTCGATTCAGATTCGAGTACTCGAATCATTGTGCCCAGCCCTAGTTGTAACGAAAGTCACAAGGGCCCGAGTCACAACTCAATCTCACTTTTATAGTTTCCACTCGAGTCAAGTCAAGTCATTTTCAATTCACCACCGAGTCAAGTCCGAGTTCAAGTCAGTGGGTATAGGGTCATGGCGTCGTGACTCGAGTTCACGTCAGTGAGTAGAGAGTCATGGTGTCGTGACTCGAGTTCCAGTGCTAGTCATTGTGCACACTGTTCAGTTTCGAGTTCAATTCACATCAACCCACTGCTGTGATATAGAATGGCTCGCATTAATAAGTAGTATTTTCCTCAGTCTCAGCAGTTTCTGGCCCTATTCTCCAAGTACCAGGACTGATAGACAAAATACCAATAATGGGGTAACTTCACTATAGTTCGAAGTTACAATGAAGTATCTGCTCGGACCGTCCTAGTCTTGAGTCATATGACTTGATCCGACTCATGCACAATGACTCGAGTCCAAGTTGAGTCGCCAGAAAATCACGACTCGAGTCATTACAACGCTGCTGACTACTTGGACCATTTCCGACTTCCGACCACCTCCAACTTGTTACAACGATCATCACAATCCAGGGTTGTAATGACTCGAGTCATGACTCGACTCGAGTCATGATTTTCTGATGACTCGACTTGACTCGAGTCATTTTCTCAAAATACGGAAATGACTCGACTCGACTCGGAGATTGACTCGACTTGGACTCGAGTTATTGCGCACGACTCGAGCGAAGTCATATGACTCGAGGCGCAGACGGCCAAATTAGTATATTATAAATGCGAACCATTCGATATCACCAAACAGAGTTATAAAAGGTGGGTTTAACAAGACATTAACAGGAAACTGAGCAGTCAACATAATGGCTCGGACTCGACTCGAGTCATAATACTGTGACTGTGACTCGGACTCGACCCTCTTTTCACTGACTTGGACTCGGACTTGACTCGGTGGTGAATTGAAAATGACTCGACTTGACTCGAGTCAAAACTACAAAACTGAGATTGATTTGTGACTCGGTGCTTTGTGACTTGGTTAGAACCCTGTCACAATCCCACATAATTGACCTCGGCGGACTCAAGTCACACTAATTATCTCTCAACCGACCGCGCAGCACCTAATTCCTTCAGTTTCTCTTTTATGGCGCCGATACGCCCGTCCATCATATCGCTTGGTGCGATAATCTGGGCACCGGCGTCGGCGTACGCTCCAGCTACTTCCGCCAATCTCGCGATACTTTTCTTGTTTTCGATTGTGCCGTCTTCTCTCAGTATGCCACAGTGACCGTGATCTGAAAATGCATGTGAAATGAGATTTAATACCATGCAATGTAGAGCATGTGTGCATAAAGGAAAACTTTGGTCAAACAGTGTGATAAATTACAACTCATGTTATCAACTTCAATCATTAAATTATTATTCACATCGTGTCAATCTTTTCATTTTTGCAAATAGTGCCACATTCACCGACAGTTCACCAAGATGCAAATTTCCCTATTCAAGTCGAATAATTATCCTCAGTCACTTGATTTGCTACCATCTTTAATTTTATGTTTAATTTTTCAATTTCCTTTCAACTAACATTTGTTAGAGCCAGACTGTGTGGGAACAAGTGTACCCGTTTGATGCGGGTGCGATCAGACTAGTTGACCCCCAAGGTCCTATCGATCGTTCCTACCTGATACCGAAAACCGTGCACACGTATTTTCTGTACCACCATTATTGCTGTCTGTTTGTTATGTATTTCGATTGAATGAAAAATGCAGACTCTCACTCTCTTTAATATTTTCAGTAAGTATGGTTGACATCTATTTTATGTGGCCATAAATAGAAGTTCAAGCATTCAATAGTCCTTATGAAATTCCCAATGGGTGGTACCTAATTACTTTGAGCGAAAATCACCAGACTCTCAATCAAATTCTTTCAGATCTTAGTTTTTTCCAGTAATCCGATGTAATCTGACCAAATCCGTATATGAATGCTGCATGTCAGTAGCAGCAGCAGACTACCCACCGGTATAAGCGCAAAGGCACACGTTAGCAGCAACCAGCAGCGAAGGGAAAGCTTTTCTTAGCGCCTTGATGCCTCTAATGACAGGACCCTCTGTATCGTCGGCAGCAGATCCGCGACCGTCTTTAGTGCATTTTGTAGGAACACCAAATACCAAAACAGCTGGAAAATGTAAGCAAAGTGAAGTCACACAATTGTAAATTTTACTGGTAATACTTTACTAACTTAAGTGATTGTGATGCAGCGAAAAACTTCATAAAAGCTTTACAATTCCCTTCTACCAGCACATAAAATGTGTGTTGCAGGAAATAATATGTTTCTGAGTCTAGAGTTTTACAACTACATTGACAGGCATAGTGACAATGTACATCCCATAGACGGGCAGTGAAAATGCAGCAGTAGAATAATTTTTTAGACCACCTAGCAGACAGGGTGAAAAATGCCTGGCCACAGAAGCTCATTGAAGATGACAATTCAGGAGTTCTCTGTATATCGCCCACTCACATTTCAGAGGCAGGCATCCCTCCCCTTGTACGTATGGCTTCAGATACTCGCATAACTTTCGCACTCCGTAGCGTGCCTGCCCGGGCAATGATTTAATTTCTTCATACGCATCATCGCTCGTATCCGTTACAAATAATGGAAACATGAAATTCTCTGAAAAACGATCGCTCGAGTTATATCAGAGCGATATTATATCATAATATATAGGCCTACTGTCTAGTCCAGTATCTGCAATTCTTCAGTGGAGGCTATACATCAACACCGATTGAGCATCATATTAGATCTGATCGGTGAAGAACTACTTTGTTAGAGACGGCTACCCCCAACTGCCTGAGGGTGAGCACTGAGCAGTAGGGGTGTTGAAAAATGACTCTTTCAAAAATTGTACTGGCTACGTGATAAAATTGTTAGGCTACCGTACTTAATTAAAGCCTACACACCAGATTTGGCTCAATTTTAACATGTAGCCGTATTGCTAAAGAAGATATTTTTTTATTTATTAAATAAAACGAATAGAAAAAATTTCAAAATTTTCTGATCACTCCATCACATTGTTAGGTTGTCTGTAGAAGCGATGTTCACCAAATTTGGCTCAATTCCAACCAGTGGAAGCGGAGTTAATTGCCGTCAAAAATTTTACATTTGAATAAAATAGTATTTACGGTGGTTACACCTATAATAAACAATTAAAGAATTGGCCACCGTAAATACTATTTTATTTAAATCCAAATTTTTTGACGACAGTTACTCCGCTTCCATTGGTTGGAATTGAGCCAGATCTGGTGAGCATCGTTTCTATAGACAACCTAACAATCTAACGGGGCGAACAGAAAATTTTGAAATTTTTGAAAAATTATTTCTATATAATAAATATGAAACTTTCTTCCCCTGCAGCTATGCGGCTACTGGTTGGAAGTGAACCAAATTTGGTGTGTAGACTTTAATGAGGTAACCTGACAATTTTATCAAGTACGGTAGCCAGTAGCCTACAATTTGAAAATGAAGTAATTTTTGAACACCCCTACCGAACAGTGATGTGCCTGGTGAGGCAAATGTTCAATTTACCGTGAACAAGGTCGCAGTTGCAGTTTTTGATTGCTTACGAAAGAAGTACTTCTACTCGTACTCGAGTAGATTTTTTTCGTCGCTACTTCTGGTTTTACTTGAGTAGCTTTCTTGATTACTTTGACATCCCCTGCAATCAACTACTAAAATCAAGCGCCCTGGGGATATCTAGATATCCCTGATGCGCCCACATTAGGGCTGTTCAAAAATAACTTTTTGTTTTGGATTCCAGCCATTCAGTCATTAAATTTTCAGGTAACCCTAAAAACGCTGCCCACCAAATTTCGTTCAATTCTAACAAGTATAGGGCTCTGCGGATCCAATTAAAATTTGTAATTTAAACAGGAAAATTAGCTTGATTGGTGGATAATCCGAGGATTATCAACGAAAAACTCCAATAACTCCGCTTCTACTTGTTGGAATTGAGTCAAATTTGTTTTGCATCGTCTCTGAAGACAGCTCAACAATTTCATGGGGTTGACAGAAAAATTTGAATTTTTTTTTTAATTTTCCTGTTTAAATTGATGATTTTAATTGGATCTGTACCCTATACCCTATGCCTGCTAGAATTGAACCAAATTTGGTGTGCAGCGTTTTTTAGGGTTACCTGACAATTAAATGACTGAATGGCTGGAATCCAGAACAAAAAGTTATTTTTGAACAGCCCTAGCCCACATGAAAAAATCTACTTTTTGAAACTACTCACCTTAGTTCAGACCTTCTATTGTTTACTTGACATACTTTGGACATTGCTACTTCTACTTGGAATTAAGCATCAATTTTGGGTGTCACTTCTACTTTTACCGAGTCACAAGTCAATCTCACTTTTAAAGTTTTGACTCGAGTCAAGTCGAGTCATTTTCAATTCACCACCGAGTCAATCGAGCAGAAGGTCGAGTCCGAGTCATGGTATTAAGACTCAAGTCCGAGTCCAAGTCATTATGTTGACTGCTCAGTTTCCAGTTAAAGTCTTGTTAAACCCACTTTTTATAACTCTGTTTGGTGATATCGAATGGTTGCCATTTAAAATATACTAACTTTCCTCACTTTTAGCAGTTTCCGGTCGCATTTTCAAGTACCAGTACCAATAGACGAAATCCCAATAGTGTGTTTACTTAAACTATTCTTCGGAGTTACAATGAAACGTCGGTCTTGGCCGTCTGAGTCTCAAGTCATATGACTTGTTCGGAGTCATACGCAATGACTTGAGTCAAAGTCGAGTCAATACACAGATTCATTCATTCGAGTCGAGTCATTTTCATATTTTGAGAAAATGACTCGAGTCAAGTCTAGTCACGAAAAAATCGTGACTCGAGTCGAGTCATTACAACCCTGCGGAAATGATACACCACTGACCTGGATAAAGTTTGGTGTCACCAGACTGCCATTGTCGTAGCGTTGGATGATGGTAGCCACTATGAAGACGGTGTACCGAGCTCGGTGAGTATTGCAAGTGTTCATCCATTCTCTTCAAACTGAGAAAATAGCGCTCAACAGTCAACACATTTCATACGATTCTGTCAACGATGGAATAAATTCTTAACAAAGGCAAAGTAGGCGTGTACCATTTCCGAAACAGCTGGCGTCTGGCGCGATAAAAAGAACTGCCGCGAGCGTTTTAGAGTTGTTCTAGCATGCCACAAACTGAAAAAGTTTGGGAACCACTGGTGTTGAGTGTAGTGGTGTACCGCACGGTACGTACAGTATTCACTCTGGCGCGTATCCGTGGGGGGGGGGGGGGGTCCAGGGGTAGAAACCATGTCCTTTTGAAACGCAATACCCGTTCCTTTTGAAATGGCCATTCTGACGCTAATATTCAGTTGCAATTCGATAAGCCGTGCGCGCAGCTGCGGCCAGTTAGCGAAAAGCGTGTTCCCTATCAGCTAGATTCGTCTGTGCACTGCACAGTGTAATTGCACGATGTAACGCGACGCGATCTCCCGCTGAAATGATTGCGAAATTTGGCGCGCACTCGCCATTCGTCGCTGGCTATGTTCCCTCTAACTTGTTCAAGAGTCTGCGAGCACTCACCAACTCACTTCGGCTCTTTGTGCGCACCACACATCTTTCCGTGCGCGCAGACTTTGTCAGCAGTGCGCGCGCTCACCGCTCAGTTTATAAGGAACATTGGTCGCTGGCCTGATTTATCGCGTCTGCAACAAGCACAGTTCCGTTGGCTTGAAGAATCGCATGGGCACGGTGCGCACTATACCATCACTGGTCTGCACAATCGCATCTGCTTTGCCTGGTGCGCACGATATCATCGTTGGCATACACAATCCCGTCTGCAATAAGCCTGGTTCGAAAGATTTCATCACTGGCCTAACTATCGCGTCTCGGGGCTAACATGCTTCGGCTAATATCTCTCGATGGCTTTCATTTCATTTCGTTACGTGTATGCTGAGTAGCGATTGTGATTAAGAGTGACATCGCGAAACAGAATGACATCGAATGCCCGCAAACATTGCGTGATGCGACGTGCGTACGCCGTACAGACGTAATTGATTTCCGCTAATACTTGAACATAACCGCCAGAACTCCAGAAGATGTGTGTGAAAGGCTCGAGTTATAAAAGATGAGACAGATTCGAACCACCTAAAATCGGTACGATTATAGTACAGATTCCATAACAACTCGGACATTTTGACTTGAGAAAATCGTCGCCGAGGCTACGTAATATGCGTTGATAAAGCGCGCGTGTTTAATTGTTCACGACGGAGCAGACACTCGCTAATTGACAGCACTTTCGGACTCGTTGGCAAGCTTATGATACGCGTAAGAGGCCTAGTTCGTCAACACGAGGAGATTGTATAATCGTCATTTATGCAAGCACTTAGCCCTAATGGATTGATGCTATATTAGGAAATTCGAATAAAATCGAAACCCCGCCTTCTTTTTTTCGGCTGGCTACGCAAATAATCAACAAATCACTTGCCCCGCTCCGACGTGACATGCTTTGCTTAGATTTAGCTGCAGAAGACTCCTGTTCAAGCCTCATCCTTGAAGTCAAACCCTATTCACGAAACGCTGTATTACTGACACGTTGCGGGGTCTGAAAATCTAGGATCAACTTTGCAATTTCCAAAGAACGCATTTTAGGAACTGGAAATATGTTGAGCGATCTGTAGGCCTATGCTTGCTGAACACTATCCCGTGGCCCTAGGCGGTATATTGAGCGGAACACCTCTATTTTGTTGCACTGATAAGTCAAGTAAGTACGTTTTGAGAGATGTGCCAAAAAAGTTGACAATATCACACGTGAGGATGAATTATGGAAAATTATAAAGTACTTCGAACTCGACTGATCTCGGAAGGAAGCGAGATACTCGTGACGGCACACCACAACCACAAGCCGTCAGATCAGAGGTTATTCTGGGTTCCTCGACCCCGTGTCGTTGTTCTTATACGGCGACAAAAAATCCCAGAAACAAAGACCAGATAAAAAAGAAAATACTTCTAAAAAGGACCGTCGAAGAAAGAATAACATCGAAGAATCCTGTGACATCGGGCACTAGGTCATGGTGGATGCCAGTTCAGGATACCTCGACTGATTGGTCGCTCGGCATCCCCTATCTCTTCATCACATTGTGTGTCTTGTATATCGCATTGCGCATTGTGTGTGTGTGTCCTGAGCAGATCAAAATATATTCTTACGATTGATTGATTGTGTATCCCTAGATATTTCACAGCGGAGGTTAATTTCACCGTGAAGTCATGTATAGTTATTGCAGAAGTGTGTTTCTGTGGATTGTCTATGAGGGGCATTGGACGATCTCGGTCATTTAATGGTCACGAATAATGGCCGAAGGTCCTTCCTCGCACGCCGAGGCGGGATCTCAATTGTTCTTTTCTGCATGTTTTGAATCAAGGTGCCGTTTCAACACGCAGGGCGTGGTGTTCGCGCAGATCAGCAAACGTTCTCCTCCCTATTCGATTGCGATGAATCCATACTTTATGTATTCTGGACAATACTCTCGTTTTCACATGGTTAAAATTTAACGCACTTGAAGAACTGATGCATTATTATGGTAACCAGATAGCAGGAAATTATCTGCCTTGCGACACTGATGCATTAGTACGCTAGATAGGGTTGCCATACGTCCTCTTTTTTGACTTTATTAAAAGTGTCCTCGGAGGACGCCCAAATTTCCTCTTTGTTAAATATAGGGCAAAATCGAGTCCGATACAGGAAAATCAGCACTGAAGTAACGTTCCGGCGGGTATTTCGGGAGCTGGGCCGGCAAGTCGACCCTTTTTTTGGTCAATCGACCACGAGGTGAGAAAAATTTACCATTTTTTAAGGATCTTCCTCCGGTTTTTCAAGTCTGAAAATTTTGAAGAAGTGTCCTCTTGTCAGATTTCCAAAATATGGTAACCCTAATGTTAGCCCTAGTAGCCCCGCAAGCCAATATCACCGGATGCTTGGTTCTCTGTGATGGGAATCCGTCGTGGCTCAACGATATCATCGTGAAACTGCTGCACAACTGTAGCAGTGTTGGGATGACTCGAGTCACCTTTTTCGTATGACTTGACTTGACTCGAGTCACTTTGCTAAAATGACTTGACTCGGCGTATCAGAAATGCGGATTGACTCGTGACTCGGAGCAAAATTCACGAGTCAATTTCAAGTCATCAAGCAATCGATGTCGATGAAATCACTCTATCCTGCTGGTGTAATCTGTGAAAGCGACCAATCATTCAATGATCGTGCGTTTTACTAAACCTCTATTGTTCTCTCACAAATAAATTGACCACAAATGAAGTGATCGCAGCATACAGCTTACGCAAAATGGATATTTCTGTTCTCTGTTCTTATACATTAACCAAACCTCTTGTTTTATTGAAATTGAATATAGTTTATATAGTCTCAACCATTGGCGCACGCTCGAATATGGTCATATCAATTTGTTAATGGGTAATGCATTGCATCTTATTAATTCGCTTATCTATAGTCTCTATTTTGGCTGGTAACTAAACTGAGGCTATGTAATTACTTACGTAGTTTAGCATTTCTAGGTATATGTGAGCGATACAGCGCCTTCTTGCTTGTATATTTGACTCTATATTCGTTCATCGGTTCAGAATCAATAACCACGCAATATGTATTTCAGACAGCTAGCAATATGCAATGACGTAAGCATGCCTCATACGCCGAAAAGGCCACTTGACTTGAATCGTGACTTGACTTGACTTGACTCAACTTGACTCGAGTCACCTCCAAAAATCGAGTGACTTGACTTGACTCGAGTTACCTTCGAAAATCGATTGACTTGACTTGACTCGAGTCAAAATCTGCAATGACTCGAAATGACTCGTGACTCGAAGGTAGTGACTTGATCCCAACACTGAACTGTGGTAATTGAGTACCGAGTGTATCTTCAGTGGTTTACTGCAAAGGACTGCAAATTGCAAAGTGGACACAGATCGCCGAACCAATCGCGAACCACCTGAAAAGGTCTTGCGCTATAATAACCACAATAATAATTCTCTTATGACACAACTGAAGTCGGGTCAAATCACGCAGGCACATGATTGTTTGCTGATAATTGAGAAATTGGTAGTCCATAAAACTGGCAACTATAACAGATTAATAGAACTACTACGAGGTATTTGATTCCTTTTGAAGGTAGGCAAAATGAGTGATAAATTATGGGCTATGGCAAAGCGTGCAACAAACTCAGAACTGTTCGGTTCATTGCGCTAACACTCTGCGAGCCACTTTAGCATCATAGGGGTGTAGTAGGTGATGATAATGTCTGTACCAGCTCTACGTAGACAAGTAAATGATTCCGTGACAGCAGCTTTTAATTCGTAAGCACCAGCCTGCGCAGCATGCCATAGCGAGGCATATTCTCCTGAGACATGATACGCCGCCATCGGATGGAACTTGTGTCGATCTTTGATGGAGGATATTATGTCCAGGTAAGGCATCCCAGGCTTGACCATCAGAATATCGGCACCTGCACACATAACAGGCTCCCATTTGCATTAAATCTTACTGGTTTTGTGTAAAACCCATCAAAATCATACATACATATACAATAATAGGCATAGCATTTAGTGATGAAACCAGGATCCAAATTTGAAGGAAAAATATATTAATGAATTCCCATTACAGATGTACAGATGCATGGCAGTGTTGGGATCAAGTCACTACCTTCGAGTCAAGTCATACAAAAAAGTTGACTCGAGTCATCTCAACACTGATGCATGATAGAACAAGATAATTCCATACGCTTTTTCTCATTGAGTCTGTATGTCTCTTCTTAACATGTACTTCCGTTACCTACTATATACGTTTGTCGGCCTAGTGTTTTGCGTCCATGGACAAACTAAAATGTTTCAATTTCATGATACAAGAGGTATGCAAGTCCTTGGAAAAATATATAAATTAATAACAAGCAGCAAGACTGTACTGTGACTCGATGGAATATAGTTCAATCAGTATCAAGTGTCTATATATCACTATGGAAATGAAACGGTTTATCAGTAGAGTAGGGCCTACCAAGAGAACATTGGGCCTAAGTTTGGAGCATGACCAAGGATTCACGATTGGCGACTGCCTTGATGCCTCATTACATCGAGGCAAACAAGATTTCAGAATCATCAAACTGAACACAGGAATGATACCGATTCCAGAGACGAGTACGTTTCTACAACTAGATATCCGAGTAGGCCATCTTGTTTAGAATGTCATGAAAGCCAATATTTGCGTCTGGGAAAATGCGGCACTAGGAATTTTGACCAAGTACTGCACTCATACCACGCACTGATGCGCCAGTTTTGGATTGGAACTTGATAGAAGTGATGACCGAAACAGGATCTAACCAGCCATATCAATATCAATCTGCACACAATACCTTCGTCAACGTCACGATCTGCGGCTCGCATTGCGAGGCCCTTTGCACCGGGCGGCAGTTGATAGCACTTTCTGTCGCCAAAACTAGGAGCGGATTGTGCAGCGTCCCGAAACGGTCCGTAAAAACTGGACGCAAACTTGGCGCTGTAACTCATCACCGACACTCTCGAGACCAAGTCTGTAAGGTATAATTTGATGAGCGGTAAGTTAATATTATTTTTTTACTTTGCAACTTGAAGTTCAATCAGTTACGGGATCGTCATCATTTCGAGACGAGATATCAGACTCAAGATATCTCTTCGCTGATTCATGCCCAATGTAACCAAAATCTCATTTCAACAACCGAGTACTTCTTTATCGGAGTACTCAAGTACCTTTTGTCTTCTTGCCCTACTTCTTCAAGTGGTAATCTTTTTAATCTACTTCCATTTTTACTTGGAGCAGTTCTTTTTTGCAAAGCTGCGTACTTCTTACATTTTGGAATTTGAAAAGTAGAAGAAACTAATTTTGGCACGAGTGTGCATCACTTTTAGATTTCAAATTGACATGAAAACTCAGATAAAACACTCCATTTTTATTTGAATGTAATATCTAACTGTGGCATCATTGGTCATTTTGTCTTAGCGCCGCCGCACATCCAATGCGATATAGGACCTGTTGATCAAACTAGAGTATGTGTCAGGCCTTCAATTTCTTGCTACACTTGAAAAAGCTTCAACATTCACTTCGAAATTACTTCTTCTACTTGAAAACTTGGTGTTATTTCTGTTTCTACTAGACCACCAACGCTGTCTACCAGGGTTGTAACCAATGTTCCCTCTAAGCTACGCACGTGCGCAAATGCGCAGTGCTCAAACGGTCTCTGCGCACAGAAAATCTAAGCTGCGCACAAAAATCCGAAGTGACGTTTTTTTTAGTCGTTGCGCACTATGTTGTCCGATGGACCACGAATTTTTCAAGAATTTTTTTCGCGCTATGCGAATATGTCAAATATCTTGGTTATTGGGTACCCTTTCGCAACAAAAAATGCGCATGATTTATAGAAATAGGCACTTGGGCGTCGGCCATCACCGCACCACGACGCGCCAAGACATATGAAGCTATAGGATATGTAACATGCGACTCCGAGAAGTGCGCCAAAACGATCAGCAGCGAGAAAAACCTGGCCGAAAAGGACTGCCTTGTGCTGACCGAAAACTTCGATGTATATACATATATGTTTAATTGTGCATAGGCACCTAAATGGCTGGCGCCGAATCTTCCTGTCCTGGCGATCCAAGTCCCAATGCAAGACAAATGCCATATCGAGGGAATATTATTTTCCAGTAAAGAAATACCAATTAGAAATCGTGTACGTCTTTTAGTTTTGTACGGTTGGGCGATTTCAATATCGTTTGACATAGCAGATAGGAGGTCACAAAATAGCATCATGTAACGAAGTCATTATACTAACGGGTACGCCCCAAGATGTTTTAATATTATTTAGAGGGCCTATCTATTCCAACACACCTCACTCTATCAGCTCTAACGGTAAATCTGATTATGTGAGCAGAAAGAGGATAAAAATTGATAGCAATATATATGCAATTCCCGATAATATTGACTGATTTAATCTTGAATTGTATACTTTTTTCGCGCTTCGCGCGTTTAGGCTTCACAATCACTCAGCGGGTACCTGAGGTAGATGATAGGTACCTGAAAGAAGCGCAGAGCACATGGGGGTCTGGGGGGCGTGGCCCCCCATAAGTTCGTTTTATCATTGTATGGGGGGGGGGGGGGGGGGCTGGTTGTGTACTGTTGTCCAGGGGCCTGCGCAGTGAGTTGACGTGTTTGCGCAGACTCGGGAAAAATTAGAGGGAACATTGGTTGTAACCAAGTCACAAGGTTCCGAGTCCCAAGTCAATCTCAGTTTCTGGCTCTATTCTCCAAGTACTAGGACCGATGCACAAAATACCAATAATGGGACAACTTTGCTGTTCTGCGAAGTTACAATGAAATGTCTGTTCGGGCCGTCCTAGTCTTGAGTCATATGATATGACCCGGGTCATGCACATATTGCACATGTACAAGTCGAGTCATTTTACGCATTTGAAAAACTGACTCGAGTCAAGTCGACTCCCCGGAAAATCACGACTAAAGTCATTACAACGCTGCTGACTACTTTGACCATCTCAGACTTCCGACCACCTACAAGTTGTTACAACGCTCATCACCTTCCTTTCCTACCCAAGTGACTTGCGTGACCAAAATTCACAATATGATCTCAGAACCAACCGCGCAGCACCTAATTCCTTCAGTTTTTCTTTTATAGCGCCGATACGTCCGTCCATCATATCGCTTGGTGCTATAATCTGGGCCCCGGCCTTGGCGTAAGCTCCTGCCACTTCCGCCAATCTCGCGATACTTTGCTGGTTTCGGATTGTGCCGTCTTCTCTCAATATGCCACAGTGACCGTGATCTGAATGAATGCGAAATGTGATCTAATACCAAGCATTAGGAGTAGAGCATGCATGCATAACAGAAAACTTGGTCAAACAGTGCGATAAATTACAACTCATATTACTGTATCAACTTCAATCGTTCAATTGGCACCTTGTATTTTTCCATTATTGCAAATATTTCCACATTCGACGACGGTTCACTAAGAGGCAAATTTAGCTAATAAAGTCGAATAATAATACTCGGTCACTTAATATCTGACGTTCATTTTTATTGACTTTGGTTGACACAGATTCTATGTGGCCATAAACAGAAGTCGAAACATTTAATACGGTAGTCCTTATAAAATCGTGTTACCATACCATACGTCCTCCGAGGACGCCTAAATGCCTCCTTTTTGGCAATTCGTCCTCCTTTACAGCTTTTACAGCTAGGATAATGAGGGGGTTCTAATGAAAATCGGCATAAATGACGCTGAATAGCTTATACGGACGTTCCAGCGGGTCATTCTTTTCTGATTTGGTGTGAGTGGCCTACTTTCCCGATTCCAAAATATGGTAACCCTATTATAAAATAACCAATGGTAGCCTACTTGATTGGTTCAAGCAAAAATCATCAGACGACAATCAAATCTTATCAGGTCCTTATCTTTTCTCAGTAATCCGATGTCATTTCACCAAGTATGTATATAAATGTTGTGTATCAGCAGCAGCAGACCACCCACCGGTATACGCGCAAAGGCATACGTCAGCAGCAACTAGCAGCGAAGGGAAAGCTTTTCTTAACGCCTTGATGCCTCTAATGACGGGACCCTCTGTATCGTCGGCAGCAGATCCGCGACAGTCTTTAGTGCATTTTGTAGGAACGCCAAATACCAAAACAGCTGGAAAAAGTAAGGAAAATAGCGATACAGTCATTCTCAAAGCGCAGTGAAGTCGCCTTATCATAAATTTGACCGGTAGTACTTTACTAACTTAGGTGATTGTGATGTAATGAACATCAAGATAAAAGCTTTACAATTCCTTTCCAGAGCTTCTTGGAGGTACAGAACTTCAATATACAATTGAATAGTACATTCATATTGAAATGAACCCGGATATTTTCGGCTGACACTCGTCGGGGGTAATCGTATGCAACTAGTAGAGAATTGGAAAGAACATTGCATATCAACAATCGTATCGCAAAATATGACGTCACCAGCATGAAATTTCGAATGAGAGTGCGATCAATGTACTATTTTTAGGTGGTACAACACATAACATGTGTGTTTGCGGGAAATAATACGTTTCCTAGAGTTTTTCAAGTACATTGACAGACATACTGATAATGTACATCCAGTAGAGCGACAGTAAAAAGGCAGTAGGAGAATCTATCTATGGACTACCTATCAGACAGGGCGAAACGTGCCTGGCTACAGAAGCTCATTAAGGATAACGATTCTAGAGTTCTCCAGATAGCGCTCCACTCACATTTTAGAGGCAGGCATCCCTCCCCTTGTACATACGGTTTCAGATACTGGCATAACTTTCGCACTCCGTAGCGCGCCTGCCCGGGCAATGATTTAATTTCTTCATACGCATCGTCACTCGCATCGGTTACAAACACCGGAAACATGAAATTCTCTGAAAACGATCGCTCAAGTTATATCAGAGTGATAGTATATCACAGCATATACTGTCTGCACTTCTACAGTGGAGGCTATATATCAACACCGATTGAGCATCATAGAAGATCTGATAAGTGAAGTACTCTGTTACAGACGACCACTCCCAACTGCTAGAGGGTGAGCACTGAGATGTGATGCGCCTGATGAGGCAAATTTTCAACTTACCATGAACAAGGTCGCTGTTGTCACCTAAGCATTTTCAGGTTGAGAATGTGGGTTAGGGTTGGATCAGTTTCAGTGTTTTCCAGTCCGATGCTCAAGTGTCGGATACGCAAGTATTAATTTCCGTTGTGTAGCATTCCCAACATTGAACACTGTTGACACATGTAGGCCTACAAATCTACCGCGAGTACTATTAGTAGCCTATGTGAGCATAAGCGTGCTTATTTTCCGATAGCTTGCATGGTTTCCTTAGTTGAAAATATCAATCAATTGTTACAGTAGCCCCTATCGCCGAAGGGCACTGTGATTGGCAAGAAACCTTGATCCCGCATTGACTGATTGTACAAAGGGAAACCATTGTAATGATTGTACCCTTGTTTCAGTTTCTTTTCAATTATCATCTCTCAATTTGTGATATTAATGTAATTCCAATTGGTTACAATGAACACGTATCTATTAACACTAGGATACCACAAATGCACAGTGGACAATAGAGCACTTCTACTTTCTAAGTAGGCCTACCCAAGTAGGCTTTGCAAACTTCTACTACTCGCTAAGTGGCTATGTTTTTAGACTGCTTCTAATAGGTTTTTGATGCAAATTTACCTACTTTTCACTATTTGGATTCTGCAAGTAGAAAGTAGTTGAGATAACTTCTCTTCACTTTTATGACTGAAATTATCACAGCAAACTGTATCACGATAACTCAATGTATCGTTGAAGATTTCACCTATTTGCAACGTCACTATTCGTTTTGTGTTAGTCAGATACATGCTGTGATTTCAAAAGTTCGATCAACTGCTGAAAGAATGAGCCCACACAAACAAATTTACTTTTTCAAACTACTTACTTTAGTTCAGACCTTTCATTTTCTATTTCCACTTGGCGTACTTCTGTCATTGCTGCTTTTACTTCTGGAGTAGCATCCCTGACCACTTTGACTAAATCTACACAAATGACACACGACTGACCTGGATAAAGTTTGGTGTCACCAGACTGCCATTGCCGTAACGTTGGATGATGGTAGCCACTATGAAGAAGGTGCACTGAGCTCGGTGAGTATTGCAAGTATTCATCCATTCTCTTCAAACCCAAAAAATATTGCTCAACACATATCATACAATTCTGTCAATGATGGAATAAATTCGTAGCAAAGGCAAAGTAGGCGAATAGCATATCCAAAACATTAATAAATCAGAAAAGCATAATGGAATAATACATCAGCAATATTTAACTTGTATAGCAGGCCTATTTCGTCAAACTAGAGCTACACTTATTGGAAATAGACAGTTCATTAGAAGAAACTTGATAATGGCATGATTAAATGGCAAAGTATTAATTAGATTTGCATTAATCAGTGGACGATATTGAAGACGTGAATGACATTAAGAAAAGATATTCAACACTATTATAGTTACAAACACGGGGGCGTCATTGTATAACACAAGATTCCAACATTTGCGAGATGGCGAATATCAATACTTCATGCATAAGACCAGGGCTGGGCAATTTTTATGATTTGAGTTCGAGTAGTCAGAGCGGATATTTGTGAGTACCAAATTTATCTGCTCCTTGCAACTATTGGAGATATTTCATCAACAAGAGTCATCGTTTCGATACTTTCTTCTCACGATTACGATCTTTATACGTCGATTGCACCTATCATGTAATTTAAGCATGAGGCACAATGCTATACATGCTCTGCTCATGTAAATGATATTCCTGTATAGCAATGGTCAGCCTGTCACATTGCCCGAATTGCTATTTCTTAGTTAGTGCAAAGTTCAATTGTCAAGTAGTTAATGGAAATAAGTTGATTGTGATTGAGTTTGATACTTTGTGATACCCACAGTCGCTCCACAAGTCTGTCTTCTTTGATAACATCATTATGAGTGGTACTCGAATACTCAACACAATTCAAAGCTTAATACCAGGTACTAGATTTCGCCCAGCCTAACATGACGCACCCCGTTCAAGTAAAACAAAGTCGAGATTAATTGCAATAATGGCATACGCAACAAGAACACAAATGAGACACACTGCACTTGAATGAGGAAGAGACCTGACTAGAAAGAGTAAATGTTTATATAATAATATATGAATTTGCGGTACCATTTGTGTGCTCTCATATTCACTACCGGTGTGCAGTTTTACATCGCCATACAAAATCGTATACTAGGCTATCCTTTTGACAAAAGACGGTAAAAAGTTCACAAAATCTTGTGGCACTGAACATCAGTTCTGTAGCGACTGTTCCAGAGTGAGAAGATTGAACGTACGGCAACATAATCTTCAGCAATGAAACACAAATCATCAAAGAACAGCCCAAGATCCGGAGTTGGCCAGCAACAAAGTCTTGCCTGCTTTCATTACTTACGTAGTTATGCTTTTTGTCCGCTTCCCCTTCTACGTAATGTCCAGTTGTTTGGACGAAACTATTTACTTTCATAGACGTTATATGTTGTATAAAGTGAAAAGTTTACATCACTTAAGAGTGATATTGTCTAACGTCAGGACTTAATCGTCCCCGTATCAGGGTAACTTAACATGATTTTGACAATCGCACCTATTTGCAGCGTCCTTAGTTATATGCATTGGTCGCGAAGACGAACCCTAAAATTTCAAAAACAAGCATTTCCTATCAACTGTTAAAAGTATGCGACCAAGCAGCCAAACCGAGTTAGTAAAACTACTTAGGCAAGGATCCTTCATATTTTGCTTTTACTTCAAGAAGCTTCGACATGGCTCATCAATTGCTATTGCTACTTGTAATTGAGTAGGCTAGAAATTTGCAGCGTTTTTTTTTTACGTCTGCTCGAGTACCAATGCTTTTACCCCCTCTGGCAGGACCACAACTGGAATTGTGTCCGTATGCCACGATCACGCTGCAAATTCAAGGCAACGTTAACCAAGGCTTGTTAATCTAGGCTCGCCTCTAGATCCTCCAAAGCTTTTAAGGCTTTCCTGCGGAGCCCATCAACCCGATCAGGCCTAGGCGCATCTTCGCCACTCTCTTTCACATCAATCTTTTTCAACGGGCATTTCTCGTCCATTACATTCGACACTTGCTCACTCATGCTCGTCAATTTCTTCACGGACGACTTCACTTTCCTTAGAGCTTTCTCGATATCTTGAAGTCGATCTTGAGAATTGCGGTTTTCCAAGTTGGCCACCGTCGATTTCGTATCTTCCAGGATAGCAGCGGCACGCTTTGAAAACGCTGGCTTCTTCCTTGCAGGTTCTACGAATACAGCCTCATCATCCTCTTGTCTGGAAGCGCTCTTAACCTCAAGCTTCTCAGCAGTATTACCTCCGTCTTCAGAAGTAAACTTTACAGCCTTCTGACTTTGTGCAGTACGCTTTGCGATATGTTTTCTGATAATAGCAAGATTGTTAATGACAAAGCTGGCGTCTGGCGCCATAGAAAGAACTTTCTCCATACATTGTTCGGCTTCAGTGAGTTTGCCTTCTTGTAAAATAACTACACAATAATTGTGTCTCGCTTGAACATGGCTCGGGTCGGCGTCGATAATTTTTTTAAAAGCATCGCTAGCCGCTTTGTAATCTTTCCTTTGATTTAACAACATGTCTCCGTACAACATCAAGCCTTTTACATAGTTTGGGTGATGGTCTAAAAGTGTTTCTATAGTTTCAATAGCTTTGGAAGTCGCGTCCGCCTTTTTAGAGTACATTTGCGCCATGTTATACAAAGCAGACTTATCACCCGGGTGTATTCTCAGGACCTTTCCCCAATTCGAAACAGCCAGTTTCTCATTTCCTTCATCGAGGTGTATAGATCCCATCAACGACAACGCTAGATGGTTGTCAGGCTCCAGTTCTAGAACTCTTTTCACTCTTACTTTGGCGCGTCTCACTAAATCTTTGTCGCCGGTTTCTTCGAAAATAACCGCCGAGTTGTACAGCGCACGGATGTGATTCGGGTTCGCTTGTATGGCGTACGTGTAATGCTCTATCGCGCCGGACAAGTTGCCTATTTGAGAGTGTACCACAGCGAGGTTGAAGTGAACATCGGCGTTACCTTTAGAATACAACAGTGCCGTTTCGTAGCACTCGATAGCTTCCTTCAACTTTCCCATTAAAATTAATATCTCGCCTCTGTTTATGTGAGCGTCTGTGAAATCCCGCCGATACCTCAAAGCTTGTTTGTACAAGTCATCGACTTCACTCAAGCGCGATTCATTCCGTTTTACCAAGTTTCCGAGATGCACAAACACTTGAAGATGCTCTGGCGCTACGCGTGCAACGATTTTGCCTTCTTTTCCGCGTTTAGGAAAGAGATTCAGAGCTTTTCTGTAAGCGATTTCGGCTTCATCGAAAAATCCAAGCCTTTTTTTAATCCTTCCAACATTGATTAGAGAGCCGATATCGTTGGGTTGAATTCGTGCTGCTACTGTGTAATAGGCGAGAGACTTTTCAGGGTGATCATGCTCCAATGCGTGTCCTATGTTGCTCCATATTTTTGGATTTTGTCTCGTGACTTTCAGACCGCTTTGAAAGAGAGTATAATCGGACATCCAGTCTGCATTTCTGCCGACAGTTTTTAACGAGAAACAAAACAGTACGAAAACAAACAAAGCCCCAAAGGGCTTTTTCAGACGCCGATACTTCGTCGCCAATTTCGACAGTCCGATGGCGACAATTAAACAATAGCCCATTGACGGAGCATACAACACTCGTTCCGCAATCACAAACCCCACTGAAAACAACAAATTACTGGCAGGGAGAAACGGGAACACTAAAAATGCGAGACCCATGATCAAAACTTTACTGGCGGCGTTTCGTTTACTAGCAGCATAATACGTCAACGTCAAAAGAAAAATATAGAACACGAGAGTAGCAAAATTTCGAAAATCAGAAATATCCGACACAATCGGTACGGTGCCGAAAGTCCAGTCGCAAAGTAAAGAACTTGGACATAGCAAAAGCCAGAAGTTCTGCGCCAACAGGAAATTAAAGGTCAATTGCCTGGAAGGGGTAGGACTGAACGATGCTGGATTATCAAACAATGAAAAAACAGGTATATCGCTGTCCATAAGCGCAATTCTACAAAGTATGATCAAACAAGCAGTAAATGCCAATATGCAAACGCGCAGTCCAGTAACCACATTACTGGTCTTACGAAATGATATGAGTTCGAGAGGAGTCAATTTATCTGACATAAACATGTCGTAAACAGCGCATATTGCAGTTACAGTAACTCCTTGTTCCTTACTCAGGCCTGCACATAGCAAGAAGACTACAGAACAGCACATCGAAATTACAGTAAACCGTGAATAATGTATAAATACAAGCAACATGAACATGGCAGACAGCAACTCTGCCCTACCTACGACTCCCGCAACTGATTCGCAATGAATTGGGTGCACCATAAATAAAGTCGTCGCGATTCCGGGAACATATTTCAGGAACTTATCAATTCCAACCCCATCATCGTCAGTCACGGTTAATTTTCTTTGCATACGCAGCGAGTGAAACCCTGCCGTACGGCATATAGTCCGTGTTGCTTTGTAATAAAGCATACAGACTGTAGAATGCAGAATGATGTTCACCAGGTGATACGGGGCTGGAGACTTTCCCGATATCAGATTATTCAACTTGAAGGTGAGAACAGTTATGGGCCGGTAGGATTTGTGGCTTCCTTCCTGCAATATAGAGTACAATGGATTGACTTGACATTTGTGCATTGACTCAAGCTAATTCATTCAGAATTTCCAAAATATCAGATATGAAATTTTGAAACAGTTCTGTTGTTGTGAGTGTTGTGACTAGAGCCCGACCGATTATCGGTTCGCCGATAATATCGAGTCGATATCACACTTTGAAATAATTATCGGTATCGGCCATTGGAGGTACAAAAACATCGGCAATTTACGTGACGTCACAACAGGGGTTAGTAAGTCAGAAACCTACAATCCTTGACCGCTAGACTGGTAATATTGCTGTATTTCACATAATAGCTTACACTTTCAAGGTGTCCAGAGTAGCGTTGGGACCCCGGGAAATCCCGATCCCGGGATCCCGGGATTTGAAGCAATCCCGATCCCGGGATTGGTCCCGATGAAATCCCGGGATTTGTGAACAACATCTACCAAGGCTTATGTAGCGCCATAGCTCTTATTTTGGTAATAAAGCAGTGTCACAAACTCAACTGATTGTCTAGAACAGTGGCCTCAAACACGCGGCCGGCCAGAACTGTTTTTGCGGCCCATGTCGGCGTTTTGATTTTTCAAGCATTCAACAATATTAAACTCGAAAATTTCAGATTTCGGATTTGAGAACTTGAAATTTCATTCTGAAACCACTCCAAAAACCTGAATCGCTATCACACATCAAAAGCCCACTAGCAGCTAAATTATAATGCGACAGCTTTTACGATGACACGATGCATTTGTCGTCTCGCATGGTTTCTAAATAACTCCCTATGTCGCCAAATTATGCCAAGCACAACAATATTTTTAAAAAATATTGAAAAATATGACTTTTTCGTGGCAACCGTGAATGTTACAATAGTGTATTACATTTTCACAATGTGTATGGAATGCCAATCTGCAAGGTCCGACAAAAAAGGCGTACTGGGAAATACATATTATACCCCTATTTGATGCTGCTGCCTGCCGCGTCATCAAAAACTACGAAATTGGCCCGCGAGAAAATTGGAGTTTGGGACCCCTGATCTAAACGATGATACTCTTGATGCTCTTATGTTTTGCGTCAATTCAATATCACAAGGACTAAATGTTATTTGTGTAACTTGTATGTGTATTTCACAACTTTTCTAATCCCGGGGAATCCCGGGATTGAGGAGCGATAATCCCAGGAAATCCCGATCCCGGGATTTCAAATTTGATCCCGAAGTCCCACCCCTAGTCCAGAGGCATGCAGCCTTTCTAGTTTATTTCATGTTCAAATATGACAATGGCTGTAAAGCTGTTGATATCAATGCTCTGCAGTTTTGAAAATGCGCTTTATGAGGTAGATTCTACCTTATTTGAATATCGGCTGAATATATCGGTTTTATCGGTGAAGGTGCTAGATATCGGTTTTATCGGTATCGGCCCACAAATCCAATGTCGGTCGGGCTCTAGTTGTGACATTGTTGCTTTTGTTACTGTTTGTTGTGCAATGACTTTAGGATGTATTTATGTCAACTGAAAACCTCATCGAGATGTACCACAGATATTCCTTTTGGTAAATGTATCTCCCAAGTAATTCCATACATTTTAACAAATCAACAGAGACAAGCAATACTGGGCAGCATTACAATGTTTGTTACCAACGGTCATCGAGCTAGTTGCAAAAGTTGATTTTTTAATGTATTCTGTTCCGTTCAATTTAGTTTGCTAATAATTCAAGATTGCAATAAAATGAAAAATACGATGGGTTGAAACGACTTGTATCGTAGTATTTCAATCAGGCACCGATCTTAACCTAGTAGACAAACAGAAAGAACAGACCAGCATTGAAAATGAAGTGGCGTGTGATTGTAGGCTAGGGTTGCCATACGTCCGGAATTTCCCGGACATGTCCGGAATTTCACTGTAAAAACTGCGTCCGGGAGGAATTCCTAAAATATGGCTAGATGTCCGGAATTTTGAAGGTTTGAAGTAAGCTCATAATTTTTTCGTAAATCAACACAAACAAGATTATTTTTGGGCAGATATATGTTACATGAAATTTTTCTCCGCGCTGCGCGCGATTTAGCATCATTTATATTTTAATATGGGGACTATCTCCTCGCAATAACGGCGATCAAAAATAAATAAAAAATAACATTCATTTACAAAAAGAAGTGTGATTGTGATGACAATTATAAGCTAACGGTATATTCATAGAGTCGGTTTAGGGCCGGCCGTTTGGATGATATATTCAAATATGGTGTTTCTAAACCTGGGGGTAGTTTGCCTTTATTCTGCGGTTCGCGAAGATTTTGAACGTAATTAGCTTCCGTAATAGGTCGTGAGTAAGTCTGGGCAAATCTACCGACCTTTAATTAGTAATCAAGCTCATCAAATTTTGAGCCGGGCCGCGGCACATTTTCAAATTGGAAATAAAGTCGCGACCATAAAAGGTTGGAAACCACCGGATATGCGGTGTTTATATATCTCAGTGGTGCAGTGCGCACCGGCATTAGTCTGATCAATAATCTTATCGGCGTCACGATGTACGTACATCGTACAATTATGCTCCTTGCATTTTCGAAGTCATCATCATCCACCAGCTCGACCGCTAACTCTGATCATGTGGGCGGAGAGAGAATCAAAATTATACAGTAATATATGGAAGAACCAATATTAGTGACATTCAAATCATTGAACGACCAGATACATATAGTAAGACCCCAGAAGTTGCATCGAATACCCTACGAGAGGCCCAAGATCAGTGTTTATTTCGGCGGGAGCGAGCTGAAAAAATGTGACTTCGGCCCTGGTTCCAATTTACAATATACAACCACATACTCCTGAACCCAATCGTGACCACCTCTAGTCGATAGAAAAAGCGTTGCTGGTGTGACGTCATATTGATCGACAATGTGCTCACACCTCATTTTGAAATCCGCTAGTGGGCGCCGAAGAGCGTCCGGAATTTGTGATACAAAAATATGGCAACCCTATAGTAGGCGAGAGAGAAATAGAGAGAAAGATAAAAAACAACACATATACACAATAACATTGTGTGTAACGGTACAGACGGGTGCTGGTGATATGATCCTTAAGATCTCCACATCAAGCCATAACCCTGAAGATTATACACAGTATATCCACTCGTGCTTACCTTGTTACGGTTTTATATAAATACGAAAAATACAGCACAGTCAATGACTTGATGCAATAGTAAGCGGAGAATAGGCTACATTCAAATGGTATGTACTTATAGGATTAAGTCAAGGAACTCCGCCTTAAATGACGGATTACTAATACTTTTGGTCGCAGGGGCAATTTATTCCATACATCAATTCCAGCTCATTTCAAAGGAGGAAAAGCATTGTAGGAGTTCGACATAAATAAGTGCTGACGAGCTCTTAGATTGAGTACCATAGTTCTGTATATGCATGCAGTATTCAGAGTTGAAATGGTATTGTTGAATTTTGTTATAAAGTTATTATTTACCTGGGCTCTAGTGCTTTACACTGTAATGTTTATTAGACAAGTAATCGGTTAAATATCAACCCTGTAGCGTAGCCTACATAGTTATACTCTTTTGACTGGTTATTATAAACCGTTAAACCCTAACCTTTTTTTTTTGCGTTTCAAGGTATATTACTCAGTAGGGCAATTTTTTTTGACATGTCAAAAAAAGTCAAACTTTTGTCAAAATTATAGCGTTAGGTCAAAAAATGTGTAAATTTTTTACAAAGTCAAAATTTTTTTGCAGCCTGCATTTCGTTTGTATTGTAGATTTTGCACTGTCGGTGAACTGACCATTTGACATTTTACAGCTTGTAGCCTACTTTATCGACCTACCGTTGTAGACGGCCAATTGTCTGCTCATTGTGAAGCATAAACATTCAAATGAAACAAATAGGTTGACATGGTGTTCACCGCAATATCCTAACTGAAGCAAGACTGCGTGAGCATTGCATGGTTCTTATATCAAGAATCGCATGATGAAAAATTGTGATGTGGACACCATCGTCAGAATGAAGCAACATGGTGTGTCACCAGCAGTCTACGCACAACTTTAGTGTTGTCAGCCAACAACTGCTGCTGTTGAACGTTCTTTTTCCATTATTGGCAAGCGACCTAGTAAGGTCAGACACTTTCTACCTGAGAATGTAGGAAAGTATCTTTCGTTGTACTACAATAGGGTTGCCATACGTCCGGAATTTCCCGGACATGTCCGGAATTTCACTGAAAAATCTGCGTCCGGGAGGAATTCCTAAAATATGCCTAAATGTCCGGAATTTTGACGGTTTGAAGTAGCTGGCTTCAAATTTTTTCGTACATCAACATAAACAATATTATTTTCAAGCAGATTTATGCTATTTAAAATTGTTTCTTCGCACCGCTCGCGAATTAATGCAACGTATATTGATATAGTATGGGCACCAGGCACCACCCTCGCCAAATTTGCAATCAAAATAAATAGTTTGGGCAAGCTGATTTTTTAGGGCAAGCTGATTTTTTAGTAATCAGCTTATCAAGTTTGGAGCTAGTCCACGGAACATTCTGAAGTTGGAAATGATGTCGCGGCCATAAAAAGTTGGAATTCACCAGCTGCGGTGCTATACCTGCTGGTGCATTTTATAGTAGCCTAATATATGGAAGAATCAATAATATTGACAGAAGTCAGTCAAAAAATTTAACAGCCAGATGCATATTGTAAGCGCCCAAAAAGTTACATCGACTACCCTATGATCGGCCCAAGATCAGTGCTTTTTTATTGGGCGGAAGGGGGCAGAAAAATGTTGTTTCGGACCTGATTAAAACACATATCCAGATAGCCGCACCGACCCAACGGTATAGCAGGGCTGTCCAACACAATCCCGACAGGCCATGACACGGCCCGTCAGACGTTTCATCCGCGGACCGTGGAGAAATCTGTTGCAGACCCTAGCAAGTATAGCAATCACCAGAGCCCACATTACAGATGACCCAATCCAAGACCTATATGTTCCACTGCATTCCCGTATACCAGTGGTTCGTGGTTCCCAACCTTTTTTCTCCCAAGTACCATTTCGAGGTTTTATGCAGTGCTCGCGTACCACCTACATAAGATAAGCGCGCTGAAGGCGGTCAAAATGTTTTCACCATATGTTGAGGTGCATGTTAGGGCGCAGTATATGATTTCTGTAGTGGATCCATTTGAAATTCTTGTGGTCAAATATATTAAAACAGAATTTGGTTAGGTACGAATCCATATGCTTTACGACTAGATCTCTTCCCAGTAGGCCGTCATTGGTGGGATAACCACTACCAACAACGACGACCTTACCACGACGACGGCGGCTTCAAACACTCAGAATCAACCCTTGAACTAATAACTCCCTTCAGTCGAAAAAAACAGAATCTTCTCGCGTAGGCTACCACCTGGAAGACCTTCGCGCACCATTACCACTGCTGTATACAGTCGATGGGCAATGCTTTGCTAGTGTGACGTCATATTGACAGACAATGTGTCACCTCATTTTCAAACCCGCTAGTTGGCGCTAAAGAGTGTCCGGAATTAGCTTCACAAAAATATGGTAACCCTATACTACAACAAATTTTAATTATTTCTACCATAATACGTGATGTAACTACTGGAATTCTTCATAAGTTCCGATTTTGTAAAAATTAAATTTTTTCATGTAACAATTTGTCAGTTTTCGAGTAAAAAAAAAAGCTTTTCCAGGCCAAACTACTTCGTACGGACAGACAGTTCCAACCAGAAATGAAGATGAGTAGTACAATTTTAACATTATGGGGGAAAACACCTAATTTGCATATGTTAGGTCAAAATTAGGTTTTTAACGTCAAAAAATGTCAAACGTTCGATTTTTCAGGTCAAAATCTTCCTTTTTTCAGGTAAAAAAAAATCATCCTATTTATCAGGCATTGCAGCTACAAATTTTTTTGTTAGCCGACACTTGACAGCGCATCAATACATTGCCGGGTTGTAATGACTCGAGTCATAATTTTCTGGTGACTCGACTTGACTTCAGTCATACCGGTATTCTCGAAATACGGAAATGACTCGACTCGAGTCCATCTGTGTGTTGACTAGACTTGGACTCGAGTCATTGCACATGACTTGAACCAAGTCATATGACTCAAATGGCCAAGCCCGACATGTCATTGCAATTTTGAAGAATAATGAAGTATAACCACATCATCGGGATTTCGCCTATTGATACTGGTATTTGAAAATGCGACCAGAAACTGCTAAAAGTGAGGAAAATTAGTATGATATAGTTCTGCGAACCATTTGATATCACCAATCACCAAACAGAGTTATAAAAGTGGGTTCAAGAGGACTGAAACTGGACACTGAGCAGTCAGCACAATGATTTAGACTCGGACTCAAGTCATAATGCCATGACTCGGACTCTACCCTCTGCTCGCTGACTTGGACTTGACTCGGTGGTGAATTGAAAATGACTTGACTCGAGTCAAAACTATAGAAGTGAGATTGACTTGTGACTCGGAACCTAGTGACTTGGTTACAACCCTGATACATTGCTGAATGCTGTATTAGTTGCACTATTTTTGGACAATGCAGTCAAGAGTCAACAGGAATCAAAATTGGTCTGGTGGGTGTCTGATCTTAAGACTACTCCTAGTCGTTTCGACATCTTCCTATCATTCATTGTATTGCAGTCTTGTGATGTTTTGAAGTGATGAAATTTTATGAATAAACTTGCACTTGTGTGGATGATTGCAGCATTGCCATCTTTACTGACTCAACCCAAATGAAAAAGCTATATGTAAGATGATACAAACATGACTTTTTGCAATGAACAGGACCTGACGAGCAGGCTAAATGTAATACTGGCTCGGGCTCGCATAAATGACCCCGCTTACCTCAGACATTGGCGTCCCCCAGAAGTCATTCCACAGCAAGTCAGACCACGGCGACCCAACGTCAACGTCCTTGTTGTTTACGATGGCTGATATATCATCAAACACGAATCCGCAAAAGAGAGAATTGGCGTACAATAATCCAGATATCGTAAATATTGCAAAATAATCCTTCATATTGCTATTTTATTGATAGAACACCACGATACCTCGAAACGTAACTAATTGAGTATTTACCAAAGTAGCGGATTCGATTTTCGTCGTAATGAAGTTTCTGAAGTGTGACAACACCCCAGCTTTGAGGACTGAGGAGCCAGTCGGAAGGCGAAACGGGTACTTTCGCCTTTGAAATGGCTTACAAAAGTCAAGTAAATCCACCACCTTCAAATCAAAAAATATCGTGAAAGCTTGTTATTTCATCATTCCACTGTTACAGACCATTGATTGTTGTTTGTCGTCAACAGGGTTTATTTTAGTGACATTTGTATTGATTAGAAAATAATACGCATTGGACTGGTCACTCCAGCATTTCATTGTTTTACCCTATAAAACTACAGCATAGCTACTTATTACATTTTTGATATTGCTAATAAACCAATGATGATGATATAAATTGTACATTTTCCGACCCTTTTGTTGTGTTGTGAATTCGGGGACTTCAGCGGGACTTTCCCGAAATATCATGCCGCTGCACGAAGCTTTTGTTGCCGCTTACGCGCAAAGCTTTCGCTGTCGTCGGAATGCGCCTTCGTATTGATCATGCAGCTTCAATATACGTTTCGTAGCAGATTTCGTAGAAGCTTTCGTATCAGCATTCGTATCATGCTGATTTCATACGAAGCTTTCGTTATCTTGGTTCATACGAAGCTTTTGTTGCCGTGGGAAAGCGCATTCACATCATGCCGATTTCATACGAAGCTTTTGTTGTCGTGGAACAGCGCATTCGTATCATGCCGATTTCATACGAAGCTTTTATTGTCGTGGAAAAGCGCATCCGTATCATGCCGATTTCATACGAAGCTTTCGCTGCCGCTTCCACGCGAAGCTTTGGTTGTCGTCGGGAAGCGCATTCGTATATATATAAGATGAGTCACTGCCCTGCACGCTAATTGGTCATGATTTGTAGTCACGAGAAGGGTTGCTTGGAAATTTCTAGTTTTTCTGAAGCCAGGTAACTAGAGATCATATCGTTCCTTATGAGATGACAGACCGTTTCTTGGTGTCAGGGTAAATTAGATGACGGATAAGGAAAGTTAACGGATAAGGACATGCTCAGAGTTATCAACTCAACGTGCATGACATTGAAAGTGACTTGCTTTCATGGTTACCTGACACTGACAGTTACTTTATACTGAGAAGTCTGTTTACTTTTGCTGTATGCTCTACAATTGCTGTGCAGTGTGCAAATATATGTGTAGTTAAATGTGAATCTCTGCTTTAGTCCGTTTATATACACCTTCTTGCGTGGCCTATTACTTTATAGAAATGATGCCCCCTTTGTCGGTCGTAAGTGTGGTGTGTGGAGGAGCCCTAACCCGTATCAGCAACTATAGCATTGATTTTAGTCATGGTGATTGGTGAATAGAGCTATAAGTATTCTTCATGGCAAATGAACCTACGTAAAAAAAGTACAATACTTCAACATCCCACTTCATAATTTTTTTTATTGATTGCAGTATTCCATGCTTGCTTAATTCAAGGATTAAACATGGAGGCCACCTCTACCTGCGACAAAGTTATAAAATATAATTCGGACCGCAGTCTTGTGCTAGTGGAATATCCCGGCATCGTGCAGAATGTCGACAAAATGATTGAGACTTTAGGAGGGATGAAAAATATACAAGACACATACAAAATCCCAGACAAACGTATCGACCTTAGGTTTCGTCCGACTGACCCATGTTGCCACCCCGTGTGCGGTGACAGGACACCGACTACAAGTCTCTTACTTCGAGTGCGGAAGTATCGCAGAAAGAAAAAGGATAAATCGGCACCGGATGAGTTTCGTTACATTCCGGAAATCGTCGGTGTGATAGAGAACCAGTATAAATTCAACGTGCTCTGCGACTTTCAATATTTACCTCTATGCAATGACACAGAGAGCGATAAACTGGTCAATATGATTCCGAATCTGAAGATGAATGACTTGAATGGGGAGATATACACAAGAGAAACTCCATTATTTCTACCGCCACCCACGTTTAGTAGATTCGACCATCCTCAAGATGTGCTATTCCGTAAGCCGACTGAATACCGCGTTGGTCGACAGGTGGAACCAAATCCAAATCAAATATCCATTGCACGGCCCAAACGCTCTCATTATGCTCAATATATAAAATTTGAGGAGAAATGGACTCCACAAAAACCGTTATTATCGGCGACAGAGATGATAAAAAGGCAGCAGAATTACGAGGGTCTTTTGGCGGAGACAAAAAAGCTGTTTGAGGATCGGCCAATCTGGTCTAAAAACGCTCTGGTATTCCTCTTGAAAACAACTCACGAACGTCTGAAAAACATTCTACCTGTGGTCGCCTACTATTTCATCACCGGGCCTTGGAGGTCTCTATGGGTGAAGTTGGGTTACGATCCTCGAGTCCACCAAGAAGCCGCACGTTACCAGCTGCTGAACTTTAGAGTCCGAAAAGGGCTGAATAATCATGACATCCCGATTAAAGTAAAGAGAAGCACCTTGAATTACCGACTGCCGAATCTGAAACCTCGTAGTAAAGGGGCGAAGAACGTCGTGAGTAGTCTGCAAGAGCAAAAATGGCCGCCTCCTGATGACGGCACGCCGAGATATCACACCGAAGCAGTGTATCGCTACACGCCTGGCGTGCTGCCCGTGTATCGACAGATGTTTTACCAACACTGCGACATCAAACTACCGGAAGTTGAAGACATTCTGAAACAACATTTCGACCAACCGGCGCCTGCTTCCTGCGACTTAAAATCGGGCTGGCTCCAGGAAAAAACGGCCTCGAAAATCCGGGACCTTCTCACCAAAGACATTTACGAAACGATTTCATCTCAGAAACATGTCAGAGTCCGCGACATGAAACGGAGCAGGAGCAAGTGGAGCAAGAAAGTGGCGAAAGTACACCTCACGGCAGAGGACAGGAAGGATGCTCCGGAAAGCGAGCTTGTCGACAATTTCCACAGCTGGGGAATGCCGTCTGGGTCGTCTTCCGAGGATGAAATTGAAGACATGACTGGCGACGTTGTGTTTGAATACCCAGAAGAAGAATTGGATGAAGAGGAAATATCGGCTGAAGTCATTATGGACTCGAGTGTAAATGCAGGAGAGATGTCCATCGCGGCAGGTGGACTTGAGGATGTCGATGACGCCGATGATTTCATGGAAGGTTTTGATGCGTTTTCTTCTGAAATTGACGATCCCAACGAGGGCAACACCGCCACTGACATTGACTAGGATCCTCTTGTGATGTGCGAATAGAATCTAGACCAGGGGTGGGCAAACTACGGCCCGTGAGAGTCCAATGAAACTTTTTAAAAGTATTGATAAAATGCGTACTAAAAATCGAATTAATGCAGGGACCTGATTAACTTCTTGGTATATTTCACCATGATAATTCTGAGACAGTGCTTCTCAAACTGGTGGGCACGTCCCCCTTGGGGGCATCAAAGCATCTGAAGGGGGGCGTGAAGCTGAGCTCAACTGATCCAATTCATAGTTATTGCTCTGTATTTAGTCTGAATTACATTTTTGAAAATCTCTCATCCGCAGTCATAACCTTCCATGCCATCAAACTGCCCGTTAGGTTTGCTAGCATCCTGGTTGTGTTTTGTGATATGACGTTAACGGGGCGCGAAATCTTTCACCATCATAAGGGGGGGGGGGCGTGTCTTAGAAAGTTTAAAACCACTGATCCAAGGTAAATACTTGATGTCACAGCGTGATAGCTGCAACAAGATTGACATAAATTGGATCACAAGTGGGATTTCAGATTGGCCACTCCATTTTTAATTATTTCAGTGATGTGCTCATAAAAAAAACGATTGGGGCGTGTTTTCGGTAGATTCGTTGTCTGTATGCATAGATTTGGGGTATTTGTATTTTATCTACACATAGTAGAAGCGTGTTGGAAGCTAACATGGTTATGACGCTGTCAGCATCGTGTGTCCTGGAACTGAAACCAAAGTGGAATTAGTAAATCTATGAACAGATCGCTGCTCAAAGATTTAAATTTCAATCCTGCTCTAAGAATCGGGCCAACCAACTTTCATCTCTATAGTTTTGACAAATTGGTTATTGAGGTCCGCCAGCCTATGAAATCCCGCCACTCTATGTTTCTGACGCGTGTATGATATCATCAAAGCAATGTTTGGCTTGCTCTAAATAAGAACATATATTATTTCCATGTCCTCACCATATAATCGAATATCAATATTGCGTTTTGGTTTATAATCCCAATTTTATATAGTGCGGCCCGCGAATGGATTCAGATGTTGAATGCGGCCCGCGAGCTCAAAAGTCTGCCCACCTCAGGTCTAGACTGTTCTTCACATGTTTGAGGTGATGTCACATATGATATCGTTGATGTATATTGTCTGTTATGTTATGTGTAGGCCTATATTGAGAAGGAATGCGTTTTGATATTGACTGATGAAAAGATGTTCTCTGTATGACAGGGGAAATATTGTCTTGTTTCAGGAATTATAACCCATTATGATTATATGCGTTGTGCTTTGCTTACAATCATGGACATTGGACATACGTGCATGATTTTCACTGCCCATCTGTTTTACTTCTGTGTGTTGATGGTCATATTGTTAATGTAGCAGGAGTCAACTGTTTGTAGGCTGTCAAGCTGTTACTAATCACTCTTACCTGGTAATGAGTGGCCAGATATTGTATGTACAAATTTAATGCTTGTTGCCATGTCTCGGAAGTACTAAATTATAGATTTTTAAAGTTAGAGAGATTAATATTAGTACCTTTGTTACTTCCTTTTTGAATCTCGACCGATAGCATAGACCTGGACGGTGACTGTTCATTGTTTCTTACATTTCCAGCATTTGTTTTCAGTCTACTTAGATAACCTTACCCTGTCTCACGTGAGAAATGGATGTAGAAGCTGGTGTGGAAGATTTGGAACAGATCGACATCGACAAGTTTGTACAGTCGTCGCTGGTGCTTAGCCGGTTCAGCGCCTTTCGAAAAGAGGGATTATTTTGTGATTTTGACATCGTTGTCGACGGTGAAATAATTCCTGTGCACCGGAATGTGATTTGCGTGAATTCTAAATATTTTGAAGCAATGTTGACTCACGCCACTCTCGAAAGCGAAAAGGGAAGGGTGGAATTCAAAGAGATGGACAAGGAATCTGTTAAGACATGTATCGCTTTTATGTACGGTGAGCCTGTACGCACTTCAGGTTCTTGTGAAAGGAAATGGGCGCGACTCGTGCTGGTTGCTGATATGCTGCAGCTGGAAGAGCTTCTGGTGTCGATCATATCGTTTTTGTCGGTAAAATTGACCATCAAAACTCTCGGAGCGATATGCGATATTTCTATCGCCTTTTCTTTGCTTGACCTGAAACAGAAATGTGTCCGCTTCGCGGCGCGGAATTTCGAGGCCTTGACAAGATCGGATGAGTTGAAATGTCTGGACGTAGAAGTTTTGGACAGGCTTTTCGAAACCCATTATTCGGTAAGTGCCACGGAGTGTACGAAACTGGCAGCATTAATCTCTTGGACAAATGGGGATAAGGAAGCTCGAAGTGAAGCCTTTGCCGTTTTCCTCCGAAAACTAATCTTGTCAAATGTGAGGGCTGCGTATCTGCGTTATTTGATAGAGAATGAGCCACTTATCAAAGATTCCTTGTCAAACTTGACACTCGTTGCTCTTTCAATTATGGACAGCGTCGGGGTATCCTCAGCAAAGTATACCGAGGCTCAAGAAAGAAAAGGCGTGCTGGCTTTATTGGGTGGCCCAATGAAAAAAGGGAGGATTTTGAATAAAAATGGAGGGGTTCAAATTCAAGTTCAATTTCATTCATAAAAGTTCATCACGTCACAAGACTGCAATACAATGAATAATAGTGTGAGTGACTTTCTGCCCCTTGAGCCCAACTGTGCTTATTCCTATTCCAACTGGCTTTTGGATGTTTTATCATTGGTCTGGTAGTGCATTTATAATGAATATTTTAATGAATTTTCATATCAATGGTATCTTTTTGAACTATGGTGTCTGTTCACTGCTTCTCATCATGACTGTGACACTGTTATTACGCTAGTGGCAATTCCTCATTTGACTGTGTTTGCATTTTTTGTGTTGGGTGTTGTGCTCCATTGTTTATGGGCTTCTCGGCTATTGCCAATGGCACCCGCCTGTCTCTGCCTTGCGTTTATGTTTGCGAAATTGTAGTGGTGATTTCGTGATCTGGCATTGCAATATTCCTGAGATATTTCTCATCCATGCATAATGACATTGTGAGCATTGAAATCAAACAGGTAGGCCTACATTACGCTGATAATCAATACGGTATGTAGTTCATGTAAGATTTTACGTCTCACTGAATTCCTGTTTGAAATATGGGTTAAGTAGTGACAGTTTTTGTGCCGGTGGTGGTTGGTCAGAACTTAATGCATGCCTGCCTTGAGAAGTATACAAGTTCTTGGCTTTTCTATTATATAATGCTGTTATTACCCGGGCGTGATCTAGTTTACTGCATACAATTGCATTCCATTTGTGTACTGTACACGAACCCAAAAAAATGCTCCAAATTTGGCCTATAGCTTGCCCAAGTCAATGCTGTGGTCAGGTGCTACCATATTCTGCATTATGCTGAACATCGCTGAACCAAAGTACGAGAAAGCATTGAATGACCGATCCGTCAAATGCCTGTAGGCCTACTTTTGTGCAGTGTTTTCATATGTTTACTTCTACCTTATTGCATGTCCTGGTGGTTCGCACACTAGCAATAGTCGCTCTACTTTTCCGAATTTGTGTGTGGTTGTATCTGGTGCACATTTTCAAATACCACATTTGCTCTTACGCAGAAGTGTACTGCTGACAGCCAAGGCTGCGCATAATGATTCGAGTGTGAGAGATTCGTTCCAAGTACTAAACTAAAATTTGACGTCCTTTGCCACTAGGGGTCAATTTATGCAGGTCAGATTACAGAATTGCGGTAGATGAAGAATTGGCAAGGGTTACAGAGCAGAGGTAGAGATGATTGAAAATGAAGAATGGAAATTATAGAAATTATGCTGTGATTCACGCGCACAAGTGTAATTATAGTCCAGTGGTGCATTCAAGGCGTTCCGAAGAATATGCACAATGCAGTTATGCACAGTGCCCAGTACCGTGATCTTCTCGATCATGTCGAATTGAACGTTACCCGGAATCTGTTGGATATGTCTCATGAGTTTTTTGCTTATGACCCCCGTAGCACCAATGACTATCGGTACAATGTCTATTTTGCATCGCCACATTTTCTCGCATTCCATTTTAAGGTCTGCGTATTTCGATTATTGTTCTGGTTCCTTCTGTAGTATGTTGTGATCAGCTGGGACTGCCAGTTCAATGAATAAGCATTCTTTTTTAGTTTGATTATCACATTCAGGGA
Source organism: Botryllus schlosseri (assembly GCF_051294905.1). Taxonomy (NCBI): domain Eukaryota; kingdom Metazoa; phylum Chordata; class Ascidiacea; order Stolidobranchia; family Styelidae; genus Botryllus; species Botryllus schlosseri. Next base: position 11,487,799 of record NC_137247.1, on the reverse strand, counting down.
TATATAGAACTCCGGGATGGCTGACTGCGTCAATTGCGTCATCGCGGTATTACCTAAGTGGGTCCAGATTCGCGCATTCAGTTTTGATTCACGTTACGGTCAGCCGCTTCATCTGTGTGTAATTTTAAGTTTTTGAGAGCGGTAGAGGCATCTAATATCCATGTTTATGTTATTATATAAAGCTAGAGGTTAACTAGGTTATGAGATGTTCAGGTATTCTGAAACTTTGCGGTATTAGCCCTATTCCTTCAGCAGCAATTTACCGGTATACCGGTACGGCCATCTACTCGCCTTCGGAATATCTCTGCTTCTGTAGTATCTTATGTAACATGATTTGCTGCGCTGATAATCGTGAGAAGATAACAAAATGTAGAATAATTTCCAACGTTAACATTGATATCCGCAGTATGATTTTGATTACGCCTTGCGGTATGTTTTTCATTTACGGCATGTTATGCGAATGTATGTCACCATCCAAGGCTGTACATTGCACAAGTACAAGTGTACATTTACACTGTGCCGTGTCAACTATGAAGGCGACCGTTAGGAGGGACTTTGTCAGTTAAGATCTTGTACTATAGATTAATATGTGAATATGCAGGTATAGTGCTGGCTGCTGGTATTGCAGGCTTACCGGTATTCCAGATCATTGCTGGATTATTCCTAGTAAGAATTGGAGCCACTGCAAGATTCAAGAGGAATTTCAATTGAGAATAACCAAACATTTGAATCTAATACAAACACAACACAACGCGTCAAGGTCTTTGCAGTTGTGTAAGTGTCCATAACAACTGTTGAATCCAATCTCTTGTTACAGATACTATTCATCAGTAACATGTCTGGTAAAACAAGGCAGGCATATGTTTGTTAATGAGCGGCACCTCAATGCTACAGTACTGGAATTATACTTCAACAGAAGTGCACTGTTGTGAACTACCAATGGCTGACTCCCAGTATATGGCCACAACATTTGTTGACCATTTGCTCTTACTGAGGCCATGAAGATGCCCACTCCCTTGAATGGATAAGCCAACACAATCGTCAGGACACGAGACGACCCTGAGATACGGCCTGTCTTTACCATATAAACACTTATAGCCTATAGGCTATAGGCCTGTACGATGGAGGAAGAGAAAACTCTGAAGATTGCTTTCAATTTGCAAGGTTTAGTCAAATCGTTGCAATAACGCATGGACCTCTCCTCAGTCGGCCCAAGGTAAGTTTGGCTGATTCTAGTGATACGTTATTACATGAGCGATTTACATTAATCTTGATGTGGTTAAAGTAGTCTGCATTGCTACTCAAGTAACAGTCGTATTCCCGAGCGTACTGGTATTTAAACTTCCTTAAGTAGCTGTAAAGTGAAATGCCTGCAAGGTACTTAAGTTTGGAGATGGCTGCTTCAGAATTACAAGATGTATCTTCGAAAATAGGCAACAACTACTTGAGTACTGCAATGAAGTAGAAGTTCTTCACTACTGACCAACTCTGCATACATCTATATATATTCTTAAGGTTAATTTGTGTCTCTAAATACATCATTTGTTTATTTTTGTTGCAGATTCCGGAAAAACAAACGCGATGTTCCAGCATTTGCATCACGTCAACAGTGGATATCCTGATATATTATACTGGGCACATTCCATTGAAATCTTGGCAAAGATGGCCACGATTTGAATATTTGGATCTCGTGCCTCCTCACCGAGATGATTTTTTTACATGGAATCATCTATCGCTCTATCGGAAAATCTGCAAGACAATGATACTGAATATTTCTCAACTGAAAAATGGCATTGAAATGCTTCAGGAGGCCCATTCGTGATGTACCGTTAAGCCATGGTGGCAATTTCTTCACTGCGGTCATGAAACTATTTCTCGGTGAACAAAATATCAGCTGAATTCAACAACTGGGTCTACCGAATGCTTCTTGAATTGATAATGATATGTACCAAACTTCTACCCGAGGCTACATTTGAACCTGAAGAGAAGTATCAATGGTGTGTTGATTTCTTGATCAACTTTCATTGAGTGACATAGAAGCTGACAATGCTGCTATCACAATTTCGAGTCCTTACAGGCCGTGCTATCTTTTTGTTATTGGAAATGCTCCATGGCAGGGGTGCTTTTAAAACAAACGGTGTTTGAAATACTATGTTTAAAACATGCTTTAAACAGTGTTTTAAACAAAGGCCTTTTAAAAAAAATTCTTCCAACGTTGTAAAATTATGCCATAATTGTGTAAATACTTTCTAAAATACGTGTTATATGAGCCTACGGACGATTACCACCCGATATAGCCGACTAATATCGATATGGGATGGCTGGAACCCTCGAAATAGTCGGTTCAACGGCAATAGCACAGATATTTCGTCAAAGGAGCTATATTTACACTATATTTGCAATTGTCAATGTCAATCCAATATGACGTCACTATTGAATATTCTTGACGTCATGGCTTAAAAAAAGTATATTTTATACAAGGGCCTGGTTTTGAATATGTTTGTTTTAAATGCAACCCTATACTCCATGGTAATTGTCGGTTAACGCGAATTGAAACGGTTGATTTAATCAATCCTATTACCCCCCCCCCCCCCATCCCAGCTGCAAGGTTTCCGACAATGGCTTGTAAATAGGTAGAAGACGCTGATATTATTCGTTATTCACTCTGTTATTTATGGCCTGATGCAGATTATATGATGTGTAGAAATTAAACACATTCATGATTTACTGAAATTCAGAGTTGTGATAGTTTACTTGGTTGGCTATACAGCAGTGTTGAACTTTACTAGGTTGGCTATACAGCAGTAAGGTTGTGATAATGGAAGAATGTCTAGCTTAACTAACTATTCCGCAAAAGGTTGAGGATCGTTATTCTAGAAACAGCTGTATTGCTAGCTTGCAGAAAAGTGGATATTTCGAGGCAGATTGCAGGTAACTTTCTGGACCTACTTAGGTAATGGCCAAAATGAAGTCAGCCATCCCGGAGTTCTATATATCCCTGATCACATTATTATTGTTATTGTTTAATGAAATTCCTTGCCTTACCCCTACTGTATAACATTTTCTTTGTGTAGGCTATTTGTAATCTAGTTATATATTTGTTTACTACACCACATCTTTGATCAGAAATGGATCAACATGCTGGTGTTGAAGATTTTGAAGGAATCCCCACTAGTTCATTTGCCACTGGTGTTCGACCATTTCAGTGCCTTCCGCAATGACGAATTATTGTGCGATTTTGACATTTTCGTCAATGGTCACACGATCCCGGTTCATCAAAATCTGATTTGCGCAAACTCAAAATATTTCGTGTCCAGTCCATGTTGACGCACCACCACCGAGAAAGAAAACAAGAATGTTGAATTGAATGAGTTGGACAAGGATTCCGTGGTGAGATGAATCGCTTTTATTTACGGTGGGCCTGTCCTTACTTGCAAAAGCAAATGAGCGCATAAATCAGCATGTCCCTAGATTCATTAGAACACCCTCGGTGAAAAGCGCACCCTCAACTCATCCGCTCAAGATTGATGCATAACAATCAAAGGCCATAAATTCTGCAATTGGCAAACACTTGTTGGATAGTCCCGCCTGTGCGACGACAGATTTTGCATACCCGAAAAGGGTTGTTCACACTTTCATTTCTGCGCCTTGGAGTCGACTTTTATCAAAATACACCAGCCAAGGCTGTGTCAACAAAAAGAGTTCGTGTATCATCTAAAAATAGTACACTGAACGCTCTCGTTTTTGACATGTTATGCTGGGGACTTCATATTTTGTGCTACGATTGTTGATATACGATGTTCTTTTGAATTCTCTACTAGTTGCTGACGATTACCCCTGACGAGTGTCTGCCGAAAATATTAGGGTTCATTTCAATATGAATATACTATTCAATTGTATATTGAAGTTCTGTACCTCCAAGAAACTGTTCAAAAGCAAATGAGCACGACTTGTGCGTGCGGCTGACATGCTGCAGAATGATGAACTTCTTAAACGCTTGTTTCATATTTGGAGGTGGAATTGACTGTCATAATTCTTTGCGCAATATATGCGCTTGCCGTTACCGATTCATTGAGTGATCTGTACCGCAAATGCGTTCAATTTGCGACGGTCAACTTCAAATCCTTGTCGAAGTCGCAGAATTTTTCAACAGTTTCAAGTTGTTCAATACGAGCCTTGGAGCATATGAAACTGGAAGAACTAATTGATTGATTGGGCGAATTGGGATAAGAAAGTTCGAAGCGAAGCTTTCACCGCTTGCCTAAAAAAACTCGGCCTGTCGAAAGTTAATATGTCGTATTGGTGTTATATAGTTGAGAACGAACCACTGGTTGAAGATGGCTTTGAGAATTTTAGACAAGTGAGAAAGAAAGAAACGTACTGCTTGTGTACTGTGGAGAATCCAATAGAATGCATCTCACATGTGGTGCACTTCGAGGAAGATGCATTCTTTAAATGTTTTTCTTGCCTGCGCATAGATTCGTGCTGTGTGTTATGTCATGTATGTAGTGTGCATATTGATCTTCGAGGCACTGGTGGTCCGGTGGAATCGAACAAATCGCAGTATGGTTTCCTTTCCATACTACCTGGTAGAGCGTCCGGAACAGGGCTGTGGAGTCGGTAAATTTTACCACCGACTCCGGCTCCACACATTTTCAATATACCGACTCCGACTCCCGAGTCTTTAAACGTACCGACTCCTGGGTCTTTAAACGTACCGACTCTGACTCCGACTCCCGACTCCGACTCCAGCATTATTACCAATTTAATTCGAAAAGTTTATGCCACATTGTCGGTTGAATGACTATCATACAACCATTAAAAATATGCAAACATATGATTAACGGTGACATGCTAAATTGTTTAATTGTTACACAGATCGAATTATCCACTATGTAATTAACATGAAAGAAAGATTTGTTAAATATCCTTTATTTTTCAAGTTTTTATAACATGGACTCTCTAATATCCTGAAATGTATGAATCATTCAAATATGGCGGATATCCAATCCTGTATAATAAAAATGTAGATAAAAAATTCAAGTGTAGCTCTTGTGTATGAGTCGTCAGCAACTAATAAAGAGTTTGAACTTACTAATTTTGCCATTGCACACTATCCTGATTACCATCACACACACTCTTACTACTAATAGACATTGGTCATAAATGGAATTTAGTTAAGTAGTCAAAGACCATATAGCCTATGTCTAGTCTACATGTACTGAATCAAGTATTCGAGGATTGGGACTTGCAGTCTTTCTTAATCATTTGTTCGACCCAAACAGCTAAGCTACACTACAAATATTTTTAATTTTGTCAAGTGGGAAGCATCGTTTGGTTAGATTTACATCATTTTTACAATTTTACAAAACCATCCGATGCATTTGCTCAGCCACAGTATCACGGTATAATTGCAATCATTCCATTCCAATCATCAATTCCATCAATATGGACTGCATCGCGGAAACGCATATTGCGATTTCCTTCCCCTGTGCAACTGAGTTGTAATTTGCAAGTAATGTCTAATTTTATCTATATCAGCTGTGGGCAAATTTCTCGGCCAAAGGGACACATGAGATTTACTAACCATTGCGCGGGCAACTGGAATGTTGATAACCTTTTTATAGTCGTCCGATAGGAGCGAACCGAATTAGGTAACATTGCAAACAAGACTTATAGTAATACGCTCTAAAATTGATAACAATATGTCATGCAACTGTGCAGTGCGCAATCAGGCCCTGGTCGCGCCAAGAGAGAAATTTTTTGCAAGATAATGACTGAATTATATCAATAAATATGTTGCTAATACATTGAGGGTCGCATCTGTATACCACTGGGCTCATTTGGCAAGGACAGGATTATTCGACGTTTAGACATATCAAAATCGACGTTATCAGTGAACATGCCTCTATCATTTTGTTCAAATGTTTTGTCGACGATCTCGCTGCGAATGCACAAGCGAAGCCGCATGTTGGACGACACATTATCTCCTAATTGCGAATATAGTTGCGAATATAGTTAGACTCAATTCTGTGAATAATATGCATTTATAATTTTCAGAGGGGGCCTAAATACTGAATGCAAGAAATCAAGTGACAATGAATCATGCGAAGCACCGAGAAAAATTTCAAGTCAAATAAATCTGCTATGAAATATTCTACTTTATGGTCAAATTATGAAGATCTGGGATAAATGTTGCTGGCCCCTGGATACGTCAATGTGTCAGAACTGTTGTTTTAGTCATCATCAATTTTCGCGGTCATGCTAATCAAATTTTTGTTGGCCTTGCAATTGTACCTGATGTCATAAATTATTTCGAGAATTACCTCGCAGGCCACACCTAACCTGCGTGCCACGGGCTGGCCGCACCTGATCTGTATAGTTATTAATAACAGTGATTGGTGGTACATAAAAATTCTATTGAAAATACTTTGAAAGCAAATGTTTTCGTGATAGAGAAGTTGGAGTCGGAGTCGAAGTCAAGGTCATTCTCACAAACTCCGACTCCATTCAGTATTTTCCCCTCGACTCCGACTCCAGCAATTATAGTTTTCACGACTTCGACTCCATCAAGCGAAAATTACCCCGACTCCGACTCCACAGCCCTGGTCCGGAATTGTGTGTTTATGTAAATTTATTGGTCTTGCACATGAATAGAATGAGGCTTAAAACCGCTTGCTTACCCATGTTGCTTGTTTGGCCGCATAGATGCGTGCATATGATTCACTGAGAGTAAAAATATGGAATGACTTTCATCCTATATTTGTGTTGACCAGATGAAATCTCCACTTCCCAATGATGATGCGTTAGTTGTATTATTTCGGTACTAAGGTGATTGACGGAATTGATGGAAGATATAGATAAACAGTTTCGACCAGGGGTTCTCAACCGGGGGTCCACGAAACCTCTAAACTGCAAAATGGTTGATAACCTTGTTTCCTTTACCTTTCATGTGTGGCACACCATGATCCTATGCAGCACCATGTTAGCAAATGCGAGTTTAAAACCGAATCTTGATGAGTATTTCACGACAAGACATAACACTCAGGCAGTGGTTCGTTGCCGGGGACCCACCGACCCTTTCGGGGCCGTGTGCAGGTTACAGGGCAGTCCACTGTAAAGTGAGGGAATAATTAGGAGGTTTGTAAACGAGTCATAAGTCAATCTCACTATCACGGTTTTGACTCGAGTCATTTTCAATTCACCTCCGAGTCGAGTCCAAATGAGTGAGTAGAGGGTCGAGTCCGAGTCATAGTGTTGTGACTCGAGTCCGGGTCCAAGTCATTGTGTCTACTATTCAGTTTTGAGTTCAATCCGGTTCAACCCATTTTTTAAAAACTTTGCTCCAGTGATATGGAATGGCTCGCATTCATAATATCGTAATGCTCCTCAGTCCTATCAGTTTCTGGCCCAATTTTCCAAGTATCAGGACTGGTAGACGAAATACCGATATCTGGTGACTTTACTATTTTTCGAAGTTACAGGGAAATGTCTGTCTTGGCCGTCCTAGTCTCGAGTCATATCACTTGATTCAAGTCATGCACAATGACTCGAGTACAAGTCGAGTGAATACGCAAATTGACTCGAGTCAAGTCATTTTACGCATCTGAAAAAATAACTCGAGTCAATACAACCTCAATAATCAGCATTGATCAATTGGTGACAAGGCTGCCTGGAATATCTAGAACCAGTGTTGGGATGACTCGAGTCATGACTTGACTCGAGTCACCTCTTTCGCATGACTTGACTTGACTCGAGTCACTTTGCTAAAATGACTTGACTTGACTTGACTCGGCGTATCAGAAATGTGGATTGACTCGTGACTCGGAGCAAAATTCACGAGTCAATTTCAAGTCATCAAGTAACCGGTGTGGATAAAAATCACTGTATCTTGCATATATTCGGATTGTTCGCGAAACGCTGGTGTAACCCGTGAGAGCGATGAATAATCATTCAAATATTGTGCGTTTCACTAAGTCTCGATTGATCTCTCACAAATAAATTGACCGCAAACGAAGTAATTGAAGCTTACAGCTTACGTTGTCGTAACTTGAGTACTAAATTTATAAAATAGCGAAATGTCTATTTCTGTTCTCTGTTTTTACCTTAAACAAACCAAACCTTCAATCATCTTGAAATTGAATATAGTTTATATAGTTCTCAATCATTGGCGCAGGCTCGAATTGTATCATCAATTTGTAAATGGGTAATGTGTTGCATCTTATAATTATGTTTTTCTGTTCTCTATTTTGGCTGGTAACTATAAACTGAGGCTATGCAAATACGTAGTTTAACAGTTCTACGTATATGTGAGTGATACAGCGTCTTCTTGCGAGTATATTTAACTCTGTATTCGTTCATCGGTCGGAAGTAATGACCACTCAATCTGTATTTCAGACAGCTAGCAAATTGCAATGACGTAATAATGCATCATACTTCGAAAAGGCAACTTGCCTTAAAATGTGACTTGACTCGTGACTTGACTTGACTTGACTCGACTTGACTCGAGTCACCTCCAAAAATCGTGTGACTTGACTTGAGTCACCTTTGAAAATCGATTGACTTGACTTGACTCGAGTCAAAATGTGCATTGACTCGAAATGACTCGTGACTGGAAGGTAGTGACTTGATCTCAACACTGTCTAGAACAGGGGTTCTCAACCTGGGGGGCGCGCCCCCCTTGGGGGGCGCGGGAGGCTCTCAGGGGGGTCGCGAGAAATTGACAAAGTCACTATAGGGGGGGCGCGAGAAATTGACAAAGTCAGTATAAATTGTACGTGTCCGAACATGTGTTTCACATCCATTATGAGAAGACGATTAATGAAGATGAAATTTATTACATATTCAAGAAAGCTTGCAAAATACAAACTCTAGCAACCGCGCTCAACGGAGTATAGTCTGAGTTCAACTTGATTTGAGCAAATTTTTGAAATTCTTTGGAGATATAGAGAGCAATTCCCATGTGTAAGTCATTCATTGCTTGATAGCTTTGACAGTAGCCTAAAGCTTGGCGCGCTGGGCAGCTCTTGTTAGTAGCTTGCGAACTGCACTGCCTAAGACAGACTTAGATGCAACATTGGTTGCCCGGTTTCGCCCTCAATTAGGCTATAAATCAACACAATTTAATTAATTTCCAAAACTGATCAAATTTAGCTTGGCAGGACAGAACGACGCCTTGATCTCTGTACTCACGACCAGCATCAGGATTAGTCTCAGGGTGACCTACCTTGAAATTAATGGATGTCTTGTTCAATGTTTTTTGTTATTTTCAAACAAGTTTGGAGAAATTTGTCATGTAAAAGACTCAACAACTGGAATGCCGATTCAAAATTGGCGTAAGATATACCTTATGTATACTATTAGATCAGGGGTGGGCAGCCTGCGGCCGTAGAAGGGAATTTGAGCGGCGGTCGACGCCTAATTCAATTAGTAGGCTATATGTTGGCGGCCGTAGACATGCAAATTGCAATTACGAATTGACTCCCGCATTTTCGAGAGATTTTAATTCATCTTGAAATTTTCTTCGCCCTCCGCGCAATTCAACAAGACTTCATTTTTCGATTTTAATGCAGTAGCGCCCGTCTTAATCTGAGCCGGAATGGGAATTGGCAAGAAATAACAATTCGTTCGTAGCCCTGAAAAATTTTCGCGCTCCGCGCGACAATATGCACCTCCCGGCAACTATTCATAACATTACCACTCGTGATTTCGTTGCGTACAATAGGCCATTGTGAAAAGTAGAATAGTCCGGAGTTCACCGGGAATAGATATGGACAGTTTACCATAGGAATTTTGTGTCCAGATCGTTCATTGCGGCTATGCCCTGGAATGCGGCCTTACGCTACCCCGTACATAAGTAATCGAAATGCGGCTATGATTATCAAAAACGTTGCCCACCTCTGTATTAGATGATGTGCTCTTTTTGACATGACGATAAATGCAAGGAGGGTCAGGGGGGGGGCGCGATTTTTTTGACCATCTCTAAGGGGGGCGCGAGTCAAAAAAGGTTGAGAACCACTGGTCTAGAACTAGAGTCTATGAGTTCTAGTTATCCCTGCTGCTGCACCACGAAACCCACTACTGGAGGGACCTAGGTTGGAAGGCGGCTCCAAAAATTATTCACTAAATCAGCATCAAATAAAAGTATTTTCAGACAGATTTTTTAACTTTGCGCCTTCGTTGTAGCCTACTACTGTTTTTGCTTGTAATGACGCAAAGCAAAATATACCTCTCCGCTTAAGTAATAAAAGATAACATATTTAATTACATATATCTATAGCAGGGGTCGCCAAGTCAAAACGGGTCGTGGGCCACTTTTCAAACGCCCGCGGGCCGCATAAATTCAATATCAATATAAAGTGGGCAACCACGTTTTAAAACTCTACGTCAGTACAACGCTGTTCTACCTAACACAGGCAATGGGTATAATGACCACAAAAAAGTAATATTTTATTAAAGGAATAAAAATACAACAAAGTATCACTGTGATCAATTTCATTTTATTTTAAACTGCGAGCTGTGCACGATACCTAGAAACTCTTTTTGGGGCTAGCGAGATACGTAACTAGCTGAAAGACCATCCCCACTTGAAGCTTAATCTTGTGGGTAAGCCATAAGCCAGTGGTTCTCAAACCTTTTTTGATATGCCCCCCTATATGATACTGAAAAATTTCTCGCCCCTTTATCGTCATATCACAAAATGCATTCATAATGCTGGCTATCCGAACGGATTGTTTGATGGTATGGAAGGTTATGAATGTTGACGAGAGAATTTTATAATATGAATTCCGGATTATACACAGAGCACTAGCTATAACTATGAATTCGAGGAAAATCGCGCCAAGCGCGAAAATTTTTTAGTTGAACACAGCTCCACGGCCCCTTCAGATGCTTTCACGCCCCCATATGGGGGACGTACCCTCAGTCTTAGAACCACTTCCCTAAGCAGTTTTCTAGGCGTCTCGGTATTGGAAGTGTTTAAGCTATTGCACGTCAATTTCAGAATTTCAAAATGTTTTCTTAGCTTTCTTCCGAAATCTCAAATCATGTCGCGGGTAGGGCTGGGCAATATCGAGTACCTGGGTGATTCGATTCTGAATCACGTATTCTGCTTCGAGTCGAGTAATCGAGTATCGCTCATTATGACGTCATTACCGAATGTATAATGTCAAAGTACAAATATATACAAAGAGTATAATGCCCGTTATCCATCACATTAAAGATACTTTGGTCTTTTTTAGACCAGACCGATTTTATTGCACTTATTGACAATGTTGTGAATGAGCATGACTTTCAGAAATGTGATTTTTCCAGTAACGTTCGTAGTTCGTAGCTTTGTCCTATTATATGTATTGTATGCTACGTTACGGCCAGTCAAGGTTTCAACAGTGAAAATTAGTATCGAACTATAATTCTCGTTGATAAATTAACTTTCAGTGGCGAGGAGAGTATAATTTCAGTACTCGAAAAATTCGTATTTTACTACTCAACTCGAATCATTATGCCCAGCCCTAGTCGCGGGCCGCAAAATATGACCTGGCGGGCCGCGTGTTGGTGACCCCTGATCTATAGCATACTTTTATTGTGTTCACCAGAGGACAGTGGTTCTGGATCAGTAGGATGCAAACCACTGCTCTAATCCTTGCTGTGACACTGATGCAATTCTTCTTCTTGCCGTCTTTGAGCACTGTCTTCGCTGTTCAATTCTGTAAACAATGTTGGATGTTGTAAGTGTTTTATGTGTAGAATGGAAAATTGAGACGTCATCCTCTTCCAGTGAAACATTTTTGAGAGTTCCGAACATTACTAACTATCGATATTAGCAGACCTGGTCAGTGAAGAAGTAGCCAACTAGTTTTCGAAGTAACCTACTAAAAGTAGGATTTTGTGTACTTGCACTGTGGTTATAACTTTAGACTGCATTTACTTCAATTTACCAATTTTTATAGCCAAAACCAGACCTAGAATACTTACTTTCCAAATTACTTGGAAATAACTTGCAGTAAAAATTTACAGCTTGACTAATGATGGCTACTGCCTGTTGAATGTAGATGTTAATGAACGTACCCGTGGATATTGACAGGCGATTTTTTTTTCTATGACGTTTCTTTCTTTTATTTCACAGTCCGCTTATTTAGCTTGCCGCACCTCAGCCCACCACATCACATTCCTGATTAGAAATGGATCTTGAAGCGCCCGTTGAAGATTTAGATGTAATGGCGATCGACAAAAGCTGCCATTCCTCATCATTGTATCACCGTCTAAACGCGCTTCGAAAAAAAGGATCCTCGTGCAATTTCGACATCATTGTCGGTGGCGATAAGATCCCGGTCCATAAATTTGTGATATCCGCGAAGTCTAAATATTTCCGAGCAATCTTGATGCGTGGCAGTGTGAGGCAGGTTGAATTAAAAAATACAGATAAAGACTCGGTGATAATGTGCGTCGCTTACATGTATGGCGAGCCGGTGAGTGCTTGTAAAAGCAAATGGGCCGGGCTAGCGCACGCTGCTGACATGCTCGGGATAGACATGCTTCTGAAATCAATCGTTTCGTATCTAGAGAGGAAATTGACTGACGAGACTTTTAGCGTGATAAGCTCGCTAGCATCGACCAATTCTTTGCACGGCCTGAGACGAAAGTGCGTGGAATTTGCGACGTCTCATTTCATATACTTGTCAGATATGGAGGAGTTGCATCATCTCGACGCTGAATTTTTGGAAGAGCTTTTCAGCACCGAGCTGCGCGCTTCGGAATGCAGTAAACTCATGTCTCTGCTCGACTGGACGGACCATAATACGAAACAGCGGCACGAAACTTTTAACTCTTGCTTCCGAAAGCTCGACCTGTCGAAAGTCGCAATGTCGTTTCGTCGTTTTCTGCTCGATAATGAACCGCTTATTAAGGACTCCTTGCCGAACTTGAGACTGATGACCGTATCGCTACTTAACAGTGCCGGGATACAGTCGGAAAACGTTATCGAAAGCCCAGAAAAAAACGGTATACTCCTGTACAACGGGAAATCGATTGGAGCGTATCAGTTCTCGTGCGTTTCACGGGAGACGCAGCCTTTTCGTGTTGCCCTTCCGACGCGCGAATTCTCGGCCGTGTACCTACCCGGATATATCTACTGTTTCGCTCAACAGGCCGTGTTTCAAATCAGCATCGCCACTCCCGGTAAGTTTTCCAACGCAGTTGAAAAATGTAAAATGCAATACGATCACGGCGTTCAGCCTACCGTAGTCTCAGACGGCCGGTACATATACGCGGTATTAGGCTCGCGATGCGGGCACGAAAGCTGCATCGAGCAATACAATCCGATCGCGGACATGTGGCGGTGTCTGACCCGGGGCGGGGGCCTGTCCTGCCACGCCTGTGTTTTTTTGGATGGAAAAATCTTTTGCGTAGGAGGCGCGATCAACGGTCGGCCGGTCGCATTCGTGCATTCATACCGTGTGGATGGCAATTCTTGGACGGAACACCAATCCCTGCCGGTTCCGAGAAGGTCATGCGCGGCGGCTGTATTAGGGCAGTCCATTTATGTGATCGGTGGGCGCGAGAATGTGGACGAGCCGACTAACACAAATTTAGTTTTTGATACCAGGACCGATGCGTGGTCAGGCATAGCGCCCATGCTCAATAACAGGAGAGGGTGCGGCGCGTTTTCCATTCTCGGAGACATATATGTTTGTGGGGGATGTGTGGGGGACGTGCCCGCATTTAGCCTCATCGAGCGCTACAATGTTTCGAGTAACATGTGGGAAGAGATTGAGACACCGTTTTCATCTGACTTTGATGTAATTTGCTCCACTGCCGTCGTGTTACCTTGCAGTCACTGATTCGGTTGGTCATATTCCATTGTCTTCTCTGTCCGCTACTATTATTGCATGTGACGATTATTCACGTTGGAAAAGGTCTTCGATTCCTTTTGTTTAATCATCAGATCTGATTTTCACTTCTCTTGACTTCTCGAAGTAGTTTGCCGATGTTTTCTTTTGAATATGATAATGTGTGTAATATATCTGTGAATAATATGATAACATTGCCTACGATACTGTGACATAGGTTGCATTTGTAATGCAGGTACGGTCGATACTTGATGCGGTGTTGTTTCTTGTCAACTTTTGCCTGTTTTGATACCTTTTCGAACCATAGCAGTTGTTTTGTTTGCATTGCACCATACTGACTGGGTGCGATTCCTCTCATGACTGTGCTTGTGCAGTGTGCACATTCTTTCTTGAGCATTATACATTTGAATTGTACTGTCTTCGTAGCTGTTTGTCGAATTTTCATATGTATGTTGTTGCGTAGGTTTTGGATTGATTGGCAGAAGTCCACTCATTATAGGCTTTCCACCTATTGCTATTCCCCTGCAACTGTGTATTAAATTCAAATATTCGTATTATAATATTCCTAACCCTAAGGTGTTTCCTGGTCTCTTGGCTTTAAGAGATTTAAATCCTATAAAGCTGAGATGTTCAAATGTTTCGAGGCCCGGTCAAGATTTGGTGTGGTCAAATTGGCACATTTTTTTTTGTTATGATATTCTGAGCATCGAACATAAACCTAGTTGAATTCTCATTTTTTATTTCAACTATCAATTGCACAAAGCATGACTAACGGAACTATAGGAATAATTCCTGGCCGCTATGACCTTGTCCTGTTCGTTACAGGTTTGGCTGTGGCTGTTACTTTATTGGTTTTTATGTACACTTATTATTACAAATACACAATAAACGCTGCTGACCTCATGTACTTCGACCACTGTATAGTATGTATTTTCTGCCTCAGCTTCTCATGTTCTTTTTATGTCAATCTTGGAATCTACCTATTTTACAAAACTAGTTATCGTAGCCTATATCTTATCTGAATTGTCTCTGTGGTACTGTCACAAATTTACCTTAAAAAGTGGTTACAACTGTAAAGTGATTTCCTACGATGAACATGAAAAATTCGCTGATGTCAACAGGCCAGATTACAAACCTAATGAGCTGGATTCGGCTAACAGTGCCGGATTCTTTCTGACAGATTTTTCTTTTATCACATTAACCTAATCCACCATATATCCAATCAAAAATGCATGTAGCTACCACTGTTGATGGTTTAGATGTAATCACACTCAACAAGGCATATCATTCGTCGCTGATGCTTCAACAGTTTGGCGCTTTTCGGCAGGAGGGTTTATTTTGTGATTTTAACATCGTCGTCGACGTACACAAATTCCCGGTTCACCAAATTGTGATTTGCGCAAACTCGATGTATTTTCGAGCCATGCTCACGCACAGCACCATCGAAAAGGAGAAGAGAGAGGTGGAATTGAAAGGGCTAGACGAAGAGTCTGTGGCGACGTGCATCGCGTTCATGTACGGCGAGCAGGTGTGCACTTGTGAAAGCAAATGCGCACTACTCCTGCGCGCCACCGACATGCTACAGATTGACGAACTTCTAAAAACGCTCATTTTTTATATATGCGGAAAATTGACCGTCGAGACTCTCAATGAGATACACAAACTTGCCACGACCCATTTCTTGCGTCCTCTGCAATACAATTGCCTGGAATTCGCGGCGTTGAATTTTGAATCCTTGTCGAAATCGGACGAGTTCAAATGTCTCGACGCGGAATTTTGCGCTGTTCTTTTCCGCAATAGGGTGAACGCTCTTCCCTGCACTAAGCTCAAAGCGTTGATAAACTGGGCGAGTGTTGATCCTCAGTGTCGTGCGAAGGCTTTCTCCTCTATCCTTCAAAGCATGGACTTGCTACAAGTGAACATGCCATACCTACGGTACTTACTGGAGAACGAGCCGTTGATCAGGGACGCCGAGCCGAATTACAGGCGCGTTAGCTCTACAATTTTCGACAGAGCCGGAGTATTGGCATACAGCTACCCCAAGAATGACGGAGTGAATGGTCTGATTGTGTACCTCGGACAATTGAACAAGATGCACATTATTGGTTGCGACAACTGGGAGTTCGACGCTATCAATATTCCCACCCCGGTGGGTCCTTGCTTCTCGCTCGCGGCTCTGTGTGATTACATCTACGTATTCACGCACCGGTCCGTCTTTCAAATCAATATCGACACGGGCACTGACGTTCCTGCAGTACGTGAAGGGAAGAATTCGCGGTACGACCATGGCCCCCGTCCTGTTGTTGTTGCCGATCACTGTCGCATTTATGTCGTCGAAGGCAGAAAATGTAGTGACGAAAGCTGCATCGAAGAATACAATCAGTTTACGGACACGTGGATATATCTAACTCGTGGTAAGGGGTTCGTTCACCACGCCTCTGTGCTTTTCGATAACAAAATTTTCTGCATAGGAGGCGTGATCGCCGACACTATGATCTCGTCTGTGCTGGCGTATCACTTGATTGAAAATACTTGGCTGGAATATCCGTCCCTGCCTAATCCCAGAATGTCAAGTGCTGCGGCCGCTTTCGACAAGTCCATTTACATTATAGGCGGGCGAGAGTCGTTAGATGGTGCACTCGCTACAAATTTAGTTCTCGACACTAAAACCAAAGTTTGGTCTAGTATCGCGCCGATGTTTAACACTAGGGAAGGGTGCAGCGCGTTTAACGTTATGGATGACATATACGTTTGCGGCGGTTGCGATGCGTCCAAAGGCAACCAAATGGAATGCTATGATCCTTCGGAAAACGAATGGTTGGAAGTACTGATGCCTTACTCGGACTTTAAAATACTGTGTGCGGCCGCCATTGCGTTGCCGATAACTATCAGCTAGGGCTGGGCGCAGTAATTCGAGTCAAGTGATAAGAGTCTGTTCTTTCGAGTAATGGATATTTACGCTGTTGGCATCAAAGAGTTTTTTTGGTCGACGAAACATATAGTTTCAAATTCAATACTTTCTACCCACTAGGAGAGTCCTGAAACCATTTTTAAACCAGAGTAGTTTTTACCACTTACTAATACTGTATAATTTTTCTGAATGTGATTGCGATTGCCTAGGTTACTTCCTTTATTTTTTGGTATAAGATATTGATTTATCAAAATTTTGGATTAGACGTATCTGTGAGATTTCCAATCTTCACTCGCATCGCAATTATATTTAATTTTTCATATTTACTGGGAGAACTGCATGTTTATGCTATTCAGGTCTCAATGGTTTATACCTGCTTTATACCAATACTTTTAATTTCAAGTCTGTTACTGCCATATTGTTATTTGGCCTCACAGTATTCCCAACGTACTTCGTTGCCACTTGACTGTTAGAGACCCTTAGAGCAGTGGTGTTCAAATTTGCGCCTACTAACAATGTAGCATGACATTTGGTAGTATATAGGTAGGTAGTTGGTAGGGAATTTAGTCCCCGATCAGTTTTAATGGGGAAGCTATGCCACACTAATGATATCCAGCATTATCTTTTTTGAAATGATGATGTAATGCAGCGACGGGGAACATACGGCCTTATGTTCATATTCCCCTATCCGGACCGCCGGATGGAGAAGTTACCCGCCCTTGATGTAATGCGTTCTGCAGAGCCAAGGAAGCCTTGACTCTGATGGCCAAATATCTGATACTTGATAGGATAGATATATAAATGTATAAATAATGTGCAGTGTACAGCGTACACTCACTGTTCTAAAGTTGTGTGAGAAGCGTGAGGTGTTTTTTATTGAGATTGAAGAAGTTAACAACAGTCTGTACTTACCGTGACAGATCTCGTCTCTTGACTGTGACACATCAGTTTCAGCTAGTTCATATCAATGCATACATCCCTTTTATAATTTATTCGCTAACCAATGTGTATTAACCATGACAGTATCTCGTCTCTTTATTTTAACAATCTAGTTCATATCAATGCGTGCCTTTTATAATTGATTTTATGTTATTACGGTGAATGCATCTTTCCACACTAACTTCATCTTGCTCTTGTAGAATGTAAATCCACGTACATCAGCAAGTACTAACCGAATCACTGGTACCGCTTTTATGTTGTCTAGAAATACGAACTTTACCTAAAGTAATCACTAGCGCGATTTTTTTTTTAACATGTCAAAAAAGTCAGGTCAAAATTGTATCATTGAAAAACTTGGCATTTTAAATCTTTTTTTGCATTTATAGGCCTACTGTTGTAGACGGCCCATTGTCTGCCTAGTGTGAATCGTAAACATTCAAATTGAACAAATAGGTTGACATGGTGTTATGCTCAACGTACCGCAATATCCCAACAGAAGCAAGACAGTGTGGGCATTGCATGGATCTTATATCAAGAAGCGCATGATGAAAAATGGATCTGATATCAAGAAGCGCATGATGAAAAATTGTGATGTAGACACTATTGCCAGAATCAAGCAACACGATTTGTCACCAGCCGTGTACGCACAACTTCAGTGTTGTCAGGCAACAACTGCTGCTGTTGAACGTTCTTTCTCCATCCTTGGCAATCAACTTAGTAAGCAGACACTTTCTACCCGAGAATGTAGGAAAGTATCTTTCGTTGTACTTCACATTTCTACCATACTGCGTAATGTAACTACTGGAATTCTTTACTGTAACTACTGGATTTCGTTAAAATAAAGTTTTTTCATGTAAAAATTTGACAGTTTTTGAGGCAGAAAAGTGTTTTTTCAGGCCAAACCACTTCATAAGGGCAGACAGTTCCAACCAGAAATGAAGATAAGTAGTACAATTCTAACATTATGTGGGAAATCACCTAATTTGCATACGTTACGTCAAAATTTAGATTTTTAGGGTCAAAATCTTCCGTTTTTTAGGTCGCCCTAGTAATCCACATGTAGCGGTTTCTTCAGCCAGAGTGATATCCAGCGAATTGTGAATGACGGTCTCTGCTTGTAAGTATCTTGGAGTCTCTTTTCTGATATGGTCTAATTCAGGGTTGTAACAAAGTAAGATGGTCCCGAGTCAATCTCACTTTGATAGTTTTGAGTCGAGTCAAGTTAGAGTCCAAGCCAGTTTTCAGTTCGACCCACTTTTTTCAACTCTGCTCGAGTGATATAGAATGGTTCGCATTCATAATATAGTAATTTTCCTCAGTCTTAAGTTTCTGACCCTATTCTCCAAGCACCATAGTTTCTGACCCTATTCCGACTGCGGGGGAGTTAGCATAGTGATGACGATAAACGCCTACCGCCCAGGTTCGATTCCTTGTCCGAGGTTATTCCGGGCTCCTCTTCCCCGGCGTCGCTGTTCCTACGGCGACAAAAAAGCCCAGAAAAAAGAGTTTCTGGCCCTATTTTACAAGTAGGCCTATCAGGAATGATAGACGAATACCAATAATGTGGTAAATTTACTGTTCTTCGAAGTTACAATGAAACATGTCTGTTGTCCTAGTCTCGAGTCGTGCACAATGACTCGAGTCACCAGAAAATTTGGAGTCGAATCATGACTCGTGTCATTGCAACCCTGGGCCAATTATATAAAACTATGCTAAGGCATGGTTCGCACTGAACATCATTGACATAATGATGCGATTCCACTTGCATACATACAAGCAGCCAGGATAAAAGATTTAAGTGACACGACATGACAAGTATCACGGCACATTGGCAAAGTGCGGCAATGTAGGGAATTGATGGAAAGTGCTTTCGGCCCACTTCATTACTATTTCAGTTACTGTATGTATTTCTAAATTGACCCAACAACACTTGTGCTAACCGTTCTTTTTTTGGTTCTGCTCTTTCTGGTTCATCAAGACGGTGAAGCAAACGTCTTGATTTACACAATTTCGCGTATTGCGTGAAATCTCACTTTTTTTACTGACTGCAGTAATTTGGAGTTAAAGCTGTGCGAAACCTGACAGATTCAAAAACCAAAGTGTTGTTATTTTCGAAACTAGTTGCGATCCACATATCGTATGCTATCTGAGAGTAAAGACCCGATACAACACCACCGACGCACGTAATATGTTATGTTTTTTTCCGCAGATCAGATACAATGTTTCATATATTGTCGCCGGTAGAGATTTGTTATGAAGAAAAAACATTTGAAAATCCAGGAAAATAAGCGATCGAGCGATGACTCGATACTCTTGAGCCCGGTATTTTCGTTACACCTAAACACCATTCCGCTACACGTGGAACCAACACACCGGGCGTTGCCATGGAGCTCAAAATTTTGAAATGGTAGTGACATAAAAAACGTGGCAGCAGGCCCAACTTCCTCATTCCGGCTACGCCCACCAAAGGACACATCTTAATTATTCAAAGGCCAGTCGATTCGCAGTCTTAAGATATTAGCCGCGTCATCAGGGCTGAGCAGGCTGATATGGATATCGTTGAGTGCCGCGTTCGGATTCACAATCTGTGCATTCGGATCGCGACTGGCATTGGACTTTGGTCCGCAGTCCAAAGAACGAAGGACTTCGCTCAGAAGCATTGCGCTACCTGGTTGGAGGTTCAGCAAGATACACGCTTCTTTCATCCTGAAAACATCACTGCACTCAATGGTGGCAAAGATGAACTTATAGCGAATTAAAAAGCTTGCACATGCGGTTGCAAACGGAAAATACAGACAAGTCACATTCCCTAAGCTTCAAGGACCCTATGACACTAGAAAGCAGAGAGATCTGCTGTAGCTCCTAGTTTAGTATTCAGTATTGAATACAAGCGCAGGATTATGGCGATCACGTTGGCCTACAATGGTAACATAATCATCATTTCCTAAATAAATGAATGAACTTTACACACAACATAAGTTACATGAGCATAAAGCCAATTAGGTTTCTTTCGCAGTGTCATCTACGAAACCAAACAAATTGATTATCATTATTTGTTACCTTCTGAAGGAGTTCTCGGGATTCCGCGTGTACGGGCCGAACAGCGGAAACAAATTTCTTGTCATGTCGAACTGAAGTTGCAAAGCTCCCCCGACATTGAACTTGCTCCTCATCACCACCTGACGAGACGGTAGATTAAAGTGGAAAAATGTAGCTAAAAACATTGTGGCTACTTTCATGCGTGTTGTGCATTAAGTTAACCGATTAAAAATTAGTGGCTCAAAACAAGGTGGTTACTAGCGAACGTGTGGGTGTATGAAGCCTAGGGCTACCAAATTTTGGAAATGTGAAAAGAGGACACTTTTTCAGAAATTTGAGACTTGCAAAACCGGAGAAGAATTCTCAAAAATCGGTGAATTTTTCCCACTTTGTGATCGGTTGACTAAAAAAAAAAGGTCAACTACCGTTTCTTCCTCCACATTGCCGGGTGGTTAGGTCAACTTTTCGACCAGCCAGAACGTCACTGCTGTGCTGATTTACGGCATATCACTCGCATTTTGCTCTAAATATGACCTAAATTTTCAAAAATTAGGTCAAACGGGCGTCCTCCGAGGACACTTTCAAAAAAGTCAAAAAAGAGGACGTATGGTAACCCTAATGAAGCCATCTCGGTAAAATGATAGATCGATAAGATTCAAGAAAGAAAAGTAGCTCAAAACACGAAGGTTAGTTCAGTGTGTGTTTGTGAATAAATTCATAGAGTTAGAATGCTAAATTGATCAGATTGAAGCAAACAAGTAGGCTACTCAATACATGGTAATTACTTCTGTTTAGATGTGTGCATGACCATGTGTAAAATTTTTGAGTAAAAATGCTAAATCCATCATACTCAAGCAAAAAGTATTTCAAAACTCGGTGGTTACTTCTATTCGTGCGTCTGTCTGTACTCAGTATGTACTGCATAAACATATGCCAGTTACAGGATAAATCGTAAAAAACTTACAAGTTGCTATTGATGACATAGTATTTAATACTGTGACTACATTCAAAACGTTCTCACCTGCTCATACAGAAACGAGTCGACTTTATCGGTGACCTTATGCCAGCACGACGTGAACATGCGCGGACAAAGTTTCCTGTTCAAGAGGCCGATCCTTTCTTGCAAAACCAGAAGCATCGGACAGGCCGTTCTGGAAACGGCAAGGGTCAACTGGTCCTCCTTCGACGGCAGGGTCAGCCAGCTGAACGTAAAATTATATAACAACAAAGAACACGCAATTGATGCTGAAAGCTACTACCTCTCGCTGGCGTAACTCCAAGCTTTTATTTCAAATTCTGAGAATACAATCCGTGCGACTTGCTCCACGCCGTCTGTGTGAAGGTGTTCATAGAGACGGAGGATCGCGTCGAAGACACTGTTCTCGTATCCCAAATTGTCTGTCTGCGACTGAAATTAGAATTGATCAAAGTCGTAAACATCGGTTCTATTATTCTGTTACGCTCAAAACACACAATCAATGTTCTCTCTAAGCTGCGCACGTGCGCAAATGCGCAGTGCTTGGACGGTCTCTGCGCATAGAAAATCAAAGTCACGCACAAAAATTCTGAAATTATGACCTTTTTTTAGTCGTTACACACTGTTTTCCACGGGTCTGCGCAGTGAGTTGGTGAGTGTGCGCAGACCCGTCCAAAATTAGAGGGAACATTGCACACAATGTGATATAATGGTCAAAATGACCAAGTACAATCTATCAATCTTACATCCTTCTTCACCTAGTGGTACTACTAGTACTATTGTTGAAGCTGAAGATAAACAATGTCGGAAATTGACTTGAAATGGTCAGCGATCTCAAGATATAGTTGCCAATTAGATGGATTTCTCCCATGTGTATGTTGCTTCACATATTATTGTACCGTATGTAAAATTGGTATCCACGGCTTTCTGTCAGTTTCCTTCAATAGGTGGAAACATGACCTCAATGCATGTTGCGAGTAATCATACTCCGAACCCTGCTAAAAGCATAGTTCAAGCCCAACGAGAGGGAAAAAAACTCACATTTTGTCTTTCCCCAAAATTTAGTAACGATCGTGGAACGACTTCGTTCGGACCCTGAGCACCGTCAGCGTCCTCCTTGTCCTTTTTATATTTCAATTCCACAAAAAACTGAACGGACGGAATATAAATCTGGAGATGTACATGCGAAAATCTTGACCTTGAGACTTACAGAATTCTCGGCCCATTCCTTCAATACCTCAGAAACGTAGTAAGTGGCGTTCAGTACGGCAAAGTGTCTGTCGCTCAAAGGCGAATCGCTTGACTCGTTTTTCAGAACCTAAAAAGATTAATATGTTTTATACCATGACGATGATGTCTATCTTTGCGCGCAACAAACACTGCAAAAGCTCAGAACTTTCATTATATCTATACAAAGAAGCTTAATCTACTTCAGTCGAATTCAGTTTATTAAGAATTTCATGAGGTCAAAACACAACATTCGGAGTACATGGGTGACTAATAGAGTTTCGTATTAGTCATTCGTGTTCAGCACGTATTCTGTTTAATCAAAACTGAGTCTACATTGTAGGTGCAAACAGAGGCATGGTGTAACTGATTGTGTGGGGAGTGACAATACATGAAAAGGTATTACTGAAAACACAGCGTCGACATTAGGATTCCAACATTCCGGGTTTATCTCAACAAATTACGAATACTGCAAGGTTACTCACTTGGGTCAGTCTGATCCTGAAGTCGTCCAAAAGGTGCATTTGCAACTCCAAGAACTTAAATTGAAAACCGGCAGTGGGAATGCATTTGTATCTGAAATAGAGTGCGCTAAGAAATAACTAGTATTTCATTAACTTGTTTAGTTTTCGAGTACAGAACTGGGTTTTAGCAACTTACGCTCTTGGAATGGAGAAGACGCCAGAATAGAGCAGACAAGAAACAATCAAAGTATAAATTTCTGTATGCATTGAGTAAGTTTGGGGCAATACAGTGGAATAGCAAGACGTGAACGAAAATAGAGGAACCGGGTAACTCGATGAACTGTATTCACACACTGACCTGTCTGTTATAGTCAAAAGCATGGTAATAAACGATTCGGCACATTCGGGCACCATCATCTCATCCGACTTTCCTTCCGTAGCGACGGCTTCACTACCACCGGATTCTACCCCATACTGAGCCTCCCATGCTTTTGGAGAAGATAGCATAGCGTCCAGCCGATCCAACGCGCCTGCAGCAAAAGATCGCATAATGATATAGGCACATGTTGTGATATTACCACGACAAAACTGGAACATAACTTGCCTTATATACAGGTAGCAAAAAGTTGTAAACACACATTCGAACGCAAATATCGAGTATTGACGGCACCATGCAGAGAATTCGAAAGAATACCAATACAGTTCGGTGTGACGTGACAAGACCGCAGTTGAAGAGATTTTCTCCATTAAAATAATGGCAACAAACCAATAGTATAAACAACGTGCCAATTTATAAGAAAGCCATAGTGTTTGATAAAAAAGAACCCATTACATGATGTCACACTAGGTCGTTTTAGTTTGGCAAAATCCCTTGACATGAAGTTCTATACAGCCATTGAATGCAGTTACAAAGTAGCGCTGTTCTGCTGGCCCAGGGGCGGGCAACTTCTCTGGTCGGCGGGTCAGATATGGGAAAATTAAGTACTCGGCGGGCCGGATTACAGAATTGATACATCGATCACGTATTTATCCACCGATATATGGAATAAACCCCAATTTAATGTCAACTTTATGTTTAAAGCATTGACCAAAAACACTATTTAACCCTTTCGCCGCGGGTGGATCCTAGAGGATCCATGCACAGTTTTTCACAAACACGCTTCAATCAATTAACGACATCTTGCGTTGTAGGGGTCATAAACGGTTACAATGATCGTCTATAAATAGCGATTGTCGATACGCATACGACCAGCTATATATAACCCATTGCCTTATGGCATAACCTGTTCAAAATGCAGATTGAATACAAAAAAACGTTTCCCGCAATTTACAATGTGTAGCTCAGTTCGCCTGAATGAACGCTAATCTTATAATTCCTTATATCTTCCGTTCTACACGTCGTAAGCAGACACAGTTGTCGTTTTAGAGTAGTTGTTGATCGCAAGAGTTCATTGCAACCATAATATCGGGAATTAGTTGGATAGAACACGCTTCGAATTGGTGTGAAATAAAGCAATATTCTGTTACGTGAAAAATGCCGCGCACGTATGAGCATTGCCGCATAAGGCCATATACATTCACTTACGATTGTCTTATACAGATGAATGTCACACACATAGTTAGATGCAGTCCATAACACTTCAACAAGATCAGTATCACGAAGGTTGGTCTTATATATGTTACACGACGCCAGTGCTAAACACTGCAGACATGGGTGTGTAAGTTGGCGCGAGTGTACGGTACTCGCGCCTGTAATAACAACATGTAGACCGTTGAATCATCCGTTTTATATGGTATACGAAGTTACTGTAGACTTCAATGAATAGATGGTGATCATAAGCCAATATACCGACGAACCTGTATCGGAATTCGATGTGTAGAACACGTTTCAAATTGATATGAAATGAAGCAACAAGAGAAATCGCGCGCCTATGAGAAGTGTCAAACAAGGCAATATATATACTTCCGATGGCCTTTTGCAGTTGCAAATTGAACATTTTGTTAGTTATGTACGATCAATAGTATCTATAAGATCAGTAACATGGATTTGGACTTATATAACTGGACCAGGCAAAGCCAAATAAACACGAATTACAACGCGCGTTGCCTCCATCGCGATGACGTAATCAGCGGCGGCCGTGAGTAACGCTTATAACGAAAACTTCCCAGTCGCGGTGCGCACGATTGCGTAAAGATTTCAAGCTCAGTAATGTCTTGTTTGAATGCCGAAATTGATATGTAAGACAACCACGTGGTCATTCACCATGGGAAGGATTATGTATCACGTCACGTGAAAACGAAAAACAGATTTCTCTTTCAATTTTGAGAAATCGCGTAGACTGGTTTGAATATCATCGTCACCTCTCTCGCCCGAGCCTTCCGAGTAGCTCAGTTGGTTAGGCTGCTATTTCCTGATCACGGCGATATATTGGGCGTCGGTTCAAGTCCCGTTGTTCGCGTTTTATGAACTTTTTGGTTGATGCATTAAAATTTGGCCTAGAGGCCGACCGCGGGAGTAGGGTTAATGAATTTTTTACCCCAACGTACTACTAATGTCAACAAGTTCTTTGAAATCTGACTGCACGTCAACATCAGTAAAATTGGAACGGAGACTTGTCTTGTTCATGTTCATGGTCTCAAATGTTTGCTCGCAAATCTATGTAGACAAGAACGGAACAAGTAGTTTCATGAACATATTTCTCAGGTTGACAAACTTGGATTAATTCTGCGACGCATAAAGTCGCCAATACTTTCAGATTAGAATTTCACTTTCAAGGTAGAAACTCTGCGGGCTGCTCAAAATGACGTCGCGGGCGTATGTTGCCCGTCCCTGTGCTAGCCAATACAAATCATCCCAGCATTCTCAGTTCAAAACACACACCACACATACATACATGCTTTTTCGATGCTTATCCACTTCTGAATGCATTCCGCGGACATAAAGACGTTCAACGGGTTCTCTTTTTCGAACGTAAAAGGAGAGAAATGATGTGATCCGCGTAGTTCTCGGTCGAAGAGTAAAACCTGAACATACAATCGTGAAATGCAAAATCGTAACAGATTACACAGTAAAATGGCAAATAGAACAGTTACAATTTCGATTTTTGAGCTGGCCTTGAATACCTGTGTATGCCCATTGCCCACCGGTAACACCATACATATTTTGTCCCGTTTCCACTGACACGGAGCAGTGTGGTATCGTGTGAAAGTATTGAACAAATCAAGATACCTCATCAACGGTGTGCGAAAATATATCATCGTTCACGAGAAGCTGATCGATATCTTCCGCCAGCTTTCGGTTGACGAGACGTAGCAGACCTTTCGTAAACATGGCCTGAAGTGAAACCTCTTTTATTAAAGCATTTCTAATAACGGGATTAAAATCAGTGGAACAGACAAGGCCCAGTCAAAGCGGCCGTGGAAAAGAACACCAAGTAGTTTTGGGGAGTTGACCGGTTCATCTACCAGTGATGGGAACAGCGTAGGTAAAGGTTTAGAACATATAACCCAAGCAATATTGGTTACAAAATCTGCCGGAGTAGGCGCAGAAGTGGTATGATTATAAACGCCTCCACTACTCACCAGGGAATCGACTTTGAAACCATTACTTTCAATAATTGGTTGTACTGTGACCTCCAGAAAGTCTTTGTGGTTCCCCACCCAGTTTAATATCTGAGAAAAATAGGTAGTTATGACACCAAAGACTCACGACTGGATAGTCCTAGCTTGACTTGATGGGGTTCAAGCTGCTAATTCCCAATTGAAATGCATAGTTTGGAATCCAAGTTGCAGTGAAATATTGCCAATGGTATTGTATATATAATTTTTAGTTCATAGATAGCACAGGAAGCCAGGATAATACCAGTGAGGTAGATTAACGCCAAATATCATTGAGAAAGAGAGTTCAGATTTATTTTCGTCTGTACCATCAGGTACTTTGATGATGGAAATGCGATACGACCTTTGGGTAAGGTCATCTTAGTCTCGAATCACCACTATTTTCTCCTCCATGCTACCCGTGGATTCTGAGCGCCTAGCTGGATAACAGAGGATACCAGTTTTTGACGTCTTGGGTCTGACCATACCGAGGACTGAACCCGCCACCTACCGATTAAAAAGTCGGACGCATCACCATTACACCATCTTGCTCGGTAGCATTGAGATGAGCAGCATTATTTTTTTCCTACGTTAAGCTTCACCGAGACAAGTATTGTCAAAATTCAACTTTCACAAATCACCTGAGTGAAATACCATTCCGGTTTCGCGATTGAATTTGTCGGCTTATTCCCAGAGAAATGATAGCGAAACCTTTTCCGTAACGGCTTTAACATCAGTTGGATCGGCAACAAAATATAACTCTCCGGCACGGCCGATCGATCTGATAAACGAACACTGCTGTCAAGACCAGTCGACCACAGACCAATAAATATACTGACCTTCGGTTTGCATTTCGGCTTTTAACAAATGATCGCTGTGTAAGCATCGTTAAGGTATTGACAAGACTTGAAAGCAAACACGCACGTCGCACAGTATCTTGATCGCAGTCAAACAAACATCTTCAAAATGTTTCGAAGTCGGCCAATGTAAAATGCGAGCATTTCAATACCAAAATCAGTGACAACTGCTACTAAGAACGAAGAGCGTATTGCACAATTGTCGGAAGCAGGCCATTGGAGGTCATCAGTACTGATATAGATGATTATTTTGTAAGTGCTCCAATATATTCTTCACAAGAACTGAACAAATTTGTGTTCAGACTACTTTGGCTTAGCTACCTCACCCAAAACACTCAATTTGATCAGATCGAATTAGTTCCAGAACTAACTTGTTTTAGGAATGAAGTTGTCCCGATTGACGGACAAGTATGTCAGTGTGTTATGTTAAATATATTGTGAGTCGCCATCGACAAAACGTTACTGGGAAAATTTTATTTTTTCTTTGGTCACTCAATTTTAGTACCACTTGGAGCAAGTTTTAGCGGGCCTGGGTAGAGACTGCTTGACTTGACAAAAACTGCCTTAATTTCTTATGCGTAAGACACAATTCGCTGCTGAAAAATTTCAAGTCAGATGCGTCCTAAACAGAGCCTGATTTTGTTTCAAATAATGCTTTGACACTTTACAAAGGCAGGAAATTCGGGATTATTCGCCAAAACTCTAAACTGTTTATCTGAGTGTGACATACATAAGAGGAATTATTATTGAATAGAAATGAGCTGATCTTGCCCACTGATACTTGCAAGTGATATTTGACATGTCATGAACGCAAACCTTAAAATAGGGTATGATGACATATCGTCAGAAATAAGACGGGGCAGCCACATAGATCGAGTACACAAGCCAGTTCATGATTCCGTGCTTTCTAGGTTCACGCCAAGAACAAAAGCATAACATACCTCCACACATACACAATTAGACAAAAGAAACATTTCAAGAATTCAAAACTGCGGAGAACAATGGCATCAAGGTGACGACCCACATGTGTGTCACAAGTTTCGATTTGGTAAAAAGGATACGGCAATTGAATGTGCAGAAGATTGTTGAAGACCCTTTCGAAGTCACCCGCGAGATCTGTGGAAGGGTTTGTCCCTGGTGTTGTTTTTGAGTTTTGTCTATCGTTACCCCCTGCCACCACCTTCGGTATATGACTTGCGCCAGGCGCTAGGATATACGGCCATCCTATTTTCTTCAGTATAACATCTAGTTCCCTATATAAAAAAGCCTTAAACAAGATATCAGATCGAAAATTTCTAAGTATTTTATACTCTGATAGTCGTTCGATCAATATTTTGTTCCAATAAAATATTGTGTCCGTTATGAATTTCACGAGGCTCTCGCACTTGGAGTGGTCCTGTATCGTGAGTCTGTTTTCGATTGCTACGAGATGGGAGAAGGTGTTGCATGCGTCCGTGAAGCTCCCGCATAATATGCATCTCTGGATATCCCCGCTGGAAAGAGCAGAGTGATACAATTAAAAGTGTCGCCAGGACAAAAAATGATTCTAGCGACGGCCGTGAATTGTACATAACCTATCTTTAGTATAGCTAGGCTTCTCAATCACTCTCATTGAAAAATACCGAGAAATAACAAGCGATGTGTTCCAAATTTCCCATTTCAGCCAGCGATTAGCAGCCGTAACCCTCGATACACGAGTGGGCTTCTAGGTGATTGAACGGTTGGAGCACAAACGAACACACCACTATCTTTTTAGTACCGTTTAAGTATTGATTCACTTGTAGGTCATCATTTGTCAGCACCCAAAATAAAATGACCATATCTGGCATTAATTTACACCATACTATTGGCAGCCTAGGCGATAATTCAATCACTGTGAGTTATGTGCGATGACTCCGTGGGATGTCCGACAGGCCTACATGTTAGTCATGTCAGATGGGAGATGGCAGATATAACTAAGGCAATAGTTTACAGTGAAATGATTCACACCATTGGCAGTGCGCATTGAACATGCAGACAAGTAGTATCAAAACTCTTCCGGCTTTTTGGACAGTGTTGAACCACAATCATCCTGGAATTTTATCTACTAGTAGAATACATTTAATGAATCGATCCGCGTACAATACGGCATACACGCTATTTGAATACTGTTGAAACTAATAAAACTAGTCGGTTTTGGTACTCAAGTAGAGGTATAAGTAACATCCTAAATTTCTACTTGAGCACAAGTAGAAGTAGCAATTTCTATAACATGTCAAAACCACTTTAGGTGGACGTAGAAAAAGATCTGAAAAGAACTCGAGCAGTTTCAAAAAGTAGACTTGATCAACGTCTCGTATCCTTTTTTAGCAGTCCGGAGGTGGCTACTTCCGAAATTACAAGGTGAATCTTTGCAACTGATGCTACAAATACGTGAAATTTTCGAAAATAAGTAGGCCCTAACAGTTTCTGTGATACAGGGGCTATTTCCCCGAATTATTAGGACAATTTTGCTCGCAATTGTGCTGCAAACATACCCCAACACTACTTTCTTCATTACAAAATTTAAAACGTACAAAATAAGTAGTTTTACTGTTTCTACTTGTGTAGAAGAGGAAGTGTTCTGAAAACAACACTCTGGTAAGTACTAAGTAGGCCTAGTGCACATACGCTAAACTTACTTCAGTACAATACAATCAACAAGTACTTTGTTACCAGAAGTGGCCAAAGCATTTGTGGAGTGATAAGTAGCGGTTTCTAAAAAAGTAAATATTCTAGAGCTAGTTTTGCCTAAAAATTAATACTGTAAAGTAGAAGTCTACAATCGTAATCACCGTAAGTAGGCAAAATCATCTAGAGTATTTCAAAAAAGTAATACTCTATTACTGACCACCTCTGGCATTTCCACCATTTGGCATCTCTAATCAAAATAAAGTAGGGTACAGAACTTTCCCCGCCTATACCAGTAAGCAACACGGAAATTCCATCTACAACGCCATACCTCAAACCCTCGACACGCTCCACCAGCTGCAGATATATTACGAATCTTTCAATCTCCTCTACTTGGAGAACCATCCCGTTCAGGTCTCGGTCTATTGGCTCCGACTCTGCCAGAGCATGATGTATTCTCCGTACCAAGTCTTCCTTGCGTTCAACCAGTTTTGCGCCTTCGGACAGCGTTGCCTCGGCGAGTCTGATGGCGCCTTCTATTTTTGTCGGAACTTCGGTGCGAATCACAGAGAGCTAGGAAAACGAGCATGTCATAAAACATGATTATTGTAAATTAGCGCCATAAGTACGCGAGGACGGTACCATACAACAATATACGTCTGATGTCATGTATCAGGAACCTGATTTAAAAACGAATCATTCACAACCTGGTATATTCAAAAATATTTCCAGCGACTCATGGATTGCATTAGACCAGGGGTGCATGTCAAACATACGTCGCTTGGGCTGCATCCGACCCCGTGATTGTACTATCCAGCACATTTCCAACAAATGTTGCCATTTTAGTAACAGTCTCTTGTATTCCCACAACAGATACGCGTGGCTAACGTCACATTATGACCAAAACAAAGGAGCGTAAAAATATGCCAACTTGTATGGTCGTTAGAGTCACTCTTTCTGAAGTTTATAACTGTATTTAACCGGCCAATCATCAATTTGCGAATAAAGGTGTTGCTAGAATAGTGTCCCTATGATCCGTTATGTCATGTAATATACTGCTATGTAAATGGGCTTGGCTTGATAATAAAGTGGATACGGAATTGGGGGTTCCATTTTCAATTCATTTGACTGTCCGGCCCATGAACCGAGTTGAGCTCGACAGCCCCTACATTAAACAATTAAGTGACAACATTGATTCATGTGTCGTTGTAAAAACAGGTGGCCTGACACCTGACGGAAAATTCTTCAAGTCAAAAAATGAAGAAGGGAGCAATGTCACATTTTGCCCCCCTTGCTACAGCTGCTACACTCCTGCCATTGACCATGACAATGACTTGATTACCTGGTGTTCAAGATTCCTTTGCTTTCCAAGGAGTTCCTCGTAGATCCCTCTTGCGTTTGAAAGTTGATTGAGTTTGGTTACTTCACCGAAGTTTGTATCAAAAAATTCTTTCACGATACCGTGATGCCGACTCATCTTGTCAATAGTCAAACGTTATGCATACCAATGATTGCGTGGGTGAATGGACTACATATATTGACATAAATAAGATAAACCTGAAGAGTAGTGGTGCGGTCATAGCAAATAATTCGATTCATAATTCAATCAGTATTGCAACTCAAGTAGAAGTAACATTAATGTCTTCAAACTCTACTCAATTACATGTAGCGATATCCAGAAGATGCTAAAACCCATTTTCGGTCTGAAGAATAGTCAAGACATTATTTTCAACACAAAAATTTGATCTACGTGCCGCATACTTTTTGCAGTAGATCAGAGCCAGGCTTATTTCGAGATTGTAAGATGGAGCTTCGTGACTAACACAAATCGACAAACGACATTGCAAATGGGCACATTTTTCGAAACTGTAATCAGTTATTTCACTCATAACATTGATGCAAACCACTCTACCACTTTCTACTATACAAAATCAGGAGTCTGGATGGTAGTTAGCTCTGCTTCGAAATACGTTTGGTAGAAGTGATCTGAAAACACAACAAGCTGGGAAAAAATAAAAATTTCGCTACTGGCCAGTCACCTCATCACATGTGAATTTAATAAATTGTTTGGTCTTCACTCAAATGCCAAATAAGAAAGGGAAAGAGATAAAAAGACATAAATAATCCAGATTTCAGATAAAATCCTTCCCATAGAGACAGAGAGACCATTGATTTATCATCGCAAATACTTCTAATGAGAAATAAATTTACAAGACACAAAAGGGTTGATTGGATGCAAAATGCAGTTCACGAGAGAGAGAATTTATCCGGTTCCACCACATATCTATAAATACAAAGCTAAATAGCCTATAATTTAATGCAGAACCAGGCTGTAGTGAAGGGATCAAGAGATCAACAAGTCAGCTACAGCACGAAAGGAGGCTTGTTGCAAAGAAACTCAGAACACAAAAATAACACATTCGGAAGAATTAAGATATAAAAACAGTAGGAATATATGCATAATCTCATAGTACAGTACGGTAATCGTGAGATGAAGCTGCAGCGAAGAGATTTGGTGACCATCGAGATATATTTAGAGGAAAGCACATTAAATGCATATTAACAATCTATGATTATTAATTATCAACAATCCATTGAAGGGTGACAACTGACAACGTTGTACGTTCACTAGTGCTGTCCAAAAAAACTTGGTTTCCTGAATCTTGTTGGATAGGACCCATGTATAATACGCACCCTGAATTCGCAGTAAATGAATAGTACATGCTTAAAACCGATTATACAAGCTTCTCGTGTTGACAAACTTGTGTGTAAGCTTCTCGTGTTGACAAACTTGTGTGTATGATAGGTTACCAGCGATGGTTATGCTTTAGTATTCGATATCATCAATCAACAATCATGACCAAACAATCGCTAATCATTATACACTTAACGGCATTGTCTCTACATGATTGTAGATACCAGCCAAAGCCTATTGCAGATGCAATTGCTCAGGCCAACAATTATATCGTGCGCACCAGGCCTATTGGAGATGCCATTGACAACCGCAAAGATTATATCTCGCGCACACAGCCTGTTGTATATGCGATTATTCAGGCCTGTCCGCTTGAGCACAAACATCAAACCAACTCAGCAGGAGATTGCGTGCTGTTGTGCAGCGCAGACTACTCGCGCTTATTGGCAACATGCTTCTTGCTAATTGGTAGCGCATAACACTGATAACACGAATTACTGAGCAGGATGCGATGACTGAATGTGATGCGCGATTGAAGACAAACATGAAGAAAGGTGTGGTTTCAAGTTTTATTCCGAGGGAGATTTTTTTTCAAGGCTTGTTGTACCCATATGCATAATGCGAACTCCCAATTTTAGGACAAAAAATCGGTAAAATTGTGGGCATTATGCATGAAAAATCACGGTATCCTTGGGATTACGTATTACTGCTGAATTTCCTTCCAAAACGCTAGCATCTCATCATGATTAAAAATTCCAGTTTCCAGCAAGCCTTCAATAAGCTGCTGCCTGGCATTGCCGATAAATTTATTTTGCAAAAAATCCACGATTGGCAGATAAATCCTTGAGATACCGACACCTTTCTGGACAGGCACATTCACAATGCCTAAGGTTTCCTTTCCCCACTCGATTGAATCAAAAACACGCCTTTCAATGGCGGAATATTCCATTTCGGTGACTTCTTTCAGGTAGAAGTGATTTATAAACTTCCTGGTAGGCATTGTGTGAACATAAGTTCCTCGATAATTATCTTCTGTGATCATATATTCCTGATTCAAGTTTATTTCTTCGGTTAACTCACGGTTTAGTCCACTTTCAATGGTTTCGCTTTGATCTCTCAAGTCCACAAAGCCACCCGGAAAGCCAAGGTTACCATCAAAGCGCATAACCATAAGAATGTTGTATCTCATTGGGATACGATCGAATAGCTGCTTTGTGTCACATTTACTGTAATACATGGCATGGGCTGCTTGACGATGCTTGGAATATCTTGACAAGGCATCCTCTTTTGTAATTTTCTCTACCGAAGAATCATCCCATGGCTCAGACATGTTTTGAAATCAGTTGTGGTGGCAGGATCGTCTAATTTACAATCAAGAAAGAAATTCCCATGGTCACAGTGCAAGCATAATTATCATTGAAACAGTTGAATGAAGGTTGAAAACATTGCACTGAAGACAGTTGCATTAATCAACCAATCACAATGGGAACTGTATTCGTGCCATATATATGTCATTACGAATCTTACTGCACCGCTACAGGGACTTAGACAAGATTCAACCACACTAATGTATTGCAGACTACCCAAGGGACTACCCAGTTCCTATTATAATTACCAAACTTTCGCCCAATGTCACAGATATAATTGTCAGCATAGCTGATTGCCAACAATATAAGAATGAAATCAACCTAATTCAACTGGTAAAAATCACAATATTTCGGTAATGTCGTACTCGATTTTCAGGAATTAAACACTATTACTACGTCTACCCTCTACGTGGTGCTGTGATATTTACCAACAACTATACTGAATATACCTAGCAATCATATTAAGGAATAGGAACATCCTGATTTTTGATTTCACAATTCAAAAGGATATAGTAACGAGTCATGTATTATAAGAGTCAGTAAATCGGCAGTCGAATTCTGGTATCCTTTGATTAGCTTATGCTACGTTGTTTAGAAATCCTTCACTCGACTGACCATCTTAAATCGGCAATTATATAAATGCTCTATCGGACTTCTGCAGAAAACCACCATGTTCAATGCCCTTGTATGCGAGTCACGAGAAACAGACAGTTCAACTTGTTACAATTTCGACTGTGACTGCTCACATTAGTCCCTAGCTTTGCACTGACTTTACTTGTAAAGGTAATATGATTGCGCCCCTTTTGCATTAAAATAATAGCAGCAGCTCGATCAGCTGCTGATCTGGTGACGTAACATTGTGTTGTGAGACTACGCAGACTACTCGGGCGTTACATCAAAACTATCAACCCACCATAATGTCCGTGTACGATCGTGGATGGCAGTAAAAACTCGTATGTCGACAGGTAAAATATTACTACAATTTTCTCAACTGATCTCAGACAAAAAACGTGTCTCTGATCAGATCTCGACGGTGCCGATGCGGGAGCCACAAGTTACTGATGACATTTACTAAGTACCTTCCCATCCCACATTACACCCCCAGGACGATGAAAGGAGAAACGCACAATGCGAAGGCCGAGTGCTAATAAAAGCTTACGCGATTTCCGTCACCCTGTTAAGGTCATATACTATAGCAATTTCTGATCCTCTATCTCTGTGTATATCTAATCGGATGGTTCTGATTGGAAAAGCCTATCTCTCTGTCTCCTTTCGAAACAAACCAACATACCAAAATTCTCTTGGAATAAACCGATGTAATCACACAGCGACTGTCCAACACAAAATTATTTGAGCATTAATTAGTAGATTATATACAAATAAGAACAAACTGGTAATAATTTAGAGATTTAATCCATAAAACCGCTCTATTCTATGATGAAACTTCGATGGATGGATAGCAGCAAGCAAGCTACTACAGAGTACAGACATGATAGAAGTGGTAAATTGACATAGACACAATATCTGCTTTTAGATCAAACATAACCGCCGAAACGGGTAACCTTAAATTAATCTATAGTTAACGACCAAATTTCAACACACACGTATTAAAACGGCAAACATCCTCATCTTGAAATTAGTACTTCATAGCGTCGGCGTAGGAAGCGTAATGCGAAATATTCTGAGATTAAGTCCTATTCAAGCAATAAATAGTGGAGTTGGAAGAAATGCACTTTCCATTAGTCCATCGTCATACGTGGGGCCATGTTACGAAATGCAAATGGCTTCGAAAATCACAAATAGGCCTGGCCACCATGTGAACACAGCGTATTTAATATTCAGGGCAACACAACGATGATACCGCACCGCAACAGGGCTAATCGCGGCAAGTTTACAATGTAAAATTTGTCAATAATAGAATATTTTGCAGATTTCATTCAGGCACAACCGCAACCCCGAGAATGCCCGTTTCCGGGCAAGCTTGCATTTCTTTACTCCAGTGGCTTTAAACTTGGGGGTCATTCTTTTTTTTTGGAGGGGGGGCGTGAAGGTGCTGACCTTTATTCAGTAATCAGCTTTCCAAATAGGTCTGGCCGGAGGTGCTGACCATTTTTTTAGTAATCAGCTTCCCTAACATTTTCAAATCCAATATTGGGCCGTGACCATGAAAAAAAGTTAGGTAGGGAACCACTGGTCTACTCCATATCCCCAGACTCCTGCGTCACGCGCGTCCGCGACGGAACCTCCATCGACGGATACTCCGT
Organism: Botryllus schlosseri; assembly: GCF_051294905.1. NCBI lineage: Eukaryota > Metazoa > Chordata > Ascidiacea > Stolidobranchia > Styelidae > Botryllus > Botryllus schlosseri. Next base: position 11,450,970 of record NC_137247.1, on the reverse strand, counting down.
CACGCTCGAGTCGTCCAAATCGTCCAACGTGCAGCCTGCCTTCAGATGAAAGTACACCTTCTTCCGCAAAGTCGGTATCGGCATCGGCACCTGTTTTCGCTGATACTTCCCGACTGCATCGCTAACCATCACCATCATGCTCAACAGGTCCTCCGTTTGATGGCACGATTTAAAGATTTTGACAATTTCCTGGACATAGTACGAACCTTCGCGGATCGATCTGTACGAAATGTATCCAGGAACAGTGGAGTGAGCCATTAGAAAGTCGGACTTGTTGGGAGTACCTTTATCTGTGATGTCATCGATCACAGGACCATCGTGAGTGATGAGATCGGCTTCAGGTGCATAAGCCGGCATTGACTTCGCGCCTTGACAGGCCTGGATGATGAAGATTTTGGGTTTATCGGCGAGAGTCACGCATTTTTCCGCCCAGAACATCTTCTGCAGGTCGCATAACTTAACTTTGAAGCCGTCCACACCAAAAACGCATCCGTTGTCGCCATGAGACAGAATGATCAACAGAAAACAGTCGTATTTAGTATGATCAATTTCGCTGGCCTCCTTCAAGACTTTCATCATCGACCTTTGGTCGAGATCGTTGTGTCTTTCAACAGTGAAATCTAGCCGTTCAAAAAGCATTTCCAGTTTGTCGGCATCGCAGTCGCTGCCTTCTCTGTCGTCAAGATGGATGTTTGGCAACACCTTCTTAACCTCGGTTCCCACATTTTCCGAGTTCAATTTCTCGCGGCGTTCGTATTCCGCTGTCTTGCGATTCTCTATAAACTTCACGTTATTTATCAATACGCACAGCCCCACCGGCGAGCTGTCCATCTTGTACGATCCCTTGTTTCTCTGCTCTTCGAGTATTTGCGCTTTCAGCTCTTCGCGCCTCTGAGACTCAAGCTGAGATTCTTGTTCCTGATTAACGGCCGTTTGTGGAATCGCAGATGAATCGTGTGAAACCTTCTCGTCCAGCGCGTCTTCCTTTGCTTTAGATTCAGTCGACGACATGCTAAGACCTTCAAGTTCCGCTGAAACCGTTTTCACATCAGGTCGATGGTAGTGATTCTGGACTTGATATTGCCGATGTACAGGATAGGACTGCGGGTTAGTGTGATGATACACTGGATCCTCGTAGGGCTGCGGTGGAAAAAATGACTTGCCGTGATAATCCTGGTGATGAACAGGCATTCGAGGAATTTCAGGATAGGTCGCAGAAACGTGAAGAGATTGTGACTCGTGACGTTGAGGGGGATAGGGACCTGGCTGTTGCCAGGATAGAGATGACAAGCCGTCGTAAGACTGACTGTGATGAGGATTAGGGTAGTAATTGTGAGAGTAGTTTGGAGGCATAGAGGCGGGTGAATCTGTCCTGCGGATTTCGGGGTATGTCATAGCAGTCCCCACTGCTTTTGGAGTAACTTCGTCATTAGCAAACCATCGGGCCTCAGACACCTTGATTCCACCGTCAGGATTATCGAAATTGTACATCGCTGGTTCGGGAGATTGGTAATATTTCTGCTTTGTGTTGACGGTTCCCTCATATTCATATCCCGGAGACAGAGAGGCGCGTGGCTCTAACGGTGGGCGTTGCATGAATGGCATTGCTTCCACGCGACCGATAGTCTCGCGACCGATAGTGTGGTCGTAAGAAGGTGGTTCAGACATAGGTGGAGAAGAGTGCCGATCGGGAAACATGTCCTGCTCGCTATTTTGCAGTTGCTGCTGTTTGCCGGCTGGCAGCACAACACCTTCGTCCCCATTGAGTAATCTTTGAAACATTTTCAGGGGTTTTACGTTGTCAATGTTCTGCAATATCGACAGCAGGTTATCGAATTCGTCGCCGCTAATTACGTCTTCCTCTTCCAGCTTCCACAACAGAGCCAGAACGTTTTTCGACGAGTCTACACTGCGTATATTCAAATGCTGCGAGCACTCGTGCCGGAACGACTCGAAATCCCTTTGCGACAGCTCGTCTTGAAGCTGGACGGTTAGCACTCGGTATGGGCTAAATGATGAATACGTAAAAGCCAAAAACTCGTCTTCAAAGTGCTTTTTATTGCGGATACACGGGATGACCTTGAGTAAATCCATTCTTCTTATTATATGAAGCGCCTCCGCTATGAATACAGCGCTATAATGCGAGATCAAGTCTCTGTCCTCGAGAAACTTCACCAGATCCAGGCAAGAGCTGATTTCACGTCCGCGGGGAATGTGATCCTTGCACAGGAACAACAGGGTATCCAGATTTTCCTTAGTAAGTCCAGTTGCTATTTTACGCATGACTGCGCGGTATTCCTGCTCATTCTGCCCACCAGGGATGGGCTTTGTCCGTTTAGCGGAATTATGTGACATCTTTTACAAGCAATCAAATTACCCTTTTACGGGCAAAGGTGCCCGTCCATTAACCGACAACGATAGATTTTTATTTAATTTCACCACGTTATCTGTTCAACAAAAGTGATATCAATCAACAAACAGATTGATTCTATAATACACTCACAAAGACATCATAACTTACGCGAAAAAGCACATTTTGTATGCACAGAAATAATATTAGAATAAAACACAATGATCTGAGCTGACACATTCTTACTTTGATTTACCTTGATTTAAATTGCCGATTTACAATTGCCTGTGAGTGAGAAGTGCCGGCTCAAAGCTTTATAATGCATATTTTATTCTAAATACATTATTAGAATGCGGTATGGTAAGATATCTCCTACATTTAAATGAATGGCATATATTCGCAATATTGCTTTAAAGTTTATTTGACTCATGACTCAATCCAATCTACTTATAATTTGTGAATCCCATATCATAATAACGAAGCAGTCAACCACTCAACGCTGATACCTTGTTAATTGTGCACCATGAAAATGTGGTCAATCATTGATATTAGCCTATAATGTATGTACGTCAGCAAGTTGATTGAAGAAAGGAACGTAAATGCTCAAGATCTTGAACCGAAATAGTCAAGACGTTATTTCCGACCAAATTGAGACGACATTTTCAATGGTTTCCAATGACACTTTCAATGTTACCAGATAAACATTTTCTTCTGTATTGTTACTGTTTGGGATGTATATGAAAATTATGAAGATGTTTATGAATTAAACGATTGTTTGCGATTTGCGTCGACATCCCTGAGCCTGACATCACTACATAACATAACATAAAGTGTAACAATGCCTGCATTCTATAACTTAACAAAGAACACTAGTGAGAGTGTGTAGTCCTGGGTTGGTTCGGTTTGGTCCCTAATGGAACCATGCAGTAATAGGGATATCAGTAGCCTATACATTAAAGGTAAAACTGATCATTATAGTAGCCTGGTCTGTCATGGTGATTTTCAATATAATTTTGGGAGACAAATCTTAAAGCAACATTTCGGAGCAAACTAAGAAGATTAGAAACTCATTACGTTGATAGTGAAACTGTGGCAAATGTAGGAATCTGGGACACGAGGAGCATGTTAAATTTCAGACTTGCCAAGTTTATGTATCAGTTTCACTGCGGTCGTTGCCCCGAATATTTCAATGACTTCTTTACCTCTGAATCAAAAGCGCACAAGTACAACACACGCGCGTCCACGTCGTCCAAATATCATATGATCGACCGGAAAGATCATCGCTCTATCAAATATGCCGGACCTGATGTGTGGAACAGCATCCCGCCGGCCATCCGACACTCCGACAGTCGACGAGCATGTCCACATTCAAGTCGAATTACAAGCAATTACTACTAAATAAATACAGTCCATCCTCAAGATTACCGGACCACGACTGACCTATCGATCTCGCTTCCCATGACATGCCGCCCTATTTCTTGTCGCTTTCCTTTTCTATACTATATTCTTTACTTTCATTCAGTGTGCATGCCTCCTCTTTACATCGCCTGGGCCAAGGTGGGTGTCAGATTCCATAGACTACTCCTTGTCGCTTCGACATCTTCCTGTCTTTTCATTGTATCGCATTTTTTGCGGTGTATTGAACTGATAAAATTGCTAATAAACCGATGATGATGATGATTGAACCTATATACCTTTGGCTTTATGACTTATGAGTGTTACCGTACGCGGTACGCCTATACCTGATGACGCAATCGCTAAATCTGACTAGATGCGGGATGCAGTGTTTGCCTCACCTCCACCAACTGGCAACTGAATGCGCTCAGTCGGCCACTCAAGCCGTACTTGTTTGTTTTCCTTTCTCCCCTACCAGCGGCCAGCGAGCTTCGGTGTAACACCGATGGGCGACAGCGACAGTCGACATTGCGTCATCATGTCGCCAAGGTTTTCTTACTCGAGTAACTCAACTAGAGAAAAACTTCGGAGAGTATCTTCAATAATCAACCACAAAAAGAATATGCTTTGCATATATTATTGACCAACTTTTACCAACGGCACCATACTCCATATCTCTAAGATTTTCGAACCCACTGAAGTGTGTTAAAATTAGTTCCTCTTTGGAGGAATGTTGTTTTGTTTTGTCGTTAAAAATCTCGTGACCACGTTTAGCGACACCCCGCGGCGCAACTGCACACATACCCGGTTCGTACGGTACGATGAAAAACCGCACGGCAAAAATCGTGGCCGGGAACCGTACATGTGTGAATTAGCCTTATGTCTGGAAAGCAGTAAAAATCAATGTTCTATTTTATATCTCATCAATTGCGATAACATAGTCGTCGATTTAAAATGACACTGCCATGACTATCTAAAAATAGAACACGGAATACTGACATGACATGCCGCCCTATTTCTTGTCGCATTCTTCTTCTATACTATCTTCTTTACTTTCATTCAGTGTGCATGCCTCCTCTTTACATCGCCTAGGCCAAGGTGGGTGTCAGATTCCATAGACTACTCCTTGTCGCTTCGACATCTTCCTGTCTTTTCATTGTATCGCATTTTTGTGGTGTATTGAACTGATAAAATTGCTAATAAACCAATGATGATGATGATGATGATAGTATATTATTTCTGATACTGGTCAGCGATCGAGATTTACAGGACCAATATGTGACATTCAATTCAATTCCATTTATTGCTACAATTTTCATCAGAGGTGGTCAGTAACGAAGTACTTCTACTTTTTCGAAGTACTCGAGTAGTTTTCCTCCACTTCTGGTTCTTACTCAAGTAGATCTTTTTTTTCGCCACTTCTACTTCTACTTCGTAATATTTTGTGAACTACTTACTTAATTTTCGCTATTTTCAGTTTGTTAAGTAGAAGTAGTTCAATCCCCAAATAGGAAAGATAGCCTAAGGAATTTCGAGGCTGTTTTCACATAGTACCAACATATAATTTTCATAAAAGTCATGTAATACCCAGAATTCTCGTTGCGTTTCGCGCATAGTAGGTGGAGTAATTATGTTTTACCGAAAGTATCACTGAATATAATTTAGATACCGGGTTGCGTGGTTCTGTTCACACCGCTGTCGCCTATATCAAATATTTCGTCACAGTAAGTATGCCGCACCCCCCCCCCCCCCCCCCATAGGCTAACGTTTGAAACCACCGTTTCGCAATCTGGCCATTACCGATTATACCTAGCAGCCTACAACGTGCCATAATCTGGAAAAGTGAACTTTGACTATTTTTTAACGTTAGACCTTGTTTTAGCAGACCATGCACCGTTGAAACTTTCTGTACAAAAGACATGAATAATATTTTCCGCTTTTTAGAAGTAGTATTTGAATTTTTTCAGTTACAAGTATTATACGTTGAGTTCTAATTATAGTTTCAGTTCTTTTGTCTGGAGAACATACATATTGAAGTATAAAAGCATGTGTATTAATGCCTTCTATTTTCCGAAAATAAAGCTATACACTATGGCATTTTTACTATCTGCCATATTTTTAATTAACGTATACTAATCGCGCAAAGTGTTGAAGCCGTATCCGACACAACTTCTCCGTATTGCTCTTCGACTGAACTAGGGGCCTTATAATATGGGGGAGAGCGCCATGCAATGATATTCTCTAAAACGGGGTGTTAGAGTAAACAAAGGATTAGTATCGCATTTCCATTCCATAACAATACTATCATTTACATCCCATGATGTGGACGACTGCTTATTCTGTAAAAATTGACATCTCCTGGAATGCATCAATATGAATCAAGCTCTCTACACCTTCCGCATAGCTCCATTTGCATCTTTTCACAGTCCATGCGAACGAATTACTATCGTTTTTACAACTACTTACTTACTTGAGTAGATTTAAAGTCAGTCAATTCTACTTCTACTTCAAGTAATGTTACGTTGCTTATGAAGGAAGTTCTTCTACTCGTACTTGAGTAGATATTCTTCGTCGCTACTTCTACTTCTACTCGAGTAGCTTTCTTGACTACTTTGACCACCTTTGCATGTCAACACACCATAGCGACTACGCCTACCAGCACGTGCCACTTCCTTATCATCTTTTGCCCTTTCTATTTAACTCCATTATTTTTAAATTAGTGCACTGCACATTTACATGCTGTACAGCAAGTACATATGCTTACTAGCTTACATGGTCTGTTCATGGTCTATAGACCAAGGCGACTGTATGATTACAGGACTACGCCAAGTCGTTTCGACTCCTTTCTCTCTATTCATTGTATCGAAATTTTAGAGTGTTTGGATTTGATGAAATTACATATTATATTCAACTGATACTGATCCTGTAATTGTATGTATTAATGGGCACAACACAGTGGAGCTCATCGCCGTTTTAGGCCTTGTGCTCCACGATACGAATTTCATAATGTTCATAGGTTTTTGTATTCTTAGAAACGTCCTTCAATCTCTCTCGCAGTAATTCTTCATTCTCTCTCGCTCCCACGCGTACCCATCGTAGTCTATGCTGCCGACTTGCAGCACGACTCATTTTCAGTCTGCGCTTTTCAATGCACTACCGTCTGCCGAAGTAGTGAGGTCGGCGATGAGGATTCCAGAGAAACCTCCGACACGTAGAAGTTGGTCAGAAACGGGATTCGAACCCACGCCCATTGGTGCCGCGACTGCAGTGTTTGCCCAACTGCATCACTCGCTTCCCCGGATCCTGTAATTAGGTTGCAGTTGACTAAGTGATATCAGTCATCACCAGGACTGTAACTGCCGCACCCTAAACCCCCAATTGGGGGTGAGCTCGAAGGGGGCCCAAAATTATTTCGTGAATTAACATAAATTATATAGAGTATTTCATTGTATTTTTTGAAAATTTATGCAACTTTTTCAAATAATTTTCGCACTAAGCGCGATTTAATGGTGTTAAATATCTTGATTATTGGGTACGCTTCCCCACAAGAAAAATTACGCATGATATATAGAAATGGGCATTTCGGCGCCGCCGTTACCGCGCTACGAAGCGCCAAGACGTATGAACTTTTATGCCACGTAACATGCGACACCGAGAAATGTGCCAGAATGATCGGCAGCAAGAAAAACTTATGGCCGTAAAGGACTGCCCTTATGCTGACCGGAAATTTCGATACATATGTTCAATTGTCCATAGGTGCCTAAATGGTTGGCGCCGAATGTTCCTGTCCTGACAATCTGAACCCCACAAGGCAAATCCCATCCCGCAGAGGAAAATTATTTTCCAGTGAAGAAATTTCAGTTGAAATCGTGTGCGTCGTGGCGATTTTCATATCTTTTGGCATAGAAGACAGGGTGTCACGAAATAACATCATGTAACGAAGTCATTATACCAACGGGTCCGCCGAACATGTTTGATAATTATTTAGGGGCCCTACACGTTTACCAAGACACCTCGCTCAGCTCTACCGGTAATTCTGATTTCGCGAGCTCAGAGAGGATAATAAAATTGAGACCAAATATCTAATTCCCGATATTTATTGGCTGATTTATTCATGAATTATAGAACATTTTGGCGCCTCCCGCGGTCTAAGCTGACTCGCCAAACAGTACGAAAATGTCGCTGATAAAGTAGCGGTAAAAACGTATAGGGTTCGGTTTATCACCCTATGGGAGGCCCAAGAGCAATGTTTTTTGGGGGCTGACGAAGTGCTGTTTCGATCCTGGTCATCACTTCCCAGCCCCGTTACCATTTTCCTACTGTTGCTCATTGTTCACGATAACCTTGATTTATCCATTCATTTAACAATTAATTTAGTGCAGAATTATATCAACGATATCACTGTTTCACACCCCTCATCTACTGCGCGGTTATAGAATAAGTTTCTCTGACAAGCACTACGCTACCAGCATGACAACAACATAGGTAGCAGCTGCATTCAGAGAGAGAGAAAGAGAGTCTTTATTTCATTCACTCCACAAACGTTGAGAACAAAAACGAATAGACTACAGTCTCACTAAATCTACAGATGACTTCAATTGGAAAATAACAAGCATGATATGCGTTATAACTTAAATAGTCGAAGATATATTGGTATATGGCTTTAACACTGCTTCACACATGTGGTGGCCTAGTAGCAGTGAATTAAAAATTGAAATTATGTCGTTCTTCGTTTGAGGTCTTTTACACGTTTATATCAGCACACTTCTCTTCCATTCATCTTTGCCAACACCCCACACGTCCTGCAGGATCCGTTCCAAGATATCGAACTTCAACGGAATATGATTTGCAGTCTGAGTACTATTGGCGGCATCGTGCCGGCAGAAAATTAGTAGCGTGCAGAGTCGGCCCAGCACTGAAATGAATAGAGCATCCAACTCTCTGTCGTTGAAAGAGACGTGTGAAAGTATTGACTTCAAGGTGATTCCAACAGCAAAGAAAGGATCTGTGCCTCCATTGATTACGGAGGCATGCATAACACTGCACATGGCATTAGCTACTTCGAAGACGTAGCCCCCAATATTACTATCCATGAAGTCAATCACGCCGTTCACGAAATATTCGTTGGATTCATCCTTTTTCGTGAAAACCAAATTTTCGAGAGTAAGGTCTCCGTGAATTACACCTAGAACAGGAAGGTGTATAAATGTAGATGTAGGCTGACTCCATAACAAATATCACAGACGAGAATGGTATCAGCGGTATCAGTAACGAAGGATAAACTTCTAATTACGTCTACTTGCCCTATTTACAAAAGTGGGTAAATTTTTTAGGAAATGACGTAGTTTATTTTTTGTCCTTGATGTTTTGCGGTACATACACCGACACGATCTGTGCATATGCATACCATTAGTGCACGATGTACAATGTACATATGCCACTCCTCCTCGCCACCTCATCCGCGTCAGCGGTGTCTTACAAAAAGCCTAGAGGTGGGCCGTGCTATAAGTCGGCAGTTACGGATAATAAGAAGAATATCGGCCTGGTGTAAATGACCATAGTAGTCGACAAACACCATGAATACCCCCAAAACAAACAAACATATGCCATTGGACAAGGGAAATGCAAATAAAGCCTTGTAGGGCTTTCTAAGTCTTGCACCACCCCTCTATGCTATCCCAGTAATGCATGAGCGCCAAGCGAGGAAGAGATGGATACCAGTGTTACTAATCAGGTCTTTCGATCTGACCCGGCCGGAGATCGAACCCACGACCTATCTTTCACTTCTGCGTCAACAGTTTTTAAAGTCACATTTACGGACTTTCAACATTTTTGATTAGCCAGGTAGAAAGTATATCTCGTTTATATATTTCAAGAGCAGAGGTGGTCACTGGTCAGTGACGAAGTACTTCCACTTGTAGTACGCTATATATATAATATATATAATTTTCGCTACATCTATTTCTAATTATTAATATTTTTTATTTACTTACTTACGTTTCGCTATTTACAGTTTGTCAAGTAGAAGTATGTTATTCTTCCTGTGAGAGAGAGACTGGAACGGGGAAGTTTAAGGGATGTTTTCTCGAAGTACTAACAATAATATTTCTACAAAGTTAAGTCAAGTACATACTTTTCGTCTTGCTTCACGCGAATTAGATAGAGAGACAAATATGTTTCACGAAAGTAATCGATCAATATAATTTTGACTGCGGTGTGCGTGGTTCTTGACTTAATTAAGCGTTAGACGTTGTTTTAGCAGACCAGAACCGTTGAAGATATCTGGACAAGAGACATGAACTATTTTTTCCGCTTTTCAAAAATGTATTTGTGTTTCTTTATATTCACGATAACATTACTTCGAGTCTTCTTCTTGTTAATATCATTTTAATCCCATTATGCGGTCGAAATTGTATGTTGTGCAACATTCACACCCTTTGGGATGTAACAGCAAGAATCCATGCAACTTCCCCGTGGCTTTGGTTCCCGTTTTTGTCAGTCCGTGATAGCATATAACTTGACCTACTTATTTGAGTATATTTACAGCCACTTAATTCGACTTCTACTAGAAGTAGTTTAAGTTTCTTTCAAAGACGCTATTTCTATTCGTATTTGAGTACAATTTTGCGTCACTATGTCTACGTATAGTTCTACTCTAGTAGCATTCTTGACTACATGACTACCTCTGGTCAAGAGTATGTTTCTCGACTACAGAGCTGAATTTGACGCCTTTAGACATTCCGTTCCGGGTCAAGGGTTACATCTTGTCTTGTAATTTTGATATATAGTTGTCACGTGCGATTGACTAATATGTCATATTAAATATGAGTATCTGACAGCATACCCCACTTATTCAAACTATTTACTGAGCTTATACTTCAGATTTTACAATTTTAATGTCAACTTCAGTTGTTTTAAAATATTGAAAATTTCAACTTCTGCTTCATTGAATAAATATTCATGACATTACTTCTACACTTGTGATTGAATATCACCAATCGAATGAACGGACGAATTGTACTGGGCACAACTATTCGAGCATTTGAATCCGAGTCGTGTATCAAATTGTAATGATTCGAGTAGAGCATAGTGATTCGATTTTCTTGAGTAACGAAACAATATATGATTGTGTGACCCTCAGAAATGATTACAATGTAGTCACGGTCCTGAAATACTAATTCATTTTCGATTTTGGACAGACTTTGACTACATGTTCCCGGATGCCGGCGTACATATATAGGCCTACACTACTTCTGTGATAAAGCCACTACCAGTGCTTCTGTACACCTAATAAAACGCAATATTCGCCATCCATCACTGCTATAAACAAACCTATGGATAAGGCAGAGTATGCCTTTCCTGTGCATAGCTCCTCAACCCGATCTATTACCTTGCTACAAATGTTGTAGATAGTATTGTCGGTCAGGATACCGATTTTTCTTCTCAGGGCTGCGATGTTCTCCATTTTGAAACCCGCCTCACGACGAGCCAGTGTTTGGCAAGGCGTGAGTGTCTGAAATTAAAGTGAGAAAGATAATATAGGGCAGAGGTGTCCTTGTCCATGCCCGACCTTTTTGGAAAACAGGCCACATGCGTGTGTTTACTGCTAATTCGTAATCCCTGAAATGGTTCTCCTATAATTTTTCATTTATCCCTTACCATCGTGGGATATTTCATTACCGTTGCGTAATTTTCGTTTCCTATATTCATTGTCACCGAGAAGTGCAGAAGATATATTCCACTGCTAAATGCACGGGTGTCTGATATCAGATATTGAGATATACGACCTCAGTGAAGTACGGGAGGACGAAATCTGATTGTCTGACAATTATGTGTAAATAATGTGGAGTTGTGCATAGACCTAACAATGTGAAAAATGTGATGCGTAACAATGTGCATTGTGTTGCAATAAAATTAAATTGAACATGAACATTTGTGCAGTGCACAATGTGCACTCCTAGCCTAAACTACATAGAGCAGTTGTTTTCGACCTTTATTATGTAGCGACACATATCAAAAGCTCTTACGACTCCCGTGAAAAGGCAAACGACAGTAGTAGGGGTAGCTAGTCGCGACCCCTGGTTGTTAGCTACTGCTACAAAGTAATAGACAAAAAAGCAATCAACAAATGCCAATTTCTCGGAATGTAAATTCACCGTGAATTACGTAGGTAGGCGATTAACCCTTACGAGGTGGGCGTATCATATATGATATGGCATGTCTCCGACACCGATTTCTCCATGTTGACACGCCCTAGACATCGGGTACTACGTTTGTTGAAAAGCTGAGACTGTTCCGGTGTATTTGGTACCTTACTCAAAAATTTTGGTTTGTAAAAATAAACAAAAAATTAAAAATTAAATGAAATATGGTTATCACCTAAAATTTCCGGATATTTTCCGAGTGGGAAATACTGTCGGAAAATCTGCCAGAACATCAGAAGTTGACATGTACGGTTTTCTGTGTAAATTTTCACCGTTTCAAAAATCAAAACGTTTTCTGGAGAGTTTTCTGAGGGGGATTTGTAAATTTTGGTCACGCTTCAGTGATTTTCAAGATCTAGGTCAAGTTCAAGTGCAAATTCAGTCGGCATATGAGTCATAAACAGGTTTACTATGCCTGCAAATGGTTGGATATGACAAAAGAAAGCATATCGCGTTGTTTTATGCCATAAAACGGACTGTAGGGGCCGATTGAGTCTTCATCATGATATATGATGTGAAGGTCAATTCTGCAAAATATGACCCCACCTCGTAAGGGTTAAGTTGATAAGATTGGTCATTTCGAAAAAATACCACGCGGTTCACGGGTTGGACACTGGACAATTGGGATAGGGCCTATAATGTAGGCAAATACTGACATCGAACAAGAATGCATACATTTTTTAATGCCAAGTTCTTACAATGTCATGCAAATTTATGCTCCGAAATTAATATTACATTTCTTTTGCATGGTGTTGCAGCGAATTGTGAATATTGAACATGTGGCGTGGCCAATGAGACTAATTCATCGCGTATGTCACAATGATATGGTGTCGTTTCAATACACAAAGGTAACGGACCGGGACCGATCTCCTCACGTTTTCCCCGAGGTCTGTGCATTGTGCAATGCAGTGTGCTTAGACTGAATTGGAGATTAATTGGTTCATTTTAGCCATAATTACTCGCTGTTTATATTATTTGCTTACTTTTAAGTTGAAAATCAATCCTCCGATGAAAGCCCCAGCTTCGGAGCAAACTTGGTAAAAGGATTCGTGGCTCATCTGCTGATAATGCAAATTACACATCCCAAATCCTTCGATGTAAGACAGAAGTATCGCTTTTCTGGGGTTGGCTCCTGGAAGTAAGTAAATAGAATGACACAGAGAGAGAGAGAGAGTCATTATTTTCATCCAACCAAAATACATAACACACGGCAGTGATGGTGGTACAGAAAATATGCTTGCACAGTATTCGGTATTATATAGGAATGATCGATAAGACCGTGAAGGTCATCTAGTCTGATCACACCAGCATCAAACAGGTACACTTGACTCCAAGCAGTCTGGCTGTAAAAAAGGTTACAGTAGTTAAATAAATAAAATAGAAGAAAAATTAAACGATGGTAGCAAATGATCAATGAAGCAATGTCTGGGCGAGGTAGGGCAACAGTGTTAGTGTAACGACAAGAGGTGATAAAGTAGGGCTTTTTTGAATCTATTATAAGGCAATTCGCGGATGTGTGGTGGTAATGCATTCCAGATGATAGGTCCCGAGTAGTCGATAGATCTCTTAGTTAGGTTGCTATTGGATGGGGGTAAGTGGATATTTCCTTTAGACGAGGATCTCGTGTAGTGGGAGTGGACATTTTTGGCAGGTATGAAAAAGTCATCAAACACAGGAGGCAAGCTATTGGAAAAATATTTGTGAATGACTTTTGATACTTCGAAGCGATATAGTTTGTCAACTTGCAAAATTCGGTGCTTACGGTAGTAAGGCGATAGTTTGGTACGTAAAGGTACAGATGAGATCAGCCGTATCGCACGGTTTTGCAGGGTTCGAATTCTGCACAAGAATAAAAACTAAAAAGTGCCTAATATCTTTCTTCACCCTGCATTCTGACGATGAGCGCTCACAGATACAAACACATACCCTCTTTTATAGTAATAGTAGCGTTCCCCAAAACTGTACGGATAACGGATGGACATCGGCATCCTCTTGAGTGCGTCGACTCTATGACATCAACCACGGCTTCGACAAGGCCTGTGAGTATAAGAGCAAATAATATTCATACCTCGGTTTTGGCTTTGTCCACGATTTCGATGTATTGGTGGCAGACATGGGGTGATTACTTCATGAATGTAATCGATTGCGATTACGATTACCTATGAATCACGCGATTACGATTACGATTACAGCAAAATCCGCGAGTAGTCGATTACGATTACTTTTGAAAAGTAATCACGATTACTCACGATTACATTCATTTTGCTTCTGAGAAGTTATATCTTTGGAAGACATAAATGCGATGAAAAAGCCTCATGAGAGAAGGTCTTTATTTTTATTTATTGTGTATGACATAATATACCATGGCATGATTCACACAGAAATAGGCATTTCGGTGCCAGCCAATACCGCGCCGCAACACAACAAGACATGCTACATTGGCCGAAACATTGTGTATTTGTCCATTGTCCATAGCCGCGGTGGATGGTCGCGAAGAATAGTCTTCTCAATCTCAGCCCACAATACAAATGCCACCGGGGGCATTCACTGAGGAAAATGATGAACCACGTGCATAAATGACAATTTTTGGTGCGTCTCACAAAAGTTTTTCGTTTAGTTTTCTTTTCGTCCGCTACGTTTGGGCGACCCCAGTTAACAACATAAAATAAAGTTATAGTCGTAAATTATGTGCCTAAATATTCGCGCCTGGCGCGACTTGACAGCAAATTCACAGCGGATCCATCGCATCAAATCGTGTTTTCCAGTTCTTGTGAAAAGCCCGGCCTTTAAGGGGGTTCTGGGGGACTTCACCCGCCACAAGCTTTATTGATCGCCTTATGGGGAGCACAAGATCACCATTTCTGAGAATGGCGGTGGCGAAGTGCTGTTTCGGTACTGATTGTAACTGAATTCCACGCTGACATGGTGTGTAAGCGGATGGCTAGTGGCATATCCGAATGATGAGTATAAAATTGCGAAAGAACAATTGTTGCCCGTTTTAAGTAGGGCCGTATGAGAATATGATAAGGTAAACATCAACTTCTGACTGCAATCCGCTTAATACATATATTTCGATCTGCCGTTATACGAGTAACGGAAAATAACGGCTCGGTTATGATTTTTTCTATCAGCAGCCTGGTTTTTAATGCTTCGATGTAGAAATTGTCATGTTTAATTTGACGGGTACAAAATTTCAAATCGTTGTCCATTGTATACGTAAATAGGCCTACAGCTCGCCAATCAGCTACGGTCAGATTGCGTTTACCTAAGCATAACAAAACATCTATACATTGTACAATGGAAAATTTGTACATATACGTTACTATTCGAAACTAGGCCGTGTGGTGATTATTATCCTGCTGCGAGGTAGTGGTGTGTGCAGTGTAATGATCAGTGCAGTGACATAACCCACAGCGGGGGTTCTTACAATCACAGTACTACATTATTTACATCGAATATCTATTTACTACGTGCGGATAATACGTTACGCAATCAAGAACCAAGCTAATACTTGTGACGCAATAATGAGTATAGAGGCGTTTGAAAACCCGACATTTCTGCTATCCAAATCCTGTTTTAAATCACACTCTTCGTTGCTCATCAATGTTCATAGTTCAGTTTATGTCATGGGCATTGCACAAATGAAAAGTAATCGTTCTTTCACAAATAAATCGATTAGATATGTGAAGTAGTCGATTACGATTACGATTACTTCGGATTTTTTTCGAATGTAATCGATTGCGATTACGATTACTTGGAAATGCTGTAATTATAGAAATTAAACATTAAAAATTAAAAATTAATTTCTATACTGTAATCGTCGTAATCGATAACGATTACTAATCACGATTACCCCATGTCTGATTGGTGGTTCTAATTCGGCGGTTCTCAACCGAGGTGCCGCGGCACGTTGTGGTGCTATTTGAAATGTTTTACGGTGCCGAAGGATAATGAGGTATTGCATAAGACTTACGCCCTATAATTTTGTTTAGCTTGTATAATGTATACTCGTTATAGGTGCGGTCTATGCGACTTTGAAGCTAGGTGACGTCGCTGTTCACAATTGGAAATGCACTGACTGCTGGTGTCTCAACATTACGACGCAAAATGTCGTGAAATAAGTTAATTTTCTGGTTACAAACATGGATGATTAAAGACCTTGGCCAGACCCTGGAACATCAGGGCATAAACAACATGCAACTATATTGCGACAGCCCGCGCAACAGATCAAGCAATTGATGATAATTTGCGGATTCAGAGGCGGAGTTCGACTCTTTGATTCCACGCCACGCATGTGCGGCATGATACATGTACTTGTACGTTCATTTTTTAATCTAGAAATGTTCAAGATTAGTCATTCATAAACATCAGTGGACAATGGAGAAACATATTAATGCATATTTTGATACCATATGTGAACAGATTATAGGCTCTCTCTCTCTCACTCGTGCTAACCGAGTTTCAGAGCGTATCGGGTTTCGTGTACCGCATTTCTTACCAATAAATTCCTGCAGACTTGGTTATATAGAGGGGTCGTACGCGTTATATGTAGAAATTCGGCGCTAAGGCATTGTTTCGGCGGTTAGGCGCAAATAGTTTTGGAATAGTAGCTTCGATATGAGTCTAACGGTGCTCTGACACATTATTATTGCTACATTTGATATCAATCTAAGTTGTAATTCGCACAAATGTTACACGGAAATTAGGATAAATACGGTTTTTGACACGCTGAAACCTCATAAGTTGATCCGGTGCTGATAAGATGATATACGGTGCCGCAATGTCTAAAATGTTGAGAAGGATTGACCAAATCCATGTGGTTTCCAACAACTCTGTGATCGCACAATTTTTGGCCGACAGTATAGCTTGCTATTATAGACTAGAGTATTTATATTAGCAGTTTAAATCTATGCTTGGACATGTGGTTCGCATCGTGACCGTGAGTTCGCATCCTACTTTCGACCGGATGTCACAGTTTTCTTGCACTTAACTTCTTTCTCGGAGTCCGACACGTTTATGACTTTCAGAACATATCTTCTATCATCTTCCAACGAGGATATTAGGTAATTCTGATCTTCGTAACCGCTGAAAACCTTTTCTACGTTATTTCTGATCCCAAAGGTATCTTGAATCCTGCTTTCGATGTTCGCAAGCATATTTAGAGTAGCTCAGATGTAACTCAAAAAGATTCCAACGTGTAGCCTATCTGCTGCCAAAAAGTATCAGAAAATAATACCTGCAGGCTGCATGCATTGATTAACTCGGAAGACAAGGAAGTTCCATTTCTCAGGTTACATATCCGACGGAATAAAATTGCGAGGATACTATACCGGTACTAAGATCAATCAGCGGCGTTCCGAACGTGTATGTATCTGCTTCTCAGTATATTCCGTGAATTGAATATCTTGCAAGATATTGCTGTTGAATGGATACTAATGAGCAGACCTATACTACAAATGGGCCTACAACTCGGCTACGCCAGCGAAATTTGCGTCATTCCCGGCTCGTTCATTTATTTACCAATTTCATCATTTCCAAACATCATGAGATTGCAATAGAAGGAAAAGATAGGAATGTGTCGAAACGACATGAAGTAGTCTTATAAATCAGACACCCAATAATGTTAATTGCGTCATCGTCGCTAAAAAATCATTTTGCGGACAGACTTCGTAGTCGTTACAACTAGAGCCCGACCGATTATCGGTTCGCCGATGATATCGAGTCGATATCACACTTTAAAATAAATATCGGTATCGGCTATTGGAGGTGAAAAAATATCGGCAATTTCCGTGACGTCACAACATGGTGGTAGAAAGTCAGAAACCTACAATCCTTGACCGCTAGACTTGGAACATTGCTGTATTTTATATAGCCTACTTTAAGGTGTCCAGATGCAGCCTTTCTAGTTTATTTCGTGTTCGAATATGACAATGGCTGTAAAGCTGTTGATATAAATGCTCTGCAGTTTTGGAGGTAGATTCTACCTTATTTTAACATCAGCTGAATATATCGGTGTTATCGGTGAAGGTGTTAAATATCGGTTTTATCGGTATCGGTCCAAAAATACAATATCAGTCGGGCTCTAGTTACAACTGCTATTGCTTCGTAATGATTAGCTTAATTGGTACTGGCTGCCCGACATATATGAGCATTTGAGCACTGGAGTAAATTTTTCTCGACTTTGCTGTCGATTGACTAAAAAAGGTCAACTTTTCGGATCGGTTCCGAAATACCCACCGGAACGTTACTTCAGTGCTGATTTCCTACATCTCAGTCGATTTTCACCTATATTTGACCACAATTTTCAAAATAGAGGACAAATTACCAAAAAAAGAGGACATTTGAGCGTCCTCCGAGGAAACATTATAAATGTCAAAAAAGAGGACAAATCCGCTTAAAAGAGGACGTATGATAACCCTATATTATGTCGCATGTTCAATTGCTCAAATGCTCATATATATTCACGGACCATTAGTACATGCGGTGATGTATACGATGTTCATTGTTCATGCAATTATAAATGTGATATACGTTACGATCAAAAGGCCAGGTATAGGCTAATTCCCTTTCTGTAAAGAAGTCTCGCAAGGGGTGTCGATTCGATGCGCTTATTATAAATTTCAATTGTTTGTTTGTTTGTTTGTTTGATCGACCCCTTCGGACTAAACAACCTCCTCACCGATCGAACCTATATTATCCATCTTATTCACGCCTAAGATATCACTCCGACTTTCGAGATACCACACAGACACACTGATGGACGATGGCGAACTAATTCCTACACTACGCGTACGGCTTGCGGATAATCTAAGAATATTATGAAGTCGTTCGATACCATAGGATTTCTTCCTTAATTATGGGTTGTATAGTAATCATGCACGACGATATGCCTTCATAGTTTTCACTCAAATTTTACCTGATGGAGTATTGGCCTATTGGGAGTATCAGGACGCTGTGCCAGTAGGCTACTTCATTCGCTTCGCGCTGTACCTAGTCTACACTATAACCTGAACCATTTTCCTATTTTCGCAACAATGCCACTAGAAAATATAAAAGACTCCCATTCCACGGGCAATCCTACTCCCGAGGCCAGGAACTGCAATAAATTCCGAAGTGGAAATATGAAACAGACCGCATCTACTAAGCATCAGCAATCAGCATTCAGTAATGATCCCAAGTCCATAAAAAGTGTACTTTCTAAACATAATAAGGTTTGATTACCAAATTGACAGATCTAATTCTATAATTTAAACTTACGTTTGAATTGGCTACGTCAGACTATTACAGGCACTAATATAATATTCTGTTTCATCTCATGACGCCATCGCGTATATCGCGTATGGAACCCGAACGATAACGACGATATAGCGTTGCATTTAAAACAAAATCATGCTTTAAAACGCATATGTTTATAACATATTTTAAAGAAAGCCTCTTTGATAAAAGCTTTACTGTTTTCTTACGAAACCGTGTGATTATATCACAATTATTTTCGAACCACCATAGCATGTCCGTTAACTTGCCCTAGCGTGAGTACAAGGAAACCCGATGCAGTCGGTCTATTTGACAGAAATTGTAGATAAAATTGTTATGTTGACGTTCCATTTACATCATGGTGGTGTGGTGTGCACAACTATAACATTAAGTGGAGTCAGGCATAAATCGTCCTCGTCCGCGATAACTATAAGCCATATACCATTTGTCACTGCGAAAGATATGATTTAGTTAGCATTCATTGGCGACTGAAGTTACTGCTGGGAGTTGCCGAAATTGTAGATGTAATAAAGTGTCTGGTTTCTCGATGGTGCAGGAATTAACCGCACGATGAACTATATAGTATGATTCGCAGCCTCGAAATATAATGAAAATCAACTCTAGTTTTTTAACTATACCGTGTAGCAAATGTCGATTCCTTCTCGCTACATGATACTTCCCGTATCCAATTGTATTCCACCATATCCGGAATGTGTAATCGGTTAGTTACAATAGATTTGAACGGACTAAAATGGATATCACCGGGCCTGACACATACGCAGACGCGGCTGGGCATAGTGAGGAGAGAACATCGAAAGCTATGATGCAGAGGCAGATATATGCTATATCTAGTTCTAGCGTTTGGGGTATATTGTAATTTACCATAGTATAGAAAGCATAACCCTCACTGCTGTATTGAAAATACACCATTTTTTCTGACAAGGGCAAATACAAGGGAAAAGGTAAATTATAGTTTGTGTTCGCGATATCGTGGTCCAATCCTAATCTCGAGATTTATAGCCGCAACATAACGTAATCCATTTGGATGCAACAGACAGTGACGTAACTTGAAATACCAGGTACCGCATAAGGTCTCCGGACTATTATAGACAGATACGTGATCTAATATAGTGCCGTTATGCAAAAAAGATTTGATATTCTCGGATAAGCATTATATTAATACCTACATAAGCACGTTGGCAAATGTTGAAATTCCGTAATACCTTTCGCTTGAGATGACGATGATGTGATGAATGTATAATAGGTGAAATCACCCTCCATTTCGGCTCACTAGCATTGACGTCAGATGCGCAGGCGGATTATTAAGTCGGAGATATTTAACGAGGCTCATTTGTACAGAGATGCTTACCCGCGCAGACTAGCAATAAATCGAGACCACGGAAGAAAGAAAATAGTCATTATAGATCAGGATCGACAGAGACATGTACAAACTGACCTACGATTCTGACGAAAATCAGGAAGTTAACGCTCCAGGTACCATTCGGAAAAATCAGAAAAGGTAAAGAAAAAGGCTACAATATTGTATGCACTGCACGGTTTTGTGTCACTATGTTAGCAAACCGACCAAGAGTTGGTAAATTTCGATTTCTGAATATGGATTATTTATAGTGTATGTATCTGCAATATGTGGAGAGGAAGTTTTTCGGATCCATGACCTAATTGCTACAACATATCACATCGTGGTGCCGCATAGCCCTCATAAGGCTTACGGTAATGCTGGCAATTATATGTTACGTGATAAAAGCAATGATCCATTTAGGTATGATTTTGGCACATTGTCATTCTAATTTCGGGATTCGTTTCCAATGTGATATTGTCAATCGTCCCCATTGTGCTGTTGATTTCTGAAACGAATCTCAACCGTTATTTAGTTGGTCCAAATCGGGCAGAGGAACGGTGCATCCCATTGGACAGATATGGAGTCATCCGACGTGATGTTCAACCGATGACTGACGAGTAAACTTATTCACGGATCGAATGCATTACGAACAAATCATATCCTGTTTCTTACTGAACGATCCATACTTTACGGAAACCCCATAGTAGAGCAATATGAAAATCAAAGAAAGTATACCATACCGGCATCTACAGGATTACGCTCGAGACTATAGTATAGCCCTGATTGTTACTACCGTTTCAGTACCGAACCATGATTCATAGTTTCCCTT
Source organism: Botryllus schlosseri (assembly GCF_051294905.1). Classification (NCBI taxonomy): domain Eukaryota; kingdom Metazoa; phylum Chordata; class Ascidiacea; order Stolidobranchia; family Styelidae; genus Botryllus; species Botryllus schlosseri. The sequence continues at coordinate 11,429,578 of NC_137247.1, read as the reverse complement.
GCCGTATTTGGCTAGTAGGCTACTCGCGAATAAATAATAATGTTCGGACTGTAGCGTAATAACACTACGAAATACGGATTTTAATGCACATTGTCCGAAAGCGTAACAACATTCTCTTGGCGAAATTAGTTGGGAAGATTACGGAAGCATACACAAAAGTTTCAGGCCTTGAAAGGGTGGCATTTTGTTTGCCAACCAAGCCGATTCCGCGCCAAAGCTATACTTCCTTATGCCTTCAAGGATGATGAAATGGCTGATAAAACAGAATGAAATCAACTTTATTATTTTGTTTTGGTCAGCCACGTTGAGAATACAATAATTCTGTCGTTTGATCATCAATGCTTCACGGTCGGGATGAAATCATGTATGTTTGATATCCTTGGTTTGGATACATATTCTTTGCGTGGGACTATTCTCACAGGTATATAATGGGCTGATTAGAATGCCCAACGTCTGGACGATGTAGAATGGAATGGTCAAGTCACTGCGATTAGAATACAGTGACTGCTCCCCCGTCCCGCTGTCAGCATGATTCTCAACCCACCACTGCACCGGGCCAGTACTCATAATGTTTGTGTTTCGCTGCATAATAACATGATGATTGATGATTCCATCCATACGTTTATACGGCATGTTAATCATGATGCAGTCTATGTGACAGATAGGCCACCACAAGATTATTGTAACTGCGTCAATTTTCGCACACCGGTAAAGGATATAGCTTGCAAACTAGTCTCATTCAAAAGGTAACGTAACAAAATAGTACAATTCTCGTTTAGTTCAACGGAAACGAAGATGAAGGCTGATGTGAAAGATGGAAAAGGTAATATTACAAGCTATAGATATGACATAGCTTCAAGTTGAATTCTTCGCAAACAATGAAACAGCTGCTGATAAATATACACAATATCATCGGCTGGTATATAGTTCGCAGACCAAGAAATCAGATCCTTTGATTGCGTAAAAACCAATCAAGTAATTCGTTTAATAACATGGTATTATCACATTTGATTCGCCATTTCCGCGTAATTTATGAACGTGAGCAGGGCAATTGATCATATGTATACGCGCAGTGCTTAATTTGACGGTTTTCGCCAGATTGTCACGACGTCATTGTGTTCGCTCAAAGAGCGATCGAATTGAATGTAGTTTATCAAAATAACAAACTCGCCTTCTTACAGATGGCTTAAGTGAGAACACAAACCCGAAAGAAAAAAAGAACAGTACCGGCACTTATGAAGGAAATGGCAGGTATGTAATATGCATTATATGTTGTAACATATAGTCTACAATCCACACCACTTTGCTGATGCGTCCGATAACAAGCACTGTTACAAGGAGACTCTATAGTACTCAGGACGTTGGCATGGAACATAACATTACATGAAGCTGATGTACATAATAAAAAAAATTAAAAAAATTCAAGGCTTGTATAATGATTCCATAGTTGTGTGAATACTTTCGAAAAAACGTTCAGTATACGAGCCTACAGACGATTTGCACCCGATATAGTCGACGCATACGATATGGAATGGTTGAAACCCTCGAAATAGTCGCCGGTTTGACAGTTATAGCACGTACTTATATATCATTATGGATATTCTGATTTCTGATGATAATAGCTGATTGATAAAAGCCGACACCATCAAAATACACCAGCCAAGGCTGCGTCAACAAAAAGAGTTCGTGTATTATCTAAAAATATTACATTAAATGCTCTCGTATTCGACATTTCATGCTGGTGACGTCATATTTTATGATACGATTGTTGATATACGATGTTCTTTTGAATTATCTAATAGTTGCTGACGATTACCCCTGACGAGTGTCAGCCGAAAATATTCGGGTTCATTTCAATATGAATATGCTATTTAACTGTATATTAAAGTTCTGTACCTCCAAGAAGCTGTTCACATGTATATTTGTGCACTTATGTTCGTATGAACCCCTATATCTAAAATCCAGTGTGGATTCGACTTCCGAAATAAGCCACCAAGTATATCGTTATTTATTGGTGTTCGTAATTCCTCTTTGTAATTTCGCCTGCACCCCAAGATGGATTTTGACATGTTTGATATACTGATCGGAGCTGCTATAGTTTCATATAAGCGATACCAATTGTGGTTGTGGTTGTGGTATATGTGTGGTTGTTAGATGGTACGAACGTTCGGTTCACGTTCCTGATAATTGTAATTATACATAATTAATATATATAATTAATTATAATTCAGAGGTATACTGGTCACCCCTAAAAATTACCAGACCACAATCTGACATACCGAACTCGCCTACCGACACATGCATCGCTCATTTTTTTCACTCACTTTTATGTTATCCTTTCTTTTATCCAGTGTGCATGACTCTTATTTACATGCTGTAGGCCAAGGATGGGTGTCTGATTAAAAGACTACTCCAAGTCGTTTCGGCACCCTCCTATCTTTTCATTATATCGAAATCGTGTAGTGTGTTGATTTGATAAAAGTTTTAATAAAATGATGATGAGGTAGTTGAGTAATTTGAGGATGCTGACTCGTGTCATAACATAAGTCATGACTGGAATTATCCCAGCACTGGATTGTACTTATTTTTCACATGGAAATGAATGTTACACATTTCTAAAGCTGCCTGATAAAAACGGATAGCGATTATCTGAATGTTAAAACCCACCAGGCATTGCATTTTCTTGCCAACATTATCTTGATATGATGATATACAGTGTACGTACTCTGCTACAAATTCCCGCTGACTATTTTACGTCACTCCAAATAAATTCGACCTTAACATCTACTGATTCTCGTACAGGTACTATTCTCTTTTTGCAAACGAGAATTTCTTAACTGAAGACAAAGCGGAGAAACAAAAATGTTGCCGTAAGTTTATTTATTGCATCGCTTGTATTATGTTATGATGTTATTTCGACACATGAAAATGTGTATCATTAGGTTATGCTCATTCCTTATGCTCGGAAATGGAATTGGTGAATTGTAATCACTCCCATTTATTATCCAGGTGTGGGCGTGAAATCCGTGTCTCTATTGGCCATCATTATTTTGCTTATTTTCGCAATTTTCGGTTTGATGTGGGTCGTAAGAGGAATGCAAGTTCGTCAAGATAGTTTGGAACATCGGATAAGAATCCTGGAGGACAGCTCCTTATTGAATAGGTTACCCTTCAACCAACAAACGATACAACAGGTACGGTGTAATCTCGTGGATTTATACCTTTCACAGGTATTTATTTTTATATATATGTAAACCGCAGTTGGGGTGACTCGAGTCATGGTTGAGTCGAGTCAGTCTCGGGTCCCGTTTTTCGACTGACTTGACTCAGACTCGACGTATGAGAAAACTGAAATGAGAAAATAATCTGACCTTAGAAACTTTAATAGGGTTTGCCCAAACAATACCATACTTGAATATTATTTGATACAAATATAGATGACTTATACTTGATTAGGCTAGTGCTTCGTTACTGACCACCCCAGGTACTTAAATTAAGCGATGTAACAAGCAGGATGGTATCACACGCAACGCCACAACAGAGAAGTAATATGACGCTATTGTGCAATGCAGGGCGACGCCGTTCAACATCCAGAGGAATCATGTTGCAATAGCAACATGGAGCAAATTGCGTACTTGGACGACGTGCTGAAAGGTCACCAAGCCCGGTTTGAAGATATGGACGAGAAGATACGCGCGTACAGGCGTTCGGGAAACGTGCAGGCCGCTCAGATTTCACGCAATATCGCACAGAACGCTGATGACGTTCGAAAGTGCCGCGATGCAGCGGACGCCGTCAAACAAGACGTTTCGCAACTGCAAGCGACAGTCGACGCGGCGAAGAATCTCGTACTCTTCGCTACTAAAGATGCATCGCTCACTGAAAATGAGATCGATGAGTATTTGCGTGAACTGGGAGGATCGTCCAGAGAAGGTTAGTTATTTTATAGATATTGCCAGACGTAGTTTTGATTGATGAAATTAAGAATAAACTGAATTGAACTGTAACTGCAGTATTACTAGTAGTCTAAAATATGCCGAACAGAATTAGAAGATTGACAAACATACTCCAGTACTCAAAATAAGTAAAAGAAAGCTACGCCCACAATACAGCACAGCCTATATTACGTAAGCAAGCCGTCATATCGCGTTAACGAAATATGCATCAATGAACCCTCTTTCATTTCTCTAACTATAATTATATATATTCCCAGGAACTGTGTTTGCCGTTGCTCATGCTATGGGGAGCAGTTACACCATTCCAGATTACCCGAGTGGAGCAACGACCGATTCGGTACAATACAGCCCTCCGTCTCCAGTCTATGATATCTCCTCGGACTTTTCGCCAATCGTATCATTCACCGAGAACGACATGGATCCAACTGGAAGCGATGCGAGCGTTCAGCCTGAAAGCGGTACCTTCGCCGTCCGCGAAACAGGAATATACTTCCTATCCGTCAGCTTCTGCGTGGAAACGCACCGAGAAACCACGGTGAAAATACTTCGAAACGGCGAGCCACTTCGAGAGTTTACCGTTACGGGCGAGCCGGTTACTGGCAATAACTTGCAACCGGTGGTTGTAGAATCTCCGCCTGGATTTGACGAAATACTGAACGACGAGGACAGGATTGCCATACCTCCGTTGCCACCAACTAAAGCGTACGACGATGATCAATCTCTCCTCAGGCCGTACCAATTCAACCATGTCGCCAGCCTAGAGGCGAATGATCAATTGCAAATGTCGATCACGCAAGGATCCCTCGCGGAATATACTCATTTCCCGGGTACGGGCGCCGTCAAGTCTTGCACTCGATTTTCGGGTTTTCGAATATAACACCGGTGAGAACGAAAGGTAATGATGACATCGACATGCATCTAATGGACTATATCGAGCAAAGTGCCGTTGTCGGACTACAAAGGCCAAAGTAGGGATCTCATGATCCGTAAATTCTGGACTATCTATGGTTTCGGGCGTCACCAAACATGGCAATGGTATAGTAGATCCTCATTACATTAAAAAGTCCTGTCTTGCTGGTTGGAAATTACGAGCGCCTTCAATGTTTCATATATATATTGTATGTGCAGTGCAATCGTACATGTACTTCCATTAAGGTAGAGATCAAGAGAACATATTTTCATCCAGTGTATATTTATTATGTAATAGTGAATCTCTTTGGTGCCACTGGTCCTAGATCACAGATTTCCCGAGCATATAATGATCTTCGACACTATTTGTTCTTATGTGTGTTCATCGTGTGGTGTGTGATCGGGTTTATCGTCACATAGAAAGGGCAAATATAAAATCACTGGTAATTTTTATGTCGACTCAAGTGATCGGTTACAATGTTGGATTGCAGTTGAACTGGATGCTCAATTCGTTTGCATATAGATTAGGGCTCTTCAAAAATGACTTTTTTTCTCAAATCGTACTGACTACTTTATAAAATTGTTAGGTTACCTAATTTAAGCCTACACACAAAATTTGGTTCAATTCCAGCCAGTAACCGCTTTGCTACAGGAGAAGAAAGTTTCTATTTATTATATAGAAATAAATGATAAAAAATTTGAAAATTTTCTGTTCACCCCATGAAAGTGTTAGGCTGTCTATAGAAACGATCCTCACCAAATTTGGTTCAATTCCAACCAGTGGAAGCGGAGTTATTGCCGTCAAAAAATTTGGATTTGAATATAATAGTATTTACGGTGAGCACAACTATAATAAATAAACAAAGAATCGGTCACCGTAAATATTATTTTAGTGGTTCTCAACCGGGGGTCCGCGGACCCCTGGGGGTCCACGAAGCATTTTCAGGGGGTCCGCGAAGCCTCAAAATAATTGATAACCTAATTTGTAATTTTTTAATCGGGAAATCACGGTTTCGCTTCATTACTAGTAAAACTCCAGAGCTCACATCAACAGTATGGCCGTCTGAAATGAAATATCCTACTGTGCGGGCTCATTTTATTCCCAAAATTGCCAATAGCCTACTGATACAAACATTTTGCTGTATAAAGATGTTTTGTGGACTTGTGCCGCGGGCAGGATTCAAGAGTTTTAGTCACTCGCGGGCCGGACCAGTCAAATAATTTCAATATGCTACGTCGACATCCATATCTTTGCTGTTCACTGGAATGCTTTATTGATATCACGGAATATGTCGGCCCACTATTCCAGCAACAACGTTATTCGCAAACAATGGAATTGGCAAAAATACGATACTTAGCCGATTGAATACATTTATTACCTACTATAAGAGTGGCTGTAACGAGGATATGATTGAAATATTTCTATGCCCGTTTTAGTGAACAAGGTCACTGGACAACGGATATGCGTCGTTGGTCCGACCTATTCGTGGTGAAAAATATGCTGGATTATTTGCGTCGAATTATTTAGTAGTAAAATCTCAACTTCTGTTAAGAATCTGTCGAATAATGAGATTAATTATTTTCAATTTACTCAGAATGGCTCGCGCGCCGGATGAAGTGGTCTGCCGGGCAGGATGCAGCCCGCGGGCCGTATGTTTGACACCCCTGTGCTAGATAGAAATCACCAGGCTTGACGTTGTATGTACATTGAAAAAAATGCTTTTCAATTTTGGTGCCATATTTGTTGCGATCATACCCACATGTGTCGTCGGAAGCGTTACACGTTAAAATTACATTCGCCATAACCTAAAATTATGGGAATGAATTTTCGGCACTCGTTCATCTATTCAGAGCAAATTAACACCGAAAACTTCGTTATATATAACCTACAAAAGACATATAGGTTTAATTGTCTATGGGCGCCTAAATGTCTGGCACCGAATGTTCCTGTCTTGGCAATCTGAACCCCAGAAGAGGAATTCCATCTGGCGGGAAAAAGTTATATGCCAGTGAAGAAAGACCAATTTGAAATCGTGTGCGTCTTTTAGTTTAGTACGATTCTAAAACTAGATATTCCTGTTGGGCGATATCCCTGTTGGGCGATTCTATATTTTTTGATATAGCAGACAGGAGGTCACGAAATAACATCATGCAACGAAGTCATACCAACGGGTTCGCCCGCCCGAATATGTTTAATTATTAGTTACGGGCCCTACAGTTTCGAAGACACCTCACAATGTTCACTCTACGTTTTGATGAGTCTGCGCACACTCAACAACTCACTGCGCAGACCCTTGGACAACAGTGCGTAACGATTAAAAAAGGTCATAACTTCGGATTTGTTGTGCGCAACGTAGATTTTCTGTGCGCAGAGACCGTGTCACCACTGCGCACGTGCGCAGCTTAGAGGGAACATTGCACCTCACTCAGCTCTACCGGTAAATCTGGTAACGTGAGCAGAGAGGACAAGGAATTGATAGCAATATATATGCAATTCCCGATCTTACTGACCGATTTTATCATGAATTATCGAAAGTTTTCGCGCTTCGCACTGGCTCGCTAAATAGTACAGCTGATTTCGTGGCAAAAGCGAACAACGTGATGGGGGCGGTCGGTTTATCACCCTATGGGAGCCCAAGACCCAAGTTTTTTCAGCGGGCCTGACGAAGTGCCGTTTCGTTCCTGCCAACGGGTATACGCCCGAAGATGTATAATTATTATTGAGGGGTCCTACCTTTTCAATCACACATCACTCAGCTCTACCGGTAAATCTGTTTACGTGAGAAGAGAGAGCATAAAAATTGATATCAATATACAAGCAACATCCGATTATATTGACCAATTCAATCATTAATTATTGAAACTTTTCGCACTTCGCGCGTCTAGATGAGAGTAGCTGGCTCAGTAAATGGACAGTGGACACCCAATGTAGATGGCTAGTATCAGCAAATAGCGGATAGCAGAATGAGGGTCTGTGGGCGAAGCCCCCCGCAAGTTTGGTTTATCACCCGATGGGGGCCCAAGACCAACGTTTTGTGGGGGGGGGGGGGTGACGAAGTGCTGTTACATCCCTGGTAACGAATTAATTGTAACCACGCGCACGCCCGAATATGTTTAATTATTAATTACCTGCCCTTTATTTTCCCATACAACAGCTCACTCAGCGCTACTGGTAAATCTGATTTCGTGGGCTGAGAGAATAAAAAATTTATAGCGGCTTATATATGTAACTACCACCTATTCATTCATGCATTATAGAAAATTTTGGTACCTAGGGCGACCAGGCCACACAAACTTTGCTGACCATCGAAATAACGCTACGGGGTTCTTGTGGGCGAAGCCCTCAGAAGTTTGGTTTATAACGCTATGGGTGAGCAAGGCAATCGGTTTTAGGGGGTTGACGAAGTGCTGTTACGTCGCTCCCTCTTACTCATTGTCTTTATTACATTCCTTACAATATGAGGTTGCGGGGCGCTGAAGCACGATAATTTTTGAAAGAAGGCGCTGGAGGAAAAAAGGTTAAGAACCACTGGCCTAACACTTTCATGGGGTGAACAGAAAATTTTCAAATTTTTTATTATTTATTTTTATATAATAAATAGAAACTTTCTTCTCCTGTAGCAAAGCGGTTACTGGCTGGAATTGAACCAAATTTTGTGTGTAGGCTTAAATTAGGTAACCTAACAATTTTATAAAGTAGCCAGTACGATTTGAGAAAAAAAAGTCATTTTTGAAGAGCCCTAATATAGATAGGCCACTTCAAACGCTACCTTAGTTTAAAGGGTTAATGTTTTCAAATCACTTTTGAAAACAAATTCTGAAGTTAAAGAAGCCTATTTCGAGCATTCCAGGTAGGCCTATACCACTGGTCGGGAACCTTTTTCGACCGAAGAGCCATATTTTCCCAATATTTTCAATTGCAACTCCCAAAGAGCCATACATGTCAATCAACTGTTACGTCACAATTGAACATCAGTGACGTATTGGGAGCACTAATATATGGGTTCGTTGTGTGCGCCATAATTTTCTGCCCACATGGGTTATGGATAGATGGAGCTAAACATGGTCACTACAGCAGTACCATACCCACCGTGTGATACGTCAGTGACGTGGAGTTAGGGGAGGCAAGTCAAGTGAGGCAGTCGTCGGGGATGAGCGAAGGAAAATTGTGAACCCTTAAAATGGTTATTTGTACCTTCTATCGATGTTTATGAATGACTAAATTATTAACATTTTTATTTCCAAAATCACGGAATTTTTATATATATTGTTCGAAAATAAAGCGCGAAATACAGTGCATGAATAGATAATTGACTGTAAAGAACTGTCGATCATGTCGTTCTCAGTCATTCTATCAATATTAACATGACCTAGTGCGAAATATTTGTTTGTCAAAAAAGCAGTTTGTACTTTTGCACAACGGAAATACATATTCTCCTGTATCAATTGGTCATTTTAGCAAGATTAAAGAGGAGTATAAGGCTATAAAATTTGTCCTTGAAATTCTTAACTACAATACCCATATGCCAGGCGCGTAGCCAGCCGAAAAATAATGGGGGGTTCGGATTTTTTCGAATTTAGTGACGTAGCATCGATTCATTAGGGTTAAGTACGTGCGATGCGTAAATAACGATGATCATCGATACAACATTCCCGTGTTGGCGATTATAGACGTATGATAAGCTTGTCGACGAGTCTGGAAGTGCTGTTAATTAGCGTCTCCCTGATCTGTCGTGAACAATGAAATACGCACCGGTCGAACATTTGAATACGCGCGCTTATTAACGCGTCGAACAATTAAATTCGCGCGCTTATCAAAGCGTCCAACAATTAAATACGCCCGCTCATCAATGCGTCTTGCGTCTTACGTAGCCTCGGCGACGATTTGCGCAAGTAAAAGTGTACGAGTTTTTATGGAATATGTGCTTTAATGACGCCGATTTCAGGTGGTTCAAACCTTACCTCTTTTATAACTCAAGCCTACTGGACTATAACTGAAGACTAGTGGAAATCAATTACGCATGTACGCACGCGTCGAACATGATTGCGGACATTCGCTGTCATTCAGTTACGAGACGTCACTCTTTAATCACAATCGCTAATCAACCCCTGGCTACGCGCCTACCCTATGCGTATCATTTCTTTTGACTTGTAAATGGATAATTTTCCGCTGAGTCAATAAAGTGGGTATACCTATAGCAGCGGTCGGGAACCTATGGATCGCGAGCCATATATGCAGGCCGTGTTATTTTTGGCTTTTCAGGAGTAAGATGCCAAAACTGCCCAAAATAAAAATTTGAAAAGGCCAAAAGTATAAGCAATTTGCAAATTGCCAAAAATAACACGGCCTGCCCATAGTGTATTTCGTTCATGGTGTTGTGTTAACATGACTGCGTTACATGCGAGAAGAGAGTGTGTGAAGGGCAGGTTTCTTAATCTGGGTCAAGGCCACCCATTAGGGGTGCATGGTGTGGACACAGCGAAATTGAACGACTGACTGCGTTTGGTTTACTTGACTGACTCAGCTGCTATAACAATCTGATGTTGAGCGTGTTTGTTAGGCTTTCCTTTCTTTTTGCTTATTGGCACCGATTCCGAGTGGATACTGCACATTTTGTGGCTTCGTTTGATATTATTAATCGATCAAATCGCTAGGTTTTTTGTTTTTATTATTGTTTGTTGGCACTGATTAAAAGTGGAGGCTGCACATTTTGTGGTTTCTTTTGATAAACTGACCCAAATGAAGCGTTTTTATGACTAATTCGAGTCTGAAACTATGTATTTAGAGGACAATGCCATGCCAAAACTGCCAAAAATAAAAACTGAAAAAAATAACACGGCCTGCATATATGGCTCTTTTGGGTTTAAGATACGGCATTTTGAATTTTTTTTAAAATTTTGCTCTTAACTTATCAATATTGCAGCAACTTGTTAGTAAATTTTCATGACGGCGAGAATAATTATTCTCGTGGAAGCATAAACATGTCTTCGATAGGTCAAGACAGTGAGGTATCCAGGGTTAGGGGCTCGCACAGCCCTCTTTTCAAAATCACCAAATTTAAGTTGCTGTACCTGCGGCGACTATAACACCACTCGCGAATTCAGAGAAAATATAACATAAGGGACTAGCTTTCAACCTAACCAGAATGACTTTCAGCCATTATCTTCAATATCACCGTAAATAATTGCCAATTATTCATAACTTGGATATGGACAACCCCAGATCGCAGTCGGATTTGGAGCTACAGCTTTTATTCACATCAGGGGTGTCAAACATACCGCCCGCCAGATGATTTCATCCTGCTCGCGAGGCAATTTTGAGTAGATTGAAAATGCGTTTAATATCCAGCTCATTTCTATCTGAGATTTTTAGTAATAAATACTTCGATTAAATAGGGCTTCTAGACAGCACATGTCGAGTATGTTTACAGGCCACATTACAGCCACCCAGTGGCGGCTCGTCCTATAGGGCAACTGGGGCATTGCCCCACCTAATATTCTGTTCAATAACAATTCTTTACCATTTATAGACGCACACCAATCTATATATACCGAAATCACAGCGAAAATCGTATTCTTCTTGTCCTTTCGCTTGTAAATGCCCATATATAGCGAAGTCTCTGCGAAAATCGAATTCTCTTCGTGTTTTCGCTTTGCGAATGCCTAGCCGGGGCATGCCCCGGTAGCGCTCATAGCAAGCTTTCACTGTCTATTCTCTCAAAGCCGCGCACAATAAATAAACGGTGATTTACTCTCACCTATTCGTAAAATGGCCGAGCAAGTGGGGCAAATATGCCTGGTCGCCCCTAAGGTGTGATGTAACAATCGTATCTATATCTGACCTCGATTACCGTAATACGCGTTTAGTCGACCTTTGCTGGTATAGGTCGATTTTAATGGTGTTTCACACCATGAAAACTCTTGAAACTTGGTATGTCATGTCGTGATGGTGGTATTTAACACTGCCCCAAGTTTCAGGGTTTCTACTTAAAGTTTAGGGTAGTAATTCTGTTTCCGAAGTTGAGTGTGTGGTGATCCGTCATGTATCGCAAACAGATTTTACTCAAAAGCCGGTATTGGTATCCATTGATTTTGACGATGTTCAATACTGAGATCGGTTATGAAATTTGGCACGGTAAGTCTTAATGTTAGTATCGAACGCTGTACCAAGTTTTAAGTTTGTCACTGAACTGTGTTAGTGGTAATTTCGTTTCCTAATTCGAGTGAGAGCTGACTCGTCATTTATCGCTAACAGATTATACGCAAAGCCGGTATTGGTATCTAATGATTTTAACGATGCTCCTTACCTAGATCCGTCATAAGCTTTTGCATGGTATGTCTTGGTTTTAGTATCGAACGCTGTGCCAAGTCTCAAGGTTGATACTCAGTGATTAGGGCAGTAATTTCGTTATCAAGGTCGAGTATGGTAGAGATGTGCTCCGATCTGACACTTTGGCATACAACGCATTGCGGATTTCACGCAAAAGCCGGTGTATCTGCGGTAACGTTAACTGAGATGATGATATCATTCTCAGTTTGCATTCAAATATTTACTTGGATATTATATTCTCCAATGTCAATTTCACCGTGAAATTGTGGCCTTCAAGCCATTTGCTCACAACCCCCTGCTGTCAAACGCGATAGCTATTTCGTTTTCGATGGCGGCTAACAGCTGATCACTTGATCAGCCTATTCCTCAGTAAATTTTGCGCAAAATTCGGTGTTGGTCTGTTCGCATCAATTTTGACAGTGTACCATACCGAAAAGGGCCATGAGACCACTTCTCGATGATGTCATGTAACAGTGTACTAAGTTTAAAGCTTTCATCCACGTATTTATTCGGTAATATATTTTCCAAAGGCGATTTTGCAGCAGACCTATAGACAGTAAAAAAGCCGTATGTGTCGTGTTACAGTCTCCAGTTTCAAGGCCAAAATCTCCTATGCTGTACCGAGACCGAATTTCCGAGGCTGCTATTCTTAGTTCTTCAGAATAATGTTTTGGATTCAATATGACAGGCCCAATCTATGAGATAACAATTGCGTATCTGTCCGAACTCGTTGACCTTTCCAGTTAGGCTCACGCTATCTCTCGAGTTATAGTCATTTCCAGGTCTAGTGCGAACATGAACCGTGTTGAATCTTTGTTCCGTACGCCGTTTACGCAGTTACAACACTTCAAGTCACAGCTCACCAGCGGACCTCTCGTGGCACATACGTTAAAATCACTGTTGCCTGCAAATTCATGTTACCGTACCATCATTAAGTTAAAGGCCTCTGCACACTGACCTCGCGACGCAACATCGCGAGTTGCGCGTTGCGAGTTGCGAGTCGTAAGCAGAGATGCCACTCCTGGGTTTTTCCACCCAGATCTGGGTTTTTCGAGCATCACCTGGGTTTCTTGGTTTTTGTGCTTGAAATCTGGGTTTTTTTTCAACATCATGTTTGTCAGGTCAATTTTACGGCGCAAAATTGATTATTAGCTTGATAAGATCTTATAACATCGACGGATTCTACTGTGATTGAGTCTAAAGAGACCCATTTACTATTAAAATGAGAGGTCTTGGCGTGATGAGAGAGCTTAATTGAATACTGACTACTAGGTCACAGAAAGTCATTTTCACAAGGCAACTCTTGAGCATTTGTTTTGCAATTTAAAACGATTTAGGACTTGAATGCTAGCGCTGCAACAAATTCGTTGTGTGTCAGTAAATAGTATGTAACTGCTGTAAAGTATGCAATTAATGCACATGGAAAGACCAAATGTTGATCTAACTAATTTACCATGTTGACATCAGAGTATATTCATTTTCAACAGGGACACTCAAAGAGACAGTTTGGTCACCCGGGCAAGTTATTCAGAGGGAGAGGGGTTTGTCAAATTCAAATGTAGGCCTACGTACCTTTAATTTCATGATCTGGCAGTTTCTTTTTCGACTAAACATCCCAGATAAAAGTGCTTGTCCCAGGTTTAATGAATCGAAAGCTATTTTTAATCTATCTGGTCAGCTCACAGTCACTGGAACTACCCTAAAATCATCCTCATCATAGATGGGGATTAGCATTGTGACAAACATTACGAATATATAATAAACTACGTATTGACCCCCCCCTCCATACCGAATGCCCGTAGCAATGTGTTGAGAGGAAAGCATCATATTTCGATGGATTTGCCCATTTAACTGAGCAAAATGTATAGTCTGAAAATGAACAGTTGGGATTTCAATATCAAGGGCTAAACCGTCTTCTATGTTCGTATAACTGTCATTGATGACTCTCAGTCACTGTTTTGTAGCTATATCATATAAATTTGAGTGAAATATAGGATCTGGGTTTTTCTGGGTTTTTTCAACGTCCAAATCTGGGTTTTTCCAAAATATCTCAGTGGCATCTCTGGTCGTAAGTCGCGAAGCAATGCACACTGGTCCCGGCAGTGCCCACAAGCGGCAACTACAGCTCTTGCGCGTTCTGTCCGAAGTCTCGCAATGGACACACATTGCACAGCTCCCGATAGATCGCAAAATGAATATTTCGATGGGTATACATGGGTTTGTCAATGAATAAGATGACGTCGTATATGCACACACTTTTCCATTAACGAACCAATATCATATTTCAATGCTGAAAACACATAATCTGGGTGACCCAGTTAAAGGCGATATTTCCGGTTGCCGATCCAAATTTCTGGAGTTCTAGCTGTAGCCTATTATGCTACAGACACCAAACCTTTCTGTATTCCACTGCCTCAGTGAGTGCATCAACTGTCAAGCACTCATACATTAATTTCTCGATATGATAGAGAACAACATTCAAATGCATTATAATTTTATTGTAAATGAATTAAGTCTTAATATTCAAATATAACTCTGGGATTCTTTCCTTTTCAATCTTCGATTCGCCCTCAGGTATCAAGCATGGAAACTGATCCGTAGGCCTGGTTGATCCATTCTCCATAATGATGCATAGTCCATTTCTGACTTATAATATTAGCCACTACAATTCGTACCGAAGTCTGATAAAGACGAGAATAGACGAAATCTAACATCAAGAGTTACACTGCTGCTACCTAGTCAACAAAAAGATTTTCAGACGTCGTGTACTGAGATGTACCGGTATCTGAAATATACATCAGTGAACCCATGACATACCACGATTATATGTACCTGCTTAACCTAGTTTCCAACCAATGTACACTGTACAGGTTAAAATGAACCAGACAAGGTATATATATAATAAACCCACCTGTAGACATACAATGACTGAGAGTTTCGCGGTATCGGTACTGCCGGAGCTGGTTGGCCTTTGGTAATTACCAAGTACCGGTACTGCTTACAGTAGAATGCGGTCTTGCAGTTAAGCTTCAAGTTTTAAAATGGCCTCAAATCAGTCTAAATTCAATGAGGAAACAATTATAGATGCCAAAACACGCAATACCCGGACAAACTATTGCGTTGACATAGAGCTAACGATCAGTAACTGCTGACCAGTCGCTCGCAACTCGCGACAAAGTTGAAAATTTTCAACTTTGTCGCGGAGTTGCGCAACCCTGTCGCAGACGGCATGTTGCGAGTTGCCGGCGACTCCGATCTGCATGGTCCAGTCGTAGACAGGCGCGATTCTCTCGTTTTATCGGGTCGCGAGCTCAGTGTGCAGAGGCCTTAAGGCTGCTGCACACTGGCTCTCGCGACACGACAAAACGAGAGAATCGCGCCTGTCTGTGACTGGACCATGCACACCGCGTCGCCAGACTACGCAACAAAGCGTCGGCGAGCGGGCTGCGCAACTCGCCGACAAAGTTGAAAAAATCCAACTTTGTCGCAAGTTGCGGGCTCAGTCGCCGTAGAAAATAAGCACGCGCTCTTATTTCGACGGTGCTGTTGCAATCTTTTCTAATCGTTCAACTTCCTAATTTAACATACTCGTGTACCAGATGCGTAATTTATCTTGGGATTGACTCAGGGCGCTGTATGATATCCAACAAGCCCAGAAAAAGAATGATTCAACCTCAAGTTGATAACTTAGAAGATGGATGAACGAAATGAAGATATATTTGATAATTAAATTACGATATATTCACAAGACAAGATGAATAACAGAGAACATGACCGCTAGCCCGCGAATGCCACTGACAAGCTTGACATTGCGAAAGTACCGGTAGGCCAAGGAGAGTAGGCCTTTATATTATAAAGATATCTGATTGATGGAGTATGTTAGGGCGTATCAACGATTAGACACCTTCTTGTTTATATTCTTTGTATCTTAGTACTGTATATTGGGCATCTGCGTCTTGAGTTGAAATAATAAACTGAGTTTTCGAATTTGAGAATATCTTAGTGGCATTATGATGTATTCCTTATCAAAATTCGGAGCATCAGCAAAATGCTGTCAGTACACATAGAAAACACATATGTGTAGGAAGTATATTGATGTGTTCTTCTAAAGTAATAACCAAGAACCTATACTGTTACGAAATCATTAAGCTGGTACAGAACAGATAGGCCTACGTTACGAGTGTACGACTCGGTGTCAGTGTGCAGCAGAACGCAACTACCGCGACACGATCGGGGAATTAAAGGCCTCTGCACACTGAGCTCGCGACCCGATAAAACGAGAGAATCGCGCCTGTCTGCGACTGGACCATGCAGACCGGAGTCGCCGGCAACTCGCAACATGCCGTCTGCGATAGGGTTGCGCAACTCCGCGACAAAGTTGAAAATTTTCAACTTTGTCGCGAGTTGCGAGCGACTGGTCAGCAGTTACTGATCGTTAGCTCTATGTCACCGCAATAGTTTGACCGGGTATTGCTTGTTTTGGCATCTATAATTGTTTCCTCATTGAATTTAGACTGATTTGAGGCCATTTTAAAACTTGAAGCTTAACTGCAAGAGCGCATTCTACTGTAAGCAGTACCGGTACTTGGTAATTACCAAAGGCCAACCAGCTCCGGCAGTACCGATACCGCGAAACTCTCAGTCATTGTATGTCTACAGGTGGATTTATTAGATATATACCTTGTCTGATTCATTTTAACCTGTACAGTGTACATTGGTTGGAAACTGGGTTAAGCGGGTACATATAATCGTGGTATGTCATGGGTTCACTGATGTATATTTCAGATACCGGTACATCTCAGTACACGACGTCTGAAAATCTTTTTGTTGACTAGGTAGCAGCAGTGTAACTCTTGATGTTAGATTTCGTCTATTCTCCTCTTTATCAGACTTCGGTACGAATTGTAGTGGCTAATATTATAAGTCAGAAATGGACTATGCATCATTATGGAGAATGAATCAACCAGGCCTACGGATCAGTTTCCATGCTTGATACCTGAGGGCGAATCGAAGATTGAAAAGGAAAGAATCCCAGAGTCATATTTGAATATTGTTAAGACTTAATTCATATACAATAAAATTATAATGCATTTGAATGTTGTTCTCTATCATATCGAGAAATTAATGTATGAGTGCTTGACAGTTGATGCAGTCACTGAGGCAGTGAAATACAGAAAGGCTTGGTGTCTGTAGCATAATAGGCTACAGCTAGAACTCCAGAAATTTGGATCGACAACCGGAAATAGCGCCTTTAACTGGGTCACTCAGATTATGCGTTTTCAGCATTGAAATATGATATTGGTTCGTTAATGGAAAAGTGTGTGCATATAAGACGTCATCTTATTCATTGACAAACCCATTGTATACCCATCGAAATATTCATTTTGCGATCTATCGGGAGCTGTGCAATGTGTATCCATTGCGAGACTTCGGACAGAACGCGCAAGAGCTGTAGTTGCCGCTTGTGGGCACTGCCGGGACCAGTGTGCATTGCTTCGCGACTTACGACTCGCAACTCGCAACGCGCAACTCGCGATGTTGCGTCGCGAGGTCAGTGTGCAGAGGCCTTTACCTGTTTTAGTCGTGTCGCAAAGCCAGTGTGCAGCAGCCTTAACTTGTTCACGTTGGAAAACGCCATTGTGACGTCATCTTAATAAAAAGTCGCTTGCAGCCCTTGCCCCACCACCCGATATTGTCACGAGCCGCCACTGCAGCCACCCCACTGCTGTGTTGTGGTTTTTAGTCACTATATGAGCAGGTCGCTGACACCTGGCATTGACACTGTAGGGCGCCCTCTCACGGTTCATACACTTTGTAAGATACAACATCATTATGGTACATCGCCCATATCTGTATATCACGTGACTTATATCTTTCTTCTCGCAACCACGTGACTTACCATTTATCAGCTCGTGCATTTCAATTACAAAGGCAGACTCATCTGCGATATCCTACTGTATATTCCATACATATTCGACCAATATATCTATCTGAGGCAATACTGTCGTTGCATTCACGTTGAAGTTGTCAGATCAAGGACTAACGCAGGGACGTGCGTCTACTACGAAAAGAGCTAAGTATATCTACCCAGCCACACATTACGTGGGACTCAGGTTACAACTCTAGCAGGTTATCAGACGCCATATCTGGTCTGCAACACCAAATTCCGAGTAGGCAAGAAAGTGCATATTCAATTCAGTCATTTATAGAATAAACAGATTAAAAACTAGTTATAGTCACAGAAGCGAAAACGCCAATGAGCGAAACCCTTATATGTAAGGTACACGGAAAATAGAATAGAGGTATTCAGCCTCGATTTGAAAATAATAGTATTTACGGTGGGCTATAATAAATAAATAAAGAATTGGTCACCGTAAATACTACAGTATTTTATTCATAATCCAAATTTTTCGACGGCAATAACTCCGCTTCCACTGATTGGAATTGAACCAAATTTGGTGAACATCGTTTCTATAGACAACCCAACACTTTCATGGGTTGAATAGAAAATTTTCAAATGTTTTGTTATTTATTTTATATAATTAACAGAAACTTTCTTCTCCTGTAGCAATGGGCTACTGGTTGGAATTGAACCAAATTTGGTGTGTAGGCTTAAATTAGGTAACCTAACAATTTTATCAAGTAGCCAGTACGATTTGAGGAAAAAATTCATTTTTGAAGACCCCTAAGGTATATAGGCTGGTTAATGAAATAGGCCTATTCAAATGAAAAACAAGGGTATTTCGAGAGTGAGTAATTCGGTGCGGCCCGCGAGCGATCTGAAGTGCTGAATCCAGCCCGCGACGTCAGTTGAGTTTGACATCCCTGATTTATATCATCTGACCCGCTCCCACAGCAGATTCAGTCAATTAGCCAGCAGTATCGAAATCTTCACATTTATTCGAGAAAAAAAACAAGCTCGACATCACAACGCATCAAAACTGCCCCGCATACTTCGGCCTTTGCGGTCTCCAGTCTCTCTCAAAGTCGGGAACTTCAGGAGTGGACTGTATCGCTTCAATCCCAATCTCGTAAGTAACCGGCGGATCACCCTTCAGTCTTTTCTTGCGTTCTTTCTCGCTACGCTTCTTTTCACTCCGTATCTCTTTGACGCGAATCTTTTTGTACGTAGTCTCGTAACTCTGGTTCCTCATCTCTCTGAACTTGGCCATCGGACCGACGCTTTCACCGGCTATCGTCGCGGCAGGCGCTCTCTAAAGAGAGATGTCAGTTAAGTGAAGAACAGCATATTCCAACGGGACAGCAGTACCCTTTCCGGAATTTTCAACTTTTCGCGAACCGCGGGGATGTTCAGTAGCGTTAGCGCGCACAGACTGAAGGTGCCGGTGGTTATGCCGTAGAGAAAAACAGCGCACGACGCGTTGCCGAAAATCAGCGGAATCAACACGACCGGAACGTACTTGGCTTTTCGGGCGAATCTAAAACAAGACATTACCGTGATATATGGGGAAAGTACTTAGTAACGGAGTGCAGAGAACACGTGTATTTTTCGTCAAAATATATTTCCAGGAGCCCTCTCCTTCTTGAGTACCAACGATGATTACTTTGACCAGCTCTGGTTATCATGATGAAGTTATTTGCGCACCGGCATAGCCAGGCGTGGTTACGGCAATTTAGTCCTCCCAAGTTTTTGGATGATTGACATTGTGAAGCTGAAATGGAATGTTTTTGAACAGTCCAAATTCGACTGTGGCCACGGCCATGACCAGTAACGTATCCAGAAGGGCAAGAGTAACCTTAGTTCGATTTGGACATTATGATGTCATTGTTTTTTACGTTAAAATGAATCAGTGGTCACGTCATCGTTACAAAATTTCCAGCCTTCTTTCCAAACCCTCGTCATGACTACGAAAATTCATACCCACTGCCAGCATATACAGAAGGGTTGTGATGGCTCAAGTAATCACTCGACTCGCTATTTTTTTTGTGACTCGACTTGACTAGAGTCATTTTTTCAAATCCGTAAAATGACTCGACTCGAGTCAATCTGTGTATTCACTCGACCTGTACTAGAGTCATTGCGCACGACTCCAACCAAGTGATATGACCTGATACTGGGACGGCAAATTCATCATAACTTCGAAGGATAGTAAAGTCTCCACGTGATTGGTATTGCGTGTATCAGTCACTTGGAAAATAGGGCCCAGAAACTGATCGGACTGAGGAAAATTACGACATTATGAATGTGAGCCAATCCATCTCACTCCAGCAAAGTTGAAAGAACTGAACCGTGAACACAATGACTTGTCTCAGACTCGAGTCACAACACAATGACTCGACCCTCCACTCACTGACTTGGACTTGACTCGAGTCAAAACTACAAAAGTGAGATTGACTTGTGACTCGGAACCTTGCGACTTGATTACAACCCTGATATACAGGATGAAGATTTGGAATTCAGAACAACGGATCTTGTAAACATACATGACTGGAGATAGGTATCAACGTATCAAGTCAAACTTGCGCACCCAGAGGTTAGTGTTGCTACTAAGGTCAAGTGGAAATAATGCCCCAAATTTCTACTCAATTACAAGTAGAAGTAGCGATTTCAAAGACATGTCAAAACTACTTCAAGTGGAAGTAGAAAAAACTCATCTCAACTATTTTCTAATTTTCAAAATTCAAATTATTATTATTATGTATATTGACCACCTCTGGTAAGTTCAATATTCTACTCACCCTGAATACTGTCCAGATATCGTCCCGGCGTTGAGCGAGACATGAATAAAGCTTCCCACTAGTACACCGGCGATAAGTGGCAGGCCGTAAAATGGGTCCGCCATAGAGAGATCGTTAAACCACAAAATGCCGCCCTCGGCGAACGACGGAACGGGAACATTCGCCATTTGACGAAGGGCCATCGAGCAAGTGATGAACAAGGCGCTCATAAACGATCCGTTCAGGAATACTGACAAAAAAGCAACCCTTTTATATTACATCATCTAAGTTCAATATACCTCCCTAAGTTATCGTAGGCCCCGGTACCACTAATTTGATTATCGGTACATGCAGACATAGCGTGAGCGCCAATTCTTCAGCTGCGCATCACAATTCAGCTCAATCCAATGCAAAATCAACCTCTAAAAGGGCCGAGTTCATCTAAATAAGGGGTTCAACCTGTGGGCAATGCACTACGTAAAGAAATGATGGGACTCAAATGTGGAGGTCGCGTCAAGAAACCAGGCCGAGCAAGTCCAAGTGAAGAAATCGTGCAACAATTTTGCAACAGGTTAAGGAGCGCAACCATAGAAATAAATTGATTCAGCTGGCGTGTGATGGGTATAGTTGGAATTTTCTTTTAGCTGCAGTTCCATTACGGCGGCTTTCTGAAGAAAATGGCTATGGTTGATTTTATTTTTAATTTGAGACCACGTCATATTTAGAGCGCAGTTCCCCTTTCAGTAGAAATATCCTATCTGTTCATTACGTCGCATTGTTTTGAGTATCGTATTGCGCATCATGTGTCTCGATCGGATGAAAGTAATAGAACCATCGATTATACTGCATCGAGTGAGTGCCGGACAAAATTACTGCTCCATACACTTCTGGTTGAAAGAAAATACTCTTACTTACTTCGAACTGGCCCAGTGCCGGTTCGTTTATAAAGGTCCTTCAGATCTTGCTGTGCGGCATATCTCTTCAAGGTCTCACCGGAATACGTAAATTTTGACACTTTCTGTTGGGCTTTCTACAAACAAGGCTCATATTAAACGGAGAGCAGTTGAGTACTGCTGGATTTCCCGCAAAAACAAAAACGAACGTAAGAGTAAATAGCTTTTCACTTTCAAAACAAATTTTTAAGTCAAAAGATTAGCAATGTTCTAATCTAATCACAATCTATTTCTGATCCATGCATCACATGGTGCAATGCCATAGTGAAATCGCACATACCTTAGTTTCTTCCATATGATTCTGCGCATTTATCGTTACTTTCCGAGTGTTAATATATAAGGGCAAAGTAACGATTCGAATCAGCATAGTCCCAATTATGATTGTACTCCACCATTCCAAACCTGAAACAAATTTATACCATTCCAATGACAGGTGTTACGAACCAGTTCCAACATCTGAAACAAGGTTTAGCGACTGGCTAAGTATATACACTAGGGAAGGGACGGATCGACAAGATGAATGACCGTATCATGCCTTCCCTGTCCAGTGTCCATACCGATAGTTTGAAAATATCAGGCTACTGTTATATCTTTACTGGTGAGACAAATTTATTGGAGGATCTACTAATCAAGGACTGCCAACAAATTTACTCGTCTCTTCATATCGACGACTGTGTCGAGGTAGTCACAACGGTCAGAGGTGTTGCTGTGAAATTCAATCTCAAGGTAGGCTTTACGTCAGAAAGTGAGTAAGAGAACACTGTAGAAATTTGTGAATCCAAGACCTGTAGTCATGGCCTATAGTCAGGCCTGTTTATTTTTGGATATTGGATTTTATTTTTGGAGATTCTCCAAAAATAAGATTTGAAAACATCCAAAAATAAGATTTTTTTGGATGATGTTTTTCAGTGAAATAAACAAGTCAGAGCGATGTAAACGACCAGAAAACTCATAAAAACACACAAAACAGCATCTATGTGAGGGAAGGGGTCACCGAAACGCTAAAACTACTTCCACTCAATCCACTTCACGTTTCTGCTGACCTTGCCTGCCTGCCCGCCCCTCCGCCTTTGTACTCCTATAAGTTTCACAGTGCGACATGTAGAGAAGACGGGAAGGCAGCTTTGAGTGAGGCAAAGGGAACAGCGAAATCATATACAGCCACCTCTGTCACAATCACTTCGTCCACACGATGACGGGACTCATCTGCTGATGCTTCAGACGGCAACACAACTTGATCCAGAGTAGATGGAAAGCGTGCGCCCCAAGTTTGTTGACGCTCGTTTATTGTCAATGAAGAGGGTGGCCTCTTGGTTGACTGGAAACCGTACCAAACTCCTTGATGTTATGGACGAAAACAGTCCGGCGTGTGCAACTTCGCTGCTGTTGTCCATCTGATCGTTCTCGATCGCATGGTCACGCTCGCACATAGCTGAGCAACACCGTCACAAAGCTTCATGGTCTTGACGTTCTGATCATGGAGCCGCAGGAGCTCATACGCCTGGTCAAACGCCTGTGTCCAGGTGAGGACTGGGACGAGGACCGCCACAAGGAAGGGTGTTGGGCTGTCAAGTTCAATGAGGCACGCATGGGATGAGGTTTCAAGCGCATTACTGACGAGCGCTTTCCAGGAGCAAAGGCTTGGAAGATTGGAAAGTTTGAAGAGTTAGACATTCCTCCATTTTTGGACCCTTAACCTCGATGTTTCCCACAATTGCGACGTTCGAGGCCGAAATCTCGAAAATCAAGGGGGGGCGTCTCGCAGTGATTAATATTCTTTAGAAGGCATCCTCCAGGCCAAATACTAAATTTGTGAAGAATGTATTGGAAAGTTAGATCAAGATCACTGATGATATCTATGTGTTGGAGGACTTGAATACATGATAATTACATACTTTTGGTGGATTTTTTCAGTAGTAATAGGGCTCAAAACACCTTCAATTCTTATTTTTGGAGATCCTCCAAAAATAAAATTTGAAAACATCCAAAAATAAGCTATTTTTGTTATTTTTGGAGAAATCCAAAAATAAACAGGCCTACCTATAGTGCATCACCATGAATACAACAGATTGTGTAGTAGTCCGCAGACACGCAAATCAATGATGTGCATATGCCGCTGGACACGGAAGTACAGATATAGCCTTTATGTCTTTCTAAGTCATGCACCACCCCTCCATGCTATCCCAGTAATGCATGAGCGCCAAGCAGGGAAGCAATGGATACCAGTGTTACTAATCAGGTCTTTGGTCTGACCCGGCCGGGAATCGAACCCACGACCTACCGATCAAGAAGCCGGACGCTTAACCATTACGCTATCTTGTCGGTCTATTAGGTGTTCAATCTGTACATTGTTAATGACCATCTCTCTGAACAGAAGTAATATTGGGCTCGTGGGCTGGTATGAGGTCTAAATCAATGAGAGATATAGCAAGACTCAAACACCCAATTATAACAACGTATAAAATCGCCGCAAGCTTACCAGTGTTGAGATGTACAAACTCCAACAAACTGTGAACGTAGTGATTGGGTAAATATTTCGTTGCTAACCCCAGTTCGACAAACGGCGGGTCCAAAATCATCCCACTGATGGCGTCCGTCAAAACCCCTGAATCAGAGACCGCTTCGGCCGCAGAACCCGACAAACCATCCGCAACCGCGCTACAGTCCACAGTAGTATCTCCCACAGTCGGAACGGGAGGCGGATCTTTTGGAATGGCCGGTGGTTCGGTTTCAAAAACGCGACCTATCCACGGCACCCAGATACGATTGCTGTGTGTAACGGAGAGACATCTACGATGACTAAGTATGAAATGTTCCTGATCTTTGCGGCACCAAGTAGAAACGAGCGTCTTTGGTTTTGAAATCACGCATTTTTTAAAAGTGTGCATATGAGAACGGATATAAATAGTTTTTGATGAAGGCGTACAGAAATTTTTCAGCAAGCATCCTCTCCACGAAGGTCCACGCAATAATATACTTCCCGACATCTCCGCGCTCTATACAGGACTAATTCCTCATCGTTTAGAATAGGCTGTAGAAAGAGCAAGTGCAGATATAAAGCGCTACAATTCTCAAGAGTTGAGGCACACCACTCGGAATATCGACCAGGTAACGGCGAGGACAGTAGGAGTCAGGCTTGGCACGCATGGCAATATATTACGAAATTGATGCCATCGGCAGAACACTTGGACATTCCAAGCAGCAAATAGTGAAATGTGACAAAAATTCACTCCTGGTCCGGCAGCATGTACTATATTGGTTAAAAATCATGTGATGTTCTGCGAGTGAATAATTAATGCCGAATGTATTGTGGTGCCCACCTATGGTACACAATGACGCCATATAGAAGGGCATAAAACATTAAATTTGATTGCAGTGAATATCAAAATCACTAGTCATAACCGAATTCAGGCAAGAGCAATCTGCAAAGCGTCAGGCAAGTGGGTATTCTTGAACCAGACACTAAACACACTTTTGTACTCTTTGTATATTGTTGTACCACAACCGGAATGTATAATACGCACCACGCACCCGTCATATATCAACATCAACAAGAAGAAATGCAGTAGAAGACAACACAATTGCCTCTCTTGGTACTACACTGATTTCTTTCCGACTTGATAGTCACCATTCGAGTCGGCCGTCAAGTATTGCAACATTAGCTTATCAAAAATTAGAAAAAGCAATCACGTCACATTTACTCAAACATACTAAAGCAGTGGTTCTCAAACTTTTTCAGACACGCCCTTCCTTTATGATAGCGAAAATTTTGCGCCCCCCTCATCGTCAAATCACAAAATGCAGCCAGAATGATAGCAATCCCAACAGATAGTTTGACAGCATAGGGTATATGAGTCTGCTGATGAGACAATTATCAAATACGAAATTCGGACTGCACACAGAGCAATCACTATAAACTGGAGGTAAATCACGCGGAGCGCGAAAAAAATTGTGCAGTTGACCTCAGCTCCGTGCCCCCCTTCAGGTGCTTTCACGCCACCTAGTGTGAGAACCGCTGCACTGAAGCATCGCCACAGCTCGAACAGTTTGGACACGCCGGTGCCACTCTCTCACGCGGGGCTAAAGGTGTATGGATTTACTCTATTGCCGCTTACATCTCTAACCAAGGCCAAATGCCGACATTGTTTGACGGATTGTCTCCGATGACATATTGTTATTTTTAATGGAGACTTCCATCATCGATACGGCATGATACTCGGGCCGTCTGGTAGTAGCCCTTAATCGGGTCGTAGCCTTTCCAACGCTGCTGAAATCCACTAAAGCAGTCGTTTCATCAGGTAACCGCAATGCCCTGGCCGGCAACCTAAAATCAATCTTCGTCGCTGTCTTCTTCCGATTCTACCACCTGCGAAGACGTTCACATGTCAATAATCTATTCACTTGCGCCGTAGCATATCACAAAATGCAGGGTTCTCAAATTGGGGTATGCGAGCAGCTTCATTTTCCTGGCACTGCGATCATTTTCTCCAACACCTATTTTAAATTTTTATGTGACAAGCGAGAAAAGAATGTAAGCTTACTAAATGTGTCGTTCAAGGCTTAAACCACCCCTCCACTTGCCAGCAAGGTTTTTCAAGGCTGTGCTTGTGCATGATGAAGAACAAATTTTGTGTCAGTCTTTTGGTTGCATTAATTTACGTGTGTGCCTTACCAAAACAATTCCAAGAATACTTCTACATGAGAAGCATCGAGATCATCCATCAAATGTTTAAAATGTTGTTTAAGAGTGTTTGTTGTGTATTTAATTCTGTCTATTTATCAATTTTCAAGGAGTACGCCATACATGCAGATAAATCGCAAGGGCACGCAGTCAAAACGACGTCTGAGAAACCCTGAAATAGTGTATACTTCCGAGTTGACTATCAAATGTTTATATTTTTTACCAATATCAAGAACTATGGATTTTAAGTAGGATTCGAATACAAATTTGACTACACAATAAACCTATCAGTGCCTTTACTAAATGCCAGCATCACTCGTACGTGCAGTATTCAAGTTTGCGAATTTTTCATTTCATTTCAGATCGTTTCGCCCCCCAAATCCCCATGCAATGAAATGTCGAAGGAAAAACGATTCGCTCGTTGACACCAGAAATTTCAATCTGCGATTTCCATATCTTCCTATCATCGATAGAAAATATAAATATACTAGCTTACCTCCGTGGTATCAGACTTGTCGTGTATTAAAACGTATTCCCTTGAACTGTACGCAAACTTGACCACGTCTTTCTCTTTCAATTCCACATACCTGCAAGATAACATATTGATATGACGTATATCAAATGTGTATCGCAGCCAGTATGCACAAGATGAACTCGTGGCCTTTTGTTTACGTAGATGTAGCACATTGCACACTTTTGTAGAGTCGTAGAATTTAAAACAGAATGAGGATGATAAATGCTGGACTATTGAACCAGAATCCTTTTTCAGGATGCTGTAAAAGTCGGCAAGTGTTGACAGGACCTACAGCAATGCATACCTGCGCGGCTGAATCTTCTGATTGTTGACAAAAGTACCGTTGGCCGAGTCCAAGTCGATAATATAAGGCTTGATGACCCTCTTCTTTCTACCGTCAGCCTTTTCAACCTCGACCATTCTGTCAGAAACGAAATACCAACAAACTAAACGGCAATAAAGAAATAATCCAAAAAAATACATCCTAATTATGGCTTTCTGGAGACTCATCATACTATAGTCGAGAAAACGAGACGGTCCGATACCTGAACTGAAATACGGCGTGCTGTTTTGAACAAGACGGATGATCGATGGGTATATCCGCAATGCGACGTAACTTTCCCATGAGGTAAGCGCTCTGCCTGTGTAGATGGAGCACCTGTGTATGAATAATGCCACGTCAAAGCTGGTATGGTTCACTTAAAAACCAGATGTCGTTGCCTGATCGCTCGTGAGTTGCATCACGCATATCTGGGTGAGATGCATACAGTTCGCACTGTTAACTTTACACATGTGTACGTGATTACCGGTGAATTCGGCACTACATGAATTTGGTATTATGAATTCAGCCCTTTGTGAATTTTGCATTGGAAAAGTAGGCTACTAGTATCAATTAATATTATCAATAGTGATACATCAAAACCGTATTAATAAATTTGAAAATGAATGTCTCACTGAATATGAACGTAAATTGTGACATACTGCACTTGATGAATTCGGGTTACGGTAGGTTGGGATTAGGGGCCGCCAAGTGCCGAATTTACGCATTGTCCATCGAAATCGTTTCAACATACCTTGAGCGCTTCGTCTCCTTTGAAAGGGTATAACCGCCATTTCTTCGTAGGAACCCTCGCTTCCGGCGGTTCGCTGTACTTGATCACGACGCCGCGAAACGTGTTCGTGTCCTCGGTGAGAGCGCCGGAAAGCCCCAGGTTCGGCTTTTCCTTCTCCTTGGGCTCTTCGGTGTCTAAAAACGGGGGAGCTGAGCAAATGAAAGCGAGACTGGTGCCACATCAAAAGAAAATAAACTATCGGTTACGGTTTGTGGTCACATATTCTGCAGTGCCGCATCTCCGACCTCTTTGCCATTCCCATAGGCATAGCTGGCACAGCCCCAAATTTTAACGAGCGCATTGCTGCATCATGTGCATTCACCGCATCGCAATGGATCCGCGACGCAAAGACACGGTTCAAAATTGGGCCAACTTGCGCATTGCGACTCGTTTTTGCAGTGCCACAACGGATCCAGGATGTAACGTTATCGTCAAAAAAAATTCACCACCCCCCTCAACTTTTAAATAGTGTGACATACACACCTACGACCAATCCGTACGTACCTTCCAGCAGAACCTCTGCGTTCCGCCGGCCTTGCTGTTCTCGTTTCTGCCAGGCTTCAGCTCGTCGCGCATCATTTTCTCTCCTCACTCGTTCACGACGAGAACGATTGTCTATTATGTAAAGTTACAAGTCGCCACAACATAGCTACCCGTCAATGAATAATTTTTTTTATAATCATATTCAAATTATACACATCAAAATTCCTGAAGGAACACACGAGCCACATCAGACATAAAGTAGCCTGACTAATATTAACTGTAAGGTCCCTCGTTAACATACACATAATCACATTAGAACACGGGGAGGAGGCGGGTCTCATAATTGAAACTGATCCGGCATTCCAGCGCATGGGACCACAAGTTAAAATATTACCCAATGATCATTCTGGCAGTGGTGAGCAACAATAGACAGGTTTTACATGAGAATTCCGATTCCCAATATATCACGAATTTAGCTGCTATGAAAAAGCCAATCGCTTAGTAGAGGAAGGCGTGCAATATTTGAAAGCCAAATACGATCCAATAAATCAAACACGCTCACCTCTTTGGTCGTCATGATTGGTGCCGCCCTCATCGTCAGATCTGCGCTCTAGCTTGATCCGAATATCACCGTGCGGACGTTGCTCATTATCTGGCAGACAAGTACAGGTGAGTTGCAAGCACAGCTACAAAGTCTAATCTAGTAAATAATACCATGCAGAGATGAGGATGGTGCATGGATTTGTATTAGAAAATATAAACGGATTTGAATATTTTTATCAGATTAGGATTGGATTTGGACTTTTGATTTTTTTGAAACTGGATTCGAATTTGGACTTAGCCATGAAATTTACAATAATTCTCATTTCCCAAGTTTGGTGCTACTTAAAAAAACATTCTGTTATCGCCAGATATGGACGTGACGCGGAGTGAATTCTGGATTTCAATTTGGGAATATTCATTCCTCGCGTTTCTGATTAAAACCAGCACCGATTGAGAGTGTACCGCGCTAATAATGTAGCAATCTAAGAAGCAGCAAACTAATCACAACACTATGGCCCCGGCGGAGTCGCTTTCGAAGGGTATTGAATGGAACAGGACAGTGTTCGATAAATTTGCCGATTTGTCAAGTTAGTTTCAAAGAGGAACACAAAAAGCCCTTCACAATGCTATTGTCTTGCATTAGATCAGAATTTTTATGATACCAACGACACAGTTCGGTGCAGTCAACACAGAGACAAAACTTACCAATTTATGGTGTTAACAATATTATGATTTAAACGACTCTGCAGTAGGTTACTACTAGGAATGGACATAACGAAGCTAGTACTCGATTCTGAGATTCAATTATCAACTCTTAGTCGATTTTTCCGAGTTTCTCTCTTGACACCACAGAGTGTTTTACCAATGAGAAATATAGTTTCGATGCTTTCTTCCCACCATGGGAGCCTCGACTTGTTATAGCATCCAAAAAATTTACCACAATGCTACATGTATTCGTGGAATTGACGTTTCTGTAATTATCCCACAGTATGGAAACGATCATAGGCAGGATGTACAAAACTATTTCTGATGAAGCGTGACTGGCCTTGTTTTCCTTGCATCCGTAAATAGGTAGGCCTTCATGTTTAAACTTTAGAGTCATTCGAAGTCATAATGAGTGCTACTCAAGTACAGTCTCACCTCTTCGACGCCTTTTTCTAATCTCTTCTTGTCTCTTATCGAAGTCTTCTTCCCTCTTGATCTTCAACCTCGGCGATCTCTCGCGACCCGGCTTCGCGTCCCTTCTGCGTTCGCGCGTGTCCCTACGCCTGCGCGGGTCGGAGTCATCGAGTTGTCTCCTATCATTTTTTTCTTCTCTGTCGTTTTTGTTACGCTTGGGCGGACTTGCGCCGCTGTCAGAGTCATTCGAAGACGACGAATCTCTCCTGTGTATTTTCTTCGCCTTTTTCTTGTGCTTTGACGGAACAGGCGAGACGTCTCTTCTTTTCTTGCTCTTTCGATCCCGCTGAGGAGAGCTGTCGTCAGAGGATGATGTCTCCTTTTTACGACGGTGCTTCTTTGATTTGCTATCAGTGGTGCTACGACCCATCTTAAGAATATCGCTAGCTGGAATAAATTTGTTGAAAGGTCAGAAGTGTGCAGCCTGCGACACACAGAGAAAGCCGGTGAAAAAGTATCAATTTCAAAGGAGTGCAAACTGTGCAACTGCGTGAAACAAAGATTTCCAATTTCGTTTATGAAGTCTGGTAAGTTTCTGCCAAGCTCGAGTCGGCTAAGAGAAGAGATGAATCACTTAAATCTCACAAATATGCATATGCTGACTTTGCATATAATATCTGACAAAAATTGAATCAATAACCAGATTTCTTTGCACTTATTACCTAGCTCCAACTCCAAGTATTTATTATTTTTGCGTGTTGCCTATAGTCCGATATTGAAGTTTACGGATAGGTCTCACCAATACTGCTACCAATTCTTGAGTTAAGCTCAAATTGGCTAAGAGAAGGTATAATTCACTAAAATATGCATATACTGACTCGGCACATGAATATATTTGACAAAATTCATGCAATAACTCTACTGACAAGTAGTACTTACGTTATATGTTACATCCGAGTAGTTCGACATCGAATTTTATAGATCAGTCTGGCCAAACTATCAATTCTAAATGAGATCACGAGATTTGCAACTACTAAAGATCCTATGTGCGGCCCAAAGCTTCACCACATTATTTATATCTGGCCTGTCTGTGAAAGTGATTACACACCCCTGAGTTAGGCGGCTAGTAACATTAGTTATGACCCTGTGGAGAAAAACATCCTGGCAAGCTTTCGAAGGAATCAACAATCCTGTGAAGTGAAGTAGCCAAAAATCGTAACTACTGGAATAAGCAGCACTAATAGGAAAAACCTACTATAGGCAGACATGGTTGAAGTATTTTGTTATTAACCGCCTCTACCAACAGGTTACATTGCGTTCACATATTATCCAACGGCTGCATGCCCAACGTCATCATGCAGTTTCGCAATGTAATTTGCGCACAGTGAAACAGCAGCAGCCTGGCCTGCGCCTTCGGAACGTCGCCGATTTTCACTCTTAAATTCCTGTGCGCTTTCGCTATCGAGTGTGCCAATTTGAACATATAGTTTGTTAAATGCGACGGCTGTAATTCGCTATACGCCGTCCAACATACGCTGTTGTATTTGAGTAATTGATGAAAGAGATCGGTAGCGATAGGGTCCGATATTAAATGCCCGCAATCCACGTCGAGACGGATTTCGTACCCACAATTCTTCTTCAAATTTTGCAATCTGCTGTGAGTGTACTGCATGAAGATTCCAGTGTCGCCCTTGCTGTCCAAAACTCTCGACCACAAAAACTTATAATCTTTCGAAAGCTTGCTCTTCATGTCCGCGCAAATCAATCCGGACAACGCCAGTTTACGAATAACGTCTTCTTCGTTATCAATACAGGATCTCCGCGTCGAATGTTCAAGCCTGTCTTTCTCAACACACCGGATAGCTTCGTCAATGATCTGCTCGGCAAAGATGGAATCGCCAGTACGCGTCTTCATGCCTATTACTCTTCCAAAGCCGATGTGCTTCAGAATATCCGCACTCTCCATGGCCCAGTCGTATCCTAATCGTTCTAATGCCGCGTAGACTTGAATAAAATGATTTGCTTGCGATACATCAGTCACGTACACCATCTTGTCAAAACTGAACTTCTTGTGTCTGGAAATAGCTGCCGATATATCGCGGCTTAAATATAGTGTAGTGCCGTCTCCTCGAGCTAGCATTACATCTGACGTTGCAAGGGCTTTAGCTGACTGATACCACGACGTACCACCAATGTCCATACCAAGTGCCTTATTGGGAAGTGTTTTTACAAGATTCGATGATTTTAATTCCGATATTAACTTCTTTGTGTCTTCAACATACAAACCTTCAGAATCGTAACTGTCGAAATCGACATGCATGCTCTCGTATAGCTTCAGTAACTTCTCCATACTAATTTTCCGGCAGTACCTCCAAAAGTGTAGCGAATCAGGGCAGTTACTTTCCATATCCTGAAATATACGTCGCGCAGTCTCCAACATTTTGTCCTTACCCTCCGATCGATTCGCACGTACGTAAATATCATGCAAGTGTTTGACAGGGTTTTGATTCAACAATGTATCATCGCCGTGCTTTTTATACCCGGCGGCCAAAAGGGCAAATTGCATTCCCCAGTCTCCCAAGTAGTTTATACGAGTGACCTTGTTGCCCGGAGCTTCTACGATGTTCGATATTGCTTGACCGACAAATGTAGATCTCAAATGTCCGGCGTGAAATTCTTTGGCAATGTTCGGCGAGCTGTACTCCACACAGATATGTTTTTGAGCGAAATTTTCAAATTTGTCCCCGAAAAATCCATATCTGCGATCCAACTCCACAATTTTACAGAGATGTTTCCGGACGTAATCCTTTGTTAAAGACATTGATGCTTCTTGACAAATACCAGATTTTGTAGACGCATATCTTAATATCCGTGTGATGGATGGAGGAACCATTCTACGGTCCACTAAACCACACAAGAGACTAGTAAACAAGAGTGAGCTACAAAAATATTCGTAAAAAATTATTAAACAGAGGAATTGCAAGTCTATGAGGGTGCAAATACATGTGTCACTGCTAGGTACCGTTGAATATGAATGTTTTCTACATAATTATGAATATTTTAACTGCGGCACACTCCAGGCATCAATACAAATTACAAGATAGGCACAAAAGCGAAAGTGTATAAAAACTCACTACACCCTACGATTTCTCCAAGGACTTTAGTAATGAAAATACTAAAAGTCGACATATGCTAATGGCAGGTCCAAAAATATACTGTATCAAACAAAGCAAACAGTACATTTGCAACAGCATGACTACGCTGGTCAGGTAATATGGAACAATATACATACGAGCGTTACAGTAATTTCAGCAGAAAATGTGTAGGACTACATATTAGCAGACTTGAGTATACTAAGATAAGATGTATGTGAACTTGGGCGCTGAATTTATAAGTCAGGTCAAGTTGTATCTACAATAACATTGAAACGGATTGTTCAGGAGGTAAGCAGCCCGCATAATTAGGATTTGAAGTTGACATGAAAGGATTTTCGTAGTACACTGTATATTTGAGACTGACAGGGAGTGATAACAGAAATTTAACACTTTAAGAAATCACATTATCGTGATAACAGAAGCCCATTTTGAACGCTAATTCCACCGCGTCTTGACTTACAGTATCAGGATAACAGATATAAAATTCCCTGGGATATTTAGATTTGCAATATCTCCCAATAATCCAATAAGATACGCAAGGCGAGGAGGGTTTATTGGAATCTCTCATATCAAACAATGCACCTTCTTCATATGTATTTAAGTGAGGTTTCCTTGCAATAAGCGATTTCCATCGATTGTGAAACACCAAAGCTGTGCGATTGAAATTTTTAATCAGGGTGACGCTCGGCGGTTGCTGAGGCGTGCCAGAAGCATTATCGGCATTTCTAACAAAGGCCCCTGCGAAATCAGGGTACTGCAAGAAATACAAGGACAAGCCGTTTCTAGTCAAGGACGATTTAAGCACGGGCTTGACCGGAGCTGGATTGGTTGATGATGATAAAAATCGTGACACGAACGGGGTGTTGACGAATTTACTCGGTTTTATTGTAGAGTTAAGTGATGGAGAGTTCTGCTGCAGAAATTGTTTCAGTTTCTGCAAAATACCCAAACTTTCCAAATTGAGAATGACGGCAG
Organism: Botryllus schlosseri; assembly: GCF_051294905.1. Lineage (NCBI taxonomy): Eukaryota > Metazoa > Chordata > Ascidiacea > Stolidobranchia > Styelidae > Botryllus > Botryllus schlosseri. Next base: position 11,395,169 of record NC_137247.1, on the reverse strand, counting down.
TGCCATGATTGATGTAAATCGTAGGAGGCTCCGGCTTCCATCGAGGGGACGAAGAGTGACTCCTGCATTTTAAAAGCACGCACAATATAAACCCTCTCAGGCCGATTAATAGGTAAAAGTGTCTCCCTTCGGCCTCTTTGAAAACTTGCCGAGCGCTGGAAACCTTATCTACGTTCGGATACACTTCACGCCAAATCAAAATACGACCACCGTCGGACACGCTGAACAATTTGTGACACTGGCAAAACACATGAAAATCGTTAACATGACTCGGCGATACATGCGACGCGATCAGCACGTCACGATAAAACAGACAGGTTCCCACAATTGAGAAAATTCGACGATTCAAAGCCGGATTGTGAAATCCGTCATCAAAATCAGACGCCTCGTATTCAGTGAGAGAACAATCAATGTCTCTCGTTAATTCATCGTTAAGAGACACTGTTTCCAAACCTCCCGGCGGACTGCCAGTGTCATACAGACAGGAAAGGTACAAATTAAAAATGTGATCGAGATGCCGCCAATTTTTCGCCTCGAAAGCTCTGGATAGGTTGTTGTATATGAGTTTGAGAAGTTTGACGATGCTGTGTATCATCATGTTGTGGATAGGCAATATGTGAGATGAGGGCGGTGTGCAAATGACTAGTACCTCGGATCCTGAGCGATGATACATGCAGTAACTCACTTTATCGTTACACAACATTGCAGATGATATAATCTCACTGCCAAACGCGTCAACGGACACGTCCGCTAAGGTGGAAAATACTCCGCGCGTGGACTTGAATTTGCTGACATTTGAGTCTCTCGGAAACATATAGAGTATGTCCTCCTCGCTTCCGGCAGTTTCAGAGTCAACGTTCAAAGTCAAATAGAACACTGCGCCTCCATTCTCGATGCCGCTTTTAGAAATGTTCGAAAATAAAGGAAGATTAGAACCAAGACTTTCCTGTCGGTCGGCGTTCTTCAAATGTCGGGACGGGTGTAATTTTTCACACATCATCGTCAGCTGCAATTCCATTTTATGGGGGACACGATTCAGCACCTGTTCCACGTTGGAATGATTGACAGCCACATTGTTTATAGCTAATAGAATGTCTCCAATGTCGATCGAATCGGTGTCCATTGTTGGCCCTTCCGGTACCAAAGCATTCACGACGATAGATCTTCCACCCAATTGACTTGACATTGCTCGATTTGCCTCGTTTTCAAGAGATATTATGCCCAGCATCTCTCGTAACAATGAAGAGAATTTGATGTCATAAGCGGTGGGAGGATATACCGATACAAAGACGGTTTTTGTCGGAACGAAATTATTAGTAGCCAAATTTTGAGATTGTTGAGCTGGCTTTCTCGGCCTGTTGGGTATGCTAGTTGACACAGGAGTAGCGCTCATTTCACTTCTAACATCTTCCGCATCCCCACTAGACATCTCCTCCACGTAAAATATGCCTCCATCTTCGGCGACTTCATCCTGCCATGGATAGTCATCCGAAAAATCACTTTCTTCTGAACCACTGCTGCTTTCCTCAAATCGGGACATATCGCGCACACACCGTTTATATATTCGTTTGCCTCTTCGTAAAAATCGCAGTCAATATATCTTCATAACTCAAAATTATAGTAATCAACCGGGGCAAACTAAAAACCAATTAGCAATATTGGAAGATATACCGACGCCGATAAATACGGTGATCTGAAGTTACTTTCAAGTCAAAATTCGCGTGAAGAGTGCCGAGTGCAAGTATCCGGAATTTCAGGTGAACCGGTTTTATTCGGTCGAGTGACCAAAACTAGAAGTTGCGGTCGACCGTAACCTCTGAACTAGAATCCAAAGTGACTTTGCTAGTATCGGAAGCAATTTTACGACTTGGTGGTGTCGGTCACTCAAAAACCCACCTTAGCTTCGTCCCCAGACTCTCTTTCTTCTCTAAAATCATAACATGAATGCCCTACCCGATTCACAAACACACAGACAGTCTTTCTGCAGCGAACTGTTATAATCATTAGACCTATACGCTCAGAAGACAGAACACAATGCATTGTACAATGCCAAGACAGATTGGTGGATGTCGAAAACGACCAGGTACGGGGGTCGCCAGCTCAAAACGAGTCGCGGGCCACATGAATTCATTGGAGTTAGAAATAGGCCACACAGTTTAACAATCATGTATTTAAAACTTTACGTCAGTACGACGCTGCTGTGCTTGTCTAAAATTGGCGACGGGCATAGTACCACAAAAGAATAAATTATATAAATATTATACTAAGAAATACAAATGCAACAAAGTAATTTCATGATCATCACTTTCATTCTCAAGTAGGCCTACTACCTCATCGGGTCTTTCTCGCGAGTTGCGACTTTTTTTGTAAAGACCACGTAAGAAAAGCTACGTCCTGGCGAGAGATAGTACATAGTGGTACGACAACGACACCGATGGGTCGGTCATAGGGTCAGAGTTTTATCGGTACTGATATTTTGGGCAGATCAATTCGCACAGTCGCTTGGTCGCCAAAACTTGGTATGTATTGGCTGGGCCGTAGTAACAGCACTTCGTCAGCCCCCCTCAAAACGTTGGTCTTGGGCCCCCACATGATGATGAACCGAACCTATCCGCTGTTTATCGTGATACTTGTCATTTACATTGGGCGCCTTCAGACATGGGGTGATTACTTCATGAAAGTAATCGATTGCGATTACGATTACTTCCGAATGACGCGATTACGATTACGATTACGATTACAGCAAAATCAGGAAGTAGTCGATTACGATTACGATTATATTGGAAAAGTAATCACGATTACTCACGATTACATTTATTTTGCATTTCAGAAGTTATATTGGAAGACAATATATGGATTGCGCTGAAAAGGCCTAATGAGATAACAAACTTCCTTTAAAAAAGATGCGTCATTTGCTTGTTACGTCATAATGTACCCATTGCCCATATTTATAGAGGACGATTTATCGCACCCAACCAAATGCATTCTTGCCAGGTCCATGACTGCCGCACCAAAAATTTCCCAATAGGGTGGGGAGCGAGCTCGGAGGGGACTCAAGAGTATTTCGTAAACCAACATAAATTATAGAGTATTCTCGAATGATTTAATTAAATTGAAAAGCCTCTCTGGATAAGCTTGATTTTGGAATGCATACGTCTCGCCCTCAACAGAAAAGCATACATAATTTATAGTAGGCATGCGTTTAAAACAAATGGTTGTTTAAAACACATTGTTTAAAAAAAGGCTTTAAGAATACTTTTTGTTTTTTTAAGTTGTAAAATTATGCCATAGTTGTGTAAATGCTTTCCACAATTACCACCCGATTTGGCCGACGTACATCGATATGAGATGGTTGGAAACCCTCAAAATAGTCGGTTCAACAGTTATAGTAGGCCTACAGTTTTTTCGACATAGGAGCTATATTAACCCTATATTTTAAATTGTCAATGTCAATCCACATCGGTGACGTCAAGGCTTGAAAAAAAATAAAAAAAAATGTTTTAAACAAGGGCATGTTGTAAACATGTTCGTTTTAAATTAATTTTTGTTTTAAATGCAACCCTAATTTATAGCAACAGGCATTTAGGTTCAGTCAATACCGTGCCACGACACACCAAAAGACAAATGCAATTTCGACCAACACGCGACTTCACGAAGTGTGCTACTAAAGAAAGACCTTGACCGAAACTTAGGGTATGTGTCCATTGTCAATAACCGCGCTGGGTGGCCGTGACTAATAGTCCAGTCCTTCCAATCCGAGCCCACAATGCAAATGCCACCCGGGCACGCACAGAGCAATAAGGACATGACAATTTGTGTGTGCGTCTCACGAAAGTTTTTCTTTTAGTCTGCTACGTTAGGGATACAACAATATATTTTGATTATATAACATACCGGAAATCACGAATTAACAACATACACTAAAGTAATTATAACAAGATAACAGACGTTATAATTATGAATTACGTGTCCCCAGCTCTACAGGTAAATCATGACCATCGAGGGCAGAGAGGGAGAGAGAGAGAGGAATAAAAATGAATAATAGTGTAATGCGCTTACCAATGTTCTTGACGAAATTCATTCTTCAACTTGAAATTATCACCCTGTGGGGGCCAAAGACTAACGTTTGGAGTGGGGGACGAATAGCTGTTTTGGTCCTGATTCTAGCTACAACCCACGCGAACATGATATATAAGCCCATGGCTATGGCGGCAGGTCCCAATGTCGAATAAGGAATTATGAAATAACGATTAGCGCATGTTTCAAGTAGAGTCATATGAGAATAAGATGAAGAGATCATAAAATTCTGCCTTCAACATAATACAGATAATGTACTGCAAGCTGCCGCTACGAGAAACGGCAAAAACGGCTCGGTTGTGATATATATCAGCAACTGTTGATTTTGATTGCTTCGTTGTGGAAGCCGTAATGTTATATTTGACGAGTACAAAATTTCAAATCTCTGTCCGGTGTACGTACGTACTACATAGGCCTACTGCTCGCCAAGCAGCAACGGTCAAACTGCGTTTGCATAACCAAATATCAATACACAAGTTACTTGGTAGAGTGGTGATTAAATATCCTGCTCCGGGGTACTGGCGTGTGGAACGGGTTGATAACCTGATATATACAGCACGGCGGGTGTTCTTACAAAGCTAATAGGCTACTTCTGACGTAATAATGAACAATGGCATTTAAAAATCAGACGTTTGTGTTACCATGAACCTGGTATAATACATCTTCCTTGTTCATGAATGTTCAGTTCATGTCATAGTCCTTGTACAAATAAAAAGTAATCGTTCTTTCACAAAGAAATCGATTAAATATGGGAAGTAGTCGATTACGATTACGATTACTTCGGATTTTTTTCGAATGTAATCGATTGCGATTACGATTACTTGAAAATGCTGTAATCGTCGTAATCGATTACGATTACTAATCGCGATTACCCCATGTCTGGGCGCCTTTGACTGTACCAGTTTTTATCGCCTAGACGCACGAAGCGCGAAAAATTTCTATAATTCATGATTGAATCGGCCAATATGATCGGGAATTGGATAGGCCTATATATTGCTATCAATTTTCATCCTCTCACTGCTCACGTAATCAGATTTACAGGTGAGGTGTGTTTGAAAAGGTAGGACTCCTCAATAATAATTAAACACCTTCGGGTGTATAGGCTACCCGTTGGCAGGAACAAAACAGAACTTCGTTAGGTCCCCCCAAAAAACTTGGGTCTTGGGCTACCATAGGGTGATAAACCCACACCAAATCACGTTGTTCGCTTTTGCTGTAAAGTGCGAGGCAGCGCCAAGCGCGAAAATTTTCGATAAATCATGATAAAATTGGTCAAAAAGATAGGGAATTGCATATCTATTGCTATCAATTTCATGTCCTCTCTGCTCACAGAATCAGATTTACCGGTAGAGTTGAGTAAGGTGTCTTGGAAACTGTAGGGCCCTTTGGTATGGCTCCGTAACATGATGTTATTTAGTGACCTCCTGTCTGCTACATCGAAATATATAGAATCGCCAAAACGTAGGCCACTAAAGTAAAAGACGTACACGATTTCAAATTGGTATTTCTTCACTGGCATATAATTTTTTCCTGCAAGATGGAATTTGTCTTGCGAGATTCAGATTGCCAAGACAGGAATATTCGGCGTCAGTCATTTAGGCGCCTATTGACAATTAAACCTATTTGTATTTTGCATATATATATAGAAGTTTACTTTCAACATAAGGGCGGTCGATTTCTGCCGAGGTTTTCTCGCTGCCGATCGTCCTGGCCCACTTCTTGGAGTCACATCATACATGGCTTAAAACTTTATATGTCTTGGTAAATCGTGGCGCGGTAATGGCCAATGCCGACATGATGCCCATTTCCATAAATCTTGCGTATTATTTCTTGGGGGAAGAGTACTCAAAACTCAAGACATTTGGTAACTTGAAATCGCGCGTAGCTCGAAAAACTTTTGAAAAAGTTGCATGAATTTTCAAAAAATACTCTATAATTTATGCTAATTCACGAAATAATTTTGGGCCCCCTTCGAGATCTCCCCCCCCCCCCAATTGGTGGTTTTGGGATGCTGCAGTTATGATCCTGTGTATTGGTGTGTCCTGCCCGGAAATGGTAGGTCCCAAAGTTGTGTAGTAACGACATGTAAGTCCTCAGGCACTTATTATTCATTATTCAGTGAATACCCAGCACTGAAGGACATGTAATATCCTGACACTCTAATGACGCCATAGAGCTACCACTACAGGCTGCACAGTGCACAACTGCACATCCCTAAAGCCAGGCTTACCATATTTTGGAAATCTAAAAGAGGACACTTTTTCAGAAATTTTCAACTTGCAAACCGGAGTAGAATTCTCAAAAACCGGTGAATTTTTCCCACTTTGTGATCGGTTGACTAAAAAAAAAGGTCATCTATTCCGCTCAGAACTCAAAATACCGTTTTTCACTCTACATTGCCAGGTGGATGACTAAAAAAAAAAGGTCATCTTTTCCGCTCAGAGCTCAAAATACCGTTTTTCTCTCCACATTGCCTGGTGGATGACTGAAAAAAAGGTCATCTTTTCGCTCAGAGCTCAAATCACCGTTTTTCACTCCAAAATACCCGCCGCAGCGTCACTTCTGTGCTAATTTGCGGCATATCACTCGCAATTTGCTCTAAATCTGACCTAAATTTTCAAAAAAGAGGACATAAGGGCGTCCTCCGAGGACACTTTCAAAAAAGGCAAAAAAGAGGACAAATCCTCCTAAAAGTGGACGTATGGTAAGCCTACCTAAAGCATAACATTTGTAAAGGTTATGCCCAGTCTTGAGCATCCCTATGGCCTCGCGCTACTAGGAATATACCATTCCCTCATAATTGCGAATGCAGTTAGACTCATTTCTACAAATTATGCTTATCTTATTTATTATAACATCATTTACTGAAATGAACCTATTTTCTAAAATTTCACCTATTTGCAATATCTTTATTCATTTTTGATCTCCCGAAGATATAACCATAACCTGCAATTTAAAAAGCAGTCACGTCCGATAAACTGCTAAAAGCATATGCAAGCACTCGACTAAATATACATTATTTTTTAAAGTAGGCTACGTAGTTGCTGACTAATAGGCTTACTTTCAGATTTTCTTTTATACTTTTACTTTAAGTAGTTTCGGCATGTCTCAGAAATAGTTATACTTTTACTTGTCTTTGAATTGAAATTTACTACGTTAATCGTAATTATACTTGAATAGGCCTACCAACTATCATGCCATATGCTAAATACCTGTGACTTGAGCGAAACAATCCTAACCGGCGGCAGTTCGGATGTTCTAGCACAGGGGTTCTCGATCCAACCGGGGCACGTGAGCCATGTGAACTTCATTTTTTGGCGCCGTGACAATTTTCTGCGACAGAAATTTTAACGTTTAGGTGATAAACGCGAAAAGAGTTTGAGATTACCTAATGCAGCGTTTATTAAAGCTCAAACCACCATGCTTTTGCAAACCTATATAATGTTCTCGCACCCAGGACCGTAACAGCACTTCGCCAGGTCTCCCCCAAAACGTTGGTCGTGGGCCCCCCATATGGGGATAAACCAAACTCCTGGGTTCCCAGATCCCCATAAGGCTATATACGCTCTTTACCGCTACTTATCTGTTATATTGGGTGTCCGTTTATAGTGAGTCAGCTTTTCTCGCCTAAACGGGCGAAGCGAGATAAATTTCTATAATTCATGACTGAATGGGTCAATATGATTGGGAATTGCACATATATTGCTATCAATTTTTATCCTCTCTCTGCTCACGTAATCTGATTTGCCGGTATAGACCTGAGTGAGGTGTGTTTGAAAAGGTAGGACTTCTCAATGATAATTAAACATGTTCGAGCGTATACCCGTTGGCAGAAACGAAACAGCACTTCGTCCGCTCCCCCCCCCTCAAAAAAACTTGAGTCTTTGGCTCCCAGAAGGTGATAAACTGACCCCCCTTCACGTTGTTCGCTTTTGCCACGAAACTATAGTTGTACTTTTTAGTGAGCCAGCGCCGGGCGCGAAAATTTTCGATAATTCGTGATAAAATCGGTCAATAAGATCGGGGATTGCATATATATTGTTATCAATTTCTTGTTCTCTCTGCTCACGTAATCAGATTTACCGGTAGAGCTGAGTTAGGTGCCTTTGAAACTGTAGAGCCCGTAAATAATAATTGAACATAACATCTTCGGGCGGGCAGACCAGATGGTAATACTTCGTTACATGATGTTATTTCGTGACCTCCTGTTATATCAAAAAAATATAGAATCGCCCAAACGTACTAAACTGAAAGATCACACGATTTCCGATTGTTATTTCTTCACTGGCATATATTTTTTCCTGTGGGATGGTATTTGTCTTGTGGATTCAGATTGCCAAGACAGGAACATTCCACGCCAGTCGTTTAGGCGCCTATATGGACAATTAAACCTATATGTATTATGTATATAGGCTATAACGAAGTTTTCGGTCAGTATAAGGCCAGTCCTTTACGGTCAAGGTTTTCTCGCTGCGGATCGTTCTGGCACATTTCTTTGAGTCGCATGTTAAATGGCTTAAAACGTTATATGTCTTGGTGCGTCGTGGCGCGGTAATGGCCAACGCCGAAATGCCCATTTCTATAAATCGTGCGTATAATATTCTTTCTTGGGGGAAAAATACCCAATAATCAAGATATCTGGCGACACGAAATCGCGAAAATTTTTTGAAAAAGTTGCATAAATTTTCAAAAAATACTCTATCATTCACGCTAATTCACGACATAATTTCGGGCCCCCTTGGAGCTCGCCCCCAATTAGGGGGTTTGGGGTGCGGCAGTTGCGGCAGTTGCGGCCCTGCTCGCACCATCTATATCAGTGGTTCTTAACATTGTCTCCAGCGCCACCAGGGGGCGATGTGGGGGGCGTTGGCCTCAAGTGGCGATAGGGTGGCGCTGAAGAACAATGGCCTCGCAGTATAGGGTGCAGTCGGCGCATATGGTTATTAGTAGAACAACAGTTCTATATATTCCTAACTTGTCATTGCAAATTTACCATTCGACAAATCCCCAAATTTTTCGTCGCGCTCCGCGCGAAATTTGCACGTTCGATGTTTCCCTGAATCCAGTGGTTTATTATAATCCATATAAACCGAATTGCGCGTATACTTTTGGATCGCTAATTCCCCGTTAAAACACTCCCGTCACGCTATAGCTCGGGTTATTTTCCACAAAATGTTACGAACTAGGTAATGCATCCTGCAGCGCACATCCCGTCGAAATCGAAGAGGCACTGCTGTATCACTTTTGAGAGCGATGCCCCTTGCACATTGAAGATGCTTTGAAGCTTTCCGGTAAAAATTATTAACTAAATATACCTGTATTTGAGAGCTACAAAATTAAATCGTAAGAATATTTCTTCATCGTTTCATAAAGGATGATACTGTTTAGTTTTGTGACCCACAACACACATGAACATTATATAATATGGGTTGCTTTGTTTGGAATGCATTCATGTTAAAGTTAAAAGCTGGGTGCAGTATACTAAATTCAATTTGAGCAAAGATCTCTAACACATTCTCAGTTGCTGTACTAGTCAAACAAAGCAATAAAACAAAGTCCAATACAATTACCTTCCCCGTATTGCCGATCGCAGGGGTGTACAGTACATGGGGCTCTAACTCTAACCAAATGGTACGAGCCTGTACCCGATGATTGTTGTAAATAATAACCTTGATATGATCCCGAATATAGCACGTACAATTAATATATCGTCAATTGTTCGAGTGGTCCTTTGGCGAGATTCCTGTGCGAAACTTCCAATGATAAAGTTCCAACCCGAAAAGACCTATACCGGACTTCGACCACTCACTCCTTGTTTTTTACTAGAGTCCTTAAAATAGAGGGCGCCAGACCCAGGCAATTTTTGAAAAGGGGCGCTGGAGGAAAAGAGGTTAAGAACCACTGATCTATATTAACTGTAGTGAATTTCGGTTTCTTTACTGCCTCGGTCATGAGAGTCGCTACGTAGCTTACGGTAGGCCTTGATCTCGAGTTATAGTTCTGCCAGAACCAGTGTCATATCTCCTTATTGTGAAGGCTATACTTGATTGGCGCTATTGCAATCTTCAGTGTTTTGCATATACATTGTACATTGATAAGCAAGCTATGAAATAATTTACGCGTGTGTCTTTCCAAAACACTTCCATGAATAGGCCAAGATGTAGGCCTACTTGTGGAGCAGTGTTGGGATGACTCGAGTCATGACTTGACTCGAGTCAGACTCGAGTCACCTTTTTCGTATGACTTGACTTGACTCGTGTCACTTTGCTAAAATGACTTGACTTGACTTGACTCGGCGTATCAGAAATGCGGATTGACTCGTGACTCGGAGCAAAATTCACGAGTCAATTTCGAGTCATCAAGCAATCGATGTCGATAAAAATCATTGTGTCTTGCATATGTTTGGATTGTACGCAAAACGCTGGTGTAACCTGTGAGAGCGACAAATCATTCAATGATTGTGCTTTTTCCTGAACCTCCATTGTTCTCACGCAAATATATGATCGGAAACGAAGTGATCGAAGCTTACAGCTCACGCTGTCGTAAACTACTATAGTAAAGTAATTTAATAGCAAAATGTCTATTTTTGTTCTCTGTTCTTAATTTAACCAAACTCGTTTTATTGAAATTAAATTCTAATATAGTTTATATAGTCCACAGCCATTAGCGCAGGCCCGAATTGTATCAATTTGTAACTGGGTAATGTATTGCATCTTATCAATTCGTTTCTCTATTCTCTATTTTGGCTGGTAACTATAATCCGAGGCTATGCTATTACTTATGTAGTTTAGCATTTCTACGTATATGTGAGCAATAAAGTGCCTTCTTGCGTTTATATTTAACTCTATATTCGTTCATGAGTCCAGAATCAATGACCACTCAATCTTTATTTCTGACAGCTAGCAAAATATGACGTAAGCATGCCTGGTACTTCGAACAGGCAACTTGACTTGAATTGTGACTTGACTCGTGACTTGACTTGACTTGACTCGACTTGACTCGAGTCACCTCCAAAAATCGATTGACTTGACTTGACTCGAGTCACCTTTGAAAATCGATTGACTTGACTTGACTCGAGTCAAAATGTACAATGACTCGAAATGACTCGTGACTCGAAGGTAGTGACTTGATCCCAACACTGTTGTGGAGTAGCAGCAAGCTCCATCATCGCAGTAAAATGATGCTTGAGATTAGAAATACATAGTTTTTTGTGTTTTGTCTTTCAATTGCGCCGTACCCGTTATGCAAAATTAGTTTTGAGGGGGTACGTCATCATGTAAAAAAAGGCTGGGAACATATGCTCTATCATGATAATAATCTCGGAATATTATTTCCATATTCGATGTCACGTGTCGAATTAAACATTTTGGGTTAGTTATCGATATGTGTCACGTGATTTGAGAAGTTCACAAGCTAAAGGGACCAAGAAGTCGGCGGCGCTGCCATTATAAACTACTTAATTAGGCTACTAGAACATGTTTTGAGCATTTCGGTTTCTTTTTTACTTGAAGTAAAGTAATTCGGCCTTGTCTCGATTAAAATTTATAGAATTACTTTTAGTCCTACTTAAGTACCATGAATGACCTTGATCAGGCTTGCGTGGACTTGATTCCTATGAACCCACTCACAATAAATACCTACCACATACCTGGTCGGCTTAAACCCGAACTAGGCTACGTGTCCATCGGCTGTTGAATATTTTGATCAAAGAAGACGGATCAACAATACGTCAGTATATTGTTCTCTCAAAATTCTGTTTCATGACGTCGCTTTTACAACAGGGAAATCCATCAAAGCATCGTTAATCCCCAGCTCGCCCCCTTTAATTTTATTGAATACGTCCATGTATTGTATAGCAGTGCTTTATAAATACCATATAGCGATTGTCACGAGAAAACTTTCCGGCGTGTAAATTCATAGCGGACAGTGATAAAGATCCGACCAGAAACGGACTAAAATACATATTGCAGTAACGATATACATATTGCCGCCCGCAAACAAATCTTTTCATATGTAGCCCGTGATGATGGATCGATATGAAACATAATGATTGAAACGGTCATCCGACCGAAAATAAAGTCGCGTGTACAAATAACATATAGCCTGCATTAAGCAATAAATACATATGTACACTGACTTACGCCCAAAAAAGTCTAATATGCTTGGCAATTTCAGAACAACGTAAAAATAAATAAATAAATAAATAAATAACATGTAACTAGTTTGGTTTTAAACAATATCTCTGTCATGCACTCATGTTCTTCGGTGCAAGGAGCAGTTCGCGCGTCGAAATTGGCCGAAGTTTCTGTCATATCCGTGAACGATGTGGCGCAGAAACGAGGACGCACCTACATCCGATCGTTACATCGATTTTCGCAAGTCTACTGCCATCGCGAAATATTCTAGCCTCGGTAATCTCTTCAATTCGATACTGTCTGGAGTCGGACTCTTTCACGTACGCGACTTCTGTATAAGGATCTCGGCAGATGGGAAGACAGATTTTCTCATCATATTCGAATGTCCGGCCATCTGGGAAGTTGCATAGGTAATGGACGTCGTGATAAGGTTCAAATCCTCGCAGGTCCGCAGCCATGCTGTCTCGGATGACGGCGGAGCAATTGTAATGATAACGCTGCGTTTCCTTCAGTGCCCTGTACACACAACGAAGAACCTTATGACTCGTTGGCCAGCAAAATCATGGTAAATGATATTGTTATATGCCTACTCTCCAGTCTCCATGGATGTGTTTTTAGTCTTACATCTGGTCATTCAAACGCTGTTTCGTGCATTCCAGGGTCTTTGTTAATATAAGCTTCGCTAGTTTGTTGCTGTTACTGGAGTTACTGGATGCAATATATAACAATCGAGGAGCCATTGATGGCAACAACTAATGGAAACTTTTGTGAAACAGCGGTATATCTGCTCTGGTACAAAGTGGTGATCTCATTCATATTACTATGGCGATTGGACACTAAAGAGAGCACCTCTATTACTTTCTTCCGAGTCTTGATTTACTCTATCTCTGGCAAAATATCATTGTTATCAATCAAAATCAGCGAGTATATGGGCTGTGCTGATATGGCATGTTTAACTAATTTTTGGAGTAAAATCTATAATTGCGACAAACCCGTTAAATCCCGAAAATTGCTAATGTCACGGACAAATCCGTTATTTATTCATCCCATCCATCAGTGTCGGTAAAACCGACAACAAAAGGCCCGGGAAAATCGTACCAATATATACCTCCAATCTCTTCTCGCATTCACAGGTCCTTGAAAATAGAGAAATATTCCCCAAAACAGGATAGTAGCCATCAGTGTTGGAACCTGCAAAAAGGAGCAGTTGATTGGAATCATTTTGATTGAACCAAAAGTTGGATGAATATAGCCTAATGGCGGAGCGTCCAGCTTCTTGATCGGAGTTTAGTTCGATCCACGGTCGGGTCAGAGCGTCAGACTAAATACCTCATTAGTACAAGGCCCTATACTACTTCCTATTCCTATAGATGTCATAAACTCTAGCGAATTGAGTCGTATCATCTTTAATACTTAATTTTGTTTTATATCATGCAATATTCCATAAGGCAATATGTAGTTACTGATAAGTAACGTTAAGATGGTTGATATTGATGATAGGATAGCATCCTAAATATACGACCTCACACAATCTACAAACTCAACCCATACCAATATGCTCTTACCTTTAGCAACGTCATTCTCTGTTAGCAGGATTCAATGATTAGTAACTTGAAGATCAGGTGATGTTTGGTGTGCCTTGGCAGTGAACGTTTTCTTATATATCCAGCACAAGAAAAAAAATAGGCATTCGTGTCGAAATGACCAGGGGCTGGCGCAAGGGGAACCAAATTCTGATGTCATAGCATACCAGAGGGATTCCGTAAGGAAAACCAGAGAGAGACGTACGCCCCTGTTGTTTTGCAGGTGTGAATCCGAAAGGAAATAAGAATAGTTGGATGTAAACTATCAATCGTCCATGGGCATTTTCTCATGGCTGCTAGTGCGCCTTAGATGGAAATTTGGTGATGTACTCAAATTCGACGCGATAAACTGAATACGTGATGTTACAAATTTGTGTATATTCAGTATATGGGAAAACCAAAATTGGCTTCCATGCGCTACTGGATTGCGAAACGAATTTTATAGAGTAGAAAATCGATAAATATTTCAATTTGCTGTGTAATCCTTATCACGGCATATTTGCGACATAATCGTTGCCGTTGTCAAATTGGACATCAGGTTTCTAGTATTCAAAGTAATCGCAAGGTTAAACGCCGAAACTTTAGTCACAACACCGCGCTGGCGTTTTATAGCACACATGCTTTCAGCTCCCGCCGCACCTATAATTTTTCGGAATAATACGTGCATATGTGTGCTTTCAATTTACTGGATATATGATTTGAGTATATATATATATATATATAGCACTAAATGCTTTATATTTTGATCGGGATCCTACGAAACCGATCAGATTTATTTTCGTTCATCGTATAGGCGCGTGTTAATGATAGAAGGAATATCCCTACGATGCCGAGACCAATCGTAATATACTCGAACATGACGCGTCTTTATGAGTATGAAAGGATGAACTTGTTTCGGAAATTTGTAGGATGACAATTTCATCACCACCAATAGGCACGTTACCATATTTAGTAATCCTGCCGAAACCGCTACACAAATAGGGCGGAAACGGAAACAATTTACCGGTCTATAATTCGCTCGGTGAGAACATTTTTATATTATGTGTTGAATGACAGATGTCGATACGCGAATCTCGCTGGGGGAACAACAAGAGAAGCCCCGTGGTCATGAAAATAGATAGAACCGAGTTTAGAGTCAATAGGCATCGTGCATATCACCAAACATTTTACTGAGGATTTGATTGTCCTTTTATATTATTCTCTAATTCAGCACAGGATGCTACAATGGAATCCGTTGATATTTGTACGTCCCGTATTCTTTGTCAAGAGTTAAGATGTCAAATGCTTCCTAATCGAAAACGGAAACTGCTTTATTAATTCGGGTCAGTTTACAAACAAAAACTGGGTAAATTTATAACTATTAAATAAACTGTAATTCAATAGAACCAGGGAGTTGAGGGTGCTTTGTACTCCCTATAAGTTTCCTGGCCGGGTAATCAGTTTTGAAGTAATCGCCGCGCTTTTGAAAAAGCTGTTGCATTGATACGCACCTAAACGTGACGTGCGCGTGATCGGCGTCTATTATGATGTGACTGTCACAAGATTGGTAGCGCCACTGTTGTCGAGAAACGACAAGCAGGTTCCGGAAAGGGGAATATTTTCCCGGTTTTCTTCCATAGTATGGCACAAAGGCTTTGTAGCGGACGGTCCGCATTGTACAATATTTTCTCCCAAATGTTATAATGCGAGATATGCTCAAAGGGGCGTTTTGAAGGCTCGTTGGTTCCTGAGTTCAAAGCGTTTTCTACTTTTCAGTAATATGTTTATCGTTACATCAGCACTCAGCACATTCAATATAGACCAGCTTAATGACAGACATTTTCTACTCCAAACTGGTTTGCAGCATTGATGCTGATTGTGGACTCACACCAAGAATTGTGATGTTGTGTATGATTTTTCACTCTTCAAAGAAGGAGTATCTTGCTGACTTATCCATAACCATCACACACATTCTTGTGCATGAAACTGGTTTGGTCTTATTAAAGGGGTAGCGTGCCAGTGGCGTGAATGTTATTTCGTGTAGAGCTGGAAAATGTGAAATCTGATCGATCATTCATAAAACATGTTTTACTTATTTATATTTCACGGCATTTCGATAAGATCCTTATCTGTCGACAATGAGCTATATAAACTATGCAACCTAGAGAGAGGCCTACGATCTTTGTAGTGCGGCAATGTATCTGACCACTGACCAGTGACCTCCAGTCTCGGTCACCATGCGGCGATATATATTGAACATGTCTATATCACAAGGGGTCTCTAACGGGTTATGCTTCGTGCTCGTTGAGGATTAAATGCTCGCAGAGGAGCGACATACTTTTTGCTCCAAGAAGGAGGACGTGAATGAAAGACGCCATACGCCATAATAAAGAAATCACGTAAATATTTTTGTTTTATTGTAAACCATACGGGCCGAGTCGATCATAATTAAATTTTTAGGTAGTTTCACGTAGAACCCTAACTCCGTGCATATCATCCTTTCAATTGTAGTAACAAATGGGTTAATTAGACACGCAGATAGAAGCAGAATTCGAATGTAAGCCCAAGATGTACGTCGTGCATTAGGATACACGATGATATTGCAGCATAATTTGTAATATTAGTAATGTGTTTAATACTTTAAGTTTTGTTTGTAAAATAGTTCCCTGCCGGTCACTCAGAACAAAATATTGATTGTCACAAAACCGTAAATTATACAAAGTAAATTGAAACAGAAGCACATAAAGGATGCCTGGAGAAATACGGTCATCCTGATCCTCTTACACTTTTACTTGGGTGCTATTTACCAGGTGATGCCGTGGTTCAGTTTCCACAAATAACCGCAATGTCGTTTCTCATAACGCTACGCTGTCACGACCTGTCACAGCCACTCTATTAGAAAACAACATCGTTTGCTGAACTTTCCATGTTATTCAGATGATGCCGAGGATTATTGGTATATTGGATTATTGATATTGATATTTCGGAAGCAGAACTCCATCTTATACATCAGAAAATAACGCCGCTGCATAGTGACACCCTGCGACGAGAACGGAATATTCTGAGAAGGCATGCTGAGTGTCTTTATACTCAGTGCTCAGAAAACCGCTATTTATTTTCAGTGACTTGAGTAATGATTTACGACGAAGATTTACGAAGATTTACTGTACAGCAGTTGGTGAGCGAAATGAAGGCGGTTCGTTACCGTACTGAAAAACGTTCAGACAGTGTCGTAGCTGCCGCACTTAAAAAGTACCAATTGAGGGCAGCAGTGGTTCTCAATTTATTTTGTCTTCGCAGACCCCTTTTGTACCGTCACGTACCCCCGCGGACCCCCAAGTTTTAGTACGCATTTAGCTTAATTATCGCGCAACCGTCATCTATCTTGTGCAAATACCAACTGTAGGGTAGGCTAGTGATAAACAGTAGGGATGGTGTGAACCCCTGATAGGTTCAGGTTCGTGTGAACGCGGACCTTTTTGAAAGGTTCTGTGTGAACGCGAACGTGAACCCATGACGTCACGTGATGTCATATTTCTAGCTCCAACCCTACATTTCAGTGAAGTGACATACAAGATACCCAGCTACGACTCAGCAGACCGCATTATGCCACAATGCTGAAGTACATGCTGACTTTTTAAGCATCACCAAATGTATCAACTGGAGCAATCAAATGCTATAATAATCCACCAAAATCAATATCTCCCGTTGCTTAACCAACAATTGCGACAAGGACTTGAAAGGGAATATAAGCTTACGCCTCAACGGTCCATGCCAGACCGGACAATGTATTCGGAATCTAACTATTGCTACATTGATATTGAGCAGATTGTAAACGGGTTTCTATACTTGCTGCCGATAATACCCCATAAACAAGTTATACAGTATAGTTAACACCCAAATCGCACGGATTTAGGTTTTATGATACAATAAACATATCAAATCAAGATGGATCCCGTACGCCCGCTAGATTTTTTACATTAGACAACGATGTATTCTTTATATAAATTGCATTGATTGGTTGAATGAGCATCATTCGCTGACTACCTACATGTAGTGTATTTTATTCTTGATGTGTGATTGCAGGTCAACCTCACAGCAGAGAGTTACTATAAATATTCACGAACAGATAGCTGAATATTTCGAGCAACTTTTGCAACAAAGCAAGTAAATTTTTAAAGATTGACAAAGAGCATGCTCGTTTAGGGTTGATTACACCATGTAACAAAATTTTCCAAAAGATTTAATTGGGTAAAAAAATTTAAAAAATGTGTTTTGGTATTCCAAACTAATTACCAAAATACCAAAATTTTTCCTGAAGTGTCCAAAATTTTGAAGAAATGTCAATTTTTCTTATTTTTGATTTTACTCATAATTGTTCCGTATTAATCACAACAATTCTTTAATGGAGGTAAGAAAACGCTGATGAAAAGGTCAATATGAACAAATATAGCTTACTCATGCATCAAGTAACAATGCAAACACTTTGAAAATCGTCAGAAGTGGTTTTGCAGCGTCACTTGCGTCTGTGAAAAGAGTCATCTTTTCCTACTATTGACCACAAATAATACCGTGTCACAAAATTTTGCTAAATTCTAGTTAAGTAAAAATTTTTATGTATTGTGTTTTGATATTCCAAACCAATCACTAAAATACAAAAATTTCTTCTGTAGTGTCTCTAGTCTTTGAGAAATGTCACTTTTCCGGATTTTCCGTTTTACTCAAGAATGCCCTGTAATAATACGCATAATTCCTTATTGGACGTCCAAACACATTAACAAAGCGAAGGAATATGTACAAATAGTGGCTACCATTGATTACAATAGAATGGAAGCACTTAAAAAGATTTCCGAAGTGGTTTTGTTTGTATGATTTGGGTCTATAGAACAGGGGCGGGCAACTTCTCTGATAATAATATTGTATCATAAAAATAGACAAAATTGCAATTTATGATCAATTATTGTCAACTTCCGGGGATAATACACGGTAGCACCGCAGACTATTTATAGTGACTCTTAACTCACATGACCCTTATATTATGGGCCTGTCACATGGTATCACTGCGTAGGCTAATGTAGCCTATACCTGTACCCGGAAAGCATGTCCCATTCACACCCAAGCACACATCAGACTATAGTTGACCTTTAAGATCGTATCGATCATTCCTATATTTGATACCGAACGCTGTGCAGTGTGCATGCATATTTTCTGTACCGCCATCATTGCCATCTGTTTGGTATGTATTTTGGTTGGATAAAAAATTAAAGACTCTTTTCAAAAGCTACGCACAATATTAAAACAGCGTATAACAGCTCTCTCAATTCTGTATTCAATTACCGGAGCTAGTTACGTATAAAATTAACAATCGCTAACATTTTCGGTATCTCAGCAACCAACGCTGCTTGTGAACAGACAGGTTACTGTAGGTTATTATAGTGAATACAGAGGTTATCTATCTATTAAACTAAAACTATTGTTTTGATAGCGTATCAAGGACCGTACCATTGCAAACAGCGCAATTTTGCGGTTCGTTGTTCGACCACAAAAACCGTGTATCGAACGTCACTTCAATCATAGGTCTGTTGAGACAAATATGTACTATACAAGTAACCAAACGTGGCTGTGACCTAAAAGCCAATGTTTCTGCAATGTTATAAGTAGTGCAAACTATTTAATTCTGTAGTCATGTGAGTTATAACACACACACAGAGGCTCGTTCATCTAAACGGGGAGAACTCTATTGCAAATACCTTAAGGTAGAAAATATGCAGAATGTCAACACCTGATAAGATTTAGGGCAAAGTCCACAATGGACATGATCATGAGACGAATGCTGCTGCAAAAAAGGTGGAAGTTTACTGAGAAAATATAGAAACGCTTTTAGCTGCAGCGCATTACTTTATGTTATAATCATCAGTTTGCGTAGCTTTGTCTTCGCCGTTCAGACACATAGTAGGAATATAGATGTACGTAGGCCCATAGGCGTAGCAACGATTGAAATTTTGGAGGGTGATTTGGAAACAATAATTACCTATGATATGTCGTCATGAATATGAAAGCAGATGATGTAACAATGTAATAGTCAAAAAATTGGGGTGGGCAGAGGCTCTATATATTAGCTACGTGCCTTCGCACCAGCCTTAGTTACACTGCTGGGGTGTTATAATCGATCCAGATCACATCTTTCGGGACATGGAGTGTCTTCAAAGTCAGTGTCTCCATCAGCAGTAGGGTTGTTGAAAAATACCATTTTGTTACAAATTTCACTTGTATCGTGATTGATTGAATAATTGTTACGTTGTCTAAAAAACCTGCACGCTAAATTTGGCCAATACCGACCGGTAGGAATCGTGCAATTCAAATTGAAATTTTGATTATCTCATTCCAGGCATGCCTGAATGGAAAGTGAAACTTTTTCACGCGATTTCATCTTTCATTATCGCTTGCTAGAGGAATGTACATTGTACATTGTACAACCGTCGTGAAAAGCAAACATTATATGGCATTGTGAAGGCTCACTCGTTCTGATTTTGTGAAGTCTAGGTTATTATTGACGCAACAAAAGATACTTTCAGATATCGGCTATCACCTGGAAAATAGTGGCGAGATAGCGTATATAGTGGTAGCCTACTGGTATAATCCACAGCTGTAACACAAATGGGTTGCAGGTTCGATTCCGACCGAGGTAGACTCCATAATTCCTACCTAATTGTTAGAGGTCTAAGTGGTGTCTTATAAACACTAGAAGTGGGCCGTGATACAAGACAACAGTTATAGAATAAAAATGAAGAAAATTGCCCTGGTCGTCGACAAACTCCTTGAATATCACAAACAACAACATCCTGTGAAATATATTCCCCCGGGTTGAAACCAAGTCACTTGGCTCCGAGTCACAAGTCAATCTCACTTTTATAGTTTTGACTCGACTCAAGTCGAGTCATTTTCAAATCACCACCGAGTCAAGTCCGTGTCCAAGTCAGCGAGCAGAGGGCCGAGTCCGAGTCATGGTATTATGACTCGAGTCCGAGTCCAAGTCATTGTGTTGAATGCTGAGTTTCCGGTTAAAGTCTTGTAAAAGTGTGGTTACTTTACTATTCTTCGAAATTACAATGAAATATCGGTCTTGGCCGTCTGAGTCTCGAGTCATATGACTTGGTTCAAGTCATGTACAACACAGATTGACTCGAGTCGAGTCGAGACATTTCGGTATTTTAAGAAAATGACTCGAGTCAAGTCGAGTCATCAGAAAATCGTGACCCGATTCGAGTCATGACTCGAGTCATTACAACCCTGATATTTCCTGTATTTTATCCGCATGACAGTGTATTTCCTATTCGTAGTCGCCGATTTCATAGTTAAAAGAATTGTATTTGCGAATTATATTATCATCGATTTAACGGAGCTATTTCTGTGAAGTCGGCTAATCGGCAGCGTATGTTTTTCATTAATTAGGAATGTATTTATCCAAATTCCCATGCTCTTCCAAAGATGAAATAGTGTGAAAAAGCCTCATTCTCCTTTCAGGTATCTTTGGAACGCGATATTTGGTCATGGCTGAGAGGCTGAACATCGAAATTTGTCACCGTAAATGCATGTCCAAACCTGGCTATGACTTCAATTTGAGATTGCACGGTTTCAACTGGTTGGAATTTGAGAAAAATAGCATGAGTCGGTGGTATTTGCCGCAAAAACAAAGAAGAAATACACAGCACAGCGTCCCATAGGAATCCGAAAACTGCAAAATGTTAAAGACAATAAGCAGAATATTTTGGCCAGGAATATCTGGTTTTTGTTATATATATGTTCGATATATCCCTAATTTTTGCACTGAAATATCGAATATAGAGAGAGTACTTTTATTTAGCGCATGTGGATTCCTTTTCCATTCGAGATCAAATATTCTAATTGTCACTGTAAAATATAGTTATTCAATGCAATCCTACTCCTTCTATACCAGGGGATCTCAAAAGGTGGGCCATGACCCACTGGTGGGCCACAAGAGCATTTGAGGTGGGCTACAGAGCTATTTGGAAAATTTTAGAAATAATTTAAGTTTAGTAATATTAGTTGTGTTAATCGCTAAAAAATAAATTCATATTGGTTGATTTTACATGTAGGCTACATTAAGCTTTCCATCCTACTCTGATGAGACGTAGTGGTTCGTAGGGAGGCAGAAACGGCGGCTTTCTCCACTGGCTATGACTACCTATGGCTAACAGGAACTAAAACAATTTCGCGTATATAATACCTGCTGGAAGGTAATGCTGAAGTAACTATGTATTCCGGCAGGGTCATAATGTCGTACGCCGTTTAAAGGGGTGTGCAATAAACTCGGAATGAACTGTAATTGATGTATAGATTTACTGTACTTCGTCAGGTCGTATTATTGTAAGTTGAAAATGGCCATAATTACAAATTATTAGCCACTTCTGGTGGAGGTATACTGCACCACCGCAACGAATAGTAATGGATTGGGGATTCAGCGGAGCGCATTAATATTTGGAGTCTGTTTAAAATGCCATGCCTGTAAATCAATGTACATGTACATAATGTAAGAGTCACATGAATTGATAGTATCACTGGATTGAATATTCCGACATCGCAACTTCAGTTGGTTCAGTACGTGACATACAATGTAGTACATTGCACAGCATGCATAATAAGAAAATCTTCCTCCACTCCTCTGTAGTACCCCATTCACCAATGAATTGTTTGAAGCTGGTCCAGAATGATTATACTATTCCCCTAATAGTGGAACTCAAATCCCAATCACACAGTGTATGCGAGAATTCGATCATTGTGTTTCGGGAAGCGAATGGAGCAGCGGACGATCATAATATACTCAGAAGTTTTAGCATATGATCTACCAGAGCCGTAACTGCCGCACCCAAACCCCCAATTGGGGGAGCTAGAAGATTATTTCGTTGGTCGTTTGTTGGAAGATATTCATTCAACTTGCGCGATTTCATGCCCCGGCGTGTTTATACTTCAATTTCATCAGTAGAAAATATGACTTTAAGATTAGAGGTGGGCCACAGCACATTTTCAAACCGGAAAATGGGCCAAGACCAAGAAAGGGCTGAGAACCCCTGTTCTATACCAACAAATAACCCTGCGTGCGAGTCTTTTTCATGTCACGTGCCAGTATGTACAATCAATATTAGATGATGGCTATAGAATGGGGGAGCAAGACATGTTCACCGGGCATTTTGATCACGTTGTCATTTTAAAAACGTGAAACATTTTGCTTGAAAAATTCGTTTCCAATTAGCATATGAATACAACGTAATCGGCGTTGAGTTAGCTCGTGCTGTCTTCCATTTTAGTCGTCTAGCGTTCTCACGAGATCAGGAATTTTAAGGCAGATGGGGTGGAAAACCAATAAGGCAAATGGTCTGGAAAGTAGGACACTGAAGAACCGTCGCTGCTTAGATTTGAAGCAGCAGGCTCGAAGACCGAGTAGCGAGTAGTCCGTTTAGTGATTTCAAGTTCTAAAGCTTGAAAAATGCTGTGAGTAGTGGTGGTCTAAAGTCGAGAGGATGTAGGCAGTAAAGTCCAGGGGTGGGCAACCTTTTTGGCCGAATGGCCACATGCAAGCGACGAAACATTGCGCGGGCTTTACTATCCGCGCGAAGCACGAAAATTATTCAAAGTTTATAGATATTGTTACTTGAGTATATTGCGAGCCTGCTGTATATCACTGGACTCAGTTCGCAAAGATTGGACTATTAGGCGCCTGGACATATCGATATCGAAAGTTTTGGCCAACGTGCGTCAATCATTTTGTGCCTAGTTTTCATCGTCGACGGTCTTTCTGCGAGCGCAAACGCAAGGTCGCATGTTGGACGACGCTTTCTCTCGCAATTGCGAATATAGATATACTTAATCTGGTACATTACTCGTTCTTTAATTTTCAGGAGGGGGTAACAATAGTATTAGCAAAAAATCGAGTGACAACATATTGCGGGAAGCGTGAAGAAAAAAATTACTTTAGATAAATCCGCCGCAGAATATTCTGTTTTATTGTAATTAACGAAGATCTACCAAAGATGTGTCTGGCCCATGGGTCTGCCAATGCGTCGGAACTGATATTCTAGTCGTCACATCCCAAGTGTTGCGGCCAGACTAATCAAATTTGCAAGTTCACAATCTGGGCAATCCATATTTGATAATATTACTAATTTCGAAAATAACCTCGCGGGCCACGGGTTGGCCGGCCCTGCAGTAAAAATTACAGTTTTGGATTTGATGTTATGGTGCTTGTGACGTTCTTTGCATTTCAACTTCGGACCACTCTATGCATGGCGCTGCCAGCATAAAATGAACACTGAACGAACGTGTACCTTGCCAATCTCGAAAACTTTACCTGCTTTATTACAAAGTTTGCTCGAAATAATCAGCTTTCCGTTTGTGAATATTTAGTGACTCTCTGCTGTGAGCTTGACCCGCAATCACACAACATGAAAAACGAAATAAACTATACACGTAGGTATAGTCAGAAAATAATGCTTATTCAATGGAATTGATGCCAATCAATGGAATTGATATAAAGAATACATCGTTGTGTAATGTAAAGAATCTAGCAGGCATACGGGATCCATCTTGATTTGATATGTTTAATCTCAGTCGTGATTAGTCGTCACCGCGTGCGGACGTATTCAGTAGCGGAGAGATTTGAGGTCGCGCGTATCTTGTCGGAATCCTACGGTTACGGTAAGACTGTTCTATATTGTACATACGGGGTAGCATAGTTATCTATATAGGTAGGCTAATAGGCTTAGCCCTATTAGTCTGCGGTCTTATAGTGGTCATGATGGACACTACAGACGCAAATCTTTCCGAGAAGCGTAGATCATCTGTGGCATTTACGTCGTCGGACAGTGAAGGAGACGGTAAAACAGCCGCTAAGATTCCAGCAAAGTCTTATGCATTATCAGGGCCAAACACGCCTGTAGACGGGAAAAATACTCGTAGGGAAAATAACAGCGTCCCTTCATCCACTGTACCAGCATTGGCAGATCCAAGTAGTGCTACTCCGGAGTTACGGGTGATTGTATCATCCCGAGGGCCCGGCCGGAAAATGAAACATTACCGTCCAGATACCATTCACAAATGGCTTATAAATCGTATAGGACAGTATGGAAGTATTAAGGCGTTGCCTTCGGGAGATTTGCTTGTTCCATGTATGAATAAGAAGCAAGTTAACCTCTTACTCGAAAGTGATCTGATTACGGTAGAGAAAACGACTATTGAAATTAGCACTTCACTGTATCAATCAAAGCCGTACGGCAGTCGCGCTGTGATCTCGGGCGTTCCAATAGAAATAACTAATGAGGAAATCCCGAAATATCTTGCGCTATTCAAAGTTAAATCTGCTAAGAGACTTCAACGTACGACGAAGGAAGGGGATAAGGTAGATAGTCTATCGGTGTTGTTATTCTTTGACACGCAAGAGATTCCCGAATACGTCGCAATCGGGTACCTTAAATTGAAAACTCGACCGTACAAACCTACACCTCTCAGATGTTACAAATGCAATCGCTTTGGGCATACCAGCGCGCACTGTCGAGGGAGGAAGTGTTGCACTAAATGCGGAAGTAGAGATCATGAATATGAATCCTGTGATAAGGATAAGAAATGTGTCAATTGCGGGGAACATCATAGCGCCGCTTATGGTGGGTGCCGCATATTCAAAGAAGAGGAAAAAATTCTTGCCATAAGAGAGCGCTCGAACATATCTTACAGTGAAGCCAAAACTATAGTCTTAGACCAAGAGTGGCCACAGTTATCGAGCACGAACATATCTAATACGGACACAACAAGTACCTCTAACACATCATTTAGTGCAGCACTACGTAGGAAAACTCGACCTCGTCGTGATTACAGGGCTGCATACCCTTTTCCTAATGACTGTGATCTACGCAACATAAAATCGCGCAATGACCAATCATCACCTGGGAACGAACAACAGTTTGTGCGGGATTCAGTATCCCACAACCCTCTGCTTCGAGGAAGCCAACACGATTCGCAGTTACTCCCAGGTTTAGACGCCGTACGCCTGTTGGCACTCGTCGCCGAGATTGTTCATTTGACCAAGTCGGGCGACCAAGACGTATTTAGCATTGTCTGTCAAGTCTCGTCGAAATACCTTGGAATTAGTATCAACCCTGAGGTTCTGAAGAATGTGCCGTCACCCGCGGCTGGGAAGACTTCCTTGGTACGAAACCCGAATTAAATGTATACTTCGGCACTACTTATTTTGCAGTGGAACTGCCGTGGAATTTACAGGAAACTTTTCGAATTCAAGCATTACATCAATAATCTCGCGACTCCCCCGGACGTAATTGCTCTTCAGGAAACTCATCTTATTGAAAAATACTCGCCTAGGTTGTCAGGATACACTCTCTATAGGAATGATAGGTCGGCGCATTCTGGGGGGATTGCCTTTTTCGTCAGCAATCGAATAAATTCTTCCACGAACCAAATAGTCACCGCCTCTCAAATCGATGCCTTGGCTATCAACGCGGGCGGTCTCCAGATATGCAATATTTACATCCCACCGCATTATCAACCGCGAGAACAAGACTTTTCTTTTCTGCGGAATCTGTCATCGAAAGCACTAATCTTGGGAGATTTTAATTCCCACCATCTTTCCTGGAGTACCTTCACAAACCGACGGGGTGATATCCTCTCTGATGCTATCGATAAATACGGACTGGTTTTGTTAAATTCGTCCATCCCGACTCGCGTTAACATCTCGTCAAACGCCGTTAATCGCTGGTCTCTGCTGGATTTAAGTCTTGCTTCATCGGATATTGCTTCGAAATGTCACACATCTGTGAGTGATCAGCTCCTCGGAAGTGATCACTGTATAGTACACACAGAATATAGGAAGCGGATCACAAGAAAGTCTATAAAAAGACAACCCTGGTCTTTGAGAAGAGCAAATTGGGCCGCTTTCTCCAGTCATGTTGACAGTAACCTGGCAGAATATCAGAATTCTAATATTGATGACACCAACGAGTTCATCACTAAAGCAATAATATCAGCAGCCACCAACAGTATTCCGCGTTCTAAACACACTTCAAAAAACCCTGTTCCTTGGTGGAATTCGGAATGCGACCGAGCGGTACGGCGCAAAAGAGCTGCATTCCTCAAAATGAAGAGGACTTTCTGCTTGAATCATGTCATAGCCTTCAAGAAACTACGCGCTGACTGCAGACGCACCATACTATCGGCAAAACGAGAGGGATGGGAAAGCTTCTGTACCTCGCTAAATCGGAATACAAATTTATCAAAAGTATGGGGCGTAGTGAGATCCATGTCGGGTGGCTCGGCTTCGGAAGCAACTAGAGTCTTCACCCCGAACAATCTGTCTTTGTTGGACGACAAATCAATTGCTGATCGACTAGGATTATATTTTGCCAGAGTCAGCAGCAGTGATAACTACTCCGAAAGTTTTCTCTTGCATCGAGACCTCATGGTGGGACTGGTTCCCGATACTCGACCACTTCAGCCCGTCGACCCCATCAATGTCCCGTTCAATCCGGAAGAACTGCTGGATGCAATTCAATCTCGTCGAAACTCATCTCCTGGCGATGACGACCTCTGCTATGCCATGCTGCAGAACCTATCTGCGACCGCTCTAAACCATATCTTAGAGCATTTCAACTCTATATGGCACGACGGACTGGTTCCGGAAGCCTGGAAGAAAGCCATAGTGATCCCTCTTCTCAAACATGGCAAAGACCCTGGCGCCCCGGAGTCTTTCCGACCGATATCATTGACAAGTCATTTATGCAAAATCATGGAGGCTATGGTCACAAACAGGCTACGGTGGTACCTCGAGGAGAGAGGGCTCCTTCATACCTCGCAGTCCGGATTCAGACATGGTAGAACCACATTAGATCACATTCTCACACTCCACGACACAGTCTACAAAGCCTTGAATAGTGAGCGTTCGGTCATTGCCGTGTTTCTAGACATCGAGCGCGCTTACGACATGATGTGGCGCGAAGGAATGTTATATAAACTTGCGCAGCTTGGAATAACCGGTCGCATTTATTCGTGGATTAGTTCATTTCTAACCAACCGAACGTTCCAAGTTCGAATAGGCTCTACATTATCAGACACGTACATTTTAGAGAATGGTACACCCCAGGGAAGTGTTATCAGCCCATTGCTTTTTTCGATAATGCTAAATGACCTGCCATCAGTTATTCAATGTGATCACGGCCTCTATGCGGACGATTGCGCAGTGTGGGAAAGCGGTCTCTCTATTCCTAACCTACTATCATCGATACAAACGTCGCTTAACAGCATTTTCGATTGGTGCTGTAACTGGGGGTTCTCGATATCCATGTCAAAATCGGTAGCAATGCTTTTCACTCGTAAACGTAAGGTGGGCTCTTTATCGCTTACAATCGGCGGTAGAGAGGTTTCCTTTGTGGAAAAATGTAAATACCTCGGAGTAGTTTTCGATAAGACCTTGTCTTACAGACATCACATTGATCACGTTATAGAGAAATGCACCAAACGATTAAACTTGATTAGACTTCTTTCAGGGACGCATTGGGGCGCGTCTAAACAATCATTGCTTGTCCTTTACAGATCACTGATACGCCCGGTTATTGATTACGGACTCCCTGCCTATGGTTTCGGTGTAAAGTCACAAGTAGATCGAATTCAAGTCCTACAAAATCGGGCACTACGGATATGCTGCGGCGCGATGCGTAGCACCCCCATCTGCATCCTTCAAGCTAGCTGCAAGGAAATGCCAGTGCAAGTTCGACATAAACACCTTTCCCTGAATTACCGATGTCATGTAATGAGTAGACCACTTGGTACCCACCCAGCCGAAGGCCTGATGTCGGACTCATGGCAAGAAATAGACTATCTGCTAAACCCAAGGCGGCGCTCTTTCAATACTTTCACCAAATGCCTTTTCACAGATCTCAACGTAAATAGATACCAATGGTCGGCGTTGCCACCGTGGACGGTCCCTCGCCTCAGAGTGGACAGGAACCTTGTCTCCATCCTTGACCGGCAAGGAGTTCGAGATCATAGCCAACGACATATTTGTCTTGATTATGTTTCCGACATATACAATAGCGCCACAGAAATCTACACTGACGGCTCCAAGTTCGCCGACTGCGCGGGCTTTGCAGCGTATATCCCTGATCATCAAACTGTCATCAAACGGCGTTGCTCAAAACTGCTATCTAGCTTTACATTAGAACTGCTGGCGATATTGTCCGCCTTGAGGTGGATAGTGGAGCGCGGGCAGCCATCTAATTACGTTATTCTTTCAGACTGCCTGAGTGGCCTCCAGCATATATGTGAAAGATCGCTTTCGTGTCAACCCGGAATCCAGCGTGAGATAACCTCGTTGAACCATCAAGCGACCAACCTCGGTGCAAGTATCCATTACGTATGGATACCAGGGCATGTTGGCATCCCGGGAAATGAAATTGCAGACGGGCACGCAAAAGCGGCGGCAAGCGATGAATCGCCAGCTTCTGAATTCAATATAGACACACCAACAAAAGACGCAAGAGTTTTAATACTCGAGCATTGTCGGCAACTTTGGAACAATGATTACATCCGTGACCAAAAAGGAGCCTGCTATAAACAGCTTCAAAATACAATTTTTAACCGCCTCCCCGACACGAATAATCGTCATTATGATCGAATATTATTTCGTCTACGATCAGGTCATTGCCGCCTTAATTCCCATTTATTCAAGATTGGGTGTGTCGACTCCCCCTTGTGTTCCTTATGCTGCGTCCCGGACACTGTTTCACATTTGCTAATGGAATGTCGTAAATTTGAATTTCATCGCCGCTTTTTGATTGCTCATTGTGCCAATGAAAACGTTGCTTTCTCTGTACAAAATCTATTGACCCTCAATTGCCTAACTATACCAGTTGTAGAATTTATTCTCTCCTGCGAATTATTTCTCTGATCTCTTTGCTTTTCTCCGATTGCCTCATTGAACGTATACTGAGCGTGGCGCAAATAACCATCATCGGTTGAAAGCGCCACTTGTTTTCCATAATAATAATAATAATAATAAGATATGTTTATTGTATCATAAAGGCTAAATCCGTGCGATTAGGGTGTTGTTTACTGTATAACTTATTGTTTATGAGGTAATATCTGTTTTGCACTCTGCTCAATATCAATGTAGCAATAGTCTGACGCCGAATACATTGTTCGGTCTGGCCTGGACTGTTAAGGCGTAAGCTGCTATTTCCTTGTAAGTCTTCGCCTAAATTGTTGGCAAAGCCACAGACGATATTGATTTTATGGGATTAATATAGCATTTGATTGCTCCAATTGATACATTTGCTGGCGTTTAAAAAGTCAGCATGTACTTCAGCATTGTGGCATAATGTGGCCTGAGTCGTGGCTATAGGTATCTTGTACATCATTTCACTGAATGTCGGGTTAGAATTAGCAATATGACGTCACGTGTGTCTTTCAGGGATTCGCACCATCCCTAGTTTCTTGTAAAAGACTTGTTTTCGTGAACTCTGCGTATTGCATACCCGTAACGTTCAATCCAGTGACACGAATGTTAATGTCATTATTAACAGGCGCCATTTTGACTGGCTTTGTTGAAAGAATATAATACAACGAATAAAGTAAATATATTTTCGCCCGAGTTTACCTAGGCCCGAGGTTACATAGCACCCTTTTGGACGAAATATGGAATAGGACCCTGTCAATACATGGTTTCAGGATCGAAACAGCACTTTGCCAGTCCCTCTATACTAAAAGTGCTTTTCTGCTACGCGGGTCATTTAATCACTATACCATTTCTATATGCGTTTCACAAACACACGCGCATAGTGCACACTCTTTCCGTAGCGAACTAAGTTCGGTAGCAGGCGATTCACGAGTGAACCGCAATAGGTATGTATAAAAGACAAATGCAAGAGTTATTCATTCGTGGCTTAGAACGCCACCAAATTACAAGTAGGCTATGTGTGAGGCTTAGGTCTCTAGTCGCGACAATGTTTCAAAGGTTATATAATGACTTTTGTTAATAATATTGTTATTTGCATATATTACTTTTGGTCAAATATCTTTGGTCAAATCGAATCCCACGTGGTCAGATCTAACCGTGGGACTGATGTACGCGGTGTCTTCGAAAATGTGCAAATTTGTTGAAGATGTTGCTATTTCAATACCTACAGTAAAGATTTTCGCTTTTCCTGATATCTTGCTATCGCTGACAGGGATCAGACCAAAATAAATGAGAAACGACTATGGTGAGACTGACGCCATTTCAAATTGTCATGTCATCACAGGGTGCATTATTTTCCTATGCGGGTCGCACTTCTACCGCAGAGGTAAAATTGCGAGGACAGATATATTCGGCGCCTGGATCGAAGGTTTTGGCTAACATGCGGTGATCATTTTAGACCAACGATTTGCCGATCATTTTCGCAATGCAGTTAGCTCGCGCGAACGAAATTCCGCGCGCCGCAAATTCGTGTCTTTGTGTGTTCCTGCGCGTAAATGGCAGGCGCCGAAATGCCGGCGCCTTACCATATATACTTGAGCATCCCAACGGCCTCAAGCGATACTAGGAATACAATTTGTTTCGTAATTGCGAGCATAGTTAGCATTGTTTCTGTAAGTTATACCTATACATATATCTCTGACTGGGGGTTATAAAATAGCCATATTAAAATCACGAAATTCAGCGACACTGAATCACGCGCGACGGACGAAGAAAACCTTGAAGTTGCATAAATCTGTCCCAGCACGGTTAATATCGTATCGGTTGCCAGGTACATTTCGTTGCTGTTAGCGTGGTTCGTCATATGGCATCCACCAGACTGCTGAATAGTCACGATTCCGTCACAGCGACAGAATATTTCACCTTTATTGATGTTCCCCGATGATGAGTCAGCAAAAAAATAAAAGCTTGATTTAGAGTTGATTTCACAATATGAATAGATGTTTAGTGGAATAATGGGGAAAATAAAACTAAGCTTTTCACCAAGTTCATGATTTCCCAGATATAAGTTTTGTAGCCCATCTCGAAATGCGCTTGAGGCCCACCGATTGAAAACCACTGGTCTAGCGATTCAGTTAAAGTGATCGTCAGGCATTTTAGACCTGTAAAGCTGACTAATACGATAAATACTGCATGTGCATTAGTTTCTAGGGATATCTAGATATCCATGGTTACTTTCAAACGATTTTCTGCAAATCGCAGCATGTCATCGCGGCCACAACTGTATCGGCACATTACCACCGATAGGGTTCTTTTATTTGGAATGTTTTCTGTTCTCCCGACAAATGAGTATCGAGGCAGATATCGTACTTTGCATTATCAGTCATAAAATAAACAAGGTGGTAAATATCCCGGGAAAAGAAGGCAGATATTTCACCGGAAACTTTGGAGGGGACGGGCACTTGTTTATTCAATGGAGTGACTATTGTTGTTGACATCATCAAAGCGCGCGCGTTCCCAAATACCATCACGGTCGTCAGAGGCTATTTGAACAATGGACAGCCGACAGCTGACAACTTCAGGTGGCAACTGACAACGTACTTTCGGGAGTACGAAGAGTAAATTCCAGTAAATTCCACCTGCCATATATATAAGGTGCGTTTGGAACATTTTGGAACAATAAGCTAGTTTGAGAAGTCTTATAAACATGAGCGAGAGAGAGGGAGGTTATTGTTGAAGCATCTGAGCGTTTCAACTCGTTTCTAACCATCCACCATAGAGAAGCATCTGAAAACTGTATATTATAGGCTGAACAAGTTTTGCATGCACTTATCTGAGCATAGCTACAATTTATGCAAGGTAGAACTCCACTCGCCGCATGGGCTCAACTAACACACATGGCGGTATAAGCAGCATCTTTCGATCATAACAGTTGTTGTTTGTATCATCATAATGTGCAACGTCCAAGTGACGCCTATCACCTGTTTTGAGTCTCGTGCGCTACAAAATTGAGAATCATTAATGTCCAATTGTTCGTGCATATTTGACTTTTAGTAAGTTTTCACCCTCTTGCTTTTCCGCCAGTCCGTGAGTCCATCCCAGCGTTGTTGTTTGTAGTATTCATGGTGTTTGTCGACTGCTATGGTCATTTACACCAAGCCGATATTATTCATATTTATTCCGTAACTGCAGACTTGTAGCACGGCCCATTTCTAGGGACTTGTCACTTGTATTTACGACAACAATTCATTGCGATAGGAAATTTTCTATACATCGTTTCAGGCCGCAGGCAGACGAAGGGGCCTACGATTGCCCACCAAGACCATGATTTTGTTTTTGTAACACCGGTGTTATTCACGATATTTACAGATAACCCGAGCCACTATGTTTTTCCAATTACTACCATTGCTTTTACTGGTACTATTACCCCAGGCAACTCCAAAAGTGCTGGAAGTTCACGAGTAAGTAAAATCACCGTTTGGCTCTCCAGAATGACCAAAGAAAAAATGATTTTGCTGTCACCCAGGCTACTGGAACTGGAAAATATTACTTGCACTGTTACGCAACTGGAAGACACATCGAAAGGATTCGTCGATTACAGCTTAGTCAAGTAGGTGACAGCGTTTCTCACTCCCATCATTTGGGCAGTCGTCACTGTATTGTTGTTGTTACACTTGAATGAAAAGCTCGGATTTCGATTGAGAACTGACAATTTCGTTTGAAGATTTTCGATCAGGTTATAATCGGATTTAGATTCGAGTAACGTAAAATTGAGACTACCAGATTTACCATACCTAGTATCTATAAAACACGTAACACATACCACTTCATTTTTACGCCTTCATATTATGCTTTGTTCTGTTATTTTTCATTACGTTTCATGTTTTACATGTTGTTGTTCTTCATTATTATATGTATGATCAAGCTCAGGAGGGTGTTTGACTGATTAACCATTCCAGGCCGTTTGTACCGCTTCGGCCTTCATACATTTTCGTTATTTATGTCGCAATCCTGTGGTGTTTTGACATGATAACTATTAAAAAAACGAACGGAATTGTTGGTTAACTCTAGGCCAGATTCGTCTCTATAGTCCCACACGGTTGGTTTTGAATTTTGTGTAATATTTCCAATATCTTTCAGAGTCCGCTGCGATCGTGTCGAACCGACGAATGGTATTGTCACTGTCCGTTCGGGAGATAGGTACGGATGTGGCACGGTCTGCGTCCATCCCGTGACGAACGAGCCCATGAGTTCAAATTATACTGTGCTCCCCGTTTCACATGTCATCGAGGTGCATAAATTATACCTTATGAAAGGCCGCACCGAATGGAGAACCTACAAAGTCAACGTGACGAAAGCCTGCATTTGCGTTAGGCGTCATAGGAAGTCTCACGACTGCCAGGAGAGGAGTTTGCGGAGGCGAAAAAGGTAAACAAATATGCTCAAAAATATGCTATATATGAACGTGGAATGTATAGTGTTGCTGCAGCAATAACGTCATTGTGTATAGTAGACTCGCGCCATTGCGAATCAGCGCTTCGCCTAAAGGATTGTATTGCCGTTTCGATACAGCTCCCACAACTTGGGGATTTAAAGATAAAATTGGGAATCAGTCAGGTTTATTTTCTCGATAAAGTCACAAATTGAATAACAAAGGGAACATTGAAATAGGGAATAATTCATGCGTATCAATAGATATGGCTACAGTACACCGAATGGATTGGTCAGGGCTATAAGCAGCGTTGCCATCGACATGGACCCAAAAATAAGGACAGTCGGTTTTGTACATATCACATATCACATTCCATACTTTTTGCCAGAAACAATCTGCTCCAGCAACTCTTAAAAAAGTGCTTCATGGATCCCACGACCGCTCAGGTCTAGGTTTACCTTTACTTGTAACTGATGGGATTTGACTGTCATTTCACTAAGTCTGGTCCTTTCCTTGGTCCACTTCGCCGAAACAAGAGAGAACACTCTTTAGCATAAACACTTAACTATATGAGAGAGTGACTTCTTGTGACTTTAGTTGTTCCGACACCCCTTGCTACGCATTGGCTTTATTCTGAATCTGGATTACGCATGCGAGGTACGTAGGTTGCGTAATCACGGCATATTATTGAGCAGGCTTCAAAGTAAACGAATTTGCGGTTCAGTTTTCACACTCTGTGGTTTTAATCCACGCATCAACATTCAAAAGTAGGTTTTATGTTTTGAATTCGAAGCAGCTTTTTGCGGGCCGCTCAGAACAGCGCCGCGACCGCACTTTGACCAGATCTGATCTAATTAGTATCTCGTCTCCTGTTTTTGATTTTGCGGTATTCATGGTGTTTGTCGACTACTATGGTCATTTACACCAGGCCCATATTCTTCTTATTTTCCGGAACTGCCGACTTATAGCACGGCCCACCTCTAGGCTTTTGTAAGACACCGCTGACGCGGATGAGGTGGCGGAGGAGCAGCCTAGGTAAACCTCCAACACTTAGGTATCGGAACTCTCGTCTCTTGCGTGCAGCACGAATGGGTTATGATTGCGGCATCGTAGTGAGTAGCTCGCCTCGCGACAACTGTTTTCTGATTATATCGACGACGTCTCTGACGAGGTCGCATGGATTCAGCTAATTACTAATTAATTACGACTTTCAAATTACTGGGGCGTTTGAGCATTTTTTACGAAGTGACGAGGTGGCGCACGTAGCCTCGCAAGTTGGCGCCTATGCTGCTGTTTACTGCTAAAATGACGTCCGCTGCGATAGCTTGGTAGGCTACAGATACTAGAGGAAAACGACCGGAGTTCTGTAGTTGTTGAATATAAGACAAAATAAGTACGCTAGTCGAAAACAAGGACATTTCTTAGAAGTAAGGACAGTCGAGTTTTCTAAGACCTGGCCCTTCAAAAAATGGACAAATCTTAGAAATAGGGACGATATGGCAACCCTGGCTATAAGCACCAAGTTTGGCGCAGCCCTGAAAGCAACTCATGATTTGTGAATCGCTGTACACTAGTATACTGTACAGTGTACTGTACACTGTACCGTGTGCACTTTTTTGTTTTGTTTGCGTGCACGCCCCTGTCGCATTGGATTGAAAATTCACTGTTAGAAGCATTTCAATGGATTGCATTATCCTGCATCTGGCATGACGTCAATAGCCTAGTGAATCAATGTGTATGTGTAGCGCAGCTATGGTAGTTCCTTATTTCTTTATTTTGAGGTGATATTGTATCAATCAGCCAATATCGCCTGGCATTTTAGAAGTCGGGAAGGTTAAGGGATAGCTGTCGTTTGGGCTATGGAAACGTTCTCCAACAAACAATGCATATGTTGCTTCCGGCTGCCCACGACGTCTATCGTCTGCGTAAAAATAGTGATAATACATGATCTTACAATGCCTGTATTGAAATGAAAAGGAAAATACCAGTAGTATAGTGTACGTACATTGTACGTTCAAGAATGCGACACGTGAAATGGATTCGGGCAAAAAACTCTGGAGCCAAGATATTGTGACCAGCTTCGCGCAACCGCATGCGATCTCCGAGTACGCATGGTTTATATTGGAATGCATGTAGGCTATGCTGCACACAAGTGTAAATAAACTTCCCCCATTTCTACGTCTACGCATCATGGTTGCTTTGATGCACTGCACAATAGTATATAGGCCAACAGTAACAGGCCACAGTCGAGTACAACCGGAACACCTGACTTTGCCTAGCGTCCTTTTTTTATTATTTAATTGTTACGTCATACTTAACCAATTTGGTTTTCGTTTGAATCTGTTTCTATACGCTCGTTATTGTGCCGTTGGTCTCCAGTAAATTCGGCCACCGGTAAATTCGGCCAGTAAATTCGGCCACAGGTCACTTCGGCCCTCGGTAAATTCGGCTCTCGGTAAATTCGGCCCTCGGTAAATTCGGTCAGAGCCGGGGTAACAATAACATTACAATAACATTACCTAACCTTAACCCTAACCCTAACCCTAATCCTAACCCTAATCCTAACCCTAATCCAAACCCAAATCCTAACCCTAATCCCAAGCCTAACCCTAACCCCTAACATCCAAATCACTTGATGATAATATAATTATGTAATTAATTCACATTAATAGTTTTTACACAAAAATTTTTACACAAAATTCTCCGAGGGCCGAATTTACCGACTAAATTCTGCCCCGTAAATATCCGCGTTATCTGCGGGGGCTGCGTGATATACGCACACCCTGTCCTCCAAATCACTTGATAATGATATTATTAAGCAATTAATTCGCATTAATAGTTGGTAATACGTTTTTATACAAAATTCTCCGAGGGCTGAATTTACCAGGTAATTTCGGCCATCGGTAAATTCGGCCCCGTGAATATCCGCGCTATCTCCCGCGATTACGCGATCTACGCATACCCTGACCTCCAAATCACTTGATAATAATATAATTATGTAATATTATGTAATGTCAACGGTTGGTAATACATTTTAATACAATATTATCGGAGGGCCGAATTTACCGAGGGCCGAAGTGACCTACGGCCGAATTTACTGGCCGAATTTACCGGTGGCCGAATTTACTGGCAACCGTGCCGTTAACTCTTGATAAGGGGCACACGAAAAGTCGACGATTTATTATTTTTATACAGGCAATAAACAGTGTCGATTATCGCCGTTTAGGCCTTGTGCGTCACGACACAGATATTGGTACAGTTCAGTTTCATTGACAGTTCAGTATCTTCGACGTCATGCATGCAGTGCTTTTTCATTGGACGACTTTCAATCACGCGTATTCACTCTTTCGCTTTTACTCCCGTATGCGTCGGTATTCGGGTCTCGGCTTCCGACTTCACGAGAGCTGTGTCTGGGCTTTTCAATACACTGCAAATACAGCGAGATCGGCGATGAGGAGCCAAGAAAACCTCTGACACACAGAAACAGGGCAGAGCCGAGACTCGAACCAAGAACCATTGGTGTCGTGACGGTGTCTCTTAGCTTCTTTACTGCAATTAATGTAGTTTTGAAAGCAATACACAATCGAGTTCATAAATATAGTAGCAAATATATAACCTGGATACCGAAACATTCCCGTAGGAATTCCCAATCCCAATTCCCAAACAAAGAATGAGTTGGACACGTGTCCATTTCCATTGGTTACTATACATTCAGATTGGGCAATTTTGTAAACCAAGTTGCCACATGCCGGTAAGTTCATTCATTAGTCACTACACTTGTCACATGCAATGCCTTTTTTCCAGAGAACGTCGCGGGCGAATGCGTGATCGTCGTGGGCAGCAGTCATGAACGACATTTCACCGAGAATCATAAAACTTATATATTCACCTATATTTATTGTTCCCAAGTTCAAGTATGTGTCGTGTTTATGTCCAGTTGCACAATCGAAATTAGCGTGATCTTGTTTCTATACTGACGCATGTATTGTATATCCGGATTCGCAATTGTTATACTTCTTGATTTAGTTTTAACGATGATATGCTTTGCCGTATTATTATAGGAGCCTCGTGTCACCTTGTTGTTATTGATAGGCATTCAACACTTGATTGGTATATATTGTTCAAACCTCTCTTATTTATGATCCGCGAAGTATTTATTGTCAGTACATTACACCCAGTCTAACCGAAATTCGTGCATTCTACTGCCTTCCATAAGGTGACAAATCAAGTCACAGTGTGCTATATACAAAATAAATTATTATAAACCTATACTGACTTTAGGTTCTAGTTTCAGCACAAATGAGATCTACATACCGGTAACTTTTGTACTACTGGATCTAAAGTTGAAGATGGCACACCTTGGATGAAATCGTATATAAAGTCGCAAACATAATAACTAGAAGCGATGGGCATGAGATTCACGTATTGTGGTTCATGTTGTGAAATGCTTCTTACTGATAGATAGGCAATGACGTATCTGTATATAGTTTACTTCAAGGTTGAGAAGTATCAAACACTCATGAGGTGATGCATATACCCTATCCATATTTGCGCTTCGGGGTGGATGGTATTTGTTTACCAACCAGGCGAGGTCAATTTTATGTGTAGATGTCAAGGCACAGCTATAAACGTTATCACACCGTGTTGC
This sequence comes from Botryllus schlosseri, assembly GCF_051294905.1. Taxonomy (NCBI): domain Eukaryota; kingdom Metazoa; phylum Chordata; class Ascidiacea; order Stolidobranchia; family Styelidae; genus Botryllus; species Botryllus schlosseri. The sequence goes on along the minus strand of NC_137247.1, from coordinate 11,356,345 downwards.
TTCATTCTGACAATGTTGTCTACATCACAATTTTTCATCATGCGCTTCTGGATATAAGAACAATGTAATGCCCATGCCCAAGCAGTCTTGCTTCATAGTTAGGATGTTGAGGTACGTTGACCATAACACAATATCAACCTATTTGTTTCATTTGACCTTCTGTGATTAACAATGAGCAGACAATGGGCAGTCAATAACGGTAGGCTTATAAAGTAGGCTATATTAGCTGTAAAATATCAAATGATAAGTTCACCGACATTGCAAAATCTACGTTACAAACGCAATGAAGGGGTCAAAAGGTTTTTGACTATGTAAATAATTTTGACAATTTTTTAAACTAACGCTTCAATTTTGGCAAAATTTTGATTTATTTTGACATGTCAAAAATAAATCGCCCTAGCTATACAGGCCTACATAGACATGCGGCCTTACTCCTTTATTAGATATATTCATCGAATATAGAGTAATAGATGATTATGCAATGCATATATACCTATTAATCATCAATACTAATTAAGCAATAAGCATTAACAGAAAATAATTGTCACATAATCTCTCTTTTATCCGTCCACAAAGATGGAGGAGCTGATTAAGACCACCAAAATGGCGCAAATCGGCCGATAACTAGTAGAGTATAACCATGATCACTATAATATCACGATTCGGAGAAAAGCAGTCTCCAAGATTATTCTATAAGCCTACTAAATATCATGGTTTGTATAAAAATGCGGATCACGTGGCAAAAGTCCTGCAACTAGCCAGCACAGAGGTGGGCATACTTTTCAGCTCGCGGGCCGCATACAACATCTGAATCCATTGGCGGTCCGGAACATAATAAATTGAGATTATTAGCCAAAGCGCAAGCGTCAGAAACGTTGACAAGATTTTTTAAGCAGGTTATCCTCAATAACCAATTTAGTAAAATTTGTGATGAAAGGTGGTTATGCCGATTCTAAGAAGCGGATGTAAATTCGAATCTGTGAGGAACGATTGCCCGATGTCACAGTCTTCTTCGATGTTAATCTTTCTTCGTCCGTCCTTTTTAGAAGCTATTTCTTGTTCTTTTTCTTTCTTTATCGGGTCTTTTTTCTCTGGTCTTTTTTGTCGCCGTATAGGAACAGCGACAGGGAGGACGAGGAGCTCAGAATAAGCTACGACGGGGGGATTCGAACCCGGGCCGCTTGCGTAAATGATGCCGACGCTAACTGTTCATATAGATTTGCTGATTCTACTTTTGGTTTACCTCCAGGAAAGATAATGCTGACAGTATCAAAACCATGCTACCTTAAATATACGCTTCTACAATACATAGTTATTATAAATATAGCATACTTCTACACATATCGAGAACAAATCTGTACCAAACATGCGCGCGAATCGGTGTACCAAATACGATAACAAAAGTAGTAAAATTGCTGGAGTTGCTAGTTTTAAATCGCCCTCATGATCCGAATTATGGTATTTCCGTATTGAATTTCTGTGATGTCTACTAACTGATACCTTTGAAAATGCGTGGGCCCTGAGTGATGAACACTCATGTCGTTCTCAGTTATTCCATCAATATTAACATGACCTGATGCGAGAACTTTGTTTGTTAAAAAAGCAGTTTGTCAAGGCTAAAAATTGTACTTTTGCACAGAGGAAATATATTTTCTCCTGTCCAATTGATCATTCTACCAAGATGAAAGAGGAGTATAAAGCTATCACGTTTGTCCCTGGAGAGCTTAACTAAAATACTCATATGCGTCTCTTCTCTTGTCACCTGTAAATAGATAATTTTCCATAAAGCTGACAAAGTGGGTATATCTAGTATGCATGTCAAACAAGACGCTTAAATCAGGAGTCTTTGATGGATCTCTGATTCGAATACGGACTAAGGATAACAATATCATATTGAGGAAGGTGCTCACTGCATGAAATCGCTTCTGGGATGTAGTAAAGAAAACTTTTTGGAAGAACACATAGCACCCAACTACCAACAGTTGGTCCGAGAATTTGCATCTGCATATGGAAACGTTGGAGAAAACATGAGCATTAAATCTCCCTTCCTGTTCAGTCATCTTGATATATTTTCTGATAATATTGTTGATTAGGGGGAATAGAATGGGGAGAGGTTCCACCAATACATCAAAACAACAAAAGAAAGATATAAGCGCAGATGCGACTAACATATTATGACAGACTATTGCTGGAACCAGACTTGGACAAGTAGAAAGTTTTCAGCTTTTCTGAATTAGATTAGAATTAGAATTAGAGCTCCACAGTTTTTTTCAAACTAGATTAGAATTAGAATTTGAGCTACACAGTTTTTCCAAATTAGAGTAGAATTAGAATTAGAGCTACACAGCTTTTCTCAAATTAGATTAGAATTAGAATTAGAGCTACTAAGCTTTTTCCAGATTAGATTAGAATTAGAATTAGAGCTACTTAGTTCGCAGAAACTTGGAAATTGAATGAAATTGTATATGGGAAATGAATACAGCAAAATGCAGTTCACATCAAATCACAGTGCGTGGTGCAAACAAATCACAGTGCGTGGTGCAAAAGGCCGCTAGGCGATAAGCGCCACATATTTTTGTTTAATAAACAACAACAACAACAGTGCATTCCCATAACCATGAGAATGGTTAACTTCTGTACACCAATCTTGGCTGGATTTTTACTATACTTTAATGAAATACTACTTCTTTTATGGTATCCGTGGGCATAGCTCAAGTTAGTCAGAATGGCGATGTACTAACGTGAGGTTTAAGAAACTAGAATGTTGTTCGCAGACTACAAGCTACTCTAGCACGCTGTTGTTCGTCATTAATCATTATATCTACTATGACTGCACGGTGTAAGTAAGGAGATGGCGGCTTGGCACTGGATTCACCTGCGCAAGAGGGATATTCTTTGTAACTCACTGCAATAGTGCAATATGCCTCGGACAACGAGGCATTTTCAGGAAAACAATAATTAGATTAGAACTAGAATTAGAGAATACGGACATTTCACAAATTAGATTAGAATTAGAATTAGAGCATCGAAACATTTCACAAATTAGATTAGAATTAGAATTAGAGTATAAGAACATTTCACAAACTAGATTAGAATTAGATTACTGGCATTTCGCTCTAATTTAGTGAAATTAGACAACTAGAATTATCTAGTTGTCCAAGTCTGGCTGGAACCTTTCGAAAAACCGCACTAAATTGCTTACAACCGAAACTATAGTACAAGAACCAATTTTGCTTTTTATTAATATTATATTCCCAGTGACTATTTTGAATTTAAAATAGGTGGTTGACATAAAACTGATTCAATTAATGCAACGTTATTCAAGTATTTAGGTAAATACATACTTACATGATTGAAGTTTATTTATGTACATGATATCCGTGAAAGTCTCTAATTATGACAAATATAATTTTGTTGATAAATTTTCATTTAAAACAGTCTTCAGCGTGTCAAAATAACAAGTAGATTGAATTTCTGAACTTTATAGTACGACTGAGCCGATTTTTTATCAAGCCCATACAGCGAAAATATGAGATTTTAGTCAAAATAGCCCCACGGATTATCTTCAGAAATAGAGCCAACTTGATAAAGCTAAGGTCATATTCGGAATCAGTGCCCTTCAGAACCCCCAAAACCACTCTTACTTTGTCTGCCTAAAAATATGTATTGACCTGTGTTATCGTTGTCACGGGGAAATATATTAAGAAAAAGTATTGTCAAGTCGCTGCAAAAATTGTATTTTTAGCACGTATTATATTTTCGTGGTACTTTCGCGGGTCACACAAAACGGTGTTTCGGACCGCAGTTTGCCAACCCCTGAGCCAGTATATTGTTTAGGACACTATCCATCAGGCCGTCAAGCCGTTCAAAATAACTTCAACAATGAATTGCGATTGCAGGAATTCCTTCAAGTCACTGGGATTCCCCGCGGAGTTGCGTCCAATAGCACCACTCTGCGGAAAGTAGCCTATATAAAGGGAAGAAACATTCGTAGCTGGACATATCCTCCTTCTTGACTGTTGGAAAAAATCGAACATCTTCAACAGAAGTCAAAACCATGGAAAATCAATGCGCATGTATCAAGGTGAGATACCCCCGGCTCTGCTATAAGGCTGTTCACTTTCCATAAACTACATCATGTCTCTTTACAGATATTATTGCTCATTTCTGCGATCTCCGTTACCTTCAGTCATCCAATATATGTACTAGATACGAAGTAAGTATTTCTGCAACATACACTTCGGTTTGGCATAGTTTTTGCCGAAGTAACTCGTGTCTACAAAGGCTTAAGTTACGCGCTCTAGGCAGTTTGACTCGACGTGGCAGGAGTCGTCATTTTTAATCGATGATAAGAGCGTATTGTGTATACAACATTAGGGGTTCCCAGCCTTGTTATGACCGCGGCCCAATTTACGATTTGAAAATGTTCTGTGGCCCACCTCTACATTTGACAACCTCAACGTTAATACAAAGAGTCAGCACTTTAACCTAGGCCTACTGATTATCAAAAAAGAAAAGGTCAGCACCGCCGTCCAGTCCTGCTCACGTGCCCATTTGGGAAGCTGATTACTAGAAAAAGTCGACATCTTCGCGGCTCCAAGGCTGACAACCACTGTTAAAAACAGAAAATCTCCGTAGACCATCTTTGGTCTATATCGATAGTATTAGGCCTATGTCCCGTTGCTGACAAAACCTTTTCCGAAAATGCGAGGCTGGCATAATTATGATACAGTTTTAAGAATCTGTATATGCTGCCCAATTTACGATTTGAAAATGTTCTGTGGCCCACCTCTACATTTGACAACCTCAACGTTAATACAAAGAGTCAGCACTTTAACCTAGGCCTACTGATTATCAAAAAAGAAAAGGTCAGCACCGCCGTCCAGTCCTGCTCACGTGCCCATTTGGGAAGCTGATTACTAGAAAAAGTCGACATCTTCGCGGCTCCAAGGCTGACAACCACTGTTAAAAACAGAAAATCTCCGTAGACCATCTTTGGTCTATATCGATAGTATTAGGCCTATGTCCCGTTGCTGACAAAACCTTTTCCGAAAATGCGAGGCTGGCATAATTATGATACAGTTTTAAGAATCTGTATATGCTGCCCAATTTACGATTTGAAAATGTTCTGTGGCCCACCTCTATATTTGACAACCTCAACGTTAATACAAAGAGTCAGCACTTTAACCTAGGCCTACTGATTATCAAAAACGAAAAGGTCAGCACCGCCGTCCAGTCCTGCTCACGTGCCGATTTGGGAAGCTGATTACTAAAAAAGTCGATATCTTCGCGGCTCCAAGGCTGACAACCACTGTTAAAAAACAGAAAATCTCCGTAGACCATCTCTGGTCTATATCGATAGTATTAGGCCTATGTCCCGTTGCTGACAAAACCTTTTCCGAAAATGCGAGGCTGGCATAATTATGATACAGTTTTAAGAATCTGTATATGCTTAACTGCTGATAGGAATCACTGCGTATCAATCGAATTAGAAGAGGAACCCGATGAGTCACACCAGCAAAGTCAATAGACTATGATGTATAGGCCTATTGTTCGAGACTGTAAACGGATTCTAATATGTCGGTTATGCCTTTTGACAATGACAAGCGATCGCTTGCAGCTAGTAGGCTACCAAAACATGTTTTGCATCTATAAATGATGGAATACACGTGACAATCTCGGCTACGGGTCGCAATCTTCTAGCGGAAAAACTGCATGCTTGGTATTCGCTATGCATATCCCTAATGCCACAAAACCATTTTTCAGCCTGTCCATTTTGTCAAATGACAGCCTGCTGAGTTTTATAGAACTGCCACATATTTCTCTATTCAACGATGTGACAGGCCTGTATACAAACCTATAACTGAGATAAGCAGACAGATTAGTTTCATACCCAAATCCTGGATTGAATCCAAGTTCTAATCCGTAATTAATTCCTCATCATGCAAAAGTTCTAGTATAAATAATGCAATGACACGACTTCACTCGAAAACCCAATAATGTTGAATATTATTTATAAAACCATATCTAAATCCAATTTTACAATTCGTTCAAAATCTTCCAATCTGGTATTCTCAAGTGCTACTTTGCTCATCGCTAATGTTTACGCGATCTATATTTTAGTATGTTTTACTCTGTCTGCTTTTCAGTATAAAGTGTAAAGTTTCCAATCAGAAGATCATAACGAATGGCTTCGTTGAATACACTATAATCAGGTGAGCTACTCTGTTGCATACTATTTTACAGCTGGACGTATCAGTGTATGAGATACTGTTTGCCGAGATACCGATTACAAAAATCGTATTAATTACGGAATACCAGGCGTCGTGTTTTTAACAGTTCATTATCAATTACAGTGGGAAAAATTGCAACATTGACAGGACCAATATCGAATATGTGGAAAACTGTCCTACAAAATGTCGTCACCCAGAAAGTCGCAGGTACCTCGACGAGAGCCTGTACGAAGTGGAGGAAATGGCAGTATATCAGCATATCACATCGACTCAGATAGGGGGCATGGAAGAGCCCATAAGACTAATAAAAGGATGCGAGTGAGTACGATTATATTGGATAATAGTTCGCAATCAACTTCTCGTAGATAATACAACAGAGCAGTTTTGCCAAAATAAGGTGTTAACATGACAACCACTTTCAGATGTCGGAGAAAACGGGACTCTTGACCGAATTTGAAGTTCAAAGACCTCCTCCGCAATCCGTTTTATAGTTGAAAGCTTGTTGAATTGTTCTTTTGAAAATGCATGTAATAAACACATTTTATCTCTATTATACCATACTTGAAATTGTCAGCCAGGTGCTGCTGTTTTTGGGCAGCGGCGCTGTGGTATTGCAAAACAAATCAGGATCAGGAAACTCATGATTATTCAAATTAAGGTAGGGAAGGTGCGGCACAATAGATACAGAAGCCCAATGGTACATTGTGAATATTTTAAAACCCGACAGGACGAATATACATCGCTTCGATGATTTAGTATTGTCATATCTCCCGTAATGCTGATGTGGTTTGATTGTGCCTGGGTCGCTGTCGCTGCCTTTGTAAGAAAATGACGAGTTGCTCAATTTTGCTAACCTGCGTATATATTTACACCGCTACCTTTCGATCGTGTTTTCGGTGGGTACATATCTCGTTTATTATGCTTGAAATTAGTACACAGCTTAGTCAGAGCCATTGTTAGTTGGTCCATGTGGTAATTTGGGCACAAAATTGCGATTTTTAAAGTTTGTTGGAGGGTTTTGCACTGAAGAAGTGGGTGGCTACATTGGGACAATTTGGCTGGGGCACAATGATTTAATATCTTAAGGCATATTTTAAAAAATATATAAAAATCAACAGAAGAGTGCATAGCAGCAAGATGGTGATCAACTCTCCCTTAGGAAAATATATCTTGGAATGCCACGCAATAAATGAAGGACATTCATGTTATTTTGCCACCCCTTATAATCAATGTGGATCGACGAGCCGGCAGCGAACTTCATGCAAGTTTCATCACGATTCTAAACTTCGGGAAGTAAATTCAGATAAGTCTTGGACACCTGCTGACACCTTCTTCAAAAGTTCTCAGTTTCTTGCTAACTGCTGCCGCGTTAAATTTTTGAATGCTGTCCCGTTTTTCAATTGTTTTTGCTTTTGTTATTTCTTTGCATGTTCAAATCACTTTTTTTCTCGGAAATATGTGTTTCAAGTTCACACATCGTTTTGCTAAAGTTCATCGGTATTTGTGGATTCGAAATATAACTACGACTAAAATGCTTTATGTTTATGACCCATTGTGCCCCACCTTCCGTATGCTATATAGCAACATGCGGCCCGTGAATTGATTTGAGATTTCGGAAGAAAGCTTAGTAAATAATTTTGAAATGCTGAAATTTACTCAGTTTTAAATATTGTTGATGTTGTTCAAAGTTACCTATTCTCGTGTGCCCGACAGCACTATTCCTCACTAGCTCACGGCTTTGGCGATATCTACAGTATTCCATCCATCCATTGACCGATAATGATCAGCTGATATGAATGGGCACATTTCCTTGACCTGCAGTGACCCGGACACTTCCAAGACCAATACGATCTGCAAACGGTTAGCAGCTTCTCTACAAGATCACGAATTACGAGGTGATAGTCGTTCAGCTATTGTATACGGTGTCTCGTCATCCCCAATATCAATTCCTTATTTTACGAAAGGCGTTGTCAGATATTGCGCGCAGCTCAGAGTTCAAAATATGGTGATGATCATATTACTTTTTGTTGTATTTGTATTTATTTATTAAAATATTATTTCGTTTGTTGTCGTTGTTGTTTATTAAACATAAATAATGGCGCTTATCGCCTGACGGCCTTTTGCGCCACGGCCAGTAACATTGTATATGAATAATGGCGGAAAGTTCAATGCAAAGTCGGTATGGTTATAAAAAACAATGTTCTCAGTCGCGGAAGTTATTATCTCGATTTGTAGAAACTGATTGAACGGGTGGGCGAACGGACGAGATAACGCCGTGGCATACGTTCCACAACTGCGACACCAATGGATTCGAGTTTCGAGACTAGGGCTGGGCACAATGATTCGAGTACTCGAGTCTGAATCGAGTATTAATTTTATTGATTCGAGTCGAGTACTAAAAGACGATTTTTTCGAGTACTGAAGTTATACACGCCCCTCGCCACTTAAATTAATTTATCAACCAGAGTTATAGTTTCGATACTAATTTTTACTGCTGAAGCCTTGAAACTAGGGTTGGATTATCCGGATAACGGTTAACCGGTTAACCGCAGGTATTTTTAATATCTGATATCCGGATATAATTCTGCCGGTTAACCGGATAAAAGAGTATCGTTGCTAATGCGTTTTACACTTTTTAGTAAGTTTCAATAAGTCGTATTCAGTGTTGCGCGCAGCCGATTAGCGAGAAGCGTGCTGCCAATTAGCGAGATGCGTCTGCACGATGTAACGCGACGCGATCTCCTGCTGAGAAGATCGTTAAACTAGGTCGTTGATTGCCGCGCGCTCGGCTATCGTCTCTAGCCTGATTTATCGCGTCTTCAACTACCCTATAGTTCCGCTGGATTGAAGAATCGCATCTGCAATAGACCCTGTGCAGCGTGCACACTGCACAGTCTCCACACTATCCCATCGCTGGCCTGCACAATCGCATCTGAATTGGCTTGATGCTCACGATGGTGGAAGCTGAATAAGCATTCAATGCATGTGGACTCTCTGTTAGAAAATTCCGGTCCCGGCTACTGGATGCCACAATTGATGCATCGTGCTTTATAAGGATGGCGTTGCAGAAGCAGTGAACACTAAATTTGCGTGGATTTTCTCGTATTCGCTCGTACTGCGCGTGTACCTGTACGTATATGTCTACTCTACAATAACAGTAATGATTTTGCGATCAGTTTTTCATGCAGACCTCGTGAAATCTATTGTCTCACTTATCAGCAGTTATTATCCGGTTAACCGGTTAGATAAATTCCAAATATCCGGATATATCCGTTATCCGGATAGTGAAAATTATTGATATCCGAACTAACCCGACTTGAAACTTTGATTGTTCGTATCGTATTAGCATACGGCACATATAGTACAAGCTACGAACGCTACAGGAAATAGCACATTTCCGAAGTCATGATCATGATCATCCCAGAACATTGTTCACCGAAGTATCTTTAATGTGATGGATAACAGGCATTATATTCTTTGTGGTCGCATAAAAGGTACATATTTGAATTTTGACATATTGCATTCTGTAATGACGTCATATTGAGTGAGACTCGATTACTCGACTCGACTGGAAGCATATTCCGTGACTCAGAATCGAATCACTCAGCTACTCGATGTTGTCCAGCCCTATTCGAGACAGAGGTCGGCTCCAGAATGCCTATCCAAGTGTTGATGGCGGTATATCTAGACTCCTCCTCGCTACGTGATCCGCGTAAGAAGGCGGTGTCTCGAAAAAGCGTAGACCTATAGATTGTGGACTGTGATACAAGTCGGATAGTCAAAAATCAAAAGAAACATCGGCCTCATGTATAGATTATCATTGACCATAGTAATCAACTCACCATGAAACCCCCCAAAACTTATTTTAAGCGTACGTGACTACAGGTGGATAAATTGAGGTATGACTACCCTCGCGCTTGTTGCACGGATTCCTCGGAAAGCCTTTTTTGAAACTTTGTAAGGAGTGTTATTGAAGAATAAACAAGATATCGCCACTTTACTGTTGTCTTTAATTATTGGCTTCGCTTAAAAATGTAGATCTTAATTGCCTTAAGTTTCGCAAAATGTGATATGGCTCTCACAGAAACACAATTAAAAATATGTACCTTGCAATTGCTTCACGACCCTGTAGCTACAAGCTAAGGTGTCGCAGGCACATCTGTCGTTTGGGTCGCATGTTCAAATTTCGGGCGACCGGATTGATTAGTGTCGGGGTCATAACATCTCATGTGTTTTTACACAGAAAATGTGGCGCACGAAACACAAGTAGTTTACTTCCATTTCTTACCACAACGACGTCATGAATCATCAATTGTGACGTAATTATTCATCAAGGCCTTGTATAGTCCTTGGGGAAGTACAATATAAAAGAAATCACGAAATGACCAACGGGCCAGAAAGTTACCTATGAAGAAAGGTTTTACGTGGAAAGCTGTAGCAAGAATAATTCGTAAGGTACTAATGACAGGACCTGCAGTGATGTACGTCGTCACCTTGGCATCGCCATCCGATCCGCGTAAACGATGTCTTACAAAAATCTTGAACGAAAGTCAACAACACTGTACTTGCACTGCACTGCCACTAAGGTTCACGAGAGCAAGGGATTGTATTTACAAATATCTTGCTACAACAATTTCTCCCGAGGTATCGCTTATCATCTCTAATCCGTGGCGATTTGATTGATATTACACACAGTGGTGGCTTTTGGGGTGGGCGAGGTGGGCGGTCGCCCAGGGCCCCCCCTGGTTGATTTACGCGCTTTCGAGGGGCCCCCCCTCCTCGGTTTACGCGCTTTTTTCCAACTATTTCTCCGGTTTACGCGCTTTTTACCAACTATTTGTCCGGTTTATGCGCTTTTTTTCAACTATTACCATTTTCTAAATAATCGTGGAAATCCTTGTATCCCTGAAAAATACGGTACAGTACTGTAAAAAGGGGTCAATCATAATTCTGATTTTTTTAGTTATCCTTTTTCGAATAACCGTGCAAATCCATGCACCCATGTAGAATATGGTCCCGTAAACAGTTGTCGATCATCAAATTTCTGCGCGCATTAAAAGAGCTTACTTTGATTTTATGAGGGAAGGCCCTCCTACATTTATATGATTTTTTGTTATCATTTTGCGAATAACCATGAAAATACATGCAGGCCTACCCATGTAGAATATCGTACCGTAAACAGTTGTCGATCATCAAATTTCTGCGTGCGAGCTTACTTCGATTTATGAGGGGGGCCCCTCCTACATTTACGCAATTTTTGGTTATAATTTTGCGAATAATCGTGAAAATATATGTACCCATGTAAAATATGGTACCGTAAACAGTTGTCGATCATCAAATTTCTGCGCGCGTTAAAAGAGCTTACTTTGATTTTATGAGGGAAGGCCCTCCTACATTTATGCGATTTTTGGTTATCATTTTGCGAATAACCGTGAAAATACATGCAGGCCTACCCATGTAGAATATCGTACCGTAAACAGTTGTCGATCATCAAATTTCTGTGCGCGGTAAAAGAGCTTACTTTGATTTTATAAGGGGGGCTTCTACATTTACGCGATTTTTAGTTATCATTTTGCAAATAACTGAAAATACATGCAGGCCAACCCATGTTGAATATGGTACTGTAAACAGTTGTCGATAATTAAATTTCTGCGTGCGAGCTTACTTCGATTTATGAGGGGGGTCCCTCCTACATTTACGCAATTTTTGGTTATAATTTTGCGAATAACCGTGAAAATATATGTACCCATGTAAAATATGGTACCGTAAACAGTTGTCGATCATCAAATTTCTGCGCGCAGTAAAAGAGCTTACTTTGATTTTATGAGGGAAGGCCCTCCTACATTTATGCGATTTTTGGTTATCATTTTGCGAATAACCGTGAAAATACATGCAGGCCTACCCATGTAGAATATCGTACCGTAAACAGTTGTCGATCATCAAATTTCTGTGCGTGGTAAAAGAGCTTACTTTGATTTTATAAGGGGGGGCTTCTACATTTACGCGATTTTTGGTTATCATTTTGCAAATAACTGAAAATACATGCCGGCCAACCCATGTTGATTATGGTACTGTAAACAGTTGTCGATAATTAAATTTCTGCACGCGTTCTGCGTGCAAGCTTACTTCGATTTTATAAGGGGGTCTCCTACATTTACGCGATTTTTGGTTATCATTCTGGAAATGACTGAAAATATATGCAGGCCTACCCATATAGAATATGGTACTGTAAACAGTTGTCGATCATTAAATTTCTGCACGCGTTGTGCATGCGAGCTTACTTCGATTTATGCGGGATGCCCCTCCTACATTTACGCAATTTTTGGTTATCATTTTGCGAATAACCGTGAAAATATATGTACCCATGTAAAATATGGTGCCGTAAACGGCTGTCGATCATCAAATTGGTGATTTGTGTGAGAGACGCGATCGCATCAGCTAACGTAAAAAATATTCGTGAATGATTATCACTTCCATGATATTTTTGAATAATATTCAACACCTCTTTCTCAGTACTTTAAAATTACAATAACATTGACAAGAAACTACTACAGTGTATACAGGAAGTATATATTTTCAGTGACTGGTGCATCTCAATCATTTTCAGTAATAGGCTAACTCCATGTCAGTTGCCCTAAAACAAATTGATGGTTGATTACAGTTTTTATTTTTGACAGAAATTTGGATCAAGTGATTTTGAAATATATCCGAGTAGCCTACATCACAATTTCAGGTTTTTAAATTCAATATCCAGCTTTTCAAGCCAGCGCATGATAAAAAACAAGCTTTTCCGGCTCATTCAATCATAAAATTGATAGAATTTTTGGTAGGTCTGTACATGAGCTATCTTGTAGAAGTTGATCTATCATTCTTGAAGTTACAATTTACCTTTTTTGTGTACGGCACTCAAGTTTAAAGTCATTGCTAATGAAAATCATTGGAGTATCCATCTCATTTCTGTCAACTTGAAAATTTTCATCACTAGCCTAGTCATCGTATGGAAGCTAATATAAGAATGCTGAAAAATGAGTTTTTATTGAATATATAATTTTTAAGTTGTGACAGCAATGTATGTTGTAGGCAGAAGTAGTCGATTTGAATGTTTAGTTCCTCTTAAAACTAGCGTTCGAGATTTTCGTGTTGACAGTGTTGCGTCAACAAAATTTGAATTTGACTCTGTGTATGACTTGATTTTGGAAATTATTATTAGCCTAGTTCTGACCCCTTACCTCATTTTATTGTCAGGTTCAAGAGCTTTTTCTATTCTATCTTCAGGCGTTTAGACGAGGTTGTCTGGCTAAGCTGTTTTATGACCGGTACCATTGCAAGCATTCATTGTAAAATTTACCATAAACATGCAGCTGTCTTGGTTAGGTAACTTCTGGGACAAGTGGTGATTTGTAATATACCGGTATTTGTTCTTTTCTGTAGGTACTTTTGCTGTGTTAGCTGTTAGGAATAAATCATTTTTCTTTCACTGTACAAATATAGTCCATGAGTTAATCCTTGTTGAGTGATCCGGTAATAATTCTTGATGACCATAAACTCCTCTTGGTTGAGTTATCTTGTCAAAGAAGGGAAGTCATTGTTGTTGTTGTTGTTGTTTTGAGTATTCATGAATCATAATGTCTCGACTGCTTCGGTAAGTTTACACCAAGCCAATATCATTTTGTACCCGTATGATAGTTTCCATTTAGTTGTTCTTTTTTACTTTTGGTGTCATATTTGCTGTCATCATTTTAATTTCTACTTTTTTGAAGAACTAAATGCATCAATTCAATTGTCCGGTCACAGCAGTTTCTTCATTCATTGGAAGTTTCAATTCTATGGATGCGTTCTATAAACTTCATTGTTTGGTCACCTTAGTGATCGATAAGCTCTTGGTCCTCATTCAGGGTTGTAACCGAGTCAAATATCAATTATACTTTTATATTTTGATCTGAGCCAAGTCGAGTCACCAAATAATCATGACTCAAGTCATTGGAATCCTGCCATCGTTTCCTTGAAAAAGTATGAACTTTTTCTGTTTTAGTCTCTATTGCCACTGTATTTTTGATTGCTTTCACGCATGAGAATCACATCTTGAACTTGAATGACACAGCAACATTCCACATAGTATCATGGAATCTGTAGACACGCAAATATAATAGTTGTACGGAGAGGGGAGGGGGGTCTGGGGGGCGGAGCCCCCCAGAAGCTACGTTTATAGATATATGGGGCCCCCCCTGGAAGTTTCGCCCAGGGCCCCCCCAATCCTAGGGCCACCACTGATTACACACTGGACTTTGTCTAACACAGAAACCCGAAATTCGTCCTTATGCACGATTTGAATTTACCTCAATGCTGTCACCCGACGGATAATTCTTAAATACTCTTGAAGTCGAGCTTTGTTGTAAGAAATTCTTGTAATTTACGTCATTTGTTTCGACGTAACCGGTATACCACGAAAATTCGTAGTGCCCTAATGCATTCTGTGGACCCAGTTCTACCCTTACAGGTAAAAGAAAGGATGGTAATGTGTGCCCGCCTCTACCGAAGCGCCTATAGAAAGTATCAACAGCGCAACGTTTCTCTGCGACGCGATTGCACTTCGAAACTAGTGAGGAGTATGGATCGGAGCCGGATCGGATATTCGGCCGGATTTTTTAAATTTTGACCGGACCGGATCGGAGCCGGATCAGTACTTTTTTGATACGGCCAGAATCTTCTTGGATTAGCATGACTTTTGCAGAGGTGGTCAAAGTAGTCAAGAAAGCTACTCAAGTAAAAGTAGAAGTAGCGACGAAAAAATCTACTCAAGTACAAGTAGAAGTACTTCATCCATAAGCAACCTAAAACTACTTGAAGTAGAGGTAGAATTGACTGACTTTAAAAGTACTCAAGTAATTAAGTAGTTGTGAAAACGATCCTACTTTGTTCACATGGATTGTATAAAGGTGCAAATTGAGCTATGCGAAAGGTGACAAGCTTGATTCACATTGATGCATACCAGCAGGTATTCAATTTTCGATAGCATAAGCATTCGTGCACATCATGGGATGAAAATGATAGGATTGATATGGAAATGCGATACTTATCCTGTTCTCTCGAACAGCACGTTTTAGAAAATAGCATGAGAGAGAGAGATATATATGCTATTCTTTTTCGCCTGCACCATCGAGATGCTTTAATGACAGAGATGCGATACGGCCTTTATAGTAAGGTCATCTAGTCTGCACCCCCGGTTTTTTCTCCTCCATGCTATCCGTGATTGCTGAGCGCCTAACAGGATAGCCGCGGATACCAGTTTTCGAGTCTTTGGTCTGACCCGCCCGGGTATCGAGCCCACGACTACTGATCGAGAAGCCGGACGCACAACCATTACACTATCTCGCTGGCGCCATCTCCCATATTATAAGGTCCGTTGTTTAGTCGAGGAGCAATACGGAGAAGTTGTATGGGATACGGTGCACTTTGCGCGATTAGTAAACGTTAATGAAAAAATATGGTGGACCGTAAAAATGCCATATTGTGTAGCTTTGTTTCCGGAAATTAAAGCCATTACTACACTTGCTTTTATACTTCTACATGTATGTTATCCATACAAAAGAACTGATATTAATTATAACTAAAAGTATATGATACTGGGAATTGAAAATGAAACATAAATACTAGTTCTAAAAGTGGAACACGTTTTTCATGCCTTTAGTCCAGAACGTTTCCAAGGTGGTATGCTGAAACAGCTCTAAAAGTAACAAAAGATGTCAGAGTCCACTTTTCCAGGTTAGGAAGCGCCATGGACATGCTAGATTACGATATGACAAGTAAATGCTAGATTGCGAAACATCAGTTTCAAACGCTATGATGAGCCATATATACTGCGATGAATTATTTCATATGGGAGAAGGGCGACAATGTGGTGTGAACTCAGGGATATCTAGATATTTAGTTCTAGATATCCCTGTGTGAACGGAATCACGCCAACCCGCTACTCAAATTATATTCATCGATACTTTCGTGAAATCACTCTGGTAACGCCGCATCCACTGCGCGCGAAGCGCGACGATAATTCTGGGCTTTACTCAACTTTTATGGAAATTAAATGTTGGTACTCCGTGAAAACAGCCCCGAAATTCCTCAGGCTATCTTCCTGATTGGAAGATTGAACTACTTCTAATTGACAAACTGGAAATAGCGAAAAGTAAGTAAGTAGGTCACAAAATATTATGAAGTAGAAGTAGAAGTAGCAAAAATCAGATCTACCTGAGTAAGTGCCAGAAGTAGACGAAAACTACTTGAGTACTTCGAAAAAGTAGAAGTACTTCGTTACTGATCACCTCTGTATATATGATGTGACTGTATCCAGAGACTAGCTAATACTTCGGCTTTTGTAACTAAATAACTACAAACCAACCACACGCTATATACTAACCGCCAAGCCAGTGCGAAAATAAACGAGCCATATTTATAAATTCACGTAACCACCGTATCGTGTAGGGCCGGACTTTTGCAGTTTTGGCCGGAGCCGGATGAGTACTTTTTCCTGATGCGGCCGGGGCCGGATCGGAGCCGGACCAGAGAATTGAAAAACCGGATCGGAGTCGAACCAGCGGACTCTCACCCCTTGTTTTTACTACTGTCCTACAGGCAGTATAGAGCGCGGTCGCTACAGTGGTGACGTAATGAGCGACCAAAGAAAATATGAGTGCCCACGAGAGGTTCGTGATTAAAAAAGGCGTGAGAATAACTTGATCAAAGTTTACCTACAGCTTTGCAATACAAGTCTTTCATTTGAGGTTTCGTCATAGGAGATTTAAATAGCAATGTTTGATCTATTGTCCACATTTTCTCACCGCACCGCCAATAACGAAGGTGAAAATGTGACGAATTTATGAAATTGGGGAAAATTTACTGTGAAAATACCTGACGTGATAGAGATATTCTGAGCTCAGAATTTGATTCAGCAACAAAATCCTATTATAATTCAATTAAAAAATTATTTTGTAGACTAATGTTATGTATTTGCTACAGACGCGTTTTATCCTTCTGCTTGGTAGTTAGGGTTGCCTTTAAAACAAACATGTTTAAAACAAGGCCCTTGGTTATAACATGTTTTTTATTTATTAATTTTCAAGTATTGACGTTACGAATATTCGATTGTGACGTCATAGTGGATTGACATTGACAATTGAAAACATGGGGTAAATATAGCTGCTTTGACGAAATATCTACGTACTACGGCTGTTGAACCGACTATTTTGAGGGTGACAACCATTCCATATCGTATACGTCAGCTATAAAGCTGACGGTAATCGTCCGTAGCCTCATACAACATGTTTTTTGGAAAGTGTACACACAATTATGGGATAATTTTACTACTAAAACACAATTTTTTTAAAGGCCTTTGTTTAGTTTTAAACAAAGTGTTCTAAAACACCGTTTGTTTTAAAGGCAACCCTAGGTGGTTGATATTAACTAAAGCTATTTGGGGAAGCGAGTGGCGGAGTTGGTTAAGCGCCAGCGTCGCGGCACCAATGGCAGTGGTTCGAATGCCGGTTCGGACCAACTACTATGTGTCGGAGGTTTCTCTGGGCGCCTCATCGCTGACCTCACTGCGGTAGCAGTGTTTCCAAAGCCCAGAGTGAAGGTGAGCCGAGCCAAAAGTCGGCAGCAAAGTGCAAGATATGGGCGCATGAGAAGCGAGCGAGACCGATGATGAAAGTACGCAAGACAATCGCCTATAACTGCAACGTAAAACGTATTGTGAACCCAGTGGTGGCCCTACGAACGGGGGGGCCCTGGGTGAGACTTACCGGGGGGCTCCCTTCAAGTATCCAACCGTAACAGACCGCCTTTCCCACCTGTTATTATTATCTATCTTTCACCCCGGCAAGGTTGGGCCAGGTGCTGGATTCGGCCATGTCTATTATTGCATGTGTGCGAGGGTAGACTACATCAAAACTAAGTAATTCTACCGCATGCCATGCAGAGACGTGATGATTGTAGGGATACGGGACTTTTCTAACAAATGCAGATATTTGATGATGATTGACACATCTGTACGGAATCATATTCTTACTTGGTACACGTATTTCCATGTTTATTCGTTATTATCCTTGAAAAAAGCGCATAATCCAAATGGGGTGGCCCCTTCGACCAGGGGGGGGGCTGGGCGACCGCCCACCTCGCCCACCCCAAAAGCCACCACTGTGTGAACCGATACAAGTAACGCTAAAAATTTCGCAAAAGCGCTATTTCACGTCAAACCAGTCGTGCTGGATGCGTTTGTGACGCCATCATTGGCCATCCAGAGTTAAAAATGAGGTTCTGTGAACAACACGCAATATAATTTTCGATACATACATTCCAGAGCAGTTAACTGGTAACGGTAATTGCTCATGTGTCTCCGTGAATATGAAGACTGTCCTGTATATAATTTTGAACAAATGCGTCCATTCCCCACCAGGAACCATTGAATTCCCCACCAGTGGGGAATTCCCAACCGTTTGGGAACCACTGGTATAGGCGATAAGCGCCACTGTGTATGTGTGAATAAAAAAATGCAATGGTCATTTTCACCAGGCAGATATTCATTATTTATTATGACTGCCGACTTGTAGAACGGTCCATTTCTAGGCTTTTTCAAGACACCGCTCACGCGGATCAGATGGCGAGGACGAGCCTATAGATCAGGGGTCTCAAACTCAAATGTGCTCGCGCGTGGCCTACTATGTTTTAGTAGGCCATGGCTCGTGGTCCAATTTCCTAGTTCGTGACTGGGTCGCGGGTCGCAGTATCAATAATAGGGGTATTCAATGTATTTCCAAATAGGCCTTATTTGACCCTGCATTCCACACACAACGTGAAAATGTGATTTACTATCGTGAATTCACGCCTGGCGCGACCACATTTTTAAAGCACATTTTTAAATATATAAATAAAATCGTTGTTGCAGTTGGCATAGTTTGTCAAAATAATTAGTTATAGACGAGAGTACAAATGCATCATGACATTATAAAAGCTGTCGTGTCATAATTTTGCAGCTATAGCGGACATTTAGTGTGTCACAATTATAGTTTGAATATTTTATAATTCTATAACGATTGATCTGATATCAGAGCATTGGAGCAGTGCAGCCTAATCCGGGTTTCGGGCATACTAGGCTATTGATCATGTCGTTACCAAAGTCAAATTAAATCAACGTTAGATTTAGCTTCAACTATTGGAACAGATCAATAACAACTTGAATAAAATGATTAATGTGCCATAGTAATATAAGTGTCCAATCGCCGAAGAATCCATTGGTGTTACAGCAGTAAAGCGTGCCCCTACTTTACTCCCCTACTTAATTGGCGATCATAACTTGGATAAAGAGACCCAGGATGACGTAGGATGAAACCACCTTAATAGGGGGAAACAGAATGCCAATAGTTTTCACACCGACCTGCTTACGAAACTCAAGCTACGACCTTTTGATATATTACTATTATCCATTACAACCAAGTCACGACGTTCCAAGTCACAAGTAGGGCTGCTGGGCACAATGATTCGAGAACTCGAATCTGATTCGAGTCGAGTAATAAAAGGCGATATTTTCGAGTATTGAAATTATACGCTCCTCGCCACCGAAAGTTAATTTAGCAACGAGAATTATAGTTTCGATAGATAATTTCCTCTGTCGAAGCCTTGAAATCTTAATTGTCCCCATCGTTGCCTACGAAACATATAGTACAGAGCTACAAACATTACTGTCAATAGAACAATTCCAAAGTCATGGTCATCCCACAATATTGTCACCAAGCGAAATGAAATCGGTATGGTCGAAAAAATACCGAAGTGTATCTTAAAGTGATGGATAGCAGGCATTATATTCTTTGTGGTGGCATAAAAAAGTACATATTTGAACTTTGACATATTACATTCTGTCATGGCGTCATATTGAGTGAGACTCAATTACTCGATTCGACTCGAAGCATATTACGTGATTCAGAATCGAATCACTCAGGTACTCGATTTTGCCCAGCCCTAGTCACAAGTACTTCTCTGATTGTAACGTTTGAATCGACTCAACTCGAGTTATTTCTATTTTATCTCTCATTCAGTCCGAGCTCGAGTAATCTATAATAAAAGGCAGCGCCCAAGTCCAAATCACAATTTCCAGTCACAAATATCAACGAGTCATGTTTTACCATCATAAACTGGTATTGTGACGTAATAGCTGATCTTCCACCGCATGGTAACTTTTGAAAGTGTTGTGCTAGTGAAGTTTTTGGAGTAGTTTTAGATCGAATTGTAAGTATTCAAATCCAAAAAAGAGATATGGCAGTTAAATATTGTTGAATACTTCAAAATCTAAAATGTGGACGCGTGCTGCACAAAATGATCTCGCTTGCCGCGTGTTTGAGACCCCTCGCCTATATAAACCTCAGATATTTAGGAAGGGATTATGGAATTGACCTCGGTCAGATTGGAATTGGTGATGAATTGTTATGGACGCTATCAGAACGCATTTGAGAACGGTCCAATTCCTATAATAATATACGACGTATTTGTGATGTAACAGAAATGACGGGGCGGATGCTACGTGAAAACGTCCTCTAATTTGTTTCTGGGATTAACGCGAAACACCAAGCAAGCCTACATTGAGTAGGCAATATATCTCGTGGAATTCTTTTAGTCCAGAAAAACGTCAAGTTAATTTGATAAAAACTCAGGTGCACAAGGCTCTGATAATTTACAGCATAGTGTCAAACTCAATTCTGTCACATGGTTATGCCGATCATATCATTAAAATGACCATGACCAAATGACCATCGTAAACTCAAAACATTTCGAAGAAGCTGAACCATTCGGACCTAGCAAATGTCCTGTTTATTTGCATCTTCCTTGGATAGGAAAAGTGAGAAAGTGTCCAACCGGACTGACAAACGAATTAAATCGTCAGTGAGTCATTGTTTTTCACAAGTAGAACCTCGGATAATTTTCACGACGAAATCTATGATGCCGGCTACGCAAAAGGATGTGGTACCTGCGACAAATCAAAGCAACATAATCTATGAATACACGTGCCGATGTGATAGTCGGTATGTAGGTCGCACGTCTCAGCGCTTGCAGCAAAGGAAAAGTCAGCATGTCCACGTCCAGTCCATAGCAAACTAGAATAACTATAATGATGTTTCTCCAACTCCATCATCGCAGTCTGTTGAGATACTGCGTGATTATCATCAAGTCACTGCTTGTAATTCGGCTATTGGACAGCATCTTTTATCCCATCCAGAATGTGTTAATCATTACAATGTCAGTCAGTTCTCTATAGTTGCTCGTGGCCACTGGCCATTCTCTTTTTCATTTGAATGTCCTACGACCATGAAGCTGCGAAAGTCGGTTCCCTGTCGCCAGAAGGAGCGCTTCTACACTCTTGGAATATTTCATTGATGTTCTGTTCTGTGTTGTTGTCCTCGGTTATTTATATTATAACCGAATATGTACTAGTAAACTTTTGCTTTGTATCGTTACTACCGTATCATGCCTGTCTAATATTTGTTTGTTCTTACATTTCGAATTTGATTACTGCTGTTCGCTGCTGATCGGAGTCAGTCGAAAAGCTTTTAGCGAATAAATTAACAACATGAAGTTAATATTTCGCGTTATTGGTATTTATGGTGATTTAACTATAGCCTACTATATTGTCCTATTCTTATTATGACTCTTGATCCCGATCTGCATATTGGTTACAATCCTTCCCCTACTGAAATACTATTTTCGCACATTTTCTGTATGAAGTTCCAAAATCTAAAATAGCTGAGAGAAGTTAGTTACACGAAATCATCATGGTATAATCTTCTTTTAAATTGACTGTAAATAGGTTATGGGTCGATTTATAATTGCCCCATTTCAAGTCACAACCGTACACGAAACTCTGTTGAGATGTCGATGGAAGGCTGGGATATTTTCACGCCGTAATTACATTCGCGTCATGTTCTGACCACATGAACTCGACCCACAGTTTATTACTTTATTGAGCTATTTAATCCACTGTTGACGACATGCTTTATGGGCAACCAGTGCATACACCACCAGGCAAATAATAGTTTTCTTAGTCCTATTTTACAACTCTCCAGCATATATCGATCGAAGCAGCATGTTTTACTCGCGGTCGGCATCTGTCGCGGAAAATTCACAACCCTTGATCTCTGTGAATCCGTACTGCGACTGTCCTTTACCATGCTGTCCGAAAGCGAACTATTGCGACGGACAATCTGGACTATAAGCGTGCGTACTGCACAGTTTATACCCGGCCCTGAGCTGTAGGGGAGCGGCGGTGAAATGTAATTTTCGTATGGTGATAAACCTTCATCTTGGATTATATTTTATCTTTACCTGCGTCGTATTAATGCGAACATTGACTGCGGCCGGAATAGGTAGACATGACGTGGACTATAGTAGAGTGCTATGCACCCTCGACCGAACTGAACACTCTCAGCGTAAGAAGTGAGTATTTCCACCCAAAATCCGGTACACGTACAAGCAGAGATACAGAAAATATTCCATCACTGGGATATATGTCCATAGGAATTGATGTATTTGACACATAATCACTAAGTATACTATAGTACTATAGAGGGTGTGAAAATGGAATTTTATACCCAGTTTGCACTTTGCACCCGATGCTATGGTGGAAATAGGTAGAATACTCAGTTTTCGTTTACTGTGTAAGACCCGTAGTTATGCATTGTTAATTCAATTGGCAGTCCCGTATATAAGGTAGCGCTACCATACGCTCTCCTTTTGGCAATTCGTCCACCATTACAGGTTTTGCAGCTAATGGACAGGCTCAACTGAAAATCGGTATAAATGACGTGAAATAGGTAATACGGACGTTCAAGCGGGTCAGTCGTAAGCCCCGGATGACCTTTCTTTAGTCAACAACACAGATTTAAAGTAAAAATGAGTCGATCGGGAGTCCAGTAGAAGTGACGACCTTTTTTAGTCAACTCACCAAAATTCTCAGTAAATTTTCCGTTTCAATCAGCTAACTTTTATGATTTGGTATAGGGTCCTCCTTTCTCGATTCTAAAATATGGTATGATGGAGTGATTTAAAACTGCACTCGTAGCATATGCACGCTCGCATGCACCCCAAGTTGAATTTAATTCTAACATGCTTGCAGGATGGTGGATGCGTCGAAGCAACTTCACAAACCTTTTGCATGTCAAATGCCATATGTTTCACAAATGTGAACTCCGTGTTTATGGAGTTTTAGTTGCGAAAGAGCGGCTTGGCATTTCGATGAACTGTCTAACCTTGCTATGTATAGACGTTCCTTCTGCAAGGCACAAGTATAGGACCCTAAATGCCTCGTAAATGACCAGCCACAGTAAAACATAAAGCAAACAGACGTCAGAAATCGATATCCTTCAGGCGCGATGTCGAGTGAGCCGGGTAAATGCAGTTATGCACATTCCTTGTTGATCTCCCGAAATTTCTCAATGACCACATTCGGAACTATGACGCCGATACCATTAACTGTTATAAAACGAGAGAAACCGGATTGCCTTGCACACTAACGGCGGTCTATAGTGGAGCAAATCATTTTGCAAATGCCGTAAACGAAATTATATCCATCGTTTGCCACATGGTTGCTTTAAGAGTTTACACACAGTCTCACAGCAAAAACATATCGAACAGTCCACCTTCGGTCGGTATATAAAGGCCGAATCCGTATCGTAAGGTTCAGACCACCCAAGTATACGGGACTGCGGAAAAAGTAAAAGCATAAATTGCATATATCGATATACATAAATTGTACCGTGATATAGCAACACATCAATATGAAAATTGGTAACACGATGCTGGTAAGTAGGCATTTAACTATACTGTACATTCTAATATAGCGGGCACACCAAACTATATATATAGTGCAAACGAATACGTATAGTTAATTTTCAAATTTTCAGTGAAAACACCTCAATCTGTATGATATTGTCTATTGTAATTGTAATCTGTATATTTTGTTATTTCCAGAGTTCAATAACTGCATTGATTCTATGGGCGCTCTACGAAACATCTGCTGCAACACCTTTTATTACCACCAGATCGAGGCAAGTCCATGCATTTTCACTTCGGTGAGAGGTCGCCTATACATAGCGAAAGATGCCAATCTTTGACCACTTAACATGCACTGCAATGAAACGATGTTCATACTATTTTGCAGGTGGATATTGTGTGTCAGTAGAAGTATAAGCCAATATCCAAGACTACAGTATCCAGCAAGAGCATTTGACAGCCGGCACAGGTAAGTTTTCATACACACTGACAGCCACAAGGGAGAAGGTGTCCTTTCGTGCCTTACCAAGATAGTAAATTGTAATTATAAATTCAGTTCTCTGACATCCTTCGGGTAGGTCTAAACCAGGGGTGTCAAACATACGGCCCGCGAAGCAATTCTGAGTACATTGATAAATTCTATAATATCCAGCACATTTGTTCTTTCAATAAATATTCTCTCAAAACAGCAAATGTCGAGCACATTCATAGGCCACGTTATAACTACCCGACTGCGGCGTTGTGGTTTCACTTTATCAAATTCGAGAAGACAGAAAGTGCACACTAAGTTAGGGTTGCCATACGTCCGGAATTTCCCGGACATGTCCGGAATTTCACTGTTAAAACTGCGTCCGGGAGGAATTTCTAAAATATGCCAAAATGTCCGGAATTTTGAAGGCTTGAAGTAAGCTCATAATGTTTTCGTAAATCAACACAAACAATATTATTTTTGGGCAGATTTATGCTACATAAAACTTTTCTTCGCGCTGCGCGCGATTTTGTATCACATATAGGCTATTGGTTTTAATATGGGGACTACAACCCTCGCAAAAACTGCGACCAAAAATAAATAAATAAAAATAACATTCATTTACAAAAATAATTCTAATTGTAATCGCAATTATAAGCTAACGGTATATTCATAGAGTTGGTTTAGGCCATTTGGATGCTTTCTTCAAAAATAGAGTTTCTAAACCTGGGGGTAGTTTGTCTGTATTCTGGAGTTCGCGAAGATGTTGGACGTAAGTAGCTTCCAAAATAGGCCGTGAGTAAGTCTGGGCAGATGTGCTCATCAGATTTTCAGCTGGGTCACGGAACATTTTCAAATTGGAAATGGAGTCGTAAAAATAAAAGGTTGGAAAACACCGGATGTGCGTTGTTCATATAGCTCAGTGGTGCAGTGCGCACCGTCATTAGGCTGAAAAATAATCTTATCCGTGTGACTTGAGCATGAATTAACGATGTATTGTACAATTACGCTCCTTGCATTTTCGAAGTCATTATCCTCCATCAGCTCGGCCGCTGACTTTGATCACGTGGGCAGAGAGAGAATCAAAATGATATAGTAATATATGGAAGAACCAATATTATTGACATATTTCGTTCAAATCATTTAACGACCAGATGCATGTAGAAACCAGATGCATATAGTAAGCCCCCAGAAGTTACATTGATCACCCTACGGTGGGCCCACGATCAGTGTTCATTGGGACGGTAGGTGGCTGAAAAAATGTGACTTCGGCCCTGGTACAACTTACAACACACAACCGCATATTCCTGAACCTGATCGTGACCACCTCTAGTCGATGGACAAAGCTGTGCTAATGTGACGTCATATTGATAAGTAATGTACCCATAATTCATTTTGAAATCCGCTAGTGGGCGCTAAAGAGCGTCCGGAATTGATGTCATAAAAATATGGTAACCCTACACTAAGTTCATATTTTTACGGAAAAATGGACGCCAATGCGGAACCTTTATATGCAATTTACATAGAAATATATTAGTTATAGAAATATATAATTCAGAATATCTATGTCCGCACTGCTGTGTCACTTCCCAACCAATAGGCCCCCGGACTTATGAAGAGACAGCCGACTTGCGATTCAATAATAATCCAAATACATACGTCCGCGTTTAGAGTTAGAAATATCTTGTATTCCTCACATTGCATGCGCTGGGCTAACGGCAGATTACGACGACGGCAAAAATTACATGGAAATATGCCAACTTTATCGTCAGCGCCACTGTTAAATCGGCTCTTAACTGTATTCAACCGGACAATCCTCGCATTCTGCCAATTCCATTGTTCGCGAATAAACATGCTGCGGCTTGCTAGAATAGAAACGCCAAGATCTGTGTCTTACCTAAACCTATATGCTTGATAATAAAGTATTCAAGTGAAAAGCAAGAACACGAGGTACCATTCGGGAATCATTTGACTGGTCCGGCCCGCGGGCGATTTGAAGGCTTTAATCCGGCCCGAGACGCAATTTGAGATTGACACCCCTGGTCTAAACACATATTTGACTTTGACCACATTTCTGCACCCATTATGATTGTGTAGGCTTTTTACGCTTTTACGCTTTTACGCTTTTAACGCCGTATGTGGCGCGAGATGCGCGATCGCAAAGATAGCACATAATTGTCCTGATATTGTTATATGCCTGCTGTATACAAACACGTGACTCGTTATATAGGATCAAGTGTAATCCAGAGGAGTACAAATATCATTTGGACAAGCCAAGAAACGTAACGGACGGCTTCGCGTCATACCAATCTTACAACACAAAGTAAGGATATAGATAAAACATTCAGCTGATTGTATAGTCATTATACCAACATGGTAAAATCTTCAACAGAAATGTTGCCGATAACAACATGCGTCCCAGAGAATTCTCGATCGTGTTAAAATGTCCGAAAAACTGTTGGGATCCGGTGAATAGACGTGAAATGATCAACAATCTATATGAAGGGGTGGCAATCAACAAGACCATCGAATTTAGACCACTTGCGGAACCCCCTTTTAAGAAGCAAATAATAACAGCATGCACGTAAGTAATGCGGATATATCTGTGTGCACTAGTCAGCCTAAATGTATAACAATTGAACATAGATTTAAATTCTTTTCATTCATTATGCCATAATAATTAGAATGCCAGTATAGTATATTTGTGAATGGAGCGACAGCCAGCCTCTGATCATTCCCGTTCAATAATGAACTTTAATTCCAAGAACCCTTATATTTTAACCAATATTTCACAATCTCGATGCATCCAACGTTTCCAATATAAATTTTGGCATACAATTCCGCCATACTCCGTTTTGGTAAGATCTTGCTGATGTGCGTGCCGATATTATTGAAATTGTTCTTTCATGTCATTTTGATCTGCGTTTCAAGCTTAAATTCTTTACTTTACAGATGTCAAAAGAAAAAGCACATTGGATTCTAGGATCCGAAGAATCTGCAGTGCAATAAAACCACAAAGAGTTTTTCATCATTGAATTCTACTGACTCAAAAAGCGCTTGATATCAAAATTTAAGAGAGATATTTATATAAAATATTTTCCATATGATTATTACGTATCTATCCTTTCTGTCGTACCTAATTTATTAAAATTTATTATTTCGATGTTTATATTTTTACTTATTTGCATGTATAGCTGAAATTGAATTTTATGTGAGGGTATAAATACATTTTTTGACTAATGATAGTTTCCCGTGATATGTTTGTATCATATGCAGAATACCATTAAATAGTATATATTCATGTCAAAATAAACCCGAATATTTTTCACTAAGAATTGTACTGTGTCCATAATATTGGTAATTGCATACATTGCTAATAATTTTTCATCGTCTCCCAGTTCACGTGATCAAATTTACTGGTAGAGCTGAGGGGGTGGTGACTTCAGATAGCAAGGGCAGGAATATTCCGCGCCTATGGAAATTGGCAATAGGCTATTTTGATGGTTTCGGCCAACATGCGGATGTAATTTTCGGCCAAGGTTTTATATGGTAACACACTTCGCGAACTCGCATGTTGGCCGAAACTGCACCAGTATTGGTGTGCCGTGGAGAGGTAATGTGCAACGCTGCAATGCCTGTTTCCAGGACCCTAACAGCATTTCGTCCGCCCCCCAAAAACGTTGGTCTTGGGTCCCCCAATAGGGTGATAAACCTAACTTCTGGACGCTTCGCGCCCCCCCCAGATCCCCCTCAGGCTATACGCTTTTTGCCGTGACTTATCATCTACTTTGGGTGTCCGTATAGCGAGCGAACTTGTATCGCCTAGACGAGCGAAAGCGAAAAATTTATATAATTCATATTGAATCGGTCAATATCATCGGAAATTGCATATATATTGCAATCAATTTTTATCCTCTCTCTGCTCACGCTGAGTGAGGTGTGTTGGGTGCGGCAGTTACGGTCCTGATCTCAGTTCATACACAAATAAACAGAAAGTCACTTACATGCACTAGAAATTTAGAATCATGTCCTGATCTGGATCCGACAGTTGGCAAAAATATGAATCCGAATCCAATCCTGTTTCGGAAAAACTTGCCGAATTCATGTCCGGTTATAATCCAAAATCCGGATCCTGTTCATTGCGATTTGGATTACCCAGTTAATACCCAAATCATTGAATGACAATCTTGAAACTTTCACAGTGTTTGATGACTTCGCCAAGATATACCATACCAAATGTTGTCACCCATTTCGGTGCCAAACACCGTTAAAATCAACATAGACGAATGCAGGTATTTGCATTGAATCAATACAGCAGACAATCGACAATAACAAAGTTGGCTACCTCATGACGCAGGTCACTTTTCCGAGTATCCACACCACCTTTGAGTGCGCGCTGATGGAACTATGATTCGACATCGAATGTCTGCTGTCTATACTGCTCATCGCTGGTGGAGCTCAGGCGTTTGAATAAGCACTAGCAGCCAAATCTAATCCAGATCGCTGTAACAATGTATTTTAATTACTTGTCATTGCACTTGTCATGACATGCTTTGACTTAAGAAGGTCACTGGATAGTTTGTAATGATCACCTCGTCTTTTGCATATGCGTCCAAAGTTGGACGCCGTTAGTCTAAATTTCCGGAGGCGGTGCCACAAGTCTGAGGCACTTTGCGGTTTAGTATCCTTCTCGAACATGTTAGCATCAAAAGGCGTGACTTTAAGCGATAGGTGCAGAATTTCTTGCTTGAGAGAAGGGAGAGGAAGGTCGAAATTATCGTGCAAATTGGGTATTGGTAACTCAGGAAATATTCTGAAATATCAATGGCTGATGGAGGTTGTTGGTATGAGAGGATGCTACCTTTGGGAACATTACCAAATCTGGAAGGGCAAGGGGGACATCAATAGAAGGGTTTGGCAAAATGGTGAGAAGTTGGGGAAAGTAGGGAGAAAAATTTGACACAGAAAAATCTTGCCACGGGCTTATACGTCACATGCTTTATGCAATGTGCTGTGGATTGCGGAAGCAGACTGAGAAATGGGATTTTTAACACTACTTCTTGGATTGGTGGAAAAATAAACCCATCCTGACGAGGCCTGTGCCATGACTGTGGTTGTGATGTGCAGCTCTTCGTTTTTGGGACCTTAGGGCATTTGAGGGTTGAAAAATGAACAACTTGATAAAGTAACGCAAAAATATGGTTGCAACATCCTTCATCAGCAGGACATGTACACTTGTACAAGAACTATTCAAAATTTTTTGACCTGGTTCTCGATTGATGGTCAATTTCAAGCTGTGAAGAGGGCTGTTTCTGGACATAGTATGGTAGCTCTTCGCCTGCACGTAGAACATTGCTGTGTCATGGCATGCTGAAAACATATAATTCAATAAATATTCTAATAAAAATTATTGTATTTAGAATTATAAAACTACACATCAGACCGCCTGCAAAGTACTATCGCTCAACACTGCTGATACTGACATCCTCAAACTCATCACCCAATATGGAAATGGTATCTCATGCACACCAAAGAGACCACTCACAGAACACCGGTGTGACGCTAGGAACTGTCTTGGCACACCAAATATATCACGCTTAAAGTACCGGGATTCCGACCGGTACCCCTCATCACTGATGATACTTGCAAAGTCACTACGTCTAATTCTCAAAGTCAGTTCGGAGCCTATAATTTGAGTGCTTGAATACATCTATCAAGGACCTCTGCTAGTAAAAATTACTACAAACCTCTAAAATCTCTTATGTAAGATTCAGCGAATAATTTATAACTTTTGTCTTTGTTATTTCCACTACCCCTCGACTCACTGGCAATCCTGTCTACATCGGCAAAACAGAACTCCGGTAGAGCCGTCAACAACTCAGAAAATACAAGCTCCATACTCTAGATTACTGTGTAAATACTAACTAGTTCCCGTTACTAGTGACATCAGAAGACAATGTTAGCAGCAGTTCAGAGCAAAAATACAGTCCCAGGTCAAGGCTCCTCAAACAGCTATGATGAAGAAGTAGGGTCTGGATTTCGCTAGCAATGACATAAAATCACGCATCAGTATTGTTGCAATAACCAACAACTCATGCATTCGCAGTAACGAGTCGCCATAAAGGAAAAACAACGCCAATATATCTGCACACAATGGTAGCGTCATGCAGGTAAAATTACGACCGCCATTTCTCCATAAGGGACGCTAAAGCGGTGAGAATCGTCCATTTTTATCCTTGGTGTCACTATAACATAAACGTGTCATTCCCAAACAAAAGAAGTTTAACACTTTTGAAGTTGATCCAAGTCTTATATGAGCCTAACCATGTTACTTAACTTAAAACCACGAACTAATGAACAAAGTTTTCCCTCTTACAAATATTGAAGCTCCATGATTTGATTGTGTATTTGTCAGATTGCATGCGCCAATGCATTTAGGGGAAGCACCTTTTATTTCAACGATACTTCTCGGCCACAAGATGCAGATATCATGCATTGCCAAGAATTGCTGCTATGCTACCGTTTTGGCTGTCCTATCAGTTGGAACATGCCGAGTACTTTACCGAATATACAAGAACAAAAAAGAAGAGAAAAAGGCGCTCGACGGAAGTAATGGGTCGAAAAGCTATTTCTGTAAAGTGCTTTTCTTTCCTGACAAGCAAGTTCCGTGCTTCAATTACTTGCTCACTGCCCAGGTATGTCTACCGTAATAGGCCTACTTAAAAGTGTTATATCGGTTTTATTGATGAATCGCTGGATGATGCTGGACACTGGACAGTGGACACCACACTGTGTGTACAATGCATTAAAATTCTATACCGGTATGTAATCCGATACTACCGTACATAAGTGTTACGTAGGCTCCGAATATTCATATTGTGTAGGTATGCGGAGTCTTGTGACGCCAGAATCACTCCGGATCGGTGATGTCATAGTCGTAGGACAAGGCATTTACATTGATTACGAGCCTTTGGTATTATCCACAGATCAATAGCGTTGAACCACTGCTGTGATTAGTTAATGTCCGCACCGCATTATCATCGAGGTATGCAGTCCGATTTTGTCGCGAAACGGTGTGGTTATGGTTATTCAGGTGTAACCACAGCAAGAGCAAAATTGAGCGCCTGCCCCAACCTTATCAATAGAAATCCGCTTTCTAACAAATTCTCGTTGGTGCGAACTTCGATAATGGTGCGCGCTCGTTACCAGTCCAGCTGCGATCAAGTTTCTTGGATTATTGTGCCATTGATAATCTGGTATTGCATCACGATTCCCCAAATCTTGCTGAATTCACATAATCCACAATGCGCTATGCATTACAAATTGGGCG
This sequence comes from Botryllus schlosseri, assembly GCF_051294905.1. Taxonomy (NCBI): domain Eukaryota; kingdom Metazoa; phylum Chordata; class Ascidiacea; order Stolidobranchia; family Styelidae; genus Botryllus; species Botryllus schlosseri. Next base: position 11,324,508 of record NC_137247.1, on the reverse strand, counting down.
ACAATTCGGGAGTATTAAGCAGACAAGAATTGAAACGAAACAGATTCTCAGTGCTCACAAATACTATCCGCGAAAGCACGGGTCTAATTAGTCTCGTACGCTATCACAATTGTTCTGACGTGGCAATGCGTTGCTCGCGTCGCGGCAATTGTTTGCTGATTACCACGGCGTATTGCACTGCAAAGAATTATTGGCAAGAAAGCCAACTCACGTGCATGTACATTGTACAATGTACATTGTACATTGTACAATTGTAGATTCTCACAATGTAACACAATGTCCGAAGTCCCGCTCCGATTATGAAGACTCTCGAAAATCGCTTACGAATTATCGTGAACGCGGGAATATGGCTTGCGGCGCTGGAGGACGCAAATGTAGTTTAACCGTGGCACTGCGCTCTAAATATGTTGTGGCGTTAAAATCTTAAATTAAATTTGAAGGCGTGAGAATTTGCCATCGTAAATACTATTATTTCCAAAAATGGTGCAATTTCAATTTGGCCTAGCTCGGTTTATTCGAGTTGGATTTCAGATAAATTTGGGGTGCAACGAATTTTAGGCAATCCGTCGATTTAACAGCTGAACCGAGGGAATTACAAAACGGGTGTCCATTGTTCGATTGTACAACATACAACCCTAGTTCAAGCTTCGCTGTACAATTTCTCATAATATTGAGGGAGCAGTTTAACTATAGCTAACTCTATAGTTATCAACAGGCACTATACTCTGCGGGCACCTCCACACAAATCCAATGGAGTTTTTCTGCATTCGAGTCTTATGTCAGATACGTGATTCTGCAAAGCATGTTTTTCTCTAGGGATGCACTCGGAAATCCTGCCTGCATTCTCACGATGAAAATTCGTCCTTCATACAGCTTATTAGATGTGTGCTGAACGCTAGAAAATCAATCGACCTTTGCATGTTCAGTCTCACATGTCAGGTATACAGTATATTACTTACTTCATCTAGATTAGAGTTATCATCTGGATCAGAGTTAGGCTTCCATCAGCGGTTAAAACCATGCCTGTCGATGTTGCTTGTGTGATTTTCAATAGATTTGGTGCAATCTAATATTAGCAAAGAACGCCACTAATTTCTTCTGCAGTAGACCGTAGCATAGTGTCACTGTAAATGAAGGTGGAGGGCGATTTCGCTTGGATTGAAAACACATCCTCGAGCCATTTTATCCTCAGTACTCTCTCTTCGTATAAAAATAGATCTCCGCCATATTCCCCAATGATGTAAACTGTAAATACCATTATATCATTGAAGTAGGCGTCATATGACTGTAGCACTTGTCCAAAAGTGAGCATGGTTTTATTATGTTCTTGATTCTTTCTATTTCACGGGCTTCTTATGACAATTATATCCGTGAAAGTGATGCTAACCTACCCGAAAACTACTTTACGCTTTTAAAAAAATGAGCAGTCCAAGTAAGAAAAACCAGCTTGAGTACTCTGGATAAGTACTTCGTTACCGACCACTTTTGCGTATCACTATTTCTCACTGCTCGCATTCACTTCTTCAACTTGCATTCCAGGAACTCGCCGAGGCGATCTCGATCAAGCACAGGCTCGGCGCCAAAGTCCGCGTGATAGCGGACACGGAGTACATGAACATGAGCGGGTCGAAAATTCTCTCTTTCATGAAGGAAGGTGATTGCATTTACTTTTGCACGATTCGCGAAGCCCGCCCGTTATTCGGCGCTACAGTGTCGCGTAATAGAAAGTTTGAGGCGTATTGGGTTTAAAAAATACGGGTTAATAAACCTATGACTTGGATCGGAGTATAGTCTTCGAATTGGGACGTGATAGCGAACCGATCCAGGACTGGATTTGACTCGCAGCGAATATTTTCGAAAGCAGTTTGCGAGTAGAATCGTCATGCATATTGCACAAGAATCAATTTGACCAAATCGCATGTATCCCATCGCCCTGTCGTTCGAATTTACCGCATTATTGGATTTCCTTCGAAGATTAAATAGGCAGTGTCCCTAGGAGATGGTTGGATTCTAATCGACACGAAATACGTGAAAACCGCACCGAGATTTACGGGCCGTTATATGGCATATCGACTTTGCCTATACCGTCTCACATCACTTCATTTTCATCGCCTGACCTTTTGTGTTATCTCCTGTTATTTTTCATTCAGTGCGCGACTGTGCGTGCGTCGCAATTATGTGCTCTGGGCAAAGGTAGGTGTCCGATTGAAAGACTGCTCCAAGTCGTTACGACACCTTCCAATCTTTTCATTTTATCACAATGTTGTAGTGTTTTGAATCGATGAAAATATAAGTAAACGAATGTATGAATGGGTGATCTGTAGATCGTAGCCTCGAACGAATGCATTTTTTGTAATTTCTAACACTCCCTGCCTATACCTGCTACACTAACTTTACAATTTCGAGACCCGCGCGCGCACTTACGTTGTCCACACCTGCACCAAGGTAGTCTCTTACCGCATTGCTACAAGAGAAGAAAGTTTTTTATTTATTATGTAAAAATAACTAAAATTTCCAAAATTTTCTGTTCACCCTATGAAATTGTTAGGTTGTCTATAGAAACGATGCTCACCGAATTTGGCTCAAGTCCAACCAGTGGAAGCTGAGTCATTGCAGTCGAAAATTTTGACTTTGAATAAAATAGTATTTATGGTGGCCTGGTTACTATTTTATTCATATATATACGCGACACCTACGCATAACGGTATGGTTAGGGTTAGATTTAGGGTTTGGTTAGATTTCGGAGTTAAGGTTAGTTTTGGTGTTGTAAAGTCACATGCTGAAATGTGGAATGCTCTCGAATGTCGGGCAACCAAGCCTTGTGTATGCTCGCCAGTTTCGGGTAGCGTGCCGTGGCGTTCAAATTAGGTAATGATATTGGTTGCCCTTGCCCGATATTTCAGCACGCGACAATTTAGCTCAGCACTCTTCCCGAAACTGTGTATCTGATTCATACGGGGATTTAAGATGTTGCGAACGGTCTGTTGCGTAATTTTCTAGTATTTTCCGGGACCTTCATGTTATCGGACATCCGACAGTCGGTTCGATGTTACCGCCCGTGATTTATTGCGCCCTTATCGCCATTAGACAACACCGATCGCGATTAATATCCGTTTGAAGACCGCGGATAACATATCTCATCGGGGTGGCTTGTTTATGGTGGCAGAGACAAGCATATCACTTTTTCACGCCTGTTTATGTAAACATTCACATGAAGGAACGTTTGTTTTTCCGCCTGTGGATTGGATTGCAGCGCCGAGGCTAACGGCATGCGTGCGGCTGCGCCGTGACTGATAGGCGAAGTTAAACGATCGTTTATGTCATCATTAACGGCCGCTGAAAGTTGTGTTTGTTTTGTAAGAATTCCTGCCGGCGGGATCTGAAAGCGTGGTGAAACGGGTTGTTTATTTGGTGCGTTGTCGCCGGGGTAAAATCAAAACACGCGAGACTTTGTCTGATACGGGCTTTGCCAATGGGGCGGTAATTTCCGGAAGGAATAAATGGTTTTTCCGTGCACTGGTGCATCAACTGGCATATACGGAATTGTAATTAAGAATGTCGGCCTGGTGTGAATGACCATTGCAATCGAAAAACACGATGAATGCCACATTCCACAAACACTACAACACTGGCGTAGGAAAGTGTGGCTAACTATACCCGTAAATCCTGTCTAATATATGTGCTAAAGTTTTGTAAAATAGTCCGTTTACTCGGAGATATTACTGATTCCCGTTCTGGAGTGTTCGCAAGGCATGGATTTGCAGGTATTTACTAGTATGATTGTGTTATGAAGTAGTGTTTCTCACTTCTCGACCTTAAGCCTATGGACTGGTGAACTCTCATAACCAAAACTAAGGGCGGAGATAATAAAGTTGGATTAGCAATGAAGTCGATGATCGCGTTCGTCAGGATTTTTCAACCCAGGATTAAAGAAACCGGTTGATCGCGGCGGTTGACGAGTTAACAAACTGGCACAAACTATAACTAGTTATCTATAAAAACTGCGTACACTGCGTATCATTCATACGCACAAATATTTCCGATAATGACCGTGGCGATTGTCTGTCTCCAAGGTAATGGCTTCGCGAAACAATCAACGAATTATGTACCCGCCGTTGCAGGGCGATATCGATATTCTATAATCCGTTTCTTAGCAGTACCGTACGAATTGGACACGATTTTCATTTCGCGATGATGTCAATTCTAGCTACCCCAATGGCAGTATCGTTATCAACATGCTGCTGTTTCATTCAACAAATTGACAACAAGCAGCCTAAAGCGCGTTTTCGCATTATGATGCAACAGATAACGCCACTTGATTGAAAACTCGGGACACCTCGACTATAACGATTGCGCGTTACCTTTCCCAACTTTACGTGTCGCGATTAGCAGTATTTAATCTCACGATTAGCATTGTTCTGGATTAGCTAACTTTATTATATCCGCCTAATATGCGTCCCTATTAGCAGTCTTCAATCACATGATTAGCATTCTCCCGGATCAGCTAACTTTATTATCTCCGCCCTAACCTAAAGTATTACCACAACAAGAGTTTGCAAGAAAACGTGAACAAGCAATTGGAACTATAATTTAATGAGGAACTTGCTGCTTTCTTTTTGATGTTACAACTGTTATGCGTGGTTCTATTTATGTTGCTGCTGGGCACAGTCCAACTTGATGTTGACTATAGCAATGCGACACCGCTGTTTGCTAGATTCTATTATACTGTTAAATGTCGCAAAATTGTACTGTCGAATTTGTTTAAAAAGTCTTCTTAGATTTCAAGTGTTACTGGTCTTGAACGAGGTGCAGACCTTTGAACAGTTTGGTGAACACTGTTATAAAGTCTTTCTGACAATTCTCTTTTATCGAGATAAATATACTACTTCACACAAATTGGATTTGCTCGAAGCCTACCATATTCGTTGGCTCGGATTGGCTGTTGTGGCAAAAGGTTTTGCGCCCCTAGCTTTCATGCGTATGGCAGGCTTATTTAAAAAAAACGCAAGAACACTTGAGCTATCGATGACTGCCACGTAGGTCGTGTCTATTGAATCGAATTGTAAAATCCGTTGCTGTTATCCGTTGTCATTGCGCTTCGTATACAGCGACATACTCTGCGAAAAACTAATCGAAACGGTAATGATTCAGTGCGTGCCAAAAACACGCACGTTTAGCGTCCCGACTTCAGCCAACGCCGAACTCGGCTGAAGTATTAACAACCGTGCTGTCGTGATGGCCATCAACTTGATTAGTCGAATATAGTGAGGTCGCATCCGGACGTTCGCGACACGGAATACATTTAAACTAGGCAGACACGCACATTTTCCGAGTATAGAAGCGTTTAGGAAAAATGGGTATCGGTATCACGTTTCTGAACATCTCAATAGCGTCGACCTTTCCTTGCGGATTATGTAACGGAGTATCTGAGCTGAGTTAATGGACGCGGTGCGTATTATGACGTCACCTTCCCGCCGGAATTCGCTAGTCCATAACAGTTTTTCGACTTCATGTGCAGCAGGCCGTCTCGTTCGGTGCTGATTGGATTTTAATCGAAACGTAATGCGCGGAAATGCGAGAAACCAGCTACTTTTGGCCTCATATTTCAAGCCGCGATGTCTCGGACCAACCGCGCAAAAGCTATTTTAGAGCCCATTTTCGTTGACGATTTCATCGGCGGACGCGTGACCTATTAAACCCGGGGATGTCGTCCGATCAGAATGGTTTCGTAAGGCAATTGACGCGATACTTTAGGTGATATTCGTAGATTATAATTACACTTGACCTTCTCGATCCATCACGCTATGATCGGTAGGTTTTTAGGGAAGAGTTAGACACTCACGGTGCAGGATTGGGCTGTTAAAGCGGCACTGCGCGTGGTCTCAAATTAAAGTTGAAGGCGTGAAAAACATTTTGTCAGCAGTCATTTTCCTCAGAAAGTCGCTGCATTCGAACTTCAGCTAAATTGTTGTCACGAAAGGTACAATCTCAAATGCATCTATCTCTGTGTCATTGAGGTATTCGTTTATCAACGATTTTGCAAACTTTCGTGCCCGCATTTCTGCATTTTCTCGCTTTCTCGACGCGATAAGGCAGGGACAGAATTTTAGATATAGTTGTTGCTTTTGTTTGTGATATTCATGGTGCTTGTCGACTACAATGGTCATTTACAGCAGGCCGATTTTCTTCGTTTTGGTTCCGTTTCTGTCGACTTGTCACAAGGCCCACTTCTAGACTTTTTGAGACACCATTTGCGCGGATGATATGGTTTAATTTAGAACTTGAGATATAGTTGTAGTTCGGCATTATATATATATTTCTCTAATTGATCCCGCTAACCACGTCGTTTTATGCGAAACTAGAATGAATTTGGCAAATTTTGGACCGATTTTAGCTCGACAATTACTACTGTTTTTCAACCGAAATACCTCCCCCGTGTTTTGTTTGTGTTTCTAAAGAGTTCGAACTTCCGCCCCTTTTTGAACCGTACCAAATGGATGTAGATTGTAAATTCTAGTTAGAATTTTGTATATCACATGTGCTCGTCGTTAAACTCGGGAGCACCTTCAGCATGACCTGTTGAAAATAATGTTGTTTTTGAATATAGGATCGTTGAAACGTATTTTTATAGAATTGCAGAATCGATTACGTAATTTCGTAAATGGTTGTAAATTTAATCAGATAATTCGCGGAAGACGGAATGCTGTCGCGTGCAGAATCGAATTGAATGCTAATTCCTTGTTGGGGCAGCTGAAAAAGTCAGGATGACATTGCAAGTTGCGGCGCTGATATAATACAGTCGAGTTGCGTTTATGAAAACGCGAACCACTCTGATTTTTAACCTGATTTCGGTTTGCGGCTGACAATAAGATGCGCGAGAAAGAACGCGCTCCAGCGTGAAACTCTCACGCGAACCCCGAGTTTAGATGCGGATAATTTCGCTCGCAGATTCATCGTATGTATCCCTTGGGATCCGCGGTATTGCGTGGACAGTAGTTGCGAATAGTTGATGTTTTTAATTTCAATTCAATTCAATTTATTGCTAAAAATTTCACCATTTCAATACACCACAAGACTGCGATACAATGAAAGATGGGAAGGTGTCGAAATGAGTTGGAGCAGTCTTCGAAATCAGACACTCACCTGTCCTAGGCGATGTAAAAAAGTAGGCATCTGCCCCATGATGTCGCTCACTGGCAATTTAATGAACTAATAGCATCGCTTTAAAATATCTCTTAATAAGGGATTGGTTAGTTAAAAATCCGGGAAGCCTGCCACAACGAGGGCGCTGAAAATTCGCAGGACTCTCTTAGTCTTAGTTTATGATGGATACATTGCTTTAAAATTCGGGTCCTGTTATGTTCATAAGCCTGTCGGTACAAATCCTGACATCAAGTCACTGAGTGCGTAAATCCGATTTACCGATGATAACTTGCAATCGCCGAAGTGACAATAATTAGTGTAATTCCTTGTCGAAGCTGATCGCGCGGTTTACTTATATCTAGCATGTACTGGTTCGACGCTGTGATCCGACTAGCTTGTGGGCATATTCATACCTATACGTAACAGGCAAACGTGGTCCAGTCAGTAACGAAGTACTTCTACTTTTCCGTAGTATTCAATTATAGGTCTTGCCGATTTGCACTACTTGTCCAAGTGTTTTTATGTTTTGAACATTTCTCCCGACAAAATTACTTCGTTTTTAAACTTTTGATTTTGAAAAGTAGAAAATAGTTTTTGAATGAGTTTGCATTACTTTGATGAGTGAAATTGTCATATGAAGCGCTCGCAATAGTCCCTGTGTGACGTTAACTTTAGATGTATTTTCGAAAATTGTACCTATTTGTAGCTGAGTTGTAACCAAGTCACTAGGTTCCGAGTCACAAGTCAATCTCACTTTTATAGTTTGGACGCGACTCAAGTCGAATCATTTTCAATTCACCACCAAGTCAAGTCCTAGTCCAAGTCAGTGATTAGAGGGTCGAGTCCGATTTGTAGTGTTGTGACTCAAGTCCGAGTCCTAGTCATTGTGTTCACTGTTCATTTTTGAGTTCAATCCGGTTCCACCCACTTTTTTCAACTATGCTCGAGTGATATAGAATGGCTCGCATTCATGATATCGTAATTTTCATCAGTCCTAACAGTTTCTCGCCCTATTTCCATGTATCAGGACTAGGGCTGGGCAAAATCGAGTACCTGAGTGATTCGATTCTGAGTCACGCATTACGCTTCGAGTCGAGTCGAGTATCCGAGTATCACTCATTATGACGTCATAACATAATTTAAGATATCAAAGATCAAATATGTATATTTTGTATCACCACAAAGAATATAAGGCCTTTTAACCGTCTCGTATATGCTGAGACACTGCCAATCAAGGTTTCAAGGCTTCCTCAGTGGAAAATAGCATCGAAATTTTAATTCTCTTTGGTAAATTAACTTTCAGTTGAGAGGATCGTATAATTTTAGTACTCGAAAAAATCGTATTTTACTACTCGACTCGATTCATTAAAATTAATACTCGATTCAGATTCGAGTACTCGAATCATTGTGCCCAGCCCTAATCAGGACTGATGAACGGAATACAGATAATGTGGTGACTTTACTACTTCGAAGATACAATGAAATGTCTGTCTTGCCCGTTTTACACGTACACGTCGAGTCAATACACAAATTGACTCGAGTCGAGTCATTTAACGCATTTGAAAAACTGACTCGAGTCAAGTAGAGTCACCAAAATATCGTGACTCGAGTCAATACAACCCTGATTTGTAGTGTCGTTAATCATTTTCCACTAGTAACCAGGATAGGAAGTAGCAACCTACGAATAAGTGCTAAAAGCATGCAACCCCTCGACCAAATGTAATTATTTTGAGACCATCCATTTTACTTGAAATAGAGTTGATATGTCTTGAAAATTGCTATATCTGTACTTGTAAAGTAGAAAATGACGGCGTTACTTCTACTTCTGTTTGAGTAGCAACGCTAACTACTTCGACCACTATTTGTCACAGATGACACATAAAACCATCACCCGCATAGTTTCACTGTTGTTTCGATGTACGATCTTATTTAGCCCGCTCGGACGCGGGTTCCGTTCCAATGTTACGCGATCAATTCCCTTTTCTAGGCATAGCTGTCAGACACGATCGTTCGTCCTACCTCATGCACCACAAATTCGTGGTTATCGACGGTAACGTTGTCATCACCGGATCTTTCAACTGGACCCACGCGGCTGTCATTGGTAAGATTGACTGTGTCGGATTTCGCACTGTTTCGAAGCATGATTGCTCAACGATTATGACGACTATACTCGGGCGTGGTTATTTTTGGCATATGTTACATATGCAGCTATGTACATTAGCTTATTTTTAGCATTCTTCTGATTTTATTTTTGGCAATTTTGACATCGCCTTGAATGCATATTTATAGACTCGATTTAACCCTGTAAACGCGCTTCAGTTTGGTCTTTCTTGTGAAACGCAAGTCACGAGACATGCGATATCCACACCGTGACATCAAACAGCAAGAATAAAATCCGAATTGAAATTGATGTTAGAAACCAAATTCACCCGACACAGACCGACTGCTTGTGATATATCAAATATCAATAGTTGATACGATTTACGTGCTAAAGTATACCGGCATTCACACATATTACAATACTATGATACCAATTTAAAAGGGTTGCTGAAGAGTGGATCACAGACTCCACTGCATAACCAATGGTTAAAAAGCAACGGTGGCTTTTAATCAATATAATATGGAGAACCATCCACCCGGCAGAAAAAAATCCGGGCAATGACTGAATGTATATATGTATTATGCAATCTGCATGCATGGTAGGTATAGATCGGGAGGCCTTTAACACCATATGTATATGTTTATTGGTGAAACTTTATGTCCTCTATTGGAAATCGTGACACATGCAATCAACATGTTAAAGGGTGAACGGAATTTGGAATATGCACTTGCACATTGAGCTAAATTCAGCCTGGGTCGCGCGTGACGACTGCATGATGCACCAGAATGCCCGAGCAGCGAGAACAGGACAATTCCTAGTCATTGCGCTGAAGGCTCTCATCCCAGATACGAAATATGCTGATCACTACCTAAGCCCTACTTTTGTGGGCAGAGATCATCTATTTCCTAATCCCTGGATTGATCAATCCACATATTGGCCGTAAATGCAGATTGATTTAATCATTGGAGTTTTGACCTCAAGACTAAGATGTTCATTCATCTTTCATGGGCCCCTTGGACGGTAGAATGCGGAATTGCGGACCCCCGAAGGAGTTACGGACCCTAATTTAAGAATTCTGCTCTACACACTTGATTTGTCGCTTCATAGAAACTCCTGTAATTCGTGTTGGCATTTTTAATAAAAACTTTCACAATGGTCGAAAATATATGAGATAAAATACATCGCCCGGTCGCTATGGCAAGCAAAAAATTGAATATAAATAAAAATAAATTTTTCCCTCTAACCGAATTTTTCGTCCTATCTACGCCTACGGAATGCGGTAGAAGTCTACAGCGTCCGGTTGAACATTTATCACGCTTTTTTTTCGCGTTCGCCGCAGGAAATTACGAGAACATCATCGCCACCGACTCCGTGGACGTGGTCCAACCTTACCTGGCCGAATTCGAAAGGCTCTGGACGCTTTTCGACGCCGAACACGGGCCGTGCCGGGACGTGAGCGCCGCTGCTAACCTGCTGGGGAAAAGCGACAAGTACCACATGCGAGGCGTTAGCAAAAATCGCAAAATGTGAAGGATGTTGGCCGTAGGCTGTCGTTGACTGTTGTAAATGCGCACATGCGTGCTCACTGCTCAGTGGTTGTCGCTGGTAAACAGCGCGTTTTCTTTCGTGTCGTGGAGTGTGATATTCCTTGAAAGCACGGACGTAGCCGGGGAGATTTTAATGTAAACAATGACGTGACGTCACGGATCAATTGCGACGTATATAGTGATCGCCGTAGTAACGTAGTTGGTCAGTAACGTAGGTGTTGTCTAGTTCCACTAATTATACTCATGTTGTTATGTTCCGTCACCAAGGCTAAAATTACTTGGAATTCAACACTTATAGTCGTACTCGAGTTGAAAGTTAGACGTAATTGCACCTCTGCTGGGGTGCGCCGTTGCGGTCGCAACACACTACTCAAACATCTGGGAAATGGTATCATTCTCCTCCCTGGCTACGCCACTGTATCGGATGTAATTATGTATGATTCATTTTCACTTATTTACATGCGTATTTGGGCTGTGCGTGACCTATTTTGATTCGGTAAGTCGCTGGCAAATGCCCTAGTTTCAGTTACGGCGCGATTGGTATAATTTGGAATTATTGGGAATGATTTGGAGTGTCATCGTTAAAAACGGTAAAAGTATTGTGTAATCTTGCTCGTGCGCTAGTTTGGTGGTTGTTTATTCCGAAATACGAATTGTACGGTCACTGTGTCGGTGCCAATAACTGAATCGTGTCATTGCTCCACGTACCCGCGAAGCTCGTTTTTGTTGTTACGTCACTATCTGCAATTATGTCGTTTCTTTGGTTTCGTTTCTTTGTTCAGTAAACTGTGCCAATTTCGAGTGGGGAGTTTATTTTTAACTGTTGTTGGGTTATAGGGCTCGGACACGTATGTCTTTGTACCCTAGCAAGTAATCTGTACGTGTACACTGTCCACTGTCCAGTGTCCATCTGTCCAATGTTTATGCAGACGTGATCAAGTTGACCTTCCGTGGTGCGTATTACGAAATAGCTCGAACGGGTCAACGTTGTTTCCGGTATTCACGGTGTTTTTCGACTGTAATGGTCAGGTCATTGGCCATTTACGCCAGGCCGATATTCTACGTTACGATTCCTTATTTGCCGACTTGCAGCTCGGCTCACTTCCAGGCTTCGTGAGACTGCGCTTACTGGATCGGATGGCGAGTAGCCTAGATATACCTCCAACACTTTGCAAGGAATTCCGGAGTCGGACTTGAGCCCGCAATCCATTGGTGTTGCAGCTGTGGATCATGCCACTACGCTATCTCGCCACGTATCTGGACCGGGTCAATGTCATTTTTTGATGCATAGGGCCATCATTGCCGAGCGTGAGTAGCCTACGGCTGGACATGACGAGTATAAATTTGATGATTCCAGTTGAGTAGTGAGAATCGATGTTTTTTCAGGTGTCAAAATTATACGCCCATTGTCACTGGGATATTTTATCAAATAAATTCATTTTCCCGAAATTTTGCTCAACATCCCGGCCTTGAACTCGCGATTGCCTTATCAGTCATCGTGTCATTTAAAACATGTAGGACGAGACTATACGCAGTGCGCACATGGATGGAGATTACATTTCTGTGATGTAGTGACACTATTGTCACAGTGAGCTGTATCATATTATTGAGTATTGACAAGCTTGAGATTACTCTACATTGAGCGTAGGTTATCTGGTATTATTAGGCTACCCCACAGGCCGGCAAGGCGGCAACCTTTTTTGTGCAGCGTGCCAAAATGTCAATTTTTTACCAGCTTGCGTGCCAAACATTCAATGTATTATTATTTAACGTTTCAAGCAAGGAATACCATACGCCAACCATTTTTCTGCAGCTGGCAACGGCACCCGTTACGCCAATGATTCTCGCGTTATTGGTCGCGAAGGGAAACGAATACGATTCCAAATTCGCATTTCGACCCGGGGCTCATTATTTTCCTCGGCAGGTCTCATTTGATACCTGTGGCTCACGCTGTGGGCGCTGGTCTATTCGGCGCTGATCACTTGACAGTGGACATATCAAATGTCGAACGTTTTGGCCAGCATGCGCCGCCAATCGTTTTGGCAACGCATACACCGCACGGGAGTCGCATGGTCACATGTTGTCTGCAACTTTATATCTAGGTATAGTGTCTTCTACAGCGTGAAAATTCCCAGCGCCCTAACGCTGGTTCATAAGTTGCGCTCCCGAGGGCGGCACAGTGAACACTCTTAGACTAAAGCGTCCAAACGGTTTCATACGATATTCGGTTGACGTTTTTTCGCAACTGCTAATACAGTTGACTAATTTCTGTACGATAGTTTTTTCCATAGTTTTTAAAAACATTTTCTATATACATATTTATTTATTGACGGTTCCCACATAATAATCAAGAAATCAGGTTCCAAGAAATCGCGCGAAGCGTGGAGAAATTCAAGATAAGTAAAATCTGCCCTAAAAGACTCTATTTTATGTAGATTTGTGAAATAATTTTGGATCGCATACGAGCTTTGTACATTTTGAAAACTTCTGTTTCACTTTTTGCAAAAACGTGTTCTCGATATGTAGTTTGGGTGAAATCATTTGGCGTGCCATGGAAAATCATCTCGCGTGCCACAAATGTCGGGGTTTGCCGACCACTGGGCTAATCATTTTGTAATCGCAAAAAGGGTTCTTGAACTGAACTCGTCCGTGCTATTTGATGACGTCATAATGAAAAATAGCCTACTCGACCTTTCGACTTGAAGTTTTCATCGAAAAAATGCGTTTTATCTGCGGAACAGAATGGACTTGTGTACAATACATACATATAGAGAGAGGGGGGCCAACGAGGCTGTAGTATTGAAATTCATTTTGGAACCGATATCCAACCAAGATAGAGTCGACTCGGTTATCAAGTGAATCCTCGCGAAAATGAAATCGTTCGAAATTGAACACGGTCAGACACCAACCGATCACAAATAACCCGTCGTCATCTATACTTATATTGTCACTATGACGTCGACATTCAGTGCGAAGCTATTTCTGTTGAAGTATTCCGCGACTACTGTTCCAGTTACACATATACAAACAAAACTGTTACATCTTCAAATTTATTGTCCACAGAGTCGGCTCGAAACCCTGCGTAATCTTTCTGTTTGTGGTAATGGTCCACTCGTGTAGGCGCCTTCAAGTGGATTGCTTTATGATTATTGCGGTCTTGAGCAAAACATTGAAGAGTCTTCAAGCGAATTCTGACAATCGGTCAAGGGCGGATATGAACCTATTTCATCGAGCATGCCGCTTTGCGGTTTTAATGGTACTAGGGATAGTTCGAGATATGAGACACATTACCCGATGCACTTCGGTGCTGTTCGGCCGAAAACACCAACTCCATTGGCAGTAGTGCTGCATTTAAAACAAACATGTTTAAAACAAGGCCCTTGTTTAAACCATGTGTTTTATTGTGATTTTTTAAGCCATGACGTCACGAATATTCGATTGTGACGTCATAGTTGATTGACATTGACAATTGAAAATATAGGGTAAATATAGCTCCTTTGACGAAATATCTGTATTATAGCTGTCGAACGGACTATTTGGGGGGTTCCAACCATCCCATATCGATATCCGTCTTTTATATCGGTGGTAATTGTCCGTATAGGCCAATACAACAGGTTTTTGGAAAGTATTTACACAATTAAGGAATAATTTTATAACAACAAAAAAAAACAATTTTTTAAAGGACTTTGTTCAAAACACTGTTTAAACATGTTTTAAACAAAGTGTTTTAAAAAGCCACTTGTTTTAAATACAACCCTAATTGACAACAACACTACGACTTCGACGTCGCAACAGAAAAAAGGTGAAATCACGAAGTCGGAATGACACAGAGCGTGTGAATTTCTAAGATAAATGCATATGGATCATTTACAGGCAACAGCATGACTTGTATGAGTTCGGCGATTAGATAGTCAATATAGTCATGAAAATCCATCGGTAGAATGATAAACTGGCTGAATTTAACGACATATAACGATCGCACCAGGTCTTACTCGGAATATATTTGGACTATAGTATGCAAATTCGCGCGGCGTATGAACGGGTGGAATTCACGCGCCTGATCTGCTCAACATTATCAGACAAGAAACTTGCGGTGGGCTTTGTTTCAAACTGATTTATGGGACGATACTTCGAAATAATATCTAATATTTCACGTATACAAAGTCGTGCAGAATACTTGAATTGGCATGCGTATTTAGGACGTTGATTACACGAATTGCTTACTTTACTCGTCTCGTGCATGGACAATAAAAAATGAATAATTTTCCTACTCTTTCGTCCAGATTTCCAGAACTAATCTTAAATCCGTCACATAATCGAATTTTGGCATAATTGGTGAACTGAGGCATTGCTAATTTGACAAATGCGCTGTTTTGTATATGTCTGTGATACAAACATAATAATATATAACGTCAACTAATATATTGCTTTTCGACAGCATTCACGTGTCGCTTTATTCAAGCCAAGAAAACGAAAAAGATTAATGTTCGTTAAATATTCTGATGTCCACCAGCACAGACCCACTCACTTATATGAGGCCAGCGGCCATTTTAGTTGAAGGCGCTTTCGTTTGATTTCGTATGTCCTGCGTAGTGACTACAATGTATTTATGGCGTCACCATTAGTCCACTTCATCACCGCAATGTATTTTTTATCCCGCAAGCTTTTTTCGAAAAAAAACCTTCTGCGCGCAATCGGATTTCTTGCGTATCCACACCCTAAGCAGATATTCCCTTGAATCACCCTTCGTCTGGCATTTTCCGTCACTGCGATAATGACCCGCTAATTGCACCGGGACCGTGTATCGTATGAACGCTTGTAACACGCGGCCATCATGGTGACTTGCAGAAAAAACACAATAAGAATAAATGTATTTACGGCCTAGAAATCAAAACGAAAATGCTCCTGCACGGCTCACTGATCACGTATTTAAGACTGCAGCCCTAGAGCGATTTCGTTCAGTACATCGTGTAATTTGGCATGGCTGATACGATTTACTAAGCCATTAATTGACGTGACGCGGCAAATCTTAGACCAAATAATAAGATTCTTTATGTAGTTATATCTCAGGTTCATGTATCAATTTGGATGAGAATTCGATACCCACCTATCTTCTGTCTGCAGTGGTATGTTTTGATAAGTAATATAGGTAGAAAGACTTTACAAGATATCAGTTAGGATATAATTGTCTTT
Organism: Botryllus schlosseri; assembly: GCF_051294905.1. Taxonomy (NCBI): domain Eukaryota; kingdom Metazoa; phylum Chordata; class Ascidiacea; order Stolidobranchia; family Styelidae; genus Botryllus; species Botryllus schlosseri. Next base: position 11,308,524 of record NC_137247.1, on the reverse strand, counting down.
ATAACATGTGCCACTCGTGGTATCAGAGGATTACAGTGGTATTGGTACAGGCCAACAGTAGGATATCCGGGCGAATGAGGCTCTTCGGTTCGGCCGTAAGAGGGAATTGCTTCGAAATTTTCCGTTTTATTGTTTCAACTGCCTCGCATCGCATATTCCTAATGGTATTGTTGTTTTCTTAGTGATTTCGCGATTCGCGCTGTCTTATACGCGTGTTCAAATTTCACAAGCGTGGATCCATAGATGTGAAATAAAACATTCATACGTGGATTTTAAAATGGTTATCACAATCTAAATTTCGTTTTTAAGGAGGTAATGTTTCAGCTATTTAATATTGCATGTTTTCGTCGATTATTTTGTAACTTCGAATCAAACATGATTTCTCATGACGAACCAACTTTTATCCTAACAGATATCGCTGATTGATGATAATCAATATCATAATTACGAAGCACAGTATCATCTCTATGATTATAGGCACACTTCCTTTTGCAGTTAACTGATCGAGTAAAATTTCAGAGAATCGGTAGCCAAACACGTATTTTTGCATGCCACCAGTCCTATGCATTTGGTTTTGAGCCAATACCGCGTTGCAAGCATGCACGCTTCGCACATATTCGATAACGTTTCTGACAGCTTTATGGACTGATTTTAGAAAGTATTGACGTCAATCATATTTTAGGTATTTCGTTTTGATCATTTCCCTCAACAAATATTGAAAATCTACCAATCTCTCTACTTCACTACTTTATCATAAATATTAAGACGAATGCTCTATTTTAAGCTAATACACTCCGATGTATCCAATTACTATTGATTCCTCGTGTTGACCAGTATCTCTACGGACAGGATAGCTGATGCATGTTAGCTATGGGTGTGAAATAGTATTTGACATCGGAATCTGATTATATAGCCTATGCTCAATTATGGCAATATTTTTCAATGCAGGTTTCTACCAATTCATGATATTTATCGGATCATAATATATCACAAGCGACCATGGCTGACGATTACTATTATGATGTGAATTACGACGGATACGACAACCCGGAAACTGTGCCCGCATCCAGTCTTCCAGCAACCAGTATCTCCAGTACGACTACGACGATAGTCACAACTCCACCCATCACTGAAAATACACGTAAGTATTATTCTGCTTGTTGAGATCCTAATTTACGACAAGCTCCATTTCCGAACTGATAAGTGCAATAGCCATGATCAGCGGTTTGATTACTTTCATTCGGTGAAGACTCACAATGCAAAATGTAATACGCAAGTCACAATGAACTGAATAATTGAAATGAATATCACCAATAAGTGACTTTTGGGTTGAGCTCTCATGCCACAACGTCCGTTCGATGGACTACAAAGATGATCCGCATCTCTTTCGCACGGACAAGCAACACACACACACACACACACACTCACACAATCCTCCTCGCCCTCTGAACCTTGTAAACGGTGTCTTAAAAAAGCATAGAAATGGTCCGTGCTACAAGTCGGCAGCTACGGAATAAAAATAAAGAATATCGGACTGGTGTTAACGACCATTGCAGTCGAAAAACACCATGTGAACTATAGTATACGAACAACAACACGCACACAAGCACCCACGGATTGAGGGTTGACATGCGACAGGTGTTCAGTAACGAAGTACTTGTAATTTTTTGAAATATTCAAGTAGGTTTTGCCCACCTGCACTACTTACTCCAACAGTTATGAGTTTAGACTACTTCTACTTTACCGTTTTAAGGTTTCTTCGTATCACGTCTGCTTCATGGTGGGGATGGTGTGCACCTCTGAAAGCTTCAGGGTCGTGTAAACGTGAACCTTTTTGAAAGGTTCTGTGTGAACGCGAACGTGAACCTCATGACGTCACGTGACGTGACGTCATATTGCTAATTCTAAACCTTCATTTCAGTGAAGTGATATAGGCCTTAATGTACACGATACCTAGCGACGACTCGGGCAGCATAATATGTCGCAATGCTGAAGTACATACTGACTTTCTAAAATGTGTCAACTGGGGCAATCAAATGATATAATAATCCCAAAATATCAATATCTTCCGTCGCTTTGTCAACAATTTCGACAACGACTTGCAAGGGAATATAAGCTTACGCCTCAACGGACTAGGCCTGGCCGGATAATGTATTCGGCGTCTGAGAATTGCTACATTGATATTGAGTTGAGTGTAAAACGGGTTTCCATACTTGCTACCGATATCACCCCATTAACAAGTTACACAGAAGTAGCCAACACCCCAATCCCACGGATTTTGTTTTTATGATACAATAAACATATGAAATTTAGATGGACCCAGTACACTTGCTAGATTTTTTACATCAGACAACGATATCAATTTCGTTGATTGGTCGAATAAGCATCATTCGCTGACTACCTATGCAGGTAGGGTATTTCGCTCTCGATGTTGTGTGATTGCGGGTCAAGCTGACAGCAGAGAGTCACTAAATATTCACAAACGAAAGCTGGATATTTTGAGTAAACTTTTGTAACAAAGCAAGTAAAATTTATGAGATTATCAAGATTCATGCTCGTTCAATTTTGATTTTTTTATGCTGCCAGCGCCATGCATAGAGTGACCCGCAGTTGAAACGAAGTAAATTTCAACCAAAGATGTTATAATGACTTGAAAATAAATTGTAATATATGAAAAGGTTTCACAGTGCAGACCCTACCAAGGTTCGTTTGTGAACGTGAACCTCTAAATTCATGAGGTTCACACACAGAACGCGAACGGGAACCTCACTTTCACATCATTCCTACTTCATAGTCTCTATTCTTTTAGGCAAAACTATAGGCCGATGGATATAGTATTATACTTACATATTTACTTACCTGAAAATCCATACTTCAACTTTTTTTGTGCGGAAAACGACTTGAGTACCAACGATGACTACTTTGACTATACCTCTCTTTGGCACGAAGTCTCGATACCCCATCGTCATCTCACGGATGTTTCATTATTGCAGCGCCTCCCCTGGCCGAATCCGTTCCATGGGGAGGTCCTTTTGGATCGTTACCGGGAACCGAGCCAGAACCGGAAGGCGAATTACCCGGAGTCGAGCCAGAATCGCCCGGAGTGCTCCATCCGTTCGGGGAAGACCCGCTCGCGGGACATCCGTTTGGTGAACCAGAAGGAGAACCAGAAGGAGAACCGGAAGGAGAACCACAAGGAGGACCGGAAGTCTTAATTCGAGAATGGAAAATCTACCAGTGCACCGGATATTCGAATCCTTTCGTGGAGCCGGAGGCTGAACCGGAGGCGGAACCGGAAAATTACGGCATCGGCGGGGGTGTGTACGCAGAGCCACCTGCTCCCCTGCTGCAGTCGGTGAACTACAAAGAGCGGGGCACGTACAGCACGCTGTCGGCGGTGGTTGCCACACTTATCATCTTCCTCAACATAGCGGTTCTTGTGGCGATATGCAGGAAGCCGAAGCAAAGAAAATCGCTGACATACTTCATCGGGTTGCTTGCAGGTGATTGCTATATTTGATAACTGATTACTGCACTACTCACGCAGCTGGCGAAGTTTTTAGACTACTTCCACTTCTATCTAGCAGATTTTAGGGGTGTCCTTGAACCGCCATGTCAAATAGCTATCAGTAACAATTTGGCACTATATAACAACATCGCAATTTCGAGATCAATTAGGCTAACCTGATTTTGTGGGAGTAATATTATTGTGATTTTAATAAACGCGTCTAAATAATAGCCTGTAGTGATGTTCATTGTCGTTGTAAAACTATAGGTGCCTTTAAAATAATCAGCTTCATTTGTGTGTACTGTGCAGTGTTCGATCTTCTCGGCGGCCTACAATTTCTCTGGTTCAGCAGTTTCGATATGCACCTTATGTATACGCACGCGGGCATCTGGATTCTTGTGATGTGTGGAATATGGATGTTGTCGATGGCACCTCAGATCACCGCCACCATGCATTTCGGATTGCATTTGTAAGTTTCGCATTGTGCAAATGTGCATGCTTTTTTGTCGCGATCGCGTTGTGAAAATGTCCATCGTCCACGTCGTTCTGATGAATGTCGGTTTCAATTGTCAACAGTCGTCGATTCTATTAATCAAATAAGCATACTTAAGTGAAAGGATGACCACGAAAGTTGAATAAAGCAATGATTTCAAAACTTTGTTTTGCGGCCTTAATTTGTGCGGTAAACTTCAAAGTTTAATATAATGTAATTAAATGATACTGTGTTGAAAATCACACATTGACCTTTTCTGAGCGAGATCGGCGAGACTGGACAGTGGACACTAAAGAAATGAAACGAAATAAATTAGGGCTAACCTAGAAAGCATCTACGTATCATCAAAAAACATTCCGCATTGCGTATTGGGCGTGAACAACCAACAGCAGATTTTAAAGATCTTATATTATATTTATCAATAGTGATCATTCATTCGTGTTCCGACTTCCACTCAGAATCTCGCGCTATAAAAGCGAGTAATTCTAAGAACGCTCCGTCATCTGTCGACTTGCCCACCACTGTCGCTGGCGCCTGACATATATAGTCTGGTGGTGGTTGCTGCTGACATGAATACAATGACAAAACATATCGCTTGTGTAATGCTGACGGAAGCACTTTGACCACAATTCCCGCGTTGACATACAAGCATTGAAACTGTAATAACACAGAATCTATGCTATTTAGGCTTGCTACAGGCCTTTCCATCCAGAATTACAGCAGTGATTCAGCTGATGTCGCAACCCATATATTTTTTCATAGAATCCAGCAGGTCATCCAAGACATGAAAACGAACGATACTTGTTTTTTGAGGTTTTTCAATGTGTTGTTATCTGGAAATATAGAACTATACATATTTGGTTGTTATAATCCCTCTCATAAATCTTCCTATACTCGCTACTCGACCATATTCATTTATTTATGCATTGTACATTACGCCAAATCGCCTGTTCCGGAAGCTGATAAATGTCATAATTTTACACTTCCTTAAATTTCATGTCTCAGCGTTCATGGCAATCAAAATAGTTCAACTCATATCTTAGACCGCGGTCGAACTATTGTTATTCCTACACTCAGACCTTTTTTTTTTAGGTTGACCGAACTATCTAATGGACTTGGAAATGCGAAAATTAGCCAAGAAAAAATTATATTCATCGTTCTAACGGTCTTTTTGTTTCCGATTGCGCTGTTTATACCACCATTAGCAGGATGGAACTGCATCGACTGCAAGAGTAAGTACACGAAGACAGATACGATAAAGCGTGTATTCACTATTTCATTTTGGTTATCACAAATTAATTATAAAGGGGATGCAGATATTCGATAGACGCGCTGCTTATATGTGTGATATCATGAGCCCCAAAACGACTACTGTTCGAAACGTTAAATTTGCATGGTCAAAAGTACATTCGCGACTGCGATCCTATCGCGATTTTGACACCATTTGGTCTTGACGGAATTCTGTGTATCCATTCTTAAAAACGCTTGGGTCCCGCACTTATACGTTGCAGCATTTTCTAGGCTAATTCTATTCGTGGATGGGTATTGGTGTTTTATTATATTCACTCGATTTACTTATCCACTTCGGAAATGCAATCTTTCGTTTTGTGCCGCACGCCACCGTTCAGAGGATTGCAGCCATCTGTCCGAAAACTTATGTAACAAAGACAGTGGAATATGTTTTCTTTGTAGACCCGGCGGAAGACGTGGATTACTGCGAAAACAAATGCTCCATCCCGATATTTCCATTCACAAAAACATATGTTCTTCTGATGACGGTTTTACTATTGGCAGCAATGCTAGGAGTCGTAGCTATATACGTCGTTCTTCATATGACAGTCAACGCAAGGTACGTTATCCGAGGCCAGGCATTTCTTACGGTGATAACGATACTCAGCTCGTAAAAAACGGGTCGACAGACGCACTTATATGACCAAATAATACCGATTTGCAAGTTCTATTTCGTCATACTATATCCACTGTTATGGGCAGGTATGTTTATTTATTTTTGGCTTTTTCGCCTGAAACTTGTCCGGTTCAATTTTTTTGTTGGCATTGTTGTTTGAAAAACATTATTAAAATCCAATTTTTCAAAATTTTAATTCAAAGTTTTTTTGTCAATTCTGGCATCTGGATCCTCAAATGTCAAAACATGGCTGGTCATGGCCATGGGTGACGGGCGTATATGCTATCCGGAAGCATCAGTAGCTGATAGCAGGCAGCCAGAATTCTGTCAAGGGAAGTCCAGCCATGACATGATACCTTAACGTTGATGTGTTTATTTCAGTGAGTCTGTCAAGCAACTGACCGCCAAATCAGGCAAATGCAACGCCATCGCGCTGTCGCGTTGTTTACTGGCTATCTATATTGTTTGTACGATCCCCGTTGCCGTGGTGATGATTGCCGATTATATGACTGTGGAGTGCAACCCGTATCTGATCAACGCCTTCCACGTAAGTTCGATTGACTTTGCTTATGAATGGAGTTCGATTTAAAGCATTATCGCTGAATGATGTTACAAGGCTACTTTCGTAACTAGTTTTCGGGCACCTATAGTATAAGAGTTATCATCACATCGCCACAGAAATAAAAGGTTCAAGCTACACAAATGTAGAGATACCATATGTGTCCTCTTTTAGGAGGATTTGTCCTCTGTTTTTCAAAAAAAAGTATAATGTCCTCCGAGGACGCCAAAATGTCCCCATTCTTCGCATGCTGTCGTATTTTTTGCTCTGAATTTTAGGCGAATAGACACTGGACAGCGAAGACTACCAAAGATCAACCCGATACAAACTACACGTGAAAAAACTTTTTTTTTGTTCTGGAACTGCCGCGCGTAAAGGTTGACCCACCTATAGAATCACAATCACATGTATAAATTCCCCGAGTCCTATTTTTCGGATCTGGAAGTATGGTAACCATACACAAATGTATTGCAAGAAGCGACTTGCATCGGGAAAGGAATATCGATGCGATGATTCGAGTGACATTTTCTTAATGTTCTCGTTTGACTTGGGTTATTTTAAGAAGTTTCGTCACTGGACTTGGAAAAATCTGAAATGACTTGACTTGATTTGAGTGAAAATGTACGTTCAATCGAAATGACTTGTGAGTAGAAGTTGATGTAAATGAGTTGGTACCAACACTGCTTGGTGCAAAGCAGGGGTTCCCAGCCTATTTTTCTTCATTGCCCACTTAAGATTTATTACGAGTCTTGATTCGCCACTACTAATTTTTTTTTGTCATTACGGAGCAGCTATGTGTTGTTTGAGTACACACGACACAAAACCACACCAGTATACGCCTATAACTGCAACATAGAACGTATTGTGAACCGATGCCGGTAACCCCCAAAATTTACCGAAAGCTTTATTTCACGTCTTACCGGTTGTGCTGGATGCATTTGTGACGCCGTTATTAGTTATCCATAGTTAAAAATGTTTTTTGTGTACAGCACTCGATATAATTCTCGATACATACATTCCAGAGGCCAGAACAGCTGCTAACTAACTGGTAACGGTAATCGCGCATGTGCCTCCGTAAATATTTAGTTTAGACTGTTAGGTATATATAATGTTTAACACATGCGTCTATTCCCCACCAGAAACCATTGAATTCCCCACCAATGGGGAATTCCCCACCGGTTGGGGGTCACTATATTAAAGGGTAGAAAGAAGCCCGCCTTTGCTGCGGGCTTGTCGGCGTCACGTATAGGGATGGTGTGGACCTCATGACGTCACGTGACGTAATATTGCTAATTCCAACCCTACATTTCAGTGACGTGATATATTAATGTACGACGTACGTACAAGATAGCCTACCTAGCGACGACTCGGGCCACACAGCGCCACTATGCTGGAGTATATACTGACTTTATGTCGTCAAATGTATCAACTGGGGCAATCAAATGATATAATAATCCCATAAAATTGATATCTTCCGTCGCTTTGCCAACAATTTTGACGAGAACTTGCAAGGTAATATAAGCTTACGCAATTACGGTCTAGGCCAGACTGCGTTGATATTGAGCAGAGTGTAAACGTGTTTTTATACTTTTGCTACCGATATTACCCCATTAACAAGTTATGCAGCAGTAGCCAACACCCCGATCGCACGGATTTGATTTTTATGTTACACTAAACATATGAAATCGAGATTGACCCCATACGGTTGGTAGATTTTTTACGTTAGACAACGATATGAATGCCATTGATTGGTTGAATAAGCATCATTCGCTGACTACCCACATGTAGCGTATTTCGCTCTTGATGTTGTGTGATTGCGAGTCAAGCTCACAGCCGAGAGTGTTAAGGTGCATGCTCGTTTAGTGTTGCTATTTTATGCTGCCAGCGTCATGCATCGAGTCACACGCAGTTGAAATGCAATAAATTTCAACCGAAGATGTTATAAAGTCGTGAAAATTGTAAAATATGAAAAAGGTTCACAGTGCAGGACCTACCAAGGTTCGTTTGTGAACGCGAACCTCTAAATTTGTGAGGTTCACATTTCACACACAGAACGCGAAAGTGAACCTCACGTTCACACCATCCCTAGTCGCGTATAGCGTCTGACTTGATAACCCCCACTAAAGCCTAGTATGCTCATTTTCTCTGATTCATACAACATTTCTCTTTAATTTCAGGCCACGCTTTTTGTGACTTTCCTAAGCAACTTGGTCAATCCAATAGTTGTGTTTTGGAAGATGCCCTCGATGAGAAGTGCCCTATTACGAAGCAAGAACGAATCACAAGGCGGCGACGTTGACAGCAAACTAGTGAATGGGGTACGTTCGTCATCAGCGTTTGTTCGTGATACCTGATACGATCGTGTGATTATAAAAAGATACAGCCCCGATGCTGCAATAATTCTTTAATTTACAAGGCCTACTCTAACACCTCACACCAATTTCCCTGAATTTCTTCGCACAAATTGTGTGCTCATCATTAAAATTTTAGATTTGCTAAATCCACTGTTTGGCGCGACATACTTTCTTTGTTACCGCCACCTTAACGGGCAATGTTTTGCAAGTACACCAGGACTGCAAACGGCCATGCGATCTCATTATAAAATTTAGATGAAGTTCACCATCTGATAAGTTCTGAGATGTTATCATCACAGTTTTAAGACATTTTTCATATGATGTTTTCTTAGGCATTTACCATGGACGAACCCGCGAACGGCATCGAAGATAGTAAGTTGACAGAAGAAGAAGCGGCCAGCAAACTATGAGCAAGAGATCGCACTTTAAAACTTGAAAAACTGTGATGGACTCTTGATTCAAAACTATGTACCATAATGCCTTCATCCTTCAACTGTACAATGTACATGGCTGTATACGAACATGCAGTATTGCTTTTTTATCAATTTTGGTCAGTTCAAAAGCACAACGCTTATACCTTTCTCTCAGTCCTGAACTAGTAGCTATCTCACCCGTACAATGCTATGATATACATTATAATATAGCAGAAATGATCAATGCTGAGACTGCCTGTAATAAAGGATAAGTTTGGTCTGCTATTTTTATTGACTTCAGCGTATATTTACGTTCCACGTCGAATCTTTTACGGGAAAAATACTTGATATTTTGTACAGTAGATTGTCATTGCTTGACGATCGATATATTGAATTCCAAATTGCACACATCCATAAATAGCAGCTAAGTCATTGCGAATATCTCCTGGGATCATTCCCCTACATCAGGGATGGCGAACCACTGACCCACGGGTTATGGTCTGGCCCGACGCTGAAATAGCAGGGACCGTATCTGAAAAGGCACAAGGCTAATATACAATTGCTGAGCTAAAGTAAACCTATGCTGAGGTAGAGGAACAGTCATGCAGAGATGATGGAGTATTCATGGTTTATACCCGGCAGAGGAAGAAGTAACACCGTAAATTTCTACTATACTACAATGAAAGGTGGTGACATGTCAAGTCTACTTCTCGTGGAAATAAAAAATGAACATTTGAAAAGTGCTCGAGTAAGTGGCCTTGAAAAAATAGATTTGGTCGAGACGTCCCATATTTGTATAGTAGCCGATTGAAGGTGAGTACTTCCTAAATTTCAGCGTGCATCTTCACGACTAAAGCAAGATGACTTAATGCCACTACAAGTTGCTGTAATTTTATAAAGTGTATTCAGTTACCAGTCGATATGACAATTTGATTCTTAAATGAGTAGATATCCCGAAACTACTTTGTGCTCTACAACATCCAAATTCTAAAATATGTATATATTTGCTTAAAAAACCTAAGCAGAAATAGAAGTATACTATAGTCAAAACATATATACGTGATAAAGTGTATAGTACAAATAGACAAAATCGACTTGAGTACTCTGAATAATTTGAAGTTCTTCGTTACTGACCACCTCTGTATACATGTAATAGATTGTATTTGTAAGGAATGGACCCATAGTATGATCGATAATCATGTTGGATTACTTCAGCTACCAAGTATGGCTGGCGAGCGGTATAAATTTGGGTCGCGATCGCATTAGGATTAGGGCGAAATTTTTCAGATGTATGTGATATTTGGCGAATATCATCCAACAAAAAATTTCATAGTTTGTGCATCTCCAATGTCATTTTGTTGGGTGCAATATCTACTAAACAAGACACGCAGGAAAGTGGTTACGACAATATGGCTTTATAGTACAAATGTGCTGTTCTTTGTCTGAGTTGGCTTCTCTGGAAAGCTTCAACTTGCACGGCGAACACTCGGACAGGGTATAGCGAGGGAATGAGCGGGCCCGTAACTGACCATAAACCTTTGAACTGATATGTCCGGCCGTCGAAATGTTGGGCACCGGATAGTCCCATTCTTGTAATCTGACCCGTGCCGTACAAATGCAACCCGCATGGGAAAATAGTGAACCCTATTGTTTGAAATGGCGGACGTCATACATGTTTCATAGAAATGTGTTGTGTTACGCGTACAACTATAATGGTCGGCACCTACTCTATGTCATATACAATACATGCCCGTAAAAACGTACAAAACTAACGTTTGCAATTAATGCACTATTTCAATGTTTGAGGCTTGGGTCGCAAGATGCCGATAAAACTCAGATTTGGGTCGCTGTCGAAAAAGTCTAAGGACCACTGTACTAAGACGAGTAGTTTTTAGCGCAGCTAGAAAGTCGTTCGCGCTACATCTCTGAAATCTCTACAATTTTTGTCATTATTACAACTAAAATGATCAATGATCTTATAGCAAATCTGCCGTAAACAACGACCATTTTCGAGTTTATTGAAGGCTTTTTACACACCGATGTTAAAATTCAGTTACCTGTGGAAAGATATTGCACTGATCTTCTAAGAAATCACAACTACCAGAGTTGAGTGAAGCAACGTTGTTGGAAATCATGAACTATTTACGTTCATTTGCTGTTGTCACAATGCATTCCAACGTGCAAGCTTGCCAGAATACTGCGTGAACGATGTTCAGGCCGGCAAAACATTTGATATAACCTCGCTGTGTTTTCTACAGACCTAAAACAGGCTAAGATGGAATACTTTCCTCACCAGCTGGCGCCTGGCGCACTGTACCAGGACTGATTGAGTTCATGACCCTGGCAAAATGCCTTCACAAAGTATGTTTGCTGACGAATTTGCCCGTGTTGTGCACTTGAATACTCAATTATCCAGCTTAGGGTTCTTTACTATCAATGCTTTTATTCGCAAACGATGGAATTGCTAAAATGTCGATGCTTGGACGGTTGGTGCTAAATAATGACTTTAACGACGAGATACGTTAGCATTTAGCTGTGATAGCTTTGTTTTAGTCGTAATCTGACAATAGTCCTGTGTATGCGTTGTGAGGAACACACGAGATTTAACTGTAAAAGCAAACGTTGAAATTTGGTTCATCATTATATTTTGTGTAACAATTATAAGCTCCACGGAGCCTGCATATACGGGTTTCTAACAGGCGTTTTCATTTCTGTGAGTGACTATGTTTTGGTCAATTTTCTACAGAACTCATTGTGCACTTTTTTCCTTCTCTGAATCGGGTGTCAATGGTAGCGACTTGATGCTGCTGGTGATTACAGTGAAACCGCAACATCATTGCCGGAGGGTTCTTATGTAGAATAATCAACCCCCCTAAAAAATGTGCTACCACTCTCCCATATTTTCACCCTGGCTACACCTCCGAGAACAGCACGGTCTACGCCTACACTATACGCCTACGACTGCAACAGCATGCAACACGCAACGAGGTTTTATACAAGGCACTGCGGGGATTTGTAAATTTTGTTGTTGTTTTTGGCATACATGGTGGTTGTCGGCTCAATGGTGGTCAATGGATTTTTATAGATATGATATATTTAACGTGGTTAAGGGGCTAACCGTTTAGTTAGCCTACAGCCCTACATTGACACAAAATAGAGAACGCTCTTACCAGTGGGATTCAGGTAACGTAGATACATGCTCATTGCTCACTTGCTCACTTGCTCACACGGCGGACATTAGATTCTCTTCTTTTCGTATATTGGCACGGTTGTGCAATGTGCATTGTATATTCTAAGAACTTTCATGCAGACTTGGACAACTAGAAAATTTTAAACTTTCCTGAATTCGATTAGAATTAGAATTACAGCTCCAGAGATTTTTCCGAATTAGATTAGAATTGAAATTAATGAATTCGCAAAAACTTGAAATTGAATGAAATTGTGAATGGAAAATATTACGACAAAAATCAGTTCATATCAAATCACAGTGAATTCCCATCACCATGAGAACGGTCAGCGTCTGTACACCATTCTTGACTCATTTTCTATTATACCAGGCGTCACCGCAATCGTGGCCGGCTATCTGATTTGATATTTTGAAAAGACGCAAAATAAAGCATTTTGAAATGCTAAAATTGATTTCAGTTTCAAATTATTATTGTTGTTGTTTCAAAATAAACGATTCGCCTGTGACCAACAACGGTATTCCACACTAGCTGAAACAGCTTCGGCGATGACAGCAGCATTCCATCGATGAAGAGTCGAGTCAGCTGATATCTATAAGCATAGTGCACGTGCAATGGCCCAGACATTGCCAAGAAAACGCTTAGAAAACGGCATAGGACGTCCCCACAAGATCAATCTTTAGGACGAGATATTCCTTCAGCTAGTAACATGTGCGTGTGTAGCTAGGGCCAATGTCGATTCATTAGTTGTTGCAAAGCGTTGTTGGGTATCGTGTGCAGCTAATATAGTTCAAAAGAGGATGGCGTTTATGATTATGATATTTCTTGTTGTTATTGTACTACTTTATTGAAATGTTACCGTGCTTCTTCTGTGGTAACCATGAGCACCGCCCATGTTAGTCAGAACGGCGTTGTACCTATGTAAAGTTTTAAAAATAAGAATGTTGTTCGCAGACTACAAACTACTCTGCTAGCAGGCTATTATTCGTCACAATAATTTCTATGACTGCACGGTGTAAGTAATGCTATGACAGATTAGCATGACATTGGATTTCCTTGCGCGAGTGTGATATTCTTGTTAACTCGCTGCAAAATGCCTCGTACAAAGAGGCATTTTCAGGAAAACAATAAATTAGATTAAAACTAAGATCAGAGCATACAGGGACATTTCACAAATTAGATTAGAATTAGAATTAGAGTATAACATCATTTCACAAATTAGAGTAGAATTAGAATTAGAGCATGGAAACATTTCACCAATTAGATTAGAATTAGAATAAAGAGCATAGGAACATTTCACAAATTAGATAAGAATGAGATTACTGGCATTTCGCTCTAATTTAGTCAAATTAGACAACTACAATTATCTAGCTGTCCAAGTCTGCCTTGATGCGATGGTTAGTACAATAATATGTAAATATCATACATGGGGTCCAAATTCATTGGACATGACCGCAGGTTACAAGGAGAAGATTGAAAGCAACTATATATTAGTTCATGTTCGAAGTTCGAAAGCAACTATTCCGAATAGTTCTTAAAATGCTTAGTTAATGTCGCCCTATTATGCACTATGAACCGTTATGCCTGACATGCCATGCCTTTTCCTCGAAATTTGTTTTCATCGGTGGAAGCGACAGTTCGATCGAATATTACATTTGCAGTAATTTCGTGATTATGTTTTTGTGAAATGTGATGCACATCACCATAGTTCATTTATTCCCTACCGGTTTTAACTAGTAGTTAAAGCGATATATCCAGTATAATAGCACATTTATCCGTGCTTTCTTCAGTACGGGGAAGTGAGACACAATGGTAGGCCTACATCGTGAATTTAAAAACCGGACATGAAAAATATACATTACTTCGATTGTTTAGTCGTGGCATATCACCCGTAATCAAGATGTGGTTTGATTTCGCCAGTTTCGCTGTCTTTGTGAGCAGATGACGAGTCTCTTAATTTTGCTAACTTGCATGAATTTAAATCTCTGCCTTTCAAACGTGTCTTAAAGGGGCACTGCACTCTAAAAATGATGTGGTCTCAGATTGAAGGGCAAAACGAAAGAAAAATGTTGGCAGCAGCCGTTTTCTTCAGAACGCCACCGTAATGGAGCTGTAATGAATTGAAATTTCCATAGTTGCAGCACGCTCCAGCAGTCACGCAGAGATCGAACTTTATATAGTTGTCAGCCGATGTTATGAAGGAGATATGTCGTACACGCCAAGGTGGTTTAGATACCGCGTTCAACGGAAGATGTCCAGTCAGGAGATTTATGTCAAAATCGGGCCTAGTGTATTCTATTTCCTTCATAACATCGGCTGACAACTATATATAGTTCGATCTCTGCGTGACTGCTGGAGCGTGCTGCAACTATGGAAATTTCAATTCATTACAGCTCCATTACGGTGGCGTTCTGAAGAAAACGGCTGCTGCCAAAATTTTTCTTTCGTTTTGCCCTTCAATTTGAGACCACATCATTTTTAGAGTGCAGTGCCCCTTTAAGTGGGTATCTCGTTGTGCCTGAAATTCGTGCACAGCGTAGTCAGATCAATTAAAAGTCACACTGCATGCTACATTTGAGACGTAGAATTGCGATTTTAAAGTTTTTTCAGGGTTTTTGCTGTGAAGAAGGGTGTGGGCACATTGGAACAATTTGGCTCCGGCACAATGGTCCAATGATAGCCAAAGGCATATTCTACAAAATACATAAAAATCAACAGAAGAGTGAGTTTCATTACGATTCTAAACTTCGGGATGTAGACTATAACTTGTCTTGGACACCTATTGGCCCATCCTTTTCGTCAACGGTTCTCAGTTTCTTGCTAACTGATGCTGTGTTTAATTTTTAGAGCTGTCTCATTTCCCCTATCGCTTGTCCCATTGCGCCCCGCCTGAAGCACAATGGGACGAAAAGGGTACGTTTTTCAAACGGCTGTCCTTTCGTTGTTTCTTCGAATATTATCAAATCATTTTTATTTGGAAATAGGCATTTTATGTTCAATTTTCCTCAATCTTTTTTCTTAAAGTTCATCGGTATTTGTGTATTCGGAACATATTTATGACTGAAAATGTATTCTTTGGTCTATTGTGCGCCACTTTCCTCTGCAGCTGGAGAAAATGCACTTTCCATGGCATTCAAAAAACCTGCCGTGCCACAGTAATTCGAGCATGCGAATGGTACATTGTAAGGTAGGTTATTACTACAAAACATCATTTGATGGAAGTTCTGTGACGAGAGAAGACGAATAACGAGATTGAGTAGCAGACACGTACTGAAAGAGCGGTAGTAATCGAGGATCGCTTTCTTGGTGCACACGGATTTTGATCGTAGCATTTAGCTACTTTCCGTTATTTTTGCGTATAGCCCAAACGCCTATATCTCAAACCTAATTCTACAAACTTTTAAAGTAAATTTAGGTTCCATTTCCTGGTTGTTGTTGTTGTTGTTTTGGTGGTTTGGTGCTTCGGCTGATGGTCCAACTCAGACTCCAGGCATGTTTCAATATGCCGACTCAAACTCCGAAACTGTAAGCACTCTGATTCCTACCATTTCGGTCACAGAACTTTCGAATCCAACTGTAACATTTCTATAAATCCAATCAAATAATAATAAGAATATGTAAATATTTATTAGGAAGTGAATCAATCTACTTCTTGGATTATTGGTTCCTATAATAGTAGCGTTTTAGTCACGCAGCACATATTAACAGCATTTGAGAATATTTGGTTTGATAGTAGTCGGAGGCGGAGTCAGAGTATTTTAACAAATCCCGATTCCGACTCCGGCCAGGCCGTCTCGCCTCAACTCCAACCTCCGACCACAAAGAGTGTTACAAAATTCCCGTGACTCCGACTTCACGGCCCTGAATCACATGCAGGCAGGTCCAATGTCCTCTTGCGCCTATTTCACACGCAAAGTCATGTACTAATTCTTAGTAATATAGCATAGTTTAACACAAAAAGTTTTTGGGGTCGGCAACATTTTTGGACTGCAGTCGAATACAAGGGTTATGAAAATGTGAATGAATGAGATGGTCAACAATAAAATACGCTGATCAGGGACGGCTATAACTAAAATACGTTCAGCTGCATATCCATGCTGGAATATGGGATGGAAAATGATGATGACGCAAAGAACACAAACTTGAGGGGTTAAGCACGCGTTCACCTGGTTACGACGGACAGACTATATGTACCTATACTCGTTCTCGGCACGATCCTTAATTTGAATGTTTCAGTTGCAGTTGGCCGACAAGGCTTTCTGCCGACTGCATGATTATACAGGCGGTAACGATGCGATTAATTATAATCATTTAATCCGGATTGCGATGTAACGCGTGGGCTGTACACAAACTGCTGGCGGTCGGGAGTTGCCGACCCCTGATATAAATCAGTTCATGCCACTCACGGAGCACCGAAGATGTGTCTCGGAAATTTATTACAGCCTGAATACACGGTGGTGTTACGATAAATTGCTCATATTGTATCTTCCTAAAAATAGTTATCTACATGCATGTAACAGCAGGCCTACGTGACCATAGCTATCTTGAAGCAATTCGGCATTATAGAGCGATTTGATCTTCACGCTGATATTCAACTCATAATAACACCGAAAAGATTCGCTAATATCAACAATCAAAGAAAATTGAACTGCTTGAACCGAATGAAGGCCCTTGGGGACCATTAGTCTATTACGAAGATTTATCTTTCAATAGCATCTCATCAAAATAACGCGGACTTAGTCGTAGAAAAAAAAAGATTCCCTGACCGCGAAGACCCGAAAACACGTGTGATTTCGCCGAAATGTAATTCTGTTTAATGTAATCACGTGATGCGCTCCACTCATAAGTCTGACAAATATTACCATGCGCCCATTGCCACTGTTAAAATCAGATCTTATATTCATTATTCTTATCGATTGTTTGTGACTATAAATGTCAAAGATCTCGAATCATAAGAATATTGTTTTTGTTTGCGTGAAAAATGTAGTGATGCATTATGATCCCAATGCACGCACTTATATCAGCGTAACGAATTTACGAATCTGGAATATCTGGCGATTTCGCTATCAGCAGATAATAATCAACCGACAGCATTGTTTGGGAACGCGGGGCAATGGTACCTTTTACGAATCGCGGATCTAATAATATAATATACCATGCGATTGTCAAATTGTCGAATCGTCGATAATCCTTACGGGCCACATGTCTGTCTACGCGTGACTTCGATGAAATGATGTGAGCAGAACACATCGAAAAATATGGGAAAGATGCACGGGCATCAGAAAGATCCTGCATGTTATACATATAAAGTTACACATGCAGTTGAAGAACATTGTGTATTTCCACGATTCCCTCAGTATAGCGTATGGTGCAAATCAGATAAACGGCATTTTATGGTACGATATTTCGTGTTTATACACGCATTCCAATTGGTGAAAACAAGTTAAATACACCAAGGGCCAAGGGTGTAAACAGGAGGCAGTAGACCCATGAGATACATATCGCTCCCTTTGAATTGGCGTATTTGAATCGTTTCCATCCATTGAAATGGGCATGAAAGCATAATTTTATATATCTGAAAGTGCCGATAGCTTGATTCGCACCATATATGCTATCATGAAAATTTGGTACACACTCCTATTTTCCACCCATTTATTTACAGTGTACGGGACGGAATATAGATATTTTCTAAAGTAAAAGGCTCAAAGTGAATCGTTTCCAGAAATTTTAAGTGGTATGGTGGGCAATACCATGCGCTATAACGGTGTAAAAGCGACATCATTTTAGGCTCCTCCTCCCCAATTGCCCGAGCTTGAAGGGATGAATATAAAAAATAATGTCTTTTCGTCAAACATCATGTTTTTTATTGCTCTTCGCGCGATTTATGTCGCCGCATAATATTAATTTTCACAGCGGTCACAGTGGCTTCATTTGTTGTGGTAGCAATTGAAAAAAGGGTTAAGACTCCGTCAAAAGGTTATTACAACGGCTTGGTACAACTCCTCGTGCAGTGCCAATAACTATACATGACATCATATGCCTAGTTGAGCTTTCTTTTCTGTGTGGTAACCTGAGCCTTCACTAACAGTTTCTCTGTTTATAACTGTCGAAGGTGGGATAGTAACTCGAACGCTACCCCAATAACAATAAAAAGCCACATAAAGTGTAACCATCGTGTAATCAAAGCTGCCAGCATTAACTTATGATTTACGAATTCTTTCGACTAAGTTGTTCCGCAGGATTTAGCACTGCACTGCGGGGCTGTGGAGTCCGTAAATTTTACCATCGACTCCATCTCCCACCCCATAGTTTTTAAACGCACCGACTCCGACTCCAAATGACTGTGACTATTTTCCTCACATAACTCCAATTCCGACTCCAACAGTACTACAAATTTACGTCGAAATTTATATGCCACAGTGACGGTTAAATGACTTTCATATAACCATTAAACAGATACAAACAGCAACTATACAGAGATGTACAAATTTTCTCATTACACATTATAATATACTGTCACTGCTAATAAACGGTGATCAGTAACGAAATGAGGAGAGTCAGGTATTCACGGACTAGGACTATGCTTGCATTCTTTCGACCCAAGCGTCTGAGCTACTATTTTTGATTTTGTCAAGTGGGAAACTGCGTTTGGTTATATTTTCATTAATTTTACAAGTCATGTTGTCACTTACAAAACCAGAAAATGTATTTAGTCTTTCACAGTATCGTATTATAGTTACAAAAATTGCACCAATTGTGACTGCATCGCGAAGATGTATCTTGCAATTTTCCTCCTCTATGCAACTGAATTGCCAATGCCATTTGCAAATAATGTCAATTTTATCAATAACAATTGATAATGATTGAATCAGATTGATGGTACATACAAATCCTACTTTATTTATTATTATTAATTTTAAGAGATCTTTGAATGCGATTGTATTCATATTAAAAAAATTGGAGTCGGAGTCAGGAGCATTTTCACAAACTCCGACCCCGACTCCAGCCAGTATCTTATTCACGACTCCGACTCCAGGTCCAAGGCGTTAAGTTGACAATGTCATAGGAGGCCCAAGTTCAATCTTTTTTGGGCGGAGATAATGTCTTTACAACGGCTCTGACTGGCAAGGGTTGCCCGACATATGAGCATGCGACAAATTGAAAAACAACAGATCAACATGCGACACTTTACCATACATCACTTTGGCATGTGTTTTCACCAGAGGTGGTCAGTAACGAAGTACTTCTGCTTTTTCGAAGTACTCAAGTAGTTTTCCTCTACTTCTGGTACTTACTCAAGTAGATCTGATTTTCGCTACTTCTACTTCTACTTCGTAATATTTTGTCATTTACTTACTTACTTTTCGCTATTTTCAGTTTGTCAAGTAGAAGTAGCCTGAGAAACTTCGGTGCTGTTTTCACGGAGTATTAACATTTAATTTTCATAAAAGTTTAGTAAAGCCAAGAATTTTCGTCGTGCTTCGCGCGCAGTGGATACGGAGTGACCAGTGTGATTTCACGAAAGTATCGGTGAATATAATTTAGGTCGCGGTTTGGCGTGGTTCCGTTTACACCACATTGTCGCCCTTCACCCATATGAAATAATTCATCACGGTATATATGGCTCATCATAACGTTTGAAACTGATGTTTCGCAATCTAGCATTTACTTGTCATATCGTGATCTAGCATGTCCATGGCGTGTCCTAATCTGGAAAAGTGGACTTTGACTTTTTTATTAGTTTTAGAGCTGTTTTAGCACACCACCTTTGAAACATTCTGGAATAAAGGCATGAAATACATGTTCCGCTTTTAGGAGTAGTATTTATATTTTACTTTTAATTCCCACTATCATATACTTTGAGTTATAATTAATATCAGTTATTGTGTCTGGATAAGATACATGTTGAAGTATAAAAGCAAGTGTAGTTAATGCCTTTAATTTCCGGAAATAAAGCTACACAATATGGCATTTTTACGGTCCGCTATATTTTTTATTAACGTTTACTAATTGCGCCAAGTGCTTACATGCACCGTATCCTTTACAACTTCTCCGTATTGCTCTTCGACTAAACTACGGGCTTTATAATATGGGGGACGGTGCCGTACCATGCTATTTTCTAAAACGTGCTGTTCGAGAAAACAGAGGATTAGTATCGCATTTCCATATCAATACTATCATGATGTGGATGAATGCTTATGCAATCGAAAATTGGATACATGCTGGTATGCAACAAGATGAATCAAGCTCGTCACCTTTCGCATAGCTCAATTTGCACCTTTTTACAATCCATGTGAACGAATTAGGCCTGGTTTTCACCAGAGGTGGTCAAAGTAGTCAAGAAAGCTACTCAAGTAGAATTAGAAGTAGCGACGAAAAAATCTACTCAAGTACGAGTAGAAGTACTTCTTCCATAAGCAACCTAAAACTACTTGAAGTAGAAGTAGAATTGACTGACTTTAAATATACTCAAGTAAGTAAGTAGTTGTGAAAACGATCGTAATTCGTTCGCATGGATTGTCAAAAGGTGCAAATTGAGCTTTGCGAATAGTGCCGAGCTTGATTCATATTGATGCATACGAGGAGGTATTAAAATTTCGACAGCATAAGCATTCGTCCGCATCATGGGATGAAAAATGATAGTATTGATATGGAAATGCAATACTAATCCTCTGTTTAATCGAACAGCCCGTTCTAGAAAATATCATGGTATGGCACCCTCCCCCATATTATAAGGCCCGTGGTTTAGTCGAAGAGTAGTACGGAGAAGTTGTATAGGATACGGTGTGAACATTTTGCGCGATTAGTAAACGTTAATAAAAAATATCGTGGATCGTAAAAATGCCATATTGTGTAGCTTTATTTCCGGAAATTAAAGACTACACTTGCTTTTATACTTCAACATGTATGAATTGATATTAATTAGAGCTCAAAGTATATGATACTGGGAATTGAAAGTGAAATACAAATACTACTTTTAAAAGCGGAATATGTATTTCATGTCTAAATACAGAAAGTTTCAAAGGTGGTATGCTAAAACAGCTCTAAAACTAAAAACGTCAGAGTTCACTTTTCCATATTAGCACACGCCATGGACTGCTAGATTACGATATGATAAGTAAATGATGGATTACAAAACATCAGTCTCAAACGCTATGATGAGCCTTGTATACTGTGGTGAAATATTTCATGTGGGCAAAGGGCGACAATGCAACCACGGCAACCCGCTCCCCAAATTATATTTACCGATACTTTCGTGAAATCATACTGGTTACTCCGTATCCACTGAGTGCGAAGCGCGACGAAAAGTTTGGGCTTTACTCAACTTTCATGAAAATTAAATGTTGATACTCCGTGAAAACAGCCCCGAATTTCCTCAGGCTATCTTCCTGAATAAAAGGATTAAACTACTTCTACTTGACAAACTGAAAATAGCGAAAAGTAAATAAGTAGATCACAAAAAATTGCGAAGTAGAAGTAGAAGTAGCGAAAATCAGATCTACTTGAGTAAGTACCAGAAGTAGAGAAAAACTATTTGAGTACTTAGAAAAAGTAGAAGTAGGGGAGATGTGGTACCGATGGATCACTGGGACCAAAAATACTTGAAAAATTCTCCATGATAATTCCATGATTACACTCCGTGAATTTGTCTACAGTTACACGCTGACAGAATCTTTCCTCACATGCAAAAAAATTCGAACTGCGTGAGTTATGGGGTCTGTGACGAACGATTTACGTTTTAGGGGGTGTAAAATAAATTTGGATCGACATTTGCATTTTTCTATATCACCTTCCAGACTAACAAACCCGACAAAATTTTTGATGTGAAGTATAGGGCTTGTATCAGGGTATATAATGGCACATATTTTTTCAATCAATACCATCCTCGAGTGGACTATTTTCAAGTCAATTACAATATTTCTGGGGTGGGAGACCTATGGCACCATAGCCAAATCGAGCAAAATAGATGGGCCAACTAATCACTTATCAACAGAAACTCGCCTACATATATATAGGCTGTAAATCATAGGTACCTGTGGTATTTTATCGCTATTACGAGTTATTTGAATGTCAAAATGTCGATTTGCGGGTAATATGTATGTGGCATTAATTTTGTAAGTTTAGGCATATATCAAAACATGATTTTATGCCAATATTGCAGTTGATATAATCTATTTTATTCTTGAAGGTCGCGACTAAACATTCTTCATTGGCTTGCTGTAGCTTAGCTTATAGTACACAACAAAATAAGTTAACAAATTTGAGTTTTTGAGCGTATGTCTCATAGGTCCCATGGTAGTGTGCCGTTGGACCCACCGGGTGGGGACCGATGACACGTTCGAGCAACAAATTTTAAACGTTTATAAATATTTTTTGAAAAGGCGGATATTCATGTAAATGTCCGCGATAGGTAGAGCTTGTATCGAAGTGTTGAGACAGCAAAAGATCTGCCATTCTCGGCTGAAGATTTGAGGGCCAGAGATCATTTTGCAATTTTTGATCCATCGGTACCACATCTCCCCTACTTCGTTACTGACCACCTCTGGTTTTCACAACCCTAAAACTTACCGTAACCCCCGTCATAACGCTGAAATCAACACTTAAATATATCCTAACCCCAAACCTAACCCGAACCCAATCCTCAGTCTAAGCCTGACCGGCCGTAACCCCCGATTCCACCCATATGCCCAATTGTCGCATGCCCAATTGTCGCATGCTAAAGTGTCGCATGTTATTATGCATCATGCTCATTGCTCATGTGTCTACGGATCACTGGTAAGGCCGAAAGAATGCACGTGAGTGAGGTGAGGTGAGTAAGATAACGTGATTGATCATGTGTCGATATGTCAACCGTGACCGCCTTATACCATGAACCATGAAACGTCGGCTTGGCTGCGATCACTTTTGCAAAGTCACAAATATAGCTCCGCAATACAATGCTTCTGCAATGCATCTCTACTTCGGTTAGACATACATTCTGCATCGCAAGCGATTATAAACAATTGATACGGAAAAGTAGACGGAATGTCTGCAGTTCGACAACTTCAATACGTAGAGCCGCTGAAATAATACCAGACCGAGCGGTAATATGATGTGGATAACTTCTATAGGTTACAATAGCAAGTACAGGATTTTCGTATTTGTATACCTTTATGTGTCATTAACCACAGAGTTAGAACGACTCACGCGAAATACGCGTAGTCGTATATGCGTCAGCAATCTTCCATGTCACATTTATGGCTGTATATATAATATATATAAATGAATCGACCAATAAAAGTCCAAAGTATAAGTTCACGTGGAGGTTAACAATTGTGCTATTCCATAGCGGTTTATGTGCACTCTATAGTGCGACCTGTCAATATTTATGGTAATATCCCGGCAATTGTAGTCTGAACAATGGTATCGGCGAATAACGTAGCAATAATTGTGTACGTTAACGCAAAGATCAATCCCATCATGAGCCATCACTACATGTCAGCACTGTCCATTTCGTTTAAGTGAAAGCGTCCGATGGCAAAACAACGCACTAATGGCTATAGTCACCATAACATATTCTAACATTCGATATATAGTTTATAAGGTGAAATACGAATAACTCGTCATTCGTTTGCGGGCCTATGCTTCTAGTTTGAATGTTTTTAGATACGACGCGATTCCGATATTTCGGATGTATTATTATTGATTTGATATTTTCCTGACATTTGCACCTATTTTTATAATCTATCGTGCTTGATGTCATAAGTTAGGTATATAGACAGATGTCATCAACGTAGTCATCTCATCGTTGCTACTCATCAATTGGAAGAAGCAATTTAGCCTGAAAAGTACTCAAGTAACTAGTTTATTTTTAGCAATCTATCGGATGTGGCTACTATCGAAATCACAAGATTAATGTTCGCCACTAGCACCAAATGACTATGGATTCTGCAATCTCCGAAAATACATATGCTTAGTTATCATGATACAAGTGATAAATACTTGTTCCGAAACTACTGTCCACTTTTCAAAATTCTGATAGTAAAAAGTAAGTAGATTTGCCTAAAAATGGAGGAAAAGAGGAGGCACTGACACAAAATTGCGTCACAGTAGATCGTTTAATAGGCACATATGATTTAATAGTAGAACAATAGTTCTATATTCTATATATCCTCGAGTTCTCATTGCAAATAACATTCAACAAAATCTGTGTAATCTCGAATTTTTTGTAGCGGTCCACACGAAATATGACCGCGGATGTTTACAACATGTTTCCATGAATGCAGGGGTTTATTATAATTAATGTAAAACGAATTACGCGTGCTTTTAGATCTCCAAATCTCCGTTTTAAAACACTCCCGTCAGGCTAGCTCGGGTTATTTGCCACAATATGTTTCGGACAAGGTATTGTATCCTGCAGCGCACATCGTGTCGAAATCGAAGATATAGACATTGTGCCTCTGTTGAGAGCGAGACCCCTTTGTAAATTAACGATGATTTCAAGCTTTTGGGCCAAGATGACTAACTGCATATACTTGTATTTGACAGCTACAAAATTAAATCGTCACGATATTCCTTCATCGTATCATAAAGGATGACACTGATTAGTTTTGTGACCCATGAACGATATATAACATTGGCTGCTTTGTTTGGAATAGGCTCATGTTAAGTTAATAACTATAGGTGCAGTACTAAATTCAATGTGAGCATATATCACTACCTGTTGATATTCTCAGTTGATTTACTATATAGTCACTCTCGCACTAAGCAATAACACAAAACCCAATGCAATTAACTTCCCCGTGTTGCCTATCGCAGAGGTGAATTCTGGATGTGTACGTCGGGCTCGAACCAGATGGTATGAGTCCGTATACCCGTTGGTTGTTATAACAACCATTGTTTGATCCCGAATATAGCACATACAATTATTTTATCGTTAATTAGTCGAGTGGTCCTGGGGCGCGTATTTCCAATAGTAAAGTCTCAACCCGAAAATACCGACCGGACTTCGACCTCTTTATCCATTGTTTTTGCTAAAGTCCTTAAAATATGAGGGGTGCCAGACCTACGCAATTTTTGAGAATGGCGCTGGAGGAAAAAAGTTTAAGAACCACTGATCTACGCTCCTCCCCGCCACTTGATTAGCGTCAAAAAGATCTTGGTGTACTCGACATTGCGGTACAATCGATATAATAGAAGAATACTTCAAACAGATCATTTAATCGAAGTGATTTGCAATAACATGTTGCATATCGGTCTTACGCAATGTATGGCTTGGTTAATTTGGATTATTTTGAATGACTTGTTTTTTTTTACGCTGGCTATTTTCAGTACCGTAACAGCACTTCGTTAGCCCTCCCACAAAAGACTTTGGTATTGCCCCCCCCCCATAGGATGATAAACCACTCTTTGGGGGCTTCACTCCCAAGAACCCCTCAGGCTATACGCTTTTTGCCGCTACTTATCATCTATATCTGGTGTCCATTCTATGAGTGAGCTTTTTTCGCCTAAACGCGCGAAGCGCGAAGAATTTCTATAATTCATGGTTGAATCGGTCAATATGATCGGGAATTGAATATTGCTATCAATTTTTATTTTCGCTCTGCTCTCGTAATCAGATTTACTGGTAGAGCTGAGTGAGGTGTGTTGGAAAAATTAGGACCCTTAAATAATGTTGAACATCTTCGGGCGTACCCGATTGTATATTGACTTCGTTACATGATGCTATTTCGTGACGTCCTATCTGCTATGTCAAAAGATATTGAAACTGCACAAACGTACTCGATTACAAATTGGTATTTCTTTGATGACAAATAATCTTCCCTCGAGATGGCATTTGTCTTGTGAGGCTCAGATCGCCAGGACAGGAACATTTGGCGCCAGCCATCTAAGCGCCAATGGACAATGAAACATATATGTATATATATTATATATATATATCGAAATTTTCGGTCAGCACAGGGACAGTCCTTTTCAGCCAAGGTCTTCTCGCTGCTGGCACACTTCTCGGAGTCGCATGTTACATGGCCTATCACTTCAAATGTCTTGGTGCGTCGTGGCGCGGTAATGGCCGACGCTGTAGTGACCATTTCTATACCTCACGCATATTTTTTGTTGAGGAAATCGCGCACAGTGCGAAAATTTTCTGAAAAATTGCGTAAATTTTCGAAAAATATTCTATGGTTTATGTTCATTCACGAAATAATTTTGAACCCTCTTCGATCTCGGGCCCCCAATAGGAGGTTTTGGTGCGGCAGTTACGGTCCTGGCTATTTTGAATGCCTCGCTATTGTGACACTAGCAGTTTGGATACTAATGGTATAATAAGAGCTCTGTCGCCATATACTCTACGCCACGTCGATAAAATTGAGGTTCCAGCTAATGGTATCCAATTTCACAAGAAGCGTATGCGGTCTCACTGTCCGAGCATACGATGTCCGTATGCATCAACCGAATGTTAGATACATTCTGCACGGTATCGTATGCGGTTCCTTTTACTGGTAACAAAATTAAGAGTTAAAATCCTAATGGGTAGGATTCCAGTCTATATACGAATATATATATATATTCCATATATAATATATTTGAGATCTTCACATCAAATAAATTAACACGAGAAAGTGCAATATTTCTAACTGATGACATAGCATTTCCACCCACAGTAATGACAGTGCGTTTTGTTTAAGAAAAAATGTGATAGTTGTATACGGACTGATTTTTACGAAACCAACCCGGGACTTTTACTGACCACTACATCGGACTCGTAGATATCGTAATTCGCAGTTATGAAATCGCAACACTGACCGATATAGCTCAAACTTATATGTTCAAGTGTAACTGTGCCTGTTACAGTATTTCAGAATACGTTTAGCATTGCGGCTTCCCGCGCGATCGAGTCTGCGTCTAGTGTTGTGATCATCGTGTTTCTCGCAGCTGCAATAATATGGAATATC
This sequence comes from Botryllus schlosseri, assembly GCF_051294905.1. Lineage (NCBI taxonomy): Eukaryota > Metazoa > Chordata > Ascidiacea > Stolidobranchia > Styelidae > Botryllus > Botryllus schlosseri. The sequence goes on along the minus strand of NC_137247.1, from coordinate 11,281,173 downwards.
CAGCACAACTTGCTTGGCGGGTCGAGTTACACAATTTGAAATTCTCGTTCTGTTCGGGTAGAAGCTTCGGTGAATGTAGTGGATCTTCGGTCGGTACACAGTCCTGTTCAACAACTCTTCGGTGTTCGGGTCCCTGCATCTATTGGCGCATTCCACAACGTCAATGATTCGCATGTCGGAATCCTGGATTTTCCTGCACGCAAACGTCGACATAGCGTACGGCGCGAACCCAAGACAGTGGTAGTCAGGATCTCCTCTGGCTTCACACGAGTATTGTTGCTTGAATTCCTCCCTGTTAATATTAAGATTGAATTGTAGTTAAACAGAATTATTATTAGATAGACCGCCCCATATTTAGCAAACATGTAATCACTGTCAGCCTGTACGAATCTATAGAGTTAGTGGATAACGTATCGCGGGGAACAATTTTCCATCAGACGCGGTATTCGATTTAAGATCTGAATCAGAACTGAACCCTTATGTTTATTTGTGATTTTGCGTTACTTATAGTCGCTTGTTTCGCAGCTTGACAAAATTGCATTTCCATATATACCGATAGTTCGAAAACGGATTACTTACCAACTCATACATATCCCCATCCTCAACAGAATCTCCATTATTATCTGGAAGAGATAATCGAAGCAATAAAACCAGTGGTTCTCAAACTTTTTCGACTCATCGCCCCTTCTTAAGCTGGACACGAATTTTCGCCCATATTTGAGGATCCGAAAAAGAAGACAAACATATATATATAATTGGGATTTATTCACCTAACTCAGGTCGGTTGTGAATTGAATAAAAAGGGACATTTTTTATCGCCCACGTTGGCAACCCATGATTAAAACGATGCTAAAATACCGTCACTTACTTAATGACGCGACACTGGAAGTTATATATATCAGGTACCTTACCAAATAACAAAGTTCACCGCTGTGTACGGATTCCACAAAGAAACGTAAAATGAGAGTTGTCCAATTACTACGAATCATCAGCTTTGGTTTAGTGCAGAAAACCGTAATAATCTCATTTCTATTCGTTTCGATCTATGTACTGTGACGTCGGGTTTCGGAAAGGTTATGTAACTATCAAACTGCTGCGGCCGATTCGCCCGTGAAAATAAACATTTATATGCCAATGATGAAAAAAGATGCACCCCAAACGGCCCAATCCCCAAGCTGAGAATGGTTTTTGCCTTCTACAATGATTATTTGAGAAATCCCTACCAACTTCACTATCAAATGGACATAATAAATTCGCGCGCCTTGGAAAATTCTTCCAGTGTGGTCTAACTATACTGGGGCCAGGATAAAAACACCGAGAGCTGCATTTAAATAGCAGTAGTGACAAACGGTAGTTGTGAGGCGTTTCAAAACAGTTGATGACTGCATTTTATATCCTGAAGCACACACATGCACTGTCCTGAGGACAGGTGTATAGCTCTATTCAGGGTATAGACATCAGAGGGGTGACAGTGAGCAATCACAAGCACACGGCATGCGCGACCAGCAAAAAGAATATTATGGTATAAGTTCTACTCGTAAATAGAAGGGCAGCGGTGCCTTCTTCAAGAGGAATTTCTTTTTTACGCTTCGTATTTCAAGATAAAGTCGTTAAAAGTTTGATAACGTCTAGACCTCGTTCCAAATTACACCACCGCGACATTAGAAATCACACGATAGACACGAGCGTCTGAAGATAACGTATCATCCATCTGATGTAGGCCTATCTCGACGAACAATTATTCACAGTGGAACTGATTGGATATTTTATTTTAGCACCATCTGCCATCGTGAATATTATCTTCATCAGCGCTTATGTTGGTGAATAAAACTTCGCTGTTACTTTGAATGACACAGTTCAACAGATTAAATGTTAAGATATGAATTGCACATACTAAAAGCTAATTATCAAGTATGCTTCAATCCTCTTGCCGTATTTTTCAAAAATGTTTACCACACCACGCTTATTACATGTCAGAATATACATCTCCATAATCCTTCTCAACACTCATCGTGCTGACCAGTTATCACGAATACATCCCGGTTTGAGTAGGAGGATATGCGGAGCTCTCGATAGGCATGGTATACGTGTAATGGCAATTCACTAAGCCGTGATATCGGTATTTTATGTCAGGGGAGCGACGTGACCAGCATATGATCGTGCATTCGGGCTTGACAAATGAAAGATATCGGGCGGGTTTAGGTCCAAGAATTTTGCGGACCTGAAATGGAATTTAGATTCGGACATCGTATTTCACATTAATTTTTAATTTCTGTCGATGCGCATTCGTTATTTGGATTTTACACTATTAATTCCTCTCATATCTTGTCCTCGCTACTTTTTTGTGAGCTGCAATTGCAATTGCTGCATAGACGTCAGACCATAGCATACACTTATAAGGCAATTGTACGCACCACTGGCCCCACAGAGATTCATTTTTTAGTAAATGCACCAATAAAACTCTCAACAGACCTCAACAGAATTCAATCTGATTTCACTGAAGTGTCCTTTAGCGCTTTTGATATCGTTCGTTCGTGAAAGAAAGAAACCGAGTGAATTTGAAGATAGCATAAGCCAACTTTTGACTCGAACGTTACAGATCTAGACTGAGGACTGTAATTAGCTAGTATCTAAGTAGCTAGTGAACTTTACTTATGATCTAGAATGTGAATAAGAATGAATTGAATTTTACACTGACGTCACTGAGGGTAGCATCACGATATAGGTTGAATGCCACTAAGGATGAATTTGCATTGAGCACAGGTCAGCAACTACGTGTTAGTTACGGTTAAAAGCATTTGCGAGTTTTCTCTGGGTGGGCAGGCCTCGGGAGGGATTTTACGCAATTAATTGTCATTTACCGAGTACATGCGATAGTGTTTAGCGTTGTAAATAGAATATGAGATGACATAACATAAATAACCATGGCATCAAAAGAGGTGGCTTCTTAGTGTTAGGCAAACTGTCCAGCGGAAGGGATGCAGGTTTTCATACCCAAATTTTACTTATCGCGATATTGCGAGGATGGGTCGACAATGATAGCTGTTCACGGCAACAGTGATTCAACCGGCGGTCACAATAGGATTTTGAGGTGAGCCACGAAGCTCTTTGGAAAACTATGAAAAAGTTATATTCGTTCTTCTTATTCCTCACATTGCCAAATTTATTCTCCTCTTTTTTGTTCGGTTTACCGCAATGACGCCAACATTATTTGGATATGCCCCAGAATATGTTTTGTTATGACAATCATTTCAAACCCAATCATTATGGAGCGAAGTGCCGCTTCCACTCTGATACTTGGGATGGCGGGAAACAGCTGACTGTAGGCGAGACGTGTACGACTGTACGTTGTACAATGGCACACGGCGTGGACTGATTCGTACGCCTTCTCTTTCAGCGTAATCCCAACTAACGAACTATTATGAACAGGCCGCATTCGCACCCAATCTTTATTCGTATGTCGAATAGCTGCAATAGTCGTCGCGAACTTTCCGAATGCTGTTACTAAGCTCTCACGTACCAGCTCCAAGTTGCAATATTTGATTATAGTGTGTAATACTAATCTGTGGTCGCACCGAAACCTCTGTCCCATTTTATCCCGGTTTCGGTATTGGCAATCGACAAACGTCTTGACTTATTACTGTCACTTCCTGTCTATTTTGAGCAGAACTAGGTTGGCCAAAATAAAGAATATAAGAACAAAGACGAAACTACAGCTAAAGAGCGATGCATTCATGTCTACACCCATAACACCTTCGCGGAAAGTACAAAATCGTAGGCTGCTTCAGTTGAGTATTTCGCACACGAGGTACTGTTTTCTGACTAATGTAATTAGGTTTATGATTTGTACAATTTCTGGACTATAAGAGAACGAGCCGATGCCGGCAAATCGCTTCAGGTGATATTTCGATGTTTCTTCAGTACATTTTTGCATATAGTATTATTGAGAAATGTGCCAAATTCAAACCTTGATACCTGCTGGCAAAGAAGCTTAGGAGTTTTACATTACACAATATGAGGTTGGATGAATTTAGAAAAGTCCTAAAGAATTAGGTAACGCCTTCAACGTATGGTCGCAACTATAGCGTATACTTACCGTGGTATTCAATACACTTTTTATCGTAAAGATAGAATTACGGTACATCTTCTCCCGATTTGCAGCCCGGCAAATATGGTGTACTGCGCTGTCTTCCTCTTAAATGCGGCAGTTTAGAATCTGACTGAATCAGGAATGAAACATCTTTTATAGAATGCGATGTCCAATACTTTCTTCTTATGATATCTCTTCTCCGGCAATAATATATGCATTCGATCCCTAGCCTATATCCTTTTTATGCGTCGGTTATGACTGCTAAGTTCAGCATTCATCTGAAGGCAGCAATGATTGCGATATATTACAAGACTAGTATCTTTCTCGTACGAGAAGACGCACGGTAAATATAGATGGTTTCGCAGCATTCAGAATAGCTCCATTTATTTTTTACTCTGGTTCCGTGCCAATACGTGGTATTCCAATGGTATCTGAAGTGGGAGCACCTCACTTGCGATGGTGATAATTTTCATCATTATATTGTCGAAATGTCTCAGCAGTTATTATATATGTGATCGAAAGGTTGAAATCTGCTTAATGTGACTGCAATGTTGTTGGAGAATAATTATGATTCGACTGCTATGATTTACGCCATATCTCAGAGCCCCTACAGCAGTGTTTCTCAAACTTTTTCCGATCGCGTAGCACTAATTTGTGTATTGCTACACTGCGTGCCACCTGGCACCTGGATGACTTAAATTTTAATCATATTACATGGTGTCATAATAACCATACTTAATCAGACTTCATTGCGATTAAGGCTGAGAACCCTTGCACAGGGATCTCGTTTCATATTCTCTGCATGCTTTTGGAATCAAGGCGCCGTTGTATCATGCTGCTGGGCTTCATTCCCTATGTTTGTAATCAAGGCGCCGTTTTAACACGTTGGGCTTCATGCCCCACGTGCGAAAAGATTTTCCTACCAAACAAACACTGTGGCAGACGTTGTCCTCCGTATGCGATTACAATGAATCTATACTTTATGTATTCGGGATGAGACTCTCGTTTCTATAACATGGTAAAAAGTTATCTTCCTTACTATACTGATGAATTAACCTAATTAGCCTAATCAGCCAATCTCACCAGTTGCTTGAAGTTCGTTGCTGTATAGATAAGATGTGACGCGATAATACTACCGTGAAGTTGTTGTGCATGCACAACTGAAGAAATTGTTGCGCCGCGTATTTACAATTGTTTTAGTTACTGCAAAGGACCGAAAATTACAGACGGAATAAAAATATAGCGTACCACTAGAAAAGGTCTCGCGTACCACAGTTTGAGAACCACTGATCTACAGCATGCCTCGCACAAGTCATTTTTACCATCCTCCCGATTAGCGAAATCAGCTCAACAGTACAGCTTCGCAAAACAGATCCCAATTTACAATGAAAATTCCGTGATCCATGATCCCCACGCTAAATCATGAATAGCGCAAAATTGTGCGTATTTATAGATGTACTATGAGGATACAAGTTAATAGAGCTTACGTAGCGATCCAATGGTGTCCAAAGCCTATGGCTGTTGCTTTTTTGTCGGGCATGACCTGACAGCCTTTTTATTATATCCGCAATTATAGGCCACACATCTGTAAGTTTCACAGCATGCCTATATGATGCGGTAGGCCTACTACATTTGCAAGACTGGGAGTGGTACTAGTTCTGATTGTATTCCCTGAGATTTTGTTTTGTTTCGTGGTCTTAATGGTGTTTGTCGACCAGTATGGTCAGTGGTCACTTACACCAGGCCATTTTTTTCATTTTTATTCCGCATAGCTGCCGACTTGTAGCACGACCCACTTCTAGGCTTTATGAGATACCGCTTACACGCATGAGATGGCGAGGAGGAGCCTAGATATTCCCTGAGATGTTGGCAATCCGAAAACACGATGTATTAAAACTGAAAGAAGGATTATTCGTCGCATACTGTCGAAACTGGGCTCGAGAATCATTGCAAATGTTACATTCATTTTATGTAGTGATTACACGATGCCAAATCATAGGAGAGGTTATATCATTTTAATTACTAGTTTAACGAAACCAACACATTGCCGCTGTAATCTACAAGTCATGTAATCATAAGTCATGGTCCATATTGATTTTCGACATGTCACTACATGCCTTTTATTAAGGTAGCACGCCAACTTGTTATAAAATATTATTTATGGCCGGTAGCACTTTTTGAAAATTCCTTTTTGTCTCCTAGAACAATGATATTTAATTAAAAATCATACTTGAACGTTGATGAAACCTGTAAATTGGTCGAGAAATGACATTTTAAAAACGTTTGATAAATCTATATTCGAACTTGATGATGTAAAATAACAAATAAAGTAACACAATATTATGTTCCAGATGTAGCAACCTGACAAGGAAAGTCACAGGTGAGTTTTTGATCGTATACGAACGTGCAGTGTGCAGATGTTTATCTTTAGGGATTTCTAAATCCAATATCGCTCGTTTTACAAAGTCTACGAATTACAGCGATGTCGTCTCATCAGATAATGGCAGTGTTAACCAGGCCGCGCAATAAGTAATCAACTTCACCTTGTTTTAATAACGTAAATCACGGATAACAGACTTGACCTGAAGAATTGAATAAATTAAACATTTGTTATTAGTTCCGACTTGATACTGACTGACACAGATCGAAACTGCTCCGTCGTTTGCGATACATGAGCAACGTAATCCGTGACGTTTTGAGGTAGAATGTATGGAAACCTCTGCGTGCATCCCTACCCAGCGTCAAATATATTGATCCATTTCTTACGGTGTAACGTCGCGAAAACACTTATACAGGTATGACGAAATGCGTAATCATCGTGACCGGGTTTGAACGGCTAACTATAAGTGTACTTGAAATTCAGCTCAGAGATGACATAGAGTGACGTGGTGACGTCAAAATATACGATATTCGGAAATTGTGGAAAGCTTGCAACATGACCTCCGGTTGGCATTACTGGGTATCGTCAAACACTTTTATTAACATAAGACTGGCTAACAAAAATTTGAATCCCACCACAGCTATGAATCCTGTTGGGTCATCTACTACATATAAGGCTTCGACGAATAATGACTTGACGAAGTATTTCTGGGAATATATTTTCCTTGTATTGTCAGTACGCTACACGCATCGTAGCATTCATACCCCGTGGATGTACTGGACTAACAAAAAGGTTCATATCCGAGAAAATCGAACAATATGTGTGAACTAATACCACCATGTGAACATGCATGCAAATGGACTGTTATTGACTAGACTGGGCAATATGCAAAATAGATTGCATCACGGTGATCTATGTAAGATGAAGGTTCCCTAAATAATTCGCGCCATTGACAACCGGTATATCAGGACGACGTAAACGGAACCAGCGATATGGAGTCAACTTCCCGCTACAAACTAAAGATGTAACATACGACTCCTAACAAGAACACTCTGGTTCCCAACGTTTATATGAGCGCTGACCGAATCTGGTCGACTTTTATTGATCTGTGTTCTCGCGTATGCTCTTCGCTAGATTTTGGATAATTTGCAACTTCAACTCAGTTCAGAGTAGTTCTAATCGGCGTGTGGTCTTAATCAGGCGCACCTTACGCTATGCATCCGCTATTGTACGGCTCACACCTAAATAATCCACTACAGTGCAGCCGCATTTAGCAGTGTCCTCTCGTGATTGCAAAGATACCCAAACAAGAAAAATATCGGTACTATGAAGAAATCCTCGAAGATTATATGAACAACAGAATATTTACGCTTTCTGGGAATACTTCGCAAACCATTATTTGTTATGGATGACAAAGCAGAAAATGTTTGGTACTAAGAACAACAGAGCGAATCGTGCCGACAGGCTATACAGTCTGGAATTAAGTGAGTTACATAAAATGACTCAAATCTTCCCTATTACTATCTATCCAATGGATATTTCGTTAGTGCATGGCCTACTAAAGGCCATGGTTAGTGTAATCAGTGTGTTTAAAAGCAAGGTACACTATTGCTTAGTTATGATGTTAGATGATGAAAGAAGTGTTTGCGGACAGTCGATTTATTATCAAGTCACTAATATTAACCATGTCTTACTTCGTTCCGTGTTCCTTTATGTAGATAATTCGTGAAATGAAACGTTTCATCGCATCGTTCAATCGCACCACACATGCTTCATGGAACATTCGTCAACCTCAACATCTACACGAATTGCGGTCACGCGGCTGAATTACCATATCAAATAAAATGTGCCTTCCAAATACCAGATAGATATCCGTAGCACAAGTTTCAGGTGATATGATATTATTTGCGTCATTGTCTCTAATCAAAAATATGATCACATGCTCGAAAACAAATTAAAATCGTATATGATCATTGATCAATCGTAAACCTGATATTCTCGGTACTACCAAACGTTGCCACAGTCGCGTGCGATTACAATTCAAACGAATCCCGTAAAATTGTACATATTTCTCGCTTTGATCCACGGGGATCACCCTGTGGTTTATTTATTTGAAGCTTCCTATTGTCCGGATCGGAAAGTTATAATTCGAACGATTTCTGATTGGAGATGAAGATTAGGAATTTGCCTTACGGTAGCCAACGCAACCCTCGTTTCCCAAACTATATCCAGCCATGAATGCGTTAATAGCCTCCGAATCAGAGCATGATATTCGATAAAAACACATCTGCGAAGTCTGATGTTTATTGGTTGCTTGCTCATAGCGAGACCTGTTAGTTTTGTTTTATCAACACATCATTGGCGCTTATCGCCTATATACGGTCATTTGCGCCCAGTACATGAATTTCATTAATGTCAGATGTCTTTTTTGCTTTTGCTCCGTCAACGTGACCTTTAGCTGCCATCTTTCTAGAGTTCGGCTCTCTCTTCCTCTGGGCTTTAGAAGGCGCTGTATTTACAGAGGGATCGGCGATGAGGAGCCCAGATAAACCTCCGACACATAGAAGCATGGCAGAGCCGAGACTCGAACGAACAACCATTGGTGTCATGGCTGCAGTGTTTAACCAACTGGTCCTGGAATTTCTGGGGCTATATCCTGGACATCACCGGTGCTGTTGTACATCACTGGAAACTTGAAATTGATATGGCAACAGTGCAAACGTGATTACGCAATTATGAATTAATAGGATAGAACAGCTATCTTTGTCGAAATCATCGTGGGCAGGAGCTCAATATGCGTGCTTTTATAGACGCCCACGTTGAATTCCGTATGGGTGTACCTGTCTAAGTGCTAATATCGAAGATAGTCGTGATGGGCTTTGGTGGTTCAGGCTCAAAGTAGAAGAACATGAGCTCTTTATTATGTTGCGTTTAGACTTATTAGATTGTCCAATGTACATTGTTTCTCGGTATTGCCACATAGAATGGGCGCTTTAACTTTCGTTTTTAAGATTTTACCATTACATTACCATCACCATTACACCCCTGCACCAAGTTGCTAGCTAACCATAGTCCCAGATTGACGAAGTGGGTGTTATATAACACGACTAAGAGCGAAATAACGACAGAATCGATTTTTCAATATCAACACATTGCAATTGTCTTGACGTCGTGGTCACTGGTCATGGTCAGTGATCATTACTCTCATGCACTGAAAACGTCGTACGTTAGCAGTGTGGACTATAGATATGCCAATACCACAATTGAAATTAGATTGTATAGTCACCAGACATATTGGGTGATTACGTTTTCAATGTAGTAAATTGCGATGCTTCTGAATTACGGGATTACGATTACGATTACAGCAGCAACCACTCCTATCCCATTGTTTTGGTACATCGGAATAAAGCACTTCTATGCTGTTGGCTTACATGTCAAAATGCGCAGAAGCATGTTTTTGTCCTGCACAAGGGCGTTATTATTTTTACGATCCTTAACATCCGACTTGTCAAACGTCCAATGTTTGAAATTACCTTTCGTAAAGCACGGCATACGCGGATCGGATTGAGATTGGGAGCCTAGATAAACTTCCAACACTGCATGCTTAATTTTTCTGGGAGTCAACTTCGGTCGGACTAGTAGCACCCGCGACCCGTTAGTACTGCGGCAGTACAAAGTATCACTACGCTAACTCTCAGAAAAATGCGAACGGAGAGCGTTTTCAAAGGATAGCACGGTGTTGTAAAAGCTGTCATTGTACACAGGTGATTAGCCGAACTGCATGCATTGCATCGAGTATATGCTTCTTGCATCCATTCCCAATCTGGTATTATGTGTAGGTCAATATCGAATACGCTGTCTCCAGATCAGTATCAGGCAAGATTAAACCGTTTATGGTAACAGCTGATACATACATGATTGCATTCTTTAAATTACTCGGTATACATCTACGACACAATCAAAACTCGCGATCCGTGTTGGTATACTACGTACAGTGAAGCGAGTCAAATCATAACATGATGGAAGTTATTACTTATAAACCATCCAATATCGATGTTATCTATGAGAATCATTTGCGGTTTAGATAGGGTTAGAGTTAAAATACGAAACAAAAAATAAGCCCACAAACTAAAGATCTATCATCGATTACACTGGTCGACAAGATTTTTGCTTTCTAGCAAAAATGGTCAATTAAGTCAATTTTCGTATGCTTTTCTATCATGTCAAGATTTTTTATAATCTGTGTTTTACAATTTTGCATTTCAGTGATAAAAACAGCCTGTTCTATGACGTATTCTTTGCTGATTGGTCATACCTATAACCATGGTGACGTCATCAGAGATGGTCAAAGTACTTACCATAGGTACTTAAGTAGAAGTAGAAGTAACGGAGTCAATTTTTACTCAAGTAGAAGTAAAATTAACTTTTTATACGCATGTAAAAAACTACGAATTCTAGGCCTCGGTTCTGATATCAGTATCAATTTATTAATATTTTCTTCCTTTCAAAACATCACAAGACTGCGATACAATGAAAAGATAGGAAGGCGTCGAAACGACTTGGAGTCGTCTTTGAAATCAGACACCCACCTGGGCCTAGGCGATGCAAGGATGAGGTACGCACAGCACACTGAATTAAAAATAAAGCGACATTGAGGCTGCGAAGCATCTTAAAACAAATATTTTTAACACTTGGTGTACCAATGGTTTGGAGAGAGCCACATGAACATGGAAAAGATTGTTACTTTTGCTGATGTCGTTTATTTTTTTTTTATTCAATATCAAAAATGAGCATGAAATTCAATATCCAATTTGACTTGGCCGATTCTTCATAGGCCAGATGTCACAATTCCATGTCCTTCAAAAGTTTTACCAACATTTGAAGAAGATTCTCTCGGTAAAGAGCCTTTGTCTGAAGAACGCTCTCAGCATAAGCGTGATGGTGATCAGCAGCTGTATAAAGTTGAATCAAGCTGAACTAAATAACTTTGTCATAAATTTGAATTTACCAAAAAAAACTTCTCTTATTGTAGGTTCCAGATTAAAAGCCATACGTTTACTTGACACTGATACCACTTTTACTTGGTATATGCATCGTGATAGTGAATACACACGCTTCTTTGCATCCGAACCCTGTTTAGTCTATTATGACTATGTTCAAGGTCTCATAGAGACATTATAGGAACTGTGAATTGCGCCTCTTTACTTATGCATCAAGCTTAAAAGCGGTTTTGTCGCACAATACAAATCAATGTGCTTTCGTGCTTCAATCCCTGTGGCTGGTACAACTGGCATCAAGGGGTCTTACACGAATATGAAATTTTGATTTCAAATTTGGAATATAGTACTCAAACTACTCAAACGTGTAGAGTTTCCGTTGATTTTTAACTCATAAATATGCTACTGGTTCAACTGTCCACAACTACAGGCAAGGCATCCTTGTTTTATGTGTGAATAGAAATCATTGAATTAAACGTAAATGGCTGATGAGGGAGTATCTAACACCAGGCCTTAAAATGCTTCAGAGCCATCTCTTATCGACAGGTTTGCATTATATATTAAACTGAATCTCTATAAAAAGTTTTTAAAAGCTCAAATCAAAGAGAGAGCACGTTCTGAATACATTCACGAAAAGTTTCCTCACTTCAGTTAATACAAGAGAGCGGGGGTTACCAACACGCGGCCCGCGACCAGGTTTGAAATTGCGGAAGAACGCATTTTGAAATGCTGAAATTGATTTCAGTTTAAACATATTGTTGTTGTCGTTCAAAGTATAAACTATTCTCCCTTGTCCAATATCACTATTCCTCACTGGTTGATACGGCTTCGGCGATGGTGATATCATTGCACAGAGGAAGAATATGCTGCTATGAATGGGCATATTGCCTTGACGTGCAATAGCCCACCACTGCCATGATCGAGACGCCTGAAAAACGACTTCGGGATCTCCAACAGACCAAACTTTACGAGGAGATAGTTTTCCAGCAAGTACCATGTCTAGCTAACGCCAATATCGATTCTTTAGTCCAGGGATAGCCAATCTGCGACAGTAAAAGGAAAATTATTTGGGCTGAAAATTATTAATTCAATTGGGATGTGTTGGCGGCCCGCAATATGCAAACTGAATTAATGAGAGGCTAGAATTATTATTTAAATTCTTGTCGCGCTACGGGCGGCACAATGCGAGTTAATTTCAATTTTAATACAGTAGTGTCCTTTGTAGTTTGACTCCCACAGTACAGATGCGAACAGCAGAGGAAAATGATGCCCCATAAAGAAATACAAATTTGTAATCGTGCTTTCCTCATCCCGATTGCAAATTGGTATTTCTTTATGGGACGCATCATCATCTGGTAGGCCTCCGTTTGGGCGAATCCAATCTTTCCACGATACCGACAATTCTGATAAGATATCAAGAAAGACCAGCATGCAACAAAGGGTACTGATAACAATTATCCCACCCAAAGATGCAGCACAGCATTAATAACTTCCCTAAATTTTCGAAGACGTTATATTTTTTGTTGTATTTGTATTTATTCAATACAATATTATGTCTTTTGTGGTAACTATGCCTGTCGCCCAGGTTCTAGAGCACAGCGTTGTACTGACGCAGAGTTATGAAAACATGGTTGTTAGACTTCGTAGCCGATTTTAATATCGTTATTGAAGTCATGCGGCCCACGACCTCTACGAATTTTAAAAAGTGGCCCGCGACCCATTTTGAGTCGGCGACCCCTGCAATAGAGGGTGTATATGTGGGACTTCAAATCAGAACACTCACTAAATACCCCTATTTCTTATTAGTTAGATAGATTTGGAAAAAGCATGACTCTCTTTTATTAAAGCTGCATCTAAATTTGTTGGAAATACTATGAATCCTGATTATTTGGAGGGTTTAATTTAAGATAATAAAACCTCAAGTTCAATAAAGTTAGTTGAGAGCTTTGTAGGATGTGGTTCGTATCATATACGGACCTAAACGGGCATAAGCGCCTTACAGCCGTTTTTGACTAAAATTTTTGTTCGATTTTTTGCGAAAATTGTGACGTGATGAGTGAATTCTGACAGCAAATTTGGAATCAGTGTCGTCAAATTTGGTAAACTCAATAAATCATTCTAAAAAAGCAAAAATAAGTTGAAAAATGTCGTCTAGTGTTATTGTACAGCGTAACATCAAAATGAATACCCAGGTATAGGAAACACATGCAATTTATTATTTAGATCACTATTTTCAACTTTTTTCCAGCCCACCCAGGCGACAACGAACTATAGGTTACCAATGCCCCTCTCTAATCCCCGACCCCGGCAATAAGGTGTTTTGTTTGATGCCTTCACGTAATACGTGGGCGCTTATGGTCTTTTAGGGTTGCTCCAATTCATACCCCGATGCTCGCCACGACAGTCACAACATATGTAGAATTTCGTGACAAACACAATCAATGACCGGATTAAAATAAAAGACAATGTCCCTTTTAAAACAATCGTACTTCGTGGTGGTGCCTTAGTAACTTCAAACTTCATCCTTGTTGTGCAGGCGTTCAGGACAATGCACTAAATATACCCCCCTGGCTATATGTTCTTAATTGATTGGTTTGTTAGAAAAGTCATCGTTGCAGTTGCATAATAACTATGGCATTAGTAACAATTTCCGATTTAAATTCTTACACGATGGCGAACGATGTAATATCATATTGATAAATGTATTCTTAGCGTATGAAGAGAGCTAGTAATTTACATATTTTCCAAATAGACTTCCTTAGTGCATAACGCCCCCTTTTACACTCCAAGTCCATTTTATCTCTCAACGCCCACCTTCACCCAAATTGATTCTAGCGCTCCCTCCGAGCTCACTAACGCCTACTTTGGTAACCACTGTTTAGATCAGTGGTTCTCAAACTGGGGGGCGCGAAGCAGCCGTCAACTGACAAGAAATCTGCGCGCTCGGCGTGATTTATCTCCAATTCGTAGTTATTGCTCTGTGTATAGTCCGAATTTCATATTCAAGAATTCTCTCATCAACTGCCATAACCTCCATGCCATCAAACTATGCGTGGGGATTGCTAGCATTCTGGTTGCATTTTTTTGATATGACGATAAGGGGGCGCGAAATCTTTCACTATCAGAAAGGGAGGTGCGTCTAAAAAAGTTTTTGAGAACCACTGGTTCGAATCATACAAGCTGATTTTAAATATAGTCGATGAAATGACTGTCAACAATATGCGGCACGAAGTTGAAGCATGCTTTCCTCAACAGTCGCACTCTCGACGTGGAATTAGGTTTGGTTATTTTGCGTTCTCTATTTCGAAAATCTGCAATTGTGTTACTATTTTAAGTTCGTTCGTAATATAGTGATTAAACTCTCACAGCGACTTGGTGAAAAATGGGATAGGTAACGTCACGTGATACATTTAAGCCACTTTACTTGCAAATGCACAGAAAAATGTGTCCGCCAAGGCGCCAATTATAACAGATTCGAATCGCGTGATTGACGGCCTCAGAACGTTCTTTCCCAGTCATATGCCCGCTACTCGATTTTTTGCAGTCCGCAAAGACTGCCCGCAAAACCACCAATTGCAATTAGCGAGAAAATTGGAAATTCATCAACCCTCGTTAAGGTATTTCTACCTTGTATTCACGCAATCCTGTACCGAATGTATATAGCTTTCCAGTCGCTTATTGATCTATCAGACTGTCATGAAAGGATGTCCGCACATGTTATACACGTGCAAGTACTTTTACAAACAAATTTGCAGGGTTGTAATGACTCGAGTCATGACTCGACTAGAGTCTGACTCTAGTCACGATTTTCTGATGACTCGACTTGACTCGAGTCATTTTGTCAAAGTACGGAAATGACTCGACTCGACCCGAGGCAATCTGTGTATTGACTCGACTTGGGCTCGAGTCATTGCGCATGACTCGAACCAAGTCATATGACTCGAGACTCAGACGGCCAAGACCGACATTTCATTGGATTTTCGAAGAATACTAGAGTAACCACACTAATGGGATTTCGTCTATTGGTACTGGTACCTGAAAATGCGACCAGAAACCGCTAAAAATGAGGACAATTAGTATATTATAAATGCGAACTATTCGATATCACCAAACAGAGTTATAAGAAGAATACTTAGCGAGACTCGAAGTGGAAACTGGTCAGTCAACACAATGACTTGGACTCGACTCGAGTCATAATACCATGAATCGGACTCGACCCTCTGCGCGCTGACTTGGACTCGAACTTGAATCGATGGTGAATCGAAAATGACTCGACTATAAAAGTAAGATTGACTTGTGAAACGGAGCCTTGTGTCTTGGTGTGTCTTGGCCTTGTGGCCTTGTCTTTTCCACTCGCATCTGCAATATGGAATCGTAGTATGGGGAAATGCATGTACAACATTTTTGTGTAGAATTCGAACCCTGCAAAACCGTGCGATACGGCTGATCTCATCTGTACCTTTACGTACCAATTTATCGCCTTACTACCGTAAGCATCGAATTTTGCGAGTTGATGAACTGTATCGCTTCGAAGTATCAAAAGTTGTTCACAAATATTTTTCCAATAGTCTCCCTCCTGTGTTTGATGACTTTTTCATACCTGCTAAACATGTCCATTCCCATTACACGAGATCTTCGTCTAAAGGAAACGTCTACTTACCCCAACCCAATAGCAACCTAACTAAGAGATCTATCGACTACTCGGGACCTATCATCTGGAATGCATTACCATCACATATCCGTGAATTGCCTTAAAATAGATTCAAAAAAGCCCTACTTGATCACCTCTTGTCGTTACACTAACACTGTTGCCCTACCTCGCCCAGACATTGCTTCATTGATCATTTGCTACCATTGTTTAATTTTTTTTCTATTTTCCTTTCGTAACTAAACATTTTTTTACAGCCAGACTGTTCTGAGTCAAGTGTACCTGTTTGATGCTGGTGTGATCAGACTAGATGACCTTCACGGTCTTATCGATCATTCCTATCTAATACCGAATACTGTGCACGCATATTTTCTGTACCACCATCACTGCTGTTTGTTATGTATTTTGGTTCGATGAAAATAAAGACTCTCTCTCTCTCTCTCTCTCTCTCTCTCTCCCTGCAAATTTGTTACTAAATCATACCGCACGCAGAAGCATAGGTGACCACTCCAGGGGGAAAACATTTCCGCGGATACACACCACGAGGAACAATGAACATTGAACAACGTGCGTTGAACAAAGCGCGTTTCGTTTGTCAAAAAAAATCGACGTTAGGACAGTGCTGGGATGACTCGAGTCATGACTTGACTCGAGTCAGATTCGAGTTGCCTTTTTCGTGTGACTTGACTTGACTCGAGCCACTTTGCTAAAATGACTTGACTTGACTCCGCGTATCAGAAATGTGGATTGACCCGCGACTCGGAGCAAAATTGACCAGTCAATTTCAAGTCATCAAGTAATCGGTTTCAATCAAAATCACTGTATCTTCGCGAAACGCTTTTGTAACCCGTGAGAGCGACCAATCATTCAATGATCGCGCGTTTTACTGAGCCTCCTTTGTTCTCTCACAAATAAATCGGCCGCAAACGAAGGTTTTTGTTTGTTTTGAGATATTCATGGTGTTTGTCGACTGCTGTGGTCATTTACACCAGGCCGATACTCTTCATTTTTATTCCGTAACTGCCGACTTATAGCACGGCCCATACTTCTAGGCTTTTTGTAAGACACCGCTTATGCGGATGAGGTGGCGAGGAGGAGCCTAGATAAACCTCCATCACTTAGGTAGGAATTCTGAAGTCGACCTAGGTCGGACTCGAACCCGCAACCAATTGGTGTTGCAGCCGCGGATTATACCACCGCGCTATCTTACCGACAAGATAGCGTAATGGTGAAGCGTCCGGCTTCTTGATCGGTAGGTCGCGGGTTCGATCCCCGGCCGGGTCAGACCAAAGACCTGATTAGTAACACTGGTATCCATGATTTCCCTGCTTGGCGCTCATG
This sequence comes from Botryllus schlosseri, assembly GCF_051294905.1. NCBI lineage: Eukaryota > Metazoa > Chordata > Ascidiacea > Stolidobranchia > Styelidae > Botryllus > Botryllus schlosseri. The sequence goes on along the minus strand of NC_137247.1, from coordinate 11,263,717 downwards.
CATTACTGGGATAACATGGAGGGGTGGTGCATGACTTAGAAAACCGTAAAGGCTATATCTGCACTCCCTTGTCCAGCGGCATATGCATATCATGCACTCATAGTATGCATATGTACAGATCGTGTGTATGTATATCATGAGTCGGTGTATATGCCGCAAAAAACATCAAGGACAAAAATAAACTACGTCCTACGTCCTTCTCGCCACCCCCGCAAGAAGTGATCGAAGCTTACAGCTTACGTTGTCGTAAACTAGTATAGTATAGTAAAGTAATTTAATAGCAACATGTCTATTTCTGTTCTCTGTTCTTACCTCAACCTCTTGTTTTATTGAAATTGAAATCGAATATAATTTATATAGTCCTGAACCACTGGAGCAGGCTGGAATTGTATCATATCATTTTGTACACGGGTAATGTATTGCATCTTATTAATTCATTTCTCAGTTCTCTTTTTTGGCTGGTAACTATAAACTGAGGCTATGCAATTACATACGTAATTTGGCAGTTCGGCGTGTATTTTTAACTTTATATTCGCTCATCGGTTCAAAATCAATGACCACTCAATCTGTATGTCCGAAAGCTAGCAAAATGTAATGACGTAATCATGCCTCATTCTTCGACAAGGCCACTTGACTTGAATTCTGACTTGACTCGTGACTTGACTTGACTTGACTTGACTTGACTTGACTTGACTAGACTTGACTTGACTCGACTTTACTTGACTCGAGTCACCTCCAAAAATCGAGTGACTTGACTTGACTCGAGTCACCTTCGAAAATCGATTGACTTGACTTGACTCGAGTCAAAATGTGCAATGACTTGAAATGACTCGTGACTCGAAGGTAGTGACTTGATTCCAACACTGCGCTAGGGACGTTTTATATGCTATCAATATGAATAATATCTTGATACATTTTCTTTAGAAATAATCAAGAGAAAAAACGTGTATGCCTGCTTAGTGCTTACGGTAGTCGACTATAGCAATGAATTAAAACATTGTCCCAATAATGAGGATGACGCGGTACTTCTAGGTCGTCTGTCCGATGTATGGCCTATATTTCCTTTACTTGCATAAAATCGAACTTTGACTTTCAAATAAACAGAGAATATCAGGAAACACGAAGGACGCGCATAAAACACTATATCGCTTAGGTTGGTTATGCTGGACCTTTCCCTTCTGTAGCCCACGAGGTTCTCACTTCAATGCGGTCCGCCGTCGCCGGCCGTATTCGTAATCTCGGACCCACCTGGACTACATGTATATATATGGTCGCGATATTAAGATGTTGAACTGACCAGAGGGTTAGAGTGACAATCGATTTCATTGCAACACGTCAATGTCATTTTTCCCATTATAGTATCACGGATCATGTTCCATTAGTATCATATTGATAACCAGTACAAGATAAAAATGCAAGATCGCCATGTAGTTCCATTAGTAATATATGTTATTGCCGGCGTTGACCTGTGACTCGAAGATACTAGCACGCATTGAGAACACGTTATCTACTGTAATTCTATCGGAATCGCAGCTTATATTTTGGGAGAACGGTGCCATGATATTGGCCAATACTCTCAGTATCAAATAAATTCGTCGGATAACTTTCAGAAACGGTGGTTGCTCATACGATGTGTCTCGGATCGCAGCAACTTACCGCTCAGTAATTACAGGGTAGCACGAACATGCAGCTGTATATTCTAATCGCTAAATCACCAATTCCATACCAAAATTACCAAAACGTTTGAATACATGTATTTTCGGTGTAATAATAGGATTCCTAATCTTCGATGCTCCGTATCGACGTCAGAGTTCCAAATTTAGATGCGTGGTATACGGTGCGTGAGCTTCGAACAAAATGCATAGTATGGACGCAGTGAATTATTGCAAACAATAGCAACGATATATCGTTTTCTTATAGTATCCCACACAAGACGGACACAGTATAGGCTACTAATACCTATACTATATTTGTTACGCACGGATCACGGGGCTCGAAAATAAACGGTTAAAATGTACCAAATCGTAGAGTTGTAGATGAATAATGTTACGCTGACAATGTACCCTAATAAATACTTTTATTTTGACCAACTACCACAGAACCAGGTCCAACTCCGCCGAAAACATCTTCAAAATATTGCGTACGACTCGTTCGGCATTCTTTCGATGTAACTGGATAGTGCTACTGCGCAAGTCAATAAACGTGATAGAAGTAACTTATGATACAATACAAAATTTACGAAAATCTTCGAATATCCAACACCAGACATGAAGTAATCGTGATTTGTAATCAGAATCGATTACGATGATTACAGCATTTTCAAGTACTCGTAATCGTGATCGATTGAATTAGAAATATTCCCGAAGTAATCGTAATCGCAAATCGATTACTTTGCATATATAATCGATTGCTTTCTAAAAGGACGATTACTCAAAATTTTCCCTGTACAAGGTCAATGAATAGAAAATGAACAATGTACCTGAAAATTGAACAAGGAGTAGTGTGATGTTTCAATAGGATCGTATAATTTTGCCCACTATTGCATCACAATTATTAGCTATGCTCATACCTCATTAATTGAGTCGAGGCGAATTATTATAAGTGTCGGTAGTTATTCGATATTCATGTATCATTCAGTAAACCGTCGGTCTATCATGTTTATATATAGTCGCCAACAGCTATACGTGTGGTCAGCGGCGACAAGTGAGGCAGTGCATCACCGTTCGAATTGTGAAAACCTTCAGTGTTATTGATATTTTCAATCGATGCTCAGAAATGACAAAATTTCGAACATTTTTTCTACACCCAAAGTCACCGAATTTCCATATTTATTGTTCAAAAATACAGCGCGAAAGAAAGGCGAGGAGAGACACAGGTGAGGCACAGACGGGCCAAGCCTCAAATGTGGTAGCGCAATTCATCATAAACAGCTCAGAATGAAAAACACCTGATAGTTATCAAGTGCTATTGTCGCAATTATTCCGAAAATCGAACTGTTAATTATACCAGAGCACCAGAATCCCCTTAAACTGTATAATTAGACTCCGTTATTTACAATGAGAGCCCAGAGAAACAATAAACAGTTGAGCCACAGATTAATCCGCCTCCCTGATTGTAACGTAACAGTCCAACAATCACAGTGTAAATCAACATAAATTATAGAGTTTTTTTATGGAGATTTATTGTAATTGCTAATCTTCATCGAGTTTCGCGCTAGATCAGTGGGTCTTAACCCTTACTAACCTGCGGAACGTTTACAGTAATATTCAAGCCTTGGCGATAGCCTTTACCAAATTTTCGTTGGATAGTTGTGTCTATGCGAAAAATTATCGAGACATACAACATAATATTACAATTATAATACATTATATTACGGACAGAGGTGGTCAAAGTAGTGAAGAAAGCTACTCAAGTAGAAGTAGAAGTAGTGACGTAGAAATCTACTCAAGTACGAGTAGAAGTACTTCTTCCATAAGCAACTTAACACTATTTGAAGTAGAAGTAGAATTGACTGACTTTAAATCTACTCATGTAAGTAAGTAATTGAGAAAACGATCGTAATTCGTTCGCATGGATTGTAAAAAGGTGCAAATTGAGCTATGAGAAAGGTGACGAGCTTGATTCATATTGATGCATACCAGGAGGTATTCAATTATCGACAACATAAGCATTCGTCCGGATCATGGGATGAAAATGATAGTATTGCTATGGAAATGCGATACTAATCCTCTGTTTAATCGAACAGCACGTCTTAGAAAATATCATGGTATGGCGAACTCTCCCATATTATAAGGCCCGTAGTTTAGCCGAAGAGCAATACGGAGAAGTTGTATAGAATACAGTGTAAACACTTTGCGCGATTAGTCAACGTTAATAAAAAATATGGAGGATCGGTAAAATGCGATATTGTGCAGATGTTTTTCCGGAAATTAAAGGCATTACTACAATTGCTTTTATACTTCAACATGTATGTCATCCAGACAAAAGAACTGATATCAATTAGAACTCAAAGTATATGATACGGGAAATGGAAAATGAAATATAAATACTACTTCTAAACGCGGAAAATGCATTTCATGTCTTTAGTACAGAAAGTTTCAAAACTGGTATGCTAAAACAGCTCTAAAACTAAAAAAAGTCAGAGTCCATTTTTCCAGATTAGGACACGCCATGGACCGCTAGATTACGATATGATAAGTAAATGCTAGATTGCGAAACATCAGTTTCAAACGATATGATGGATGAACCATTTATACTGTGATGAAATATTTGATATGGGCGAAGGTGTGAACGAAACCAGGTCAACCCGCCACCTAAATTATATTCACCGATACTTTCGTGAAATCATAATGGTTACTCTGTATCCACTGAGCGCGAAGCGCGACGGAAATTTTGGGCTTTACTCAACTTTTATGAAAAGTAAATGTTGATATTCCGTGAAAACAGCCCCGAAATTCCTCAGGCAATTGGTGGATTAAACTACTTCTACTTGACAAACTGAAAATAGCGAAAACCAAGTCAGAAGATCACAAAATATCACAAAGTAGAAGTAGAAGTGGCGAAAATCAGATCTACGTGAGTAAGTACCAGAAGTAAATCAAAACTACTTGAGTACTTCGAAAAAGTAGAAGTACTTCGTTACTGACCACCTCTGATTACGGATCATCAGGATTCTATTCCAGCAACTCCCAAAACAACAGAATTGGCAAAAATACGATGGTTTTACCGGTTGAATACAGTTATAAACCGAGAAGGTACTGGAGACAGTCACTCTAACGGCGATATAAGTTGGCTCATTTCTATGCTCCATTTGTTTTGGTCGTTAGCCCTGCGAATGCGCAATGAAATGTATGCAATGCAAGAGATTTAATTGTAAATGCGGACGTTCAAATTTGATTCCTTAATCGAGATTCGGGTGAGATCGGAGTGTTTTGTGTCAGAAGTGATTAAGCAGTGCGACTTTGGATATTTCGATTCTATTTTTGTGTAACTATTATATTCTGCATATAATGGTTTTGCATTGGCGTTAACAATTACTTTTAGGTCCATTTTTCCATAAAACCCCGTGGCCTACTCGATGTGCACTTTTTGGATTCTCGAGGATTGTTAGTATGTAGCCTATGAAAATGTTCGACAGTCGCTGTCTTGAGGGATTGCCTAATGGAAGTATTCCTTAGTATGAAATCTTTTGTTATAAATATGCATGATAATACAAGGAATTTTTAATCTACTCATATTGCTTCGCGGGTCGTATGTTTAAGACCCCTGGTCTAGTGTCTATACCTCAGGGGTGAGCAATTATTTTTCCGCGCGGGCCAAATGAAAAGAAGAAATTGCGGCGGGCCGAGTCAAAAATTTTAACAATATTCTGCGGCTTATTAATTGTATTTCCAAATTGAAAGCTGTAAATTACATTGTTAATACATGCTGCTCAGGGTATATATTGGTATTAGGCAATGACTAGTTCACCTCGAAGTCAAAAGCGCACAAGTACGACACACGCGCGTCAACGAAGAACAACTATCATATATGATCAGGACGGAATACAAGAAAACGCAATTGCTCTATCAAGTATGCCGGACCCAAATTGTGGAACAGCATCTCGCCGGCTATTCGAAAGTCGTCGAACATGTCTGCATTCAAGTTAAAATACAAGCAATTTCTTCTAAATGAACACAAGTCAGGTTACGGGCTTACCGGACCAAGGCCCAGTGTTGGGATCAAGTCACAACCTTTGGGTCACAAGTCATCTCGAGTCATTGCTTATTTTGACTCGAGTCAATTCAATCGATTTTCGAAAGTGACTCGAGTCAAGTCAAGTCAATTCAAGTCAAGTCATGAGTCAAGTCACGATTCAAGTCAAGTTGCCTTTTCGGGTACGAGGCATAATTATGTCATTGAATTTTGAATTTATAATCTTATAAATATGGATTTAGTGGTCATTTACTTTGAACGAGAAACGTATATATAAATGATTCTACATGCAAAACAGCGTTACATCGCTCTCACATACGTATAGGACTAAACTACAACTGTATATCCTCAGTCTATCATTCAGCCAAATCGAGAATGGAATACGAAACGTCAGAAAGTAGAAACGAATTGATACGATATGATGCAATCGACTACCCTTCTACAGATTCATGAGATACAATGCAAGCCTGCTCCAATGGTTGACGAGTATTATAAACTTATATACTAAATTCGAATTCGAATTACAGCAGGCAATCGGTTTGGTTAAGATGAGAACAGCTAGAGCAGGGCTCTTCAACCGGGTGTATCGTACACCCTGACTACCTTGTAAATTAGATTCCTTTTGTGATGTCACATGAGCAAATGCTTATCATCATTCAAACGTTGGTAATGGACTTATTGGCTCCTTTTGGATCTTGAGGAGACCGCCGCGAGAGCTTAGAAATTTTCAATTGATATACTTCCTGCGATGTACTTGTAAATAGCACAGTGCAACACAGTGCACATAACTGTAGGGGGAGCCAGGAGTCGAGTTGGAGAACCGCAGAGGTCGGCGGCAGTACGATAACCTCGAGCCCTGATTAGTATTCTGCATTTCACATACCTAGAGTAGTCTTGCTCATCCTTATTTCAACAGGCCAGAGGTGGCCAATATGCAGACACACGGTTAATAATTATGCGGCCCTCTACACGTAATTAACTTAGCGTGTGTTGGCGTCCGTCAATATGCAATTTGAATTAACGAATTGATTCCCAAATCTTTGAGGGTTTTAAATTAAACTTGAAAATTCTATTCACGCTTGGCGATATTCAGGGTGACTTGAATTTTACGTTTTTAATATCATAGTGTAATCTGAGCCCCGCCGTACAAATGTGATCGGCAGAGTAAAATGATGCACCTCATAATGAAATACCAAGTCGGAATTGTGTTCGTCTCACGAATGAAGGTTTTTCTCATACGTTTTCGCGATTCCAATATATATTTTGATAATTTGATTATGCCTACAATCCTGATAGCAGTTCAGAAAAGAACGACATGCAACAAAGTGATTAATAGGGCGGTTTTTTTGACATGTCAAAATTTGTCAAATTTTAATTTTTTTTTTACCTAAACAAACTGAATTTTGACCAAATTTTGACCTTACGTATGCAAATTAGGTGTTTTCCCACATAATGTTAAAATTGTACCACTTACCTTCATTTCTGGTTGGAACTGGCTGTCCTAACGAAGTAGTTTGGCCTGAAAAAACGTTTCTGGCTTAGAAACAGGCAACTTTTTACGTGAAAAACGAACTAACAATATTTTAACGAAATCTGGCCATATGAAGAATTCCAGTGGTTACGATACGTATTATGGTAGAAATAATTAAACTTTCTTGTAGTACAACGAGGCATACTTTCCTATATTCTTGGGTAGAAAGTGCATGTCCTTACTAAGAAGCTTGTCAAGGACGCTCAACACTGTAGCAGTTGTTGGCTGACAACACTCAAGTTGTGTGTACACTGCTGCTGCTTCATTCTGACAATGTTGTCTACATCACAATTTTTTTTCATCATGCGCTTCGTAATATAAGAATGATGCAATGCCCAAGAAGTCTTTCTCCAGATAGGACATTGCGGTACGTTGACCATAACACCATGTCTACCTATTTGTTTTATTTGACCGTTTATGATTCACAATGAGCAGACAATTAGCCGTTTACAACGGTGGGCCCATAAAGCAGTGGTGGGATCAAGTCACTACCTTCGTGTCACGAGTCATTTCGAGTCATTGCACATTTTGACTCGAGTCAAGTCAAGTCAATCGATTTTCGAAGGTGACTCGACTCAAGTCAAGTCACTCGTTTTATGGAGGTGACTCGAGTCTAGTCGAGTCAAGTCAAGTCAAGTCAAGTCACGAGTCAAGTCACAATTCAAGTCAAAATGGTTTTTCGAAGTATGTGTGATGGTTCAAAGTCATTGCGTTTTGCTAGATATGTGAAAAACAGATGTATTGTTCATATATCTTGAATCAAATAACGAGTATAAAGTCAAATTACACGCAAAAGGGCGTTGTATCGCTCACACAGATGTAGAGCGCAGAGATGAGCGGATTTGAAATTTCTATGTCCCAATCCAATCTATATCCGAACCTTCAAATCCAAATCCAAATCCTAATCCATAACTTTTTCATATTCAAGTCCATGCCCAATCCTAATCCGATTCCAACTGGAAATTCAGAAAAAATACTAATTTATGCAATGGAGGGAGTCGAAAATTTTCTTTCACAACCAACGATTCACTTGATTCAAGATAACTTAGTAACCATAAGTACATTAATGACTGATCTGAATGAAGTTTGTCGCCATTCGCCACACGACATTTTAATCTCCCAGAAAATAGGTAAATCCAATCCAAATCCTAATCCGTTCTGGAAAAAATGTCTAATCCAAATCCAATCCAAATCCGACAAAATTTCACAAATCCTGTTTTTTCAAAACCTAATCCTAATCCATGCTCATCTCTGGTAGAGCGGCTAATAAAATTCGTGAGCCAAAATAGAGGATCGAATACGAAGCGTCGAGATGTAGAAACAAATTGATATGGTATAATACACTATTACCCATCTACACATCCGTGAGAATATAAACGCATAAACTATATTCGTTCGATTCAAATCATACAAGGGTGTTGGCTAAGGTGGGCACTGCGCGAAGTAAGCACTGAGCCGTCTAAGAAACAGAGATCCGTTGCAATAAGATTATGCTACCGATAGCACATGAACGTAAGCTGTCATCAGTTCGTTTTCGGTCAATTTAATTGTGATGTAACAAGGGGGGTACAATCAGTGATTGCTGGTCAGTCATTACTTGTTGCTCTCACAAGTGAAACAGGCGTAGCACGAATAATCCGAACATAAACTAGATAAAGAGATTTAAAGGACACCGTTTACTTGATGACTTGAAATTGACTCGTAAATTTCGCTCCGAGTCACGAGTCCATCCACATTTCTGAAGCGCCGCGTCAAGTCAAGTCAAGTCATTTTTTCAAAGTAACTCGAGTCAAGTCAAGTCATACGAAAAAGTTGACTCGAGTCATCTCAACATTGCTATAACGTAGGCTACAAACTGTAAAATATCAAACGATAAGTTCACCGACAGTGTAAAATCTACGATACGAACGAAATGCAGACGTCAAAAAAATTTTGACTTTATGAATAATTTTGACAAATTTTGACCTAGCGCTACAATTTTGACAAAATTTTGACAAATTTTGACACGTCAAAAAAAACCGCCGTAGTAATCACAAGCACGAATTGAATTTTTTTACGACTTAGTCATTATCACGCAACAATCTGAACCACAGACCGAGTAAAGACTGTGACAATGGCAACAAAGAAGGTTTGAACTCGGAACTATCAGTAACAAATGACCGAAATTAGATAAAATATCAAATAATAAATTACCCGAGTAAGTTATTGCGAACATGCAGGCCAATTAAAAATTTGAATCGCCTGACCGCAGAATTTGGGATATTGATGACAAAAATATCAGTTCCGACGCATTGGCGTATACACCAGGGGCCAGCCACATTTTCCGTAGATCTTCTTATGTGAGCATAAAGTAGACTATTTTATGGTACATTTATTTGGCTTGATATTTTTACTGGCACTTCTCGCGATTTATTGTCACTCATTTTTTTGCTTTCAGTGCCCCTCTTGAAAATTAAAAATACGCCCAATTACTGAATTGAATTTGAATTATGAGAGAACGTGTCGTCTAACATTCGACTTCGCGTCTGGTCGGCAATGAAACCTTTGCACAAATTGATATACGGATATTCGCCGAAATATTCGATATTTATATCCCCAAGCAAGGGATATCTAGACTTCGCACTTCGACTTCGCAACAACGAACGAAAACTGAACTGCGAGCGCAACGACACCCCTCCGCCTCGACCCTTGTCTGACAACAATGTGCTCATACCGTCAATTGAGTACTCGGTCACGTGACTAGTCATCAATTCCTTAGTCTAGATCAGTGTTTCCCAACCTTTTCCCAATAATCGCTCCCTTCTCAAGCTCGAAACAAATTTTCGCCCCCCCCCCCTAATATTTACGGATCCAAAAAAGAGGACATACGGGTTCTAACTCTGATCGCTGGTGAATTGACTATAAATAAGGTCATTTTTCCGAGCAGGTGCTCTGGATTACTGGTTTGCGCGTCCATTTTCCGTTTCGTTATGACAAGGGCGATTTTTTTACGTAAAAAATGGAAGATTTTGACCTAAAAAAAATCACACTTTTGACATTTTTTGACCTTAGAAAACTTAATTTGGACCAAATTTGGACCTCGTGTATGTAAATTAGGTGTCTTCCCAGCACATAATGTTAGAATACTACTTATCTTCATTTCTGATTGGAACTGTATATCCTTATGAAGTAGTTTGGCCTGAAAAAGCTTAGTTGACTTAGAAACTGACAAGTTTTTACACGAAAAAACTTTATTATAACGAAATCTAAACCTATGAAGAATTACAGTACTTACATCACACATTATGGTAGAAATAATTAAAATTTGTTTAGTACAACGAAAGACACTTTCCTACATTCTCGGATAGAAAGTTTCTGTCCTCACTAAGTAGCTTGCCAAGAATGGAGAAAGAACGTTCAACAGCAGCTGTTGTTGGCTGGCAACACTGAAGTTGTGCTTACACTGCTGGCGACAAAGCGTGTTGCTTCATTTTGACAATGCTGTTTACATCACACTTTTTCATCGTGCGCTTCTTGATATGAGAACCAATGCTCACGCAGTTTTGCTTAATTTAGGATATTGCGGCACGTTCAGCATAACACCATGTCAATCTAATTGTTTCATTTGGCCGTTTATGATTCACAATGAGCAGATAATGTGCCTTCTACAACGGTAGGCTAAAGTTGGCTATAATTAAAAGCTGTAAAATGCCGTATGATAAGCTCACCGACAGTGCAAACATTTACGATACAAACGAAATGCAGGTGGCAAAAAAATTCTGACTTTGTATACAATTTTGACAATTTTTTGACCTAACGCTACAATTTTGACAAACTTTTGACTTATTTTGACATGTCAAAAAAATCGCCCTGATCTTTTCTTAGTCAACTTTCGTGTCATATGAAGAACAAACCGCCTTCCCGTGTATTTTTAGGCCGTGTTAGTTAGGCAGATATATCTCACATGACGTTCTAACATTTTCGCCCCCCATCGCCCCCTGGGCATTTTCACCCTCTTGTTTCTTAAAATCGCCCACTGGGGGGCGATATCGCCCACGTCGGGATTTGGGAGCCACTGGTCTAGATATCCCTGGTCCAAGCGCCGAATATTCCTGTCGTTGCCAAATTAACCCATCGGTATATAGATACGATATATGCAAGTGACATTAGTATTGGCCGAACTCACTCATTAACTTTGAAAAAGGTTCGTGCTTTCATCATTGGTTTATTAGCAATTTTATCAGTTCAATACACCACGAAAATGCGATACAATGAAAGGATAGGCAGGTGTCGAAGCGACTTGGAGTAGTCTATGGAATTAGACACCCTCGCGCGATAGGTCGATAATGCACTTTGCACACTCACTTTTCATGACATAATTGTTATCGATTCTGATTCGTAGTTATAGGAGTCTTGTTTTCATCGTTACCTAATCCGGTTCGCTCCTATAGGGCGATTAAATGAAAAGATCATCAACATTCAAGTGGTCCGCGCAATGATTCGCAAATCTCATGTAACCCTTTGACCGAAAAAAATGGGAGCCACTGCACTACAGCCTATGATTTTAGTCCACGGATTAACATCCAAAAGTAGGTTTTATGTTCTGAATTCCTGGTAACTTCGCGCGGGTTGTTCAACATCGCGTCGCGGGCCGCACATTGCCCAGGTCTAGTCTACCAGTCCGCCTGATTTCATTTTCGGGGGAGGAGGGAAGCCTCCGAACGTATTCCTGTTGTGGATCTCTATGTAATTTGGTACGAATAAAGTACTACTACATTATATGTTTGTGTCAAAAGTGGAATGCAGAATATTTCTCCAAGTCATCTCATCTCACTTGAACCCGGCTACGCGTGTGTGCGGGAGGTGTGGTGGGGGCGTAACATAACATAACATTGTTGGGTTATATTTTTAATCTGAACAGTCACACACAATGTACAATGCGATAAGACACAATGCGATGTCATGAACAGATAGGAGGATGTCGAACGACACGCATCAGTAGCGATCCTTTACTCTAACATCCACCTCGGCGTAGAGTGCCCGATGTCACAGTTCTTTTCGATGGTGATCTTCTTTGAAGCCGCGGCCTTTTCTACTAGTTCTTTCCATTCCTTGTGAGTGCTTTCGGGTCTTTTACCCGGCGGGGGAAGAGGAGCCCAGATAAACCTCCGACGGGAATCGAACCCAGTCCGTCAGATTGGTGAGCGCTTATCGTAACCCCATCAGCACATTACAATTAAATACGTCGATCGCATTATGGTTGGAGTCAATTATTGGCTATTGTCGAACTATAGATAACTAACCTAACCTAACCTAACCTAACCCGTAGGTTAGTTATCTATAGTCGAACATGATACTATAATTTCACGGCAGCAAAAGTTATCGCCAACTCCACTCTGGTCCTACGGTTAAGCGTCCTAAGTCCGTCATTTAGCTTTGCCGAAACAACGCAGCTATTTCATCAGTTATGCTGTATTGTATTGTTATTACTGTAGTTCTATCCGGCGCGCTCAGTACGTGAATGCGGATATAGCCTGACGTACTTCACGAGTTGCGGTGATGAGTGGTTTGTTGGATAATGGAGCTTGTCAGCACATTATACAACAGGATATCAGAAAAATTCGGGAACCGATATGTTGTTAATGAAGTATCATCAACGGAATACAGTAAATTGTCTCCAGTACAGCAAGATCCGCCTCTATTTTTATTTAGTCACGAATACGTCGACTGCATACTTCAACATCCCAATCGGAAAAACATGATGATTCGTATCTTCAGATTGAAAAAGTCGGATTTGTCTTTGGCAAAAATATCTTTCCGGAGCTTATCCTCACACATACCGGATTTTTATCGCAATTTTACTGAATGGTATACAGCTAACAAGCTTACGAATTTGAGCGAAGTGATACGGAAATACGAATCCTGGTCATCCGTCCATATCGCCATACAAGCCGGACTCAGTGAATATTTGACACCTGACCAAGCTGGGCGTATAATAAACAACCAATTTTGCGACAAAGCAAAGTCGCCAATGCACCTCGCGTGCACCTTGCACCAGCTAGATATTTTAGAAAAATGTGTTTTCCTGGGAGGCGACTTGTCCCTTCAAGACGAAAATGGAGACACAGTGCTGCATTATGCTGTACTTGAAAACTCGAAACAATTTGTTAATTTCATCGTCAGGAACATGAAGAAAAACGAGCTGAATATTCAAAATATGTACGGAGAAACAGCCCTTCATGTAGCTATCAAAAACAATAAACATACGACAGCCAAATTCCTCATCAGCAAAGGCTGTAGTTTGAATATATGCAGCAAAATTGGATACCCAATTCATTATGCTTTGAAATACGCGAATGGTAATTTGGCATCAGACCTGCTGTCGTTAGACCGAGAACAAGTGGGGTTTGTGTGTGCAAAACACAAAAGCCTCCCCATACATTGGTCAAGAACGGCTGAAGACGTTCGGATATTAATGGAAAATGGCAGTGATGCGACATACATGAGTTCAACGTGCGATACTCCCTTGCATATAATGGTTATTAAAGACAGATTGGATGCAGCGATCGGACTGATATTTCAACACGCAGATCTCAATGGAAAAGGCAAAGATGGTAACACTCCCCTTCATTTGGCTATCAAGAACGATAACGTTGAACTTGTGAAGTTGCTGCTACTTTTCGGCGCAAACTGTGAGATCGAGAATGATTTTGGGGAGACGCCAGGTCTCTTTGCTGTAAGAAGTGCGAAGTCCAACAAAGAAAAAATTGTTAAACTTCTGTCGATGGTAGGAGGTATTATAGTGGGTAACCGTGAGCAACACAAAAAATTAGAACATTTACAGGAAACTGCCGAGTTAGCCGGCCAACCTACAAAATGTGTCACGAAAAAGACAGATCTTGGTGCAAAAATTTTATGCTTGGACGGCGGCGGTATCCGGGGGCTGGTTCTCACCCAAATTTTGATTGCTATCGAAGAAGAAACTGGTAAAAAGTGTCGTGACCTTTTCGATTGGATTTCTGGCACCAGTACTGGCGGTATCTTAGCGATCGCGTTGTCTCAAGGGATAAAAGCTGTCGATTGCCAGAAAATATACTTTCGTTTGAAAGACCGTGTATTTACCGGACCACGTCCGTATGACTCCGGTCCAATGGAAGACTTTCTCAAGGAAGTGTTCGGGGCTACTGCTACTCTTTCCGACCTGCCAAATCATCCGCGAATAATTGTCACATCGGTTTTGGCCGACGAAAAACCAGGAAAATTGTACCTCTTTAGAAATTACGAGCCAGTACATGAATCAACTGCAAAAAATGTGCCGAACACCAAGCCGATGAAGAAATCGCATTCCCTTACGATTGAAGAAATGCAATTATCTCCTATCAGCACACCCTTGTGGCAAGCTGCTAGGAGCAGTGGTGCTGCTCCTACATTTTTTCGGCCAATGGGATTATTTGTGGATGGTGGTTTAATGGCGAATAACCCTACTTTGGATACGCTGACCGAAATAATCAAATATAACAAAGCATTGCGGCGTCATGGATCGGTAGATGTCACACAGCCAGGATTGGTGGTGTCTGTAGGAACAGGTAAAGTCCCAGTGTCAAAAGTCAAATCCATTGATTTGATAGTACCTACCGTCCCAAACCCATTCACTTTAGTCAACTCTGCGCTAGCAGGTGTAGAACTTACTCAAGTCATGATTGATGCAGCCACCGAAACCAACGGTCACATTGTGGCCCGGGCCGAGGCGTGGTGTATCTCGATCGGTGCACAATATTTCCGTCTCCAACCGCAACTTAAAGAGCAAGTAATGATGAACGAGGTCAACGATGAGAAATTGGTGGATATGTTATGGACTGCGAAAATGTATGTCCAAAGAAATAAGCATGTCATTGAAGAAATAGCATTTCTATTACAGGACAATTCGACGTAGATATCGTTCTGTGTGCATTCTTGTGCATCGTTAAGACCATACATTGCTAGCCTTCGACATTCCAAATCATGGGATGATCAGTCTAACGATAGCAACTTAATCACAATGTTGGTCCCAGATTTTACATTTTCAAACATCTACCTATCAACAATCCCTTCTTCTCAATGCTACCTCAACAGCTGAATAGAAAAATGCGAGTGAACAGGTCAACTGTAGTTGTTGTTTTGTTCGAAAGATTCTTGCCCAGCAAATTTCTTTGAATGAAAGATGAACCGCACTTCCCCTATTCACGTCGATGGACCAAGAGAGTGTCACAAAAATTTTTGCATTTTCCCCTGTTACTTCATTTCTGCGATCCGATCAATTTATAATTTTTCACTGCTATACTTGTGCAAATAAATGATGCAATAGCGAAGCTGAAGTCGTGATGTATGTTTAATTGTCCATGCATTAATTTTGTGCGGTCAGTTTTAGATCCGACTTGGGACATTATTTGTGTTCACTACACGACGATGGACTCCGGACGTTGTTGAAATGATCTTCAATGATCAGGCGCGCCACAGCTTAGGAATGCTCACTGTCTATAGAAATTGCCAGAACCTTCTAGATGGGGTGGAATGAGATCTGAGTGATTTTGTTAAAACTGCCTTCGGCACAAGAGACTGTCGTTCGAGCAAAAGATCAAGATCATACTCTGTGACATCAGGCCATACTCAGTCAGTTTGACATCTTCCGATCATCTGTTCGCATTATGCCTTCTATATTTCATCGTACATTGTGTGCCTCAAAGGATAATATAATAAATTGCTGATTATGACTTTTGTTGAATTTGCACAGCTGTTCAACTCGGCGATACATACACGCCAGCCACGACCGTTGTATCGCCAACTCATTTTTAGCTGTTTAATGAAAAAATGACAGCACCAATCACATGAAAAAATGACAGCCTACGTGCGGTCACAACCCGTCCCCTTATTGTCTCAACACAGCGCAAGCCCACTAATTCAAAACGTTCACCACCTGCAACACCTACTCCGGCCCGCGATATAAAATCTTCACGAGTATTGAATCGAAAAACTCTTGTTAATCGTGAGACACACCGCGGTGAAATCAAAAAGAAATGCAAATACAAGTGAACAAAACGAAAATGTGATACGCTACCGGGAACATTGAGGTACTCCGAATATCGTGAAAAATTACAATAGCAGCGACAGATCATAATCAAGCGAAACTTTGCCTACGACAAGGAAGGAAGCAGCAATAAAAACGAAATAAATATATTTTATCGAGAAATGACATCAAGAAATTGTGTGGTAATAACGAGAAACGGTGACTGGTACAAAAGTTGACAAGAAAAATTGTTCAGTATCCGAGGGGCAGCGGGAGATGAGAAATGAGGTAATCATGATGTGCCACTGACCATATTCACATAGATCTTTTGTGGTCGCAAAAGGTAAGTCGACGAATTAACCCCATTAAGTTAGGTTAAGTTAACAAGCTTCAATTAGATCATCGCCAAACCCGACGCGGACACGTGACCGCAATTGAGACAGTTGCATTGTCACACTCGAGAGGCGCGGAGTTTTTCTCACAGCAGATCGTGATCTCGAAGGGATTTTCGCAGAGCCTTCACTTTGGAGGAACTGTAAGCGGCGCGGAATGACTTGTACAAAGTCGAACAGTCGAGCGACACGCAACGGATCTCTGATGCACTTGGCGCTCCGGTGCAGTGCATGCAGACCTGAAAAAACGGGATTCATAAGCACAGGTGATCAGTACTGATCACTGATTAGTAGGGCAAGTTTTTGTCGCACTTAAATTGTGGAGAAGTTGCATTTATAATTTTTTAGTTTATAATTTGTATCTGCTCGTTAGTACATCCTTCTTCTAAATTCATTGGACCCAGTAAATGTCCAGTATATTTACATTTACCATGAATTGGTAAAGTTTCTGGTAGATTTGAGAAGCAATTCATGTCGTCTGTTAGTCAATGTTTCATGTGGGCACAACCTAGGATTGTTTTCACCACAAAATCTCTCTTTCCCGCAACACAGAAGGATGTACTACCTGCCACAATACAGAGTAGTATTATTTACAGTTATATGTGCCACTGCGACAGTCGGTATGTGGGTCGTACTTCACTTCGTTTGCAACAAAGAATCAACCAACATGTGCCCAAGCAGATTAGCAAACCTGACGTCAATGCTATTTTAGACAGACAAGTAACTCTTTCTTGCGCGACTATGACCAGACCATGGTATGTAACTCTGTAATAGGTCAGCACCTTCTTACGCATCCAGAGTGTGCAAAATAGTATAACGATATCAGATTTTCAATTCTTGCTCGTGGACGTAGCAAGTCAGTTCCATTTAAAGGTTCTCGAATCGACTATAATAAAGCTCGAGCAACCGATTCTTTGTCGGCAAAAGGACCGACTCTATTCTCTCCGTGTATTTCATTGGTGTTGCGTCTCTGGTTATATATTATAGCCAATTTGTATTGCACTTATTGCATTTTTTCTCAACGTTCTCGTTTTGTGAATTCTCTCGTTGTTGCAGTTATACCATTCTTACGTCACACTACCTATTTCATCTTTATATTTCGAATTGCAATCTTCGTATTATAATGACGGCCACTACCGACGAGGGTCAGTTGAAAAGCTAATAGTGAAAAAATTGCGAATATGAATGTGTTGTTCGTTGCAATATTCAAATTCTGTACCACAAGGAACCTATTTAAAAACTATGAAAGTGAGATTGACTTGTGACTCGGAACCTTGCGACTTAGTTACAACCCTGTCGTAAGCTCAACTTTGCAGAATTACCCGATCGATATCATGCTTCCTTCTTTCAAGAGCGCTCGCTTCCGACGCCAAACTAATCGCCGTTCTCTGCCTTGCTTCGTCGCCATTCAGACAGTCCGCACAAACCCTGCCCACAGACAGGCTCTTGCAAGCCAGACAATGCTTCGACTGGAAGAACTGCGAAATGGTGGCCTGAAAGACGAACCACGGTTACGAGCCTCCGGCTTTGCACGCGATAACGGCATGACGCCACCAACCTTTTTCGTCGTCACAGCTTGGCTGTCTTGTGGCACGGCTTCACGAGAGAGATGCACAGTCCGTGGCAGATGTCTGTACCACAGGAAGACGTCGACGCCCAGCAGGCTTAGTACGCGGTCAAGAGCTGGCAGTACCTGTGCAATAGGGTCATAGAGTTGTTCAAAAATAGCTTTTATAATATTTTTGCATTTTCTTCATACATGTCTAGGAAAATGCTACTTCTACATGTAGTTAAGTAGATATTTATGGCATTACGACCACATGTACGAAGGTATCATCGACGATCATTGTCCAATCCAACTTACTTGTTTCGTTATGTAGTAAGCCCCGTTGAGACGCAGTGACGGGTCCTTGAGCACGTCCAGCGGCGACCTGACCAATTGGTAGAGAGGGGTGGCAGGCGGACCGTGCACAATAACGTACGGAACCCTTTCCCCGACCCTGGGTTCCGCTCTTCGGTCCAAAGCCAGTAATTTTCTGCAGATAAAAAGGCTTAATCAACGCCTTGTGTCACGTGTAGTGTTTTTAATCATTGCTGATTTGATCAGCTGTATGTCTGTTGCTATTGAAGCAGCACTAGGCTGAGCGTACACCGTATAGATAGGATCCAAGCAAAGGTGGCCAGTGACAAAGCAGGCCTACTTCTACTTTTTCAGGGTGCTCAATTTCATTTTGCATACTTGCAGTACGCACTCAAGCGGCTTCAATTTTGTACTACTTCTTCAGTTCTCAGTTCTTACTTATTCAGTTCCTAGTAAACCACTACTTCTACTCGATTACAAACATTGACTGATGACCACCCCTGGGTTCATGTCAGGGCATCGCGAAAAATGAATTTGCAATTTCAAATTGATTGAATTTGAAAACGGTGTCAAACTATTCCTGATTGCACATTTTTTTTTGCATGTGAACGAATTTGCCGGGCTGCAATCTAAACCTATCAAACGAATGATAAATAGAATAGATATAGATATATGAAATAAAATGAATAGATATGTCAGCGAATACAAATATCATGGAGATATACCCTAAATTCTAGCGTTGACGTATCCATAAACTAGCTCTGCTTGAAAACCAATGTCAGGGTAGGTACACGCAAGACCCTTCAAATGCCCGAATATTCTCTCGAATTGGAAGTCCCTGGCACACCCAATTTTGTACACACCTGGCGATGTTCAAAGCAGGAACCACAGCCCCGGGCTTATAGTACTGCTTTCCGCGGTATTCTTTGGCGATGACACAGTCCTGAAGCGTGGTCCGGCCGTCCAGCAGTTTGGTACATTGACTTGACACGTATTCCTTGACCTACGTGATATTATCAGTTGCTCAGATCGGCGCAAAACAACCCGTACCCCAACCCCAACACTACCTTTAACCTGCAGTTGGATCAAATCACAGCAAATTTTGACTTGACTCATATCAAATCACACAAATTTTCAAATTAACTCGAGTCAAGGAATCTCAAAATTTCAGGTTTCGGATGGAGGATTGACCGCGCAGAACTAGTCCAACTTGGAGCCCATGTCATTTCTAAACTACTAAAACGATATGAGTGGTCGCGGATGTTTATGTAAATGGACGAGAATACTGCCCCCTGCGTATGCTCCAGCCAAAACAGTATGGGAGTACAATTCAATGCATCGCACAGAAATGAAATTCAGAAAATATAGCATCAGCATTATTCATATGACTTCGCAAAGTAGTATATTTAATGTCTTGGGAAAATTTGTCTCCGAGTCACGGACCACATACGTTCAGTCCTAGTCAAGTCATTGTAAGGCAGGCTCGAGCCAATTCAAGTCATTAAAAAAACATGACTCGAATCGACCCATCACCGCCTATAATTGTCATGCTCAACTGTCACACGCTCATTTATCAACGGACCTTACGAAGTATAAAATTGCTAGCAAATACCCGACACTAGTTTATAGTGTCTGAGGAATGTCACAAACGGCGTGTTACAATGAACTTTGACCTCAAGTCCAGCACGAATTGCCCGAAATACGGCAAAATATTCAACGTAACAACAAACCTTAGAAACGTCCCTGGTGTCAAACAAGATCTTCAGCGTCTTCTCCAGGATTTTCGCAGTGGCAGGGGTGCCGTCGCGGCGCACGGTCTCTATGCCTTTCGCGTCGAATATGGGTTCTTTCTGCTCTTCCGACTCGTAGGCGTAACCGACGTAGCGCTTCTTTGTTTCTAGCACGCAAGGCAGGTAGACCTGCGAACGAAAATCGCGCTTTACAAATAAGCCGGCTATTTTGACGAAGAATTTCTCGTTACAGCTCACTACAACGCGAGGTATTTTCCCTCGCGTACACCAGGAGCTTTACAGCGCACTAGGTATCCCATACTGAAAGCGGTTTGCTTACTTGCACTACTAAAGAGACTAAGTTTTCATAAGTACTACCACTTCTGCATAAACGTTTTTGACGCAAAACTAATAACTCATTACACTTTGGCTTTTGTAAAGTACAAAGTAGTTTTGGGACTGGTTTCGATCCATTTTGAGTAAAATTATCATATTAATCCGGTGAAATAGCCCACGTGTCACGATAGCAGAATACATTTTCAAAATTACATGTATTTATAGTGTCCTCAGCAATATTCCGTTACTCGTTAAGACGCAGTTTGCCAATTCTAAATCAAACCATTTCCAATTTATCACTAAATGCACGCTACACCTTGACCAAATCTACAATTCAAAGCTATTCATATGAATAATTTTCAGCCTTTTTAACTTCTACTGGAGGCAGCAGCATTCTAGTTTTCCCATTATACTAATTATCGGGAAATGTCGCTAAACTAATTTGTGAAATGTTGCTAATTCCAGTCTAATTTCTCGCTTTCCTGAAAATGCTACAGGAAAACTGCAAGGTGAAAAATGAGCTTTCGCGAATTCAGCAAACCTAATCCTGATCCAATTTGGAAAAAATGTGTAGCTATAAATTTTTTAGTTGTCCAAGTTTTCACAAATTCAGGAAACCTAGTCCTGGTTTAATTTAGAAAAAACTGTTTAGTTTTAATCCCAATTCTTATTTAAGTCGAGAAAACCTTAAAATGTTTTAGTTGTCCAAGTTTGCAAAGTAGTATTCAAATGTCTCGGTCTCTACTTTTTAAAATTGAGAAGTTTACAAAAGCACTACTGTCCTACGATCGCAAAAACCACTTTAAGCGACCAACCTTCTCAAACTTCAGCTTAACGGGCGTCGGGTTGTCCGCGGTGACGGCCGCCGTGATTTCCCTCCCCACCTCGAAAGCGCGCGCCTTGGAACAGCCCATCTCGTTGACCCCTTCCAGAGCAATAAACATGCTGTCGGTGTCGCCGTACACCACTCTGGCGTTTTCCCATTTCGCGGAATTGGCCGACACCAGCCGCACGGCACGTTCCAGAGTCTCCCTGGCCTTGTGGACGATGCTGTCGCCGATCTGGAGAACAAAATTTAGTATTAAGCACCTTTAAATCGAGTTCAGTATTCGGGTACCAGAGGTGGTGACTACTTTGATCACCTCTGTCGGGTGCTCCTCATCATGACGTCATAACAATAAGACAGATTTTAAGGAGTTCAAGTATGTGAGTTTCGTCTGACACTCTCAATCAAAATTATGCTTGTAGAAATGCAGAACTTCAACATCGCAACAAACAATATCTTCATATTGATAACTTATTCCACTCGAATATTTTAGGCTGACTCTCTTCAGGAGCAAATGTCAGCAAATGCGGTTACCCAAATCTGGAATATTTAAATAATTTCAAACTTTTCTACAACGCGTTAGAGGCGATGCATAACAATGCAGAAGATCAAACGCTACTTCACAGTATTGAACTTTCCACTACGAACATGCCTGATATAATTATAATTCCAATTTGGAATATTGAAATTACAGGCAAACCCACGAAAGATTTTACCAAAAGCTCGTACCTCGACGCAAGGCATCCTGCCGGAAAAATTCGCGGCGGTGTAACCGTACGTGAAGTTCGCGATGTACTTGAGCCCGATCTGTCTGTGGTCGAGCATGCGCTTGGTGGCGGCGTCGTCCGGACCCAGCTTTTTCATCGAGTCCTTCACCATGATTCTTGTCGTCAGAATTTCCTGCGCGTGTACACGTCATATGTCAATGTAGTTTTTTTACCAAGACACTGCGATACGAAAGACGTTGCCAGCGGTAAGGGAATACTCGTAGAATGAGTTGATTCACTGCCGGTATTCCCGTGTCAATATTTATATAAACTCAGAATATAAAATGATACAAAAATCTTAAATATGTACACGTGACAATCAATCTTTTGCATTAGCCTTGAATTCCCTTCTTGACCTGATGAGGGAATATTAATAGGCATAGGCACCCGTCATCAACTTTTGAGCTTATCGTAGAAAAACGTTTGCACAGTATTAGCTTCGAGCAGTGTGTGCTTTAAAAGGGGAAAATATTTGAAGAGCTTCATGGAGGTACAGAACTTCAATATGCAATTGAATATTATATTCATATTGAAATGAACCCGAATATTTTCGGCTGACACTCGTCAGGGTAATCGTCAGCAACTAGTAGAGAATCGGAAAGAATATTGTATATCAACAATCGTATCACAAAATATGACGTCACCAGCATGAAATTTCGAATGAGAGAGCGTTCAATGTACTATTTTTAGGTGGTACACTAACTCCTTTTGTTGACAGAGTTTTGGTTGGTGTATTTTGACAAAAGTCGACTCCAAGGCACACAAGTGGAATTGTGAGCGGCCCCGCCCAACGATTCGAAATCGGTCGTCTCGATAATTTTTCGCTACTACTGGCTGGGGTACTTCACTCTTTACGGTTGGGCTATGTAAAATCGTAACGGCAAAACTCATTCCGGGGCAGACCCGAATAATTTTGGAATTTAGATTTCGCTGAAATTGCAAGAAAAACAGAATTTCAAACATTTCAGAATTTATCAAATAGCTCTATGGCCAGACCTGAAAACTCTCTTGAGACCACTCTCAAATAACCACTCGTACACACATTACTCAAAAAATGGAGCAACAATGGACTTACGTCGAGCATTCTTGGCATCACCCCTTTCCGTACTTTGGGCTTCACGAACGCCACGCCGCTCGGATTGATGGAAATCAAGTTTTTCCGAAGCAGTTTCCGCAGCGTCTTCGCCGGTATTCGAAGCGAGGTACAGCCAAACGTGAACACCGCATCGCTAGACGCGCAAAAACTGACAATTAGAATCGAAATACATGGAACTAGTAGTGTTTTTATACTACTTCGACTTCAGCGTAAACTGTTTCTAGGCAAAACCACATACTTCTTACACTTCAGGTTTTCAGAAGAAAATACAGTACAGTATGTATGAATAGAGTATGACATTATACATTGTAGAGGCTATTGACAGCAGAGAGCTTCAGCGCACAATTGAATAATATATTCATATTGAAATAAACCCGAATAGTTTTGGCTTACACTCGTCAAAGATAATCGCCAGCAACTAATAGAGAATTGGATTGTATCGACAATAAAATAACAGGAAATATGGATGTTTTAACGCAGAGCGAACGTTTGTAGTTGTATAATTGTATATCTGACTCCAAGATGTATTATTGACTCCAAGAAGGTTGCGTTTACAATTCGCTGCGTGTTTCTTCTTTCGTTCGACGAACCGGCGTAACCGCGCCGTACGGCCTTGTTGGCTGACGTACCACGAAGCCTGTCTATTGGACACGTATTCGATGGATCACACTGACGAATATATTTTGTTTCTGTCTCCACGACGTGTAACTTTATTGAATCACGTACGACAAAGTAACGGACTTCCGAATCAGCGAAATATCAAGAATTGAATGACCGTCTCTCATAGCCACGAGAGAGTACATGCCAAATTGTTATCTACGTTCACACGACAAAATATACGACTCACAGAGGTCTTATCAGGTCTCAGTTCAGGGAATTACGTAAGGTCTACCAACTCCTTATCGACTAATATTTAAATGGCGTTATACCAATATACTCCGTTAAAAGTTCCCCCTCCCCACCAAAATAACTTGGTGTAAAAAAAACGAGTATATTGGTCAAAATCTCAAACCTAGGGTCATACAACATATGGACTGGGGCTAATCATAGGGACTGGAGACAGGAAACGATTTTATATGCAGGGGCAAAAGTAAACTAATGAAACGAAATACCATACAAGCGTGGCAGCGTGGCAAGCGTGGCAAGCGTGGCGTGGCGGGAACCGTATTTTACATAACCATCTCGGAACGACTCGCAATATCATCGTTCCGTCCTACTGGCAACTGAAACTCAGATCAACAATAGTTAGCGCTCAAACAAAACAAAGAAATAAAATACATAATTAAACCAGCACAAAAGCGTTACAACCGTGACATTACAGATCACTTCGCATGCACTAACAACAAATTAATGAAAATGTATAATAAAGAGCAACAAAACTAGAAAATGCAATGCAATTCACAGACGTAACCAGTCTAAACCAGTCTATATGCACTGACGAATACCATCTACGTGTATGCAAGGTCAACACCATAATTCATCCAGCAATCATGCTTCAAAACCCACAGAACATGCTATTCACTGTCATTCACTAACTTCCTCTACTTTCTCATCAATACTGTTAACCCCTGGCCAACGGGATCAACAATCATTCCTTCCAAATCCGTGTTGCTCGTACGTCTACGTAACAACAGAGGGCTGATGACAATCCCACAATCCTTCTACAGTGACCATTTCAAATATGACGCAAGCGACTACAAACGGGCCTACACGAGACTAACATATTGGTGTCAGCATTTATCATTACAACGCATACTTCAGCAACGAGCTTCGGTGATCCCACGTTACATTCTACGACGGGGAGTCACAACATGATGCAGCAATCCTGCATTTATGCAACATATTAATGCACAAGGCATTTCTCATCACGCATATCTTTATTCTACGCGATTTAATGCAACACGTAATCATTCAAATGTCTTGGTCTAACAATTCGTCTCCCTCTGGACGTATATCTTGGACTTGATTCGGTGATATTTCTGCAATCACGAGATATTTGGGTCTTAGCATTATCGCGCACGCGGGATTCACGCCTACGAATTACTCGATCAACATCAACAGTTAAGCAATCAGATACACGCTCTGCAGATGCGTCACTAACACTGCCCGGACAGTCGCTCTCGCTGTCTTCACTACCGGAGGAAATTACACCTGCGGCAACCGGATTAGCCGCGGAGTTTAGTACCGATTTGTCCGCATCAACGGGCGGAAACTGCTGAACGAAATCATCGAACGCGTCGTTATCTACATCAAATGGCGGAAAGTAACACACTTTCAGTCTGTCAATCGACACGATTTTCTCTTTCCCCTTAATCAACAAAGTGAAGGACTTCCCCGATTTCGATCTCTCGATTACCTTGTAAGGACCCACATACCAGAAATCAAAAGCGGTCTTTTTACCTCTCTCGTTTTTTACATAAACATGTGAACAAACCATGAGATCTGGCGGAACATATGCATTGACATTCGTCCGTATGTTGGACTTATTGAAATTCAAGTTTTCGAAAAATTCGCGCACATCACAAAGCACCTCTGCTTGACTATTCTTGAACTTATTCGGGTCATATTCAAAGTAGGTTCCAGGTAACCGCACATTTTCCCCATACGTCATTTCCGCCGCGGAATAATCATACCCCTCGCGCACCGAGGCATTTAATGACAAAATCACAAAAGGTAATAACCGATCCCACGCCGCAGGATTATTCGCGCATCGCAAACCGCGCTTGATTCGTCGAATCCCCGTCTCGGAGATCGAATTCTGCTGTGGTGAAAGTGCCAACGAAAATGAATGTTTACATTCAAGGACCGACATGAATTTTTCCCATTCGTACGAAGTAAACACTGAGCCCCGGTCTGACCTTATAACCATAGGTGCTCCACGATCCTTTACAAAACCATCAATCAAAGCACGGATCACCGTGTCCGTATCTTGTCTTTTCATGGGGACTGCATTAGTGTAATTGGTGACACGATCAACAATGATAAGAAAATATCGATTACCATCCTCTGTTTCACGAAGCGGACCAGCGATGTCAATTGAAATGTCGGCATTACGATCACTACGGCGCGGCACATGTTTTAAAGCGGAACGCACATGACGAATTATTTTGCTTTTGCTACACATCGGACACGCCCGCACAGATTCTCGTAACCAACGATCCATGTCAGGGAACACGTAATGCCGTTTAGCGAATGCCAACGTCGCACGAATACCGGGATGCGACAACGAATGCACATGTTCAAACAACTCACGCCTCATATGACGTGGAACCCACACTCGTGGAATTACAGACGACTTCTGTGATTTAGCATCTACATCTGGGACGTGACAGATCACGCCCATCTCACACCCGACCAACTTCAACTCTCTCAACTTCAAACCAGTCTCACTCACAGTACGCTCACGAAATTCTGCCAATCCCTTGTCTTGCCTCTGTGCAACTGCAATACGCTTTATAAAATCAGGTTTCAAGCCCTCTGGCACAACAAATTCATTAATCTCGACACGAGACAAACAATCGGAAACAGAATTGAAAATACCGCGAATACATGTAGATTTATTTACAAAGTAATTAATGTATTCAAGAAACCGAAACATGGCTGGATCAGCACACTCCTTTGGGTTGATAATCATCTTGGCCAACACCTGACAGTCTGTGATCAAACTCACTGACCTGCCCATGCAAAAATCTCGAAAATGCTGCAGAGCCATGAATACAGCATATGTCTCTCTCTTCACCGCTGACCACTTTCGCTGAGACGCAGTTAAACTCTTGCTGAAGAAAGCCAGGGGCACATATCTGCCGTTCTGGTACTCGTTGATAACTGCACCCACTGCAACCTGACTCGCGTCCGTCACCAGCTGTATAGGCCCTTGAAATGTTGGAAAAGCCAAGCTCGCTGTATCTATCAAAGCTGCCTTGATCTGCTCAAATGCCTTCTGCGCCTCACTGGACCATTTAAGCTTACTTCGAGCACTTGTTCCCTTCAATACATCGTAGAGCGGCTGCATAATCGCTGAGCAATTCTTGATGTTTCTCGAATAATAATTAACCATGCCGATCATACGCCTCACCTCGCGAATAGTCTTTGGCACTGGAAATTTCACAATCGCCTCAACTCGTCTGGGATCCGGTCTGATGCCATCCTTGTCTATCAAAAACCCCAAAAATCGAACTGACTCTGCTCCGAACTTACACTTCTCAATAGACAACGAAAGGGACTCACTCTTCAATTTCTCAAAAATTACCCGCAACGTCTCCAAATGAGACTTCTCGTCCGGCGTTGCTACAACAATATCATCACAATACAGAAAAGTGTTAGGAATGTCACCAAGCAACTCATAAGCCAATTTACACCATTGATCTCCACTGGACCGAAAACCGAATGGACACACATTGTACTGAAATTTACCGATTTCTTTCGCATAAAACGCGGTCAAATGGCGGTCTGATTCTGCCACTTCAATGTTATGATACGCGCTCGCTATATCGAGAGTGGAAAAAACTTTGGCCCCTGCCATTTGCGTTCGCATCGATGCAATATTTGGCAATGGATAGCATTGAGGGACCACATGTGAATTCAAATACCGATAATCGATGCACAACCGTACACCGGGAGGTTTTCCCTCAACGTGACTTTGCTTTGGAACACACACTATCGGCGAGCAAAAATTCGAATCCGATTTCGAAATTATACCGCGCTCCAACATTTCTTTAATCTGCCGCCGGACCTCTAACAAATACTGCGGTGGGATCGACCGTGGTTTTGGAGACTTTAAATACCCAAACGTTTTTATTCTCATGACATGCTTCATATCTCGCCGTTTCACAGGTTGCCGGACCAAAATCTCCGGAAACTCTTTAAGTAAATCAGCGTACGGCGTGCGTTCACTTGCATCAATATGCGCGACAATAGACGAAAATCTATCTTGAGACAATTTAATAACAACACTGCGGTCACGCGTCGCGAGCTCATCAAGCTCCGGGTCCAGAATTAACTTATGCTTTTTCATGAAATTCCAACCCAATATAGGCTTAGACACTTCCGTTATCACAAAAGGACATTCAAGTGGCTCATTATCACCGAACTGCAACATCAAAGTCTTAGTGCCATACGCATTAATCACAGAGCCATTCCCTCCCCGAAATTGCCATTTCGGCGTATAATGCCGCATTACATGTTCACTCGCTGGTAAATTAGAAATCATGGAACCACTGTCACACAAGAAATTCAAACCATTTAACTTATCAAACGCATAAGCCAGATGTTCAAAATCGAAAGAATTAATACTTGGAACACTCGAACGAAAGCCACTGCCATGTAGTCATGAACTACGATCAAAATATTTACATCCGCGATCGCATGAAAAGCTCCGATCACCATATCGATGATGATTCTGGCATACCCATCCAGTATTACTGCCACCTCGGGTACCAACGTTGCCGCCCCGATAATATCGCATACCTCCGCGGTTTGACTCAGCCCCATTCTGCGTCATGGGAGAATGGTTCAAAGAGTTATTGCAATCATCACTTGGTTGCACTTTAACATCGGCCCCTTTCAATTCCGCCATCTGCTTCTCCATCCTAGCAAGTTGCTTATTTATCGACTCGATAAACTTCGTATCTTCCTCAGCTCTAACCGCGCGCAAATCTCCCTGTTTTCCCACACTTACTTCATTAGTTTCAATGGATTTATTACCGGGATTCGACCCCCAATACAGCTCAACCGCGCGCTGACACATAGTATCAAAATCATCTCTATAATGTCCACGCAATGCGAAAGCGATGTCAGGTCTGCAGTACTGCAAGAACACATGGCGCTTGAACCCCGCCATATACGGTGAATTATCGGTACCCGCAAACTCATTAATCCGCGATCGCAAATCTCTGGGATCCATACCGGGAACTGCCTCGGCATAAAATTTATCCAACTTCTGATTAATCGGAACATCAAAACGGTCCAACAAAACCTTTTTAAGCAAGTCGTAGCAATTGGGATCATGTGGGCTAGGAATAATCCCGTCAATAGCGGCGAAATGTGCGTCATTCAAGTTCTCCTACAAAATGAGATATTTATCTTTTTGCGACCTTACATTTTTGCCCGCGAGATGATGTTCTAATATCCGGAAATACCGCGCCGGTTCCTGCTTGTTAAAAGGTCGATTGATAGTGATCTCGCAAGAGGTGAATCTGTCCAGAGATTCGTTGTCACTACTCTCCACTTCCATTTATGACAGTGAATAGCAATTGCTCATGCGAGAATTGAAAATGATTACCTTTTCCGTAGCCCGTACACGCAAATGTCGTACTGCACACAGACGAATATTCCAGCAGCAACACCAACTCAGACTTTATCACAAAATAGCGGCTATATCACTGAGAAAACAAAATTACAATGAACACCATGGAATTCACCCAAACTTACTAGCAATTTCTAATTGTCATTAACCTGTTCAACGGACATAAAAATTTCCCAAACACACAATCATACAACATATCTCGAAACTCTGATATGACTAAACAAATACTTCTGATATTTATACAGTTCAATACACACTCCACCACCGTCTATGAAACCGCAATAAAATGCAAATCCCTGTCCGGGAAAGCTACTTAACTTCAAAATACGTTATAATCCTTCGTCTCTTCTGAATAGGCACTTTTCGTTGTCGTTTCTTCTGCGAGAACGTCGCGACGGCTTTTGCTGCTCTTCGTGTCGACTCGAATCCTTCGTTTCTGTCGTTGCTGTATTGCTCTTTCTCTCCGTCGTGCAAGGCGAATCTTTATATTGTCTTCGGTCGGCCGGTCGTCGTGATTAATAAAATATCGGGGTCACCATTTAACGCAGAGCGAACGTTTGTAGTTGTATAATTGTATATCTGACTCCAAGATGTATTATTGACTCCAAGAAGGTTGCGTTTACAATTCGCTGCGTGTTTCTTCTTTCGTTCGACGAACCGGCGTAACCGCGCCGTACGGCCTTGTTGGCTGACGTACCACGAAGCCTGTCTATTGGACACGTATTCGATGGATCACACTGACGAATATATTTTGTTTCTGTCTCCACGACGTGTAACTTTATTGAATCACGTACGACAAAGTAACGGACTTCCGAATCAGCGAAATATCAAGAATTGAATGACCGTCTCTCATAGCCACGAGAGAGTACATGCCAAATTGTTATCTACGTTCACACGACAAAATATACGACTCACAGAGGTCTTATCAGGTCTCAGTTCAGGGAATTACGTAAGGTCTACCAACTCCTTATCGACTAATATTTAAATGGCGTTATACCAATATACTCCGTTAACCCTTTGCGACCGGCGGTCTAGTATACTAGACCGCGACTGTTTAACGCAGAGGAGTCGATATTTAGTCCAAGATAGCTAGACCTGTATTGGTCATAAACGATCGCAATCGGTTTGTATGTATAGCTCTTATAAATACGCATACATCAGACCATGTATAACCTAATGTTGCAATGTATATCCTGCTTGAAATGCTGATTGAACACGCAAAAATGTTTCCCGCAAAATTGAATTTGTAATGATGTTCGCGCGAGTGACCGCCTGAAATATAAACCATTGTATATTCCGTTCTAGACGTCATATAACCGATTACAGTTATCTTCTATGACTTATTGTTCGTCATACTATTCTATGAAAGTCCTTATATCGAAGATTAGCACGTAGAATATGTTTCAAATTGACGTGAAAGAAGCATACCTTATTACGTGAAAATCATGGCTGCGTGAGATGGCCCGACTCGTTGTGGTTTCAAACAGATATACAATTGCTTCAGGCAATAGCAAATTATACATATGGTTAGCCATTATCCTGGCATATCTATCAATATCCCTATCATGGAGCTTAGTTTTGTGTAAGAAAGCCGACACCAGCCCTAACACTGCACAAATAAGCGTGCGAGTTAGGCTATTTTTGTACCCGAGCCTGTGATAACAACATCATAGAGGCAGTTATGTATCTGTTTTAGATGGCACACAAAGTTACTGTTGGCTTCTATGACTACTGTTGATCATACATGGGACATTACCCGTGTAGAATACAGTTCAAATTGGTGCGAAATAAAGCAATGTATCACGTGAAATGACTTCCCGAGCGTATAAGGGCACTGGGCAGTGTCGAATAAGGCAATATGTGTATGTGTATACTTACGGATCCCTTGCAGTTGCAAGTTACATATAACAAGCAACTGGGGTTGATAACACTTCAATAGCATGGAGATGTATACTAACGGCAAAATTGCCAAGGCAGTTACTATGTTATGTAGAACTGGGCGCGCGTTGCCTTCAGCGGGAATACGAGATTACGTAATCGATTACTCATCGGCGGCGACCGCGTGATTGTGCTTATCATGTCTACCTTTCCAAGATCGTAGCGCTGGGCTATGAAGCGCTATAGTAGCATGTAATGTCTCGTTGGAACGTAGAGATTCATGCGGAAGTCAATCAGGTGGTCATATACTAAGAGAGGGTCTAGGTATGACGTCAGGAGATATAGATGAACAAAATTGCATTTTATTTTCAAGAAATCGAGAACATTTTCTCGCATAACGCTATTCCCTCTGGCGTCTGAGCCGTGAGAGTATCTCAGACCGCTAGGCGGCTACTCCAGGTTTACGGCAATATATTGGGCGTCGATTTAAGCCATACGGATGGCATTTTATCGTTTTTTATGTGGATGCAGTAAAATTTTGGTCAGTAGGCCGGCCGGTTACAAAGGGTTAAAGATGTCACGAAATCATGTTTTATACATTCCTAGCAAGTAAAATTGTAGTCATACCCTAGTTCAGAGGATTCCCCCAACTACGGCAAGAGAAACCCCCATATCACCTGCCCAACGATTCCACCCTTCCCAGGCACGTCGAGTAGCAGATATTGTGGGCGATCACCACCGACGGGTACAGGCTTTGAAAGTCGACCACGACCACCGGCACCCGGTAAAACCTAGACTCCGGTTCCATCACCAGGGCGATGACCTCGGGCGCGCGCATCTGGGCACGCTGCAGCACGCTCGGAGTGACGGCGACCATGTTGCGAGCCCTGGCGGTCCGCAGGAGCATGCTCTCCACCTGCGCGCGAGAGAAGACGACTGCATTCACGGATGTGGCTTGGGTAAAAGTGGAAGCGATGCTACAAAAATAGACTTGCGTATGCTCCAAATCAGTGGTTCTCAGCCTTTTTGTCCTTGCGGATCAATAAAATTTAAAAATTATGTTGCAGCCTGGCACAACAAACAAAATTAACCTAAATTAACATCACGACTAGGGTTAGTTCGGATATCAATAATTTTCACTATCCGGATAACGGATATATCCGGATATTTTGGAATTTACCTAACCGGTTAACCGGATAATAACTGCTAAGTGAGACAATCGATTTCATTAGGTCTGCATGTAAAACGGATCGCAAAATCTTATTGTAGAGTACCTACCTAAGCGCGCAGTATGAGCGAATACGAGAAAAACCACGCAAATTTAATGTTCACTGCTTCTGCAATGCCCTCTTTATAAAGCACAGATGCATCAATTGTGGGATCCTGTAGCCGGGACCGGAGTTTTGTAACAAAGAGTCCACGTTCATTGAATGCTTTTTCAGCTTCCACAGTAGTGGGCTGAATAGAAAGCAGCGCTTCGTAGAGAGTCAAAAGGTTGGCAGGTCGTACGCCGGAAACTTCAACAGCTTTACATCCTTTTGACCATCCTTATGTTTGGGTTTGGAGTACTAGAAGGACGACTAGCTGATACTGGAATTGATGCCGACATGATACCTCGCTCTAATTCACGTGATCAGGCACGCAGCCAGCCGAAAATGTAGGGGGATTGAAATAAAATCAGGGGGTTTCGATTTTTCTTCGAATTAATCATCAGCGGAAATCAATTACGCTTGCACGCACGCACATTTTTGCGAACATTCGATGTCATTCAGCTTCGCGGTGTCACTCTCAGAATCACGAATTAGAATACACTTAACGGCATATCGTCAACAAGCCGTCGAGAGATAGGAGCCAATGCATGCTGGGTCCGAGATGGTTAGGCCAGCGATTATATCGTTCGTAGGCCTATTGCAGATGCGATTGTGTAGGTCAACGATAACATCGTGTGCACCAAGCCTATGAAGATGCGATTGTGCAGGCCAGCGATGGAATAGTGTGTACACTGCACATGGCCTATTGCAGATGCGATTCTTCAATCCAGTGGAACTATCGGCTTGTTGAAGACGCGATAAATCAGGTCAGAGACAATAGCCGAGCGCGCGGCAATCAATGACCTAATTTAACGATCTTCTCAGCAGGAGATCGCGTCACATTACATTGTGCAATGTGTACAGACGCATCTCGCTAATTGGCAACACGCTGATCGTTAATCGGCCGCGCCAACACTGAATACGACTTATTGAAGCTTACTAAAACGTGTAAAATGCATTAGCAACGATTCTTTTTTATCCGGTTAACCGGCAGAAAAATATCCGGATATCAGATAGTGAAAATACCTGCGGTTAACCGGTTAACCGTTATCCGGATAATCCAACCCTAATCACGACATATACATGCAACTAAAAGGTATATATTTTTAAAGTAATGTGAGTTTGCTAGACTCCATTCTACCGCTAAATGTCACTGAATTGTACTGTCGAAATTTAACGAGCTTTGTTTTAAAGCGTCTTCTTAAAGTTTGAACATATACTATTCCTAACCGAGTTTTCGGCTAATTTTAAACAGTTTCGCACGACACTTGCAGCATTGTAACGTACACTACGTCCAAAGCAGAAGAAGACCTGATCTCCATGTATTATTAGATCATTTCATTTCTCTCATCAATGGACAAGCGTCGACTTCTTGCATTAAACACAAAAAATCCACAATCTCCATTATCAAAACAAAATAAATGCAATCACAATTACTTTTCCAAGAATTGTAATCGTAATCAAGTACCGGTGCTGTTTTTGCTGTAATCATAATCATAATAATCATAATCATAACTCAGGAGTAATCGTAGTTGATTACATTGATGCAGTAATCGCGCCATGTCTGCTTGAAACAGGTACAGGTACCACGGTACAGTGACTTTATTCCGAATGATTCGAACAACCAATTTTCCGGGTGAAAAGTCACCATGATGGAAGGATCATAGTAGCATTGCCGTACCGCTTTCTGCCCCTCGTTCTTATAGCGACACATTAATTCTAATTATCAAAAAACAAGCCCAATATGAGAGAGTAACCAACCCGAAATTGCGATCCTCTGGTGAGAACTTCGTAGAACTGGATCCCGAACAACCGCGCCAGTTCCGACGTACGTCCGATGAAATCCTGCTGAACCAGCAGGCGCATGTTTCCGCGAACACGGGACACGTAGTAGTCGATCACGCGGTACCGATGGCAGTGATATTCCAGGCCTGGACAAATACGGAATCACACGCGTTCAAAACTGCTAGGCATCCTAAATGGCTCGTTCAAAGTAGCAATTGAGCAGTATATAATATATTCATATTGAAATAAACCGGACTATTTTCGGTTGACACTCGTCAGGGGTAATCGTCCGCAACAAGTAGAGAATTAGAAGGAACATTGTACATCAACAATCGTATCACAAAATATGACGTCACCAGTTGTGTTTCCCCTTTTCCAGTTTCCACTTATGCAATGTTTTCCAATCCTCTACTCTACCCCCGACGGAGTGTCAGCCGAAAATATCCGGGTTCATTTCAATATGAATATACTATCCAATTGTATATATTGACGTTCTGTACCTCCAAGAAGCTGCTCAAAATAGCTAGTGTCGAACAACGATTGTCATAACTGCAAAGTATTCAAAGCAGCAAGACGTTCAAAATAGCTTGTGTCAAAACAGAGAGTGTCATAATAGCAAGCAATTCAAAATAACCCAAGGCCCTAGCACTCGCTATTTTGCCCGAATATCATAAATGCGACGTACCCGAGCACTAAAGGAGGTGTGGCGTATGCTAGTGGGTCTTGTACTACTCAACTTAATTGAGCGGTTATGCTTTCAGACTAATTCCACTTATTCTTGGACAGTTTTCAATTTCTCAAGTAAAACTAGACCAAAAATATTTGCTTTCTACTCAATTCCACTCAAAAACAACTCTACAGGGCAAGAATTGCACAGTAATCACACAAAATCAAACTGCCATTACTCACCAGACCGCGACGGAGGGTCAAACCAGTTTGTCAAGGTTCTATGGTCGTATCGCGGATGACGTTCGTGGAGCATGTGAAACGCTACGCTTTCGAAGCTGTAATCGTACAACGCCAGTTCCGTACGCATCAATCTCCATAGGTTAAGGACCACCTGCGAAATAGAAATATGACCTGTCTATTCATGTCTCTCAAACCGGGATAACATCAGTATATAACGGTCAAATTTTAAAGTTTATGAGACAAGTGTACTTATACAGGATATTAGATTTCACATGCAGAGAAAAACCGCACATCAATCTCCATACAAGTGGGTAACCATTAACCGCTTACTATTTACTGTGCAGACAGCAAACCAATTTTTCATAAATTTGCAGCAACCGTTATGTCGAGCAACAAAGCAAAACACACACTAGTTCAGAGGTCTGAAACACGCGGCCCGCGGGCCGCATGCGGCCCGCCAGATCATTTTGTGCGGCCCGCGACGGCAGTTCGGATTTTTAGGTATTCGACAATATTTAACTGCAACATATCTTTTTTTAGATTTGAGAACTTGAAATTCGCTCTAAAACTACTCCGAAATCCTGAAACTATACTCATCAAACTTCACCATCGCATCACTTTCAAAAGTTACCATGAGGTGGAAAATCTGCTTTATACGTCACATTGCTTGTTTATGGTGATAGTACTTGACTCGTTGATAATTCGTGACTGAAAATTGTGATTTGTACTTGGGCGCGACGTTTTGAGAATTACCCGAACGCGCACTGAATGGGAGAAAAAATAAGGATGACTCGAGTTGAGTCGGTTGAAACGTTACAATCAGAGAAGGACATGTGACTGGGAAAGCCGTGACTTGGTACAATCACAGACGCAACAAACTATCAAAATGTTATAGTAAATGAACTGAACAAACTGAAATGGTAATATATCAAAAGGCCGTAGCTTGCGTTGCGGAGCGTATTTAGCTATCCAAGTAGGCCGGTATGGCAACCATTGACATTCTGTCCCCCCTCTTAATGTGAAGTTAGTTATTTCCTGCGTAATATTGGGTCTCTTTAACCATGGTAATATTGCCTATTGAAGGTAACGCCAATGGATTCGTCAGCGACTAGAAATTTATATTGCTATGGCACATTAATCAGTCAGCAGTTGTCATTGATCTGTAAATCTAACGCTGATTTAATTTTACTTTGGTTATGGCATGATCAATAGCCAAGTTATCAGGAGTATGCCCGCAACCCAGATTAGGATGTATTGCTCCAATGCTTCGATCAGATCAATATTTGTTAAACTTTTATATCATCTACCAATAATTGCGGCACGTCAAATGTCTGCTAGCTGCCAAATTATAACGCTACAGCTTTTACGATATCATGAGATGTATTTAGGTACTCTCGCATGGTGTCTATAACTACATATTTTGACAGACTATGCCAAGTACAGCAACAATTTTATTCAAACATTTGAAAATGTGATCTTTTTCGTATACCAGGCGTGAATTCACAATAGTAAATTACATTTCGCTTTGCGTGTTGTCTGCCAGTCTGCAAGGTCCCGTAAAATAAGGCCCATACTTGGAAATACATTGAAAACCCCTATTATTGTTGCTGTGGCCCGCGGCGCCATCAAAAACTAGAAATTGGCCCGCGACCACATTTGAGTTTGAGACCTCTGCACTAGTTATTACTATGAGTGTCGTACAGGCAAATATAAATTTGAAATAGTATTTCAATCGCGTCAAAGGCATCAAAAAGCTGCCGGGTCGATTATAACTGGCTTATCTTTTTTGTACACAATGCATACGATTCTCTCTGAATACAAGAACCAATAACATCTCTGCATCTCGGGTTATTTGTATATATTTCTCTTAAGTACCGCCACTGTGTGGTGTTATACGCCTGTTATATGGTTATTACTTGCAAATATTGTGTCACGGCCGACATTCTTTTTGCTATGCACAAAGTTAACTATATTTACTCACGTTAGTTGGCTCCTGAGAGTTATTCAAAATGCTTAGAGCAGAATCAACTGGGCAATATCACCGTCTTGTTTCAATGTATAATAGAAATAACACATATAATCACCCTTCCGACGATATGCAATTCAGAAGCATTGTCGGCAC
The DNA here is from genome assembly GCF_051294905.1 of Botryllus schlosseri. Lineage (NCBI taxonomy): Eukaryota > Metazoa > Chordata > Ascidiacea > Stolidobranchia > Styelidae > Botryllus > Botryllus schlosseri. The sequence continues at coordinate 11,226,154 of NC_137247.1, read as the reverse complement.
CGTAGACGTCGCTGTCGGCGCTGTGCCTGTTGCGCTGTTCGTCGGACGGAATTCTCGATATGGCTCGGCAAAGGTCGCAGCGCAAATGGGCGGCGCGCTGTAGCAGGTAGCCCCAGGACAGCATCTGCACTTCGTAACCTTTAAAAAGATGGGCGCGCGTGAAATTTTGCGAAATCAGTCGTCGATGATTCGTCGCTTCTATTTTTTCAGTGTGAGTGGATGTATTTTTAGACTACTACCACTTTTGCTCAACAATTTTTAGGTGAAACTACTCACTTTTTAAACTTAGCACTTTGTAAGTTAGAAAGTAGGATTGGTATATATTAGCAGCATTTTTACGAGATAAATTGTAACAATTACCGGGCGAAACATCCCTGAATCACGATTACCGAACATATTTATGAAAAACGCAATGATTTTCAGTGTCATCAATCACTTTGTGCCGGTCACGATTATAAATTCTGCAATTTTGAAAGAAGCCCCCGTTGATTAACTGCTAGAACCATTGAACCCCTCGATCAAATTCATACCTTGAAACTAATTACCAGCATTTTTTACAATTTCATTGTCTACTTCACTTCAAATAGTTTTAATGCCTTACATATCTCTACTTCTAATCGAGTAGAAATATTCAGCATTACTTCTACTTCTACACGAGTATCAAATCAACGCTGTCCTCTTGACGATATCAGGATGCCGATCGCGAATCTCACGTACCAACTAGTATATCCGGATCCCAGCGGTGCATGAATTGCGCAAAGAGCAGGAAAAGCTCCGTCTCGTCGGTGACGTAGCGCACGTCCAAACTCGTGACGCCAGACTTTTTAAACAGTTCCCTTTCTCGGGCTGTAAAATTCGGTGCGGAAGACGTAGACGGTGCATTCATAGTGGCGTCGCCATTCTAAAACGATAAAATGAAATATTTGGTCAGAATGTAAAAAAATAAATAATCCATGATCGAACGCGAATACCTTAGAGGAGGAAGATGGGTCTACCGCGATCACGCCGGTCCTCATCCCTATTTCGGACCCGGTCCAGGAGTCGCTGTCCAGACAGTAGAAGAGGCATCTGATTTCGTCCATGTCTGGATCGGGTCGAAGGTCGATCCGCGTTTTCACATGCAGTTCCAAACTCACCTATAACAAATGATTGTGATGATTATATTTTTACTACCAGATCTATAACGTGTGACTCATATAGAGGAGATAGAATAGAAAACTCACCGTTGTTACATGCTGGACGACATGCAACGACTTCGCCTCGCCGAGATGCTGCTGCAAACCTTTAAAGCCGTAAGTATTATCGAGAGTCGGCCCGTCGACTTGCGAACCCCTCTTCGACCCCTGCGACGGGGTGCTAAGACTCAAAGAGTTCGAACCAGGCGACCTTTCACTCCCGGCGTCGCCTCGATTTGAAAATTTCTTGGAAAGCAACACTTTCCGCAGTCCGGATGGCTGCGGGTGGGTGTGCGGGGACTTTTCCGAAATAGGCGAGACCGTCGCAGGCCCGTCCGGGTTAGCGCGCGAGGCGTAACTCAACCTCTTGTGCGCGTGCTTGCTTTGACGTTTGTCTCCCGCGCTTGGTGTGCTCTGCGGTCGCTTTTTAATGGACCCCTCGTGTACGGGGGCATCCTCAGCCGAACTGCCCCGACTATCCAAAAACCCATCGCTCATTTCAGAGGTCAAAGGTGACCCACCGATTTTCGAGTCACACCCGACAGGCGATAAAGCCACGGAGAAGGGGACGTCCGAATTCGAGGCTTCATCGCACTTTTTTACAGGGCTACCCTCGATCGGTTTCAGCGTTAATCTTTCAGAGTCCCCGCTTTTGATGCGGTCCACATCTGCCACGTCAAAGCTGACCCGCCTGGGCCGGCCGGTTGACGTGGTCGGGGACGTGAAAGAGAGAGAACGACGTAGTGACGGCGTTGGGGTTTTTACGGGGAGGTCCCCACCTTTGTTGCTAACGCTGGATTCAGGCAGGTCAGACTCGGTCCGAAATTTTTCATCCGTCCGGGTCTTCTTTTTGCTGTCCAACCATTCTTGGACGTCGCGCCACGTCGGCGGCGAGAGGGCAGGTCTCAAAATAACATCGCCACCCTCCAAAAAAACCTCGGACAGTCTCGGGTACTGAGACAGCTTGGACGCCGCGTCTAAGTGGTCCCAGACGTGCACGTTTACAGGCAGAATTGCGGCCGCTTTTTGCCTCATCGCACAACTGTCCGATTCCCTGTAATTCCTACCAGCCGTTGCCATGACAATCCAATGACGAATGCCCCCCTCTATGGGCAATGATGACGCGTGCTCGGGTAGATCGCAAGCGGATTTTCGGGGTTTGGGTCGCTTGACATAAGGGGGTAAATTTGACAGTCTGAAACGAAACGAAACCGCTAAAATAGCATACATAGACCGAGTGCCCCGCCGCTGGCAAGTGAGCGCCTAACTAACGCGGTGCCCCGTCACTTGCACCGTAAAAAAAGAAGTGTCCAGCTAATTGCACGCGAGCATCGTAAGATCAAGTGCCCCGCCACTTGCGCACCTAAGCACCATAAAAAACAGGGCCCCGGCACTTGTACCGTAAAAAAATCAAGAGCCCTGCCAATTGCACGTAAACATAAAAAGACAAGTGCCATGACACTTCCGGTAAGCCCCGTAGCAAAAAAACAAGTGCCCCGCCGTCAGAATGTAAGCACCACAAAATCACAGTCTCTAAGTAACCAATCTGTCATGCTGACCTATTGCTCGGTGCCCCGGCGTCAGCGGCGTTTCCGTAAAACGGCTCGTCCGACGACAAATGGCTGGCCTGTCCTGAAGAAACCAAGTCCTGCATGACGACTGCGGGCGACGGAGGCTTGTCCGAGGTGGTGTAAAACTTCTCGACGGCGATGGACCGCGATGTAAGTGTATCGCTTTGCTTGCCCGGGGGTGACGGTGGTCCGGCGTTATCGTTAGGGTTTGTCGTCCTCGCCATTCGAATGTCCTTGGCGTTTGAGGTTGCAACATGTTTTGCGGTTGATTTCCGATCGTTGCGCGTCTCGGCCTTTTTCGCGTCTCCTCCGGAACAGGATTTGTGACCGCCGGCCCGGTCCGGTAATTTGGGGCGCCGTGACTCGGGTTTCAATTCGGTCGCTTCGTTGGCAACCAGATCGCAGCATTCGCGAAGCACTTTCGACGCAACTTCGCCCGTTTCCTCTAGTAAAAAATTGATAAACATTATAAATAAAAAATAATAACTCTTTGTCGATTACTGCAGGAGATAGTTGGTTACTAAAAGTTAGCCACAGTCGATAGTCCTCAGGACAGTCGACCGAGAAGTTTCAAGTGAAATGAATTTGGCAATATCAATATTATTATGAAAGCGATGCATCAATATTGTAGTAAGAAATTGGAAAATGAGCGTAAATTGCGATATATTTATGGTACTTGGTACTTGGTATAAGTGCATGTAGTAATGTCTTTGGGTTAGGTTAGGGTTCACAGTCGACACACGTAGAGCAACCGAATAGTATATTCATATTGAAATGAGCCCGAATATCTTCAAGCTGCCACTCCTCAGGGGTAATCGTCAGCAACTAGCAGAGAATCGGAAAGAACATTGCATATCAGCAATCGTATATACTAGTTGCTGACGATTACCCCTGACGAGTGTCAGCCAAAGATATTGGGGTTCATTTAAATATGAATATGCTGTACTGTATTCTGCACCTCCAAGAAGCCCTTCACGTGCAGCAGCGTTAATTGAATACCAATAATCAAAAGCACACCTTGAGATTCCGTAACACACGCCGAAAATCGCCCCGACATATCTGAACTCGCATCAGCCGACGCAGTCTCCTTAGTAACACCCCTTCCGCACGTCAACGTCGCCAGAGCCACGATCGCTTGCGACTCGCCCATTGTCACTGTTACAGACGACCGATTCCCCAATGCCACACCTCCAGCCGGAAAAGACTCGTCGATGACATCGTCGGTTTCGGACGCATCATCTGTAGAATCCGAATCGTAGATCCGAAACTGCGCCCCGTCTGTGTCCGCGGATTCCGCGGGCCCGCTTTTTTTCCTCACTATTTTCAAGGGCTTGAGTTCGTCGGAGGTTTTCGGCCCGAAATTTTCCGAGCCGCCCCGGTCCGCAGGCGGCAAAGCGGAAATCTGCGGCTTGCCCCTGCCAGCCGGGGCCTTCTTCAGAGTCAGCTTCAACCTGGGAGAGTCCGACTTGAGATCGACCGACGACACCATGTACTCTGGGGTTGAAAACGCGATTTTGGTCCGACCCGTCTTCAGACACTTCGTTTTCACCCCAACATCAGCCCCGTCGTCATCGGACGACACGTCGGGGGCTTTCCCATGGGCGCGTTTCCGTGCCGGCGACCGCCCCGGCAAATCTCCCGGGCCTGACACGGCTGCCCCGCCCTCATCGTCGGACTTGTGCGGTTCGGCCGGGACAACCTCCCATTCACCCGTGGCAGAGTTCAGAATCAGTTCCTCGCCTGGTTGCGGCGTGGGACGCGGGTCGGGGGACAGGGTTGATTTTCCGGGTCGCGCGTCTGCGCTTTTTGGCGGGGCACTCGCTTTTTCTCGTTCGGACGCTTTTGTCGAGTCGTACATATCCTGCGACAATTCAAATGACTCGGCAGTCTTCCTGTCTCCTGAAGACGACGACCACCCGGACAGCGATATGGTGGGCGTGTCTGGCGGGGCATCAAAATCGCAAATCTGTTTCCGCTTGCGCTCGGCTGATTTCGGGATAAAATCCTGCTTTTTCGCTGCGTTTAAAGCGCTTTGCTTCATAATTCCGTATGGAGTCTTAGCGGATGGCAACTGTGCGTCTGCTTGTGTGTTTGAGCAAATCGGTATTGCGGGTTTGTATTTCGTTTTTTTCTTCGAATTCTTACTTTTCGGCGCATTTTTCGGCTTAGCCGCGCATTCAAAGGGTGCCGAATTAACATGGTAGCCACGGCGTGGCGTTACCGTTTGACATGTGCCTTTCAAAAGCACCGAAAACAGAGTACTTTGCCGTTGACACCGCGGTATTGCGACTGCCGACTGAACGATACCCTGACTTTTCGGGTCCAGGCCCGTAAACTTGTAAAACCCCGATTTAGAGCCGGCCCGGTCTCGGGCAACGGCCGTGTCGACGTACGTCAGCGTCTGCACCAGGCCCTGCGATTGCACGCACACTTGGGACGCGGCTTTCGGAAAGGGAAAAGGTGAATTCGACACGTAGAATTGCGTCTTTTTAGATTTACTTTTTGGCTTTGGCGCCGCGGGCGCCGTAGTTTTTGGCCAGTTCGGATTTGGTATTTTCTCAACTTTCACATCACAACCGCCAGCCTCCCTTTTAACTGCCCCCGGGTCAAAGTAAGGCCGCGCCACTGCACCACCCTGCGTCCCTCTGCCTTCGGAATTGTTGATAGAGTGAACGTGATGATGGTGGTGCACGTGTGTGTGAAACACTTGAAGTGGCGTGTCTAAGACACTGTTAGGCCTGGGAATTTGTCCAGGGTCGCGATAATACTGGTTGAAAGCGTACGGATACGATGACTGCGGCGGGGTACACCGAGACGGTGTCCCAGGGGTGTTGAAATACGAGCAGTTTGGTTTGTTTTGTGGTTCGAAACAGTGATTACCAGCGTTGTACCCGTAAGGCTTTGGGGCAGATAAGTTATTTTGTATTTCTTTCATGTGTGCGTCGTTGTACAGCGCGGGTGATGCAACGTCTTTACGCCACTGATTCGCGACAGTGCCGGGTCTCGTGACTTGGGTCACGTTGGGCAAGTTTTGCCCCGGGTAACAAGACTGCGGCCTGTTGTGGGTGGTCGGCATCACCCAGTTCTCATTCACAAACGGCGCGTTTGGAAATGGTGTTTTCGCACGTCGCGCTGCTGGTACCTGGGTTTTGGGCGGGGCTTGTTTTTTCGGGGCCGCGGTGGCGTTCTGGGGAGGGTTCAGCGGCGTCGGGGCAGGGGCAGGGTAGGCGATTGTCTGCGGCGGATTGTTGTCGCCCGGCTGGGTGGGCGAGGTCATCTCGTCGATGAACTCCATCAGGGTTTCTTTTTCGAATTGGTCCAAATTGGCGCTTGCCCCGGCACGAAACGCTTCTGAAAAAGTTCGCAAATCAATTTCGGATCGAAACAATAATATAGCCATCGTTGGTACTTGAGTTGAAATAGAAGCAAAAAAGCACGTATTCTAGGTCTAGTCTTCCTTAAAAATACGAACGCAGCTCTGACTCGGTCACGATTTTTTGTGACTCGACTCGAGTCAATTTGTGCACATCTCGAACCAAGTCATATAACTCGTGTCTAGGACGGGCAAGACAGACATTTCATTGTAACTTCGAAGAAGAGCAAGGTCACCATGTTTTTGTTATTTCGGCTGTCAGTCCCGATACTTTGAAAATAGGGCCAGAAACTGGTGGTACTGAGAAATTACGATATTTTTAATGCGAGTCATTCGATATCACTCGAGCAGAGTTGAAAAAAGTGGCTTAATCCAGATCGATCTCAAAACTGAACAGTGAACACAATCACTTCGACTCAGACTCGAGTCACAACACTATGACTCGGACTCGACCCTCTACTCACTGACTTGGACTCGACTTGACTCGAGTCAAAACTTCAAAAGTGAGATTGACTTGTGACTCGGAAACTTGTGACTTGGTTACAACCCTGCCGATAATTCAAAAATATGGCAAGAAACAGTTCTCTATCTGTTTAAATAAGCATGTCTAGAGTGAGAAAAATGGGTACATAATGAATTATAGGCCTTCGATATCACCCAAGTGTTTCACAGAAGTTAGAACTCAATAACGAACACTGAAAACTATGACTTGAACTTGACCAGTTACTCTATTACTTGGACTCGGTGGTGAATAGAAAATGACTCGGAACCTTGTGACTCGGCTACAAACCTGGCTCACACAACGGCATATATGAGAGATTTGCTAAAATTCTTACTGGACGGTCCGTTCGAAGTGACGTCTTCGAAGACTTTGTCGAAATGCTGCAGCATGGTCTCGTTTTTGTCTCGGGTCGAGTCGGGGGCCGTTTCGGGGCGTTCCTCCTTCTGACCTTCGGCAGGATGGTCGGCGATGAGTTGTTCGAGTCCGCCCATGTTCTTGAAGAGCGAGTCGTCCACGAGGTCGAACATTTTCGAAGCTGAATTCGAAATGGACTGAGTGGTGTACGACACACGAACTTAGTCGCAAGTGAACTGGGCAAGGCGCCAAGGTTGTCATTTAGCGATGTTCATGGCCATATCTGGCTATACTATAGATCTGCGGTTATCAAACTGGAGGGCAGGTCCTCCCTGGGGGGCGTGAAAGTACCTGAGAGGAGGCGCGAAGTCGCCTTAGAGAAATGGTGTTTCTTGAACTCAGAATGAGTTCAATTTCTGCTGAAACTTCCAAGTTTCAACAATGGCAATAATCTCAATTATATTTCGATTTTAAATGTCATAATTGTGTTGCACCATCCACACACTGATTCAAGATTTTGACTGAACCGTGAATGTGACTGCATCCAATAAAATATGAACTGGAAATTATATCGTGCTCCACGCGATTTACCTCCAGTTCATAATCATTGTCTGAATTCCATATTTGTGAAGTGTCTTAACAGCCATACCACACCACCTTCCATGCCACCAAACGATACGTTGGGATTGCAAATATTCTTTTCGTTCATTTTAATTTTTGATATCATATGACGATAAGGGGTGTGCGGAATCTTTCACTATCGTCAAGGGTGCTGTGTCGAAAAAAGGCCGAGAAACGCTGCTGTAGATGGTCGGTAAATTACTGTATGATAAAACAATATTTGGCCGTGAAAACAAACAGAATTTACGGTCAAATTGTCTGGCAAATATAACACAAAGAAGCAGGGCCTACGCCGAATGTGGCACGCAGCAACTTTGTACCTGTCAATTCGAGCCGAGTCGCGACTCAGACAGACCAGTCCATTACCACTTCTACTAGACAGTTTTCAGTCGCTTAGACAAAATCAGGCCGAGAACACTTACTTTTCTACTTAATCAGATAGCGCTTCTACTGGAGTTCCTACGATGAACACTTTGACCGGCTTCAGATAGTTTCGCACAGAGTCAACTATAAATTTGAAGCCCACATATATTCTCAATTGAAGAATATATTCACATTGAAACACGCCCGAATATTTTATATATTGGCTGACACTCGTCAGGGGTGATCGTCAGCAACTAGAAGAATACTAAAACATTTTATATACCTGTAACATTGTGTATATATATGAACATTGTATATCAACAATCCTATCAGGCATATTATCACAAGAACTCACCGTCTGCCCCTAACGATTCAGCCAGCTCGCCGAAAAAATCCTTTTCCGTCTCCTGCGTCGCGGCCTCCGTGCCGTGCGTCATCACGGGAGACCACGGTCGTGGCGGTTCGGTGACGCCTTTGGGACACGCCACTGGAGACGGAGGGTACGCGACCGACATGAGCGCGTTCGGCGGTGGGAAAGGCTCGCGGCTGTCGTCTGAAGACGCCGTGAACATAGTCCGGGGCCGGTGGATCGAGTTCAATTTCACAGTAACGCTGTTTCTGGTAACCTGAAACATGAAACGATGATAAAAACAGATGATCAGACAAATTCTGATGTGACCAATCAATGATCTGAGTATAGTCATCTTCTAGTTAAGTTTTAGGCCGAACCACTTTGTATATTGTAGAGAGTTGTATTGGTATATGCTTGTATCACCTTTAAGAGCGTAACTGCGATGAAAATCGGGGAGGAAAGCATCTCTATCATTGTGATTGAATATCTAATAAAAAATTGCACCTGTTTGAGGTGTGTATCGGTCATTTTGTGGTAGTCGCGAAGATGCACCCTGCAACGCGGCAGCCTCTGACTATTTACTAAAAGAACGCGACCCATCAACTTGATCTACTTTTTGAATATTATATTCATATTTATTCCCGAAGCTTTTAGGCCGACACTCATCAGGGGATATCGTCAGCAATAATGCATTCAAAAATTATGTTTAAAATCCAACGCCTATTTCATTTGTCCGTTCGCGAGTCCATCATCATCACTACAAGTCAACTTAGTCTATGCCAACAGAAAGAATTTGTGTATCATTTAAAAATCGCACATTGACACATTTGTTCTTTCCTTGCATGCGCTATAGGTCTCTCGTTTTTCGAATTTGTAATTAGCGATATCGATTGTTGTTAAACATAGTTTTCGAGTGCTCGCATTGTTGTTGACGGTATCCCCTGACGAGTGTCAGCCGCCTTCGACAAAGCGATCCCCACCTTCTTGCTCGGAGAGTAGACCCTCCTAACTGGCGTGGCAACAGAAACCGCCTTCTTCTCCTGCCCCAAGTCCAGGCCACGTTTCGCAATCACAGTGTCATCCTCGTCGCCCAGCGTGCTCCCGGCAGATTTAGCAGCACCGCATTCTTTGTTTTCGACCAGGTCGATCGTGCAGTTGCCGGCGTCGCTATCGACGGACGCAATCTTACATATGGGCTGGACGGTTCGGCTCGCGACCGGGACGATAGATTTCGTCACTTTTGCCTCTCGGCTGTCGTCATTCGGCGAGAGCGAGTCCCGATCGGTCTTTGTGGCTAGCTTCCGCTTTTTCGCCTCCTTCTTCAATTTGACGGCCTTCTTCTTGGCGGTCTTGTCGGCGGTTTTGCTGCGCGACTTGCAATTTACCGAAACCTCGTTATCGCCGCGTCCCTTTTTACATACGGCGTCAACCAGGGACGTACACAGCGCGCTTACGCTGTGCTCGGCCTGTTCCGACGACACCACCCTGTCTTCCAACTGCAACACAACATCGGACGCTAACGTCCCGGTAACACTTGATTCAATTTGAGGCGAGGTATGATTTCCTGTTGACGTACAAACCAATTTTTCCGCCTCAGCGGGAGTATTGTCAATGACGCAACTTGTCAGACTACCCGTGCTGACAACAGCCTTTTCCGCATCGGCAGACGGCTTTTGTTTCATGACAATCGCGTTAGACACACCGGTACAGCTTCCTTTAAGAGACGCAAACAACTCAGTTTTCCCGTGATATTCCACACTAACGCCTTCGACGGTATTTGTGCTGACAACACTCTTGCAGATTTTCGTCTGGTCTTCGTCAACTTTGACCTTTGACCGAGTATGACTGTCCGATACCTGCTCGGACAACGCTTCGCCATGTCGCAGCAAGTCGAAGGCCATTTTCTCCAAGATCGGAGCATCTGATTGTACCGGTTCTGGGTTTGAGGTCAAAGGTGAGGCAGCGTCTGGCGCTTTCGAACTAGAATTCAAAATCTCTGTATTTCCACCAGCGGCATTAGATGCAGCGTCCGTGTCGGTAGACGCCACATCCGCGGTATTAGACTCAGACCTCCGCGGCCCGAACGGACACAAGCTGGCCAGCATGTGTTTGCTCCTGCGGCCCATAGGCCGTGGCTTTTTTGGCGGAGGCACTAAAGGGGGCCGTACGGGCTTTGCGACGATGTCGGCGCTTTTAGGAGAGTAGAGCTCATACAGCCGTAGCCCCTCTGCGGTCAGCTTCACCCGTTTGGCGTTTGGTATTCGCCAGAGCCCGACCCGCATGCTAGAGACGCCTTTGAATCTGAAACGGAAGGGGGAGTGAAACGGTCGTTCCGAACAGGGTTGCGGTGTTACACCGAGCCCTCAAGACCGAACGGGCAAATTTATGCGATCAAATTCTAGCCTTGCAGTGACGTCGTAAAGGGAATTGTGATTTCGCATTGGTATTTCTTGATTAAATATCGCTATTTCTAAAAGTAGTAATATTACTCGTTAATATTACAAAAAAACTGTATGAACCTATCATTTAATGCATAAAGCATATTCATTAAATTTAGAATAAAACACAACTGCGTTCGAATTGATGGTTAGAATGTCCTTTGGTTTTTTTCCCCATAAAGTAGATAAATTTCCACGGCCAAAACCAGTTTGACGGTAACATCCTGTTTTTACAGCCGACTTTCGCAAAATGTGGCCAGATTTCAACTACGTGGCCCTATATTGCCAGACAATTTGACCATAAAATCCAGGCCTATCTGTTTTTCCAGCCAAAATCAGTTTGCATCATACCACTTTTAGCGGCCAACCAGATTTTAGCAACCCGGCCACACAAACGGCAACTATAGCACAGAAATTTCGGCTTGGTCGACGGGAATCCGCCAACGCATAACACATCGAGAAGGTAAATATGTCTTAATAGTCACAAATAACCTGTTGACGATAATCCATTTCGTTACGGCTCGTCGCTTTTTCCTCTTCTTCGGTTCTTTCGCTTTCCTGGATTTGGTTTTCGTGCCGTTGAGCCTCGGCACAGACGACCTGAGCGCTACTGCGTTAGGGTCGTCGCAGTCAGATTCGAAATCCGAATCGAAGGCGGTCTCGTAAAGCGGATCTTCCAGGTAGCTGAAATCGGGATCAAAGCGTAACCGAAGGGCTGGCATAATTGCATGCGACGCAAATTACGACCATGTATTAAAACAATTTTGACAATTTTTTGACCTAACGCTACGATTTTCACAAAATTTTGACTTATTTTGACATGTCAAAAAAAATCGCCTGGGTAATCAGACAATCGAAGCGGCCTCGTTGATGACTGCGATTTTGACACGCGTTCGCTGAGAAACACCATCCTCTCTATCGACCACACAAGCAAATTAACATTCTCCTTCTCTAAATCAAATTGTTTGGACCCCTATTCGTGATCCTTTAATTGGAGCACAAAATTGGACAGTGTATTTGTGCGTGCCTGGGAAGTGCGCAAACTGCATATTCATTACAAGGCTTTGCCAACATCGATCAGGAAATGCAGCAATGCAGATCAAACGTCGTAATAATGAACAAACAATTGTCGCTGACTAAGGTAGGCAGGCCTACATCATTTTCCGAGTTCCAACTCCTATGGCTCCGAGGGCAATTTTTTTTAGCCTTCATGTCAAGCAAAGTCAAAATTTGGTCAAAATTGTAGCGTTGGGTCAAAAATTGTCAAAATTGTTTGCAAAGTCGAATCTTTATTGCAACCAGCATTTCGTTTGTGTTGTAGATTTTGCACTGTCGGTGAACTTATCATTTGACATTTTACAGCTTGTAGCCTACTTTATAGGTCCATCGTTGTAGACGGCCCATTATCTGCTCATGAACGGTCAAATGAAACGAATAGGTTGACATGGTGTTATGCTCAACGCATCGCAATATCCCAACTGAAGCAAGACTGCGTGGGCATTTCATGGTTCTTATATCAAGAAGCGCATGATGAAAAATTGTGATGTAGACACCATTGCCAGAATGAAGCAACACGGTTTGTCACCAGCAGTGTGCGCACAACCTCAGTGTTGTCAGTCAACAACTGCTGCTGTTGAACGTTCTTTCTCTATTAGCAAGCTACTTAGTAAGGACAGACAATTTCTACCCGAGAATGTAGAAATGTAGGAAAGTATCTTTTGTTGTGCTACAAATTTTTTCAGTTATTTCTACCATAATGCGTAATGTAACTACTGGTATTCTTCATAGGGCCAGATTATTTTCCAGGCCGAACTACTTAGCAAGGACAGACAGTTCCAACCAGAAATGAAGATAAGTAGTACAATGCTGACATTATGTGGGAAAACACCTAATTTGCATACGTTAGGTCAAATTTGGTCAAAATTAAGATTTTCAAAGTCAAAAATGTCAAAATTTCGATTTTTTAGGTCAAAATCTTCCATTTTTCAGGTAAAAAAAATCGCCCTAATTATTGCATTCAAACATCCACCAACCACACATATGACAAGCAGCCCTGCTCCCAGATTAGCCGACCTTAATATCATGAAACTGTGTTTCACACCCCAGAGAACATGTTAACCACAGCGTTAACCGTCAAATTAACTTGGGCCTACCTGTTTTTCGAAGCCAGCCTCGGCCTCCTGGCCCTGGTCTGTTGACACGCTTCCTTCTGGGCGACGTCGTCAGTTTTTTTGCGAACACGCCTGGGTTTTGTCGCTGCGGCAACATCACCGCGTGATTCCGATTCCGTGTTTAACCCGGCAACTGGTACCGAGGTAATCTTAATCATATTACCATCAAACGTGGAAATCGGGTACGTCCGCCGGGCGTCAGGGGTTGGCATTTGATCGAGATTGATGACCGCGGTGCGGGTGAACTTGCATAGTCGGTCGTTGTCATATAGAGTCACCCCTGGATTTTCGTTAAGTATCTGTTTGAAGACGTTGGTCCTCGCGCCACCCTGCCGTTTAGTGAGAACCACGTCCGGTTTGTCAACGTGTATCGCTTGCTTCAAAGTAGGTTTGATAATTTCAGTAGAAGGCAAATTTTCGTCTTTACACTTTGCGATTTTGATAGTTTCGTTTGCACTTGTTTCGTTACTCTTTGCAATTTCGTCTTTTAGCAGCGTATCAAAAGAGGTATTTTGGGAAGATATATTACATTGTGTATCGTCTTCGAGTTTCTTACAATCCACTACGTTTTCTGTACATGATTTTGTGTCCGCCGATGCGGCATTGTTGCGTGCCGAGTTTGTACGGCTACGTCTGGTACATCGTCTGCGGGACCCTCGTTTCTCATCACCGACTACGTCATCTCCGTTAATCGAGTCGGCTTCAATAGTGGGTGTTTTGCTTGATAAATGTTGCTTTGCTGGTACGGCAGACACTCGCTTGTCAGTTTCACTGGCGATAACAGCGGTGCCTAGGTAAATATCAAAGAGAACAGTTAGGATAATGATGGCACACGGTTAACAACGAATGTTGCTTCCAATAATCTCGCAAATCTAATCATAGGCCACCCTTCGTTAAATAGCCAAGAGTGACAATTCGGTACTTCTTCGGTACACCAACAAATGTTTCCCATGAACACGAACAAAAATTTATAAACGTCAAAATAAATTGTTTTTTTGTGTCTTTGTACTACTGGGTTGCGGGAAAGGGAGATTGGAGGTGGGTTAGGGTATCCCAAGATTAGGGGTGTAATGAGGGTATATTAGGGAAAGGGGGGATTGGAGGTGGGTTAGGGTCAAACTTGGGGTTAGGGAACGGGGATATTAGGGTTGTGGGAGGGGAGATATTAGGGTTGAGGGAGAGGGGGATGTTAGGGAAGGTGGGATATTAGGGTTAGGGTTGAGGGGAGATATTAGGATTGGGGGATGTTAGGATTAGGTTATGATTAGGGGAGGTGGGATATCAGGGTTGAGGGAGAGGGTGATGTTAGGGGAGGCGGGATGGGTTAGGGGAGGCGTAATATTAGGGTTAGGGAGAGGGGGTGATATTAGGGTTGAGGAAGAGGGGGATGTTAGGGTTGGATATCATGTCCCTAACCCTCTTCTCCAACCCTAATATCACCCCTCTCTCCAACCCTATATCCCGCCTCCCCTAACATCACCCTCAACCCCAATATCCCCCCTCCCCTAACCCTAATCATAACCCTAACCTAACCCCTAACCCTACATCCCACCTCCCCTAACCCTAATATTCCACCTCCCCTAACCCTAATATCCCACCTCATCCAACCCTAATATCCCCCCTCCCCTAACCATAATCATAACCCTAACCCCTAATCCTAATCATAACCCTAACCCCTAACCCTAGTATCCCACCTCCCCTAACCCTAATATTCCACCTCCCCTAACCCTAATATCCCACCTCCCCCAACCCTAATATCCCCCTTACCCTAACCCTAATATCCCCCAACCCTAATCTTGGGATACCCTACCCCAACCTTGGCCCTAACCCGCATCCAATCCCCCTTTCCCCAACCCTAATACCCCCAAATATCCCAATACCCAAATATCCGTCTCTACAAAGACACAAAAAAAGCAATTTATTTTTACGTTTATAAATTTTTGTTCGTGTTCATGGGAAACATTTGTTGGTGTCATGGGGGAATACTGGTCGCTGAGTGGAGAATACCGAAGAAGTGCCGACAATTCTAGGTTGAAAATGTTCCGAATATGTTCACATAGTCAGAAATCTATTATCTCATTACTATCAAGTTATACCTAATTACCTATGAGAGGCACTGGTCACAGTTTTTTCAGCAATTGTTTTCCAGTGTTGGGTGTATAAATATCATATTTTGATTCCATACTGATATCGATGATATTAGATCACTTATTTTTGCCGGTAAAGCCAATATTTTCTGATAAAATAAATTTTTAGGAAAGGACATTTTTACATGGTCTAATGAACGCAAAAAGTGCTATTTTTGTAACTGCGATAAAATCCAAATGACTAATCCTATTTTGATAAAATCAGGTTTATTTTTATCAGGCTACGATTGTCTTCGTTTGAGTGCAATTTCACCGAAATTCAAAACCACAGGGTTATCTTTGGCAAAAAAGTTCGGTTGATCTGGCATGGAACGACCCCATATCAAAATGAGAACAATTCATGCTCTAATGAGCGGCAGTCATTTAAAACTATTTCCTTGTAAACTTCGTTTACTTACAATTAAACCCGAGCGGGGTAAAAGATAAGTAGTAGACAGTTCATCCAGGTGAGGGGAGGACGCTCATAGATTAGGAACGCACAACTTTTCAAATCGACAACTAGAATGAAAGTTAGATACTCGACCAAGAATCGAAGCGCCCAGGTAATCGATATTGCCCGGCTGCCAAGGTAGGCCAACACCCATGTTACCAAGATAAATATTAGTCTGGGCTTGATCAAAACCAGGTAGAAGCGTTACCCATCGACAAGAATAATCAGCCACACAGAGAAGAGCCATACTTTTCGGTAGATCGTCCGAGGTACCATCCAACTGTGGAACGATGTCGTCCTCAGAGTCTGTAAACTCCAGAATTTCCGACGCGGACAGGTCATCGAGAAGGTCGCGTATCGCGCTGTCCCATCTCTGCGACATTTCAAAGCTCTCGATGGCGTCCTCGTCATCGCTAGGCGACGGCAAAGGTCGGGTGTCGTCGGAAAATGATTCGATGCGCGGCGATTCGCGGAAGGATTGCGATAAGCGTTTCATCGTTCGGTTATGAGACTGCTCGCATTCTTCTACGTCGAGACGCTCGTGGTCTGCATCCAACGGGCCGTTTCCGTGCTGGGTGGCTACCGAAGTGTCCAACGCGTCTCTGGGGATGACATGAGGTGAACACGCGAGGCTATGAGTTGCATGAAACTTGTATTCGGAGCCTAGCCGTTTTCGTGGATTATAGGAAAATGTGGAACGAATCACGGCATGGAAGCATTACATATTATAAATAATTTATAGATGAAAAAATGTAATTCTGTGATAGTAAGAAGTAGAAAGCAGTGTTTGTATAAAGTCATTTCGATTCATTGTAATCTTCGACTCGAGACAATTCTCAAGTCATATAAAATCTTCAGATTTACCGATCAAAATCAAACGACACCACAAACCGTAAATATTTGAAGACTTAAAATTGACCTTAAAATTTTGCTCTGCGTAAAGATTATTCCACATTTTTCATACATCGAATCCGAGCCATGTGAAGTCATTTTAGGACAGTGACTCGAGTCAAGTCAAACAACCCGAGACGTGATTCGAGTCATCACAATAACGGTTGTAGTAAAATGCAATATCGCAAAAAATCGAAGCTGATAACATGTTTAAGCGATCGCTGCTAAAACTTTGACTTTGAAGTGAATTTTAAGATAAAAGTAAGCCGAACCCTAATCTGCCCTGTCTTTTTCCTTATTAATCTATGAATACACAACAGCCAACAGAGAAAACTAAATATGATGTGAAAGGAGAAGTGAAGTATATGTCCCTTCAAGGAAAGCCCAATGGTTGTAAACAAAACCACATAAGGATGATGCTACTCGCTCACATGTAAACGTAAATTCAGACAGCTTTACAATATAACCAACAGTCTCGACCATCAACAAGAAGCATATGTTTAGTAAGCAAGATGATTTAATATCATCCATTTCGAACATGCCTCAATGATTCGAGCAAAGCTTTTGCTTTGGGCGCTGAAAAAAAGCTTGTGCGCCTTCCAGGCGATTCATTACCTTGACGTTGACAAATTACACATTTGCTATTGTAAACAACCCATATTGTATACCTGTATTGGCACTGTCAGTTATGGACCAGACACAATAAAATGGATGATTTTCCGCGCAGTCGAGCATGAATAAAGCACTGGACTGTATAGCCTGTTTTCAAGTCAATATAACTGGAACGATCATTCATGCCTTGGAAGGGGAAATCAATCCTAAATTCAAACCTTGACTGTTTTCAGTGGTCTTCAATTGATTACAAGACTTCGAAAACTACTAGTATGCAGCTATCAACATATTGGATTAGGATGAGATGAGTCAAAACTAATATGTCCGTTATGCCTTCTGCGCGCCATTGGCTAAATGCAGTCTATGAATTGACATATTTCGTAATTAAGAATTTTTAATAGTGTGTTTTTATGAACAAAGTTTAGTTAGCTTATATAGCTTTGATAGTAGGCTAATAAAGCATCATTACATAAATATATATATTATAGACGAACGACCAACTATCAGGAATGTCATTTACTACAACGCTACCCTTCAAATTCTAACCTCTCTACATCCAAGCACTAGGCTTTCTATATAGGCTATTAAGTTTTAGTCACAGACACCCACAAATCAACACCTTAATATCTCCCTAGAGTTTGCGAATAGATAAATTTCTGGTGTCAAACAAAAATTGTCCATTAGCACCCTTTGCAGTCTGACAAAAAGTACACAGATATCACCAGTGCAAAATCTAAGAGAATGATACTGCCGTATGACTATATATAATGTACAAGGAATCGTAGGCAAATCTGTACCTCAAGGCCATCTCATAACATATTCTATCAAGGTCAAAATCAGCCATAATTCCACAAAATCATGACTATAGCAATAGGTGACACATAGGGTACATTATCGGGTAGAGATCTTCTGTGAAATTCAAAACATCTATTGCTTCACGTTATTCCTCATTATCCTGGTTAGACATGTAGTGTTGTCAGCCGCAAGTGCCGGGTGCTTGAAATAATAGAAACACATCCTTACTTATTAAAACGTTTGCTATTCACACCACTTCACAGAGGTCGGTTAGCTCATATTATTAATGAGAACGTGTGAATTACATCGTGACAGGCGTTTAGACTACAAAATTTTGGTCACGAAAAATCAAAAAATATCAGGCTGGATCTATGTACCGCAACACGGAATGCTATAATTACATTTACACAGCAGAGATGATGCATAATTTGGCACTCCCTTGACAGCGAAAACAGCATTATTTCGTTTGATGAAAAGGAATAAAATGTGGACAAGAACGAACATAAAGTGTATGAATGTAAGGTTAAATTCACTTACACATAAGAAATCTACTGACCGTCGCAACACTGTATTATTTTCCATCGGTGCTGAACAATAGACCCGTAATTACATTAGACACTAGACCATGGGTGGGCAAACTACGGCCCGCGGGCCGCATGCGGCCCGCAACGCCGTTCTGTGCGGCCCGCGAGAGTCTAAAGAAACTTATTAAAAAGATTGATAAAATGCGTACTAAAATCGAATTAATGCAGGGACTTGATTAAACTTTTTCTTGGTATACTTCACCATGATAATTCTAAGGAAGTGGGTCTCAACCTGGGGGACGCGTGCCCCTTGGGGTCATGAAAGCATCTGAAGGGGATCGCGAAGCTGAGCTAACTGAAATTTTTTTCGCGCTTCGCGCGATTTCCTTCCAATTCTTAATTACTGCTCTGTATATAGTACGAATTTCATATTTAAAAATCTCTCGTCAATAGCGTAACCTCCCATGCCACCAAACAATCCGTTAGGTCTTCTATGGCATCCTGATTGCGTTTTGTGATATGACGATAAGGGGGCGCGAAATCTACACATATAGTAGAAGCGTGTTTGAAGCTAACACGGTTATGATGCTGTCAGCATTGTGTGTCCTGGAACTGAACCCAAAGCGGAATTAGTAAATCTATGAACTGGTCACTGCTGACAGATTTAAATTTCAATCCTGTTCTAAGAATCGGGACATCAGATTTTCATCATCGCTATAGTTTTGACAAATTGGTTATTGAGGTCGACCAGCCTGTGAAATCTCGCTATTGTTTCTGGCGCGTGTACGATATCAGCAAAGCAATGTTTGGTTTGTTTCAAATAAGCATATATATTATCTCCATGTCCTCACTATATATACTACTACTACCAGCAATATTGCGTTTTGGTTTATGATCCCAACTTTAGATAGTGCGGCCCGCGAAAGGATTCAGATGTTGAATGCGGCCCGCGAGCTCAAAAGTTTGCCCACCCCTGCACTAGACAGACACGAGGAAACCTTAACAAACACAGGTTATCTCAATCATCTCTGCGACAACATAATCACACCACTTTTGCCTCCAGTAAGAGTGGCCATAAAAACTCTAGAATTACACAGGCCTCTTGGGATCCAACGCACACATGTACACAGATGTCGTCTACGAGATGAGTGCATGCTGTGAGAAAAATCACAACGGGTGAAGGGCATGTTATCCATTCTGTAATTCGCTGTGACTTTGCCACCATAACAAGATGGAATGATGCATTCAAGATAAAATTTTGATGCGGAGCTGTGGAATATCTCAGACTCAAACCTATTTGAGTATTGGCCTATCCAAGTATTGGGCATGACACACCCCCTTTTCACGTCAAAAATGATTGATGGGCGACTAATTATATTGTGCAACAACGTGTGTCGTTGCACTGCCCGTGCAGCTAACAAGACATTGACATCGGCTCATTCACGGTGTGATTTTCAGGAATCCAGCCTCTGCTTCATGGGAATCATATTGCAAGCAGAAGGCTACTCTCATGAGAAATTTACATGCAGAATGCTTTCGAAAAACGCACAAGAACACTCTGAAAGGGTTTTGAATTATTCTCAACAAACGCAGTGACCAGATATATTGAACAAGTACCTACCATTACTCACTTTACAACAATTAAATTACCATAACCTGATTCATACAGCATCACACATTCACAATAACAATTACTGCCAAGATATACAAGATAGTTGGCTCACGGCCTCTAGACTTTTAATTCATAATACCGCTGTTTGGATAAGTATCACAGAAAAACAAACTGAAAAATGTTGACTGCACAGGCTGTTATTCCTAGCAAGTGGTCAAACAATGGAAGAGTGGTGACTAACGGAAAAGTGGGTGTCGTTGGCAATTTTCGGCAGGTGGTAAACGGAAGGGTCCTTAGTTGAACAACCAAGACGCAACACCCACTAGAACAAAAGAAGGCGCGACTTGACACGAGCTGGCCGATAGCAGTTCATTTTAGCAGCTTATCTCTCCGTAGTTTTGCATATTAGAAGACAGTTATCAATCGAAATCATGGACTGGTTTAGTCAGTATTCGGCAATTAGTAAATAATTATTGATTATTAATGATCCCGTCAATAATAATTATCTACCAAACATGAACTGTGCTTTGTTGCAATGTTGGGTTACCATTTGGTTAGTTTGGCATGTTGCATTAGGCACTTGGCGGGCTCCTAATCCTAAAATAACCTTAACTTAAATCCATGCATACCACGTGCTGAATTTAATATACCGCTTTAACTAAGTGCAATATATCACAATTCACGCTCATAATCCGTGAAGCATTGATTTTCGAATTTAATAATACAACATTGATGTATCGTTTTGATAAAAATAAGAGTTTCTATTTTCTATTCTACATTTCTATTGCCAAATTTATCAAGAGCCGAATTCAACAGGCTAGGTAAGGTAACCCTTTGGCGTCTCCTCCGACAGTCGACGCATAACCTATTCAGCTGAGAAGTCCACATCAAAAAAATGTCTCACAAACCTTTCTTCCATTCGCCGCAGTAATTCCAAAGTCGAAATATCATCCTCCGACATCATCGACGCGCTATTCGATTGCGACCATTTCAGCCTCGAACTGCCGCTAGACTTCATGCCCTGGCTGCCAGCCGGTAACGTGGATCCCCCGGACAGCGCCAGGCCGTCGTCTGACAACACGTCACTGGGAGACGCAAAAAAATCCACAGATTCGCGCCGGGACTGTAGCGATTCCGGCGATAGTTTGCTGACGGTGGATGGCGTCGTGAATGACAGTGACTCGCTGAACGATTGGCCGCCGTTCTCTTCTTTGTAACGATCTAGGGCATCGTACAGCATCTGAAGAGTACAGATCCATATTCAAGGAAGACTACAGAGCAAACTTATGCTCATCGTTTCTAGGAACACAAAAACACCACGTACAAAGAACACTACAGATATATAAGTACAGTGCAAGCAGCGATTTCCAAGTAAATAAGTAAGCATTCTAGGCCTGCTTTTGCATAAGAAACTGAAAACCGTCGAGTGGACTCAAATCATAACCACTTGACTAACTAATCCTAATTGGAGTCTTTCGTTACTGAGACATTGTTGGGGAGAGAGACATTGTCGGCCACATTTGTAGGGAATAAGGAGTTTGTGATCAGTGAATAAAATGGCTCCTGTCGCTATTCCAGACGTTCTTATAAATCTGATCAGCTAGAACTTGAGATGTACTTATGATTTGACTGCGTGCATTACTCAGTTCAACTCCACACAACACTGGTAATGCTGTTATGATAACTTCGCGAACTTGATCAATACCGTTTTTAGCATAGTGAGGAACGTTCTATCCATGCCAATTTTCAAACCAACCGCCAAATCCTTCTAGTTCTCATTACCATAACGAGAGAGAAGCTCAAATTAAATCCAATTAGCGAAAAGATAGTATCTGGATCAGTGGCGACTGCAGCCAATCTACCACATCCCCATACTGGAACAAAATGTATGATCTCGCATGTATATGTATAATCTAGGTTAAGGTTACCTTATCATAACACCAGCCGTTATCTCAATCCACAGAGCTTTGACCTCAATCTTATCAATTGGATTATCTCTACTCACACAGAATTGCTCCGATTTCTGTGGAGTGCATTAGTTCAAAAGATTGCACCATTTTGTAAGCATTTTGTAAGCATCACGAATCAGGAAACTGATAGAGTCAGCTCCTAAAATCACGCTGGCAAAGCTTTTGACAGACACGGTTCCATTAGAAACTTTGTCTACAATATATGCATGGTCTGAACTAGCAAAATTAGATCCTAGGTGTGAGTACCGTACCATAGCCTACCATTGAAACTAATATAACGAATACCTGTGTTCAAATTAGTGTATTGTAGCCTATGCACTGAAATATGCGTAATTGTGTATTGTACACAGCGTAACTAGTAACGGAGCCAACAATTACAAAAAATCACTTGCACTCCATAGCACTTGCATAGCAAGAACCTCTCCCTTTAGTAAACAGCAGTAAGCTCACAGAAACGAGGGCCAAATAGTGACAGATCGCATGGACCCCAACCCGCATACATTCAACCTACCTGGAAATATCTTGCCTCCCTCTCGCTAAGATTTTCGGGCATCGCCCTCGGCTGCGATTGCTCCATCACAATTTGAGAGTCTTCGTCTCTCTTCCGTCTCCGAGATTTTTCATCCTCCCAAATCGCTTCGATGCCTGGATTGCTTGTCGTAGCCTCCAACAGCTCGTATCTGCAAAGGTTGCGAAAAATCGAGGAAAACTGGATATCCATCGTAATTATGTCGGCGACATTAGGCAGAATATATTTTCTTGGCATAATTAAGAATATCTCTCAAAATGATTTGCATCCCGAAGTATGCTGTTAACAGAATAGCAATGCACCACTCAAATGTCTGTGAGATCGAACCACATTTGAAACCCAGAACACTAACAACAGGCAGATAGGGTTAGTTGGGATGACTTGAGTCACCTTTTTCGGATGACTTGATTTGACTCTAGTCACTTTGCAAAAATGACTTGACTTGAGGTTTCAAAATTGCGCATTGACTCGTGACTCGAAGCTAAATTCACGAGTCCATTTCAAGTCATCAGTAATCGATGTCGACTAAACCGCTGTACCTTACACAAGTTCAAATTGTTAACGATACGCTGGTGTGACCTGATAGAGCAACCAATAACTCAATGATTGTGCGTTTTACCGAGCCTAAATTGCTATATCACAAATAAATTGATCACACACGCAGTAGCTTACAGCTTACGTTGTCGTATTCAGTAAAAGTAATATACTAGCAATGTATCTCTGTTCTATAAACTGCTCACTGTGCCCAGTGCTCACCTTAACCAACCCTGCTGTATGATTCAAATCGAACGAATATCGTTTATAATTGTATTTTATAGGTAAATAGGTGGATAGACCATTATACCATTTTTAAAACTTTCTGAGGTTTCGTATTTTATCATGTAATTTGGCTGATAATTCTAGACTGGGGCTAACGCTGGCGTGAACTCTTTATTCGTTCCTCGATTCAGAATAAATTGGGACTCCATCTGTGTTTAAAACAGTTAGCATAATGCAACAACTTTGAACCATGTCTCGTACGTTGAAAATTCAACTTGACTATAGTGACTTGACTCGTGACTTGACTTGACTCGACTTGACTTGACTTGACTCGAGTCACCTCCAAAAACTGAGTGACTTGTTTCATTTTGCACAGATACAACCACTTTTGAACTCTTCCTTTCATTCAACATTCAATAAATCCGACAAATTGTCTGAGTCTCAGTCTTACCCTGCTACGATTTAAGATAGAGGATCAATTTGATTTTAAAGGGGCACTGCGCTCTAAAAATGATGTGGTCTCAAATTGAAGGTAAAAACGAACAAAAATTTTTGGCCGCAGCCATTTCCTTCAGAACGCCACCGTAATGGAGCTGCAATTTATTGAAATTTCTACAAGACCAGCTGCCGCGGCTGCTTAACCCGTTACATGGCACGATGTCTTCATCGTCGCACTTGATCGACACGATAAGGCAGTCACGCAGAGAACGAAACTTGGACACATTTCCTACTATCTAAAATTCGTTCTCTGCGTGACTGCCTAATCGCGTCGAGCAAGTGCGACGGTGAAGATATTGTGCCATGTAACGGGTTAAGCAGCCGCGGCAGCTGGTCTTGTAGAAATTTCAATAAATTGTAGCTCCATTACGGTGGCGTTCTGAAGAAAATGGCTGCGGCCAAAAATTTTTGTTCGTTTTTAACTTCAATTTGAGACCACATCATTTTTAGAGCGCAGTGCCCCTTTAACATGAAAGCTATTACCAACTACACCTCAACTTACTGGTGTAATACTTATAAAATCATTCTATGCAATCGTCTGAATACAGCAAGCATAAGCAGCTTTGTGACTGTATACAGATCGCAGTTTCTGGCGGCAAATTTAGGATACGGAAATGAAATAATCCGGCACGATATGGCACGAAAAAAACACACTTAATCCATCCTGAAACATGAGTAATTAATGTCGCTGCCTTAGGATTGGATGTTTCAAATCTCTAGGCTAACATACTACGTCTTAACAGATGTGCCAGGCTGTACCAGTGTTCGCCGAGCAACAGTGGCGCATGCTTTACACGCCGCAATGCATACTACCAATTTATGACGTCATATAAACAAACAACATGAAATAAAATACAGGAGAACCGCGAGCGCAGCTAGTGGCCAATGTTTAGATTAACTAAAAATTCCTTCTGCTGACACAAACGCGGTCGGTGGGTTTTAATAAAAGTCGATTCCAGTGCAGACAGATGGAATTGAGTGCGGCCTCTACCTAATATAGAGAATCTTTCATTGTGATAGTTTTTAGCGCAAGTTGCATTCTCAGCCAAATGCTTGCCGATGGCAGAGTTCATAGCCATGGCCTGATTACGTTCTAGCAATCGCAGATCAGATACGACTGCATCTTCATGAGCGTCTAATGTGCGCGATCTAATGACGCTCGGAAGATGTTGTTTGATGCGTTCCTGCAAGCGCTGAGTTGTTCTTCCCACGTACCGACAACCACAGGGGAACTTGAAATCATAGACTATATTGCTTTGCTGAGAAGCAGGAAGAACATCTTTGCGCGTTGCAGGAAGCCGCGTTTGTGCCAGCAAATCTACAATCATGAGATGGCGAAAAAGACAACAAAACAGTGGTCACGATAGATACGAAATGTCAGCAGTCATTTCAGAGGCATAATTCTAACTATGATTGTTCCATATCCACAGCAAACATAAGTATGGGATCTTTTCAAGATTAACATGCTACAGTTCCCACACACACACTTGAGGATTGGGTGTGCTGACCTAAATCATGCAATTATTCATGCTATATCCTGTTGACCTACAGTTATGTTTGTATATATGTATATATTAATATATATATATATGGATGGATGTGTAATTGTGTAATGTGTATGTATCCATCAATGTATTGTACTGTACTGTACACAGAATATTTCAATACTCTATTCGGATATTTGTTGTAAAGACCAATATCTTTATCATAGCCAGCTGAATAAGACACCAACCGCATAGTCGTATGTTATAACAAGTTTTCGTGTTCACACTATTTATTCGTATGCTGGATATGGAATGTCGGGACATTTACAGCCGCTTCACAGAAAATAAATTTCTACACAGGTTACAGAATCGATCTACTCAAAAACGAAAGCCCAAACCTTCTGAGATAGTAGACAACATACTCAAGCTAAATTAAGGCAATAAGATTGAAAGAACACTTTTACACTGCACGCAAACGAAGGCTCCCCACCTGTTCGCAATATCAGCAGCCAGGACGTCCACTTCAATATCGCACGTGCTATGCCGCGAAACGCTACCGGCCAATTTAGCCGAGCCGGGAACGAGGTTGGAAGTCCACAGCGTGTGCAGGGGACACAATTTACGCCCGGGCGAATTCAACAATGTCGAATCTTGGGTGACGGTCCTGGACAGGACAGTACTGCACAGATCCGAGCAGGAGTCGCCACGCACGCTGGGCAGAGAATCGCCGGCGTTTTCGTTCGCCCTAACGATTTCGGATTTATTCCCAGACAGGTTGACGTATTCCTCTTCGGGGTCGAGCTCCGCGTTTTGAGAACCCTGGCGCAGGTTTGCGTCGCGTAGCGTGTTCCAATCGAAGTTGCGCAGCTGAGAAGTCGTAGGGGCCCGGTAATCGCCTCCTGGATAACGCGATAAGAAATTTCAACGACAAAAGCCGGTATCGTGATCCACTTTTTGAAATCATGAATATTTGATGAACGCGCTAGACATTTCGGCGTTGTGCTGCGGTCGGGCGCAAAAATTTCATTAACAGCACCACGCCATCGATTGCCCATTAGTAGAGCTTGGCACAATGATGCCAGTACTCAGATCTGAATCGAGTATTAGTTCTAATAATTCGAGTCAAGGAGTGAGGATTCTTTCAAGAACTTAAATTATGCGCTCTCTGCCACTAAGAGTTGATTTATCGACGAAAATTTCAGTTTCTGTAGTATTTTAAAGGGTTGTAACTACGTCACAAGGTTCCGAGTCAAAAGTCAATCTCACTTTTATGGTTTTGACTCAAGTCGAGTCATTTTCAATTCACTACCGAGTCAAATCAGTGAGTACAGGGTCGAGTCCGAGTCATAATGTCGCGACTAGAGTCCAATCCAAGTCATTGCGTTCACTGTTCAGTTTTGAGACCCGTCCGGTTTAACCCAAATTTTTCAAGTCTGCTAGCATAACATAGGACGTCTCCTATTAATAATTTTGTAATTCTCCTCAGCCCTGACAGTTTCTGGCCCTATTTTCCAAGTATCGGGACTGATGGATGAAATACCGAAAAATTTGATAACCTTAATATTCTTCGAAGTTACAATGAAATGTCTGTCTTTGTCGTCATAGTCTGGAGTCATATGACTTGGTTGAGTCATGCACAATGACTCGAGAAAAAGTCGAGTCAACAAAAATAGTAAACTCGAGACGGACTCTAGGCTAAAATTGGGGAGCATGGCACCCCGCACCACAATTTAATCAAAATGCAGCAAGTCCCTCATCGCATGCTTGCCCACGTTAGGTACCAAAGGTTGGTCTACAGACCACCCGGAACTGCTACTATCGTGAGGAAAAGGTATTGCCAATATCAGATACGGCACCGTTGTAAGTTACGTAATCATCAAGTACGTCACCTTTATCTTTTTCGTCCTTGAGCTGACATTCGAAGGATTTTTTGTTCACAGTTTTATCAGCGTTGGGTGCGATGTCATCAGGCCTTTGAATAACGGGCAATTCGGATATCATATCCGGCTTACCTGAAGAAAAAAGTCGACTATATCCAATCCGGGAGCTGGGCGTCTAGGATACGGCAGAACAGAACAAATTGATCGCAACACTAAATCTGCATGAAAAAATTGATGATTAGGTCTGTACACCTCTATAAGCGAAAGCACTCTCAAAACTGCCAGTCGCCAGTCGCAATACTGGCAACAAGTACAGGTTCTTCATCACTGACTTGCTCCGGAAATAAGACACAAGCAATAGGTGTGTACGGTATTCAAAGACTCAAGATAATGGAAAGGCCGCAGACCCATTTAGATAGAATCTGTCAAAAAATCACAAAAGTCGACACTTGATCGACGACTCCACGCGAAATGAATAACGAATCACCCTACAAAAGCTTCGAAAGAATGTGTGCCGCCGAGAAAATGCATGAAATATGCAAGACACCAAAAACAGAGCAGAGCGTATTCCAAGATGAACGTTTCACCCCCCCTGATCACATCCAAGATAAAGTAATGGTCGAGCATCCAGTGACCACACGATAGAAGCACATGAAAAATTTATTCGAGGGGTAAGATTCATCCGCATTGTGCTCAAGAAGGAAGCCAAAAGATACCACGATTCCCGCAAAAGCTGCACTTGTTTCAAAAGTCAATTGTTCCAACGCATCGAACAAAATCGTGGTGGTGGCGAGACATTATAATCGGTTTCGGCCTTAAATAATAATCCAAAAACCGGTGACAAGACATTGATGGTACTTTGAGTGAGTGAGTTATTAATTATTATCAATCTATGTACACTGTACAGTGTGGGGCACACAAGCTAGCTGCACTCTTGATAGAGAAATAGATTCAACAAGATGAATGAATTCAGAGATTATCTTCACGACTCATAGGAAGGCTTTATTGTGGTATGGAGACTGTGTCATATGATCATACAGTATCCTGTAGGCATAGGTAACCTTCTGTAACCTTACCATTAAAGCAAGATAATAAGGAAGCGAGGAGTAATGGAAAAGAGATGTATCTCAACAGCAGATATGACTAACACAGGATACAGTAGATTTTTCAGGATTTAACCCAGGGATTAGTGTTGACATAATTGTACTTATATTGCTGCACAGCATCGTATGTCAATACCGGAATATGTATGATAACAAAATCAAAAGAGACTATAGTTATGGCAATTTATGCGCAGGGTCTGTTCACATTCAATAGTTTGCCAACAATTTTGAGCATAGTAAAATGTTTGGTGTAACCGACACCTATCGAGCTACTCTCTGAAATTACTCTCCATCAAATATTTGTGGGAAACGGAATCAAATCACAAATTGATGAAAAATGTACCAAGACCCTTGGATAATTGCAGTATACCTAACATTGGAAGTAACACAATCAGGAAGTTATCGAATAGATCAAAAAACATTTTATCGGTCCACCATTCATAACTAGTTCGTTTCACCTCTTATCGTGGTTTAAACCCTTTAGCTCTTCTCAATATTACCAAAGGACGAAAGGAGTAATAATGCCCCGTGTCTCTTTGAAGATTGCTTACAAAATTATTCAACGTAATTCACCATTTAAAATTTTTAAGGAATTAGCAACCAAGAGCTAAAATACCAGTGCTTCCAATGTAGTTAGTGTTAGTAGGTAAAACTGTGGTATTGTATGCAAATTTATCCACAGCCAACTACGAAAAGTGCACGACAAAAGGCAGATTTAGGGATGTTATCACACAGGAGCCATGAATGGAAAAAACGTGAGAGCTCGTTTCCAAAGCCCAAATAATTCCACAGCAGAGTTTTATCTGAAGGACACTTCTCGTTATTCTCAAATATCCGAGTCAGTCACACCTCAGGAATGTCCATACAAATAATGGGAGTACACTGCAGTAGTAGAGCAGAAAACGTGTGACCAGCGAGGCATTTCTTATGGCTATGCAATTATGCTCCTTCAGTAAGCTGAAACCAACAGAACTGAACAAGAGAAGGATAGCACCATCTTCTGTTTACAGAAAAGAAATGTTTATTTTTACAATGACTCGGGTTGCATGAAAAAAGCATACATTACACCAGGTCAACAAGGTGAAATGAAACAATCAGTAAGCTCAAGAACATGTCGCAACCTATTTTCGATTTTGAGTCCATTGCCTGACATCTCAATTGCTTGAAATCATCTCAACTTCATGATAACAAAGCCCTACCAGCATTGGCCAACCAAATGTATGTATACAATCGCTTCACCAACACCACACTCCGATTCTGTGCAATATGAGGACTACCTGGAATCAGATAGCTTGCAGCAGGCCAGTCCAGGCATTACATTGCTAATTTCAACCATTCATGCCTCATATTGGCACGACAGAATTATATAATTATCCACTTCGCTGCATGGGGATGCATCTATCATCTTTAGCAATTCGGATCATCTTTCTTAACTCCAATGACAGCAAGATTTATAATGAATATCAGTGTTAACTAACCTTCCTCTTATCATGTCAAATCAACACATCAAGAAGTTGGCTATCAATTATTATATAGGACTAATATTCTGAGTTAATCATTACTTACTTATGAACTTACAATATAGGTAAATCTTCCAGGGCTTCCAACAAGCTCCAAAAAAATTTCGTTCACATTTTCTGTACACCTAGATAGTACTCTCGAAAAAAATTTGTGAACCAAATTCCTTAACACACTGTAGAGGTGTATTGTATATCAATCAGCGATTTGAATACTTTGAATAAGTGGTTTATACTACCACAGACTTTGAGTCACTAAATTTCCTGGCTATTATAATCTGCCGAAATTCCCTAGTCATACACGAGGTTACAGTAGTTCAGACAGATAAAATCCAGGCCAATTTGTCACCAACTCCAAAGTACAACTTTACCATGAGAAATAATATTAACCTCAAGTCTTATTCCTCATTTTAAATACTGTCATTCTCATATTGTAAACAATAGAAGGGCTGGGAAATCGTTATGTAAATACGATTCTCTAGCCGCCAAGCAGGCATTCACGCAAACAGCGTGACTTCCCACAAATCCATACAAGAACGAATCAAAATGGCCACCAGCAAGGCACCAGATCACATCACCACAGGAATTGGCCGAGGGTTGCCATTGTAGGTGAAAATAGCTAGACGAGACAAGCAGTTAATGCCGCAATGCCGCCTTGTAGTCATTCCTTCCACAGGATTTTGAGACAAGCAAATCCCATTGTGTATCAGGCTCACAAGATATTGACAGAAGCTATGACACATTTTACAGAGTCATTACTTCCTGCAAGAGCAAAGCTACTTGGAAGTGGGACAATTTTAGTGACTGGCTCTATTCCAACAAATCCTTCCTTTCTGCCCTATATCCATATGAGTAATATGATCATCAAATATAAAATAGGTCAGCATTCCTTGCCAGTGAGTACTATAATCCCAAATACTTGATGCATCACCAAACAAGTAGCTGCCTACTATAATAGCATTTGAATCTGATCAATTGATGATAGTAATCAATTAAGCCTTGAGGCGTCAAAACAGGACAGGTCGCTCCGTTAAACCGAATCATGACAGCAAAAAGCCACTTACCGATCGGCATTCGAAACCAGCAATTTCTTGCGTGCAACAAATTCATTCCGTATAGATTGTAGTCTAAAAACAACTGTAGAATGTACGGAATATGAGCTTCGTGTACTTGAAACGACCTGTCCAATACTGCCCCGTTTTGAAGCAGGTCCGCTGCCCTGAAATTTTAATGAACTTGATGAACTGTTGTGAATTAGCATGAGTGAAGATTAACCATGGAAGGGTGAGTGTATTCGTTTCCAAGACTCGATTTTGTCCCAATTGACAGAATGGATTGCACACAAACCTAGTACTTAAGCATTATGGCTGCCATCGACAGTTCAAAGGTAAGAAGCCGTTCTCTATTGGAGACAATAGAACTATACAACTGCGAGATTCTGGTTTAGCAGCCCAAAATGATCAAAATACAACAGGAAACTATCGTGAATGCGCAAGTATAAGCAATTTTATGCTTATATCATGGCATTTTATAGAATTTGCTGGATATCAATGAGTGTAGTCTTCAGAACAATTGTCAGTACTGGACATAGTTTCGTGAGCAACCAATGAGTGAGACGGTATAGGTAATTTCATGACCTCAGAACGCTAATTATTCACCTTTTGACATCTCCCGGAAAATAGAAATATATTTTGAGAAATAGCTCTTCGTCTTCGTGATATCCGTAGAAAGGTCTGGAACAAGAATGGTGCGACTGCTGTGATGTGTTTTCACAAACAAATCAAACGAATACACTTTCGTGAAATCATTATTTGGAAAGGAGCACAATCACAATTAACTCGAGCCCCAACAGGGTTTCATTACTTCAAAAATATGCAGAGACTCACGACTTGCAAAGGTTTGAATCAATTTGATATCAACCAGTATTAGATACCAAAATAGCATACCTACTAACCAGTTAAAAATGGGGGATTCTAATATAACATATCAAATGAGACAGCTATTATCTATCTTAGGTCTGAGAAAGTGAAAAATGACACATGATAGGTGTGACTAATTTAGAAGGGCAGTTCACCAGGGACAACATGCCAAATTTTGGAAGTTACATGGCCAATGTTCTATAAGGCAATTTCAGTTTGTCTCAGTGACTCTAGGATAATGAAGGCCCGTAGCTGAATTGTTAGCGATTAAGGCTGACTAGTAGAAGGCAGCGTGAACAAAAAGACTTACATTCCACGCAATAGCACAATTTTGAAAACATGTTGCCTTGCAGACTTCGATTTACCACTTGCAGCATTCAATGCATTGTCCAATCCTGCCGCAAGCACGTGTGTATATACATCAATTTCAGACCAATGCGATTCGGTCACATCTGGTCCATTGTATGGCACCATGAGATATGGAAATACACCATGAATATGGAGACAAGTTGTCTGTCCTGAAATGGAATTGTGTAACAATTATCTAGATAATTCCCCACTGTCCTCCACTGTCATTGGGGAGCATAGTGCAAGTTGCTCATTATCGTGTTTCTATCATGAGTTTAGAAACCAGACCTACTTCAATAGGCTGTGATGACTCCTATTCGGAATTAGAATTCATGACTTTAAATACAAAGCACGCACTATAGAGTATGTGTAACTGAATGTAATACAACTACAATAATACAGTACGGCAGGTTTCAGGTTGCATATACAAATGATCAACAGGGTCATAGCTGGATGTGAACAATATGAAAATTTGAATAACGCATATATTAAATACTGCTACGATTGCTACCAGAAAGCAGTTGCTCATTACATAAGTGTGAAGTTGAAAGATTAAATTAGAAAGCATTCTTTTCCCTATCTACTTAATCCATGTAAGCTTGACACAATTGTTCTTGGGCTCATTGTTTTACCAGCAACGGTATGGAAATGAGTCAAAGGGCCACAACTGATTGAACTTATTTCAATGTTTCACACAGTAACAGTGGACATTTTGGCAGAAACCTGAAATTTTTCCCATGTTTCTTCACACACTTCAAGAAATCATGGAAACAAATTGACGAGAGAAACTGGCAACCTATATGTAGAAACTTATCTAAGTTGATACTAGAACTAGAGAATTAAATATTGACATAATTACTAGCTTACCACAAATTGAATTGAAACCTTTTCACACACAACGAAACCAATCAAACAACTGTGAAACATAAGTTGCTGAGCGCAAAGAATTGAATATTATGCAGTCTGCACACAATAGTCCATATACGGTAGCAGCCAACAATGCATCAACGGTAGGGAACTTACCAGCCGGAGTCGAGCCAAATACTCTCACAACCGGCACAGAATGAATAGCTGTCTTATGGAAGTCGGATTTTTCCAGATCTAATCCCGCAACTGGTTCCGTCATGTACGAATCCACGGACACAATCCTCGAGGAAAATATCAACTGAGACGAAGCCATTTTTCCTCATTCCAGCCAGCAGCCTTCTTTACTACACGTACACTCAATGCCCTGTAGGGCCTGAATAGCACATTCAAAAGACAGCTGGTGTCAAAATGCAATATTGTTAAACATCATCAGATGTGATCAGTACTCGCAGTTCAAAAATACCTATAATTCCCATTCACAACATTTCCCTGGGTGTAACATAGGCACCTACGACACGGGCATACCATATTCAAGTTCAACAAAAGCCCGGTCTGCCAGGACTCTGATTATCGCATAAAAACCGTTTCCAGGAGTCTAGTATCAAGTTGAGTTGCCGCAATGGATGATAACATCATTTGATAACTTAAGTTGAAAATCATCAATATAGCCTACTACTCAAACATTGAAGCTGCACTCCCAGTTTCTAAATGTGCAGGTTGCACCTAGCTGAGTAAGGCGATGTAGGTTGCAGATTCAAACAATAACTAAGACAGGCCTACGACATGACATCCTCAGTCCCAACAATTGCATCTATAGCACTGAGGCCAAAATGCTACTGTACATGAGCTACTGTACTGGATTTCAATTTTTTCTAACAAGCAGTGAAAATCATATATATTCCTGAACTATCAACATCATTTGGTGCCGTTGTCGTGAGTGTCTGTGAATCTTATAATTCGTACCAAAGGCCAAAGCTTACAACTTCAATCCAATTTAGAAAGCTCCGAAGTTTCATCAATGACAGAGAAAACGCGCAAGTCACAATTGCCTGTTAATCGCGTGTTTTCAATGTTGTGTTCTGTGTAGATGGGTTTTATCTCATCAAGCATGCATGCCTCTCTTAACAATTATTTCATTTTTATTCATTAGGTAAGAGCTAGACTGGAAAAAGTTTGATTGATTCACTTCACCAAGAATGTTTCCTATCTTTTCATTGAATCGTAATCTATGGTAGTATTTGATATGATGAAGATGATATTATTAATGAAGTGAACTACCGAACGAAACCACGTATCATGCATGCACAGTGCACATTGCACAACTCTAGTCCAGTGTTGAACAGGCTGCACACTTGCGGACTTGTTCATGCCAGGAACATTAGTCTTCGCAACAGCGATAGATCAGTCGTTCTATTTCAAATCACAGATCGTGAGTGAAGGAGATGACGAATAGCCTGCTTCTGAATTTTACTGCGCGACATAACTGCGCATTGGCGCGATTCATAACATTATTGTTACAACGTTTCTAAAACGATGTGATACCAGCGAGACCATCTCAAGCCACCTGCAAAGATCGTGTTCACTAACCTCACTCAGATCTCTACGCCGATTGCATTGCAACTTCAGCGTAGTACCGAAGTCATCGATGCAGCACCGGCGCAAGAGTTGGCAAGTCCGTGCCGATGTGGAATCGCTAACTCGTCTCAATTGACCCATTACGTATGTATCACCAAGTGTCAGCCGGAACTTGTGATTCTGAGAATCAATCGCCAGTTTATATTTTCATCTGCCCAAGACACACACACAATGTACAATGCGATATACAAGACACACAATCCGATGTATTGAACAGGTAGGGGAATGCCGAACGACCAGACAAGATAGCGTAATGGTGAAGCGTCCGGCTTCTTGATTGGTAGGTCGTGGGTTCGATTCCCGGCCGGGTCAGACCGAAGATCTGATTAGTAACACTGGTATCCATGGCTTCCCTGCTTGGCGCTCATGCATTACTAGGATAGCATGGAGGGGTGGTGTATGACTTAGAAAGCCGCAAAGGCTATAAACTGCACTTCCTTGTCCAGCGGCATATGCACATCATGCACTCATGGTATGCATATGCGCAGATCGTGTGTATGTGTATCATGAGTCGGTGTATATGCCGCAAAAAACATCAAGGACAAAAATAAACTACGTCCTTCCCTTCCTTCCTTCCTTCCAACCAGTCTCTTGAACTGCCCGATGTCACAGTCTTCTTCGATGTTATTCTTGCATCGTCGGTCCTTTTTAGAAGCTATTTCTTGCTCTTTTTCTTTCTTTTACTTCGTTTCCATGCTCGGCCGACGGTCGGCCGAAAGGCCATCACGCATGCGTTGTACATGTCGGTCGTGTTTCCATGACCAGGCGTAATCCGACCGTGACTTGGCCGAACTAGGTGGGCGAAGCGATCGCAATGACGTTTTTGGCTTACTTTATGTAATAATTTCATAATAATCACAAGATTGCGATAAAATGACTCAGTAGGAATGAGCCGAGATGACTTGTAGCGGCCATTCAGTCAAACAACACGCTTTGGCCTTGAACACGTAGGCCTAAATCCATCCATCATGTAAAATGGCCATGTTGAACCAATTGCTTAAAACTAACAGAAGATAAAATAAAATGGAAAAAAGATGAAAATTGGTGGCATATCTTAGTATGTGGGTGATATAGATATGGGATATCGTGGTCCAATAATTTCGAGCACAGGATAGTAACTTGTCCAGTAGTCTACCGGTACTACTGTTTCGTCGTCATGATTCAGACATGAACTTCCAGTGTCCTGTTGATGATTTGCTTACACGGGGAATGTGAATAAGTTCACCTAGTTTGTGGTCAAACGATAGTTTGTATTGTACCCAATAGCACCAGAACACAAACCCTCGAATTGTGGCAGCAGCGTATGTGATCAGATCGCGAAGATTTCGGTAGCCTACGGGAAATTCGTAGCAGTACCGGTAGGCTACTACTAAATTCCATTGCAATCATATTTAAATTCCGGGTTTTTCAAGACGTCCAAGATCCGTCCGGAGTGCAGCCATAGTTAATTTGATGCGAAAAGTGTATTGCAAGTAGCGAATACCAATTCGCTAATCCAAGACACAGCGCAAGCATGGCCGAAGGGCTAAGCCGAAGGATTCACTCGATGGCCGGGGAGTCGGCCGACGTGGGTGTGCAATCTGTGCATGCGCAACAAAATTCTCTCGTTCGTCGGCCGAATCTCTCGAAAATGGGCCCATCGGCCGTGCATGGAAACGCAGTATTTGTCGGGTCTTTTTTTCTGTTTTTTTTTTTGTCGGCGTAAGTACGGCGACACGGGGGCGAGGAACCCAGAATAACCTCCGACGGCCGCCCAAACCCGGGATGCCTGCTTGGATGGCGCCGACTCTCACCACTATAGAGGAAGTAGGCCGATGGGCCTCCTTTTCGAGAGACTCGGCCGACGAACGAGAGAATTTTGTTGCGCAAGCACACCCACGTCGGCCATCGAGTGAATACAGTACTTCGGCTTAGCCGTTCGGCCATGCTTGCGCTGTGTCTACGATTAGCAAATCGCTATTTGCTACTTACAACACACTTTTGGTATCAAATTTACCATAGCTGCACTCCGCATGGATCTTGGACGCATTGAGAAACCAGGAATTTAATTATGATTGCAGCGGAAATTAGTAGTACCGGTACTGCTACGAATTGCCCGTAGGCTACCGAAATCTTAGCGATCTGCTCACATACGCTGCTGCCACAATTCGAGGGTTTGTGTTCTGGTGCATGGCTACTATACAAACTACCGTTTGACCACAAACTCGGTGAACTTATTCACATTCCCCTGGTAAGCAAATCATCAAAAGGACACTCGAAGTTCATGTCTGAATCACGACGACGAAACAGTAGTACCGGTAGCTACTACTACCAGTAGCAACTCGAATTTATCGGACTACGATATCCCATATCTATATCTCTCACATACTAAGATATGCCACCTAATTGTCATCTTTATTCCATCTTATTATATCTCCTGTTAGTTTTAAGCAAGTGGTTCATCATGACCATTTTACATGTTGGATGGATTTAGGCCTGCGTGCTCAAGGTCAAAGCGGGTTGTTTGATTGAATTACCGCTGCAAGTCATCTCGGATCATTCCTACCGAGTCATTTATCGCAATCTTGTGAATATTATGAAATTCATACTGAGTAAGTAAACCGAAAACGTCATCGCGATCGCTTCGCCCACCTAGTTCGGCCAAGTCACAGTCCGATTACGCTGGTCATGGAAAAACTGCCGACATTGTACATAGCACCGTAACTGCCGCACCCCAAACCCCCCAATTGGGGGGGGGGCGAGCTCGAAGGGGGCCCAAAATTATTACGTGAATTAGCATAAATCATAGAGTATTTTTTAAAAATTTATGCAATTTTTTTTTTTAATTTCGCGCTGATCGCGAATTCAAGATGCCATTTATCTTTATTATTGGGTATTGGGCCATTACCGCGCCACGACCCACCAAGACATACAATCAAGTTTTAAGCCATATATAACATGAGACTCCAAGTAGTGTGCCAGAACGATCGGCAGCGAGAAAACCTTTGCCGAAAAGGACTATGCCGTTATGCTGACCGAAGACTTCGTTATATATACAAAATACATATAGATTTAATTTCCATAGGTGCCTAAATGACTGGCGCCGAATGTTCCCGTCTTGGCAATCTGAACCTCACAAGACAAATACCATCCCGCTGAGAAAAATTTTACGCCAGTGAAGAAATACCAATTTGAAATCGTGTGCGTCTTTCAGTTTAGTACGTTCATGCGATTCTATATTTTTTTGGTTTAGCAGACTGGAAGTCACGAAATAACATCATGTAACGAAGTCATATCAACGGGTCCGCCCGCCCGAAGATGTTTAATTATTATTTACGGGCCCTCCCGTCTTCGAGACACTTCACTCAGCTCTACCGGTAAATCTAATTACGTAAGTAGAGAGAACAACAAAATGATAGCAATATATATGCAATTGCCGATCTGATTGACCGATTTTATCATAAATTACCGAAAATTTTCGCGCTTCACGCTGGCTCGCTATACAGTACAGCTCATTGCGTGACAAACGCGAACAACGTGATTGGGGGGGGGTCGTTTTATCATCCTATGGGAGCCCATGACCCAAGTTTTTGGGTTCCCTGACGAGGTGCTGTTTCGTTCCTGCCAACGGGTATACGCCCGAAGATGTTTAATTATTATCGAGTGGTCCTATACCTTTTCGAACACACGTCACTCAGCTCTACCGGCAAATCTGATTACGTGAGCAGAGATAAGATAAAAATTGATAACAATATATATGCAATTCCCGATCATACTGACCGATTCAATCAAGAATGCTATAAAATTCTCGCGCTTCGCGCGCTTAGGCGACAAAAGCTGACTCACTAAAGCCCCCCCCCCCCCATAGTAGATGATAAGTAGCCATAAACAGAGTAAAGCCTGGGGGCTTCGCCCCCCAGAAGTTCGGTTTATCACCCTATGGGGGGCCCAAGACCAACGTTTTGGGGGGGGGCTGACGAAGTGCTGTTACGGCCCTGATTGTACAACGCATGCGACAAGGCCTTTCGGCCGTGCATGGAAACGAAGTAATTGTATCGCAGTCTTGTGCTGTTTTGAAATGAAAATGGAAATTATAAATAAACTGACACTGATGTATCACGTTATTGACAGATGTGGTCAGTAGCGAAGTCTTTTTATTTCTACATCAAGTAGATTTTGTCCACTTACAATACTTCCAGGAGGGGTTTTGTTTATAGACTATTGTTATTTCTACCTGACAGTTTTCCGTTTTGTAGACAAAACTAGGTCTAGAATGCCTACTTATGTGCTTGCTTGTAAATCACTACTTCCATTTCTGCTCGAGTGGAACTTTACGACATTACTTCTACTCTTACTTCTCCTTGAGTACCAACGATAACTACTTTGACCACATCTGGTTATTTACTGTTGAGATTATGGATTTGTGAACGTCACTGCTCTTGATTGCATCCACAAGTATTATATCATCGGAAACACAATTGCATATGTGCGTATTATAGTATCTGTATCATTGTATTACAATTTTCATCATTTCAAAACACCACAAAACTACGATACAATGAAAGATATATGGAAGGTGTTGAAACGACGTGGAGCAGTCTTTGAAATCACACACCCACCTTGGCCTAGGCGAAGTAGAGAAGAGGCATGCGCACTGAATGAAAAGTAAAGCAGAGAATATAACAGGCAAGCGACAATATGAGGTGGCATTCTGGCGGAAGGCGAAATGGAGATGTTAGGTCGGTAATGGTCCGGTAATCGTGAGGGCTGACTAGTATCAATTATTGTGGTATTACGAATTATCCGCACGGGAGTCGCGTTCAGTAGGGATCTTCAAAAATGACTTTTTTTCTCAAATCGTACTGGCTACTTGATAAAATTGTTAGGTTACCTAATTTAAGCCTACACACAAAATTTGGTTCAATTCCAGCCAGTAACCGCTTTGCTACAGGAGAAGAAAGTTTCTATTTATTATATAAAAATAAATAATGAAAAATTTGAAAATTTTCTGTTCACCCCATGAAAGTGTTAGGCTGTCTATAGAAACAATGCTCACCAATTTTGGTTCAATTCCAACCAGTGGAAGCGAAGTTATTGCCGTCTAAAAATTTGGATTTGAATAAAATAGTATTTACGATGAACACAATTATAATAAATAAACAAAGAATCGGTCACCGTAAATACTATTTTATTCAAATTCTAAATTTTTTGGAAAACACTACACTAAAAAAGATCATGGAGGCCCGTGCAATTTTTCGGAAAACCCCGACTGGTAGGGACTTCAATCAATCAATGAGTTTTATTAATATTTTCATCATTTCAAAACTCCACAAAACTGCGATACAATGACAAGATAGGTGTCGAAACGACTTGGAGTAGTCTTTGGGGTCAGACACACACCTTGGCCTATAGGCGAAATGAAGACGAGGCATGCACATTGCACAGTGCATACTGAATGAAAAGTAAAGCGGAGAATAAAGAAGGCAAGCGACAAAATGAGGTGGCATGTGGCGGAAGGCGAGATATCGATGTTCGGTCGTGGTTCGGTAATCCTGAAGGCTGACTATGTATTGATTTAGAAGAAATTGCTTGTATTTCGAATGCGGACATGCTCGGCGACTGTCGGATAGCCGGCGAGATGCTGTTCCGCAAATGGGGTACGGCATACGTGATGGAACAATGCGTTTTCTAGTATTCCGTCCCGATCATATGGTAGTTGTTCTTCGTTGACGCGCGTGTGCCGTATACTTGTGCACATGTGCACCTTTGACTCCGAGGTGGAGTAGTCGTTGAAATTTGAGGGACAGTGACCGCAATGGAACTGATACATAAACTTGGCAATTTCTAGCTTCCTCATATCTTCAATGTTTAGAACACCAAATCTTTTGAGTAGCGATTTATCAGGTGCACATCCAGGCCCCCGTGGGGCTTTGGCAATGATACGGATGATCCGATATCATAGTTTCTGCAGTGGGTCAATCGTATTCATGCAGGTAGCACCCCATAGTCGTTTCGGCGCCTATGCTTTCTTATTTAATCTGGTGGTGTTTTAAAATGATAAAATAATAATTAAATGAACCAGAACAAGTACCAGCGGAGCATCGGTGCCGATAAGTCTGTCATTTGTTGCACTCCATGCTGACTATTCCCCTGTCCTATATATAGAATATTATATTAGGAGATTATAATCATAGCATATGAATTCTATTGACGGGATATTCCGCTGCATGACAATTGAATTATAATTCTATTCACTACGCAAACTATGGTTTCATTCAGCCATTCATACCAGTCAATGCAGTTGCGGCTTGATTGAGCGAGAGAAGATATAGATATGCCTAATTGCCTATTGCCTATATATGGTTAGCCTTGGGCCAGCCTACTCCTCACTGGCAGACTATATAAAGCTTGTGTCATTATGTGATTAAGTAGAAATAGCAACGTTCTACACCACACAGCGCCTGTTACATCTCGATTTCACCAAAAAGGACATGAATCTATACAACATCGCATTCATGTATATCGTCACGACAGTATCAGTGTCCATTGCCTTTGCTTCTCGTTCACCTCGGTAATTATACACTATAATTGTTTCGAGGACGACACTGATGTATAAATATTTTACATTATTAATATATTGTTTTTGAAGGGAGGAAAGACAATTTGACTTCTTGCAGGACTGGACCATCAAGACGATGTCGAACGACTCGGACTCATTTGCGCCAAAAATCAACATTACCTACATGAAAGACAATCAGGAGATTTCTTCAATAACGTGCTTGAACTTCTGTCATGACCCACACAATGGTAGGCTTGGCGACGATTACCAGGTCGAACCTCTCTATCACGCTGTCCTTGTTGACACTCGTATATTCTATGTGACGCATGGCTGCAGGTGTGTTCTCCGTAGCATATAGTCCGCAGTTGAAGGAATGTCATTTACACTACAGGCTATACACTTAATCTAAAAAAGTATGCTGCAACATTTTTGCTTATTACGCCTCTTGCTCTTAGTCATATTCCTAATAAAAGTTTATGAGAAATCAATACTCGTTAGTCCTATAACTTTGATATTGGCAGTACAATACCATGACGCAGTGACACATTGTTATTATATTCTTTATACACAGTAAAACTGGTAAATACTCACATAATCCGGGGAGCAACCTGCCCGCAAAAGAAAATGGCGAGATTGGAGTAAATTTTTGAAATTTCAGTACTACAGTCAAATTGTTATTCCTATATGCAATACTTGAAGAGGTCAGATTACTGAATTGCGGTAGACCAGGAATTGGTGAGGGTTGCAGAGCAGAGGTAGAGACGATTGAAAATGAAGAATCGAAATGACAGAAATCATGCTTTGTGTAATTTTAGTCCAGTGGTGCATTCAAGGCCTTCCGAAGAATATGCACAGTGCCCAAAATAACGAGATCTTTTCGATCATGTCGAATCGAACGTTACCGGAATCTGTTGGATATGTCTCATTAGTAGGGTGATTTTTTTTACCTAAAAAATCAAAATTTTGACATTTTTTTAACTTGAAAAACCTAATGTTGACCAAATTTTGGCCTAACGTATGCAAATCA
Source organism: Botryllus schlosseri (assembly GCF_051294905.1). NCBI lineage: Eukaryota > Metazoa > Chordata > Ascidiacea > Stolidobranchia > Styelidae > Botryllus > Botryllus schlosseri. Next base: position 11,184,149 of record NC_137247.1, on the reverse strand, counting down.
GGTGTTTTCCCCACAAAATGTTAGAATTGTACTACTTATCTTCATTTCTGGTTCGAACTGTTTGTCCTTACGAAGTAGTTTGGCCTGAAAAATCTTCTTTGCCTCGAAAACTGACAAAGTTTTACACGAAAAAACTAAATTTTAACGAAATCTGGCCCTTTGAAGAATTCCAGTAATACATCACGTATTATGGTAGAAATAATCAAAATTTGTTGTAGTAGGGGAGATGTGGTACCGATGAGACAATGGGACCGAAAATATTTGAAATAATATATGTGATAATGCCGTGGTTAGAGTCCGCGAATTGATCTACAATTGCATGCGGACATAATCTTTCCTCACGTGCAAAAAAACTTCGACCTGCGTGAGTTACGGGGTCCGTGACAGATGATTAATGTTTTGGGGGTGTAAAATAAATTTGGATGGAAGTATACGTTTTTCTTTATCACCTTTATCACTAACAAACCAGCGATAATTTTTAATATGAAGTGTAGGGCTTGTATCAGGATATATAATGCCACATATTCATTCATTCAATATATCCTCGTGTGGACTATTTTCAATTTTATTACAATGTTTATAAGTGGTGGGCCTGTGGGTGCCCGAGTCAAATCACGCAAAATAGTTGGACCAATTAATCACTGAACAACAGAAACTCACCTACATATATAGAGGCTGGAAATCCTAGTTACCTGTGGTGTTTTATCGCTATAACGAGGTATTAGAAAGTCAAAATGTCGATTTACGGGTAATATGTATGTGCCATTAATTTTGTAAGTTTGGGCGTAATACGAAACGTAATTTTATGTCAACAATTGAGTTGATATGATCTATTTTGTTCTTGAAGGTGGCGACGATACATTCATCATTGGCTTGCTGTAGCCTAGCTATAGTATAAATGAAAACAAGATGGAAATTTGAGTTTTTGAGCGTATGTCTCATAGGTTCAATGGTCGTGTGCCTTGGACCCAGTGGGTGGGGACCGATGATTGGTTCGAGCAACAAATTTTGAACGTTCCTAAATATCTTTTCAAAAGGCGGATATTCATTTAAATGTTTGCGATAGGTAGAGCTTGGATCAAAGTGTTGCGCCAGCAAAATATCTGCTACTCTGGGCTGAAGATTTGAGGACCAGACATCATTTTGCCATTTTTGATCGACCGGTGCCACATCGCCCCCAACGAATGATACTTTCGTACATTCTCGGGTAGAAAGTATATTTCCTTACTAAGTAACTTGCCAAGAATAAAGAAAGAACGTTCAACAGTAGCAGTTGTTGGCTGACAACACTGAATTTGTGCGTGCGTACACTGCTGGTGACACACCGTGTTGCTTCATTCTGACAATAATGTCTGCATCACGATTTTCATGGTTCTATACCAATACCGAGAAAACCATCACCGAGAATGGACATTACCGAGAATGCCATTACCCAGAATGGACATTACCGAGAATGGACACCACCGAGAATGGACATTACCGAGAATGGCCAATGTCAAGAATATAGCTTACTGGGACTTTACGTTGTCGAGAAATTTATACCTGAGCATCGATACCGAATGTGGCGACGCCGTGATGCACACACACGACCTGTGCATATGCATAACATGCCTGCATTGCATATATTGCATTCTCGGTAATGCCCATTCTCGGTGGTGTCCATTCTCGGTAATTTCAATTTTCGGTGATGTTCATTCTCGGTAATGTCCATTCTCGGTAATGGCATTCTCGGTAATGGTTTTCTCGGTATTGACCGGACACCGATTTTCATAATGCTCATCTTGATATAAAAACCACGCAATGCCCACGCAGTCTTGCTTCAGTTAGGATATTGCGGTACGTTGAGCATAACACCATGTCAACCTATTTGTTTCATTTGAATGTTTATGATTCACAATGAGCAGAGAATGGGCCATCTACAACGGTAGGCCTGTAGGCTACAAGTTGTAAAATTTCAAACGATAAGTTCACCGACAGTGGAAAATCTACGATACAGACGAAATGCAGGTTGCAAAACTTTTTTGACTTTATAAAAAATTTTGACATTTTTTGACCTAACACTAATATTTTGACCTAATTTTGACTTTTTTGACAAGTCATTTGCGTGTTACGTCACAATATACCCATTCCTCGACTTCATAGCACGATTCATCGCACTTAACGATTTGCATTCACGCCAGGGCCACAACTACCGCACTCCAAACCCTGCAATGGAGTGTGGGCGAGTTCGAAGGTGGCCTGACAACGATTATTTCGTATAAATCAATCCAATTATAGACTATATTTTGAAACATCTATTTTACTTGAGAATATTATTTGCGCTTCGCGATTTATTGTCGGCAAATATCTTGGTTTTAATATGCATACCCCTCCATCGACTTCACGAAGTGTGCTACCAAAGAAAGACCATGACCGAAACTTTCTGCCTAAATATGGCCATTGTCCGTAGCCACACTGAATGCGCGTGAGGAATAGTCCTGTTTTTTCAATCTTAGCCCCACATTACAAATGCCACCGGAGGCACCCAAAGAGGCAATGATGCGCACGTTAGGAAATGATAATTGATGATTGCGTGTCGCGAAAGAAGTATTTTTAGCTCAGTCTGGTATACGTTTGGGCGACTCCAATGTATTTTAACTATATAGAGGACGGGAGGTCACGAATTAATAACATGCATCAAAGTAATAATAACAACGAGCACGCCCGAATATGTTAGAATTATTAACTAGGTGTCCTACATTTTCGCAGTGACCAACTCCTTGAGCTCTACCGGTAAATCTGACCACCTGGTCTGCGAGGGGATCAGAAATGAATAGTATTATATTCCATTACCATTATTATTGCCGAAATTCAGTCATGAATTTGAAGTTTGAATCAATGAATCATCACCCTATATGTGGGTCCATGACCAACGTTTGGGGAAGGGCTGACGCAGTGCTGTATCAGTCCTGATTCTTGCTACAATCCACGTTAATATGGTTTGAATCAGTGGTTCTCAACCCGTTTTAGATCGAGGACCGGTAAAACTTCAAAAAATATTTGGCGGACCGGTGGACCTTCAAAAATTGAAATCGAACTAAAATGTAGTTACTATACGCGACAGCAGTTTTTAGCAAGTAAGGTACGAGTCATTTTGAGGATTTTGTTTTTATTTAAATACGTTCATGGTGTTATTGACGTAATTGATTAAATTGCCTTGCCAGATAAAGGTGCTACCACCGTGACTCAATTACAGTTTTCAGCGCCGAAGACCGTGGATTGACCGACGACCCAATTAGAATAACATTATTCTCTTCGACAATAGCTAGAGGGGAAGCCTTTCGTAGTCGGACCAACATATTTTAGTGCTGCCTTGCTCACTTCTCACTACCACCAGACGTGCCACAAATACAACACGTCGCACGGATAAGCCTGGCAACAGCGACACCCGACACAGCGGCACAAACAAACTAGCTTAACGAATAATGTCCATTGTCCATGTGAACAGCGAGTATAAACGAGTCAACTCGCAGACGGCTTGAACTTCAAGACAAATCGAAGATGTTACCAAGTCAAATGTTATGTCACAAGGCGGTAAATTACGTAATATGGCGAAGTTCAAAATCAGTTTAACCTTTGATATTTTACCTATATTATCCATGGAGAAGCCTTCAACATCTTGCATTTCACAATTGATCTAAACAATTTTAATTTATCTTGCTCACCGACAGAAAAGTCGTCGCGGGCACCGGTCCGCAGACCGGCGGTTGAGAACCACTGGTGTAGATGACTGTGGCGGCTGATCCAAATGTTGCGTAAAGAATTGCCAAATAACGATTAGTGCTCGTTTCAAGGAGGGCTATATATAGGCTTACCATATTTTGGAAATCTGAAAAGAGGACACTTTTTCAGAAATTTGAGACTTGAGACAAAACTCAAAAACCGGTGAATTTTTCCCACTTTGTGATCGGTTGACTAAAAAAAAGGTCATATTTTCGCTCAGAGCTAAAATCACCGTTTTTCACTCCAAAATTCCCGCCGGAGCGTTACTTCTGTGCTAATTTACGGAATATCACTCGCAATTTGCTCTAAATCTTACCTAAATTTTCAAAGAAGAAGACAAAATCTCAAAAAAGAGGACAAAAGGGCGTCCTCCGAGGACACTTTAAAAAAAAGTCAAAAAAGAGGACAAATCCTCTTAAAAGAGGACGTATGGTAACCCTAGCTATATAAGAATAATGTTTCCATCAAATATCTATTTACTACGCGTGGATAGTTGGTTACGCAATGAAGAGCAAAGCTAATACTCATGATCTAATAATGAGCAGTGGAGTTTAAAAATCCTATCATAACATCATTGGGTTATATTTTTCATCTGAACAAGTCACACACAATGTACAATGCGATAAGACACAATGCGATGTCATGAACAGATATGAGGATGTCGAACGACACGCACCAGTAGCGATCCTTTACTCTAACATCCACCTCGGCCTAGAGTCCCCGATGTCACAGTTCTTTTTCGATGTTGATCCTTTTTTGAAACCGCGGCCCTTTCTACTAGTTCTTTCCATTTCTTGTGACTGCTTTCTTTCTTCGGGTATTTTACTGGGCTGTTATGTCGCCGTAAGAATGGCAACGGCGGGGGAAGAGGAGCCCAGATAAACATCCGACGGGAATCGAACCCGATCCGTCATATTGGTGGGCGCTCACCGTAACCACTACATCATCACTACACTACGCTTCTGATAACCTGATATCATATCGCACTCTACCTTGTTCAGTTCACGAATGGTCATCAGTTATCATAGTCCTTTTACAAGTATAAAGTAAACGTTCTCTCACAAAGAATTCAATTAGAAATATGAAATAATCGATAACGATTACGATTACTTTGGATTTTTCGAATGTTCGAACGGAAAGTTTTCGCAACTTTTGCAACCTTTTTTTTACAGCTTCCGACAGCTTTCTAGATACTCAGAGGCCTACTATGAAGCTTTAAGGTGTTTGGAGAGATTTTATAGTGCAACTTTTTGCAACTTTTCTGTGTGTTCTGTGCAGCTTTTACTACAACCTTTATCAAATATTACCTGAAATGTAAAGGATTGATTTAAAAACATGCCATAAACTACTTCTAGTAGGCCTATGTTTCCATTATCTTTGATTTACAGAGCTATATGATGGGTAAACTGCATCTCACTGTTATCTATGACTCAATGGCTTGCAAGTATGATGTGCAACTACCCCTGCCAAGCATGACCGTGCCCGAACACCATGTAAATAGATCGCTCAATTAATTCAGTCGTTTAAATTTGAGATAGTTTTCCATTTCACGAACGCCCCAGCGAGACCGCCGAAAATTACATTTTCAGGCTATTGATTCTGTTGAAGTTGTGTGTTTCTGTTAAAGGGGTGTTGACTTGTTTTGGGGGAGGGGTTATCGCTATGCCGTTTGGCTTTTGGGAGAAAAATTATTGCCCCATTGCATTGTGTAATTTTCGCCAGGAAAAACTGTAATTTTTAGCGGTTTCGCCAGACCGTGTGCCGTTAACTCTTGAAAAGAGGCACCCGAAAAGTCTTCGAGTTCAATAAATATTCTACTACACTGATGTTGTATTGAAACGTCCGTTAAATGGCGAAGAAACAAATTTTACAGCTCTGCGGCAACTATGTTTTACAACGGAACCTTTCGAGTATCTCATACCCTAATAATTCAACAAAAACTGTAGATGCAACTTTTGTTAAAATTAAGTATAACTTTCTCGCGATTTTAGTGCAACAAAACTTGCCCTACTAATCACGATTACTCCATGTCTGCGCACAGCTATTCCAGAGAATAGCTACGGCAGCCGTTACTTTTCCGCGAAATCAACGCGACATCAGCTTGGAACAACCTAGAAGCGACACACTAAATATAACTTTCAACTTCCCGATTATAATATATTTGATATTCAACAAAAGATCACAGCGTATTTGATAAAATATGGATAATAATAAAAATAAAGGCACTGCAGGTAACAAATAAATTAAACGAATAAAATTGTCCAGTGCCGTGGGGAAGTCGTGTGTGACTTCGTGTTCAGTGCTTTGCGCTTACTCTCTTCGACGAAGCCGTCTTGTGCATCTGCAAGTGACGGGAAATATCAGCTTCACTGTTTCCTGCCCTCGGCTAATTCGAATTTCTTTATTCGTGTACACCGAATCCTGCTCGTATACTCTGTTATCCATCAATAACCCCGATATTGGCTCTACGCATGACGTGGGACAGATGTTGACGTTGAATCGACTGGGTTCGGTGTCATGGCAACGTACCCTGCAAAGTTGTATAGATATATAAATTAGATATGCAGATGTCTTTGGCGCGTTTAGTATAGATATATATCTAACTCTAGTTAGTCGTGTACGTCTATGCACGAGGATAGAGGACACCTACGTCGTTGGAGTCAGAAAATAATTTTACCGTTGTGGCAAGTCTGACAACGAAAGTGCAAGAGATAAATTTTGACGCTACTTAACGTTACGAATCAGATTGTGTCACCATAAAAGGAAAGCGAGGCTATCTTGCGTAAAAATGTTTCTATCTTAAGCATTTCCAAGTATGGAACATATAGGTTACATAACAGAACAATACATGTTGAATGTCAAATCCGATCAAAACGTTTATCATGTCTGCTTTACCTCTGGGTACAGAAAGGCGCAAATCCCATGGCCGAGCCTGCACGAAGTACTGGATCATCCATTTCGCAGTTAGCCCTGAGTTGAGCACTGGAAGGTAAGGATGAGTTTGAAAATTCGAAACAAGTAGTATTGTGGTTCAGTACGCTATATCGTATTCCATCCTATTTCACTTATAAACATATATATAGCTCGAGTGAGAGAGACTATTTCAAGGATCAACAGTCAACACTTACGGTAATAAGAAATGTTCGACCGTGGCGCAGTTAAGTCTGGAGCTTTGATGCCGTATCGGCAAGCTGCGAGATTGTGCTTCTTTCACCTGTTTGATATAGGTTGACATGTTCGCATTGCGGATTCAGAATCTTGCGTCAGATTCAATGGCACCAAGTAAACAATAATGTTATTGTAACTATGCCTCAATGCCAAATTCTCTTAACGAGGGGTTCATGGTGAGGCATTAATAGAATCTCTTTAATCAACATGGGTATTCATATGGGATAGTATCGTTGCTCATTGCTCATGTCATATCTCACATTTCTCAGCGATAACTCGCAGAGTCGCATACGCTACAGAATGAGATCAATACGTATCGTCGCAATCATATGTTAGGGATAAAATATCGGTTCGTGATAAGTGGCACCGAATTTGAATATGGGTTCAATTATCGCTGCTTCGTCGCAAATAAGTATAAAGTCGGTCCTACATCTATATAGTCGTATCAATATATCAACATACCAGCAGAGTAACCAAGATAATAAGTACCACGCTAGTCATCTTCATTTTGGTGCAAAATCAAGGATTCGTTAAAACCTATCGCAAGCACTATCGCAGTGGATCCAAGGAATCGTTGGTTGCTCTTAGGATATGCCCATTATATATACTTGATGGCACCGGAGCGCCCCACGTCGATACTGGGTACGTCCCGAGTGGGCGTTGGGTCCAATATGACTGAAAATTCCGTCCCACACTATAAAGAACCGTCGGCGGGGGTTGAGTATGACGATTCCCGTCCATTTTAACGCATCGTCCGAATCCGCATAGCGCTCAAAGAAAGGTGGGGTATCAACTATCACAGTCACTGCAGAAGAGATCTTTTCCATTGTTTGTCGTGGCAACTATTTTGGGAACAACAGCTTTGAGGGAAAAGCACCGACATCGAGGGTAGCGATGTAGCAGGTTTAAGTTACAAACCCCAAACTCAAGCGGATAGTCGACATGTTCCAACGTTCTTGTTATTATTTTTCTCGCGGGAAAGTTTCCGCACGCTCATGACTGTCGTTATTCTTGATATTTATAGAATACACAAATAGTCACTGGTAAACTAACAGAAAAAATGAGTGAGGATGTTTAGGAATTTCAAAATATATAATTTATCAATAAATTAAAATACGGGTATTATTAGAACAAACACCACGTAGTTCTTGCACACCCATACTTAGTCAGTAGTCTGAAATTATCCTTCCCTCTCATTAGTCGTTAACTCGAACTAAAGATTTTCTTTATCCTTATTTATTTGCGCATCTGTATAGTCTATGCGTGAATATTTATGTATTTTCTGAGTCAGTGTCATTACATAACGTGATTGCTGACATCGCAATATCCATTTTACAAATACAGCCCGAACAATTTTCGAATGTCGGGAATGGTACGTCATACTCATATCCATATCGTTTCACTTTTGAATCAGTTTGAGAACCTTGGTGTGCCGATAAGTCCCAAAAAGTATCCGAAAAGTCTTGGAGTTATAGTTATAGCAATTTCATTTTATTGATATGAAATTAGCACAGTTCGTCATAACCCCATATGATATATTGGTATTTCACATGGATACAACGGGGGCCGACGATCGGCTCCGGATATAGTTATTTTCCCAAACACTGTAATCCCTTTTTATGGGCATACATTTTATGTATATTGGATCAGGGATGTGTAGATATCCCTGAACTAAATATCGGCATATCGAGATGGAAGTAGCGATTCCTTTCGATACTCATAAAGCCTCAGAGAAACATGAAACCGTCGCGTGAAAACGATACCCAAAATGTTACGTAAGTAAAGCCAGTTGGTGATGGTGATTGGATTTGAGATTATGAGGTACCAAAGGTACGCGCGCAGTTTGCTTCGGAGCTTTTGATGCCGTATTTCACAGAGAATATCCTTTTCTTATACGTGCATTTTACATTTGCATACATGATAGCAGTTTGGGTTCATCATTTCAATGCGCCACAAGACTGCGATAAAATAAAAGACAAGAAAATGTCGAAACGACTTGGAGTAGTCTTCGAAATCAGACACCCACCTGATACTATTTTCCATTGTGGAAGTCTTGAAATCTTGATTGGTCGTATACCTGCATATGAAACATGCATTGTAAAGCTACTAATTACCACGGCGATATTTTTTACCTAACACACGGAAGATTTTGACTTGAAAAATCAAAAATTTCTACATTTTGTAGCATTAAAAAACTTAATTTTGACAAAATTTTGACCTCGTGTATGCAAATTAGGTGTTTTCGCACATAATTTTAGAATTGCACTACTTATCTTCATTTCTGGTTGGAACTGTCTGTCTATACCAGAGGTCTCAAACTCAAATGTGCTCGCGGGTCAATTTCCTAGTTTTTGATAACGCCGCGGGCCGCAGCATCAGTAATAGGGATATTCAATGTATAATTTCCAAGTATAGGTTTTATATGACGGTACCTTGGATACAGGCATTCCACAAACATCGTGAAAATGTAATTCGCTATTGTACTATTCACGCTTGACACGAAAAAAATCACATTTCCAAATATTTGAATGAAATTGTCTTTGTGCCGGGCATAATTTGTTAAAATAATGAGTTATATACACCATGCGAGAGCATAAATGCATCTTGACATCGTAAAAGCTGTCGCGTTATTATATTGCAGCTATAGCGGACATTTAACGTGCCACAATTATAGGATGAATATTCTAGAAGTTAAGTTACCAAAGATTGTTCTGATATTAGAGCATTTGAGATATGTAGCCTAATCTGGGTTTCTGGTAGAGCCCTGATAGTAGGCTATTGTTCATGTCATTACAAAACTCGAATTAAATCTGCATTAGATTTGCCTTCGATTGGAGCAGATCAATAACAATTTAAATATAATATTTATTGTGTAATAATAATAGCAGTGTTTCTTAACCTTTTTAGCGATCATACCCCTTGTGCTTTCAATGAGATTTCTCGTGTCTCTGTCCATTTTCAACACCAGTTATGATGTTACCAACCAAAAAGCCAATTCACATAAAATCGGGCATAGCGCGAAGAATATTTTTCAGTTGAATGAATTAGCCCGAAAATATTCCACTTTTTCTTGGTTTGCAAAATAATTTCAAGCTCTGGATAGCATATGGCCCTAATTCCACAATGCATCTCATACCCCAAATGTATAGTACTTCGTTCCCCGAAGGCATCCGTGGACCCCTGGTTAAGAACCTTGGAATAGAAATGTCCGATCGCTGAAGAATCTATTGGGATTACAGCTGTGGATGGTACCAATACCTTACTCGCCACCGCCGATAATAACATGAATGAGGAGACCAAAGATCACCAAGGATGTAACTATAACAATACATCATCGCGACAACAGAATGCCAATGGGTTCCATACTGACATGGTTATAGTTAATAGTTATATACGCTACGCAGCGCAAGCTACGACCTTCTGATATCTTACTATTCCCCATGACAGATTGACAGTTTGTTGTGTCCGTGCATGGTCGTACAAGGTCACGGTGATTCCGAGTCACAAGTCTTTCTCTAAATTTAGCATTCAAACCGACTCGACTCGAGTCATCATCATTTTATCACCCGGCAGTCAGTCCGAATTCGAGGTAATTTCACGAACTGTCGCGCTCAAGTCCAAATCACAATTTTCAGTCACAAATCATCAACGGGTCATGTTTTATCATCATGAGCTAGAAATGTGACATACTATAGCTGATCTTCCACCACATGGTAGCTATTGAAAGTGTTGTGATGGTGAAGTTTGATGAGATTTCAGGTTTCTGAAACGCTAAAATGAGGTATATTAGTTATGTATAGAGCCGTTCAAGGCCGCTTCTGAGAACCGGTAAAGAGACTTCTTGAGACATGTTTTTAGTAGGCCATTTAGTAGGCATGCATGCTTGAGACTATAGCGTCGAACGCATAGATGAATACGCGGCAGACAAGGATATATCTTGAGTTCTGCTAGTCATAGACCTGTATATATAGTCTCTATGAAGAGTCAATTTCGACATAATTTTACTAACATCAAAATAACGGCTCATAGTCAAGTATAGGCTAAACGGCAATAAGTCCAATGTTACTCAGCAAATTCGTACATTAGGCCTAAGTACTGGAATTTATGAAGATCTATTTAGTAGACTTGTAGTGTAATGAATTCAGGACCGTAACATCACTTCATCAGTCCCCCCCCCCAAAAAAAAAAACGTTGGTCTGGGCCCCTATAGGGTAATAAACCAAACTTCTGGGGAGTTTGCCCCCTCACCCCGCAGCCTGTCCGATTTTTGCCGTTACTTATCTGCTACATTTGATATACTTTTTAGTGAGCCACCTTATTGCGTCTAAACGCGCGATGCGCGAAAATTTAATATAATGATTGATTTAATCGGTCAATATTATCGGGAATTTATTCTATCTGCTCAAGTGATTTGTAGGGCAAGTTTTTGTTACAGCTTCTGACAGCTTCCTAGATACTCAGAATCTATGTATACTATCAATGTTTTAAGCTGTTTGGAGGGATTCTATAGTGTAACTTTTTGCAACTTTTCTCTATTTTTCATACCAATTTTTGCTGCAACTTTGATCAAATATAAAGGAGTGATGCAAAAACATGCTATAAATTATTCATGGTATGGTTCTGTTTTCATTTATTTGCATAACAAAGAGCTATATGATGGGTTAGCTACATATCACTCTGTTATCTATGATACAATGGCTTGCAAGCAAAAAGTGCAACTACCCCTGCCAAGCGCGACTGTGTCCTAACCAGAAATGGGGTGATTACTTCATGAATATAATCGATTGCGATTACGATTACTTCTGAATCACGCGATTACGATTACAGCAAAATCAGGAAGTAGTCGATTACGATTACGATTAAATTGGAAAAGTAATCACGATTACTCACGATTACATTAATTTTGCTTCTCAGAACTAATCTTAGAAGATATATTGGAAGACAATATAGGGAATTAAGGATTGCGATGAAAAGACCTAATGAGATAACAACTTCCTTTATAAATGAGACGCCCTTTGCTTGTTACGTCATAATGTACTAATTGTCCCACTCTATAGGGGACGATTTATCGCACCCAACGATTTGCATTCTTGCCTGGTTCGTAACTGTCGCACCCCAAACTCCCCAATAGGGTGGGAACCGAGCTCGAAGGGGACTCAAAAGTCAAATAATTATGGAGTATTTTCGAGAGATTATATTAACTTGGAAATTTTCTTCGAGCTTCGCGATTTAAGGCCTCTAGATAGCTTGATTTTGAAATGCATACCTGTCTCCCTCAAGAAAAAAGCATGATTTATAGGAATATGCATTTCGGTTCCGGTCATTACCGCGCCATAACACACCAAAGGACATATGCAGTTTCGGCGAACGTCCGACTCCACGAAGTGTGCTACCAAAGACCTTGACCGGAACTTTAGGTATATGTCCTATGTAAATAGTCGAGCTGGGTGGGCGTGGCGAATAGTCCTGTCATTCCAATCTCAGCCGCACATCTCATATGTCACCAGACGCACCCACAAAGGAATGAAGACATGACAATTTGTGCGGGCGTCTCACGACAGTTTTCCTTTTAGTCTGCTGCGTTTGGGCGACTACAATATCTTTTGATTATATAACAGACGGGAGGTAACGATTCAACAACATACTATAACATAATTATAACAACATATACTAGAAGTTATAATTAATCAATTACGTGCGCCCAGCTCTATAGGTAAATATGACAATCGGGGGCTGTGAGAGTAATAATATAATGCAATTACCAATATTATTGACGAAATGCATATTATTGACGAAATGCAGTCATCAACTTGAAAAATGACCAGGATATCCGTATCAGGGCCCGAGACCAACTTTTAGAGCGGGGATGAATTGCTGTTTTGGTCCTGATTCTAGCTACAACCCACGCTTTAACCTGGTGAGGAAGCGGATGGCTATGGTGGAAGGTTCGAATGTTGAGTAAATAAATGCGAAATAACGATTGGCGCCCGTTTCAAATAGAGCCGCATGAGAATAAGATAAAGTGAACATACAATTCTACCGTCCACTTAATATATATACTATACAAGCTGCCATTGCGAGAAACGGCAAAGAACGGCTGTGTCATGATATATATATCAGCAGCTGTTGATTTAATGCTTCGTTGTGGAAATCGTAATGTTTCATTTGACGAGTACAAAATTTCATATTCATAATCTAAACCAGTGGTTCCCAACCTTTTTCGACTCATCGCCCCCTTTTGAAGCTCCACACCAATCATCGCCCCCCAAATATTGGGAACCGAAAAACAGCCCTTCGTGACGCCCCCCCCCAAATAAAACGTTGGTCTTTGGCCCCATAGGGTGATAAACCAAACCCCAGTCCCCCTCAGCCAGTGGGCATTTTGTCGCTACATATCAACTATACCCTATTTCATGTACTGTTTGGTGAGTCACCGTATTTCGCCTAAACGCGCGGGGCGCGACAAATTTTTATAATTCACGTTTGAATCGGTCAATATGGTCGATGTGGGTAGGACCCCTAAATAATAATTAAACATCTTCGAGCGGAATCGTTGATATATTGACTTCTTTACATGATGCTATTTCGTGACCTCCTATATCTGCTATGTCAGAAGATATGGAAATCGTCAAAACGTACCAAACTAAAAGACGGACATGATTTCATATTGGTATTTCTTCACTGGCAAATAATTTTTTCCTTGTGGGATGGCATTTGTCCTGTAGTATTAAGGTCGCCAGGACAGTAACATTCGACGCCAGCCATTGAGACGCCTATGGGCAATTATACATATATGTATATATATCGAAGTTTTCGGTCAGCGCAAGGGCGTTCCTTTTCGGCCAATTTCTTCTCGCTGCTGATCGTTCTGGCACACTTCTCGCAGTCGCATGTAACATGGCCTCTAACTTCATTTATGTCTTGGTGCGTCGTGGCGCAGTAATGGCCGACGCCGAAGTCTCCCATTTCCATAAATCATGCTTATTTTTGTTGGGTGACGGGTACCCCAACAACAAGATACATGAAAAGATTAAATCGCATGAAAAAGTCGCATGAATTTCTAACAAATGACTGTATCATTCATGTTAATTCACGAAATAATTTCGGGCTTCCTTCGATTTCGGGCCCCCGCCCGCCCGTGGGGGTTTGGGGTGCAGTAGTTACGGTCCCGACTCCAATACAGCCGTTTTAACGCGCCATCGCCCCCTTCGTTGTTTTCGCCCTCTATCGCCCCTTCGTCCGTTTTCGCCCCCCCCCCCCCTATCGCCCTCTTCGTTATTTTCGCCCCCCTAGACCGCCAAATCGCCCCCTGGGGGCGATATCGCCCACGTTGGGAACCACTGATCTAAACTAAAGCGTAATTAAGCATAACCTAGCATCAATACATAACTTACTATATTAAACTAGTAAGAGTGATTATTATTATCCTGCAGCGAGGTAGTGGCGTCTGGAGTGTATTGATAACACTGGTCAACACAACTTTTGTTGACTCTGATCAGACAATTGAATTTGACTAACTTTTGGGCACTGAATTAAAAAAATGACTTCCATTTTTCTCCATCACGTTAAGTTTTTGGGTTAGGCACCCACCACATTGTCTTATAACCCACATAATAGCACTACTTTTAATATTTATTGTTTATTGTATAAAACGTTTCAAAAACAACAAGCAGTCGAAAGTAAATCAATAGACTTCAAATAAACATTTTCACTGCTTTATTTGGTTGATGTAAACTGATATTGCTTCTACAGTGCGAGTTTCAGGGTCCATATATACGCTAATGACCAATAATTCTATAGGTTGTCTAGTTTGATACTCGAGCAATAGTCAGCTAACATATGTAAGCTCCAATCTACTCTGGTACCTGACTCCCGTCATCTTCAGATGTTGGGGGACATTTTCTCCATGCCCATCTCTGACTATGTCAAGGTTTTCAGGAAAAGTATTTAGCTATTTTATCGTTTTTTAACGTCTGCTGTCCGACATAAACATATCACCGTGGCACACGTGTATTATATGTGTATTATATCAGAGTTACATGTGCAATGTGCATCCTTGTTGTCTGACCACTAAGAAAACACGATATTTCAAAGTTGACACATATGATCCAATCGTGCTCTTGATATTGAATCAATTTAATGTTTCTGTATTATTCTCAATGTTTCTGTATAATTCGCGAAGACGAAACTGAGTGTGCAATTGCTACTGCTCCTTAAGACATTGGCATTTTGAAGAACGTCACACTTTAGGATTCTTTTTGAGCTACCTACAGGCATCTGGTATTCACTTGCGTTGTATATCGGGATTCCTAACTCCTCCAGTAATCCATGGTAACAGAATCACGTCAATGCCAGTATCACTGCAATACACAAAGCTACCGAAAGTAGGCTTATGAAGAAAAGGCTGTTTCTCCTGATCGAAAGTGATATACTTTCTCTACTTTGCCAAGTAATCTTTTCTCACTTCGTAAGGATGTCAAAAGTTCCGAAGATCTCTATTGTGAGTCCCAATGCTTATGTCAGATCAATATCTTGTGCTAATGAACTAGTCGAACTACTCTACGTTCTGAATCATCTTCGATTTCAAAATCTTCATCATTAGCCGGCTATCCCTAAGATCTTCCTCTTGATCCAAATTATCGAGCGCATAGGAGTCTCAAGTTACACTGGACAAGCTGAATGGGTCATTGAACCTATAGCTGATAGTAAATGTAATATTTATCTTTCCAGCCGTATCCTGCAGTTTCCAGTTGTATCAAATATGTGTGTGACATCTCATCGGATGATTGCATCCTCCAACCAAAAATGGTCGAAAGCATCGGCCTAGGTCGATACCAGCAACTTTTTTTCTTGACAATTCAATTGAGCCCCTGGCTATATAACTTATTATATGGTAAAAGTGTGGATTTTTATATGGTACCGAGAAGTAATATGGCTAAATTCGTAAAAATTTGCATATTTTGGGCATATGGTGAAGAGCAAAAACATGATGTGATGGAAGAAAACCAACGTTATTTTTGGAGTCAGCACGCCAAAATTTGCCTACATCAAGTGCAAAATCAAAGTCAACAAATTTTTCCCCAAAATTGTCGTCCAGTGTAGTTGATATCATTGCGGGTGTGCTCACAATCACGCCGCAATGTACATCGAATATCTATTTACTACTTCTTACGCAATGACGAGCAAGGCTAATACTTCTGACGTAATAATGAGCAGTGGCGTTTGAAAATCATACATTTGTGCTATCTCTAACGTGGTATAATATCTCTTCCTTGTTTACGAATGTTCAGTTTATGTCATAGTCCTTGCACGAAGAAAAAGTAATCGTTCTTTCACAAAGAAATCGATTAGATATGGGAAGCAGTCGATTACGATTACTTTGGAATTTTTTCGAATGTAATCGATTGCGATTACGATTACTTGAAAATGCTGTAATCGTCGTAATCGATTATGATTACTAATCGCGATTACCCCATGTCTGGTCTAAATGACGTCACAATAGTGTATTCTGAAGTGAAAATGTGACTTCGTGGTAGTCACACACAGTTTATATGGGGTATAGACATTAGGCATGGTTAACTAGGCTTACGTATTTCAAATTATTCGGGAAATAATATGAAGTAAAGTAGTTCATACCTTCATATGTTAACGTTTGTATCAGTAGCCTATTGCGTGCGGCGTGATTTCATAGTTGTAAAATGTTCAATGATGAATTCATTGAAATCTGGAATACCCAGAATGAAAGCGTTGAGAATATATCTTTACACATCCCGATTCCAAGAAAAGTCCCGGTGCGTTTTAATATGCTGAAACCGCGCTCGGATTCTGCGGATGAAATCGGGGATGGTCAATATGATATTAAAAAAGATAGCTATTGCAGCAAAGTTGATAGAAAGCGATTTTTCAACATTAGGAATTTTGAAAATTCACTAGTGGTTACTACTTCGGAAAAATATGTATTGGAATATAAACAAGTCAACTAGAGCCGAGCAAGGTCTACCATCGGGTAATATCGAGACACCGTGCTTCAGATCACGATACTCAATTTCGTTCCAACTAGAGACACTGCCTCTGGTACCAGCACTGTAAAAGTTTATAACAAGGCGTCCTTATCCTCGCTTGTAACTCAGCCATTCATTTTTATCGAGATACGTCGGGAAAAAGGTAAGATTGCCCTTTCCTCCCGCGTACGATTAGATCAACGGACAATTTCTAGACCAGTGGTTCTCAACCTTTTTGTCTTCGCGGACCCGTTTTGGACCGTCAAGGACCCCGCAGACCCCCCAAGTTTTCGTTCAAATTTAGCTGAATTATCGTGCAACCGTCATCTGTGTTTTGCGAATATTAACCGCAAGCTATTGACAATAGCAACAAATTATCATCACACTATTTGTGTGGAAATTGGGTAGACGGTAGCGAATTCTGACACTTCATTTCTTGAGATATGTGGCCGTGTCTTGAAAATCCGCGACTTCGATTTGATATGAACGAGCGTCGGAAATATATTTCTACAGATATAGGTGGTGGCGAATGGCATAATAACGAGCGTCGACCGGCTTTTGAGTAGAATCTGTTTGCTATACATGACGGTTCAGCTCACACTGAACTTCGGACACGAAATTACTACCCTAATCTTCAAGTAGCAACCCTGAAACTTGGAGCAGTGTTAAATATCACCATCACGACATAACATACCAAGTTTCAAGAATTATTATGCTGCTAAACACCGTCAAAATCGACCTATACCAGCAAAGGTCGACTCAACGCATAGGACGGTAACAGAGTTCAGATAAAGATACGATTGTTGCATCACACTGTAGGGGCAACTAGACAAAGTTGCCCCGCTTGCTCGGTAATTTGATGAATATGAGAGAGTAAATCACCATTTCTTTATTGTGAGGGACTTTGAGAGAACGAACCGAGCGCTACCGGGGCATGTCCCGGCTAGGCAGTTACAAAGCGAAGACACAGAAGAGAATTCGATTTTCGCAGAGACTCCGCTATATTGGGCATATACAAGCGAAAGCACAAGAATAATGCTATTTTCGTTGTGAATTCGGTATATATTGATTGCTGTGCGACCTGTGCGTCTATAAATGGTAAATAATTGTTATTGAACAGAATTTCCCTATAGCACGAGCCGCCTCCGAGCGGGAACAATAAGCTACGAACATGTGCAGATTTACTTACATGTAGGTTTTTTTTCGGCTGAGTGTAAAAGTATCTTTGCCGGCACTGTTACAACCTACTCAGCGAGTCGGAGCAAACAGCTTGCCTTTTTTTTTAGATTTTGCAGTCGGGGGGTAGAAGCCTATGTATCTGAATGTGCCCTCGTGGACATTTCACACTGTTGCACAACGATTTAAATTACTGAACAGACGGAACTATCGATTTCGCGCAGCCACAATTCACATAATCACAGTCAGCACTAATGATACCAAGAGACAAGTGTGATAAATCAATAGTTCATTTATATACGCCAACACAGACACAGCACATTATCAATCGGGGTGCATTCAGTTCAAAGCACGAACGTTGGACATACGTTTGCAGCCCGGACATCTCAAGCCGCGACTCGAATACATCGACGTAGGGTTGCATTTAAAACAAACGGTGTTTTAAAACACTTGTATCTTTTTTAGTTGTAAAATTATGCCATAATTGTGTGAATATTTACCAAAAAGACATGTTGTATGAGCCTACGGACAATTACCACCTGATATAGCCGACGTATATCGATACGGGATGGTTGGAACCCCAAAATAGTCGGCTCAATAGCAATAGTACCGATATTTCGCCAAAGGAGCTATATTTACCCTGTATTTTCAATTGTCAATGGCAATTCACTATGACGTCACAATTGAATATTCGTGACGCCATGACTTAAAAAAACATGTTTTAAGCAAGGGCCATGTTTTAAACATGCTTGCTTTAAATGCAACTAGGGTTGAATTTTAAACAAAAATCAATTTATAACAAACATGTTCAAAACAAGGCCCTAATTTTAAACATGCTTTTTATTGTTTTCATGTTTTTTTTAATCCATGACGTCACGGATATTCAATTGTGACGTCATAGGGGATTAACATTGACAATTGAAAATATAGAGTAAAAATAGCTTCTTTGACGAAATATATGTATAGGCTACTATTTGCTGTTGAACCGACTATTTTGAGGGTTGCAACCATCCCGTATCCATATTCCATATACGTGGGCTATATCGAGTGTTAATTATCCGTAGGCTCATACAACATGTTTTTGTCAATTATTTACACAATTATGGCATAATTTTACCACTTTAATTAAAAAAAATTGTTCTTTGGTAAAGGCATTTTTTCAAAACACTGTATAAAACATGTTTTAAACTAAGTGTTTTAAAACACCGTTTGTTTTAAATGCAACCCTACAGGCTACAACGACGATTCGGTGCCTGCCCACGGGCTAAAAAAACGGCTAGAACGCGAAACCCCTACGTGAATAGGCTACTCCACTATTATGCAATGACAACTCCAGACACAGTTCGGCTCTGGGCAAGCTTGGCGTGAAAGGCAATCAGGACTCTTGCGATAGCGCCATTCGCTCGTATCTTGATTCATACCGGGAATTGTCGGTAGGCATTATTGACTATACTACGCATTACCTGACCAATTTGACAGATCCTCATGATCGCATCTCACATGATTTCGGGTTGCCCCTACGAAATCACAACGCCGATAGGTTGGCCCAAGAATTGCCAATTTCAAGAAAAGGCTAAGTTTGTAGGCCTACTATTCACTACGGACTACATCACTATCAGTGGTGGCTTTTGGGATGGGCGAGGTGGGCGGTCGCCCGCCCCCCTGGTCGAAGGGGCCCCCCTCTTTGGTTCATGCGCTTTTTTCAGGGATAATAGCGAATAAACATGGAAATCCGTGTACCAAGCAAGAATATGATTCCGTACAGAGGTGTCAATCATCATCAAATCTCTGCATTTGTTAGAAAAGTCCCGCATCCCTTTAATCAGCACGTCTCTGCATGCGGTAGAATTGCTTAGTTTTGATGTAGTCTATCCTTGCACACATGCAATAATAGATATGGCCGAATCCAGCATCTGGCCAAACCTTGACGCGGTGAAAGATAGGTAATTATAAGATATGCGGAAGGGGGGTCTGGGGGGCGGAACCCCCCCAGAAGTTACGGTTAGATACTCATAGGGGCCCCTCCGGTAAGTCTCACCCGCCCCCCCCCCCTTCGTTCATAGGGCCACCACTGATCACTATACTATGAGATTCAACTTCCGCTGTGAGCGTTATAGTCTTACGTAAACGATGCGGTGATGTGGTAAAATGATTCGTAAGGCGCCTATCCTGTTAAAAAGTCCTCAGCAGTTGCGCTGTGATCGTTCTCGTTTACAAGTAGACAGCATTCGAGAGCCATAACGGATAATATATATAAAAAAATTCACAACAGAAGCAGAACGAATGATGGAAAGCTGACGACGGCCTGAGACTCGTCAAAATTTCTTCTTGTTGCCTCTGCGTCTCGTTTCGGACTTCGACGGTTTGTGCGAACTTGGTTTAAAGCGATCCAGCGCACGTATTGCGCTCATGATACGATCTGTACGAATTGGTGAACGATAATACGGATCAGTTGAAGAGGCGTATTGGTGCGCTAACGTGGCGTGGCGACAATCGCGTCTTTTGTACTAGTGCTGGTTTTAGGGATTTCCGGAGTACAAGAGCTAACCGAAGTACTAGGCTATATGTTCAGCTGACTTGCTACGTAACCGGGAAGTCCTGTCTTGGGCGTATTAGATCTTCTTAATCCACAGACATTACTCAAGACATACCAATATATTCCAGACGTTAATGAAAGTAGGTTACGCAAATGAATCTCCTCGATTTACTCGAATCGTGGCATTTCATGAATGAAGAAAATTACTACAGGATAGATTGCCAGAATACGGCGTGATGAATCGCGAGATATAAACTTCATGGTTGGACTAGATAGAGATTGTAGGGCAATCTCTATAGTTGGACGATCATGGATCTGCAGTATTTCGTTACTAACCATCTCTGCTTATAGGCTACAAATCTGTTTCCCAGGTTGATAATTGAAGAATTTCAGACTTGCCGTAATTACGTCGCACCCAATATATCCTGACCATGAGTGTCCAAGATAGGAATGGTACAGGAAGTTTAGAGTAAATATTTCTGGCCAGTCTGCATGAGAGACTACCGAACTCACGCTGCAAGTCGATGGGCGGTCTTGATAGCAAAGGTGTCGCGTCCCTGATCAAACCGTCTTTCGTCTCTGTCATTCGGAAGCCAACATTAGCCAGCCGTGGTTTTAACTTTCAAGGTCACTAACTTTTCACACTGCAGAGCATGTATTCGCCTCGGTCCCGCAAGTAATTTTTCGCAATGCTCATCGGTTCGCGATGACAAAGCTCTACCGGCACCGCGTTCTCGTCCAGTAGGTCCAAGTATTCTGCAACGCGCGTAACACACCTCACTACTCAACGCGGGTTGATAATAATGGGAATCTTGGTCATGAAACTATGTAACTACCAGGGCCATAACAGCACTACGTCAGTCCCCCCAAAACGTTGGTCTTGGGCCCCCTCACAATGATGAACCGAACCTCCCCTCACGCTATCCGCTGTTTACCGTTATACTTGTCATCTAGATAGGCCGCCTTGGAATGGGCCAGCTTCTCTCACCTAGGCGCGCGAAGCGCGAAAATTTGGTAGATGGTATTTGTCTTGTGATGTTCAGATTGCCAAGAGAAATATTCGGCGCCAGTCATTTAGGCGCCCATGGACAGTTAAACCTATTTGTATTTCACTATTTTGTATATATAGCGAAGTTTTCGGTCAACATAAGGGCGGTCCTTTTCGGCCAAGGTTTTCTCGCTGCCGATCGTCTGGCCCACTTCTTGGAGTAGCATGTTACATGGCCTAAAACTTTATATGTCTTGGTAAATCGTGGCGCGGTAATGGCCAATGCCGACATGCCCATTTCTATAAATGTTGCGTATTTTTTCTTGGGGAAAGAGTACTCAAAATTCAAGCCATTTGGCAACTTGAAATCGCGCCTAGAGCGAAAAACTTTTCAAAAAGTTGCTTGAATTTAAAAAAATATACTCTATAATTTATGCTAATCCACGAAATAATTTTGGGCCCCCTTCGAGCTCGGGCCCCCCCAATTGGGGGTTTTGGGGTGCGGCAGTTACGGTCCTGGTAACTACAATTCTCCAATCATGCTAGGTGCTAGCCATTGTTTTTTAAAATGAGATAGAATTAGTATTACAGAACTCGCGAGATCATGAAAATTGAATCAGTTCATTCTGATAAATCAAGAGAATGGCAAAAGGCCGCACGTACACTCGTACACAGTGTAGACAAGCTCGTCTCGTTTCGTATTAAACAGTTCTCTTGTGGAATTTTCGGGAAAACAGAAATGGTTCAGAATAAAAATAAGAGCAGGGGTCTTAAACTCAAATGTGCTCGCGGGACATTTTCCTGCTTTTCGATGGCGTCGCGGGCCACAGCACTAGCACTAGGGGTATTCGATGTATTTACAAGTAGGCCTTATTTGACGGGACCTTGCAGACTGGCATTCTACACCCATCGTGAATATGGGATTTACCGTTGGAAATTCACGACTGGCACGAAGGAAATTGTTGTTGTACTCGGCATAGTTTGTCAAAATGATTAGTTACAGACACCATGAAATAGTAGACATACATGGACATCGTAAAAGCTGTCGGGTTATAATTTTGCAGCTGTTGCGGACATTTGACGTACCATCGCATTGTGTCTTACCGCATTGTAAAACTCTACGATTGTTACAATTACACGAAGAAAACTTCACTATTTAACAAAGATTGATCAGATATCAGTGCATTTTCGCAGTAGAGCCTCATCCGGGTATTGGGTACACTTCTGATAAGTAGACTATTGATCATATCATGTCAAATTGACATATCCATAACTTGATTACAATTCCGGGATTGCGTTGTACTGCGCCTAGTGAACGACGACGACAGTCATTCGTTTTATGTTGTCCCGCACTTCAGAAACTTCGGCAAGCTACGACCTTCGACATATTACTATTACACATAGCAATTTAATAGTTTGTTGCGTCCGTGGTTGTAACAAGACGCGGCGTTCTGAGTCACAAGTCCTTCTCTGATTGCAACGTTTCCCGACTCAACTCTATAGTCATTTTTATTTTATCACCCGTTCATTCCGATTTCGAGTAATTCGCCAATAGGCCGCGCCCAAGTCCAAATCACAATTTCCAGTCACGAATCATCAACGGGTCATGTTTTACTATTATAAACAGGTAATGTGACGTAATCGCTGATCTGGCACTTCATGGTGACTTTTGAAAGTGATGTAATAGTGAAGTTTGATAAGTGGTTTTGATGATTTTTGAGAAGATTTGGTGCGAATTTCAAGTCGTTCAACATTAAAAAAGATACGTGGCAGTCAAATATTGTCGAATACTTCCGAACTCTAAAACGAAGAGCTTCTTGGAGGTACAGAACTTCAATATACAATTAAATAGTATATTCATATTGAAATGAACCCGAATATTTTCGGCTGACACTCGTCAGGGGTAATCGTCAGCAACTAGTAGAGAATTGGAAAGAACATTGTATATCAACAACTCTGAAACGGCGACGCGGGCCGCACAATAATCTCGCGGGCCGCTTGTTAGAGACACCTGAATTTAGAGCATAGCATCAATTCGCAAATTATATTCTAATTGAAGCAAAGAAACAGATGATATTAGAATCAGATTACCGGCATTTCGCTCTAATTAAAAAACTAGAATTATATCCAGTTGTCAAGTCTGGCCACGGGTGCGTTCGCCCCGCAATTAGCGACTTCGAACATTATGCCGTCCTTTGCTCACTTCGTCATAATTGACCCGTGACGCAATGTCACTGTCGAAAACTTTCGCTCCTGCAAGATTATCAGCCGGCTAATCCTTTGCTGTTTGTTTTTATACAAACCAGTATCATCCTCTTCGTCGAAGGATACAGTCGCTCGACGTCTTGCTCCGTCTGTCGGACTCGAACCCTCGATTTGAATGTTCTCGTCGATTTTGAAGCCGTCGCCGACGCATTTCGCCCTACAATCCCAGCAACCAATAGACTCTTATCATATATCGCGAAAAATATAACTACAGGCTTCCATGAACAGAAAACCTCACATGGCCATTGGCCACGAGTGCAGTATTACCACGATAGGACTTGGTGACCGTAAATCGGCTATAAGTCTCACTTTTCTTACGAGTTTTCAAATCGATAACGTGCTCAATTCACAAGACTTATACCCAATAAAATTGTGCCATGCCTATGGGTGGTGCAAGTGAAGACGGTTATTATAATGTATCGGTAGCTGTTAGATTCGCTAAGTTGATGAAGAGAAGATAACGGTACCTGAGGTGCAGCAGCAGATGTATAATGGCGCAATCTATGTTAACCAGTGTAGTTTTGTTACCTGGGATGATTATAAAGGAATATCGTTACGCATCACATCATTTCAACACGAATAGGGTCACTCATCACTCCTGACATATGATCTCGAGAGGAAACCATCGTAGTGGATAATTAGATATATACTTCCGACCAGTACCCATCGCAAACCGTTCCCGTAGCCTGAACTCGCTGTTATGACAGGCGAATAAATATCTTCAACGACGCTATCCATGTTGGCACTTGAATAATTCATAGGGCGAAAATTCAGTAGAATTAGACACGAGCAAATGCTGCACTGCGCACGCCAATATCGAATTTACAATGTGTTAGAACGCCCACCTCCGTAAGTAACCTCCGCAAAGGTAGCACCAACGTGATGGTGGGGCAACTCGAGGGTACCACTAGACAGCCGCCGTAGAAGAACATTCATGATGAAAATACAACAAAGGGAGGTCGATATTACAAAACAGTATTCCGAATGCCTCGCCTACGACGAAATTTTAATCCCAGGTTCGCACCGCAACGCATTCGCTTGTAGCGTCATAATCGATTCATTTGAAATGTCACTGCGTCAGGTTGCTTGGACCCGCGTAATTTCATTACATTTCCACTGTTCCGTAACGGACTACAATCATAAGCGCAGTAATCGGTTATCCCACGATCAATACTGATTCTCGCTCATAGAGTTAACTCAACCGTGGGAATACATAAATATATATATATAATACATTATCATGGAATCGTATTGGCAGAGTTGACTACAGAGTCCAATAAATCTATGCACGCCATTCCAAATCGCGAGACAGCATTCGCGATTTATAGACGATTGTTTCGGAATAAATCGTAACATCAAGCGTTTTTATTACGAAAGAAGGGGACTCGCTTTGAGACGGAGAACGGAGCCTGAATTCGAGTTTTGAGCCGAACCGGTATATCGAAATATCTTACTACTATCGACTTACTATCGAAAAATAAGCGCGCTCAGTACGGGTAACACAAGTCGACAAGGGGAATTTATGTCAAGTAACGAGAGCTACACTAAGCTCGAATGGAACTGAAACCTTCTCTTGATGTAACCCGTTATATTCGTCAACACGCATGCCGCCTTGAGTCAACACGGGAGCCGAATTCAATGAAGTCTTTTACAACGAGCGCAGGCGGCGGGAGATCGCGGCAGTTCAAATTCCATTCGGTAGCTATATCAAAGCCGAGCCTCGTTAGGCATAGCGATGCAATATTAGAGTCGAGGAAACCAGTAGGCTGACGGAGTCTCGTTACCAAATCGAAATGTCGAAGCCGGTGCCGAGAGCGACTACGATAACCCGAGGCGATGGCAGACATAACACCGCCTACTACCCGTTCGATAGCTGCGCGCCCGTAACTGC
This sequence comes from Botryllus schlosseri, assembly GCF_051294905.1. NCBI lineage: Eukaryota > Metazoa > Chordata > Ascidiacea > Stolidobranchia > Styelidae > Botryllus > Botryllus schlosseri. The sequence continues at coordinate 11,158,362 of NC_137247.1, read as the reverse complement.
GAGCCTTCGCGATACTACGGGAATAGATGCTATTCTGCAACGTCGAATGATCACTTTTGTTACTATGCAACTAGCATGAAACGAACAAGTTGCATAATACAAAAATGACACGAGACGCACAAACGTATGAAGTTTCCGCCGTTCGGAAAGAACCCGGCACTCGAATAAAACCTGAACAAGATATAAGCTCAAACAACCTTACAATGACCGACTACTTCAACTTACTGGCACCCACCGAGAACGCGGGAAGCGAACAAAGCCGGATTACTCAATCAATAGCCAGCGGGGCGTCTCGCTAACAGTGGGAGACGGATCGATGGACGCGCTTTTCCTCCGATGTAACGGCGGCCTTAACATAACATTACCACAGACAAGACGACGTACACGATAACGATTAGGCTGACAACTGACAACCATGCTCCGCTGAATAACTGCCGAGCTAGGCGTTTCCCAATTCCCAAACGGGAGCCAGGCCTGTGCAACGCACGCCAAGAGGCAAAAAAGCACAGTACTGACTCGAGAGGCGTTCACTCGATAAGATTGAAGAGCAATTGGTCACGCCTCGCCGCCCCGCGCTCTTGTCGCAGTACTCGAATCGACGTAATAAACGCGCGGCCGAGAAAGGCTTCGTAGCGAGCGCGCGTTTAACCTTCTCGATCGAAGCAGGTCAGTGATGAAAGCGTATGACCTACGCAGGGCGGCCGTTCGCGAATCGTAAGCAGCTGCAATGAATAATGAATGGCGTATCGTGCGCGAAAGCTGCGAAATGGGCCGCTCTGTGCGATCGATCCCCCGCAGACCTCCTGTTCGCTTTACTTTCGAGAGAGCATTGTTCGATCACAACGGATAAGCTATTCGCTCTTCCACTCCCGGCTCACTAATGATAACGGGATCCACTGTGTAACGCGTGCGTGCTAAAATCGATTTGAAACCTGACTTCATAACGAAATTCCACCGGCAATTCAGAGACTAAATAATCCAGAGTTAGCGGTAACGCCTAACCTATCATAGGTCATTGATTCTTCTTCTCATTCACACAAACAAATTACAAGGAAGCACAATCATGACTATATATTTGACATGCGGATTCTATGCATGTACGATGCCCTGCACACCCGGGACTGGCAAAACTAAGTCGCAATTTACATGTTTGGCAATCTACCAATTGATAGCTGATGCCTGTCACAGCCGCCTTTCATTGACACAAGCTAATTACAAGAAACACAATCATGACTGTATTTGCATAACGGAAGATGACGCATCGTATAATGAGTCGCTGTTATGGTCATAACCACAATCAGACAACTACTAACCTACGAACTGGAGCAAAAAGAGTCACAGTCTGCCAGCATTATGAGGGCTGCTGGTTATGATTCAAACTATTCAAGGTATGTGCAATGTAATCACAAAGACAATTAGGAGGAAAAGAGGAATAAGCGGTCTACAGATACAGAGCTCTACAATAGGTAGTCATGAGTTGACATACTAGTACATGTACACGGAACTAGGTCGAATAAGAAATTTTAACCAGTCACCACCAAATTCAGCAATCCACCTCGCATCCAGTGACAAAAAGCTCAACTGTTGAAAATGCCATAGGAAACTTGACTGCAATGTGTCATTGCTACACAGATTCGATATCTATTAACTAACTACAGGGATTTCAAAAGATATGTCGTAGCCTATCTACTTGTAAACAATTGGTGAAACATTGACATTGAATTATTTTGTTCAGCTGTTCATTCTGAAAAAGTTTTCCCATACGATGTCTCGTTTGGTTAAAACTAGGGCAAGTTTTTGTTGCAGTTAAATCCGTGGAAAGTTGCATGAAAAAAAATGGACAAAAGTTGCACTACAAGATTCCTTCAAACAGCATTCTACATATCTTACAAGTATTTGGGAAGCTGCCGAAAGCTGTAAAAAACAAAGTTGCAAAAACTTTCCTAAGATAAGGTTAATTGAGTAGGCTATACTAACTTGTAATTTTTTTTAAATATATCTCAAAGCAGATTGAATCTTCACGCGCTTTGCAGTCGAAAATTCATGCAGTTGCTCCTTTAACTACAAGTAGGCCTGTGCCTGTCTAAATGGGAACACTAATTTCTTTCTCTGCTGGGTGTTATTGTAAAAAAATGTTTATTAGGGGATATTTTTTTCAAATTACAGTCACAAATTAGAATTTCTAATTCCATCTTGACATCGGCATGAAATACCTCCACTATCAGCAAAAATATATGCAATATCTGTATTAGATCAAAATTCTGATCAGCCGGGCTCCTAGAGTTGTTTTCAACAGTAGACTGGGCTTGAAATATTGACTTTTCATTGTTCTGCAAATCACAATTACGATAGACCCTGAATTTTACAATATTAAATGAATCGACATTTGAAATTCAACTTGAAATCGCACTGATAGCTTTGATGGTTTATATCTAATAAAAATGTGATCAGGTTTGGGAGTGATGCAACCAATGCCAGACATCATCAATTGAGTATGAATGAAGTTATGAGATGTAATACCTCCAAGATTAATCCAGGACGGCTGATCAATGATCATGCCACAAGCTTCGATATCTATACAATGCCCTGCCCATCTTGCCTTGGTATCATTCACAATGTTTAATGTGGTCATTCACTCCGTTAATGCAGACATTAAAATCCAGTCAACAACTCAACTCGAGCTTAATAATATTGAAGAATGAAAGTAATCGAAGCGTAAATCCGAAGCGCTCAGTAGCTGTCATTACTGGCATCTACAGACATTGAAATACAACATGCAATCGCAGCCACACGCTCGTACTCCATGAATGCAGCAATAATTAGTGCTTCGTATTCCATCAATGCAGCAATCATTAGTGCTCCATTCAAGTAAAAATCATGGAGGATTGTTAATTCAAAAATCGAACCTACAACATTTTGGCATTGTAAAATGACCAAATATAGACTCAGATATTTGAGTCAAAAGGCAAGACAAGAACTTGAGAGATTTAGATATGTACATAACACATACATCCACACACTTGAAGGGAATGGGGCGAAAATTTCAAGATTTGTCTCACGTCCAGGACAGTGTCACAGTTTCTGCAATTTATAGCATGACAAACACAGTCAGTAGTCTAGCAAGTTCTGATGACAATGAAGACCCAGAATGACGCGAAATACAGGATAAAATATTATTTTTGATCAATACAACAAAATAGAAGTACAAACTTGTTAAATACAGCACTCGTGGTCGTGGGTTTACAAGAGCTTACCGATTGACGATCCTGCAGTGCCAGTGGTCTAAACTTAAATGTGCTTGACATGACTGGAATCGCTGGCCGTTTCGCCTGATATATCAGGTGAGCAGCGATGATTTTCCAAGTTGAAGTAATTTGATGAAAAATAATGAAAAAATAAAACATAGTGAGAGCACAGGACACCGATTCCAAACAGGGTGCTTGAATAGACCGGCCTACATTGTTTCAATTAGGGCATGTGGTAAGAGAAATTGTTTGAAGTCTGAAGTGTTCCACCATGGACTCAATAGTGTTCCGATGGTAAGAAATGCCTCTTCAGATATTAACAAACTCTCGTCAAAATTGTTCAAAACAGCTGAATTGAGCTATTTCAACGGATATATTCTAGCTAATACTGATATAGAGGCTACGTCCATACTAATAATGATAATAGCTTTTTCAATAAATCTCAAAGAAGGTTCACTTTGTTACATCTAGAAGGAGATGACCGACTACAAGCTCCGCAATACCAGTGGTCAAAATCAATTCATTTGTTACCCTACAGAAAAGGGAGCATATATTTTCGTCTGCACCTTCGAGTTACTTTGACGAGGGGGATGCGAGGGTCTGTTAAGTCCTTCCGGTTCCGGGGTATTTCCATGCAATCCTGCTGTGCCGAGGGCCTAGCAGTTTCACAGTTAGCGGAAGGTCCTGTCCGTGGCCAGATTCAACTGGGGTTCAAGCCCCATGACGTGCCAACGCTGTACTGTGCCATCTCATCAATTCAGTAACACTGCTGAGCAATGGAATATTACTGGTCAAAACGTTTCAAATAAGAGACACAGCTTTGTGCGATGTACCACTACATAGAACAACCGACAAGGCAATATCACAAGACCTCGCCCTGGTCACGGCTCACGGTCACCTTCGGGGTCCTATCTTGCATTATGTGCGATTGTTTGGTCACTAATGTACAATAACCTCTGCTCATTCTCCAAAAAACTAGAACAGCTTCACTCTGTCTGGAATTTCAAGACTAACAATGATGACCTGAACATATATAGTCAATGCCGCATCACACCAAACGCAACGATATACTCACATACTCATCATACGGTACATTCAGTTGCTACCGATACCTCGGAGCGAGCTTCTCGTTCTCGGCACGCTATGCTCGCAGCGGTCACTGGCGACGACGGTCTTCTGATGTGAATGTGATGACGAATTACCATGACACTTCCCAGACACTGCCGTGGTCTACTTTTCCGTCCAACACCAGGTGTGAATAAACCATGCAACACTGCGCTCACAGTCGACATCGAGGACGATGGGCAATCAGAGCGGATGATTTCCTTCATCAGGCTGACCATCGGGCAATCGCAATCACGTTACGGAATTTTTAGGAAACCACAAACAAGAAACAGCACAAGACTGAGCTGGACTAACTAGCTACTGGAACTGGGCCTATCATTTATTTGCAAAGCAATATATCATCAATCCAAATATCGCAAGAGCGAGAAAAATCTCAGACGAAGTCTGGCGGTCTGGACTATAAAATACTTCAGTCGAAATATATCTATAGATAACGAACTGTAGGGCTGGGCACAATGATTCCAGTACTGAAATTATACACTCCTTGCCACTAAGAGATAATTTATCGACGAGAGTCTCGCTACTATATTCCGCTGATGAAGGCTGTAATCCTCGATTGGTCGTCGTGTCGTAGCATACGAAACAGAACTACTCACGTTAATGGAAATGACATGTCTGTGAAGTTGGGACCAACCCACAGCACTGCCACAAAGTTCAATGAAATAGGTATAGTATATGGTCGAAGAAATACCAATCGAAACTCAGGTAGTAGATTTTGCCCAGCCCTGTTACTAACCCACGGTACAGCGCTCGAGATTACCGGACCACGATCTAATAGTAAAACCATATATGGCCTTTATAAAGGCTATGGTAAAACCTCGCTTTCCGTCACATATGCCACATCATTTTGTCACTTTCTGCCACATTCTATTTCTGTCATTCAGTGTTTACTTTGCGGTGCAGTGTGCATGCCTCTTCTTTACATCGCCTAGGCCAAAGTGGGTGTCTGCTATCAAATACTACTCCAAGTCGTTTCGACGCCTTGCTGTCTTTTGATCGTATAGGAATCTCGTGGTGTATCGATCTGATGAAATTTTTAACAATATACTGATCACGTCAGTAATCAGGCATCAAAATCAATCTACAGCGTTAAAACGTCTTTAAGTCTCTTCTACTAGAACTAGCCGACAACCATTTCTTTTGCAAAGGAATTTCGCAATTCTAGACTCGCAGATTGGGACTTATTCAATTCAATACCATCAATCCCAGGGGGAAAGAGACATTGCATTTACTGACCTTGTCGTACGTTGGCGATTTGGAGAGTCCTGCTGCTAAATCTTCTCTATTAATTCCATACTATGGAATCGGTGTAGGACAAAAGGACTGTAGGCGAACGAAAGACGATCGAAATTTCTTTCCCGTGTCAACAAATGAAGTTTCATCGTATAGGGTTACCAATACCATATATAAGTCCTTATTTTCCCGGAAATTGAGAATGTCCTCCAAGGACGCCATGACCTCCTTTTAGCAAATCTTCCTCCTAGACAGCACTTACAGTTAGGCTAACGAACAGGGTCAACTGAAAATCGGCATAAATGACGCGAATAAGTAATGCGGACGTTTTAGTCAACACCACTTTAGTGTAGTAAAAAGCGGATAATACGGGAGGCGATTCCAAGTGATGACCTTTTTTTTTAGTCAACACAACATCATTTACAGTAAATATTTCAAAATCAGCTATTTTCAATTTCGGCGAACCAACTTTTAAAATTTGATAAAAGTGTCTTCCTTTCCCGATTCCAAAATATGATAACCCTACATTATGCCCAATTCAAATGATAGCGTAAGAAGAACAACCACAACAACAGACTTGCGACATGAAATGATTATTTATTATTGAGGATATTCAACATTTGTATCACAAAATGGATAAAGGGGAGTTTGTCACTACCACTCCTATGATAGTGGTAAACAAAGATAACACCTAGTACAAGATGTTCGTCGCTCTTGAAAACAGTAGTCTGCTGGTCAGTACAGTACGAAAATTTGAACGGGTTGCTAATTACATGCTCACACTATTATGGCTTTAGACATTCGGAAGCATGGGATGTAATATACTGCTGGATGGAAAACATGGAAATAGAAGACAAGCAATAGTAATGCTATTGAAGGAGACTCGCTTGCATTGAATATTATAAGACAGTGGGGATACAAGTTATACCAAAAATGTCACAGTAAAGTACATAAACACAATGTTTCATACTTGGTACACATTTTCGTTTGAAGGAAACACGAGGCGGAAACCAATAAGTTGACTTGGAAGATACTCAATAGTTTCTTGCAATAGGATACAATAAAACTACAAACACTTGAAACGTATTCTGAATAGCTGATAAATTAAGGGCATTATTTATTGATATCATTCATGCTTGAAGTGCGTACATTTATAAAATCTAAACATCGCTAAGAGTGACGTATAAGTAGTGCTAGTTATAAAATCAAGTTGTGTTGAAATGCTTCTCTACTGTTCCACCGTAGAGGCCATCGAAATAGGACCGCCGAGAGATTCTAAAAAAGAAAAGGATCGGTTGTATAGAGTGGCAATCGTAAGGTAGAAGTTACACGTATAATTATTGCAGAGTCGCTGTTTTTGCGTGATAAATAGAATAAATGAATTTAACCCAAGTCCCAAAATATGCCATGTTGAAGGACATTTTAACAGACAATTTTATTGATTTATCTACAAACTATATCAAAAATGGACTTGAAATCTAACACAATGTCAAAAATGTTTACTTTGGCTGCAAAGAAGTCAAATGATAGCTTCCTAGTCAACAGCAGTACACGGTATCAACTATAGTTTCTTATACTTTGCAAATGCTTGCCTGGAATACCGTCCTAAATGTATAACAAGTAAACGAACAAATAAAATAGACAATTACCTCTAACAATAATGAACTAAAAGAGCATTTGAGAACACAAAATCAGTTCCTGAATTTCAATTTCTAAAAATTTCAAACTCTATAAATTATGGAATCTGACAACAAATGACCATATGATCAAGTATCATTGACACAGAGGCCATGCGTAACCAAATAGTCAAGTGACTCGATGACAAGTCGAGTATTAGCCATCAAGTGGAATACTCAAGCACCATCCAATAAAAGCCCACATAATTAGAAAACAAAATCACGAAACAGGTCAATCCCCTGCATTTCGTACACAGTAAATGAAGATTTACAAAATGAATTTGGCATATCTGTAACACAATTGTACAGCTTTGCGTAGTTCACGTCCAGTGCAAGTTGCCATTAACGGAAACAACTTTACATAATCGTTAGCTGGTGTAACATGCTTTTGGAAAGAGTTTTCACTCATGCAAGGATGTCCAGTCCATGTCCAACCAACAGCTCTGGGGCCAACATGCGGTCCATAGAGAAATATTGTGTAGCCCGTGAAGAAATAACAATTTCAAACGATTTCCAATTTAGTTTCGTCGGAAACGTTTGGGCTCTGCTCAAGTGAACTAAGGGAGTGGGCAAAATATAATCACTCAAATAATCATGCATATTTGGACTCCGCACTCAAAGGCTTTGACAAAATTTAGTCCGATACCAAGTGTTATTGAGTAGACTTGTTATCACCATTATCAATTCTTAATGAGATGGTGGTCCTTGTAAGTTGCAACTAGTCAACAACAACAAATCCTATGTGAGCCCCACCGTTTCACTGCATAGTTTACATTTGGTCACAAAAGCTTGCACACCCCTGTCCTATCAGTAGGGTTATCCAGTGGTGGGATTCAAAGTTTTTGTCAGCCAGTCATATTTTTCAGCCGGTTCCGATATTGAAAGTGTTTAAGAGTAACCATTGACGCTAACCGGTTCGGTCATCTTATAAGATTTCGTGCAAACTGGCTGAATCCCAGCACTGGGCTTACCATAATGGAATGCTATGTTGCTGAATTCGGTCTGGTGTAAATGACCACTGTAGTCAAAAATACCATGGATACCGCAAACAACAACAGACAGCAAATGCAAACGGTAATCCATACCTGATTTTTGCACATCTTGCGTAGCGACTGAAATGTGGGACGGCGATCTGCCGGCAGTTCTGGGCCGCTCCACGCTGGCCGGAGTTCTTCGTCCCGCCGAGAAAGGTCTGGTGGGGGACCGTGCGGAGCGTGGACGGGTGGGTATTCCTTTTTTGTTGCCGTAAACCGCGTCATAGACCGTTTCTGGCGAGGTGGCAGCTTTGTTTGTCATGTGCTGAGAGAATCACAAACGCGTTAAATAACGGTAGGAGAATTCGTGAGAATTGAGGGCTTGCGTGAATGTGAACGTGATAGATATTCCCTGGTCTCTCATTATTAGGGCGATATTTTTTTGACATGTCAAAATTTTGTCAAAATTGTAGTGTTAGGTCAAAATTATTTACAAAGTCAAAATTTTTTGACCTCTGCATTTTGTTTGTATCGTAGATTTTGCACTGTCGGTGAACTTATCATTTGATATTTTACAGCTTGCAGCCTACTTTATAGGCCTACCGTTGTAAACGACCCATCGTCTTCTCATTGTGAATCATAAACAGTCAAATGAAACAAATAGGATGACATGGTTTTATGGTCAACGTACCGCAATATCCTAACTGGAGCAAGACTGCTGCTTGGGCATTGCATGGTTCTTATATCAAGAAGAGCAAGCTGAAAAATTGTGATGTAGACAACATTGTCAGAATAAAGCAACACGGTGTGTTCCAGCAGTGTACGCACAACTTCAGTGTTGCCAGCGAACAACTGCCGCTGTTGTACACTCTTTCTCAATTCTTGGCAAGCTACTCAGTAAGGACAGACACTTTCTACCCAAGAATGTATGAAAGTATCTTTCGTTGTACTACAACAAATTTCAATTACTTCTACCATAATGCGTGATGTAACTTCTGGAATTTTTTATAGAGCCAGATTTCGTTGAAATGCTAGTTTTTTTCATGTAAAAATTTGTCAGTTTTTGAGCCAAAAACGTTTTTTCAGCCCAAACTACTTCGTAAGGACAGACAGTTCCAACCAGAAATGAAAATAAGTAGTCCAATTTTAACATTGTGTGCAAAAACACCAAATTCACATACATGAGGTCAAAATTTGGTCAAAATTCAGTTTTTTTAGGTCAAAATCTTCCGTTTCTAGGTAAAAAATATCGCCCTACTCATTATATATTATGAGATATACCCATACCGATACGTATGTACCACTCTGTATATCACGTGACTATGTACTATGTATTTCAATCATGTGATAGACTTATTCATATACTATTCTACTGTATATATCCATTCAATCAATACATCATATTGGAGGTAAACTGCTGTTGCAATACCATTGTATATAAGTTGAAACTGTCAGACAAGAACTCATACGGAACCATTGCTTCGGATGCCACTGCTAAGCTAAGTATAGGCAAGTCACAACGAGGAATTCAGGCATATGATTGTATATTGGGGCGTTTTCCCAACCCTTTCCGTCTCTTATGCCTATCCGCCACATCAATGAGAATGGTTATCGAATATGTATCAGCAGACCTGGTGCAGTTGAAGTACGGGCAGTCTGCCTTTGTAAATATGACCGTCGTGGCCTTGAAGCTCCACTTCCTGCTTGGCGTTATCCACGACGGCTTCTTCCTCTTGCCAAAGCTCGCTGCAGTCAAATAGGAATCGGAATGACGACAAGATCGCATACAGTAATTGCTAGTGCCAAACCAAGCACAGGCATAAGTTTGTTTGCGTCGATCATAAAAGATGTGAAGATCACAAATAACCCACAACAATAAGTAATCAGCCATTGATCCGTGATCGCTGATTAAATGTCAGTAATCGACCTGCTTCCATTACACAGGTGACGATTAGCCACTAATCGGAGAATTTTAATCGGTCAAATTTGAATCGTCAAAGAGGTACTTCAGAAAGTTAATCGACGCTTCAATGCCCCAGAATGTCTCGCAGATCATTCTGAACATACCACAGACACGATGTCCGAGTGGTGAGCCAGTTCGATCATACCCGCAACATGATGTTCGAGTGGCAACATAGTCCGAACATACTCCAGAGATGATGTCAGAGTAGCAACGCAGACCGAACATACCCCGGACATGATATCCTAGTGGCAAAATGGTACGAACACACCCCAGACATGATGGCAACGTAAGTCAATTGCGTCATTTTACGTCAATCATCTGCCATAGTTTAACTCGCGGAGGAATCTGCATCTGTGCAACACTGCCACCAGGTGACCTTATTGACGGGTTAAATTATCCCCGATTAAGGAGATTACATTTTGATCGGCATCTGTGCAATGCACCCTAAGACACCTACATATCTATTTGGGTTTCCGCCATATCAGATACGCAACCAAAGGATAGCTGAATTCTCTATTAAATGCCAGACAAAACTATTATCTCGATATATCATGTCAAACATTCGCTTATTATGGTGAGGATTTCTGAATAGACCTCAGTACTTGAAGTACTGACCTCAGATGTGTGAGCCTGGTGTAACGTCTGTGTGGGTACGTGAGGGTATAACCACCACCGCAGCTTCGGCCAGACGGCAGCAGATATTCTTCTTCCGTTTCTCTGAAAAGTAAATGGTACTCGTCACCAGATCACCCGCGTGAATTCACCACTCTGAGATTATGACAGAAAACAGCTTCAACCGAACTAACACCGAGAATCCAACTCAAACTCTCTCCTGCCTAAACAGCACAAACACGGTACTAATGCCGGTTCTCACATCTTTTTAGGTAGCGGCGTCTCGCTGTGCGGGTAGTGCGTTTTGTACGCTAACTGATCTAGCTTTCTAAGCCTGGCGATCTCCCTCTCTTCCAAAGCTGCCCGGAAATTGGTAGAGTTCCGTCCGATCGGCATGGCACTGAAAGATAGAGTATTTAACACAAACCTTGAGGCGAATAGTATGGTTCAATTCTCTATCCTTATTCAAATGTATGTGTATTAACTGCAGTAGCTACCTGTCTTTACAATATTTTAACTTTGCAATTGGAAATAAACAGAGCTAAATCTTTTGGGCATATAATAAGCATTTCTGACTCTGAAGAAATATTGGTATTGGGCCTTTCCAAGGACTTCATCATACTTGTATTACAATTACTGCTAGTATCAGCTCCCAGCTCTAATCTTGATGCTCATTGCTAGCCCTACTGTACAGCGTCCTAGTGTAACGGTGAGATAATCACAATATACGGCAATAAATTATCTTATGTTTCAGGATCCTCTCTCAAAACTTGGCAGCCATCGTTGCTCGAAAATGACACTTGTGTATGGTACCACACAACAAGTTATAGGAAGTCGGATTGAAACGCCGGCCAGTTATCTGATTCAAGTGTAAAGTCATGTAATTATTCACGTAAATAGAGGAAAATATCACAAATCCATTCCAAAACAACTTGACTACGCTCATACTGTCGATGTAAAGCTATATTTGAATCCAAATTACTATTCTGCACAGAGTTGAAACGCCTAAAACTGCTCGGAAAGCAATCCATTTGCTTCAATCTTTGAGGAATAAAACGCAACATTGTCAGAAACTTCATCATTTTGAATCTTTCCACTGAGAGACAAATTGATTTAGGAGTTACGCAAATATCTCACCCTCTAGCTTGCTGCCTTATTTGATCGAGTTCGAAAGAAGTGTAGGGTCTCACGGATTTTGTCGCGGGAAGTCCGGCAGTGCCCGGTATGGACGGCATAGGCCTGCAAATCAAAAATCACGTCTTTTTTATTATGTTGTAGCGTTGGAAACTGTAAAGCATGCAAAATAAATGTTACAAAGTACACCGTTAAAGACCGGCCGAGCCGTGAGTACAATAGTTTAACTTACCCTCCCTGAGTCAGCTCGACAGGCCGATCGCACGAGATACAATGGTAGTTTTGAAGTAATTGCTTGCGGAAACCGGCGGCATCGTCACCTTCATTGTATACTTCTTGAGGCTGGTGTTTCTCGATCAATTTCTTCATTGCTTTCATTCTAGTAGACACGAATGCAATTCTCTATATTTTTGCCTATAGATTGGCCGATATGATACAAACATCAGCATCGGTGAAAATCCGCAGATATCGGCCAATAATTTATTAAAATTCATTCAAATATGTGTGCTTCTAAATTACAGTATGGCGGAATTCAACTTTACTGTAATTGCTGTCCAATGTTCAATGATACAGCACCCACAAATGGGTTCGAGGTTTGAGTCTGACCAAGTTGCATTTGAATTCCTACCAAAGTTTCGGGGCTCAACCACATTCATTATCGCTGTCCTAATTGTGAATGCAGTGACTTATAAAAGCCTACAATACTGCTATCTATCGAGAGTACAGTAGCTAAAGAAATGGGTCTAGTGTGAGTAGCTGACTATAGTAATCAAATGACCTCAAATGTAAAGTGCAAAACCAGCAATGTTTTTCGTCTCGATCATGACTGCTCGGATTTATGTTTAAAGCATTCAGTGTCACCAGATCTCGTTATTTTTATGAATTTTACTGATAAATCACAAAAGATCAATGCTGATATATTGTTGTTAGAGTTAGTCAGGGACACTGCTCATGTATCTGTGTAAAACCATGGCCAAAATCAAGACAGAGTAAGTGGTCATATGCACGCCAGGAAAGGCACGTTGAAATCAGAAAAGTTCCCACCTATTTTCAAGATGTAATTTCAGATTCTCCAATTCCAACCTATCCAGCTTGCCGTCGACATCGGCAGACAACTTTTTCAATGCTTTCTGCCAATTTCCTTCCTGGGACGTTGAAAAAAAGACAGATTTCAATCACTAACGTTCCCTATTACGTATCAAAACATATCATTACTTGTCCGAGGAGTTTTTCGAGCATTTCGTCCAGGCTCTTGGTGATCGCCGAAGTAGCCGAGTCGAAATCGGCGGTGTTGACTTTCATATCTACTGTTCTCTTGTCGGCTTTCTGTGGGAAAAGTGAAACCCAAGAATAAATTAGACTGCAGAAGTATTCTAGTAGTAGAAATGCAGCTGATGAGAGGGATACTTGCATGCTCAATTACTCAGAGTTATATAGTACACTATAACTTGAGCTGTCATAGTGACGAATGTTACGGTGTAAGGATATTGATAGCTCTGAAGAATACTCAAATGTAGGCCTACAGTATACTGTAGCTGTAGCATAAAGCTTACAGAAGTACAATCCAGCAGATATCCTTTCTACAAACTCAACAAATCACTCATTCAGTTGCCTCCATACTAATCCAGGTGGCACAGATTTTGATATTTTGACAAAAAATCTGACAACCCAATTCAGTAAACACACAATGGGATGATGTCCATGTTTATAGACAAACATGAATTCCAGTGTCTTATCCTGAGAAATTATAATAATATCAATTCATTATAAATATTGCTGCCCGTGGCATTATAGTCTGCAAACAATCAAGATTTGGCTTTTGTAACATGACAGAAATACCCTCTCATTCATTGCTTGTATCTTTTGGACACTATGACAAACGTAATGAATCGCTGCGTATACGTTACATCAATTCAAGATATCAACAAAGTTTACTGTCCCTACTTGGCTCAAAGCACTAAGTCAATACAAGACTCGGGTATTGAGTGCTGGTACTCGGAGTTTGAAAAACGTTCCATTCTGAAATTTGCTCATGGTGGAATAACATCAAGTGGATAGGAACATCTCAACATCACATTTGTAGTAGATAATAAAATAAAAAGTAGGCTACTAACCACGTCTATTTCCATTCGAACGTTTTCCTTGTCGGCCTTCGTCTCGCTGAGCTTTTCCGTGTGTCCGTATAGCGTCTGCAAAATTTTCGATTATAACAGTGAGCTTATAAGTGTTACTTTGACCGCTGCGCATACGTCGATGTGCTTCTGTTTTTCTTTATGCTCTTCCAAGGCGGAATCGATGAGACGGGCGAGTTTTTCCATTTCGGCTTGTAGGTTAAGCAGCGATGTTTGTATTCCGGATATTGCGTCGGAGTCCTGTTAAAAGTGAGGGATCAATCAGTTCGAGTCATGTTGTTTAATGTTCAGTATCGACTTCAAGTCAGGATCAACCCACTTCTGTGAAAATCTTGGGCGATATCGAAGGCCACGGATTTATAACGTACTCATTATTCTCTGAATATGTTTATTCATATCGACGAAAGATCGTTTTTGGGCCTATTGTTTCATTATCGATCCTGATATACAAAACAAGTCATACAGAATGTATCGAGTGTGTCAGAAGTCAATTTTCGGGTTCATAACAGCGAATTTGTGTGATTCCTCACACCAGATAATGACTGTTAAAACCAGATTTCTTGTGTCCATATTCATCTTGAGCATTCCAAAGTTACTCTTCGGATTTTGTAGTGTGAGCATAAAAAATGGGAACATTTTTCATTGTGTAGCAAGGAAACTTGAAACTTGTTTAATTTAAAACATGATAAAATCTCTTTACTTACATGTAAAAGGTATTTTTTTGTCAAAAATCAGACTAGGCCTATGCACAAAATTGGCAATGTGAGATTGGATTGAATAAACAACAATAGCAGTCTAGCTCTGTCGCTATAAACGAAAAGACTTTTACAAAGAAACTATTTCGACTGTCTACATTGCCCCGTTATTAAAAGAAATAGCTGAAGGTTCCTACAATAGAGACACTACATAGCAGTGCGGTAGTCATCCTGTGTAATCAGAAAATTCATGCCGGTAATTGAGTATAATTGAGATATGGCGAGAGAACACTTGCATAATTGCATGCATATAATTAACTAGTTAGACTTTGTCCCAAAACAATTGATGATTTAAAATTAGCCTTATTTAACGAGTATTGAAATACATGGTTCCTAGTACAGCAAATGAATTAGTTAATATTAGGGCGATTTTTATGACCTAAAAAACGGAAGATTTTGACCTAAAACTCAAATTTCTGACATTTTTTGACCTTAAAAATCCTAATTTTGACCAAACTTGACCTGACGTATGCAAATTAGGTGTTTTCCCACATAATTTAGAATTGTACTACTTATCTTCATTTCTGATTGGAACTGTCTGTCCTTACGAAGTAGTTTGGCCTGAAAAAAACTTTTTTGCCTCAAAAACGGACAAATTTTTCGCATTACCCACTCGAGTCCTCTGTATTTTCAAACAATCAGACACGGACGGCTTGCTAAACACTAGCCTGCATATTGAGATTGCAGGATCAACTTTGCCTGTAACCAGTGATGTATTGTGACCCTTCATCACCTGCCCATTTTCGTATAATTGTGTAGGCTCTTTCGTTATGAGTGCGCACTGCGCGGTGCATGCCCCTTTAATCACGTTCTTTCTTTTCTTACTGATTTGCAGGCCAGGGTGGGAGTTCAATTGATTGAATTCAGCAAGTAGTTCTACGCCTTCTCATCTATTCATTGTATCGCAATCTCGTGGTGTTTGATATATTTAAATTCTAAATAACCTGAACTGAGCTCAAACTTAAATCACCGAGTCGCACCTGTTTCTTCAACCTCGAAGATTTTGTCGACAACAACGACTCGACAATCTTTGGCTCCTCCGGTGTTATCGCCCTCTCTGTTTTGTGTTTCAGCAGCGTGATGGTGTTGTTCACGTTCTTATTCATCTCCGACAGCTCCTGGAGCTTTTTCTCGAAATCCGTCAGCTGATTGGACAACCCGGAAACCGAGCTTTTGTTCTCGTCCACTCGCGTTTGTAGGGAAATGTTCACTTCGCTCAACTGCCTGAAATTCTCTGAGTTACTACTCTGACTACGCGGCGGAAAAAGGCCACAAAATATTCAACAAAGGTGGTCAGAGGCAAAGTGACCTACTTTCAAATTTTTGGAGTAGTCAAGCAGTGTTTGCTTACTCACACTGCTTACTTCTTATGTACTGAGATGTTATATACTTTGGGATTGAACATACCATTCAATTGCATAGTGAAGTTCTGTATCTCAAAAGTATCTTGATATACTCTGGGAATATTTCATATCTGTTGCTGTTATTCAGTTACTTATATAGACAAATTTGTCTCTGGTATAACTGTGTGTTATTATATGCCATTATCGATTCTGTCTCTAATCATTGTTACATCACAACAAAATTATTTTCTATATTTCGAATTTGGTTAACCACATTTTTTGACGTCCGTTCCTGATGAGTCAGTCGAAAAGCTTAGAATGGATAAATTTAGCAATATGAATATATTGTTTGTTATAATAGTGAAGTTTTGTACCACCAGAAGCCCACTTCATAAAATTAACTTAATCTAACAATGTGAGCAAGTTGAGATTGGATAATATTACTCTGTCTGGATACATCCTACATATATGTTGAATTAAATAAATCTATTAAGAGCATTCGACGGCTTTGCCCAGCCTACATTACGACTCAACGGCTGCAGTGCCTTTGACTAACTGGAAACTCGCTATCTCTCCAACTTACTTCGCCAAAGCGTTGAGTTTAGACCCAAGCCTGTGGCACGCAATTTCTAACTTCCTCAACTCCATGTGAGAACCTCCGGCAGACGACTCATAGCCTGAGCTTTCCTCGTCGGAAAACAGTGGCAGGCCGCCCTTGAAAGTTAGCATGTTGTCTATGCTTTCCTGCTGCATCTGCACTACGTCCTTTATCTGAACAAGTTTGTAACTGTGTTAACTTCGAATACAGTGGTACCTCCCTTTTTTATTTAGTCATGAAGTTTATTTAGGCATTAACTAGACCAGACGGCAACTAGACTGTGATTAGGACTGGGCGAAAGTGATAACCCTTTTTAGTCATAAGGCTCCCTAATTTAGAGGTTAGGGGGTACACACGACCTCCCAAAAATGAAGGGGTCCGCGCTGAAAAAAAGTATCGAGAACCCCTGCGGTAGCAAAATTAGGGTAGGCGTATTCATATTCTAGGATGCAAAAAATATACATGCGACCGAAAATTTGTGATTGTCTGAATGACTGGGTACTTGATGGTAGACGGTCTACCATTGGTTGTTAAAAGGAGCTTCGACAAGCCAATCCAGCAAAGATCGCATAACATTACTGGGTGTTATACACATTTTTATTTGTTTGGCATCATGTTTTGCTCGAAAATGTCTTAATAAGGCTATAGTTTCGAAATTGGTGATGGCTAGTTAGCTAGGCTAATTTATTACCGTACTTGATAAGAGTTATTCTTTCCCGCTAAAAATATTTTGACATTAATAACTATCAACTAGTAAACGATTTTTGGATGGAATCGCATAGATTCCAAATACTGGAGACGTATGTTGGTAAAGTTTTGTACAAATACGGTAATTCAAGTGTGTTCAGAAGTACTGTTTCACAAGTGTCTCAATGATACCAAATTGGCATAAAAACTGCATATTACGTACCATTGTAATGAATGCAAACTCAATTGATAACAGATGTTAAACAAAAAACAACCTCTAAATGTGAGTGGTGGCTGCAATGCCGGTTCAGAATTGGAAGACAATACCTAAAAGATAGCCAACATATCGATTGTAAAGATGACTATGATGTCATGGAGGATTTGTGAACCCTAAATATAGATCAGCAACACTTCCTAAAAAATTGAGCATGTTCCCGCTGAACTTATGATTTAAAACATGAAAATGGATACCACACCCTTAAAACTATGCGCTATAAATACAGCTACAATGGCCGACATCGTTTACATTCTCGTATTACATACAATACTAAGAAGCGAATGTGTCATTGAGGAATATAAAGACATTGGATATCCTCTGACACCGGGATACGCCGGTTCCATCAAATCAAATGAATGTTATTCCAAGAATTTTTAATGAATTCCGGCTCCATCGATGTGGGACGCATGCATTTTCAAAGAAAATGGCAGTATGGACAAGCTAAAATTAAATCGTGCCTATTGCACATTATAAAGTCAAGAGTGTCCGACCAGCACATGGCCTCAAAGTAGTATTGTTCACAAATGTAGCTATGGAGAAAGTTTGTTGGTAGTAATACTCCATTCTTTGCCTACGTAATGCGCCACTGTATGGGCACAGTTGGTCTCAGTGTTGTATTCTTGCGAAACGCGAATCCTACCAAGTCGAAAAGGTGGCGTTTGACTATTGCCTAGCTTCAAACCCTAGTTTAAGTCAGATTTAACGCAGACGGTATGCAAACACTGTACAAAAACATTAAACTCATCATTGTCAGGCTTGGTACAGTAATGTAGGTAACAGCAGTCTCTTATAATAAGGTCATGCATTATAATACTTGCCTACGTGAACTTGCGTATCTCTCATCTCAGTATGAGACTCATGAGTACCTGCTGCAACTATTGCAACTTTCTATGGCCGATATATTCTAAAGATCCACTACAGGTGTCGCATTAACTTCACAAAAGCTAAGGACTAAATGCCGGGATATTACATTTGATTACAACGTAAATTTACAACCAATAAGGAGCCCAGACTTACACATATTACAGGCTACCTACATTTGCTTACATAGTGCCTCGAGTTAGGCATGCTACATATGATTTTGAAAATGATATTAGATAAAATAAACAGTTCCAGGCACCTGTTCCCTGTTATTTTCCAGAGCGTTGACGGCGTCCTTCAGCGCATTGAGCTGATCGAGTAGATCTTCCGGTATTTCCACCGAGCCGCCTGAAAGAAAACAGAAATTTAACGCCACACATTCAGCAAGTTAACACCGCCGTCCTTACCCAATCCTTCCAGATCTGACTTGTCGGCCTTTGTCGGCAGTGTATCCTGTGAGGAAAATATGAATAAATGATATACAAACCCAGAGCAGGTAAATACAGTAATGAAGTCAGTAACGGAGTACTTCTACTGTTTTGGAGTACTACTGGATATGTTTTCAGACTATTTCCAACTCGCTTTTTTACACTTTGGATTTTAAGAGCTTCTTGGAGGTACAGAACATCGATATACATTTACATAGTTTATTCACATTGAAAGAAACCCGTATAATCTAGGCGAGATTGAAATTCCATGCCGGTGACGCCATATTTGTTGATATAACAGTTGATATACAATGTTCTTTCCAATTTTCTACTAGTTGCAGACGATTACCCTTGACGAGTGTCAGCCGAAAATATTCGGGTTAGTTTCAAATTAATATACTAGTTGAATCGATTGGATTTTGTAAAGTAAAAAGTAATTGGAATAGTTCCACAACTATGGAATGAACCTAATGAATATATTCCAGATAACATTTTGAGTAATGGTATCCGAGTTGAGGCTTGATCGTAATGATTCACAACATCGAAACCACGTAGTCTGAGGGTAAGTAAATCCACAGAAATGACTTTATTGTGCAGCGAAATTGTAACAAAGCGTTATATAGTTATAGGTATGGTTAATAAATATGAATATTTTGTATGGCTGATATTTGCTGATTGTGTACAAGGTACAAATTTGAGCTTTGTAATTCATCCTTACCATATATATATTTTGTAACTTTTTTTACAGCTTCCGGGAGCTTCCTAAATACTCGGAATTTATGTGGTATGATGTTTTAAGCTGTTTGCGGGAATTTTATCTTGCAACTTTTACTATTTTTCCATGACACTTTTTACTGCAACTCTGATCAAGTATTGCGCAAAATGTAAAGTCTGAGTGATTTAAAACGCATGCTATAACCTATTTCTAGTATGGTTCTCTCTTTGATTTGCTACGACGGCACCTTTCGATTCACCGCGAGAGGTGGCAAAGTAGTTCAGAGGAAGTAGCATAAAGTCATGAAAGTAGGCAAAATCAACTTAAGTACTCTGAAAATGTAGAAGTACTTCCTTACTGACCACCCTTGACCATAATCCCCATCGTATAATTGTAAGTTGTAATGTCCCCTTACCTCCACAACGTCCAATCTCCCTTCCATTATTGTGTGTTTATCAGCCAGCGACCCAATGCGTTCGAGCATATCGGTGGCTTGCGGAAACTTTTCTTTCGCTGAGCTCAGCCTTGAACTGCTCGGGCTTGACGTCTTCTTCAATGACAACGCTTCATTCGTCGGGTCTTGTGGCAACTAGAGAGATAACGTAATGCGATTAAGCATCTGCACGCAAGATGGCAGTCTTGAAACTGGAGCCCTAACAACATCATAATTATGAGCCTTTATTTTCTGCCAATGTCAACATATGACATATGTAAGCTAGAACTTTTCATTAGCGGTAGTAATTGAGTTTATTTATAATAAAACTCCCGCGGAGTAATAAAATCAGTAAACTAACGGGTGCTTGAAACTGGAGCCCGACCTACACCATGATTATGAGCTGATGCCAATATTTTCTGCCAATGTCAAGATATGACATATTTCAACTAGATTTTTAAATTAGCGGTAGTAATCAAAGTAAGAAACTAGTGCTCCAATCATATATGAGGGTATTGGAGTTCAAGAGACACAACTTTTCAGCAATTTTTGCCATAAAAGGGAACTCCTATAGCCCTCATAAATCAATCAGAGTCGCGA
Organism: Botryllus schlosseri; assembly: GCF_051294905.1. Taxonomy (NCBI): domain Eukaryota; kingdom Metazoa; phylum Chordata; class Ascidiacea; order Stolidobranchia; family Styelidae; genus Botryllus; species Botryllus schlosseri. Next base: position 11,137,571 of record NC_137247.1, on the reverse strand, counting down.
TTTTTTTTGCGATTCGTCTTTTTTTCAAATGCGTAAATTGACTCGACTCGAGTCAATTTGTGTATGGACTCGACTTGCACTTGAGTCATTGTGCATGACTCGAACCGAGTCATATGATTCGAGACTAAGACGACCAAGACAGACAGTTCATTGTAACTTCGAAGAATAGTAAAGTCACCACATTATTGGTATTTTGTCAATCAGTCCTGATACTTGGAAAATAGGGCCAGAAACTGTTGGGACTGAGTAAAATTACGATATTATGAATCAGAGCCATTCTATATCACTGCAGAGTTGAAAAAAGTGGGTTGAACCGGAGTGAACTCAAAACTGAACAGTGAACATGATGACTCGGACTCGACCCTCTACTCACTGACTTGTAATCGGACTGACTTGGTGGTGAATTGAAATGACCGGACTTGACCCGAGTCAGAACAATAAAAGTGAGATTGACTAGTGACTCGGGAATTGATGACTTGGTTACAACCCTGATATCAATCCAACAGCAGCGCAAAGCACCGAAGAATGCAGTGATACACCGGCTATTTCGCCCAGTTCTTATGAAATTCAGTAGCATTAATGTAACTGTCGTTACCCGAGATTGCTGTAATTCTTCCATCTTTTTCATATGCTGGCTCAAAGCTTCCTCCAGCACCGGCCATGTGATGAAAGTGTCAAATTCTGATGCGTCGGGATATTGTCCGAGCTTTTTGGCCAATTCATCCTGTTGAGCGGAACAGAACACAAATAAACATCGTACAAGTTCTTTCCAGATTAGCACAGCTCAAAAAGCATCGCATCTTCGCACCTTCGAGTACTCTTCAGGTAATAGATATTCTACAGGGTAATCATGATCATGGGGATTAAATCTGTCGAAAAAAATGCAGGTACATTTTCGCAAGCTTTTGTCCAAGTGTCAGGATGGAGCACTAAAGTGTAGCACGTGAAAATAGCAGTCGGTACCAACAGCAATGAACAATGGAAGGTCTCTTTAAAATCACAGTAATCAATAGGATTATTTGTTAATCAGATAAATGAAATTAAAATGATAAATTACAACTCCCCAGTGGTAGTTACAGTATCAATCGGATGAAGGAAGGAGATCTACGAATAGACAACATTCTACACAAAAAGTAAGCGGTGGTTTAAGGCATTAGAAAGTATACACTTACTAGTTGGTGCTGTACTTCTATATTGCCGGATAAATTTATCAGTAATTTGCAGAGTAACAGTATGTAGATGTACGTATTCAGGAGTGATGAGCCACAGTAGGCCGACAATGTGTTGGTGGCAGCATAACTGATGAGAGAAATCTCAAATTGAACACCTGGGATAGCTAACGTAGGCACCTTGCTGATCTCTAACATAAATTAACAAGCTACGCCCTGTGCCTTTCAAATGCCTCTTTTCTCACAAATCCAATTCATCAACATTATTGTAAACCGTAATCCTTATCCGTATATACACAAGCGAGTCCGGGCAAGATTGCTTTATCTTAAATGTCAACGTCCATTTCAAGTTTCAATGCCATTGTCTGCCCGCCCCCTGTTCCTTACAACAATACAAACACGCCGGGATTTTGCGAGAATATTACTCGGGCTTTGTGCGAACATCCGGACTGGTCGGCGCCACGTTCTGGAATTTCATTTGCGAAAAGTAATATCGCGGGCTTACCAACTGTTCTTGCATTTTTTCGAATTCGCTAAAGTTATCCTCGAGCGTTTTGATGCGTGATTCAATTTCGTCCGTGTTTCCCATCTGGAAAAATGTAACACAAATGGACCGTGCAATCCAATTTTCAAGTCAGCAAAGTAAGTGGTATATCAGTGTTGGAAGAATTTAGGCCAATTCAAAAGATTGCACAGTGTACACGGTGCTATTCAAAATTAAAAACAGTAGTATATAAAACGTATTCTGCACACCGATAAGGCGGCAAGGTTTACATTTGGCTTACTTTGGATCAAGAAAAAGTTTTCAAAGACAATTTTTACCGCATCATCACTACTTTAGTAAGAACCTACGAGCCAATAAAGTACCAAATTTCAATTCATCAATGGCGTACATTGGCTATCTCCACAATAACATCGATGAGAATTAGAAGGATATACCGAATCAAGTTCAAATGATCAAGGATGGGATGATGATAGGTGTTGACGATAATTGGGGAGCGTATTCCTAAATTCAGGATTGATCATCGCTGTAGTGTGCCTTTCACGTTTTATGCGGCAAAAAAAAATACCTGCGACATTTGGGTTTTGAGATCCAGAAACTCCCGTCCCAGTCTACTCTGCTGGTCCTTCAGCGCCTGCATTTCTTGGAGAAGATCGTCAATCAGAGAAAGAGCCTGCCAGGGAAAGCGTTGTTTTTGGAAGAAGTCGTTTGGTGTTATCAATCGCGGTAAATTTCATGACACGACATTGTTCCACATACCCGCGTAACGCCGGTCTCGTTATTTTGAACTGTCTTTTGCATCGTCATGTGTTGCCAAAGGTCCGAAGCGCCATGGCTTGATCTAGGAATACAACGGTAGAATAGTAATCAGATTATATATTTTCATTTGACTTAAACAGACAATGTACAATGCAATACACAAGACACAACGCGATGGATGATGGTCATGCACTGCCTTAAACTATACTCTACCGGACAATATCTACGATAACTTAGATTATACAACTTTACCAAGAGCTTCTTGGAGGCACAGAACGTCAGTATACAATTGCATAGTAGATCATATTGAAATGAACCCGAATGTTTTCGGCTGACACTCATCAGGGATAATCGTCAGCAACTAGTAGAGAATTGGAAAAAAAATTGTACACCAACAATCGCATCAGACCTTTATAAATGGCAGTATGTAGAATTGTAGATGTAGCGCATAAGCAACGCAAATAGAGTTGCTTTACTCAAGAAATGCTATCATACTGACCCCATATGGATCCTATTGAGAATTCCTTGTTGACAGTATACATCCCAGCTTCTACTTTGGGGTAGTAAAATCGACAGTAACATGTGTTAAACAAGTATGCAAAGACTTGTGTCAACCAATAAAGCACCGGTGGTGCTATTTTCGTGTTTGCGCTATTGACCAGACTTCTTTTTACGAATGCAATGAGCTTTAATATACCTTTCGGGCTTCATAACTTTTCACGCACTACGGCCGTAATAAGAAGTACGGCACCAAAATTGCAGTATATCGAGGTAGTCACCGATGCCACTGGCATAAACACAGGAATTTCCGAGGGCGGGCTAAAATTTGGGATGACACACCAAAGACCAAAGCTATCAAAATTCCAAGTAGCATATTCTTATATATAACACACAATGTCTGCGCTATAAATACGAGACTATATTGTGGTGACTGTGATACTGCGGCTGTATTGTTCATAAAAAATGACGTAAAACTGTCCGAAACATCATTCCACTTGACTAGACTGAAAAAACAGGTGAATACTTTAGTCCCTAACACTGTAGAATTGGAATTAGCCCGGAAACGAATTCGCCGACATCATAAGCACAGTTCACAAGTATATTTTATATCGTATAGAAAATCTGCTGAAGTATGAGTAGAAAGCATTGTGTTACTGCACAATTTCAACAAAAACACCCACTTTTTTCGTCCAATAATATCCGCATTGCTTGGTAACGAATTTAAAAGCGTGAGCTGGTTTTCAATTTTCGAAACTTTCTTGTCCAAATCTTCAAACGAAGACGACTTTGTCACTAGAATCGTGCTTTCGAGCGACGTCTGCTCTTGTGGGGCAGGATGCAAGCTGCTGGCCCTCTGCCCATCTCTAGATGCCTGCTCGTTGCCGACTGTCTGGCCGGTGTTGGCTGTCTGGCCGAGGACGGTCGTCTGTGCATTGTTAGGCGTCTGCGAGATGCTGCCCACTCGCTGGTATTGTTGGTAGTTGCTTGTCGGTAGCTGTTCCAAAACAACTGAAAGAAAACGAAAATGAGCTCAAATTGAATCAGTGCGAATGGCCGAGTTCATTGTCATAATTCAATTGTTTGAGAAACACTCTTTATTTTCATCAAACCAAAGTACATAGAGGAACAAACATACAAACAAACCGCAACAATAAGAATAAAAAAACACAAGCACAGCAGGGAACAATCAATACAACCTTTTGGGTCAACTAGCCTAATCACAGAGTCTAATGTAACGACCGAAAATGGGATTAATTAGCTCATGACACATAAAACGAGTGTGCCGAGGTCGCCATATTTACATCACCAAATTTGGTATGGATGTTAACTTGTGAATATATTATGTCGGAAAATGTAAAGGCATAACCATTCACTTGTAGTTTAGAGCATAATTTTACTTACAGTACATACGGTACCTTATTTTAAGCTTTCTACGCGGCTGGCTAAGTTCCGTATTACTTATGAATCATATTTTGAGTATACCATACATTTTTTGAATCATCGCGAGTATAATTTTCTTTCGGATGTCTTACAGCTTGCGGTGTGGTGTGTGAGCAAAATTTTGAAGGAAATAAAGTTTTCCCAATTCTGTGTCATAGAAACTTTAGAAACTTGGGCCCAATCAAAATTATTCAATCGCTTGTTGTAACCAGAATGTTTTCACAAAACTTTTATTTCTTTGGATGAGGCTAAAGTATGCATCGGCGCAGTAAATGACAATATTTCGGACCGATTTCTAATGTGCAGCCTACTGCTCACGAAATATTATATCTGATTCATAACAGCTGTCTTGTTGAGTGAGTTGCAAAATCGAAATAAGGACAGCTTCTGACACGTTACTTTGTAGCATGTGAACGTATTTGTAGTCTGGTGTCAACCTAAAAAAGTCTTCCTCTTCCATTTCAATAGTCAGACAGAGTTAATCAACACTGTCAACATATGAGTAATAAGTACATGTCGATAGTCCTGTTTTACATGCTTGGGGCATGTTAATGATAGTGGGCTATTTATACTACTGCGGCTACATATATGTCAGTCTATATATTACATTAGGTGTCTTTCATTATAAGGAATGGTGGTAGATTTAAAAGTTACTCTTAATAAAAGATTTCATTGTTGAATCTTCACATTACAGTCACGCCTGGCTAGCATAAAGAACGTCTTTAATAATGATACATTTTCAAACAATAAAATCCACGATAGCAAATTGACTTGAAATATCACACCCCCCTATCCTTTGTTACTGACATATCTCGACACCCGTACATAGATAATCCGCGGACCGGATCCTGAGATTACATGATCGGACCAACAGGTGTGTCAGATTTTGTGACAATAATCTACCAACACCCTGTATTACAAATATTGAGAAAAATCCTATCCAAACAAAAATTAAGGAATCTGATGACTTGGATTGGTAGGTATTATTCAAAATGAAAGGCAGCCAAATTTTCTCAAAGATTACGACCGGATAATTCCACAATTTTGGATTGAATTAGAGGCTACCTTACACACAGATACTACAGTCATTTTGGTTAGGCCTACATTGTTTTGACTTGACAGGTATAAGTGCAATTCCTCTTCTACTTCAATATCAAGCATTATCAAAACAATGTGCACACAAACAGTGTAATTCTCAATTTCACACTGCGTACTGAATACACACACGTGTATAAGGCATGACACCATTCTGCACTTAACTTGAGAAAATCAAAATCAATCAATCACTTAAGTGTATATTGCAATCACAATAAATAGATCATATAAAGGTAACAAAATGAAAAAGTGACAACTGGAACGAATGTTCAAAATTTGCTTCAAATGATGAATTGAATTTGGTATATTTCACCTTACAGATCAGCATTTCAACACTAAGCTTTAAATATGACAGATGGAACGCAAATTGTACCTGGTGCAATAACTGCCTTGGATTCTTGCAAATTGAGTTTTTCAAGAATTGCAAGAAGAAGCGACTGTAAGATATTGAAGTTCACAGCACCAACCTGAAATGTAATTCAAACACATTTAATATACCACTAATTTTTCAATTCAAATTAATATGTGTTTGATAGAGGTTTGGCCTACATAATCACTTAATGGTTCTTACTGTTCAAAGCATTGTTTGTCATTCCTTAAAACTGAGTGATATCAATTTCAATTATTTGGAAAACACTTCTGTTGGAAGTGGATTTGACTTATCATGAGAGTTTGAGCCAAGTCAATGATTAATAACAACTGGCTGGATCCGTTCTCTACAAGTAATCGCGCTAACAGGATCATTCCCCGGATGAAAGTACTAGTTTTGAAGTTGTAGGCTACAATCCTGCTGAGTCGTATAAAAAATAACGCATACTGGCATATCTTCAATAATTAAAACTACGCTATATAATTGAGTATTGAAAGCATTAGTGTTCACTGTTCACTCCTTCTTATAAATTACAGTGCGACACGCCTGGATGGAATCTAGGTACTGTCTCTACAATTAATTGCACATGATGGGAATTTTCCTCAAGTGACAGGATATATTTCCCGGCATTATGAGACTAGGGCAATGTGACAGGTTGTAGGCTATTTCATAGTGGGAAATCTGCGCAAAAAAACAAACTGTGCAACGTTTGGAGGGCTTGAATGGTTCTTTTCCAATGCACGCAAGTCGACCCAATCTTATGATAACTACAAAACAATAGGGGATATTGACAGTACTATAACATATGTTTTTTTTGGTTAGCTTGTCAGTTTCGTCAATTTTCGTCAATTCTAAACATTCAACGATTTGTTTCATTCAATTGTTTGTTACATAGCAAAACTTGGAAGAACATCAGAATATTTTTGTCCGCATCATCAATTGTGCTTGTACGATGGAGATGCGGTCAAGGTTATCTATTCCTCAGCACCATTTTCATCTCCACACAATTCTGGTGTTTAGAGAGTCCAGCAGGGAAACTGGACATACCAGTTTATTTACGATCTTTGAACCCACCGAGGATTGACTCATGACATACCAAGAAAGAAGAAGGATGATCTATCATTGCGCTATTTATCTGGTAGAACCACTGCTACTTAATACAAACTTGCAAGTGGACAGTATCTCAAATTAATATAACATAACATTTTAAACAACGAGTCCATATATCTATGAGCCAGGGGTGTAATGACTCGAGTCATGACTTGACTCGAGTCCGACTCGAGACACGATTTTTGATTACTCGACTTGACTCGAGTCATTTTCTCAAAATACAGAAATGACTCGACTCGAGTCAATCTGTGTATTGACTCGAGTCATTGCGCATGACTCGAACCAAGTCATATGACTCGTGACTCAGACGGCCAAGTCCGACATTTCATTGTAATTCGAAGAATAGTAAATTAACCACTCTATAGGCATTCCGTCTATTGGTACTGGTAGCCTACTTGAAAAGGAGATCGGAAACTGCTATAAGTGAGGAAAATTAGTATAATATAAATGCGAACCATTCGATATCACGAAACAGAGTTACGGTATAAAAAGTGGGTTTAACAAGACTTTAACTGGAAATCAGCAGTCACCACAATGACTTGGAGTCTGACTCGAGTCATAATACCATGACTCAGACTCGACCCTTTGATCGATGACTTGGACTCGGACTTAACTCGGTGGTGAAGTGAAAATGACTCGACTTGACTCGAGTCAAAACTATAAAAGTGAGATTGACTTGTGACTCGGACCCTTGTGACTTGGTTACAGCCCTGCTATGAGCCACATGCACCCGGAAAAGGTTTTTCCATCATGAATTGTGTTGCTTCAATGAACAATTGACTTAAAGGACTAAATCATCACCATCAGTAAATTTATAATTACATCATTTCAAAACACCACAAGATAGTGATACAATGAAAAGATAGGATGAAGTCAAACTTACCTCAGGTGTTCCAAGTGCAAGATGCACAAGTTCCCGTAAAGTCCTTTCATTTGAGGGACTTTCTGACACAGATTCCATCGCTGCTATTGCATTTTTACCAACGCAATGAGAACATTATTGATAATGATGTTAGATGTAAAAAATACACTGACAAAATAGAAATTCGATGGTAGAGTGGAGTGAAAGAGGTAAAATGGTCTAGATGTCAGAGCAGTGTGATATTCAATACAAATATCACTTACGGTCAGTGCATCTTCGATACTTTGAATTTTAAAACACTAAAACACGCATTGGCATGGCACCGCAACGCAAGCACTGTATCACGTCGTGCAAAACAAACGAAAACCGCTGACGGGCTTACGTGGTGACTGTCAAACCTGAGATTTATTGAAGCTGACAGCTCACCGCATAAATTCTCGCCAAGCTGCCTTCGCTATAAATTCAGAAGTCGATTTTTACGTACCATTACGCAGTTGAAATATGAGCTCCCGGCAATATTTACCAAGAGCGTTTTCATTTCCACATTTATTTCACAGAAAGATATCATGAAGATCATACGTTCCCATAGAAACAGGACATCTGCTGGCGAAGAGAAATGTTGATATTTACAGTAGTGGGCAGTCATCCGCAAACTAATCTAAAATTCGCACCATATTTCCATACAAATTAGCCGTATATATAAATTCGCCGCTTAGATTCAGAATAATTGTGCAGTAACAAACATAATTATAATAAGAATATAAAATTTTACGCGAGCCCCGCTCAAATTTCGAGAACGAGCAATCTATTTTTATATATCACGCGCCGTCACTCGTAGCTGCGATGGCCGAGTGGTTAAGGCGTTGGACTCGAAATCCAATGGGATATTCCCGCGCAGGTTCGAATCCTGCTCGCAGCGGACTTTTTGGTAATACCATCCAAATTTTGCAAATGTAACATACAAACAGATTCGAATTACTTTGACACCGCTACTGATTAATTACGACGAGGGAATCTTTTTTCGTTTGAGTATAGAGTATAATGCTTTATATCGAATTCCGACCGCATTTCCGTATACTAAACATCGTTGTTATAGTCGTCGTAGGCCAGGGGCTGACAACCTTTTCCGCCAAAGGGCCACATGAGATTTACGAACCATTGCGCGGGCCACTTGGCTTTTGATGACCTCTTTTTAGTCGTCCGATAGTAGCGAATCTGATTTGGTATCGCTGAAAAAAGCGCATCCAAATCGATAACAATTATGTCATGGAAAGTCAGTGTGTATTCATAATGTCATAATCGCGCGCAGCGCGAAAATTTGTCAAAGTTAATGAACGAATTTGGTCAATAATAATGTCACTTGCAGATATTCCGGGTCACATCTGTATAACGCTCGGCTCATTGGGCAAGGACAGCAGTATATATATATCGACTTTTCAATTAGATAAAATATAAAGGGCAAAAGAAAACAGGAAACAAAAGAACACCGAGATAGTCAGTTTGGGCTCGTGTTAAGCGTCTCCAACGTAGGCGGTCGTGGGCGTCTTCAAGCGACAGCCCGCGTTGCGCTAGATCAGTCTCCATCGTCGAGCGTGGAGTAGGACAGCAGTGACGTGCGGTGAGGTTCGTGGTTGGTGAGGCACTGCCCCCCCCCCCCCCCCCGCCTTCACCTCATGCACACACGCGTAAGGTAGGCTACCTGATATAGATGTACAAATATGTTAATAACAACAGCAGCAAGAGAAAGCGGGTAGGTGATAGCCAGCACCGTAACTGCCGCACCCCAAACCCCCCAATTGGGGGGGCTCGAGCTCGAAGGGGGCCCAAAATTATTTCATGAATTAGCATAAATCATGTAGTATTTTTTGAAAATTTATGCAATTTCCGTTTATCTATATTATTGGGTATTGGGCCATTACCGCGCCACGACCCACCAAGACATACAATCAAGTTTTAGGCCATATAACATGCGACTCCAAGAAGTGTGCCAGAACGATCGGCAGGGAGAAAAGCTTGGCCGAAAAGGTCTATGCCCTTATGCAGACCTAAGACTTCGTTATATAGGCTATACAAAATACCAGTGGCGGCTCGTCCTATAGGGCAACTGGGGCATTGCCCCACCTAAAATTATGTTTAATAACAATTATTTACCATTTGTAGATGCACAACATTCAATATATACCGAAATCAGAGCGAAACCCGCATTATTCTTGTGCTTTCGCTTGTAAATGCCCATACCTAGCGAAGTCTCTGCGAAAATCGAATTCTCTTCTGTGTTTTCGCTTTGTGAATGCCTAGCCGGGGCTTGCCCCGGTAGCGCTCATAACAAGCTTTCACTGTCTATTCTCTCTAAGCCGCGCACTATAAAGAAACGGTGATTTACTCTCTCCTATTCATAAAATTACCGAGCAAGTGGGGCAACCTGCCTGGTTGCCCTTAAGGTGTGATGTAACAATCGTGTCTATATCTGAACTCGGTTACCGTCATATGCGTTGAGTCGACCTTTGTTGGTATAGGTCGATTTTGACGATGTTTTGCTCCATGATAATTCTTGAAACTTGGTATGTTTTGTCGCGAAGGTCGTATTTAACACTGCTCCAAGTTTCAGGGTTGCTACTTAAAGTGTAGGGTGGTAATTTCGTTTCCAAAGTTGACTGTGTGCTGATCCGTCATGTATCGCAAACAGATTTTACTCAAAAGCGGGTATTGGTCTCCATTGATTTTGACGATGTTCCATACCGAGATCTGTCATGACATTTGGCATAGTTGGTCGAAGTGTTAGTATCGATCGCCGTACCAAGTTTAAAGTTTATCACTGAACTTTGTGGGTGGTAATTTCGTTTCCTAAGTCGAGTGACAGCTGACTCGCCATTTATCACTGACAGATTTTACGATATACCGGTATTGGTCTGTATCGATTTTAACGATGCTCCATACCTATATCCGTCTTGAGCTTTTGGACGGTATATCTTGATTTCAGTATCGAACGCTGTGCCAAGTCCCGAGGTTGACACTCAATGATTAGGGCATCAATTTCATTATCGAGGTCGAGTATGGTAGGCCTAACGCCGACTACCGCATTGCGGATTTCACGCAAAAGCCGGCGTTGGTCTGTGCTAATTTTAACTGTGTTTCATACTGAGATAGGTGATGAGATGATGATCTCATGAAACAGTTTACTAAGATTCTCGGTTTGCATTCAAATATTTACTTTATTTTATATTCTCCAATGTCAATTTCACCGTGAAATTGTGGCCTTCAAGCCATTTGCTGACAACCCGATGTCAAGCGCGTTAGGGCCATTCCATTCACAGACAAACGATGTTCACGTCACTACCTCTTCAAATCTCCTGAAATTTGGTACACGCAGAGATGAGCTTATTCCAAACAGAATGACCTTTATTTTTATGAAAATTGGACTTTGGGGTCAAAAGTTACGTCACTTTGAAAATTGACAATTTTGTGCTCATTTCGGGTCTGCACATCTCAGGTTGTATTAATGAAATATTCAAGAAGGTGTAGCTAGATGTTGGACGACAGTTGAGATACGGCACTTGGATTTATCTGAAGCTTGTCTGATCGTCTATATTTCCAAGTGAAATTTAATACCCTGGAGGTTAGGGTCAAAGGTTAAATTGAGGGGGAAATCTAAAATCAGTCAGGCGTTACACGATTTAGACAGCGGATTGCTCAAAAACATATTAAAATATTTTGGAAAAAACGATCTTAAATGAAAGTTTGCTTCAAGGAGAATTCGCTCATAGCTGTTTGATTTTGGTTTTGAAACTGTAAAGTGATGAAATTGCAGTTTTAAGAGCACACTTCATTTGTACATGGAAATGCAGTACTAGTAGGGCGTGCTCGGACATCGAGTCTGGTGTGTGTGCGGACAACATGTCTGGGGTGTTTTCGGACTGTGTTGCCATTCGGACATCGTATCTGGGGTGAGTTCGGACTGTTTTGCCCCTCGGACATAGTGTCTGGGGTGTGTTCGGGACATCATGTCTTGGGTGCGTAAACTGCGTATGGACAGTTTTGCAACTCGGATATCGTGCCTAGGCTGTGTTCGTAATGTGTTGCCATTCGGACATCGTGTCTAGGGCGTGTTCGGACATCATGCCTGGGGTGTGTTCGGGTTGTATTGTGACTCGGACATCGTGTCTGGGGGGTGCTCGGACATCATGCCTGGGATGTGTTCGGACTGTGTTGCCATTCGGACATCGTGTCTAGGGAGTGTTCGGACATCATGTCTGGGGTGTTAGGACTGTGCTGCCACTCGGCCATCGTGTCTGGGGGTGTTCGGACATCATGCCTCGGGTCTGTTCGGATTTATTGTGACTCGGACATCGTGTCTTGGGTGCGTTCGGACATCATGCCTGGGATGTGTTCGGACTGTGTTGCCATTCGGACATCGTGTCTGGGATATGTCCGTGCTGCGCCAGACATGCCTCAGACCTGATATCCGCGCACTATTTTTATCCGGACATATGCTTCGGTGCTGATATCTGCGCACTAATACCTCCAGGCATGGTCCGGACCGGATATCTGCGCGCTGAATGGGCGCAGACATGCTTCAGACGTGATACCCGCGTCCTAAATGATGCGTGACCTATATATGACCTCTATGTTTGCGGTGTTTGGTGATATCTTCGATAGCTGAGTATATCCACTGTAGCGATTGCTGAGTAGGCCTATATCCACAATTCCACATCCACAGTAGATATACCCTATCACTACTGTGGATATACCAAGCCATCGCAGATATCAGCAAAAACTGCAGACATATGTCATATATAGGCAGGCCGTGTTATTTTTGGCATATGCCAAAACTGCCAAAAATAACTTATTTTTGGCATTTTTCGATTTTTATTTTTGGCAGTTTTGGCATCGTCCTCTAAATAGATAGTTTCAGCCTCGAATTAGTCACAAAAACGCTTTATTTGGGCTACTTTGTCAAAAGACACCACAAAATGTGCAGCATCCACGTATAATCAGTGCCAACAAACAATAAGAAGAAGAAAAAACCTAACGATTTCATAGGTTAATAATATCAAACGAAACCACAAAATGTGCAGTATCCGTCGGAATCAGTGCCAATAAGCAAAAAAAAAAAGAAAATCCTATCAAACACGCTCAACAGCTGATTGTTACAGCTGTTGAATAGACTTAAATCGTTTATACTGTAACAGTGCTTCCAAACTCAGGTCAGTTAAGTTTCTCCTAAATTCATTTCTCGCCCAGCAAATCTGGGAAATATCGGCTTCAAAAGTAGCCGTTGAGGGAAAGAATGTTGCCAGTCATCCACAAAAGGTTTTTAGAGCTTCAAAATCTTTGGAGGGCCGAACCGGCTTCCATGCATCCTTTTCCAGGAGTTTCCTGAACACACTCTATTTAGTAGCCCGACAATCATTTCTCCTTCAGTCTACCGATGTATTTTCGGAGGACTTTTGTCATTTCAAGTGGCTTTAATATTACCAACTCACATGGAAGAGTCCTGGGAAGGTTAGCTTGTTAAAGAACATTGACGCAACAAGACTGTCTGGCAAAACGAGACTATGCAGCTCAGAAATAGCCAGACAGTTTGTTGCGTCACAATGTTCAACTCAATCACAATGCAAAAATCGTGGTTGATTTTGGGGGTTCCAGTTCCATGAGCAGAATATAATTTATATTTAAATAATCAGTACTGCGGCAGCTTCTCATTGATACCCGTTTTATCAAATTTAGCGCTCGACAAGCCGGTCAAAAATGGTCGTAAAATTGCCTTCGGACAAATGGAAAGTATGACGTAAACCAAATGCAGTCAGCAGTTCAATCTCGCCGTGCCCAGACCATTTAGGACACCATGCTTTCACCCCTAATGGGTGGGCTGGACCCAGATTAAGAAACCTGCCTTTCACAAACGCTCTTCTCGCTTGTAACGCGGTCCTGTTAACACAACACCATGAACGAAATACACTATTTGGCAGGCCGTGTTATTTTTGGCATATGCCAAAAATTGCTTATTTTTGGCATTTTCAAATTTTTATTTTTGGCAGTTTTGGCATCTGGCTCCTGAAATGCCAAAAATAACACGGCCTGTATATAGGTCATGCGTCGTTTAGGACGCAGGTATCACGTCCGACGCATGTCTGTGTCCATTAATCGTTCATATATCCGGTTCGGACCATGCCTGGGGGTATTTAGAGCACACGTATCAGCACTGGAGCATGTCCGGATAAAAAGAGTGCGCAAAAATCAGGTCTGAGGCATGTCTGGCGCAGCACAAACCTATTCCAGACACGATGTCCGAGTGAAAACAGAGTCCGAACTCACCCCATGCATGATGTCCGAACAACTCCCTCCAGACGCGATGTCCCAGTGGCAACACAGTCCTAACACATCAGACATGAGGTACGAACACGCCCTAGACACGATGTCCAAATGGCAACACATTCCGAACTCACCCTACGCACGATGTCCGAGTTGCAAAACTGTCATGATGTCCGAATACACCCCAGACACGATGTCCGAGGGGAAAAACAGTCCGAACTCACCCCAGACACAATATCTGAATGGCAACACATTCCAAACACACCCCAGGCATGATGTCCGAACACCCCTGACACGATGTCCAAGTGACAATACAATCCGAACACACCGCAGGCATGATATCCGAACACCCCCAGACACGATGTCCGAGTGGCAGCACAGTCGTAACACCCCAGACATGATGTCCGAACACGCCCTAGACACGATGTCCGAATGGCAACACATTACGAACACAGCCTAGGCACGATATCCGAGTTGCAAAACTGTCCAAACACACTCAAGACACGATGTCCCGAACACACCCCAGACACGATGTCCGAGGGGAAAAACAATCCGAACTCACCCCAGATACGATGTCCGAATGGCAACACAGTCCGAAAACACCCCAGACATGTCGCCGCACACACACCAGACTCGATGTCCGAGCACGCCCTACTAGTACTGCATTTCCATGTACAAATGAAGTGTGCTCTTAAAACTGCAATTTCATCACTTTACAGCTTCAAAACCAAAATCAAACAGCTATGAACGAATTCACCTTGAAGCAAACTTCCATTTAAGATCGTTTTTTCCAAAATATTTTAATATATTTTTGAGCAATCCGCTGTCTAAATCGTGTAACGCCTGACTGATTTTAGATTTCCCCCTCAATTTAACCTTTGAGCCTAAACTCCAGAGTATTAAATTTCACTTGGAAATATAGACGATCAGACAAGCTTCAGATAAATCCAAGTGCCATATCTCAACTGTCGTCCAACATCTAGCTACACCTTCTTGAATATTTCATCAATAAAACCTGAGATGTGCAGACCCGAAATGAGCACAAAATTGTCAATTTTCAAAGTGACGTAACTTTTGACCCCAAAGTCCAATTTTCATAAAATAAAGTTCATCCTGTTTAGAATAAGCTCATCTCTGCGTGTACCAAATTTCAGGAGATTTGAAGAGGTAGTGATGTGAACATCGTTTGTCTGTGAATGGAATTGCCCGTTAGCTAGTTCGTTTTCGATGACGGCTAACAGCTGATCAATTGATCAGCCTATTCCTCAATATATTTTACGCTAAATTCAGTGTTTTTAGGCAAGACTCGGCTCTTATCAGTCTGGAAATTGTTCATTGATCTAATCGTACACGGGAGGAAAGCGCACTCTTACCTTTTCCCAACGTATTGCGATAAAAAATGAAAGGCAGACGTATAAGCGAGGATAAGGACGCCATGTTATATACTTTTACACTACTGGTGCCAGGGGAGGGGACAGTGTCTCTAGTTCGACCGAAATTGGGTATCGTATCGTGATCTGAAGCATGTGGTCTACTGCAAACGGTGTCTCGATATTACCCGATAGTCGATATTGCTCGGCTCGAGTGGACTTGTTTATATTTTAATGCATCTTTTTCCGAAGTAGTAACCACTAGTGAACTTTTAAAATTCCTATGGTTGAAAAATCGCTTTCTATCAACGTTGCTGCAGTAATTAGACTCGATGCGTCAGATGTGCTCCCGATTCTCAACGCTCTCATTCTGGGTATTCCAGATTTCAATGAACTCCTCATTGAACATTTTGCAACTATGAAATCTTTGAAGAGCTTCTTGGAGGTACAGAACTTCAATATACAATTAAATAGTATATTCATATTGAAATGAACCCGAATATTTTCGGCTGACACTCGTCAGGGGTACTAGTTGCTGACGATTACCCCTGACGAGTGTCAGCCGAAAATATTCGGGCTCATTTCAATATGAATATACTATTTAACTATGAAATCACGCCGCGCGCAATAGGCCTGCTGATACAAACGTTAAAATATGCAGGTATGAACAACTGTACTTGATATTTTCTTTCGAATAATTTGAAATACGTAAGTCTTGTTTACCATGCTTAATGTATATACCCCATACAAACTGTGTGTGACCTCCACGAAGTCACATTTTCACGTCGGAATACACTATTGTGAGGTCATTTAGACAATTAAAATCGCGTACACCCCTGCCCCACCATCCGATATTATCACGAGCCGCCACTGCAAAATACATATAGGTTTAATTGTCCATAGGCGCCTAAATAACTGGCGCCGAATGTTCCTGTCTTTGCAATCTGAACCTCACAAGACAAATACCATCCTGCTGGGAAAAATTTTATGCCAGTGAAGAAATACCAATTTGAAATCGTGTGCGTCTCTTAGTTTAGAAGCCTACGTTTGGGCGATTCTATATTTTTTTGATATAGCAGACTGGAAGTCACGAAATAACATCATGTAACGAAGTCATATCAACGGGTCCGCCCGTCCGAAGATGTTTAATCATTATTCACGGGCCCTCCCGTTTTCAAGACACTTCACTCAGCTCTACCGGTAATCTAATTACGAGAGTAGAGAGGACAATGAATTGATAGCATAATATATATGCAATCGCCGATCTGATTGACCGATTTTATCATAAATTATCGAAAATTTTCGCGCTTCGCGCTGGCTCACAATACGGTGCAAATAATTTCGTGACAAACGCGAACAACGTGATCGGGGGTCGTTTTATCACGCTATGGGAGCCAAAGACCCAGGTTTTGGGGGGCCTGACGAGGTGCTGTTTCGTTCCTGCCAACGGGTATACGCCCGAAGATGTTTAATTATTATTTAGTGGTCCTACCTTTTCAAACACACCTCACTCAGCTCTACCGGCAAATCTGATTACGTGAGCAGAGAGAAGATTAAAATTGATAACAATATATGCAATTCCCGATCATACTGACCGATGAAATCATGAATTCTAGAAATTTTCCGCGCTTCGCGCGCTTAGGCGACAAAAGCTGATTCACTAATCAAATTCCCAATGAATATGATGAATAGCGGTAAACAGTGTATCGCCGGAGGGGGTCTGGGGGGCAAAGCCCCCCAGAAGTTCGGTCTATAACCCTATGGGGGGCCCAAGACCAAAGTTTTTTTGGGGGCTGACGAAGTGCTGTTACGGCCCTGGTGATAGCGCGTATCACAGTGCTGCGATTGTCCGATTGTTAGGGAGTAGAGTGAATGAGGCAGATTCGTTTGTGCCTCACCTGGCCATTGTTCCTCTGCGATTCCGTCGTGAGCAATATAGCCGAATTTGACATTCCTTGGCGATTTTAAGGGGGTTCTGGTGCTCTGACAATAATAATATTCGGGTTTTCAGACAATAGCATTTGATTGACACCAGTTATTTTGAATTATGAGACGTATATCATGAATTGCATTGCCGCAGGTGAGGCACGACCCACCCGTGTCTCACATGTGCCTCACCTCTCTTTTCGCGCCGTATCTTTGAATAATAAATTTGTGAATTGATGATGTTGGGTGAAAAATGTTCAAGTTTAGTTAATCATGCATATCTCAATATTTATTGAGGATTTTCACAATTTTGTCGTACTCGCCCCGACGACAGGTGAGGCACTGCCTCACCTGCCTCCATATTGACCGCACGTCACTGAAGGACAGGATTAATCAGCTTTTGGATGTACAAATATTGAAGATTTCGGTGAAGATGCGTCAATCATTTTGTGCAAAGGTTTCATTTTCCGACGATCTTTCTGCGAGCGCACATGTATAGCCTAAAGTCGGATGTTGGGCGACACGTTCTCTAATAATTGCAAATATAGTCAGACTCAATTCTATAAATTGGACGTACTTTTAATTTTCAGGAAGGGGTACCAGCACTAAAAGCAAGAAATCGATTGACTATAAATCGCGCGAAGTGCTAACAAGAATATCTAGTCAGTATTAGTATCAGTTCATTAATATTTTCATCATTTCAAAACACCACAAAAACTGCGATACAATGAAAAGATAGGAAGGTGCCGAAACGACTTTGAGTAGTCTTTGAGATCAGACACCCACCTTTGCCTAGGCGAAGTAGAGAGGAGGCATGTACATTGTACACTGAATGAAAAGTAAAGCAGAGAATATAAAAGGCTAGCGACAAAATGAGGTGGCATGTTGCGGAAGACGAGATCGATATGCTAGGTCGTCATTCGAAAATCTGACTGACCATGGCTTTAAGAACCAAGAAAAATACGTCACCAGGGGACGACCAATTATGCTATGCTATATGCTATGCTATGCAACGTTTTAACAGATCCAACGATATTGGATAATATTCTAGAGATCGTGATATCTTCAGGACGATTTAGAATAGATAGTCTACCTAATACATTCATATCCATTATTTGTATATCCAAATGTGTTGATGTCGTGTTTGGGTATTGTATATTGTCGGCTATCTCCGTATGTTGAATGTGCACGTTGGATTCATTGTAATAACCAGTATAGAAGTGGCGTACAAAACCTGTACTGTGATAATCGCCACTATCATGATTTTACTTCTAATAATAATAATATAATTACCTGATAATACGAATTATAGACTTTTGAGAGCTCCTTGATGAGGTATTTAGTATTATATTCAAATCTATTGTTATATAGGCGACTTCTATCTGTGGTGCCGTTCCGACCTGCATTATAAGCTTCAAATTATATCATCATCATCATCATCATTGGTTTATTAGCAATTTTATCAGTTCAATACACCACAAAAATGCGATACAATGAAAAGACAGGAAGATGTCGAAGCGACAAGGAGTAGTCTATGGAATCTGACACCCACCTTGGCCTAGGCGATGTAAAGAGGAGGCATGCACACTGAATGAAAGTAAAGAAGATAGTATAGAAAAAGAATGCGACAAGAAATAGGGCGGCATGTCATGGGAAGCGAGATCGATAGGTCAGTCGTGGTCCGGTAATCTTGAGGATGGACTGTATTTATTTAGTAGTAATTGCTTGTATTTCGACTTGAATGTGGACATGCTCGTCGACTGTCGGATGGCCGGCGGGATACTGTTCCACACATCAGGTCCGGCATATTTGATGGAGCGATGATCTTTTCGGTCGATCATATGATATTTGGACGACGTGGACGCGCGTGTGTTGTACTTGTGCGCTTTTGATTCAGAGGTAAAGAAGTCATTGAAATATTCGGGGCAACGACCGCAGTGAAACTGATACATGAACTTGGCGATTTCTAGTTTCCGCATATCTTCTATGTTTAGGACGCCGAATCTCTTCAGCAGTGACTTATTGGATGGGCAGCCAGGTCCCTTTGGGGCCCTAGCTATGATTCGGAGTACTTTGTGCTGTAGTTTCTGCAGTGGCTTGAGTGCAGTTTTACTGGCAGCCCCCCAACAGAGGATGCCATAATGTAACTTCGATTGGATTAAGGATTTAAAGAGTATATATTCTCGAATAATTTGAAACCGCTGTTACGTCTATAGTTACACTTCACTGTGCAGGCTGACTGTATATAATTAGTGCGAAACGGGTCAAGAAATGGTGTATAAATGTTCTATTCCCATGATTATGAACTCAATTAAACTTGATTTTTGTTGCATTTCCTTCTTATTCGGAATTCAGTAATTCATATGTAATGCGGAAAAGCTGAACATTTTCGATAGTTGGCGTATAGTCACATACACTGAGCAGCTTGAATCAATCTTGAATATTTAAAGGTTAGTACTCCAAAAAGAGATGATTGCTATGAAAAAGGAATCAGCAGGCTCGTTTATTCCACATCAAAAGCGGCGTCCGGTTCGGAAAAGGCCTCTAGAATTTCACGGTCATGATCGTCGCTATCCTCGCTGATGCTTTGCAAGAAACGCGAGCGCTCATCTGTGATTTTAAACCAGTGAGCTCATGCAACGGAAACTCAATGCATGATCGACTTACCCGGCTGCATGTCAGTCAATTCATCTAGAACCGCTACCACGTGACCCGCGTCTTGCTGTGAGAATCTCTCTTCCACATCTGACTGAATCCGCTGCATAAAGTCATCGTACGCCTCTCGATCCTATGTGCGATTAAACAAAGAATTTCATCTCTGATTTTCACGTTGGCAGTATTCGGTACATCATGGTGTACTTCCGTCAAATATGTTCTAGATCAGTGGTTCTCAACCGCCGGTCCGCGGACCGGTGCCGGTCCGCGACGACATTCCTGCCGGTCCGCCAGGTAAATTACAATTTTATACCTTAAATTCAAGATGCACTGTAAAAGGCTTGCCCATTGATCAAATATATAAAACATTAAATTTTAAACTGATTCAGAACTTCTTGAGGTAACACTAGGGCTGAAAAAATGTTCGATTTGACATAAAGTTCAAGACGTGCCATTTGACGACATGCGAGCGACAAGTACTGAACAGGTACGAGCTGATTCATCGCTAAACAGCGCAGTTTGCGCGAGCATTCGTCTTCGATTCATTCATTCTGTGCAGGACCGTAACCGGGGCACCCCAAACCGCCTAATAGGAGAAGGGCCGAGCTTGAAAAGAACCCGAAATTATTTTGGAAATGAACATCAGGGTTGTATCCAAGTCATAAGGTTCCGGGTCACAAGTCAATCTCACTTTTTTAGTTTTGACTCGAGTCAATTCGAGTCATTTTCAATTCACCACCGAGTCAAGTCCGAGTCCAAGTCACTGAGTAGACTGTCGAGTCTGAGTCATAGTGTTTTGACTCCAGTCCGAGTCCAAGTCATTGTGTGCGGACTTTCCAGTTTCGAGTTAATGTCATGTGAGACCCAGTTTTCACAACTCTACCCGGTGATATCGAATGCTTCTCATTCATAATATCTTCATTTTCGTCACTTTTAACAGTTTCAGGTAGCATTTTCAAGTGCCAGTATGGACAGACGAAATAATATCAGCGTGATAACTTTACTATTCTTCGAAATTGCAATGAAATGCCTGTCTTGGTAGACCCAGTCTCGAGTCATATCACTCGGTCCGAGTCATGTGCAATGACTCGAGTACAAGTCGAGTCAATACACAACCATGATGAACATAAATCATAGCGTATTTATTTGAAACTTTTCCCAACATTTTTCAATTTGTTTTCGCTCTTTGCGCGATTTAGTGACACTAAATGTCTTGCATCTTAGGTGCCCGTCTCCGAGAAATACGCATGATTTATAGAAATAGGCAATTGGGCGTCAGCCATTACCGCGCCATGACGTACCAATACAAAATAATGAAGATTAGGCTAACATGCTACTCCGAAAGTCGTGCCAAAAATACGGCAGCGAGAAAACCGATTCAGTCATGAATGGTGGAAAATTTGCGCTATTGACGCAATTAAGCTACTTATAAACTCTTTGCTTACACTGAGTAGAATGAATGTGCTCAGAAAGGTGAAAACATCCTCCCAACTGTGGCTTTATCGACCTGTGGAGCACAAGATCAGCGATTTTGGGGGTGGGCTTACGAAGTGCTTTTTCGGCACGGATGCCGGTATAGTTACTGTAAGGTGTTTTCTTGCGTCACGCATTGTATTCGTAGTTGCCAGAGTAGCCTATGCGTCCAGTGCCAGTGGGCAATGAGCAAGGTAGCACGACAAAGTGCTTGGTTCGACTCCGAAACGCTTCTTGTATCGATATTGTCAAAGAGATGAATATTATTCGAGTTGGCGTGGTCCGTTAAACCCACGGCCTTCGGCACGAAAGACTGTAAACGACTCTCGATGGTAGCACGTTTATCTGGATAAGGCAATTTTACATCGACTCAGCAGACTGACTACCATAAAATCACATGGATGCCATCGTGAAGATAATTAATCACGATCAAAACCCTCTAAATGTCACTCTCTAGCATCATATAACTGCAAAAAACGGTTGCATGCTTTACATTTTGGCTAAATTTCAATTTTGAAAGTTCACCGGTCCGCCAGTCATTTTTTTGAAATTTTACCGGTCCGCGAGGTGAAAAAGGTTGAGAACCACTGTTCTAGATTAGCTAAGACCAACGTTCCCTCTAATTTTTGACGAGTCTGCGCGCACTCACCAACTCACCGCGCAGACCTTTGGACAACAGTGCGTAACGACTTAAAAAAGGTCATCACTTCGGATTTTTTGTGCACAACTTAGATTTTCTGCGTGCAGAGACCGTGTGAGCACTGCGCAATTGTGTTTGTGCGCAGCTTAGAGGGAACATTGGCTAAGACCGGTTCTTCCTAACCTTTACTAGCCCGCGCAACACTTACGCTAATCTACATGCCTCCGCGGAACTCAAATGTCGTTTTCAAGCAAAATGAAAGCATGATAATGAATATTAATTGCAAATCAGAGTGATGTCTACCGTTCCAGTTCAGAAATGCAAGGCTTCACCTTGGGTAGCGGCGTCGTATAGTTCGATCGAAACGCCACAGCGTGATACCAATTGCCTAATTACAAACGAGATGATAAATATTGTAGATGGGATTGGCATTTCACAAGGTTCACAGGTTTCTGGTTCGAACCCAACATATCCCGCGTGCCCCACTGCACATAACTACCACCACAGCTGTCACAATTGTGCTGCGGATCTAGCCTAATTGTCTGCAACCAATGATGGCCAAGAGGGGCGTATCATCACGCATTAAATATGTAGGCGTTGATTTGTGTGTCTTGAGCATCACGGATCTACTGATACTGGCTTATATCGAACGCCTAGTGTAGTACAGTTGAGTTGAGGGAAGCGAGTGGCGCAGTGTGCTAAGCGACACGGTCACGACACCAATAGGTATTGGATCGCGTCTCGACTCTGCCACGTTTTTATGTGTCGCTAACCTAACTGCAATAGAATGGGTTAAAAAAAGCCCAGATTGATGGTGAACCGAGCCGAGAGTGACTGTTGTTGGAGGGACGCGAGTGTGGAATTCGTACGCAAGATTACGAAGGTAGAGGTCCTGAACATTGCCAAGTCATTGTCTTGGAGCACATGACCCCATAGGCCAGGGGTGGGCAAACTTTTGAGCTCGCGGGCCGCATTCAACATCTGAATCCATTCGCGGGCCGCACTATATAAAATTAGGATTATAAACCAAAACGCAATATTGGTATTTGATGATCTAGTAGGGACATGGACATAATATTCATGCTTATTTAAAACAATTCAAACATTGCCTTGATGATATCGTACACGCGTCGGAAACAGTGGCGAGATTTCATAGGCTGGTCGACCTCAATAACCAATTTATCAAAACTATAGAGATAAAAATAGGTTGACCCGTTTCTTAGAGCAGGATTGAAATTTAAATCTGTGAGCAGCGATCTGTTCATATATTTACTAATTCCACTTTTGGTTCAGTTCCAGAACACACAATGTTGACAGCATCATAACCATGTTAGCTTCAAACACGCGTCTACTACGTGTTGATAAAATATAAATACCTTAATTCCACGCATTCAGAGAACGAATCCACCTAAGACACGCGCGAATCGTTTTTTAGAAGCAGATCACCGAAATAATCAAAACTGGAATGACCAATCTGAAATCACACTCGTGATCCGAATTATGTCAATCTCGTTCAAGATTTCTGTGATGTTTAGCAGTTGAAGCCTTTCAAACTGCGTGGGCCTTGAGATCGGCTGTCGCGCCAGAAATTAAATATAAAAAATATTATAGGAAGTATTTACCTTGGAACAGTGGTTCTCAAACTTCTTAAGACTCGCCCCTTCATGACGGTAAAAGATTTCGCGTCCCCTGATCGACATATCACAATACGCAACCAGCAGGATGCTAGCAAACCTAACTGATAGTTTTATGGCATGGAAGGTTACGACTGTGGATGAGAGATTTTTAAATATATAATTCAGACTAAATACAGAGCAAAAGTTGTGAATGGGATGTAAATCGCGCCGAGCGCGAAATTTTTTTTCAGTTGAGCTCAGCTTTGCGCTCCTTCAGATGCTTCCATGCCTCCAAGGCGCCCCCAGTCTGAGAACCACTGCCTTCGAATTGTAATGGTGAAATATACTAAGAAAAGTTTATTCAAGTCCCTGCATTAATTCGATTTTTAGTACGCATTTTATCATTATTTTTAATAAGTTTCTTTAAACTCTCGCGGGCCGCACAGAACGGTGTGGAGGGCCGCATGCGGCCCGCGGGCCGTAGTTTGCCCACCTCTGCCATAGGCGATAAGCACTACTGTTATTCATGAATTAAACAAAGAAACAAACAACGGTTGAGTTGAACTCAGGTGGACTAGCGCGAAGAGAACGGGTTAAAACATTATTTTCAATAAATAATTCATACGCTGACTTTGTACGTGTTTATTTTAACAAAAAATATTCAATCACCTCAACAAATGCAGACGCTTTGTGCTATAATTATCACTTGCAGTCAGCATCGAATTTTATTGATAAGTCTCGCGCACTGGAGTCGACTTACGTGAGCTTTGAGATGAGCGATATTGGCGAGCTGATTTTCAGCGTCTTTCCCCGTTATTAGTGCTAGTGCTACTTTCCCAGCGGTATGAATAGCTTTCCTGCATGAAAAATTAAACTTGTGATCAAATTAGCAGTCGTTAATAATTTCATGTATAAATATATAGGAGAGCTACGCCATGCCGAATACGCTCATTTCCTGAATTCAGCATAAGCATCCAGACTCGGACTAGGAAATGTTCATCGTGTCATCATTAGTTTAGAATTAGAAATACAGCTAGAATGCTTTTTTTACAAATTAAAGTAGAATTAGAATGATAGCTAACACAGTTATTTCCAAAATAGATTAAAATTAGAATTATACCAACAGTTTTTTTTGCAAATTAGATTAGAATTAGAATCACGGATTTCGCGAAGACTTTGAATCAAGTTCCCGTCCATTCTTGTCCAGGATTAACCGAGGCTATCATATCACGAAGTACGGAAGATCATTCAACAACACTGTCGTGATCTATGGGACCGTGAATTTCGAACATCAGACATGGGACTTCATTATAAAAGTTCAAATTCATCCGTTGTGAATAAACCGCCTGCGCGTAGAAACGCTTAGAAGAAAGTATTGTTGTTCGTCTGCAGTCCGGCTACTTTCTGCATGACCACTCGTTTTGAATTGGTTCAGTAGAATCTCAACTTTGCTGTCTTTGTCTTTATCCGAAAAGAACTGAACATTTTTTGATCCGTTGCCCGAAATATGAGTTCCATCGTAGTTTCCTTGTTGCGAAATGTGCCGAATCAAATGTTGATTTCTGCTATGAAATTCAACTCACATGATGACAAAATTATCCCACTCATCATTGAATTCGTGTTATCCTGCAACCTGAATAGCCGTGACTGTTTTATTTTCCCACCGTTCCGAAATTCACGTATTTCAGCCTTGATAATTTTTCGTGGTGCTGAAAGACTATTTTATAACAATATGTCTTCTATCCATTACGTACGCCATTATTAATTGCTTTTCATTTCTTGCCACACCAATATTAACCGTGGTGCAAAATACCAACAGGTGATAAGCTTCATTTTTTTTCTTTTAGTAAAAACAACAACGACAACAAGTCGTGGTTCATTCTTACGAGCATGACTCATGAGAATAGCAAATGTCTATACAGCAAGCATGGCTCGTTTCTATTTCATTTCATTTTGTGGCAATGTTGTGGGTTGATTAGACTTAAGAAATATGTTATTTCCAGTAACCTTCGTAGATTCGTACTATACTGTTTGGTATGCTGCGATACGGCGGCCAATAAAGGTTTCAAGGCTTCCACAGTCGTACTAGTATCTAAACTATAATTCACGTTGATATTTTTTTAGTGGCGAGGAGCGTACCATTTCAGTAATCGAAGAAATGGTCTTTTACTACTATAGACTCGAATCATTAGGATAAATACTCGATTCAGATTCGAGCACTCGAATCATTGTGGTCAGCTCTAACTAAAACCGCAATCCACCCCTGGAAATGCTACCTTCAATAAAATTTGGCGAGGCCTTGATAAGTAAAGTAAACGTGTTGTCGATGAAAATCAGCCCACGCCCCATATAGCCCGCTCGATATTGGATTTTGAGCCAATAACGATAACTTGAACCTTCACTGATAAATCCGATATTTTCAGTCGTTATTCAAAAGATAATGACATCTAGCAAGGCTCATTTCCGAAACTCCACGGCACTTATTGGAACAGATTTACAGTCATCACTATCACTGGACATGAAATAAACCGAAAAGCTACACCAGGACGTGTTATCTGTAAGAAATAGATGAATATTCTCAGTCTGGCAGTCGCGGATAATACTTCTCTGACTCTCTGCTATCATATTGTGACGTCATGCTGGTGGCTGATAATACACCTCATACATTGCCTTTGAAGTTTAATATCGTCTCGATGTTACCAGCGAACCAATAGTTAAGACCCTTCAAAATTGATGGCGACGACCCACGTAAAACTGTTCGTAATTTGCCACAGTGAATATAGCTTTTTCAGAGCCTAAATTAGATACTCCAATAACTACGCTTCTACTGGTTGGAATTGAGCCAAATTTGTTTTAATCGTTTTTCAGACAACCTAACAATTTCATGAGACATCCAATAAAATTCGAATTAATTTATATTTATTTTTAATAAATAAATCCATTTTTTCTCATATAGCAATGCTTCTATAGGTTGGAATTGAGCCGAAATTGCTATGCAGCGTTTTAGGCAATCTAACAATTTTATCAGCAAGCGTAAATTGATATATACTGCTAGAAACCATATATATAGATGTACTGTACACAAGCCACGTCAGTTACTCACTTGTGCTTTTTATACCAGGCCCCGACCTTTCTGGCCGCTTTCTTAAACCAGGCCTTGGTCTTTTTTGCCACTTTTTTAAACCATTTTCTTACTTTACCCCTCCGTCTCCTTCTTCCCCATGCGTTTACGTCGTGAATCGCGAGGAATAATACGACCATTAGCAAAACTGGTACCAGGAATTTCATCTAGATAACAATAACGATATCACAGCAATATCTTCAATGCTACGTTAAGTATCGGTGGCATATATTTATTGAATCAGATATAAGCAGCATGAGATAGCAACTCACCTTTGCAACGATATTGGAGAAACCGGAGATCCGCAACTAATCAACCTTGATTTTCAGCTACAGTCGGAGTAACAGTTGTAGTTTTATGTTTACGCTATTGGCCTTACTGGCGATAAGCGTCGCTTTCGTTCATCGTTACCAATAAAAATAGAAATGAAGAAATGCGTAAGATCGCGGAGTGTGATTTGCAGGGTTAAAACCAAGTAATCAGACTCCGAGTCACAAGTCAATCTCACTTTGAAGGATTTGACTCGGGTCAAGTCGAGTCATTTTCTATTCAACACCTAGTCAATTCTTATTCCAAGTCGGGAAGCAGACGTTCGAGTTCAAGTCATAGTGCTCACAGTTCAATCTCGAGCTCAACTCTTGTTCAACTGACTTATCTACAACCAATGAGTGATATGGAATGCCTCACATGCATAATATACTAATTTTCTCACTTTTACCAACCTTATTCATTTTGTCACAATACCCTATAATCGAGAAAGGCTGTCAAAATATATCACTTGAACCGCAGTTGTATCGGATTTATCCAGTCATATCAACTGTGCTATGCGACATCGTCACGACACCAATGGTTGCTGGTTCCAGTCTCGGTTCTGCCAAGTTTCTATGTGTCGGAGATCTATCTTGGCTCCTCATTGCCGAACCCGCTGTAAACACAACGTATTGAAAATGACCATAGAAAGAGTTAGCCGAGCTCCGAAGTCGGCAGCAGAGACCCGAAACCGGACGCAAGAAAGCCGATAGTGACTGACGAGTGCGAGTGAGTGAGTGAGCAATTGAGCATGGAAAATCTTCCACAATACCAAAAAGCAACGACCCTGAACTTTACAACAATGCATTGCCGTGACGCACACGGCCTGTACGCAGGCGATAAGCGCCATTGTCATCGGGTTGCTCCCCGGATTATGTGTGTATTTATCGGTTTAACTGTGAATAAAACATAGTGTTTCAAACCAAGGCCTTCAAAAAAATTGACGCTTTACGCAGACTACATAGTACAGATACAATATTATATAGGCATTGCCTTGTCAACAACCAGTTTAAAAGCGCTACGCTAGCGCAAAACATAATTCACTGACGTTGATACGCAGTCGGATCCGAGTCGCTTTGCGAAAATGACTGAATTTCAGTCAGACTCGGCGTTTCGGAAACGGGCATCGACACATGCCTCGTACTTCGAAAATTCGACTTCATTTGACTCGAGTCACCTTCAAAAAGAGAGTTGAAATTTCAATACGGTATTTAAGAACGTGGTTATTCTGAAATCTTCCTATCAATTCAATACACAGCATTGTCCATTGAGGGAATACAAGCATCGATTGTCTATGAATGGTGTATGGTTTATGAACAGCACCAATTTTGAACAGCAGGAAACTCTCTACGAAGTCTGAAGTTACACCTCAATAGTGATATTTGAACTCAGGGTGCTATATTGTATGGGTGGACTCGCATATAACAATGCAATTTCCTATGTTATCGGCTACTCTTATACTGAGACACTGTGTGACGCGATACTCGCAAAGTAAAATGCAATGTAACTAACAGATAGAAGAGTGTCGAAATCTTGTACGGCAGGGATGTTCAACAATTTTACTATACCCATGACGGCATTTCGATTACATATAACGCGTATACGGCCGCATTCCAGCAGATAGTCGTAATTGACCCGAAGAAAGAAAGCACTCACGAAGAATGGAAAGAACTAGTAGAACGGGCCACGGCTTCAAAAAGATCAACATCGAAAAGAACTGTGACATCGGGGACTCTAGGCCGAGGTGGATGCTACAGTAAAGGATCGCTACTGATGCGTGTCGTTCGACATCCGCCTATCTGTTCGCTACATCACATTGTGTCTTATCGCATTGTAGGCTACATCGTGTGTAACTTGTTCAGATGAAAATTATAACCCAACGATTATTTATTATTATTGATTATGGATCACTATATTCCAAATATCCATGGTGAATTGGAATTCGCACCGCGTTCAGCCATTGTGGCGCTCTGTGTCCTCACTGTTTTCATGTGAAATTGCATGCGCATAAAATTTTCAAATTGTAGAAGCACAACGTCCTAGTTCCTTTACGTACCAAAATCAAGAGTAATAACGTCCTAAATAGAAGTGGATTCACTTTCTTGTCGCGCGGAGGTATGTTCGGAAAGTTTGATTACAAATTAATTACGAGACATTTACGGATTTACGGTTTGTTATTGATCAATTTGTTGCATGTCGTTATTTCTTGTTCCCGCATCAGGATTGTAGGCACAATAGAAAAACATATTGGGATCGCTCAAACGTATCAGAAAAACTGTCATTCTCGAGACGCACACGATTCCAAATTTGTGTTTCCATATGGGGCGTACCATTTTACTCATCGGATCGCATTTGTATGGAAAATGACCATAGAGACCGATCTAGCGCAACGCGCGCTGTCGCTCGAAGACGTCCACGACCGCCCACGATGGTGACGCTTAACAAGAATCCAAAACTGATTATTTTGATGTTCTTTTGTTTCCTGTTTTCTTTTGCCCTTTTATTTAATTCAAAGTCGATATATAAATATTGTATGGAAGCCGGAGTGTTCAGATCGCCAACACCCTACTCTATAATAGACGAAAAATCAAGTCACCTTGAACTGCATTAAGCGCGAAAAAGGGTTTTGGATTGCGTCTCTCATGAATTTGGGATCCAATTCTTCAATTCAAATTTCATGTTGACGGCTGCCCACTAGGGTTGTTCAAAATTTGGAAAATGTTCGGAATTCTGCGTGTCCATCGCTTATTCTGTAGATTATTGTTAAAAAACAATAATGGGCTTGAAAGAAGCTCGCAGGAAAGCCGGTAATATTTGTCTAAATGCGTTTGAAAGTAGCCGTCGGCGAGTGGGCGGGGAATCGATGAAGTGGGCGGGCAAAGAGAAGCCAACAATCCTGATTGGTTGAAGCCGGTAATAATAAGCTAATGATTGGCTGAAAGACCGACTTTGTGAACACTGCTGGTAACGATTTTTGCGTGCTGTTGTGCAGTCGTTTCTGGTGGTGGCATTACGGACATGATATATTGCCTTTGTTAATGTTGTCATCAAGAGTCCATAGTACAACATCGCAACCGCCTAAGTTAATATCTACCTGCAGAAAGTGCTATGTATTGCACAGGTGCTCTCGCTAGTTGAGATACGAATAAACTAGCTGCATGCATCTTGCTACTTTCAACCTTTCCAAAAGTTACTGACAGTGAGTGAAACTCAAAAATTTACCACCAGGAGTCAACATCTCAGTAGTGCTTGTAATGACTGGTCGACGTCTCACCCATAAACGAACGCATATGACACTTTTTATTCACAATTGAATGAAGGCGAAAAGCACTATTTACAAAAGACATTAAAAAAGTACGTTGCAGATCAGTGTTGTATTGTCAGGCACAAGTTGCAGATTACAGGCTTTTGATTAGAGTTGACTTTCTGCTGTCTCCAACTGTCTTCCTATGCTGTTCCACAGCTTGAAGCAGACTGTCTCTTTGTTGTTCATTGTCAGTCATGATTGCAGCATAGTCTGTGCTTAGCTTTACACCTCGTTCTGCGGCATCATTAACGACTTTGACAGAACTAATGTAGGAGCTCATTCTGGTGTAGGAATCTGATAAGTGCCAAACATCAAACGGTTGAGCTAGCCACGCCCCAGAGCATTCAAAAACATCAAATATGTACCACGACTGTGGCCCGATAAAATCAGACAAAGTAGTGTCCTTGTTGATGTGTACAGTTGCATTCAACGAGGGCGGGCCTCTCCTGAAACTTGAAGTTCGCTCTACCTGCAGGAGCGTCTTTGCCATATTTTCTCGGGTTTCATTGCTTTCACTCGGCGAAAACAAGGCATATACAGCGGTTTCCTCCACGATATACCAGTCATGCTTTAAAAGCTTTTGTGAAGCAGCTTTGGAAACTTGTTCATCATGTTCCTTGTAACTCAACATGTCCTGGATGAATTTCAAGTCATTACCGGCTGCATCACGACCAATGCTGGAAGCAACCCAGGCAGGGATATAAAAGAGAACTTAAAATAAATTGAAGCGATGCAGTAGTTCCACTTCTTCAGATTTGTAATGTAACTGATCAGCCCACATGAACATCTTCTGAGCATACAGAATTGTGCCCATCCACCTTGCATGGTGTGTTGCACCAGGTTTGTGATGATATATATCTTCATCTGCACCGAGAAGAGCAAGAGCATTAGTCACACATTGTTTGTACTGAAGAAATCTTTTCTGGCGAGTGGTAGCTTGGAGTTCTCAACTGTCATTGCTGCTCGTTCTTTAAAGCATATAGGAATAGTCAGAGTCTTGAATTGCTGTTTTCTGTCAAGACTGCTCCAGCTCTTCTTAAGGTGGGCAAACCATGTGTTCTCTGGTCCGGTTGTTGCTTTTCCAAATAAACATTTCCAGACGTCTTTGACTACTAGCTCATACACATGGTGCCGACACGCATGGTAAAAAAACCTTCTTTCCTAGAAGGTCCTCAAGGATCTTCGCTGCACCCTTCTTTCAGCCGCTGTTGCTTGCTGTGGTGTCAAAAACCAAAGCTGTTACAGCATCTTGTATATCCCACTTTTTAATTATGCCGAAAGTAGTTTCAGCTTGTGTCTGACCTGCCGCATTTTGTATCTTCTGAATTCCAAGTAGTTTTACTTCCGAGTATTGAGGTTGACAAGATAGAACAATTGACAAAGCTTCATATCGATTTCCTAATCTATCCTCTGTGAGCTTTCCATCCCAATGAATGGCAACATGCTGTGGTCTATTTTCGGCAAATTTTTCCAAAATGTCCTGAGATATTTCAAGGCGATTTGTTTCCCTGGCTCTCTTCGTTGAAGATCTTGACAGCGAGAACATGGCTATATCTCCTCCACAAGCCTTAATAAATGCTTCCATCAGCATCGTTGCATCGTTGTCAGTTACTTGCAATCGATCCAGAGCTTGGGACACATGCGTATTTCTCATAATATTTTTAGGTGCCATCAGTTTAATGGATTGGGTCGAGGTGCCAAGTCCAACATCAGCATCATAGTCAGAACTTGAACTCAAACTGTCACCCTCTTTTTGAAGATGACGATGATGCTAAAACAACATAGTCAGAACTTGAGTCGTGTGAAACGTTTTCAACAGTTTGATCTGCAATGGCTGCTGTTTTCTTTTTGAGGTCTTTAGCCAGAATTTTGTCTCTTCCCAACATTATTGACTGGCGAGATTGCCGTTGATCTTCATAAAATGCAATGTCTTCAAGCTTTCTTTCATGTGATAGATAAATGTCATTTTTCGTTGTTGTTATGGCATCTCTACTTCCAATATCCCACAGCTTGTCCAAATTATCAGTGAATTTTCTCCTCTTACCCTTGGGATCACTTTCCTGTTTCGGATTCTTCTTCAGATCACGCCATCTTTCGTGTAGGTTTTGAAGTGATCGCACCACATGTGATTTCTGCATTGTCGCAATTCTCGCCATTTTCCACACTGTCATTACATCATCCACCACCACAGTACATAGTTCATGAGTAGGGGTTGACTGAGGACAATGCTCTTTCAGATACAGCAAGTAACTCATTACTTCTCGTATAGTAGGTAAGCTTGAGTCACAGATGTAATCGCAAGTATATCCGACCAAGTACTGCACAGATTTGGATCTTGTTCTTCGCTGCGGCATGTGTGCAATCTTTCGCCGTTTTGCCTCTGCCATGACTGCACTATTGTTGCTCCAAATCATAAACTACTGCTATCGACTCTGAAGCATTCAAAGAACACGTGTTACAGTACTACTAATGACTCATCAACCCACAACGCGCTTGTACAGAACCACAACCGTTACTAACAGACTCTACCTCAGCAAAACAGACTTTCAATTTAGTAAAGCGAAGCTCCCGAATCCGAGTCAGCTGTTGCAGTAATCAGTGAAGCTTAGCCGATTACCCAATCAAGAACCGTGGTTTCGTGATTGCCCGCCTCTGCTGTCGGTTGCCCGCCCACTCTTCAACAACGACTTTCAAACGCATTTAGACAAATGTTAGCGGCTTTCCTGGGAGCTTCTTTCAAGCCCATTATTGTTTTTTAACAATAATCTACAGAATAAGCGATGGACACGCAGAATTCCAAACATTTTCCAAATTTTGAACAACCCTACTGCCCACACACGCTAATTAAATTTTTGTTCTACGGACGCAGGTCGATCATCCCTGAAGCGCGGTATTTTAATCTAAGATCGTTTTTCTGTGCTCTTGGCAGCATTAATCAGCCTTCACTGGGTCTTTTTCGTGACTTTATGTCGAGGCGCCGTCAGAACCTGGGTGTCTCGCGTCGATTGCGGTGGATATATACAAACTACTGTCACTCATATTCTAAAATGCCTCCTAAATAGCCCTGTACTCATCGGAACATTTGTCGAGTTAATACAAAACATACTGAAGAACGTAAATGAACGCCATATACATAAGCCGGACCAATACATGTGCGCTCTGAGACGGTCTCGTTGTGTTGATAAACATCCGTTTCATATAAAAGAAGGACGTGTTATGCATCCTCACTCACTCGAGTATGACTCATGAAAGTTCTGGACTCATTCATATTAACCATTTCTTGCTAGAAAAAAGCTTTTGACCGCTTAGATGGGTAGCAATACGTCACAAATTATTTTATATATAACTCGAAACATTTTACATGACTCGTTCAAGTCTCGTATATCAGGACCGATAATTGAAAATAGGCCTAGTAACTATTTGAACAAACATGCTTATATCAGGAAAAATGATTATATCATGAATCCGAGGCCTTCGTTGAGACGAACCTGACTTAAACTCGAAACCGAACAGTAAACACTAAACACAAGGAGGTGGACTAGGACTCGAGTCTTAACACTATGACTCAACGAGTTGCCCGTGAATTAAAAATGACTCGATTTGAGTCGAGTCAAACCAATTAAAGTCAAATTTACTTGTGACTCAGAACCCTCAGACTTGGTTGCAACCAATGTTCCCACTGAGCTGCACGCGTGCGCCCGCGCGCACTGCTGACAAAGTCTGCTCGCACAGAAAAATGTGTGACGCGCACAAAAAAGCCGAAGTGATGACTATTTTTTTAGTCGTCACGCACTATTGTCCATGTCCAAGGGACCGCGCAGTGAGTTAGTGAGTGCGCGCAGACTCGTGAAAAATTGGAGGGAACATTCGTAATGAGCATGCAGATATTCATAAGTAGTACTTCACGGATATCTGCTACCGAATAGTAATGTCGTTTACTACTTTGGTATTGTCCTGGACGTCGAGCTACCATAACGGACCCCCCCGCGCCATTTCAAGAAGACCGTGGATGGCATTCCGTCACGTCGTCTGTATAAGTAGTGCACCGTAGTATATCCTACGTCTTCGATATCTTGTTGTTCTATTACATGTTGATATATTACTAATTGTAATTGAGGATATTTGATATATCATCATTTCAAGTGTTTATATATATTATCATTTGTAAGTTACATGTTAGAGCAGGGGTTCTCAACCTGGGGGGCGTGAAACATCTGAAGGGGGGCGCGAAGAAGCGGTCACCTGAAAAAATTTTCACGCTCCGCGCGATTTACCTCCAATGCACGCGTGTTTCTCTCTACATAGACCCAATTCCATATATTTTTATTCTCTCATCAACATTCATAACCGTCCATACCATCAAACAATCTGTTAGGGTTACTTGCATCCAAGTTGGATTTTGTGATATGACGATAAGGGGGGCGCGAAATTTTTCACTATCAAAAAGGGAGGCTTGTCTAAAAAAAGGTTGAGAACCACTGCGTTAGAGTGATTCAAATAAGAACAGCTAAATCAATCTATATATGTAAAAGCTCACTGGTAATAATCTGACGAATATCGGCAAATGCTGCTATTCGATCTATTTTTAGAACAGGCTCGCGGGCTGCTCATCTGGTCCTCGCGGGCTACCTGGGGCTCGCGTTGGTGACCCCAGCATTAGACCAACCGACTTCTGTAGGTAGATGATCCTGGCTTTGGTGAATCTGTTATACCTTGCTCATAATATGTACATCACATTTTCCCAATTACATTTTTGTTGTGTATGTTATTAATTTGCAGTGTTGACAAATAAATATTCTCTCTCTCGATCCGGGTAAGCGGTGCCTCAGGAAAGCGGGCCGTGCTACGATAAGACGGCGGATCTGGAATCACCACGAACAACCTATCAGCCTTGCGTAAAATGACCAAAGTAGTCGAAAATCCATGTATACTAACACAAAACAACCTATCCCCCAGACCCGGCAAAGTCACTCGATCCTTCCGTAAGGCATGTTTAATAAAACACGAGAAATCACTTTTTCAAAGTAGAAGGAGAGAAAAAAGTTAAATATAAATGTATGATGCAGAAATAAGAAAACAAAAATATAACTACAACGCAGGCGTGCGGCGCCTTACCAACCGAACAACGTACAGTCGATGGCTTTCGTTGACAAACGGACACAATCCCCATGACGCACAAGCTCCGGCGGAAAATATGTAGGAACTTGACACAGTCGCAGGATAATCCCATGTATCCGCCCACCGGAGCAACGAACAACATACAAGTTACATTTGCGATAAAAAACGAAAAATCTAGCGTCGCCTCACGAACATGATTTCCGGCGACAGCCAACGAAAACGCGCCGGGCATCACAGTGGCAACTATACAACATATTTAGAAACGAGCGGATATGAATGATTTTCGACGACGGAAAGAAAACAGCAGAGAAAGAAAGGGCGTCTACAGGTTCGTGATCATGCTTATGCCTCCGTTCTTCAAATCGATTTTCGCCTTGGTGCCAGTAGCGGCAGTACCGGGCAGAGTGTACACGTACGTTTTAGAGCGCGCCTGTTGCGGCGGCGTGTCGCCGCTGTCTCTCATTTTAGCGTTAGCCAAAATAACCTCCGGATCAGCCGTAGACTTGCTCTTCCCTTTATTATGTTTGCCGTATGATGAATTCACGGCTCGCGGGTTAGACCCTGCGTGGGCGCACCAGCTGGTAACACTTTCGGCTATACTCAACCTGCCACCGCAAGCAGTGTCTATCATATCCTCGCGTGGGGCTTTGACGTTTGGGATATTGTTGTGGTTCATTTCGTCAAAATCATGCCCGCGCCTACCAGACCTTGGGTCTGCAGATATAATCATTTGGACTTCCTTATCGTTTTCAGAGCAGAGAGATTCTTCCGATGCGGAACGTCGCGATGTAGCAGGCACTCCCTTAATCGGAATCGGAGCTACGATCGCGTTTCTCTGCCTGTCCGGGTCAGACGCGGCTGTTATTGTAGGCAGGACTGGTTTTGAGGACGACCCTGGTCTTGGACTGCAAGAGTGGTCGTTGTCGCTTTGCGAGTCACAACACGGACGTGTTTGTGTGTCCGTGTCGTAACCCTGGTCCGTGGACAGTGGGTCGGATGATCTACCAGCCCGGTTTGACCGGCCTTGTTTTGGCCTACGTTGTCCGCAGTCTGGTCGGTATCCATGGCGGACCGCGTCTAGATTTTGCGAAGTATGCGTGAGATATCCACGGTTCACCGCGGTGCTGCAGTCCTGCCTGGACACTTGCCCCGGGTCAATGCCGTGATGCATTGTGGCGGGCTGGTGCTCGCAAGGTGCCTGGCAACAAGGAAACGAAGCCCGGCTACGTCGGATGGGCGCGGTCAGTACTGTCCGACGCTGTCCGTCGTCCGCGCACTGACGGTAGTGGACCGCTTCGGGTCGGCCGTTTTCATCCATGCGCAACTGCACGCCCATTTCAGCGGGGCACTCCTAGGAATAAGCGAGGCTATTTTACGGTTCATTGCGAAACGCCTTTGCAAGCGTTAGACATAGATAACTAACCTATGGATAGATGCGAAACATACATAGGTATTCATGGTCACTAACCCAACCCAAGCATAGCTTTTGCGACTACTCAAGTATAGGTCTTGCTTGCTCTACACACCTGAACAGCTGTGTTGCTTTACCTATTGTGCAACATTCTATTCTTCAGTAAAGTGCTTACTTTTCACACTTTGGATTGTGTACAGTGGCAATTTGTTTTGGGACATGTTTACATCAGTAACAAGTACTTCTACATTTTTGGAGTTATCAAGTAGTTTTGTTGGTTTTATGGTTATGCTTTTAGACTACTTGCACTTTATAGGGCTACTACTTACAACTACTTACTTATAATCTTTGGAGTTTATAAAGTACGAAGTGGTCTTGGAGCCTCTGTATCACGGCGACTTGATATATTTTTGAAAATTGTGCCTATTAGTTGAGTCATCAGTCTCTTTTTATTTGTCATAATTTTGTAAGTGGCCATCTCAGATTCACTGAGAAGTATGCGACCCTTTACCTTGCGACTTATCGAAACTATAAGCCTACTACTTACTCGTGTTTCACATCTATCTGTAGGTTAGTTATGAATAGTTCAATCCTGCTTACCTTGCACAGCGGCAGGTCCATGGTCTCGTAATGGTGGTTGTTACGCTGGTGGCTGCAACCGCCGGGCGGCACTAAATGGTGATGGCTACCGCTGGGGTAGTGCTCGTGTAGGTGGTTGTAATGCCCGGACGCGGTGGACGCGATGGTCGAACAGTGCGGGATTTGAGGCAGCGGCTGTTCGTAGCGGTGTTCCGGCCACCTGACCACGTCACCGTGCCCGGGGTGGGTGTGGTGCAGTAGCGGGTCTCTGTAGTCTGGAAATAGATTTCAAAATTTAGATTTCAAAATTTATGTACAGTAAAGTTGCTGTGGGTGACACAGGTAGCTGTGTGAGTGTGCATATTTGGACTTGAATTGGTTGGGACTTTTGACAGGGTCTAAAAGTCACAGTCAGACATAGAATTCCTACTACGAAAGAATGAAGAGGCATTGCATGTAGATTGTAGGCCTACGCTTCTCTCCCGTAAAAGATGCATGCGTTTGGACTGTTGAAATTAAGCGAGTATTTTTAGCAGAAATTGGGATTAGGACTACGCTTTTTGAGATTCAGTTGATTTTCGGGTTGATTCTTCTCGGATATCATAGCAAGTCATATTGAAGGAGGTATTTATTAGTAGATTTACATTTTGGGCACGGTCCATCGTGGACAGCCAAGCTTGGCTTGAGAACAGCAAGGAGTTTTTAATCAGCCTATTCAACTTAGAACTACAATTTTCGTAGATTTGGATTTGATTTTTGGCCTAGTATTCCAGCTACTATAACATGAAATAGTTCTGCAAACAAGAACACATACAAATGTACAGGCTTACATGTTCAGTGCCCTACACATCAACAGTCTTCATCAATAAGTAATGCTGATCGCATCATATTTCGACATCTAAGTATGTCTGGAAAAAGACGACTGTCCGATTTGTGACTCAAACTCTAATGCGGTGTATTAGAGCTTTTAGCGGTTGTCAGGACTCATTTTTGACAAAATTTCACACGATACTTTAAAAAGCTATGCGTTGTATCGAATAGTTCGATTAATTCGAACAATTCTCTACTATGGAAAGAAAACGTTCGATTACGCGACATTCTTGGACAAATGAGTGATGTGTTTTAAGGCACTCAAAAAGACTTACTGAACGTCTGTCACGAGACCACAAAATATGGATAATGCCAACCGGAATTTAGCTGAGTACACGGGTATTTACCGCGCTATTTCCAAGCATTGTAAAGGCCTGCTTAACTTACCGAGACCTCGCGCCAGCTCCACTGCCGAACCGTCGCTGTGACGGTCCCTTTGTGTCGCGAAACGCGAATTGTCGATATGCGTGATACGGGTGATGTCCATGTCCGAGACGCATCGCCCTTGGTTGACGTTCAGCGCGGCACTTTGCGCGGACGATATCGGCAGCAGAGTGGTCGTGCATCCTAAAATTTAAAACCGGTGAGTGAGCAGGTACCGAGGATTTGGATTCTGGCGATTAGTTGAACTCAAAATTATAGGGCCAATTCGAGCTTAGTACGTACGGGTACTACGGGTAGCGCAATGTAAAACTGGGAATATTTTATTCGCACAGGGGTAAAATCAACGTATTTCCACTTCATACATTATCCTTACAGTTATGTCAAAAAGAGTGATGCTACAATACTCATGGGTGGGGGGAGTGGGGGTTAAACACCTGGTCAATGACAGCTAAACCAGACATGAGACAACCATGACAGCTGGTATGGGTTACTAAGTGCCCAATCTCATGGGAAATGCCAACACTTTCCTAGTTCCGATAACGGTCATGCCTTTCCCAATATAATCGCAATACATATATATCCAATGATAAAATGATATAAACGAGCATACTGCAGCTAATCCCACTATCATATCATGTCAAAACTCCTCTTACCTGTCCCTGGAGTGTAAAATCCGCCGTACGAACCGGTAAGGTCGTGTCTACCGGTACCGTTGTGTCCTATGCCAGTGGCGTGTCGCGACGAATTCGTCGAAAATTGACGGTGGCTCGTAAACGGATCAGATCGACGGCGCGTGCGCTTAGCGACGCGCGAGAAACATGAAGAATAGTGCTTTCGAACCTAAAATGGAGATGACACGCGTTTAAGAATGGCCCGTTTCTTCCGACTGACGGCCAAAATTATGCTACAGACGAAATCTGCTTCTCGAAACATCTTCATTTAATAATTTTTAGACCTTTTATTTTCTACATCCACTTGACGCGGTTTGGACACACATTGGAAAGCACTACTTCCACATGTAATTGAGAAGAAATATACAACATTACTTCTATGTCTACTTGG
Source organism: Botryllus schlosseri (assembly GCF_051294905.1). NCBI lineage: Eukaryota > Metazoa > Chordata > Ascidiacea > Stolidobranchia > Styelidae > Botryllus > Botryllus schlosseri. Next base: position 11,097,610 of record NC_137247.1, on the reverse strand, counting down.
GTAGCAATGATAAATTTGAATACTGTGAACCCCAATCGAGTACGAATCTGGCTGAAATCTTAAAAATCCAACCGAGATATAATCTGGCTCCATACTACTGGAAGGATTACGCGCAAATTTCCGAATTCTCTAGATCCCCAGCTTACCTCGCTCGGCAAAATGCAGTGCAGGAAAAACGCGGCCATGCCGTACAAAGAGCTCAGGATGCAGAAGAACACCGCGGTCGCCCGAGGCTGAAAGTTGCTAAGCCACAGCACACCGCAGCTCCACAAGGCACAAAGTAAAAACATCAGCACACAGGATCTCGTAACGCCCGATCTAAAAATATAAATCAACGTCATTACCGAGATTCGGCATTAACAATTACATCATAACACGGTACCTGACAGATTTTTGTTTCGGTGAGTCAGAGTAGTACAGATGTAGCCTGTACATGGTCACCGACAGAAAAGCGATGCAGCAGAGGATAGCGAAGCAACACGGCCCGATGAAACTCCATATGAAGCTGCCGTCCGTTTTGAGCCAGCATCTGTTAACAAAGAATGAGGTTTCTAAAACCCAAAAAGTCACAAACAAATACCGCTATCACAAAAACTACCGTTCCACACAAAATCTTTGTGAATAATATTGGACTTGACTGTCAACAGTTGTATAACATGTTATCCGCACTATAAGATTTATTATAAATGACGATATCAACACATGCAAGAGAATCAAAATTTTCGGTATCCTGTTATTGAGTTACGTATCACAATTCCTACTTCTGAAATGTTTGTGAATTCTAGCGACACACTACTGTATCAAATGTTGTTACAGTGCTACCTGGTTACCAGAGGCACTGTTTATATAACTGATGTGTGTCTCCGCGAACGGTAATATTTCAATGACATCATTAGGAACTTCAAGTACACCCCAAGGAAAACGTTAATCATTTTGTTATACTTTCAACAAGCGCCATCTCTACCACACACAGCAGGCATACACGACTACAGAATGAGATTTGTGACATCACATTACCCCAACGTTGACGTCCAGCCAGAACAGTACACAAGAAAATGTGCAGAGACTTTTTGGGGTACAAAACATGAATATACATTTATAACATTATATTCACAATCAAAACCCAAAGATTTTTTAGCTGACACTCTTTGGGGGCAATCGTCGGCAAATGAAGAATTTAAAAAGTTTGAGTGTTACTACGTTACATAGAAACAAATACAACATAAAATGCAGGCAAACGGCAAATAACCCCGATCCCAAATATATTTTCATAATGAATGTATTATGAATATGTATATTAAAACAATGGGTTCGACAAATCAGGAGCTTACGTCAGTAAATGTGGTTATGGTTAACCAAGTCATAGGTATGGTAAGAATTTAGTCTTTGTGACGAAATGGAGAAAGTGGTATTCCATCAAGAAGCTTGCAGGCGTGTTAGTTGTTCGGTGTGCTGGCAATGCCAGATACCGCAAACGAAACGAAACGCAAAACAAATCTACGATGCAACCGAAAACCCGCTATCTAAAATGAAAAATGAAGCATGCAATCGCTTCCCACTACTTACACAACACCCGTTCCGTACCCGGTATGGTCCGCGGCGGCGCTCGCCGCGACCACAATAATCGGGGCTCCGTATCCGACAATGTAGTACCACCTCCAACGATCGCGCCTGTCCGTCACGTCGCCCAAGATCGCCATGAGATGAAAAGCTTCAATAGCGGCCCATGTGAAAGTAGCCAGGAGACCGAGATGAAGCAACCCCGCCACGACTCCGCACACCTGGAAAAAAGCGGGTACGCGTTATAAAATGAGGCCTCAAGTCGCATAACTATGACTTGGAAGTTTAGAACTAATGCTGGCACATCTAAATGGATACTATTCGATGTATGGAGATTATGCACAAGTAAGGATTGCTTAAGATACGGTAATAATATTTAGTTGATAATCTTCCAAAGAGATCAGTAAATGCTGGGGTACAATTATACTGTATTACATGTGCTAAGGATATGCATTGCTCAAGTGAGGATTGTTTAAGGTTTACACCAAGACTTACAGTAAATGCTGGGGCACAAATTACACAGTTCAAAATAGAAAGTATTCGATCCAAGAAGTCCATGCATAAGAAATGATTGCCTAACATAATACTTGAAATGCGATACGGCTGGGATACAATTGCACATGATCGATATGAATTTGAAATGTTCCCAAAGGCGGACTTGCTATATTTCGTCAAAATCAATAATAAATTGCACTCACCACAGGCACAACGTTTTGGTCGATCCCGATCAGAAAGACGACTTCAGTGGCGATTAATGATAGTACAAGATTTTTATGGATGGTGTTGATGTCGCTTTGCAAGCGTTTCGTGGCACTGTAAATACAAAATGTGTAAATTAAACAGCTAGATAAACGTCTTAACGTTTCTCAACAGATACTAGTCATAATTTTAGATGTTTTATAAACCAAGGCATATTGGATTTCAGGGTAATATGTTGGTTTACCTTGTTTTTGATAGACTTAAGACAACCAAATACTCCAATATACATTGCATTTGTATTGATTATATGATTGTATGAAGATACAAGTCACAAACAAGGCAAACCATAAATACGCATAGATGCTTGTTTATGACCAGTATCTTGGTAAATTCAAATACTCCAATATACTACCCTGAAATATACAATCGCAAGTCTTCGCTTACCTCAAAGGCAACAAAGTGACGGCGACGAGCAGCAAAAACAGTAACGAAATGCATAGTCCCGCCCTCAAAATAGGGAGGTCCCGCTCTTTGTCATTGTTCGAAATGCCGGAGGGCCCGGACGGACGGGTGTCCGAACCCATGGCGGGGAACGACGATTCGGACGAAAGCACCGCGAACGGCGTCATGTGGCTGCACTGGCAAGTCGTGTGCGTGAAGTTGGTCTCGACTGCCTTGCATCCGCTTCTCCACCAACGCGGGGTCATGTCACTGCAAATAAGCGTTGTTACGGTATAGTGTTTAGCCAAAAAGGTCACAAATTCCAAAACTACAAATAAGCACGGGAGCGTGTAGCTAAGAGAAGGCAAATAGTGAATATTTGCCGCTGTAGTCTGTTATCTGCCGTAAGGAAAATTCTGAGAATTTTGACATTTAGTATTTGGTTGTGTCAAGTCCTAATTCTCGAAGTAGTCTTTTAACCTTCTACAAGTAAAGTTCTTGGAATTTTGACGTCAGACATACGCTTTCAAATAGCTAGCCGCTGCGAAGTCCCGACAGACCAGTCACTCCATAGCCGAAATAGGTAGAGAAGTTTAACCTTTCCATTATTGGATTCGTGAAATAAACTATACGCATCATCTTTCCAAGGTTATATCAGTTAATATCTATGTAGTACGAATATGCTGCAGTCCGGATTATTGAATTCATACTTTGTAAAGGCACCAGTCACCAACACTTCATGCACAAACAAAGATACCCTTCTCACAGCGTACAATAATTACGCCTCGCTATCTTGGAACATATTTGTCAACACCATCTCGAGTACATATACTTGAGAGCATGGCTATACAATCAATCCATATCTTGGGATACTATATTTGTTATGTCGTCTAAGCGTCTGACGGCACTTTTTCAGTTTTCCAGCGAACACTTTGTAAGCTTCAGCAAACTACTAGATGTCCATATATTAGGGCCTATTTCAATAAGCTTGAGACAAGAGCTTGATAAATTGCAAATCTGTAAGAACCAGTGTGTAGGCATACTAGATTGAAAGGATCGTTAAACTTGATGGTATGGGAAGTCGACACGTGTGGGATTTGTCTAAAAGCTTAACGACGCAAGTAGTTTTTTCAAGTAAACGAAAACTTATTCGAGTATAGTCCAAAAAAGTAGGAGTGCTGACTATCTCTGTACAAAACCATCAGTTCCCACCTGTTCTTATCATCCCAGTAAGCGCAGACGTGATACTCCTTCCCGGGTTTGGCGTGCCTAAACACCATCCTCAGCAGTGGCTTTTCGTCCAAGTCCATCGGGAACCTATTCACGATCACCAGCTCGCCAGGGTCACTCCGGGACGCCCGTTCGCGGGTAGTAGTTCTCGTGATAAACGCCGGCGTCACAGACAACACTGCCGAGTCTACAGGGTCAGTTTCACGCAGATTCATATCGCGAAGATACTTTCCCATGTTGCGAAACGACAGCAGTACGACAGCCAAGTGTTTCGTGACTGTCTGGTTGGACGCGGTGATCGGTGTGTCTTCAGACGCGTAATCGTCAGCCGTGGCGAAAAGCGCGTTGGTGTCTAGGGTGACAGCATCGCCCTGTCCAGGGTACCACAGCACGCTGTCGTGGTACGCGTTTTTGGAGTGGCGGGTCACCGGGAACACGCGGATGCCCAGGGACACCATGGTTTCGGACCAGTTTACTCTGTTGTTGGCCGCAGGTATGGACATGTCATACGCCAGGAAGAAAGCGGCGTCTTCCAAAACACGGATTAGCTCGCTGGATACGTTGTTCTGCAACAATTGATTATATCAATACAGAACTACGTAATAGGCAGAAATGGTCAAAGAAATTAGATTTGGTCGACAAGTCATAATTTTGGCAGTGGATAGAAATGATTAAATGACTACATATTGGTGCGATTTTCGAAAATTTACTCGGTCACCGTGATAAAGGGGGTATTCCGTCCAGTTGTCATGACAATTTCACTTGTAAACTTGAAGGAAAACATATCTTAAAAATATATCTACCTAAATATATTCAGAGTCTTGAAAGTAGGCTACATGGTCCAGGTAGTTGAATCCTACTCGAGTACTCCAAATTACTAAAATACTTTGTTACTGACCATCTCTGGTAACAGGACATTTAAAATACGGACAGCTTACACCCTATAATTACAGGTACTTCGGTTCAGGCGTACCTGCATAGTGTGGGGTACCCCGCGCCAGCTATCTTCCAAATCGTCGCTTAGCAGCAGGCTAACGCTCTTCAACATGGATCCCATCACGTTGGCCGCATTCGCCCTGTCGTCGTACGCCTTGGTCAGAATCCCTGCAACCAGAAATAGCGATGTAGCAAAGAAAAGAAATTTATTCCATTTTGATTACAGGCAGACAGAAGTAGTTAGACTGAACAATAGGGGTCTCCAAAAATGACTTTTTTTCTCAAATCATACTGGCTACTTGATAAAATTGTTAGGTTACCTAATTTAAGCCTACACACCAAATTTGGTTCAATTCCAACCAGTAGCCGGAGCCGCATTGCTACAGGAGAAAGTTTCTATTTATTATATAAAAATAAATAAAAAATTCTAAAATTTTCTGTTCACCCCATGAAAGTGTTAGGTTGTCCATAGAAACGATGCTCACCAAATTTGGCTTGTGCAATAACTCCGCTTCCACTGGTGGGAATTGAACCAAATTTGGTGAACATCGTTTCTATAGACAACCAAACACTTCCATGGGGTGAACAGAAAATTTTAGAATTTTTTGTTATTTATTTTTATATAATAAATAGAAACTTTCTTCTCATGTAGCAATGCGGCTACTGGTTGGAATTGAACCAAATTTGGTGTGTATGCTTAAATTAGGTAACTCAACAATTTTATCAAGCAGCCAGTACGATTGGAGAGAAAAAAATCATTTTTGAAAACCCCTACTGAACAAAGCCATCATTTAATAGTAAAGGACTAGAGGAAATGTGGTACATTTCTACTCAAGCACAATTAAAACTTTTCAAGCGAGTGAAAAAGAAACTATTCTAGGCAATTATCGATTTCAGTCAAAATCAAAGTGTGTTACTGTTAAAACCGTACGTTTCTGAAGCTCCACGGATTTTACAATGTCCCAAACGCTCATCTGCAGTCCGATGTCGATGCTGTTCTGTAGGGAGCGGTGATAACTTGCGCTCAGGTCCGCGGCGCTGCCGATATTATCATCCAGCTGTGACAATAATAAACCAGTTTAGGTAACGAACAAAAACCGAACGGGTCAAGGTCAGATTATCGTAACGGGTCTTGGAAAGGGGGGCAAAAAAGTCACCCTTCCCGTAACTGATAGCCAGACAAGTTCATAGTAGTCATGGTCGCCAGTTTGCTACTGAACTTGAAGTAGCAACGCAAATTTCGAGTCAATTACAAGTAGAAGTGTAACTATTTTCTATTTACAAAATTCAAAGTCTAAAGAGAAAGTGCTTTTGCTCAAAAAACTGACAGGTATAAATAAGTCTACAAACATAACAACTTGAGTACTAGGTACCGGTAGGCAAAACCGACTTTGATTACTATAAAGAAGTATAATTACTCCTGTATTGTCCACCACTAAAATAACCGACAAAACAGAACAAGTAACACCTACCTGTTTCTGTACGTCCTGTATCCACTCCGCGACACACTGCCCGAAATCGGGAGTCGCGCCCACCCACTTCGGATCGGACGCGTTATTCCCGCATATCCAAATCGCGTTACCCTTCGACGGCTCCGGGCACTGCACCTTGACCACCATCCCAAACTCAGTCGCCGGCCACATGATGCCGCCCGACTCCACGGCGGGACACCGTTTCCGGGGCGGGAGTATAGGTGGCGGGGTAGGGGTGATGACCTTGGGATGGGTGGTAGTGGTGGGTGTCCTTGTGGTTGTGGTAGGGCGACTGGGGGACGGAGACGGGGTGGACGTTGTTGTGGAAATGGACGGGTTTACTAACGGGGTGAAATTGAGTGGGTACGTGATGGCCATTGTTTTGTCCCACGCGTACAGTTTCTGCTCTTTCGGGTTGTATTTAATCGTAGATGTTGTGTTTCGTAGGCGAGGTATTCTGATGTCGATCTGTGGAGGGGAGTGAAGAGATAAGATTTGATACCCATTCACTATAAAACACACACACACACCACACACACACAACCGCCGTTATCTTTGTTTATTATTAATATTTTATTTATCTACATTTTATTATCTGTATATTTTACCTGTAGCATTGCTATTATCGTAATGTATACACTTTAAAGTTTTATTGTTGCCACACACACACACAACTGCCGTTATTTTATTAAGTTATTATTTATTTAATTTATTAGGTTTTATTTTATTCATCTATCGATTCTACTTGTCTGGTTGATATTTATGTACCACATGCTTCATAGCTTATTGTTGTTACAATCGTATCAATGCGAATTTCGTAGTCTGTAATTTGGATTGCTACGTCATACTTTGAATCTGTTTTGGGTCCCTTTAGAGTACCGATAACCCAATATAGTTTAAAAGTGAAAATATATATATTCTTGCAAAGAATTTTGTGATGAAAGCCGAAAGTTCTGCACCACGAGTCAGCTATTCAATTATTTGTTGTTTCTTCTTCCCTGATTTATCATATGGTTTGCACTTTGCAGGCTATTTACTATTAGAACAGATACATTACACGTCAGTGCCATGGTGGTGACGAGTATTAACTATTAAGACATTGAAAGGTCATATCGTCATCCCAAGTAAAAATTACTGATTAATTTAAACGGAACAATAAATCGCATGTCTGTCTGACAACGGAATGCCGCGCAGATGCGTTTAGGAATAATTATTCCCCCGAAATACGGGACCGTGAAATCGGTAATCTCAAACCACTGAAGCCATATGTCGCATCTCCGCCAAAGAATGTATCATTTTGGGCCGAAGTCGTAAATCGCACCGCATAAACAGTATTTGGAGGGTAAACCGTCATAGTTTTGACACTTTACCTAATTTGAATAATAAAAGTTTCCAAATGAATAATTTAAACGAAGTGAAATAGTTTTAAAGCATAAATGCGCGCGGGCATATTGCGAACGGACTGATGACTGAAAATAATGTTTGGACTTGAAATTTTCGACAAAGCCATCCCTACATTGTGACGTCAAAATCGACACAAAGCCTCAATTTCCGGTTGATTAAGCTTTCAGGTCAAGAGAAGTGTTACATTGTTACATATAAGTTTTGCAAAGCGATGGCGTAACGGTTATCGATTTGAGATTACAAAAAAATGCATCTACACTGCCTACAGCTATAGCTATGGCAACAAAAATTGAAAACAACGCAAAAACTTACATCCGTGCCAACGTTAGAAGTGGTGTTGAACATATGGTCGATCTTCAGCGTTTTATAATTCACCATATACAGCACTCCGCATACCATGAACGTGTTCAGCGCCGACAGCTTGTCGTAGTCCGTGGTCCACGTTTTCACAATTTCCAAGTTATGATGCTTCAACCTACAGACGGGGCGGCGGAAAAGTAGGCACTCGTGAATTAAGAGGGAAGTGGTGAATAATTAAAGAGCTTAACGTTAAGGGCCCTACACAGTTGCCGTTTCGGCGTCAAGTGCGTTTTGACAAAGTGCGACTTTTCCAGAACACACATTCGAGCTAATTAATCACGGGATAAAATCATAGCGTCGGCAGTGTATCGAATCGACACCGCGTCGCTGTTATGGAGTCAAGTTTTAACCAACAGTCCCCACGCACATATTTTCCCATGAGGGTTTATCACGGCCGTGAATTCGACGCTGATAAGTCATCCGTATATCATAACCTACTGCAAACTACCAGGATAACTCCCGCAATATTAACCGACTGTGTATCTTTGAAATCTTCGCCCTGATAAGATAAACCGCGCCGGAATGCGGACTTACTTGCTGATGACGATTTTGCCTTCGTTGTATTCCGTGGCGTAGATGGCCCACAGGCCGTTTTCGTCCACGGCTAAGTCTATGTCCGTGGATAGGCCCACGCCGTACGGGGACGTGTTGTCGTGATTGGCCTCGGGCAACGACACCCTGGCTTCAGTTTGTAGGGTCGATAGATCGTACCGGACCACTTCGTTTGAGCCGGTCTGCGAAACGAATGAAAAATCAATGAAATTTTATACAATTGAAAGGTATATTCATATTGAAATGAACCCGAATATTTTCGGCTGACACTCGTCAGGGGTAATCGTCAGCAACTAGTAGAGATTTCAAAAGAACATCGTATATCAACAATCGTATTTTATTTAATTCAGAATATTTCCTTGTAATGTCTGAGTACGTGTCGGAAGTAAGTAGAGAGTTTATTAGTTTAGCGCTGTGGCGAAACTCTGGGTCGTGTGGTGTCCATATCTTAGATGTCCATTTTACATATTTTTAGAAGGTGTTCATTCTCTTTCAGTGATGTCTTCACCACGGTTGACTTTAAAACAATTTGATAAACATCACCACGATACGGACGAAAAATGGAAGTTTTAGAACTACTTGATTTCCTATAAATTCGAAAAATGGATCTACAAACTTGAATTTGATTCCACCGCGACGATGAGCATGCGGCACTTTAGCATGTGTGTTGAGGTCGGGGTTTGTTTAGGGTAGGGCAAGGGTTAGTTTTGGGGTTATAAAGTGACATGCTCAAACTTCGCATGTTCAACTATCGTTTTTCATTATGTCCCATGCTCAAATGACTGTTGACCGAGACTGTGTTGTCCCAATTATTCCGAAGAGGTTTCAGTGATGCATATTCGGTTGTGCATCACGGTCGAAAAAACGGGTATTTGTACGGTTGCCGGCCCTCGAATATTAGAACAAAAGTGCGCGCGTCGAGGAGTATCGGCTTTATCACGCGTGAAAACGCGCGGTCATTCGTATCGCGGAGATTACGACGCGGAACCTCCCAGAAATTATCAAGAAAACTCGCGGTAAATGCGATAAGACCGAATTTAATCGTCGGCGAGGAACTTCAAAATTGAAACATTTGATTGTGGGAACGAGTCGCTACCTATAGGATAAATGTACTGCCGCAGGACCACAGTGTCACTGCGTCGCGCGATAAATTACGCTGTGGCAAAATCGAACATATCCGCGGCAGCGTAGAACTGTAGGTGGCACAGAAATGCCTAATCAGTAATCAAAAGCGATGCCAAATGATTAGCAACCCCAACAAATTAGCAACAAATAACCAGATGTGCACCACGTACTTCTATACTTGTTCAAGCGGTTATGACGTCAGATTACTTCCTCTTCTGCTCAACAGTTGTCAGTTTTTTAGGCAAAACTTATCGGAAATGCTTGGAAATCGATACTTAGGTACAAATTTAGCACGTTACTTCTACTCCCGCTTGAGAACCGACTTTTGGACTCGCAAAACGCAAATTTAGGGAACAATAGACTATCGCGATCATTGTGTACTTTTGCGTAGGACGCTTAAAAATATGATGACCCAGGTCACATTCGAGCTTTGACCCAACAACAACCATAGCAGTTCAAATTACGGGGAATACCGACCCGAACCCGTGAATAGCATACCTAGTCCCGAAAACACACAATGCAGCGTCTGCGCGAGTCGCGAGGTCACCGTTATACCAGAAGAATCAACCTACCGGCGTGAAAAACATACTCCTGTCGTAGACCACGAACCCGGTGCCGTCCACTTGTCCCGGCATGGGGTAGAAGTTGATAGGCTTCCCTCCGAACATGTCCCCGAACGACTCGTATTCGTACAGATTCGCGGTTTGAAATTTCATGTAAGGCATATAAAACACTCTGAAAAGCGAAATTTCCGTGTTACCAGCAGGCTCTTGATACAAAAGAAAACGAATAATGACTACCGAAAAGGGTGGGTCGTCAATTTACACCTCAAACGGTGGAAAAGGGAATTCGCATTACAGAAATAGTGTTTAAAGAGCTTCTTGGAGGTACAGAACTTCAATATACAATTGAATAGTGTATTCTACTATTCATATTGAAGTGAACCTGGACATTTTCGGCTGACACTCGTCAGGGGAAATCGTCAGCAACTTCTAGTCTAGTCAACTTCGAGTAGGGTTCATTTCAATAGAAATAGTGTTGCATCGGTATTGTGTTTATGACTAATACTATTATTTGCTCATTAGAATTCCAAAGTCAAATATACAACACAAGACAAGCTCCAAAATGAAATACCGAATAAATGGTGGATTTTATATTCACACACTGTACACGTGCTGTGTTGATTAATGTCTTACAAGGACAATTATCACATACCACCCTGGCGGTTGGTCTGTACAGTAATATTCAGCATTTTACCGGAACGTGGTTCATATTAGGCTACTTAAATTCCTCAAATTCATTTCAGGTTGTGTCTAATAAGGAATATTGTTAAATACCGCCATGACGGACGGTCTCTACAGTATAATATCCAGCGTTATTTCCGAACGTGTTCCATATTAAGCTACTTAAATTCGCCAAATATATTGCTTCCTACGTGTTGTTATTGCAAGTCGACTTGTGTGGCACGCAAAGGCAGTTGGCGGAAGATCGACTTAAAAAATCAGTGCCGCTGGTTACCGCGAATTTTCGTGCGAGTCTATCGACGGGAATCAGTCATCTATAAACATGACCAAGCCACCTCAGACAGGTTAAGCGATGACGAATGTTTTCGCTTGAAAGGATTACCACCAGTCCGACAGTTGCCTGCGACCATATGCGATTTCGACTTACCTTTCGGACACTTGGTAGGGGTCCCTCATCCAGGCCGCGTCGTTCTCTAAAGGCGTTTTCTTTTGCGTGGGTAAGGCGACGCTGCGTAATTTTCCGGGGCATGAGATGACTGCAAGATAAATCAACGTAGTTAATAAACGAGTATGAGGATTGTGACCAGGGCGCATCGCGCACCGATTGTGATATTCCACTATCATCTTTCAGACTGTGGTGTGTGGTACAATTTTGGAACGTGCATGGTCGCAGTTGTTGTTTGTGGTGTGTGGTACAATGGTTATTTACACCAGGCCGATATTCTTTATTATGATTCCGAACCTGCCGATTTGCAGCACGGTCCACTTCTGGGCATTTTAAGACGCCGTTTACGCGGATCAGATGGCGAGGAGGAGCCCTGAGAGACTGCTAACGCTTAGGCGCAGTTACATCTTGATATCAGTGGGGGTATGAATCGAAAAACTGATACTTTTCGAGAGATTTTACAACTTACTTGATTTTTCATAATAGCTATATCACATATATGTCAAAACCTAGAACCATTGCTGGATTTCAGGCTCCCGTCCAAGTCCATTTCCCTGGTTGTAACTCAAAGAATTCACACAATGCATCGGTTGCACAACCGGGCCATACGAGTGTGAATCGGGGCATATACAGTATATACACCGCGGCGGGCGATGAAACAATCTATCGCTATAGCGCTTTTTGTTTGAGCAAATATATTTTGTTGCGTATAAACACCGCGACATCAAACGGCTCTCTGATCCCGGCAAATAACGATCGTAATTAAGAAGAATTATTTGCGCTAGACCGTCAACAATCTCGCCGGGGTGTCCGCTTACCGACCAGCTAACTAGCACAAAAGCGCAATGAATTAATCGCATCGCCGCGGCATTGTGAATATAAACGGGGTTATGCTTGATTGTAGCATTTAAGAGCTTCTTGGAGGTACAGAACTTCAATACACAATTGATTGATTAACATAGTCATATTGAAATAAGCCCGAATATTCTCGGCTGAGTAATCTTCATCAACTAGCAGAGAACCAAAAAACATTGTATTCAATCGATTATAGCATGTGCATTATTTCGATTAACGTTAGCAAACCATGCGACGTAACAGATTTGATTGTGACGTAGCACGCTCTCGGCGATCCTCGAGTGGTGTTCATTGAAGACATCTGCGCGGCGGCGAATGAACTCGGGTTTTCGTCGATAAAAATGGGTTAATACGCGCCGCGCATAAATAAAAAGGAGGCATATCGAATTACGAGGCGAAACAAACTAAATTTCTGCGACAGTGAAGCGGGATATCGCAGTGGCGTGACTCACGTATTTAGAGGGAAAATATTCAGAAGCCTATTTCCAATACAAGGCAGACATCGGGGCGGCTCGGCTTCAGAATGGTAGCGAGTATCTTGGAGACAAATCGCGTACAGATTCAAGAATGTTGTTATTGGCAAATAGACGCGCCGCCCTCGAACAGAACAGGTTGGCTAAGCACGGTTTGGAAGATAAACACCGCCACCAGTGTAACACACATTCCCACCAAAAATGCTAGTGTTTTCCCACCGAAACGCCAAAACCCACAATTCCGAACACGCCCGCATAAAGTCGAGAGTCAATATGACGTCACTTTTATTGCCGCGTGTTTGGCGTGCCGTAAAATATTCTCGCGAAAGGAAACCGCGCACCAAAAACTGCGACGCGTCCCAATTAACTGCTTTAATGCCTTAACATCAATACGATTTCAAAAGCGCGGTATGGAGTAACGCACATTAGGCGAAACACCGAAAAACTATGGGACAAGTCACACTTTACGACCGTTTACGATAGTCCGACAGACAAAAGATCCCGTATTTAGGTTACGATCGATACGTGGCGGGGAAAAATTACAGACTTTAACGCCATATGGGGCTTTCGGCCGGGCAATCTCACAGAGATATAGTTTACAAGTGTCATCAATACCGTTATTAATCCAAGTCATGCTACAATTAACGTGGGAAGTCAGTTCCGACGCGACACGTTAAGCTCCTGTGTATATAATCGAAAACTGGCTTATTTATTTTTCGACCGCCGTGTCATAAATGGAGAAATTGCGGGCTAATACGCCTAGGGTAAAGCATCGGTACGAAACTTACCGTCTGCGCCTGACGCATATATCCCGCCTCGTGTGACGTTAACAATAAATATCCAAATAACAATGACGAAAAATTGTGATTTCATGGCGATTATATCTCGACAAAGAATAGCCAACCGGCCGTTCCCGATTGATTTTTATCGCATGCGATGCGTACTTCCGGACTGGTTGAATATCCGTGGGGTCTTTGCACGTACCGGCGATTGTTACAAAAGAATCGAGTCTTAAACCATGGTATTTATCCTATTAGACTCTGCTAACACAGGAAATCTTCGTTAATAGGCACTTTGCGACAATGCGACGAGGTCGTCCCAGTGTTAATCTCGCATGCAATCCGGTAGGAGCTACGTACAGCTACGCACATACAATGTTCCGCCGACAGATTACCGGGTGATATTTCGCAAGGTTTTTACAGCAATGTGTACAGCGAACACATCCCACCGGTTCGGCAAGTCTAGCACAATTCTTCCGTAATAAATAACCAAACGTTGTCACCGCCCCAAGATCTATCACCTCAAAACTTCGACCGTGGCATAGATGCATTACAATCTCGAGATTAACTGCACTATCTCGCTGGTACTAATAGCGTTCTCGAACCTATCTGACACTTACAAATTACATATATACCTTAGAACTTCATCACGATAAGTCCAACGGTAACCTTACACTGATGCATAACCGAAGCGTTAGTTACTATCGTGTGAGGTAGCGCTGAAATATATTCTTCTGACAAATCGATGAGTTTATCAGGTACGCTCTAAAGACCGTGAAGTAACATGATGTGACACGGAATAGAGTAACAATCGCTTAAATAAAAAAGTAACATATGGCCTGTCTGTTTAGCTTATTTCACCCTTTATCCGATTAAAAACGGAATTACGGCAGCGGCACGCTGGGCGCGCTCGACGCGACATTTAGAACGGCCGGAATACATTTGAATAAACGCTGCGGGGTAGCAGAACGCAGACTGCATTCCACTATGCTACTGTTACAACTTTCCACAACGCATAACTTCCCGTGTATCTGCACTCTAACCGGGCTAATCCAAGCAGAAAGGTCGCCTATGGATACTGCCATACCTCAACACTGACTGATCTGGAATGAAAGATTTTCGGAGACCCCGCGCGGCAAAGTTCTCTCACCCGATCGCACAATTGCCCGGCGTCGAATGACTCTCGAAAAAACACCAGCGCGGATTCGCTAAAAAAGTTTCAACTATCGACACGGCTCTAATACCGCTAAAAACAAAAGCCAGCGCAGAATATTCGGCACTTCATTGTGTATCTGGCGAGGAATGGAAAGAAAAAAGGATCTACTCGCCGCTACCCAAACAACAGTCTCCTGTAATCACTACGCCGCCCCGCTGTACACTTGGTCCGATTCATCCGTTAATCCAATCTCGCTCAAGTGTTCGGAAATTTTGAGCAATTACTCAGCGACACCCCGCTAAAACACTGGCCGGCACATTAATATCAAGTTATCAAACACGATTTTAATATCCATCGACAGCTTTCGCGTTAAAATGGCGCGCATACGTGCCCGATTGCGAATTCCAATTGGCGTAGTCCAGTCACATTAATCTTCCTGTATATCCTGCTACAGCGCGCTGCTACACTACATCGGGCGCTATAAATCATTCCTGAGCCAGAACTACGTCCAAATCAGAATTACGCGCTATCAACGACAAGTCGCACACAAACGGACACCTCACGTCTGCAAATCTGTGGGAAACGGACCGCGTTATATATCTCGACAGGGCAAATATCGAAAGTATAAATATACAATGTAGCAGTTTAAACATGGTCTCATTAAGCGCTACATCGACTCGTGATATATAAGAGGATTAGATCGAATTATTCAAATCGTACGTCACCGTATTTCACACACAACCGCTACCGGCACAGATTTCATATGCTATAAAAATGTTCAATACCTGCTTACTAAAACAATTGCTCCGTTGGTAATGCGGACCGACGCACAAACGCACACAGACCCGACAAGGTATTTACAACCGATGACTAACACCGCGACGGTACGTCACATTGTTTACAAAAACCAATTGTTTACGACACCGTAATTCAATACCCTAAAAGCCCGAATTACATTGACTAACTCTAGGATAGAACCGCGGTTAAGAGACAGTCAACAAGACTGCGTTACGTTAAAGTGTCTAAAGACCACTGTATTCAAGATTCCAAGCCGTACTGCCGAATTGGTTTCACGCGGTAATGAAGCAAACCAACAATTACACTAAAACGCGTCATAAACAACGCTTCTTCGACAAACGGGACTGACGGTTATACGCTAATAGCCGTTAATTGCGGCCTTCGCCGTGCCTGCTACCTAACTATAGACGCAACGACAAAGTCTATTTCAGTACAAATATCCCTTCCGCTCGCTGCAACACGACATAGCGACAGTGCCGTCAGAAAAACAAGTATTGGATATCGCGTCCGTCTGGATTAGTCGACGGGTCCATTGAATAGTTGGATTAATCAATCCCGGGATTGATTGAACGAAAGTGAATACGGCTATGTTGATAGTCACATCCTACACGGCGGAGTCTAGAAAAGTTCACACCGTCAGCGCACTTTCTCCCTAGAACACTAGCTGGAATTTCAGACGCTGAAAACAGAGCGCACCTGCCTAACAGAAAGGCCTTGTGTGTACCGTACCGGTGGTC
This sequence comes from Botryllus schlosseri, assembly GCF_051294905.1. NCBI lineage: Eukaryota > Metazoa > Chordata > Ascidiacea > Stolidobranchia > Styelidae > Botryllus > Botryllus schlosseri. The sequence goes on along the minus strand of NC_137247.1, from coordinate 11,081,344 downwards.
GGACTTTTGCACTAACTTGAACCTGTGCTTCTTGCATAGTACTGGTACTGCTGATTTAATTTGTCTCCGGTGAGGGGCTGCCTAAAATCTAACCTAATTCCGTGAAAACGGTAACGGAGTCCGGATGACATACATCACCGAATATCTTCACGCTTCACTAATAACCCTCATTCAAGAGTGACAATTATCGCTCTTATTTTCGAGATGCGCTACGCTGTCGGGGATTGAATAAAGCGGTGGATTTCGGCCGGATTTAGATATTAGATTTCGTACGTGAATATACCGGATCCGGACACGATAGCGGCTCGAATTCGAGGCTGATATCCTAAACCGGCGCAGTTCAACTCGAAAATATCAAATCAGCCGTCAGAATCTAATTTGGTCCGTACTGTCACTGCGCTGAATCCTCAACTAGCCACAAACACAGTGTCGTTATTCACTTGAAGCTCTTATTACTAACCGATCAAACATGCCATAAAACTCGCGATTTCGATCTGTATTGATCCCACTGATAGTAAAACCCACCCGGCAGACAGGACTAGAAAAAATTTCACAGTACTGCGTAACACAATCGCTTCATTTTCTCCACCAGTTATTACATGTCCAGACTGACTACATAATATCGCGCTATTACAATAAGTCAGGGGTGATATCACCGCGCGACTACGGCAACAACGCAATTTTCTTCAAGCCCGACTGAGTGATGTTTCACGCGGCTACAATTACATGTTAGTTGCGGGCCGCTGGAAATCCGATACGGCTAACAACACTTGCGAGATAGCGCACTTTTCCGCGTGTATCCGCGCATAATTGCCCGCATTTCGCCGTCCTTATCGGGAACAGGACCCGTCGCGATTATAATTCGCGCGAATTCGATACCCGCGATGCGTTAGTGCGGGTGTACGGACCCGCGCCGCTGTCACGAGCAGTTAATTTCCACGGGTGACAAGCGATCGAACGGTAAAGACGTAAAAATGACATTTTCCGAATATTATCACGTCTTCCGCAAAAGTGACATGTGCGCGCTAGGGCGATTTACGGTCCGCCGAGACACCGCGCCGTGACTCACAGCATCCCATTAAACCCCGGACGCACAGAGTGCGCTGTTCTGCAGGTCGCTCTTACTGAAATTCGAAAAGCTATAAACGAAACCATAAACGTAACACTCCTTGTTTTTTCGGACATATTTTTCACGACTAAAATATTCGTAAACTTAGACAAAGATACGATTCGTCGTCTAATATTTCATTAAAAGCCTCGGGCAGACTGGATCACTGGTTGACATACACGCGATGCATCAGATTACAGATAACGTATTTATCCAAACATAGATCGAGCTAATTTCTGTCTCCATACACCCTCACCGTTGACGAAACGCGGTCGATAACAATTCCCATCGGAAATGCATTACGCGACCATGCACGATAACTTATCGCGCAAAAATCATCTCATACCGAAAACGCGTTACGTGCCGCTACAAGATACAACCCGATAAGGAATGCGAGGCACAAATGCGCAGCACAACGCGAAACGTAATTACGCACCAGTTTAAATTCTAGGGCGCTGTCTAATGCCGGCGATTTGTCAATGTCTTTATGGGTTACTGGAATCCTAGAAGCTTAATCCGTGTCGAATGCGTCCAATTTACTCGGGTTTTCAAGCGACAAACGACAGGGCGAGTTAACAGCCATGTCGAATTGTATACAAAACCTAATTATTTACGTGAGATATATTTCCAATTCGACAGCGCAGAAGTGCCCGCGCACTCGAAACGATACAGTAACCGCACCATCCTCTAACAGTCTAACTATAGACAGCATTTGTACAAATTACAAAGAACTTATTTAGATACAGTAACGCCGTGATTATCACGCAATACACTGCCACCATAACCGCGATTCATTCGCAAGACTCGCTGGCTAGCGCCAATCCCAAATCTCCCTACGATATTTATATTGACACACAGAAATTAAGAGCTTCGCTGGCCTGCCGGGCACCTGCAATTAACGTATTTACTTATCGAGCGACACAATACCTAACACTCAGAACACGGATATTTGAAACTACCAGATCATGTCACAATGCTAAATGCTACAACTGCGTAAACCGGTATAATGTAAAATTGATAATAATGAACACAACGCATACAGTCCGTGCCGGACCAAATAAAGCGAAATTTTACAATCCCGCGCGCAGCAAAGCGTTAGAATCTATACATACACCACAAGCTATATAGATAGCGGCCACTTGAGCGATGTGTTCCCTACGCAATCCCATGCCAGCGCACTAAGATCCCATCGCTTCGAATCATCGCCTAAGCAAACACGAGACCACTTAATGCACGGAACGCGTACTTTTAACCGAACTGCGGATGACCGATCGCTCTAACTCTAGTTTAGTGCGGCGATGATTCGTCCGCGATTCCTAATTCTTGCGCAAAGAGTGCCGTATGATAATAATGGTTTATAAACCGCAATGGCAACACGGACTATTTTGAATGTGTTTTTACAATACAGCACTCGAACAAGCCCCACCTGTGTACGTAAAGTTAAAAAGCCAGCCCGAAATCGCGATATTGTTAACATATGTCGTTTGGGGTTTGTCATATCCCCGCACGCCGAACCGTGGATTATATCCTACGCGTCAATACGCTAGTTTTGAAAATATATATAGCTTTTCTGTATACATCCAGGTAAACCTCCCGCGTTCAAAGAGACTGAAGTATAATCCGCAAACAGAACAGAGAGTAAACTGCCGATTCCATTATGAGATTAAGTTTTGAGTTGTGCAAAGCGTGTGGATACCGGACCAATAAGTTGGCGGTTTTACGACATACCGACTGGCGCTTTTCAAAACCGCATCTGCGAGACTGCATAGACGCCGGTTTTGAATAATATACAATATCATTAACGCATTGATATACATTACAAAACCTATCGCGCTTATACACACAATCGTTAATGACACTATTACGGCATAGCGATTCCATTTCCAAAAATCAGTAACGCGACACCGGGCCCCGACACAGTGTATCAGATTTTCGGGTCAGGGAGCAATTTAAGGCACGAAATTACCCCCAATTTCCGAGCGGCGCATCACCCCCACGCGCGTTTGATGTTTGGGAAACAAAAGAGGTATTCGGCACGGCCGCAAAACACAAATCGCCGTGTCCCGATTTAAACAATACACCTGACATCAATTACCATTTTCTCTATTATTTCGGCGGTCGCGCGCCTTATACGGTAAATCAAAAAGGCGCTCCGTATATATTGACTCACGGTTGACACTATTTTACAATAGCCTAACGCAGATTATGTGCATATTTCGCCAATTTCATGTTTTTATCAAAAATTGTATAAGTCAATTTGCCCAGGGCGTATGAACTCACAAAAAATGCAATCATTCCCGCACACTTGTCGACTCATTGTAACGAACAGAGAAAGAATGCGCTACCGAACATACTGAAATAAACGATGAAATATGTCTATATCGACAATGTCTTGCGATGTGTGGCGCTATCCAGGTGTCCGCAGATATTGAAGTGGCGTCGGTAAAATCACACTTTATCCCATAACAAGTCCACTTAAAACACGCCTAGCAGTGTTCGCAGTCATGAGAATGCCTTGCGCGCTTTCACGAAGATATAGGTAGGCATAATCGAGCGTGAAGCCAAAACAATAACGGGAACACGGGCGAGAATTTTTGACAACGTACAAAAGATACAACACCGTAACTATATCACGCTGATTCCAAGTTTACAGTACAGTCATAGTCAACCATTCTGACCGCAACGAATGTGACGTCACACATACAAAGTTAACCGCATTCATTTGCAGCATTGTATGATGATAACTAAGGCCAGATGTGAACATTGTGTAACGGTATCTTGCTAATACAGCGGATTGATGATATAAACATAAAGGATTGGCGACTCTATCGCTTTATCCATTGTGAACGCCGCCTATCCTTGAAACGCACCGCCGCTATCTATGGACCGTACAAAGTCTCGATGCGTGGCGCAGGTGACGCCGGATTCCCTCGATAATCACCACAATGCGACACTATTTTTTCTGGAATTAACTAACAAAATATTGTGATGCTCCAAAATGGTAGCGCACAAAAGTGCCGGGTCATGGCAGTGATTTTAAATGGAGATGGAGTGTATCATGGGAGGATAGTATTCAACGGCATGATGGTATATCACACTAGAAAAATCTGTAGATACTCACTATCCAATAAAAAACACAGCACCTCTGCTACATAAACGCTACTCTACTTCGAACGATATAACATGCATTCCGACATTTCCAATTCGAAAAGTGACCATGCCACCACGCAACAGCATAACAAACACCAATACATGATAGTCATGATAATGAATCATTAACAGTCGAATGCAAGGACTATTTTTCAGAATGGGATCTCGACTCGATCACGACAAACGGTAGCCGGATATCAAAACAATGTGATTCATACCGGCAGTCAGCCCTTATACATTATTCATGAACAACATATATAGGAGGCCATGAAATTTCGTTTTTGGAGCGCAAACATTGCACGCATGACAGGACTGATGGTGATTACGACTACATTTGATTTTTGTTACAAAACTTCGAGAATGCAGTAGTGGGCAGTGGGTAACTGGGTTTCCCTTTTACGTGGGTGTATATGAGGAATTCCAGATTCTAGGTTTGTTGTCCGACATTCAAGCAGTCGACACAATGAAATACCAGTTCAAAATAGGACACTTTACCGCGTGAATTCATAACCCAAAAAGTAACCATAACCCCCAAATTAAATCCATTAACCAAACCCCAAACCTAACTTAACGCTACGTTTAACCCACACGCTCTAGTGTCACATGCTCGTAATAAAGTCCACGCAACTCTAAGCAGTAAGAACTGTAAGCAGTGAACAATTGAACATACTCTGGAGTACACGGTACAGATTATTGTCAAGTGCCAACAAACTCATCCCCACCAGTTTTTTTCACGATAAAATCCCACAAACCGTTTTTTTACCATGATCCATCCGATCGCACGCTACCACACTGTCCAGTCTAACCCAGAGTCACCGCTAACAGATTTTGTCAGCAAGGACACGGAGAGACGGCTACCGTTTTAAATCACCCGAACCGTGTTCGCGGTCATAAATAATGCAAAGGCTCGGTCTTATTTTTTCGAGGCAAAAACAACATTTTTTCCGGTGGGATAACAAAATTTGTCGACCCGCGCGGTAAAGTCATGCATTTTTCATGGAAAAAAGCCCTGCTCGATTAGATTAAGAACTGGAATTCGACTGGGGGATATAAGACCCGTCATCAAAGCGAAATATGTTGCCACCACGGATAGTTCCGCGCAACACAAACATTAGCATTATCGACGACCTCACATAAGAAACGCAACACCGTTACGCGCAAAGTATCTAAGATAAAAAGCGGTCCTTCACATCGAAATTGTCACCAAACCCGCCCGCTTATTGTATTACAGTGGCTTCTATTTTAGCGCAGATTTACTCAACATATGTGTCATGTCCACGATTCGTTTCACAGTTTCAAGTATCGCCCGTATGGAGCTCTTGAGAAAATCGCGAGACGTTGCCATTCTCGAGTGCGCGCGCACATTTGATACAGCGCGTTTGATACATCACAATGGGCGACGCTCTATTCGGATGACTTCTCAAACGGGCTGTCTTCAGAATTACGAAGCGTAATCTATGCGTCTAGGTTTGTTTATTCGGCGCGTATCGATTGTGTGCTAAAAACACGCTGTCGCAGACATCATATGCCGTTAATATCGACATCAGACATGCGAAATTATGCATAAAACACATTAATAATCCTGATTATACCGGGAGATGACAGATTCCTAATTCCCGCAGAGCACAAACTAAAAGAGGTAACCGCTGGGATATACACAGGGAACACACAAAATTGGCGGTCCTATACACTATACAGTTTGGTAGAGAGCATTCGAATGCCTTTCATTGTCAGTTATTTGTGTGCGGCCGGACCACTTACAGCTATTTCGATCTCTAATCTCTTTTTCGCTTTGAAATTCTAACAATGCGCGGAGAGACGGCCCGATATAATCTCGACCGTGTCAACACTTTTACAGGAAACCCGGCGAAAGCGATTATATATGGACCGCGAATCTTTTATGCTGCCACCATCGCGACATCGGCTCTATCATCACCAAATCGGATATGAAATTCGGCGTATTTGCGCAAGGCACGATATGCAAGGGCGACGAGTCGTGTTCCTTTGTGACGTTACAACGTAGAATGCGGCGGTAGCGAACCGTGTAGTCACGCGTCGTTAAGGTCGTAAGATGTAAGTGTGAGCGGTTGCGATGGTGCACTTGTACGCTTGTACGCAGAGGTGGCCAGTAGCGAAGTACTTATATACCGTGTAGGAGTACTCAAGTAGTTATTTGCCTGCTTGTGCTATTTTACATTTTGAAAAGTTATTTTGGGATAAGTTTACATGACTTTTACGACTGAAATTGGCACTATAGAACACCGCAAAATAGCCCATATTCCACGGAAACTAAATACATTGTCGAGGAATCCGCCTATTTGCGGAACCATTAGTGAATTCTTACTAGTGGCGAATGCAATATCGAAAACAGACACGCCCGATTACCCAGTAAAAGTACGCGACCTCTTGACCAAATCTACTTTTAGTTCTAAAAGTATTTAAAAGTAGGGTTACCATACGTGTGGAAACCCTATTTTAAAGGGACTCTCGTGGGTAACTTCAGTATAACTTCAGTATTCAATTGTAAAAGTACTTACTGAAGAACGACTATCGATATACTTCCGCAAATCCGCATACACAGACTTGTATATTTACCGTTTACGGCGTATCATGACAGGAAACAGAGTTAATAAGGTTAGTCGCTTGCATTCTAAAAACAACCGGGCCTCGCGCGCAGCGCTAAACGGCCATTATTTACATCACGCTCACTCAACCCCGACGCCGCACCACGCCACGACACCTTTCCGGCGATATGAAACGCAAATCCGGCCGTTAACCGCGCGCATTTCGCCAGCTACGCGAACCGTGGCGCGGTACATGCCGCAACTTTCCAAGTCGAGGTCAGACAGCCTCGCGGTGACACGCATCGAAGGCCAACCAAACAAAGCCTATCGGGGTGTGAAGAGTCGGTCAATCCACCGACAGGGTGAGTCACGGGCGAAACCCGAAGTGACTGAAGACTGATGCGACTGTTACGTCACCGGGCTATAATTGGAGAGACGTATCTAAATTTATTCGTTACCGGGAGTGTTTTGAATAGTTCGGAACTTTGGAAGCGTCGTACTGTGCGACTGAATTTTCAAATGGAATAATGTATGCTCCATGTGTGGTCGCCTAACTAACGCCGGCGTGCGCCCAAAGCTTATTAGGAGATGCCATCTGGTCCGGTTTGGCTACGTTTACGAGTTAATGATGTCATCGGTTGCCCGGGTGCCATAAGATTACAAACTTCGCCGACAATATCGAGTCGGTATCACACTTCGAAAGAAATATCGGCAGCGGCCATTGGAGATAAAAATATATCGGCAGTTTTCGTGACTTCACAAAACGGTAGCATGTAGTGAAAAATATAAAATCTGATACTGGTAGAAAGGGAATGTCGATATATTTCGTATACCTTGCAGGTGTGCACTGTACGTACAGACGCGTCTTTTCTAGTTTATGTCCGACCATAGCAATGGATATAAAGCTGTTCAAATAAATGCTATGAAGTTTTGTAAAAGCGCCCAAAGCTAAATGCCGTATCTTTTGACTATCGGTGAAAAATTACTGGGTTATCGGTGGACGTACTAGTTATCAGTTTTTATCGTTATCGGCTCGAAAATCCGACACCGGTCGGGCTTTAGTTACAACTACATCTTCACGTCAACGCGAGTCGCATATTCCTTGAGGCAACATCCTCCACAACTAACAATCCAAAATACACACCGGAGGTGGTCGACGCTAGTACTCAAGTGGAAGTATATCGTACATTTTTACGCTAGTACGAGTAGAAGTAGTCATTTCCAAGCAACTAAAACGTAGTATTCTAGGCGTGCTGTCGCCTAAAACGCTGAAAACTGTCAATTAGAAGCGGATGTATTCGAAAACCATATCCACCCTACACTACTCAAGTACTCTGAAAGAAATATAAGTATTTCATTACGGATAACCCATAATACTGGAGTGGCGTAACAAATAGAAGTCATAAAAGTAATTACGATTTATACATCGTCTGTGCTGCTCAAGTCAAAGTGGCGCGGTTAAATCTTACCAAAGCAAAGACTATGATAAGTGATGTGTTGATTTTCGAAACTATATTCCGATATCTAAACGCGATTTGTGACACAGCGATTACTACATCTAAATACTGCAAATCTATCTCGAGGCTACCGACAGCCTGACAAAACACAGCGTAAGTAATCTGATTCGACAAACCTGTCACTGTAGAAGTGGAGGTATAGGCTTAAAACCAAACCGTTCAAGTAAAGCATTACAAGTTGATTTCTAAAATAATGCAGTGGTCCGTACATGATCACGTCCAAGGCGGCTTCAAATACTCAAACCTCTAAAAAGTGACGTCACAATGAATCGTGGCGTAGATGATCTGTCAAAAATGGTCTGAGCCCGATCCATTTGTTTTTGCACATCCGTGAGTTAGTGCCGCGGTATTATTTCAACTACATCGACCTCAGGCTAAGAATGCAGCATACATGTCAATCGATAGATACATTCGATATTAGATTACCTTCACCCTGGCATCGTGTCAGGTCACGTGACATCAGGGTTTGAGCACAGCGCGATACGCAATTATACCAAACTCAGCGCAATAGAAGGTTCAATAGCGATGCCATTAGCGACACTTGCGACTTTCCGCAAATCGGATTATGTGTTCGCGCGCCTACCATTTTCAACCCCAAACAGGACCCTACCCCCTTCTACGTAGTGTGAGTTTGGTCTAGTGCCGCGGTCGGAAGAATCAAAGGGATTACGCGCGTAATCCAGACATTAGAACGAATCCTTTAATCTGGAGGTGAACCCAATTTACCAATAACTGACATCAAAGAATGTATCAACAACAATAACGTGTCCCGCCGGTGCGCGGTATCGACGTTTTTCGACCTATCGATAAAAACAAAGCCTCAACCTATTGATAACTTCGGTAAATCTAAAGTTACTCAGGTATAGAAGTGGAGATGTCGCGGCTCAAGTCTTACGCGATTATAGTGCTCAAGTAACTATATGCAAACGTAGTAAGGGCCAAAGGTGTAAAAAAACAAGTAACGGTCTCCAAGTAACTATAAAGTAAGTATTCTAGGCCTAGTTCTGCTAAAAAAGACATGAACATTTTCAAGTAGAAGTATAATACGATTTTGATACACAACATTCTTTCCAATTCTCTACTAGTTGCTGACGTGTGCCAGCCGAAATTATTCGGGTGTATTACAATATCAATACATTATTCAATTGTACATTGGAGTTATGTATCTCCAAGAACATCTTGTGGATTTAGTCTCAAATCATAACCCATGCATTGAGGAAGTAAGCAAGACCTACTTGAGTACTCCGCAAAAGTAGACGTAATTCGGTACTGATCATGACTACCTACGAGCATAATTTGGGGATATCTGAATCTCAGATTGACTTTTGTCGATCGTCCGCTACCCTTTTCATTGCTGCGAAATCTTCCCACGGACTTAACACTTATTCATGATATTCAAATGCGTAACTTTCATGGTCATGATGCAATTGCGACATCGCGCACCGACGCTATTCAGATATCACATCACCATGCACGCGCGCGTTCATTGTCAGAGGTAGATCCGCGGATCTATTCAAATTCGGGCGTCTGGCATTGTGGCGCAGGAAATGGTGGAGACGCGATCCTAAATTTCGAACAGAATGCAGTAGAGCTCGTTACTGCGATTAGGCGGCTGGTCATTACATCGAAATTAACTAGATGATCAATTACATCGCTAATACGATGTTTTATGTCTGCTTCTCAACGTGAAATGTAGTTGCGATAACTTATTCTCACTGCGGAAGCCTTGAAACTGCGATTGGTCGTATCTCGTATCACAGTGGCCAAAACGTAGCCAAAACGTTGCTTGTTGTACCGTAAATCCGAGCATGTTCGCGAAAACGAAATTCCGGGAAAAGGGTGATCTAGCCGCATCATTATCATAAAGCGCTATGGAAAAGTCATTGTGAAGAAATACAAAGTATTTGTTGATGACTCGTGACGTGCGTTACAGATTAAGATGCAGATTAAGCTTTCTAGTTCATTATTGATGTTATGACGTCATAAAACACGAAACACGACTATTCGACTCGACTCGGACCACCCATGGGTGAACCAAGTACTCGTTTTCGCAATGCCCTAGTTGTTGTTGTTGGCGGTATTCGTGGTGTTTTTCGATTACAGTGGTCATTTACAAGCCTATATTCTTCATTACGATTCCGTAACTGCTGACTTGTAGCACGGCCCACTTCGAGGCTTCATTGAGGCACCGCTTACGCGGATCAGATTGCGATGAGGAGCCTAAATAAATCTCTCACACGCGAAAGAAATTCTGTATCGTGGGTGAGACGCACAGATGTGTCTCTTAATTTTTGAATACAGGTTTGCTAGAAAGAGGCTATCATTCCCAACCAACTTTAAGATGCAGCTTTTTCACCACCAAATCTGCCACAAATTTGCACAACTTCTTAAAATAATCGAAGCGGTTTCTTGGTACAAATCTCAGTCAAATATACTCAGCATACTAATTGCTCACGTGATCAGCGACACCGATTGTTTCTAACCCCGAGGCTAACCATGAACCCTAGGTGACGCACGCGGCCTTAAATCAACGTCACCCTGTTTGCTAATCGCGAATACTATTCACCCGGGCGCGCAGTGATAGAGACAGATGGCCGAGAGTGATGCATCGGACGGTATAACCCACGGTTACATCGACTTTCTCGATCTGCATTAACATTCATGCTTGCCAAGTCACGGACGACGTTTCGAGGAGTGATTTATGACGGCACAATGCCCGGGACGAGAGCAGATTAGGTAAAATAACAAGGCACGGTTGCGTAAATAAGACGGCGGCTTTCCCTAAAAAATCAACTCTCTTTAATTACAGTTAGTCACAAATTTGTGTTTGAATAAAAACCCGCCTGGTAATGAGCCAATGACCCAGTTCGTAAGAAAATCTGATTAGAAACTGTTCCGCGTCTAAACCTGACATTTTGAGTTCTACAAGGTTGATAGCAATATTACCAGCACCAGAAAGGTCGTATCTTATCCGCATCAAAATCGTGTAGACGCATTTAATTCATAAACATTGCGGGCCTGGTAATCGCGACTTAGCTGTGTACGACGGCGCAATCTAACCTGACAACGTCAGAACGTGACAGCTCGAAATGCACTCTACATAATATCGGATTACAATCGGCCATGAAACGAAACACAATTGCTTACGCGCTCAAAATTCAGTATGTCTTTACAGCAAAGTTAGAAGTATCGAAAATGTTTTCGCTAAAAATATGTTATCGTTAAAACTGTTATTTAGTTATACGATTGTCGCTACTAGTTGCTGACGATTAAACCTGATGAGTGTCAGCCGAAAATATTCGGGTTTATTTAGGGCATATTCGTCAAGCCTCAAGATGAAAAGATGGGTTTGCGTCTATAATACGCCTGTAAATACCTAGTCTGCCGAATCTAAATATCTCAACAACCAAAGGCGTTAAGTTAGCGTGCCTTGACTAGAAAAGGATTGTTGCGGCTTGAGGCGATTACACAATTATCCTCACAAACACTGCTGCAATCACGGGAATTGGGATAATTATTTCTTACGAAAAGTAATACGAATCAAACCAAAGACGAATGTTCTTATGTTGGAATCGGACGATATTTAACGCATCTGCATTGTGACGTAACGGTCACATGACGTCATGGTGTTTACAATCATTCAGCTCTCTTTTGGATACCGTATGATTCTGTTACGAATAGTATATTAGGCGGTTATGGAATCAGCTACCAAGTTTATACTTCCAAACAACATGACACCTTGCTGTATTTACAAGGGTTGACCAGACCACTACCGACATTAACACAGTATCGATACACCCGATCTCCAAATTACAGCAATCAATTCGTCGCGCGTCGAGTGGAACACGACATCTTCTGCGATATGGGAAATATTCGCCCCTTCAGACACTGATTGCAGGATACTGGGCGCGGATTAAAAGGTCATTCGCAGTTACGGCGAGATGCTGCGGTGCTGTTAATCTGCCCTGCGATACCGTCTTTCCCAGAGTCTGCGCGCATTCGCGCAGATCGAAGGTTAATCACGACCGGCCACTGTGTCGACCCTTAATCGGATTGCGGCAAGGTGGTTAAATGTCACGGATGAGTGAACACGGGCGACTTAGTGTCAAGGAGAAACTCTATGGTTTAGTGTTGTGACCTGAGTATTTCGCTTGATTTCCACCATCGCGTAGGATGGAAAGCAGGTAGACGACATTTACTAGTACGAAATTCTGCTTCTACAGATCTACACTCATTTTACGGTGATATAAGTCAGGGGTGGGTTCTGTACCACCCCAGAAACCGCATAAAAGGGGTAACGCGTACACAGAACTCACAGCATCTCTGGAATATGATATCTTCATAAGAGTTGGCATATTTGACTTGTTTTCACATATTAGAATGGTTGTGAATTCGAAATTTGGTACCGAAAAGGGCCGACAGTCTCATTGGCACCTTATGGTGGAAATCTTCCACCTGTACCCCATAGTGGAATTCTGGAAATGTATTTACAAAGTGTGTTGTATTGCGCTTACCTCTGCACCGCTGCACACCAATTTTGGTTCAACTCCAACCTATAGTGGCATTGATATGAGAGAAAAGGTTTTGGATTTATTTGATTAAAACAAATAATTTTTCTTCTTCAAATTCTACTGACTACCCCATGAAATGCACAACAAATGTGACTCAATTCGAACCAGTAGAAACAAAGTTACTGATGTTCAAAATTTGAGATTTCAAATCATAGTATTTACGGTGGGTATAACTATAATAAATAATTATTGTTTTTTCCAAATCCAAAATTTTGCCCTCCAGTAACTTTTATTGTACAGGTTGGAATTGAGTCAAATTAGTTGCACATCGCTTTTGCGGACAACGTAACAATTTCATGGCGCCACTAAAATTTGAAAACTTTTATATTTATTTTTAATAAATAAATCCAACATTTTTTTTCTCTTATAGCAAATGCCTCTATAGATTGGAATTGCCACCAAAATTGGTGTGCAGCGTTTTTCAAGGTAAATAGCCAGTACAATTACAATAAAAGTAATTTTTGAACATCCCTACTGACTCATGTCAAGTCGAATTTCAACCAGAATCAGTTACTGCATACTTGACCAACTGTAATGTCTGGCTTCTAATTGAGAACGCCCGCGCTAGCTCGGCCTTGCATCAATGGTATTAAGTACGCGCAATTTTCCGACCTCTAATTGTGAGCCTCTTTAATTAATGCCAGCCACCACCGTCGCGGGCGTAGCGAAAAGCGATTTGGCATCGACGACGCAGCTTTCCCCCTTCCGATTCCAAACTCATCAAACGCCAAAACGGATTTAATAGCGCCCGCAATCCTCGCGATAAACACACAAATTAGCCCTCATAAGCCCGGTAATTGCGCGATTGAGCGCAGCGCGACAACACCGCGCATCGCATTCCTGAGGTTTAACATCAAGACCGCGGGCTGGGGGCGATATCCGGGATAAGCGTTGGTTAACCGAGCGTAAATTCTCGACGATGTAGTGGATTAGAGAAGAGGTTATTGTGTGATTCGACAGCCGTGTGACTCACGCGGGTCTAATAACCGTTAAAGCAAGACATCGGGGTTATTATATTTTACCGGTCCATGTCCTTGTCAATGTTAACAATAATGTAGGTTGATTCCCAGGTGTAGTCATCGTCGGTGCCCGAGTAGCAGTGGAAATTACGTTAAAATATACTCAAATGCAAGAAGCAATTTACAAGTACGCAATAAAAGTATGTAATCCAGGCCTAGATTTGCCGAAATAACTGAAAACTCACAGGTACAAGTAGTCTCAAATCATAACAAATTGAGTAAAAATCTATTTGAGTACTCCGAAAAAGTAGGATGACTTCGTTACCTAGAGTGACCGCCTATGCTGATATCAAAGACACATCGAAATGTTGATTATATACGTCACAGTAAAATCGCAATAAAATTTCATAATTTCAAATATCAAACATGACGTCATAATTTATGTGACGTCACATCGCATTAGATAGTGTACAGTAAAATTTCATATGCACCGATTTTCCGTGGTTATAAATCTGCTTTTGCAGGCATGTCTGGTTGATATTCGTTCAATTTGTATTGCATACGTGACGTCATCTTGTGTTTGCGACGTATGTTCGACGTTGCACATAATTTCCGTGGGTATAAATTAGCAGAAAAGTAAGAAAATCTGCTCCTGCCAATTTTTATGGTTAATATTTATATATCTTGTATCGCGCTTGGTTGCAGATGGTAATAAAAGCCACTCACTGTAAGGTACGCATTCGTAAATGATGTTAAGGTACTTCTTCGTCCCGGGGCACGGGTCTTCAAACACCTGCGGTCCTACGATGAAAACGCACGAGTTGTTGCCGTTACACCTGTAGAGGGAATGCATCACGTATAATGGATGGGTTGAATTGAGTTGAAACGCTGGCATGCATCAAACAACAATGTCTTAACACGGTGCGCGACCGCATGTCGCGCAAGCTGACTTGTAACCCGCTAATCAAAACGTGCGGTGTTGCCATTACCCCACGATCGCCACCGCGCGGAATTATTAAATTATGACCAATCTACACTAGAGGCGACAGCTCTCTAGCGACAGACGAAAAATGTAGCTATTGCTGAACACGGAGTTTCGGCCAGCTATAAAATTTCCAGCTTTTCCGAATTGTAATAGAATTAGAATTATAGCTACACAGTCTATTCCAAATTGGATTATAATTACTGAATTCGCAATAACCTTGAAATTGAATTAAGTTCAATTCATATTTAACCAGAGTTCAGTCTCATAAGGGTGAGAAGGGCAAATGTCTGTACAGCGATCCAGACTCGTTTCACACTATGCAGTACTCGAGAAGCATTATTTGGAAAACTAGGAACTAGAGCATAGAAACATTTCATAAATTAGATTAGACATTGATTAGCTGCTCGTAATATAGAAAAATTGTCTCTGTGTCATAACTCTTGAGTTGTCATGTTCACATGCCACGATTACGTCACACGGAAACGTTATTCAAGCAATTCAAATACGGCGTACCGCATTTATAGACTCGCTCATGATGACAATTAGTCGGAATGGATAAACGCGTAATGAATTTGACATTACGAATTATGTTTACTAGAATGAAGTAATGCTAAGAAGTAAAGCTTAATGAGGCAGTCTCCTCCGGGACGGATTTATGCGATAGATTTAGAACCAGGATCTAAGATACACGCAACGGTATAGAAGAGCTGGATTAGCGACTGCCATTATTTCCCAATCTATCGCAACATTACGAATGAAATAGAGACGCCATGGTCAGTTATAAAGTACTTCCGCTTTTTCGAAGAACTGAATTGGGTTTTGCTTAAATGTATAACTTACTCTCGTGGTAATATTTTAGAGTGCTTCCACCCCAACTTGATCATCGTTCATTTTCTACTTCGAATTGCAGCAGTTTTTGACATGTCTTGGGATATGCTACACTTGGGGCAGCAACTGATGCAAACTTCTGACAGAATAATTACGTATGCATGGTCAAAATGCTGCTAAATAATGCGGCACCATTGCCAATTTACCCAAGCCATAAAAAGAACATCCAGTTTTTCCTTTATATACCACGCCATATTAAAATCCCCGCGGATGACAGGTTCATCGAAACTTTACCAGCTACATTCACATCATTCCTACTGCAAAGCAGACCTGCTATAGACTGCGCAGTCTATAACAACGCGGCGCGGACCCCGTGGGGATTGTTACAGAACAAGGAACATCGATTTTTCCTAGCAATAACGACTTTAATCGATGGGGCGGATAGATTTCCCCGACGGCTCGCCGAACACGGCCTCGTTACGGGCGCGGAGATTCGAATCGAATTATAAACTGCGTGTTGTGATAGCCGGCGATTGACGTATTCTCGGACATGGCATGAAAACAATACGCTCTGGGAATAGACTTGATCTGTCTGTTATGAACTGAGGCAGTGAGGTGGAGACTGGCAGTAACGAAGTACTTCTACTTTTCCGAAATACTCATGTAGATCTAGCGTGCTTCTTACTCAAGAGTCAAGTGAGTATGAATTTGGAGTACTTAACAGTTTGCAGGTTTTTAGGCAAAATGGGTCCTAGAATACTCACTACTCTACTTGCTTGTGTATAGCTACTCCTACTTCTACTTGAGTAGAAATCCTTTTGTTGAGTCAGAATCCCTGTACTATGCTAATCTGAGTAATCTCACCCATGGATTACGACACTCCGGTCGAAAACAATGCTATTCAGAAACCTTTTGAATCGTGCAATGCTCAAACAAATGTACCTCAATATAATGGATTTCGGATTTCAAATTTCGAATCCGACTGCTATATCAGGGTATGTTTTTCGAAAAGACCCGTCCATCTTCAGGGTTGGATCACAATCCGCCCGTATACGGTGTATAAGTTCACCATTTATATTTCCAGTTTGAGGACTGCTCATCTGAGCGATGGACATGCGCGATATATAGCAATCAATATACCTGATTTCGGGTTTCAAATTTCAAATCCGATGGCTACAACAACGTACGTTTTTAGAAAGCACGTCTCCACCTTCATGGCGGAATAACAGTCCACCCTTACATGGTGTATAGTATAAATACACCGTTTATATTTGTACCTTAGTCAACACGTTCTGAATACGATAACAGCGGTCGATTCAACGCAACGCACTCCATCAAGACCCGCTAATTTTAGATTCCACCAATACAGTTTTACAAAAATCGATATACGGCACACGCCGAGCGATTTTTAGTAAAAAAAGCGATTGCCGTCACCCAAGTCCACAGCGTCAACCGACAACCGATTAATAACACCGCGGGATATTGATCGTTGCGATAAAGCTTGCCAGGCGTTGAATCTAAAAGCGGCGAGGAGTACTTCACGAATTCATCGGCTCTTTTCATGTCAGACCACGGTACGAAGATTGACCGTTTGTTGATTCGACGTAACTCCACGGACGGTGTCGAGAGCATTTGGTATACCGACAATACCAAACGCCAGTATTTGCTTTGGTATGGCGAGCTGTCTTAGTAACCGATTCCAAGCGGCGTGTACACTTCAAAAGTAGGTCATTTTTCATAACACTCACCCATATATATTGATAAAAGGCTTAATTAACAATCCAAAGCAAAGATTCCCAAAGACTGTTTACTAACGAATACCCACTTTTCATAAACTTCGAAGGACTTAAACTTAATCATAGATGACATTACTCATAATAGACACTTGGAATGCAGCGTCATTGGCTTTTTGTCATGGAATAAAGTGTTCGATGCCATTAGTTATAATGCACGGGTGGCGTATCTGCATTAAAGCAGTGCTTGTTACCTGTTTGTTCAGCACATTAACGGTACGGTATCTATCACTAAAAGGCGTAAAGTAGACAAATATCTTCGGGTGTCTCACGCGGAAGCACGCGCGACGACACTGCTGATAGCGTAACGTGTTTGCGATTGGGCCCGATTGATGTTTCAAGAAATTGTGCACGCATCGAACAACATAGTACTGTAGAACATCGAGATCACGTTGAACTTGGCAGATAAATCCGTGAATTTCAATTGATGCTTTAGTTCAGTCGTTCACAACCTTTTTCGACTCATCGCCCCCTAATCAAGCTCAACACAAATTTTCACCCCCCCCCCTATATTTACGGATACGAAAAAGAGGATATCTAAACGGAAAGTTTATTCAGCTAACTCTGATCGCTGGTGAATTGACTGAAACAAGGTCATTTTTCCGAGCTGGTGCTCGGAAAACCGCTTTCCACGTCTTTTTTCGACAACTTTAGCGTCCTATGCAGAATGAGCCGTCTTCACGCGCATTTTTTGGCTGTGTTAATTAAACAGATCTCACTGAACGTTTTAACATTTTCGCCCCCTTTCGTATTATCGCCCCCTTGTTTCTCAATATCGCCCACTAGGGGTGTAATTCAAACCCAGCACGTGACAGAGAAAGGTATGACGAAGAAATAATTACCAAAACGACACGATCGATCGTAAGATAGCAAGGTCACCGCTGCATGTCAATATCGATCATTGGCCTGTCGTCGATAATTGGATTAACGAATCGCTCGCCTACAACAGATACCGGAACACGAGACATTGAAATTGAGCACGAGATGATCCTCATAATGGAAGACTTCTGATCGATCGATTGAATTTCATAGACCCGCATCCGATATTAATGCTGTTGAATTCGCGCACCACTAGAGCAGTGCATAAGGTTACCATATTTTGGGATCCGGGAGAGGGCACTTTTACAGATCACCTGACTAGAAAAACGGGGGATTTGAAAAAATTTACGGGAAATACCCTTGTGTTGACTAATACAAAAACGTTCAGATTCTAGATTTCGCGTCAGCTATGTAAATCAGACATTGGAAAGCAAGTGACCAGCAAGCCTACACAATTTCGCCCGGCCACGCTTGGCGATTCCGTTACGTCACCGTTTTCGGTTGGAGCGTACACAATCCAGCGATCTCCATATTCGAAATACCCATAATCCCATAAACTAAACCAGCCGGCCGATACACTCATAACCAGGAGGGTCACTTGAGATTGTTTACCGAGCGCGTTGTTGGTACCGCGATCTCTCAGACCGGCTGGGATGGCACTCGATCTTGCGCGGAGAGCGCCCTCCAAACGAAGTGGGTTATCCACGAGTGCGCGGATAAGAACCCGCGGATGAATGGGAATAGAGAATGCCGCGATGCGTCCGGATGTTTGGGTTTTGTCTGTCAGTGAAAACGATTCGGAATGGGCCTGAGACTTGAGAGTCTGTCATTGTAGTAAGCGCATACCGTGCATCATTTGAAAGTAACCCAAAGTGGTCACTGGTCAGCAACTAGTTTTCGAAGTACTCAAAGTAGATTGTTGCCTAATTGCACTACTGACGCAAGCGGTTATGATTTTAGATCGCATTTGCTTCTACTTCGGCGAGATAGCGCAGTGGTATAATCCACAGCTGCAACACCAATGGGTTGCTGGTTTTAGTCCGACCGAAGTCGACTCCAGGATTCCCACCTTAGTGTTGGAGGTTTATCGAGGCCCCTCCTCACCATCTCATCCATGTAAGCAGTGTCTTATAAAATGAAGGATAATGACATGGTGTAAGTGACCATAGTAGTCGACAAACCCCACGAATACCACAAACAATAACTTCTAAGTACCTTTAAGACTAATGCCACTTGACAGTTTTCAGTTTTTCAGGCAAAACCAAGCCTAGAATGCTTGCTTTTTCACATACTCGGAAATAAGCTACTTTTACCGGTAATACTTATATTTTTCGGGGTATTCACGCACGTTTTGCTAACTTGCACTATATTCTCAAGCGAATACGATTTTCTACTACTTCTACTTGAACGTTTTCAGTTTTTTTTAATGCAAAACCAAGCCTAGAATGCTTACCCATTCATTTATTCCGAAGTAACTACTTCTATTTGTACTTGGGTAGAAATTTAAGACGCTACTTCTACTCCTGCTCGATTAAACAACGATGACTGCTTCGGCCACCCCTACGTGGGTCGCAGGTCGCGATTGTTGAAATGTTATCGCGCGTATACGCCCCGCTGCATACGCATATATAGGTTTTGTTATGGGGTCAATTTGTCTGCAACCGATTTTACCCACGCACGTAACGGCTACCTGCTTTCTAGCGTAAGAAAATGTATTATTTTCAATATATCTGTACTGCAGTTGCCCAGCGCTCTGGAAATGTCAGCGCGTGTGAGAAGTTAGGCTAAACGCTGTCTGGTGTGTGAGATTAAACATTCAGATGTCGCGGCGGCGACTACAAAACCGCACCGAGCTCTGAGCCACTCTTCCCCTGCTACTAACAGTGGCGCGTGCATATCGATCATGCGATGCGTGGAAAATCCCTTTCGGTTTTCGCGCGGTTTTGCAGAGCGATCTGTTCGGGGCGATAGCTAGTATACCGGGCGCCGTAGCCTAAACAATTCCCCGATGCCTAGACTTGCGCTCCAACTTATGATTGATTATGTTTCCGCTAAATATTGATCTCCTAGTCCTAAAAAGAACGGCAATCTATATTCGAATATCTCGGGGTTTGAGCATGCGACACAATGAAAAAAAACGACAGTTTACAATGCGACACAGAACAGCCCGCACGCAACCCTAATCCGAACGTAACCCAAAATCTATCGGTAACCCTGCTTTGATGCCCAGATGCTCAAGTGTCGCATGCTGAAATGTCGCATGCTATTGTGTCCAGTTCAAAGGCCTTAGATTCGACACAAAATCGTAATCTTGAAACACTAATTTTCCGCCAAATCCACTGAGATTAAACATTGCCTTTGGCAAATGTATTTTTACGGGCAATTGAAATCTGTAGTTTTTTCCATTGCGCTTCGCGCTACCTCAGTTATCTTCAGTTTTCCCCCGGAGTTATTGTGACATATAGGGAAATCGATCAAGATTACTCTTCGATTATTCGGAACTGCGATCGTAATCGTGTTTTTACTACACCACAGCTCAAAATGGCGCGTTTTGTGGCAACGCAACGCCACACATAAACGCTATAAACTCGCCAAGAGTTCGGCGAATGTATATCAAGATGCGCTTAAAATAATGGCTGAATTTAACACAATTTCGTGGCGCATCACGCGCCAAACTTCATACACAAGGCAATAGGCGAGATTTGAGATTATTACAAGTACGCGTTTATCTATTCTCCATTCGCTTCAGTTATTCCATACATTATTAAGAGCGATAATGAAGATGTTCCCGCTACGGGAGATGAACAGTTGAGATAACGAAGCCTCTCTATGTTATAGGCTGAGTTGGAACTTCTCTAAAGTCCCGCAAACTATGCGTACGCTGTATCTTAGTATGGAAGAAAAACAATTTCGTTCGTACAATGGTACTACTATTACCTTGTAAATGAAAATGGTGTATTTCGCCTATTTCCGCCCTAGTGAAGGCTGCAAATCAGGTAGTCGACATTTTCTGGTACAATATGTTGTTTTCTTTTTCACGCACATTCCAATGCGTGAAAACGTATCAAATGCACCAATTCTTATGGAGATATATCCCAGGACTGGAGTTGGATCTGTTTTCGTGTAACACAATAAGGCGCGAAAAGGACCCACTACAATCCTGGAACATATCTGCTTAAGGATTGGTACATTTGATTATCACCCTACGCCATGGTGGAAATCTCGTAAATACATCCATTTCCAACCCATGTATTTATAGTACATTGTCTTTAGACCAGCGATTTCAGGTGCACCGCGATACTGTGCCAAAGACCCCGTAAGACATCTGGCAGTTGGTACATTTTTGTTGGTCGCCTATCTCGCGTATGTAGATCCGAATCCAAAAACGGAATTGCCAAATAGTAACCCAACATATGCCCAAGTTCAAAGGTCAAATGACCTCTCTCACGTCTAAGGCGTGGCGTTTCCCATTATTGAGTAGTTCTAAAACTTCACAAATGTCATAACGACTGCTTTACTTGTAGATAAAATACACATTCAAAGGAAAACCCAATCTCCATAGTATATAATTTTGACCAAGTTTTGATCATTTTCATAGGATAGTCAAATTAACCATAACCCTTATGATCTTTAAATCCTTAAATTTGCAAATTTAACAATTGATTACGGCACCGGGAATGATTTCAAGGGGTGCTGTCAGCAATATAAATTTTAGAACCACTGCTTCAGATCTATTATAACGCGTTCCGATACCGTTTTTAGACACGTGACTCGCCGAAAATCCCCGAGAACCAGCTTTTGCAAATCATAATTGATAACGACTACGGCGCGGCTGACAACCAACTCGTGTAGACGCGAAAATCGAAAATAATTACTGCCGGGTTACACAGAGCCCGAAAGTGGTATCCCGCTTGGAATACGGTCGTCGGAAAAGCTACCGAACCGAACGCCTAATCCCGTGTATCCATCAACATCAATGTCACCAATTGACAGCTGTGTTTACCTTGTGAGTAAGACTGTTTTTGATCGGTGACGCGATACAGACAAAGCCAACCGACTCACCTTTTGGCGACGACTTGCTTCGCGTTCGGCAGACGACAATGCATGTCCTGCATTTGATCCGAGTTGACAACGCACGTCATATCATCCTGAAAATCGATTTGCGAAAATTTACAAAACTTTGAAAAATAAAGCGAACTACAACTCCTACTAGGAGTCAAAGCGTACACTGATGCTATACAAAGCGAAAGGATCTGTTATAAATTTCAGTATAGACCGCCAATAGACAGACAATTCCCGGCGTTAGATGTGTTCACGTCCAAGGTATGTAAACTATTTCCAGCATCGGCAGTAGTCGGCACTCAAGTAGAAGTATAAGTCAAGTCCTAAATTTCTACTCAAGCCCAACTAGAATAGCGATTTCTAAGTAAAAAGTAATTATTTCATATAGGCATAATATAGTCTAACATCATCATCACCAGTTAAGCCAGTAGTGCAAGCAGGCATAACCTAATCGGGTGCTTTAAAAGTAGAAGTACTTCGTTACTGGCCACCTCCGAGTATTTCAGTACCGAGTACATTGGTTTTGAGGAAACATACTTAGGCACTGGTAAAATTACATAATTGTGAACAAACCCGAAAAATAGGTATCACAGCCGTGGTAGCTAACCTAAGTTCTTAATCTTTACGCCTCCTACCTAGTGTCGGAGGTTTATCTAGGTATCTCCTAACCGCATCATCCGGGTAAGCGATGTCTTATAAAAAGCCTAGAAGTGAGCCGTGCTACAAGTCGGCAGTTACGGAATAAAAATGGAGAAAATTGGCCTGGTGTAAATGACCATACCATAGTCCACAAACACCATGGATACCACAAACAAACCATATCTACCATTTTTATTGATTACTAAAATGCATAAATTGTCTCACGTTTGGAAGGACGACTCTCTAATTTCAATCTGAACCATGACAATGCTCAGCGCTATATCACAAATGTCAGTCAGCCATCTTATAATCTTACATCAGACGCCAAGAATTGTTTTCACCAGCATGATGCCAGAATTCAAATCAATGATCAAAATGCCTTCTTACTCGAGATCAAGTTGCATGGCACGCCGGGGCTTGGCTTACGCCTTCAGGTTAAGCACTATTGACTGTAATTTAGCATACTCGATGACGATAACAACACGAAGTTCGAGGTATGGGGTTATGTGGGGTTGCCACTTTTTATGTTCGACATGAAAGAAGGTTATGGTCTATGAATTTATTACAGTACTTGCTGATATTTTTAACGAGGAAGATCGTGTTTACATACATAATCGCAATGATCAAAGAAGTCTTAATATTCATAAACACTGACTAACGTAGTTCATAGGCATATTAGGCATATCTGCTTATAAACGATAAGATGTTTAAAATTAATTATCCATACTGTACTGCACAATTTTTCGTGTATGTCGAACTACCGTAAATTATTATATTGTAACTTCATTGAAATCATTTTGCTGCAGTCGAATACGGTGATGTGGCTTGGTGTCAACATCGCCCCATGCTTGAAAATGCAACAGTCACGCGGAAATCCAGTGATCGACGATTAAGATGAGACATTGAAGTGTCACAAGCGTTCAGAATGATATTTATATCAAACAAAGCATTACCCACGCATTCCAGATTTTGAGGACTACCGAATCGTTGCCAGTAAAGGCGTTGTCCCAAAACAATAGCACGTCATAATGATGAATCAGTCACGTGTCAATACCATAGATTTCCACGCGACCAGGCAAGAAAACAATACCACGCTCTACATACAAACAAATTCAAGCCTGCAGAGTTACTGACCCCTGGCACCTCGCCGGTATTCAGGTATAACCCTCGACAAACGAAACGATTAAACGTCAATCGACTGCGTCAATATTATCGCACCCGCTTGCTCTTTATACAACTTGCTATTTATTTGGATGGATATTATAGTTTAATGTTTGGTAAATATCGCCGGAATAGGACAGTGTGATAGCGGTATTTTTCTTTCGCGCCTGGCGCGGGAAACGGGCCGGATGTACCGTGCCCTACGCCGCGGATTTTGGCCCATGGCAGGCACCGGTTGTGGTGTCGGCCCGATCTGGACCATGAGATAACGTTTTATAATCGGCCGACTAATATCTTCTAGTTAAAAAGAGAAACTGGATTTTTACCTGCGATAGGGTTTAGCTGAAATTATGTGGCCGTAATGATAGCCTCACAGGAGTTTGCATCCAGCATAAAAATTTCTGGACATTTCGGACTGTGCCCTTGATAACATGAATAGCTACAAATATATTTAGGGGTCGATGCGTTTAGATCAGGGGTTTTCAAACTTAGTTTGCTCATGCCCCACTATATTATTAAATACACGGCGTCGGCTCAGTAACATGCAATGAAAACCTTACTACGGCGAAATGTGGGAAGCAGACCACTTAAGACGGTCAATATCTTGGTTCGGTCCAAATCACGGCACATTTGGGGAGCTGGTGACTAAGAAAGATATCATCATGTTCGCCTGAGCTAGTTGGAAGCCCTCGTGACAGCCTCAGCCACCAGCTGGACTGCCATTTTGTAAAAAATGAACATTGTCCTTCAAATTAAGGAGAAATCTGATAAGGAGGGTATGGCTACCCTAATAGCATATACGATGCAAGATTTTTGGCCCGCTGAAACCGGCATCATGTACCATAGGTTGTTAACCAATGGTTGAGATAAAGATTGGATCTTCGAAATGCGTGGGAAGAGTATCAATGTGTACGAATATCGTAGCCAATATAAAACAGTATATACCTGTCTGCCGTAGGCAGCTCCTTTTATGGTAATGATATCGCTTCCCGGGCATCTCAGCGTGATTTCGTAGTCTTCACAAGCAAGCTGACTTTGGGTTCGCACGTTGTCATCAGAGAAGGCTAAAAAGACATAAAAAACGTAATTCCATTGCGATTATCACTTTGCCAAGCGAGTCAGTCTTCGAGGAACAGGCACGATAGAGCTGGAATGTTGGAATCAACGGAATACATTTGGATCCGGAGGAAATATTGCCACTACTCTGTCACGCTTTGCAATTTTTTATCTGCAGTTGGATGGGATCCAATGTGGGATTATAGTATAGGAGTCGGATTGAAGCTCAAAATTACCTAAGGTAGTAAGGTACCCTGACCGACAACCACCACTACGCTGCACACTTGTCTTTTAGAACCCAAAATACAGAAAATAAATAACACGGAGATGTGTTCTTGTCGTTTAGCATTCATGGTGGCTCGACATCTATGGTCAATTGGTCATTGGTCAATTTTGGATCCGCATCCATATTGGTGCGGTAGCCCTGAAACACACACAAACACACCAAAAGCAGATCTGTAATTCCCTAAATATACGGAAACAGGTGCCAGAGATGAGCCATTAAGCCAGGATTTGGGATCGGACCGAGGGAACCGGATTTTGAGATTTCATGTCGTATTCTAACGGTTGAGCATGGACTAGATGCTTTCTGTTTGTTTGGAGTTGGACAAGTCACATGATATGATATTGTGGACTTGGACCTGAAATTCGTAACAAGATTTCACGCTTGTAAGCACATGTCATAATGCAGTTGTAGTTGAGTTTCGCAGACTTCAGTGACTAGTCGACCTATTAGTTGACCATGACCTTTAACAGTTCCAAATATCCCCACATTCCTTCACGTATATGTAAAATGTAACTAGTTTGTGCTCAGTAATGTGCAAAAGCAGATAGCAGAGTATTGGTTCCAGTTGCATCGCACTACTAGAGAACGCCAACCAAAGTCACTACAATTTTTGACGGTCTTGTCAACTCTTTACATTAAAAACTTTATTTTGACAAACTTTAACGTTTTTAAAACTCAATCAGTTAAATATTGGATTGCACCTAACCTACAGCAAAATTACTTAGGACATACCAAAAATGTTACACGTTTTGAGGCGTGTTGGTCATCACATCATATCAATCAAATAATCCATTTAATGGTTTATGATTCAAAATGAGTTGACAATAGGCCGTTTACAACAGTGTAAATTTGGCTACCAGGTGTAAAATGCAAAATGAAAAGTTCACAGACAGCGCAACCACTACGACACAGAGACAATGCAGTTTGTAAACGATTTCGACTTTGTAGACAATTTTGACAATTTTTGTCTCACACTCAAAGTCAAGAATTAATCGCTCGACTCATCAGTAACACCGAACAAAATCTACATTAGCCATCGTGTAGTACCACGCGAAACCAATCAAGCAACCGAAAAACACGACACTTATCCGCTCGGAACCCGACCGTTAAAAGCCAACTTTTCGCCACCCCGGATCATCTGCGATCAGCATAATGAAAACGAGGGCCAATCCTTCATCGAGTCACGCACCATTTCTGGCGGGAAGATATGATAAGAGATGACGCGGTACCACATAAGAGCTTTGCGGTCTACGGGGAAAAATTTTGGCTTTGGCTGTAAGTATGCATAACCGAAATCGTCCGTACGCGGAATGGGTCGTTTGAGCGTGCTTTTGTTCGTATTCTTTTACCATAACAACGATCGCAGCGCGCCAGCCTTACGCGACGCGTACGAACGGAAGCTGTCGTAAAAATTCCGGCCGTTTGCGTATCAATTCTACAACTAATCGGGTGATTACACCATATCGATTTATGACTTTATAGTCCGCTACCTTGAAGCGGCGAGATAGACCATTGAAATTCACTTCGAAATAGATCAGTGGTTCCTAACGGTATCGGCTTCCGGGCCAGTCAAATTTCAAAACACAAAATTTTCGAACCGGTAATAATCAATCAACCCAAAAATGTAATTACGGTAAAAGTAGGTACCATTCAACAAGAATAATTGGAACTTTAATTTAATGAGAGACATGCAGCCGTCTTTTCGATATTACACCGGTCTCGCGTGGTTCTGTTGAAGTTTCGTTTGAAGTCCCGCTAAAACCACCGATTCGGTTTTTACAGCTGGGCTTCATTTGAAAGAATTGAGACTTCGTTGTTTCATAGATTCTGTTAAATGTGGGTACATTGTACAAAAAGTACATTGCACTGTCTAATTTCGCCAGATTTTGTTTAAAAAGTCATTTTCGCCGTCACATATTACTGGTTTAAAACGAGTTGTAGGGTCCTTTTAAACAGTTCTGTACCGGTACGACTTTATCAGCATTATCACGTGGAATAGGTCAAAAGTGAACCATAAACTGTACATCACGCCGGAAAGCGTTCTAACTTACGTTCTTAATCTATGAATTTAGTATTTTATTTCTCCAATTAATAGACAAGCCTTAAACCTCTTCCTTTTCGCAATTGTGAATAAAATTGAAATAATAGTACATATCACATTGAGCTTAAGCGATCTCTTCGCACCGATTATTCGAAATTTCATGCTGGGTGACGTCGTATTTCGTGATACCATTGTTGATATACAATGTTCTTTCCAATTCTCTACTAGTTACAGACGATTACCCCTGACGAGTGTCAGCCGAAAATATTCGGGTTCAATTCAATATGAATATGCTTTTCAAATGTATATTGAAGTTATGTACCTACAAGAAGCTCTTCAAAGTTGAAATATATTTGGCGGACAGGCCGGAAAAGTGACTCGGACCAGCGGTTGAGAACTATTGGTATATTTCACGATTACTAACATATTGAAGACACGAATTCAAGTGGAATTTGTTTAATGATTCATACGTTTCAACATCTATTCTAGTCTCCCCTACAATACGAGTGTTTGGTCTTACAAGTTACCCTCGTTAACTGGTGGTTAACGCGGTATAATTTAGATTCGATTGTAATTCAACGACCCTATTACGGGCAATGGCCGGCTGCATCACGAACAGCAACTTGAAAGGCTGTCGCGTCTGTTCTATCCCCTGGGGTATGATATAAATATTTATACACATTAGGAGGATGTTTAGATGCAGCTAACGCGATTGAGGTGGGACGCGCTTGGAAATATAACCGTGTATTTATGCCGAGCGTGTGTGGTTTTGAGAGAACAACTTATTCGTGGGTCGGTGCGGTCAGTGCGGTGGTGTAATACTGGGCATGATCCATACGGCTCTACCAAGTGACAACATACGCAACTGCGCGGTAACGTTGCTTGACAACCACGATTTGTAAGCCTGCGTCGGCTTGTGCCGACAGTCGGGCGTTTCAGATTTTAATAGATGGGAATTTGATTTCCTTACCCATTACCGAGTCCATTATGGCACTAACGTGTGAATAATAATAAGGGTGCAGGGGTGAAAATAAACGGTTCAATCATATTCATTATTTAACAAGCTTTCTAAGCGAGAACCAACCCTCTTCAGTTCATGAAATGGGCAATTCTAACTTGAAAGCACACATATTCGCATAATAGTAGATGATAAGTGTCACCACATTATGACGTCATAGAATATACTGGAGGTCCACAGCAACAGCAATATATGTTAATCTATTTGTTTTGTCAATACCTGCCCTTCTACGCAATGCACCGCTAAAACATGTTATTATTATTCTTATGTACCATACACATCAGTTGAAAGCACCGAGAAACACTGTGAACACTTCGGACACGCGAAGTCAAGCATTGGGCGCAAAACAGAACAGTACGTTTGACTCAAACTTCGGCTATGCGGACAGAAAAGCGGCCTCGAAATAATCACTCCTACATCAATAATACTTTTAATTCGTCAGCGATCTGTTACCAACAGATATCCGCTTGCCTATTGACAAAGTTCAAACAAACACGACGTAACAAAATGATAACGCCAACAGGAGGCTGGGACCGTGCAAATGCATACTGCCGTTAAAATACCGATAAAGTGCCTTGACAAGTTCGGGTTATCGGCTAAAATGCGGTGACAGATAGACAACATCAATGGAAATGCGTTATCTCGGTTTGCAAACAAAAGGCGTCAGGTATCTTGTAGCACGGCGAGATAAACGTATGCGCCACAGTCATTGGTATGTATGGAGGCTGCATGTATTTGACGAAAGTGAAATTAACCTGATTTAAACTTAAATGCTCCAGCATCCCTTACATGCTAATTACAATCCCTATCACGCCGCCTATACGCTCGGCGCTCACATATACATATCACATCAATAACAAGCTAATTGTGAAAATTTGGCTGGACAGTGACAGACAATAATTAAGCCCTTTGTTTTACTGTTGTGGCCGTTTCAATACATACGTATTCACGATTAGGGCTGGGCAAAATCGAGTACCTGAGTGATTCGATTCTGAATCACGTATTATGCTTCGAGTCGAGTCGAGTATTCGAGTATCACACATTATGACGTCATAACAGAATGTAATATGTCAAAGTTCAAATGTATACCTTTTATGCCACAGCAAAGAATATAATGCCTGTTATCCATCACATTAAAGATGCTTTGATATTTATTCGACCACACCGATTTTATTGCACTTCGTGACAAGGTTATGGGATGATTATGACTTCGAAAATGTCTTATTTCACGTAAGCTTTGTAGCTTTGTACTATGTTTCGTATGCTTCAAGGCAGCCAATCAGTGTTTTAAGCCTTCCACATTGGAAACTAGCATCAAAACTATAATTGTCGTTGATAAATTATCTTTCAGTAGCGAGGAGCTTGTAATTTCAGTACTCGAAAATATCGTATTTTACTACTCGACTCGAATCATTAAAATTAATACTCGATTCAGATTCGAGTACTCGAATCATTGTGCCCAGCCCTATTCACGATAATTATCATAAGGTTTTATGAGTATTTATTGATGAAGACATAAAGTTTGGGATTCGCTATCATAAAGCTCGGGCCGAACAAGGACGCAATATAGTCGCAGATATTCGCAAATTGCACAATAAATTTTGACCGCGTTTTCAGCACAATCGGCCCCGAACAGTCAACACGCACAACTCATAACAGTCGTTGGGAAAAAATTAGTGTCTGAGATCATTTCTGTCGGTAGATAACACACGACTTTGTAAGAAGTCTCGTACGGTTCTCAAAATCCTGATTTATTGACTTCCTATTCAGAATGTAGCCAGAAAACACACTATACCTTTTATATACATAGGAACGCGAATACATCGACGCGTCAATTTCGAGGTTGAAGTTATTCATTTGGAATACCACGTTCACGCAATCTAAGTATGTATGTTTTAATATGGCAATCACAAGTTGGATACCGGTATCAACTGCGTAGTTTTCAAATAGTGAAGCTCGGTTCTAAACATTACAAGTACAACACAAGGTTCAAATGCTGACTGGCCTCGCGTGGTCAATGGTCAGTTGGTCACTGGGGGTCAGTGATCATCATTGTTTTGCTCAGTTAAATACCAATGGCTATTGAACATAGGACGGTTGTACCTAAGGAAGTTACGGATTTACGGCTTTATGGAACATGATGTTTTAAAATAATTATGCAAATTATCACAAATACGCAACTGAAAGAATCAGAGGCACTAAAAATTGCACATTTTTCTGTGCGGATGGCACGTATACAAGTCAGATTGGCAAGCGGGCCGCATTTGTTATGGAACTTCAGGGCGGGCTTATTTTTTATTCCGCTCATGTTAATAACCCTATTCCTATATATACATTTGGAATGAAGTTGAGTGTTTCGTTAACTTGTTCATACGCAACAAAACCATAAAACTGGCGTGGGCGAACTGCGGCTCTTTAACACTTTGATTGCGGCTCTTTAATGATTGCCATTTTGCTGGAGATGTTAACCAGATTGTAAATTGTTGCATTCTATCGCGTATTAACAATATGGGTATTGTTTTCGTGTTGTTACTTTCCTTATGGTTTACGTAGCACTTGTAAGATTTAGGGGAAGGTGGGACTATTGGGTTAGAACTTAGCGATTGCGCTCTTGAATCAAGCTCACGTAAACGTTACATCCGCAACAATGGTGCATCAATCAATGATAAGCCATTGTGTTCAGCAATGAACTTGATATATAATTAATCACGGTAGCGCAGGTCAAGAACATATCCGGGCTAACAATGGTGAATACGGCTCTTCCTATTTGTATTTTAACTGCAGAGTTTGGCCAAATCAGCCTGATTTTAAACACCTTACAACCCTGGTGGCTAAGCACTGTATACCACACAATAATAAACTTCATTCAACAGGTAACATTTCATTGCATTATATTTTTGTGTTGTTGCTTTTTCTGGCGCATGAAGCAGGTCTGCCGACCGCCGACCCCTGCCATAGAACATCGAGATCGAGGTGGTGCGTCGCAAGGGAAAAGGTTGATGACCACGGGTGTATGTATACAGTTTACACTGTACACAGTTCACAAACAGTTCACTTTCTTAAAAAATTGTATCATGATTGATGCATGATGCATGCATTTTGCATGGCAATTGATTGGATATGGTTCGGCTCTGCCCATATTCTATATTTATACTATACTTCTCTAAACTGATGATAGCCGGGTTACCAAGCGGGGACATTGAATCAGATATTGGCAATTTGTAATTGAACCGATTCAATATGTCGAAGTCAAATCATAGACGTCTAATGAATCGAAGATTTTTACCAGATAGTCGCAATTCGCAACCACATACTCCGTGCCCACCATGTCCACAGTATTCCTATAGTCCGGAGACCATAATGATCACACGTTAATCGAATTATATACAGCTTTCAGGCCGTAAAACAATAATTAACGCACCCACTCGCTACATCGGCATATTGTCATCGCGAGAGTTAAATATGGGATGAAATTGGATAATTACCGTTTCAAATGCGCTGCCGTAACGCCACAGGCTGAGGTTCATTCACGGCTGAACGGACGAACGAACTGCATACCGGATAACGGATTCAACCGTGTCCGAAAGGTGACTATGACATATTCAAACGGACAAGGGGGAAGATAAACAATATATAACAGCACGAGAAGTGTTGTGGACATTGATGATACTGGGGCAGAGTAAAAATCGTCACGCCATGCTTATAAGGCAACAATGTCTCTCACGGGTACGAACTAGAGAATCAGAGTGATTCGATTCGAATGGAATATTCGAGTATTGCCCATGATGACGTCATAAAAGCGTGTATTATATGGAAGGTTCAATATATGAACCGTTTACGGACCGCAAAGAAAACTAAAACCAATTCTATACGACATAAAGACGATTTGGTAGTTATACGACCATGTCTATTTCATTGCAGATTGCTCCTAAATGCAGACGTATGGTAACCCTGCATTAATGTCATTTCCACTAACGAGCGTGAATTTGTAGTACATTTTTGTACGCAGTGATACCAGCGTGTACTCAAAGGTCACAATCGACATCTTATTTGCGAGTTACTATCCAGAAAGATATATACTAAATTTACTAACGAAGGGCTCATGGCGAGGAAATACTCAGATTTGATGACGTCATATAACACGATATTCCAATGTCCGAATTTTAAAACAGTTGAAGGCCTTCGCATCTCGCTGCTCAGCCATTATCACATCCGGCATCTAGCGCAGATTCTGTTATCGCTTCGCACATCGCATTGAGAGGTGTCGACAAATTTTCCAAAAGCATCGCAATTACGGAGATATCGAACAGCTGACAATATCGTTACGGAGTAATTAGTGGTTGTAGCGGTGGTAAGCACTCAAATTACAACTGCCATTTCGTGGACGAGAAAACAGGATGTCGTTCTAACGGCCGGCGTGTGCGTAATAACTATATCGATTGAATGTGATTTGTGCATTAATTTTACCAGGGCAAAAGAACTTGTTTGAGGCACAAAATCCGGTATGCTTGCACATTGCGGCTATTCAATTATGGATTTTGTGTAATTCCTAATTACGCATACCCCACAACACAACACCCAGTCTACTGCTCTGTAAACAATAGTGCGACAAAAGCTCATTAACACATTTTACATCTAGGGCAAGACGTCTCTAATCCCGTATGCATATACAGTATACACAGCCGTACATGATAAAACCTTAATTCACGACCATGACCGGCTATGTTCATTGTTCAGGTTCACAACCGGTTTTGAATATTAAGAAATATATACGCTGTTTAGTTTTGCTACGCCAGATAGGCGCATCGTAGCGAGTCGCTTGCAATATTACATCACATAGAGGTCGTTAGGATACAATCATAACAGTGGAACTACAAATCGATTCACTGTGTATTAACCCATTTCGAGATTAGCATAATGTAACAAAGGATCAATCATTGCAAAAGCAACAACGTACGTGAGCGAACGATAAGTCATTGTTCACACGACAAAACATGTCCACGAGGCCAATAAGAAACGTATTAGCCTACTAACCAAATCCCAACGATCCACAAGATAAGCAGAGGATCAACGAAGACAGGAATATTGTCCTCATCGTCCCTTCCTTGTGTGTCCGTGCCTTGCGCGATTAAAAACCGGTTCGGGATGTATAGAGTATTTCCACTTGTGTTATCGGAGAATTTACGTATGCAGTATCATGTTACGCAGTAACAACATTTACGGATGACGCAGTATAATACTAAAAATCTGAAACAATAACATATGTTGCGTTATATCTCCCATTCGACATACCAGCGACAGCGATGTTATTCCGTGTAGCGATAATTATAGCGTATGAGGTCTAAGCAAGCGGGCTCATTACCTCTGCTTGACTTGTAGCGCGCGATTTTCCCAGGGGGAACCGCGTTGAAGCTTATATCAATTTCTACTCCAACGACCCGAGGTACGTCTTGAAAACGGTCAAATTTCGCAGAAAGAATGAATCTACATCGCAATTTCTGGTCGCTTCACTCGCTACAGCGAAAATAAGGGCACACAACACACGACCCAATGCCTCCACACTTGCAAGCATGCAATTTGTGGCCCGCCAAGGAGTGCCGCATTCAAATTGTGTGTGGTTAGCGAAATGGGTTTGTAATCTAGCTAGTCTGATACGTTTGAGCTAATCTCAAATGAGCTAAGAGATGGGCCCAAAACATTACAGTATGCATATTGCATATGCATAGTTTGCACATGAATATCTTTGCCTAAATTTATTCAATACCCTGAAGAAATATGTCACGCTTCGCGGGAATTCCACTTAGCCTTCGCGATTATTTCATGTAGTGCCATCTCGAACTAAGTCTCGCCATCACTATTACTGATTCTTAGTGAAATTATAGGCCTTGCAACTAGAAAACTGATATGTGGCCCACGCTTTCATTTCGATACTTGCATACCGTAAATGAAGTAAATCCAGTCCGTTTTTCAATAACGTTTCACATTCCTGTTGCGGATCGTAACTATTTAATGCTGGTTAATACCAGAACACTGATACTACTACATACGCCAGGCAAATCTTAGTGCTGATACGACAAATGAACTTATGCTTATGGTACAGTTGACACTGATAACTAAAATCCCTGAATAATCACGTAGTACCGTAACTTTTTAAGCAAATTACTGTTTATTAGTAAAAGGCATACACCTTGAATTTATCTCGTCAAGGGAGATTGAAACTATGAAGTGAATGAGAACAGGTCTCATAAAATGCTGTTAGAATCAGGATCCATTAAAAAGTATTATATTCTCTTATGAATATTTGCTACCATAGGCTATATAATAGCCTAATTTCCGATTGACAATAAGGTCAAAAAAGTTTCTGCATGCTACGCGATTATCTGTGCTCTGCTCATGCTTATTGCATAGCAATGGTGAACGGATTAATAAAAGTGGGATCATCAAATTTGGATTTATCAGATTAATGAATTAATAGACAGAACAATCGATTCACCGCACTGATGCAAAACTGATTTACACTGGCCAATCTATACTACAACTGCAGAAAACCATGTTCAAAGTACATCATGAAATTAACATCTTCCAAAGTCAACGTGTCCTGCTAGTTATAGGTGAATTGGGCTGGCGCTGATAGCAGCTAAATACAACACTGTAGCGGATACGATAGCGCATAACTGATTGATCTTACTATAAAATAGCTACCAATGAATTTACACCGGAATCTGGCGTGAGGAGACCCGAATATTTCTACCTTAAGTATGACGGGTGTCATGTCACAAAATATCATTGTTGTTGAAAATTGGCAGTACTATCCATTAAAGTTAGTATACAGTACCCCGAAAATCACCAAAAGCCCCTTATCTCTTTGGATCTTTCGCCCATAATGAAAGTAGGTATGCAGTATGTTTTCAGGTGATGCCCAACGGATGGAGACACGATAATCAGTTTGTAAGTGGTACAAATCTGTTTGTATTACACATAGGACACAAGTCTTTTATCGGGTAAAGGGTTATTAGGTAATCACTGTATCTTTGCCCTGGGGCATTAGCGCCACACAGAACCATCAATCATATGAGTGCTTCTAATGGCTCCCGGTATTCACATTCGGGTACAAAGCCCGTAACCGCAATCAGCAACGTATATCGGTACACGCTAGAGATACAACTGACTCAGGTTACTCGAGGAATATCTTTGGATAAGCCCTGAAGGCAAGTGAGCGCTAGGATGACATCTGCACCGTATGCAATTCGTTCTGGTATATCTAACACCACCTGTGACTTACGACGATGGCTGAAAAGATAGCGGAACGCGGGAAAGTCAATAAAATATATACTAGATCTGGTATCCAATATTTCACTGACTTTTATATGGACGTGAAAATCACGCGATAGTGTACAAGAGATTTATGGATATTTTCAACACAAGTGTAACTGGGAATAGCCAATGCTTGACCTGGTATTTTGCTAGTAACGACGAACAGAGACAAGAGTTCAGAGTTGTGTACAAATACACTTCAGACGAACTCAAAGTATTATGACGCCATAACTGAATCTGAAATTAGTGTTTCCCCGCGTGCATCGCCGAATTGAACATGTCCTGGGCATGCCAGGTGTCGCGTTGTTACGTAGCTGACGACCCACACTACGTGCAAACGGTGGCGCATGAAATAAAATACATATACAGCACACAAAAATCGCACATCAAATGTATGCAGAGGTATATAATTTGATGGCCGTAAGGCCCGTAACCAGGATGGAAATTTGAGGGGGGCAAATGACACTGATAACAAACATCACGAACAAAATGTCACCATAACACACCAAAATGAAATCTTGAGGTAACAGAATAGTTTTCGCCGCTGACTATAGACTCTAGTGTCGATTTCAATTTGAACGTCGACAAAGTTAAAAATTATGGAAGGTTTACGATAAAGAAGTGAATTACCGCATTTCCCATTTCATTCTATTCGATTCATTCTATTTCAGTGAGTCGCTGCATCGTAAATTATCTCCTGAACTAAAATTCTGGAAGCTATCTATATCTCCAATGCCGGCCGTACACCGTAATTAATCTCACAGTAAAACATCTGTAATCTATATTTTATACGGCGATGTCCTGCGACGCCAACTACACCCGGCAAATCATATTCGGCATCAAACGCCACATCATCGCAGTTCCGAGTCCCGCGTCAAAACTTCATTCGGAATAATCAAATTACACGAACGCATTCATTATTTATCGACTCGCACAGTCTCGCAGTCAACTTTGCCTGGACTGCAACGTGGCTCGACAACGATACTTACAACATACTTAGCGCAACGCGCTTGCATCTCAAAGCACCGATAAAATCCTATCACGGCCTCGAAGCGTGCTGCGAGACGCAGCCGCACAGTGAGGCTCTACGTTCGACGGAATCGTAACGGAGCATCGAATGACAAGGGGTCGAAAAAATCTTTCTCTCGCATGAGCGGACGCGGCCGCAAATCATGGACTAGACGCGACTGCGCTTCGAACGCGGGTGCATTCGCTAAGCGGGGAAGTCACGATTGCTTCAAACGTATCGAGGGAATGCCGCTTTTGTTGCCAGGAACGGATTAAATCTGACTGATCACGGCTGAGAACCATTGCGTTTCAAGTGGTCGAATCAAATCGTGTTTTGTTAAGGTTAATTGGCGACTGGATAATATTATGTCGATGGTTTTTTTCAACTACTGGGGCCGCTATGCATTGTGCTAAAACTAAAATAATTCCACCGATATACGAAGTGTATTTCACCGATATAATAAATGTTCAAAAACTACTTGTTTCTGTCGGTTCGTCGACGATGCATACGACAATTCAACATAAGGGTGACCCTTGAGCATGCGGGTTACAGTTAGGCTTGGGTTAGATTTAAGGTTTGGGTATGGTTGGGGCAAGGTTTACTTTTGGGGTTATAAAGTCATATACTGAAATATGACATGCTGAAGTGTTGCGGGATCAACCAGTTTTTGTCACCTTCTGTCGATAATACCGCTAACGGAGCCATTTTGATTGTCGCGAAAAATATGCATTTGATATAATCATGGTATACATCTGCCATTATGTCCGGCCATGCCAAGCCACATCCATGCCCGTCGCAAATATAACGGAGCGTCGAAATCCAATAATTCCGAGTCGCACAATAAAAATCATTTCGGCGAGCGCAGGCTGATTATATCGTGAAGAAGACACGGGCCCACCGGGCATATTCGAACTCCGCGATGAAAAAAAAACGTCCCGAAAAAAATGAGTCAAGATAATATACTTTAGCAGGCTTTCCCCGTAAATCTTATACAAACAAGTTCGCTTCGGCGCAGATGTGCGACCCACTCGATTGTCTCGCTTCAAAGCAGCAGTGAATCAGTCGGCAAGGCGTAAGCCCACGGTTTCAACGGGCGTAGAATAATAACGGGGAAGAAAAAGGCATTCTTCCAAGTTTCCTATGAAATCCAAGTGTCCGAAAATCGAACTGTAACTATTCCAAGGGTCACTTGACTCGACTTGACAGTTCCTGCCTTGAAATAACTCTTCGCTTTGTTTGAATTAAGGGCCGACTTAACGCTAGACCTTTGTAGGTAGAAACGAATAAGTAACAAATCACCGTCATTTCGGAGCGCAGCGTTTATAGGCAACATTTACTGGCACAAGTTTATGCTTGTGATAACAGCGTAACCCGGTGACCCACCCCGATGTCACTTAGGAGTCATGACTCGTAAGTGGCCTTTTATCACTGAAGTTTAATCAATTTTACATCGAGATAGGGGCAATGTCAAAAGTAAGTTCACATTCAGTTAACAGTCCGTCTGTGAGTCTGACACATTCCTTTCACTCGGTCGTAAATCACGGCGTAAAGAAGCTCCGATATGCAAACATATGTAGTAGATACGCTTGTTTGCATTAGTTGTAGAGGAGATAATATTAACGTAATTTGTTCAACTCCAAGATTTTATCATTTCTAAATGTTGACAAGATAAATCTTACTTACAACTTATATAGGACGTGATGAAACAACATGGGAGGCCCTAACAATACTCGCTGTCTTATACCTAGTCCAATTCGACTATCGTGTGTTCCTGCGTTCAAATCAAATATAACAGATTTCTATCCGGTTTCAGTACGACATATATATATACAGTAGATACGCACCTCACTCCTACCCGGAATGAAAACGTGCTCTCCCTCTGAGGACACGTCGCGAGACAGCATCAAGTGCTCGAGATAACTGCTATCTTTGACCCGAATTCATGGGGTTGATAACGTGAACTGAACCTTGCGATAATTGCTAAAAGCTAAAAGGTAACCGCCAACTTCAATTCCAAACGCGTAAGAGGTGTGACTCGCGAGTCATGACTTTGACACGTGGATGTACTATTGGAGATGACAATTTCATCCCCGATGGATTTTATTTTCATCCTTTTCAAATCCCTGAATACTGATGATGGGAGAATTCCATTGATTCGAAAATTTCCTCATGAACAATGCACTGAATGTGGTGCATATAATCGAACAACTGGTAATGGAGTGAATCATCCATCGACAACGAAATTTGCATTTTTAAAAATATCGATATTCATCAGAATCTCTCGTCATTTCAATTGGTCCGTTTCGAACGAAAACTTTTTGTTGTGAAAATTCGATTGAAGCAGAATTATTCCAACACCACGGAAATGGAATACAACGGTTTAGGCTGATCTGGAACCCGTATCATTGACAGGCCGGGTAGAGATCCGCATCCATTTGCTCCTTCAGGGTTGCCGGAAATTTTCTGCCGCAAAAGACTAGATGAAGATATGGAATCACAAAGATCTTACAATCACACGAATGGGTAGGCCTAATGGGAACAGGGTGGGGAGAGTATGACTTTCTCCCCCCTTTTTCTGCTTTTCAACAAATTATAATACTGGGTCAAATTCATTTTTGTGAGTCATGCTCTCGATTTAAGGGCAAATGACATGACTTTGACACGGAAGTGTATTTGTAGAGAAGTAGTTTTCTTTTTAGTCACAGCGATCGTAGTCGGTGTTGCACTGAAGAGAAGTATTTTAGGAACCAGAGTTTAGGTGAACTTTGACTTTGATAAAAATGCTCCGTCATCTAATTCAAAGAATGGCCGGGGCAAATTCGGAGGCGGACGCAATATTACAATAAACGTATTGGATCTGATATTTTAAATCTTTCATCCCACCCCGTAAAGTTTAGCACGATACCTGGTACGACATTTCGCAAAAAACTATATATTTACGAGACCCCACGTTGTCAGTTCGAAAGAAAATCACAGCTTTTGCGTTACAAAATTACACAGGGCAATCACAACTCCCACTTCAAACGAACAAAGTGGTGCGAATGCCGTCACTACGGCACGCACATAGCATTCGTGCCTTGTCAACTGTTAAATGACCACAACTGCGGATAAAGGTATTACAACTTAACGATCGGTTATGACTCGCGACAAAAGCTTGCCTTTCTTCAACTCCAATTCCACTTAATCCCAGCTATTGAGATCATTGTCGGAGGATTTCCAACGGTTAGACGCACGCTTAACTTTTGTCCCTTAGCTCGGCAGATCTGAGATTACGATTTACTTTCGTATATCAACAGCCCTCGTCATTATCGGGATTCAGAGCAGCTCTGCTTGAAAATACATGTTCCAGGGATGATGTGTTTATCCTATAACGAAACGAGATGTCACCCGGGCGTAGCTTTGAGATTTTGCAGAGATATCATTTGTAAAGGGGACAACAGCATGTGCGGTACCTACATGAAATCGCAAAAAGAACTCATGATCTGGCCGTTGTAATCGATGTCACGCGTGCGCGTCGATAATATAATATTGCTTTTTATGTCAATATTCTGGTAGGGTTTCAAATATATAACAGCACCAGCGACAACCGACGCTAACGCGAGCTTCTGAAATGCCAAATCAATTCGTTCGCCCGATACTCAAATTCGGACATCGGCCACGCTTGCTCAAAGCAGTTCTCATTTTTTCACTACCTTCGCCCTTGCCAACTGGGATATTATAACGTCATTTCCGATAGTTACGTCACGGTGTACATGTGACCTGTGACGTCATCCTGTTCCAAGGATCTATTTCTGTTCAAAGTAGTCATCATTGGTACTCAAGTAGAAGTATACAATTGAATAATAGTATACAGCATTCATATTGAAATATCCGAAAATATTCAGATATTTCAATTGTAGAGCTTCTTGGAGGTACAGAACTTCAATATACAATTGAATAGTATATTCATATTGAAATGAACCCGAATATTTTCGGCTGACACTCGTCAGGGGTAATCGTCAGCAACTGATGACGCCATGCTGGTGACGTCATATTTCGAGATACGATTGTTGATATGCTATGTTCTTTCCAATTCTCCACTAGTTGCTGACGATTACCCCTGACGAGTGTCAGCCGAAAATACTCGGGTTCATTTCAATATGAATATTGAATATACTGTTCAATTGTGTACTGAAATTCTGTACCTCAATGAGTGTCTTCAAGTGGAAGTAGCAGTAGCGCCGTAAATTTGTGCTCAAGTACAAGT
Organism: Botryllus schlosseri; assembly: GCF_051294905.1. Classification (NCBI taxonomy): domain Eukaryota; kingdom Metazoa; phylum Chordata; class Ascidiacea; order Stolidobranchia; family Styelidae; genus Botryllus; species Botryllus schlosseri. The sequence goes on along the minus strand of NC_137247.1, from coordinate 11,040,218 downwards.
AGAAGTAACGATTTCCAAGTAAGTACAAAAGTAAGTATTCTGGGTCTAGTTTTTCCTAAAACACTGAAAGTTTAGTAGAAGTAGAAGTAGACTAAATCATAACTAATTGAGTGATTAGTGCAAGTGCGCAATATCTACTTGAATACTGCGAAAAAGTAGAAGTGCCTCGTTACTGATCACCTCTGCCTATTCGTAACACTTACGAAACACACCACAGCTAGGTGACCACTGACCATTACCAAAAACACAATTTTTTGGAGTACTTACTCCAGTAAATTAAACACATGATCTTCGCTACTTGGATTGCAGCATTATAAACGAGCTATGCGCTATCGTCGGGATGTAGAACATAGTTGCGGGTTGCGCCGGGTCATTTTCCTGCAAACCATGTGCAATGTGCAATTGTGCATTGACCATTTGACTGCCGAAAAACAGCTTTTTGATACATGAATCGATTCTGCAAATCACCAAGATTTTGGTGATGATGATGCCAATGTCAAGTACGAGGCTGGAACGCATAAGCCTAAGGGCGTCTTCACACTGGAGTTTCCAAACCGATTCCGAAACAGTTACCGTAACTAACACTGTTCACACTGCCTATAATTTACCGAAATATTTACGAAAACAGTTTTGTTCATACTGAAGGTGGTTTTCGAAATACTTTCATTCACATTGAGCTCTCTTACGGTAAATATATCGTAAATTTGCTTCAGTGTGAACATGGCTTCCTAGTGTTACGAAACTACCGACTGGAGGTGTTACAGAGTGTTACAGCTACGAGGTTGCGATTCGGGGTAGTGTCGTAGCGCCAAGTCGATATAACATACTGCCTTTTGGAAAGGATGGATAAAGGTAGAACAAACTTTGAGAAGGTCACCCAACCAAGAGATGGCTTGATGTAGGGTGTCGGCACTACTAATTCCAGTAAAGATCTGATTACATACACCGGTTATTATCGTAAATATATACTTCTTGTATAGGCCTACTGCAGAGTGGTTTCTTGTAACGTATTGTAGTTTCAAAATGGTGAGGGAAAGGTGTATAATATTATTTTAAAATTATCACGAAGCTCAGTAATTCAATTCGCGAAGAATTCAGAATCATTTTGAGGATGCGAATGAATCCCCCTCTCATGTACCACTGCTGAACATTATCATTGCTAGCCATTTTGTTGTATAAATAAAATAATTTCATGAGTAACCAAAATAATAATGACTAACATCAAGTGTCATGATCACCGCTTACATCACATGTCGTCCTTGAAAGACACCAGCAGTACCGGTACCGTCAGGACTCAGTACCGGACTACCGGTACCGTAAGTCAGTCAATATGAACGGCGAGCTTTCGAAAAGCATGAAATGATTGACAGTTTGGTGAAATGAGTACGGCGCCACCTGCGTTCATATTGCACATCTTTCGAAAATATTTACGGAGAATATTACGTTCACACCAGAGGGGTTACGTTCATATTGAGTGATTTCGGTAAATGTTTACCGGATAGAATGTTACCGAAACTCAGTATGAAGACACCCTTAATTACTTCTTTCGGCCCAACAAGTTATTGGGTATGTTTTCTACGTCTCACGGAAGAAACTTTGAATCGGCCTGAATGACACATATATTACTTGAACTCACGTACAACGCCACTGCAATACTTCGATTCGGTGCATAGCCGCATAGGCTATGTCCGAAAAGTAATCGAGTAATCGGGGAAGCTCAACTGTTTGTCTTATGCCACGACAATTGCAAACCACACAGTCCGACATGTAGTTCAACTAAGCTACGATAACTTAGCCGTCTGTCAACAGTACACACAACCCTTTCTCCCGTATCAACGCTTTTTCTTCTACTTCGGCAGTTAACAGGAAAAGGTAATGAGGTCGCGACTGGGTCAGCTCGGTTTCCAACTCGATACGAGGCGAGGTTCCGAATGGCGTGAAGTTGGTCTGGTGTATACGCGGCTATCAATCCATAACACTTATTATTCCACAGCCTTCCGCGATAAAATCGGTAACAGACGTAGTATAAAAAACAAATTAGCTTTGAGAAACTTTGACAGAACACAATGATCAGCATCATTACAACAAAACGGTTGATTGACATATTTATGCTGTGAGGAAATAGTCATACCGGCGCAACTGGTAAGCGTCAATGAATACAGGCCTACCGGAGTACCGGTAAAGAGTACATTCTTAAATAAGTTCTACGAAGCACTTTTCTGACCAGACATAAGAAGGCGATAGATATTATTGTTATTAACAGCAATACTTCGATTTTATTGTGATATCCTGATTTGATGGCGGGCATTTGCCGACTCATCGCAACGTGAACAGAACATCAAAATAATTTTCAACATCAGCAAACAGTGTGCCAGACTCAACCGTAAAATGTCACAGAGCAATCCCGGTACAGTTCACAACAACGAGAGAATAGTGAGATCAGATATCTTACTCAGCGAATTGATGTCATAGTTACATTGTGACGTTGTTGATGATGTGAAAGCAATAATACACACGAAAAGATTTTACATGTATTGGCGAAGCCCAGGCTTCCTTCAGGATTTCAGAATTCTGCGGATTATCGAAATGTCTACGAACTTTCCGGACCTTCCCAGATATGGATTTTCTTTGATATCCGGTGGGGAGCAGTTAGGCGACTAGGCACTTTATATCGCGCGCGATATAAAACTGTGCGATCAAAGTATTCTCCAAAATTTAGCCCACAAAATCGATTTTGGTATTTATGGTTTATTTTATACTATTCAATCCAGTTCTGTAAAGGTAATGAACCCGGGTGAGAGTGGGATGGATTATTTTCGAAAATAATGTGCTGACTCCGGAATTTATAATTTAATAGTGTTATTTAATGTTTGTATTATACTGATATATACCTGGCACTCCATTAAACTTGTTATTGGTAAGTTGTTATGAATGGTAAAATGACTGGTTTCGACTTCGCCTGCGAATCAGAGGGAGCAGAGGCGCTCCCTTGAATTTTAAATGATTTTAATTATTCATATTACTTCCATTGGCAAAGTGACATTTTACATAGATCTTCGAGAGGCCCACGGTTAACGCCGTGAATGCGCAATTGTATTTCGCGCGATGCGCTGATTTGGTACAACCTATCGTATTGATGCATAAATCTGTTTCGAGATGGGGGAATCAGCCCATGACAGCTAACAATGAATCGAATGCAAACTCTCAACTTCACTGAAATATTAATTAATAGTGCTTTTTTAGAGTTTACTTTCTTATGCATCTATCAAGAGGGCAGTAAGTTGTATATCAATGCGTTTCCAATTTCTACGTGGCGCTATAGTGTGATTTGAGTCAGTTTGGTATTGTCTTCACACCTTTTACTCTGGAGTCTGGACGAAATTTAAACCATTTTGACGTATGCTAAAAACCCAGGAAAGTATGCAAACTGACCCACACCCCGTGCTATCTTTGAGTACTTTCACGAGTACAGTCTCTGTAGGAATTCCATTTCATTCGGGCACCAGAAAAAATAGAACAACATATCGATAATGGAATAAAAAGTATTAAATTGCTCTGGGTAGTCATGTAAAGGTATTAGGCTAAGGGGAATCCGACACCGGAATAAAGTACAAAACTCCTAGTCAAGTTCAAAGAACACTGGCCATCGATTCAATACTTATATCAATCCGAGTCCAGAGGCTTATACTAAATTGCGCTTTCTATGAATAATTAATCGATATCGAACATTGTCATTTGTTATATCACCGGCATGTACAAGAGAAATACGGATCTGAGTGGATTATACTTTGATTTCGACTTTACTCCAGTATCGTATTGGAAAACTTCAAAATCTAGAGAAAAAAGAGTAGTTGACTAATATTAAAAGAGTTTCAACAATCCCCTAAGGATACCAGAGCTGGCGGTGGGGGTGGGCGTATGCGTATGCATATTGCGTATGAATGACTCTATTTCTGGTACTAGCCTCCGGTCTCACTGAAATTTTATATGTAACAGTTGAATAATGATACATACATGACGGGCATAAAATACAACATGCATCCTCCTACGGCTGTATCAGTCTAACTAATAATAATCGATCGTTGCTGAATTGCCTGGCGGAAATCGTGACTTTCCCAATGAATAGTATCAACGCTGCGGCAAGGAAGTGAGGATCGCTCAGACTGGATCTTTCGAAAATGTCATCTGTGGCACTGCTATCTCCTCTTTGACTACAGCCAAAAAATATTCAATACAAACAAAGCTACAGTGAAGTAAAGACCCTTTATCAGGGATGCTTGCTAAAATATTTGACTGCTCGGATTATGCCTGTACTATGAGTTATATTTCTGAGAGTACTTAAAGAAAATGAGCAGGTGGGTGTTAAGTGCCAAGCGAGATAACACAGACGTGCTAAATTTGTAATCGCAACCACGTTGCACGCGGGCTTTAAGGTTGAGCCTGACGATGAGGCCATAATTCAACAGGAAATATAATACGAAATCTTACGCCAGATACTGCAACTTACCTTTCCTGCAACGATACAATGCCTATCATTCGTACATATTCAGGTTCTCTGAAGGGAACTAAAGGGAACATAATGTTGCTGGGGTAAGATCAAGTTATGAAGGAATCCTCACACGTGAATATTCCTCCCTCCATCGCACTTGAACTTATTCAACTCTGGACTACATATCAACGAAGAGGTTAATAGTTAGGCAAAATTTAATACTAATCCCAATTGTTGTTGCTGTTGTTGAGCGGAGTGAAAGGAATAACCGGTATTACGTAACAGTCAAATTACCGGAAGTCAACTTTCTCTGCGGTTTCCTTCTCCAGAGTAGGCACAGAAATGACGCTTTATTATCAATTAAAGGCTTGTAACGCGATTGATTTCATAAACAGAGATTATACCCGACGATACTACGAAGACCGGCACAATCCTTCGTTAAATACAAGAACGCATAAGTAGATACCCATTAGTCACGTGTATTGAAAGGACTTAAAACCTCTCTAGTATATGAGTTGAAGAATCCCTGTGCAAATATTAGCAGAAACCATAAATTGATAGGGCAAACTGTAGAGGTCTGCATATTGAATATTCATTTTATGTCGAGTGGCTTATACGCAATCCCTGCTCCTTCGATTCATTGGATTAAATCACATCACCAACTTGTACGAATTGGAGTAATAAACCATTCACCTACAACAGTTGTCCTGCAAAACAGATTATGTCACTATGTAAATCTGATCTCAAACAATCAGTGTAGGAGGTAGACCAATGGCATGTTCGATTGTCCAAGTGAGCGTTGCAACCAACTACATCCGGAAGCCCAGCGCTATTCTGTTTTGTGCACGTGTGAGGGGTAATATAGTTTTTATACTGAATAATTGCCGTAGCAGACAGCACTATTGCTGACCAGATACCCCTAATGTAGTAACAGGTGAGTGCTCATTTTGATCATCTGGGATCAAGGCTACTTTATTTATTCAAGTTGAATAGGGCCAATCAGACTATAAAGTCTGATTCTCCACCGGTGTCAAGTGACACACTGGCATGAACAGCGGACATATTTCCAGAAAACTATTTCAGCACCGCCTGGAAGATCATATTAGCTGAATATATGTTGTTGCGTCGCATGATTTCTTTAAATTTCGACGTGTCTCAGTAATAAATATTTCAAATTCACCAATTCAATCTATAGGTGTCAAAGAAACTCAAATTACTATCCATGGGATTGAAGTGATCTAAATCTAAAAGATGAAACATGATGATGTTACGCCAGTTACGGTTTCATTGACACTCAACTGCATTGACATCGCTATGGCGGCTAGCGACTTCGCGACTGCTACGGCGGACCATTAACTGTGGTTCAAACTTTAAATATTAGTGTTACCCGTGGTAAAAATTAGCATTCGATTCTCATTATATGTAGAGCTCAGTTAAATATACTGAAAACCTTATTTACTACAGCAGAAGTGTTTTGAGTGCGTGGGTGGGATCCAGATTTTTAGGAAAGTAGACTTCTCTGGATTAATTCTCTTGAGTCATGAACGGACCCCGATTGAGCTGGTCTGTTTCAATGGACAAAACATTTTCATGTCTCGACTTTGATATAGAAGTAAATCAGTGCATATCAGAAAACAAAGTTTACAGAGGGCTTGTGGTGTGGAATATATTTGTGCGAAATCACCATACTAAATTTTGCTCGCTTGTAGATATAGACATCGCCGGTCTCAGCATATAAGATTGGGAAGGGGTCGCTATTTTCTCAAATTTTTAATTTGAAGCTTTGTGAGGTCAATTCTGTACCTTGAGTACTCCTGCGATTGTAATCCCTTACGGGGTATTCTAGTTTTAACCGGTTTTTAACCATATACCACTAATGGCCTGTAATTTCTAGTACTCAATTTAAATAGCAAAAATACTGAACTTATCAATTCCCGTCGATTTGTGTTGCTCACAGATATCCACCTACAGTCCATGTGTGAAGAATGAAGATTTACCTCAGTCTCGAATTTTCGTAACAGGTCGAGATACCGGTATATACACTAGAGTGATCAGCTCCCCCATTCAACTCACCTTCTATAGAACTCTAATCCATCGCTAGCCGTTTGATCCAAAGAAAAATCTCCAGAAAGAGTCGGTGTAATGTTACTGTCTATTCTACGTCTAAGCGGATAAGACGCGCCGACGTTAATTAGTTGGTGGTATCGCGTGTCGGTAGGCATCAAAATCTGTGCGTGATACACTGGATAGTAGCGTTCCTTTCCTGGTATCAAAATTACTGGATCCCTGAGCCTCCGTTACACTTGTCGCAACTAACAAACATAATATATGCGATGGATCGACATGACACCACAGAGGTATCAAATCGCCCCTCGAGTGTATTTGCAAGATGTATGCGCTTATGGTGGCGGTCTTTAATACCTCGTCTGCATAATGAAGCGTCCCACTGGGAAATTAGTTTATTCCATTCAAATGGCAAAGTCATTTTTCCCATTATATTCCAAAGCATGAGCAATCCTCATTGATCATACCCGAGTATTTCGCAGCAAGTGTGCGAGCAAACTATCAGATTCGATAATGTGTACTCAACTACTCATTTTGGAATGTGACATCATAATATCGTGGCTTTAGAATCGTGATTGTGTAAAATCGCATGACTGGTGTTGAGAGCGAGCACAGTGCAGTTGAAATAGTTTCGAAATGTACTGTGTTGACATTTTGTGATTTGGAATAAAGATCGGCGGCTGACTGAGGTCGATGAAAAAAAATTGGCAGTTGAAATAAAAGGGATGGATAATGCTGTTACGGTACTGCGGAATTTCGAAATAATCACAAAGCCGGATGTCTACCGGATTGGACAATATATCATAGCAGTGAGTTACCATACAGCGCTTTTATTATTTGTTGATGGTTGAAATGTAATCGAGATACTACGCGAAATTTCTCAGCACCGTTTGGGCGAAGGTGTAATTTCCTAGATAATGACAACGGCACCGCAGCATTGTCTGAAATCATGTTTGACAACATTGGCCGGCTATTCATAAGTTTTCTGTTACTGTTTTGCCATGTAACCGGTCGATTCTATCCCGTTCGATGTACACGATAAAAAATGAGGGCGTCCGATCGGGTACATCCAAGCTCGATTGTACGAAACAATCATTATGTTGACTATTACAACAAACCTAAGAAAGACTCGCGTTATTTCTCAAGCTGGTCTGGGTAGAGCGTGTTTATATACGAAATCCCTACTCGCCCACGCAAAACAATACACTCAACGCCACTATGCGTCATTATATTTTGATTACAATCATAATTTTTCCCCGAAAAAAGAGGGAACATGGTCAAGAATCAAATCATGCCGTAGTTATGCATTCGTGAATATTCAATATACCGTATATTTTGTATATCCTACGCAGCCATGTCTCATTCATGGCTTTGGCAATGAGCACAGTAACCGGTGCACATGTGTTGGTCAGCAACATGGATTATTCTGGACGGAATTTGACGGAGAAAAATAGTCGGTAAAGCCGTGGCGTCGGAAATTCATCACATACGTTACCAGAATGATAGCGTCATAATTAGGAATGCATTTCCAACAAAAATAAATTTAAAACAACCTTTTTTAAAACACGTTTTTTGTTTTGTTATCCATGTCTTAAAACACCATTTGTTTTAAATGCAACCTTAGTTATAATTGCTCGAATCGAAAATTTGCAGACTAGGTCGCTTTTGTTTCGTGTTTGTGCCAGTGGTAACAGATTACAAAGTCTTCTTTTATTCAGTCGGGAGCTTATAGGCCAGGGTATACCACTACCGGCGATACTTACGCAACATGTTTTGTTTTCAGGAAAGTCCATATTGAACACTTCTGAGGCAGTGAAATAACCACATCGTATTTGTTAATTGTTGTCGAAAAGAATGCAGCTAAATTTTCATAGATGGTGTACCGCTGGGATGTACAGTACTATGTACACTGTACAGACAGCTTCGACAGTGCTCTACTTGAAGTATTGGTACCTGTTTTTCAACATCTGTATTTTGGAATGCTGAAGCATATATTAGGTTTCCATAGCATTATTTAGTATTGGATGGAGCTCCCCGCACTATTTCTTTGGCTATTTGCTTCAGCACGTTCCAACAACTCCTTTTACTTATCGAAATAGTGATTTTGATCCTTGTTGAAAATACTGCTGCTATTTTTCGAAGCAGAATTTTACGGAAGTACTACTCCAGCAGCATTCAGATATCGAATCAGCACCATCACCCGTGCGAGCAGCGATCGTTAAAGACAAATGGCCGAGGAATTTTACTTCGATTCAAATGTTAGGTTTCGGTTGACACATATAGAGAAAAGAAGTTACATTTTCCTTTGCCATAATCGTGGTCTTCGACCAAGTTGTGATCCATTGGAGTACGGTTTAACTATAGATAACTAACCTACTCCGTAGGTTAGTTATCTATAGTTTAACGATTTTCGTAATTCGTTTCTTGATTACTACATTAGTGTGTACTTTATGCTCGACCCAGTAGCGCCACCTAACGGTACACAATCATGGAAAATTAGTTTCTATTTATCATCTGGTTAATATTGAATACGTCTCTGGTCGCCGGGTGCGTCAAGAGTTAAATTTCAAATAAGCACACGACCTACCGTATGGTTAGATTTTTGAATCTCTCTACAGGGCAAATTCGATAGTAAGAAGCAGCGACACTAATCGGTTATGTGTGGCACACTCAACATTCAAGTTGGAATTAAATCAAACCAAATTGGGCCATGATAATCGTGTTTCAAGCAAGTGAGGAGATATAGAGTGCCACACGATTATGGATAGTAAAAGAAATGTCATAGAAATACCACTATGCAGGGCTATTTTTAAGATGCTCGTTTTTATTTAACAATTAGTTAGCTAACATTTATAGCCTGAGGACGGTGTTTCATAAATACTTTTCACCTACTCTCTTCGACGCTGCTATATGTTCTCAAGCCATCGCTATTGTAGATACATTAAGACTTGATAAAAATTTCAATACAGGAACGAACTAATATCAACTACGTCAGGACTGGGCAAAGTATTCGTCGGTGAGCTACATTCATGTATTCGCCTGTGGGCCACGCAAATTCAGAGGTGGTCAGGGTCAGTAACGAAGTAGGGCTACTTCTCTTTTTGCAGAGTACGAAAGTATATCGTTGTTGTTATTGTTTAGGTATTTATGATATCGCGACTACTATGGTTATTTATACAAAGCCAATATTCTTTTATGCCGACTTGTAGAACGGCCCAATCCCAACTCAAGTACCCATTGCTTGTCTGTGTTCAACTACCAAGGACACAGAAGGAACGTTTGTGCCAAGATCAGCTTATACACTATTTGTCTTGAAAGATATGCAATCTGTGTCAAAGTCATGGTGACGATTCTCACGATACTTGCAGATTTTCACAGACGAGTCGAAGACCACGATATGCACTTAGGCAGCATTTATGTATCGCTAACAATCAATGGCACAACGTATATCTATGATGTAATAATTGAGGTCCTTCTCTGCTTCGCAGTAGTTCTATTGCGATCATGAATTAGGAACAGGGTACAATACCCGTGGTAATTTTGGTTTGGGGTGGGGTAGCAATGAATCTACAATGGTCTGCCATCACCGGTCCACCGTGAGCGCGACTCGCCGAACAGAATTGACTTCACAAGCTTCAAATTAAAAATTTGAGAAGATGGCGACCCTTTCCCAATTGTCCATTCATATAGACCAGCTCAATCTGCGTCCGCTCATGACTCAAGAGAATTAATCCATTGAAGTCTAATTCCTTAAAGATATATGGTTCCTACCCACGCACTCAGGACACTCCTGCTGTAGTGATTAGGGTTTCCTTTATATAGAACTGAGCTCTATAAATGGGTCATTCTCATTGCATATAATCAGAATGGTATATGGGTCATTGGAATCTTAATTTTACCACTGGTAGCACTATCATTTAATGTTTAAACCACAAATAATGGTTCGCCGTAGCAGTCAAGGATGGTGGACTTTCAACGGAATATTAGCTTACGTCTTAACGGTTAGTCCAGACCGGACAATGTATTCGATTTCTAACTATTACTACATTGATATTGAGAAGAGTGTACACCGTATTATACAGGGTACTTGCAACCGATATTGCCCCATTAACAAGTTTTACAGTCGTCAACACCCCCATCGCACAGATTTGGTTTTCATGATACAATAAACATATCAAATCAAGATGGATCCCGTACGCCTGCTAGATTTTTGACATTAGACAACGAAGTATTCTTTATATCAATTTCTTTTATTGGTTGAATAAGCATCATTCGTTGACTAGCTACATGTAGTGCATTTCGTTCTTGATGTTGTGTGAATCACTGTGATTTCGGGTCAAGCTCACAACAGAGAGTCATTAAATATTTACAAACGGAAAGCTGATTATTTCGAGCAAGTAAATTTTTTATATTGGCAAGGTGCATCATCGTTCAGTGTTGATTTTCTTTATGCTGTCAGCGCCATGCCTAGAGTGGCTCGAAGTTGAAATGCTAAGAATTTCAACCAAAGATGTTATAACGACGTGAACCATGGCCTACTAAAAACATGCGTGAACAATTGTAATATATGAAAAAGGTTCACAGTGCAGAACTTATACAAGGTTCGTTTGTGAACGTGAACCTCTAAATTTCTGAGGTTCACACACAGAACGGGAACGTCGCGAACGTGAACCTCACACCATCCCTCTGCGTTTCCATACGCGCAGATATATTACATAATTTGGATTAAAATTCCGTACTCGATTTATACCGCGGTGTAAGTCTATGAGGTAGGCTCTGGTTTCGTGTGTCATGGGTGTATACTTGGGTTAGGACTAGGGTAGTCACAAATGATGCACTTTTGTGTCCTGATTTGAAAATTCACATGAGGTAAGACTGTTTAAACAACCTTCCTTACAAAAAATTTCCTGTTTTCCCTGTATGAAGGATAGGCTTTCTTTTGTAGATACAGACTAAATAAGACATATATCGACAATTCCAATTGCGAAGATTTAAAATAGTATTTTGCTAAGTTGTGATTGCCCAGAGGGAATTAATCCTATCGTGTGTTCTTGTTCACTGTCAAAATAAAGAATTATTAATTTCGATTTTAGATGTAGACTGTATTGTATATATCGTATAATTACAATTGGTCTGACAAAAATCAAACTGGGTGTTCGAAAAGGCGAAAGTAGAACAACTCAAGATATTTACAGCGGTCTAGAAAACCGATTGGAAGAATATGATGCATAGGAAAATTGGAAAATGTCATATCATATGTTACACAGCATCTGTTGATACTGGACGGCGGAATCGCGTTGTTGTGAAACTGCAAAATGCAATGATGAGCAAGGGTTTTTATAAACCACAATATATTGGTTGCCAACATCATATTATCGAGTCTTAAAGCATATATCAGAGTTCTTCAATCCAACGTCTTCAACAATTCCAACTCTCCGCTGCAAATTTGGAGATGATGTGGTAAAATACTACGAAAACTCGGTACAACCGCTAAGCCAGAAATTCAGATGAAAATATTAGAAAACAGAGGATAAAGGGATTATTGTAAGTTTATCTTTGAGCTGTGCAGAGCATGCCGCTCTTTCAAAGAAAATTGTAGATTACAACTAATCCAATGGCATAAACTTCATCTCTACGCAATGCGAGATGGAGCACAAGGGCCGACTGCGTACTTCCAGATCCCAAGATGGAGAGTAACTCTGGGGATATTATGCCTATTCATCGCAAATGCGTCTTAAAAAGCCTGGTATTCTAACCAGATGTCTAAAGATGGAATGTACTAGAGCCCGACCGACCGGTTGGCCGATAATACCGAGACGATATATCACACTTTGAAAGAATTATCGGTATCGGCCATTGGAGGTGAAAAAATTATCGGCGATTTTCGTGACGTCAGAACATGGCGGTATAGGAAGTCAGAAAACTATAATCTTTCACCGCTAGACTGAGAATATTGATATATGTCATTTACCTTACACTTTACAGGTGTCCAGATGCAACCTTTCTAGTTCATTTCATGTTCAAGTATAACAATGGCTGTGACGCTGTTCAAATAAATGTGTCCGAAGCTCTGAAAATGTGCTTATTAAGATATATTCCACTTCTTTTGAATATCCGCTGAATGTATCCGGGTTATTGGTCAAGAGTGAGGTATCGGTTTTATCGGTATCGACCAATAATCAAATATCGGTCGGGCTCTAGAATATAACAAAGATTATTTGCTGCTATCTTTGAGTTCGAACGTCCTGCAACGATGCAATGTTTTTCCTCTATGCAACTGAATTGCAATTTGCAGATAATGTCCAATTTTATCAATATGGTTACTAATAACAGTGGTTGTTGCTAGATACAATCCCTATTTCATTTATTACTAGTAATTGTGAGAGACCTCAGAAAGGACTTGTTTTCATATTCAGGAAGTTGGAGTCGGAGTCGAAGTCAGGAGCATTTTCACAAACTGCGACCCCGACTCCAGCCAGTGTTTTTTTAACGACTCCGACTCCAAGGAGTGCTAAAAATGTTTTTTTTTGACTCCGATTCCGATTCCATTAAGGGAAAAATTAGCGAAACTCCGGTTCCGACTCCACAGCCCTGGTGGTAATACACATTCCTATCGCTGACTCAAAGATAAACACCATCAATGATCATTGATCATGATCTTATATCACCAGTACCATTCATTGCCGACCGAACGCATTATACTTTATCATGTTGGAATGCGAAATTTTTTTTATTTCTCATAAAATGTTGAGTCTATCTCTCTTCCTCTCTCTTTCATTGTCTATCCAATTTAAATCGCGACACTTTCTTCTTGACGTCGTGTATCAACGATGTGAACCGTTAGAGGTCGCTAGTAGTACGACAAATAGGTCTGCATAAAAATACCATCTGAATCATGTGCTAACGGGTGGAAGGGATGGATGCTTGACATTGCAGCAGTATGAGCCACTTCAATATATTGACACGTGAGAACGGGGATGCGTGTGCAGTGCATTTGTACACTGTAAACTTAAGCCTTTACGCATGATTAATGATGACACTTCAGCATTCGAGATGTTCAGTATTAACCAAATTTCAAAAAGTCCTTCTCAGTCAGTTTCGCATCTATCACCCTTGCTTGGTTTCGGATCGTTATATTGCATTGCCATGCCTGTCAGCCGAAAAGAAAACTGGCAATCAGTAATCACCCCTGTTTTTACTTTGCATTACCTTATAAATGTAATAAACACTAGATATTCTGCATCTGCAATGGGATACGGTGCTGAAAACATCTGACTTCAGGACGCCCTCTCGAGTCGCACTCTGTAACTCTAAATTTGTCAATCAATAATAGGGGGATAGCAACTTTGAAATACTTGTGGAAATGAAACAACATTGAAACGGCATAGAATTGAAACACGTACAGGCGAGTTAGATGGATAATCTAACCAACTTGCGTTGGACTTCGAAACTCGATGTAAGCAATGTTAAACTGATCTACAGTAAAAGAACACATGCTAAGTTTGCGATAGCATTGAATTTAAGTGATTCATCGCTATCACCATGCTTACACAGCAACTATAATACATTTGTCTTGATGAATCACGCGCCGGCGCACTGGCGAACCTGTGTCTTTGCTTACGTGTCACCCGAAATGTATCGGAATCGCAGCTTTTGACTACGTGGCTGTATGCTACTTATTGTCTATGCATAAGCAATAAACACATTGTATAGTCTACCTAGATAGCTGAGTTCAAAGACGTCGGGGGAACAAGTACATATTCCGCTAATCTCGGATTTTATCGTAATCTGGGGATATCTTAACAACAAAAAATTGTACTAGAGAATTGGACGGACTTCCACGTAGGCTCACGGCTCTACATCGGCTGTGGGGCTTGGAATCATCTCCTGAGCAATTTAATCTCGGGCTATGAACGGATCGTATATCGCAACGGCGGTGGGCGAAGCGATTCGCGTACACCAATACGAATCTAACGGCATTATTCAAATATAACGGCGACACTCCATGATATTCACAGCCTTTCTCACAGTTATACTTTGCGGATTCCCTGCTCGGTTGAAATTCGACATCTGTCCGTGTCCTACTGTCCATCTATGCCCAAGTCGATGGTTATTTCTCAATGCTCATAGCCTGCTTCATTGCGCAATTACTGACACTACGACAGTCAGTGCAATTACACTCACTGGGAATGAATTAATAGGTCCATTACATTACAAAGCCATGACTATAAACGCTGCCAGAATATCGTGAATATAATTCTACATTCTAAATATCTCTTTTTCCTCTCGAGGCGTGGCCTACGATTCGTATACGATAAGAATGGTATGGTCCCCGCTCGAGGGAAATTAAAATTCGGCCTTCACAGATAAATACCTCGATCCAGATGGCAACGGAATATTGGAATATTAGTAGTTTACCTGCATTAGTACAAAATCTCTGAGTGAGCACTGGGCAGAAACCGATTTTATCCGCTGATCTCGTTGTTTATGGTAATCTGTTGAGATCTTAACTACAGAAAAATTGGTTAGAGGCCCCGCCGGTCGACTGTTGTATATTTGCTGAGATATTCTATGATGCACCAACGAAGCCGAGTTGGGCACTGCGATTATAGTGCTCGAGTCTTGCTTATAATTTTAGTTCTCTGAGCTAAAGCTAGCTTCAATCCTAATGGTAATTACAAATGATGAACCAAATTTCAACGTTAGAGTTTACCGTGAAATATCTTCCATTCCTCACAACATATGCGCAGGGCCAAAGCCATATTAGGACTAAAATCATTAATAATGTAATAGACATGAAAATATAGCTCTCCAGTGAAAAACAAAGGTTTGGATTTGGAGGTAACATTTTGGAATCATTTGACTGGTCCAGTCAGCAAGCAAACTAAAGGTTTGAATCCGGTCAGCGACCCAAATTGAGCTTGACACCAATGCTTTGGAGTTATACGATACAAATCGGCGGCCTTACTATGCGGAAAGTGTATAATATGAACAATGCCAAGTCTGAGCAGTGAGCATTGCACCTTCACGATACAGTTTATGGAATATAGACCAAGAATATTGAATATCGACCTATAACGCTATAAGTTGAGTTTTACTCCGTGATTTTATAAGTGAAGGAATGCAGAAGAACTCAATACGGTCAAACCTAGTGCGGTATTACTGAGATTCGCTTCCTTTGGCGATACATTATTCGTTGTGATTTACCTCGCGATCATAATACTTGGGGGCCTATTTCATTACGAGGGAATGTTGTCTCCGAGTTATTTAGATCGTAAACATTGGTCACGAGAATATGCCTGCAACCTCTGTCTGCCGTCACCCGTTTTTGATGCAGAGGTCAAAGTAATCGAAACATGAGACTGTAAGTAAATAAACTGCCTTCTTGATGTAGTAATGTTCGTAAACTACGACGTAATCGATTGCTGTGAAATTTCGTCCCAAGAAGGCAGTGTGCGAAAACTGAACACATCGCACCCCATGCATACGTGTTGTGTATTTAGCTCAACCACACCGACTGGTATGGGAGTTATGGCTGAAATGCGTACCAATTCTCGCAGACTTGGATGGGCATTACGCAGCCTACGCCATGGGGGAAATCTAAAAAAATTATTCTATTATATTACACACCTATTACGTTTGCGGTGCGTATAGTTGACTATTATCATTGGGAGATAGTGTAGTGTAGTTAGTTATCACCCTATGACGGTAAATCTAGCACGATTCTAAAATGTACGGAAACAAACGAATCAAGTTGTAGCATCCGAAGTTCCAATGCAGCCGGAATGCCGACCGGGCATTTGCATCATTGGTACCGGTATATTTACCATAAATTACCGCAATTCAAATACCACGCTTTACGTACCATCGCGTGACGCCGTAATAAAGTTTCACAGCCGTGTTGTTAACGTTGTCAATAGCATTCAAAAGTCGCCATCCTTGTTATATTTAACAAGATTCGACTTTAGATCGCCGCGTCAAGTTTATCTGCTGCCATGAACACCTAACCCGTAAGAAAAGTCAATAGTGGCGGACATAAAGAGACGAAAATCGAAATTAGGTTTATAGATGGGAACAGATCGTGACAATATTTCTGCACCACACTGCCAGAAATCCCCGGAGAATTTTCCAACGTCTGCTATGCGTTCACCATTCATGAGTAAAAAACGAAATGAGACCACGCCAATGCGCTGATGATGTCCATGTCCATTGTCCAATGTCCATACATCGATTTATACGCAACTGCGTTTGATGATCAGCCACATTACAGCACCGACCCGACATACATCAGTGAATGAATATCGCGAGCTGAATTCCGGGCATGCTACAGAACACCAGGCCCTCCCTATGAAAACAATATAAAAAAGTAAATATTGTATCGATATACAGTGCATCATGCGGTTACATTACTATACGTAAACATGCTATACGCCGTTTATTGCCCACCAGTAATTTACACCATTAGTGAGTATCGCATTGCCAATGTTTTATTCAGCTACACTGCTATAAAATGAGGGACCTCATACCTACCCAACCGGCAAGCAAATTTCAGTAAAGAATCATATTCTTTTATCGCAATTTCTTGATTTACAGTGGTTGATTCATCGTGGCTATTTTTATTGATTCAATACCGACCGAGCGTGACATTAAGAAGTATAGTAAGTCAACATACAGGTAAATCTTAAGCGCACGTAAAACCATTTGGTCGGCATAAACGCTCATAGGGTTGGTGAGAACCCCTGAAAGTTCTTTCGTGTGGACACGAACCTTTGGAAAAGGTTCGCCGTCAGCACGAACACGACGTCATCTGAAGTCACAATACAAATCACTTTTTGCAGTTATGGTTGAACCCCTTTATGTATATAAGATATTGCTGGATATCAACGATAATATCGTTATCGGTCATTAGAGGTAAAAAATATTCGCATTTTCGCGACGTCACAGCATGGTACTAGGGAGAAGACAGAGAACTAATCGGTGTCTGCGAGACTGGGCAGTGGACATTTTGATATATTTACTTAGAGATGTCAAGATGCAGCCTTTCTATGGGTAAGCATAAAGCAATGACCGTAAAGCTGATTAAATGAGTGATCTGAAGTTTTGAAAATGACCTATTCCATATCTTTTTAATATCGTCCGAATATTTCGGAGGTATTGGTGAAGGTGCAATATAATTATTATCGGCGTTATCGGTATCAGCTTAAAAATCCGACCTGCGTACATTTGGTGTCATTCGAAAAATGTCACTCATGCTGATGTGACTGAAGCGGAATTTCCTACCATTATCTTATAGCAAGGTGCTGCACTGATTCTAAAAAAATCTGGGTTGAATTTCGACTCACTGATGCCACTCACTTCAATCAACCCCCATGCATTGTTGGGATGCTCGGAAAGTGATACGAAGTAGAAATATAGTTGGGACAGTGTAGAACCTTCCAAGGTGCGTTTGCGAACGAGAACAGAACATTTGCACCGTCCCTAGTGAAATTATTTTAACAATCACCAAAGAAAAAGGAGGCGCCCTATATACTTTTTCCGCCAAAAGCAGCGTTTATTTAATATCATATACGATGTTCCCAGCATGTTGACAGCAGTTGGCTTACACGTTATTTAATAAACGGTGTTCACTAATCATGTTCCCGTTAACGCAGCAATAAATTTCAGTGGGGGCAAATGCTGCAGCGTAGGGAATGTGAATATGTATGCGTGGACTTATAAGACTTTTATAACAGCACGTTATTCTGATCCACACGATTATTACCTACGATATTGCACAACCGTTTGCGCTGGATACCATTATAGTTGAAAATATATGGATACCCATATGTCATATTTTGAACTGGCCAAAGTTGGAAATGGAACTGAATTTTTCACTACGTCTGATCGGGCGTATAGCCTGAAAAATACGCCATCGCGGATATTTCTTGTAGCAACATCACAGGATTTGATTCGACTTCATGTTTATGCGGACTTTCCCAAACAAAATTGCTGACAAAGCGCCGGTGTGCTGATGCCATCCGTCGTGGTGATACCGAGACAAAAGAAACTATTGTGGCAAATTAGAATAGGAAATTCTGGAATCTTAAGATCTGCTAGGCTGTGAATACATGTGTACTATTTACAAGCCCAACGCTCATATACCGGGTGGAATTGAAACTTTGACATCTGAGCGTACTCGTTATTGTTCGCTCACACTTTAGCACACATACCTTTCTGCGCATCTGACACTACATCGAATTACACAAGTATATTACCCTTTGATCAGTACTCAATAGATTTTCTGTACTTGCATAATTCGATTCATGCATTGTTTTTACTATCCAAATATTATTTCATAGATCACTAGTATTTGATAAAAGTAACACCTTGGTATAGCTTTCACATTGCGCACTGCAAATGATTATAACTTCATCTGTTCATTTTCTTTCGGAGCGCCACTTTTTCATCATATATATTGAAGCAAGAGTAATAAAACGCAAAAATATTTTTAATGCAAACATGCATATTGTGATATCATACGGAAAGAAAACTTCGAAGTTTCAAAAGTGTGTACGTTATGACGACATGATAAAAACTAAAATCAAGCTTATATCGGAAACGGATATAACAGTGAGTTGTGCTCCTAAAATTGGATGAGACAAGGTGTTTAATATTTATACTGTAATTCACACACAGAAAAAGTGTCAAGTGAAGTATTCCATGACATCTCTATCTATATACAGCCCTTGTCGGAATACATCAAATTGGTTAATAAAATTTTGCTCTTGTTTGCTTTGCGCAGGGTTGAGTATTAGATGTTCCCGACCAATGCGTTGATTATCATGTCTTTTCCGAGTGTCCAGTTGAAGAAAAATGCTCACCGACAGGTTGCGATTTGTTAATTTTCGAGATATCATGTCGATGACCGTTGACTCTCTTGTGGGGGGTCACTGGTTTCTCCAGCTTACCACTCATTGGTCTACCTTTTTCGACAGCGAATTAGGTATATGCTATTATTTGATTTACAAGTGAAGTGGCCTTTGGTGTTGTTCTTGGCATGTCCTCTCGCATGTGCAGGTGCCGGTGTGCAGGTGCATCGTGCAGGTATACAGCACCCAAAGCGGAATTTGTGACAACGGGTACGGAGCGGGCGTGTATTGGGTGTTGTCCCCAACGAATATGTGGCGAAACTGCTGTACAGGGCGTAAGCTTTAGTGTGGTAATAAAATCCTATTGCGCTTGTATGGCGTGAAGGATATCACGTATGTTTTCGGACCCTTATACAATGTAATCTTAGTAAAGCCCTATTGTTCGCATACTCGTTTGCGTAGCCTAAGTCGTGGTGTAAGGACAATAGCAAAATCCCGGGCACAAGAATCCCTTGTACTGTGTGTCGCAGATACGCCGTAATAATTTGAATTTTCTACAATAAAGAACACCGACTAATATTACACCACAGAAACTGTCGATAGAACACCGCAGAAATGTTATATGAAGGGCATACGATTTACCTACTATGGGTGACATACAATGTACGATAGCTATATTCGCAAAATCGAGGACCTGAGTTATTCGATTGCCTATCGAGTACTAGGTCTGGAGTCGAATCAAGTATCATTCAATATTATATCATAAGCGTATGGATGATGTGGGATGTGTCTGTAGTATCTGTTTAGCGACCATAAAAAAACAATGCCACAACAAAATCGTATTGTATATGTAGCTCCTAGCGATGTAAGGTATTTTGCATTCTCTAACCAAACCTCATTTTTTTGAAGATTATAGTGGAACACACACCTGGCTACTCACAGAATTCCCACTTAAGTGTCGGAGGTTTATCTAGGTTCCTCCACGCCATCTCATCCGCGCAAGCGGTGTCTTACAAAAGCCTAGAGGTGGGCCGTGCTACAAGCCGGCAGTTACGGAATCAAAAATAAGGAATATCAGCCTGGCGTAAATGACCTGAGGGCTGTTAAAAAAAAACTTTTTCCCTGAATCTTGCTGGCTACGTGATTTAATCGTTAGGTTGCCTTGAAAAACGACGCACACCAAATTTCAAGTCATTCCAACCAATATTCGCGGATCACGTACAGTTTGAAAATTTTTAATTTACCCAAAGATGCAAAAAAAAAATTTTTCAAATTTTTCTGTCAACCCCATGAAATTGTTGCGCTGTCATCAAAGACGATGCAAAACAAATTTAAGTCAATTCCAACCCGTAGAAGCGGAGCTATTCGAGTTTTTCTTCGATAATTCGGAGATTATCCTTTATCGGTGGATAATCCGAGAATTATCATCGAAAAATCCAAATAACTCCGCTTCTACGGGTTGGAATTGACTCAAATTTGTTTTGCATCGTCTTTGATGACAGCGCAACAATTTCATGGGGTTGACAGAAAAATTTGAAAAAAAAGTTTTTTTGCATCTTTGGGTAAATTAAAAATTTTCAAACTGTACGTAATCTACGAATATTGGTTGGAATGACTTGAAATTTGGTGTGCGTCGTTTTATAGGGCAACCTAACGATTAAATCACGTAGCCAGCAAGATTCAGGAAAAAAGCTATTTTTGAACAGCCCTATGATTATTGTAGTCGACGAACACCACGAATATCACAAACAGCGACAACAACCTGTCAACTCACATTTTGCTCCTATGCCAGGATAACGCCAGTGTTTGGAGCAAATTGCAACCTTCGAGTCACTGTAAATTATGACTCGAGTGAAGTCAAGGTATTTCAAAGTTTTTCAAATCCAGTCGCGAGTCACGTCTCGCAAATTTTTCAAGCGACTCGAGCCGAGTCTTCCCAGATATTCCATGTACGAGGCAATTTCAAGTCATAATGTTCAGTATAATATGTTTCCGTGCGGACGTAGATGCTGTAATCGTAATCGTACCTTTTCGAAGTAATCGTAATCGTAATAGATTACATTCATACAACAATCGCCACATGTCTGCTTCCAAACACTGGATGACCCTAATTTTCACAAAATGCGTTAAACAATTGTTATTTTATTAGGTTGTCAAAATATAGATAACTGGGTGAGTTATCTATGATAATAATTAAAAGCGCGCATGATGCAATACACATTCAGATAGTGATCGCTGATTACGTTTCTTCGGTGGTGTAATTAATGGTTTCCGACGGTCGCAAGCGTGGGTTGAAGCTTTGAAATTTACGTTGCGTGGGCTTCAAGTGCTCACTGCTGATTGCGTGGTGTAATTCATTATTAGATTCCCTGTGAATGATCGATTGTGTTCGACGGCGGTGTGGTTGTGGTCGTGGTCTCGGTATGTGGTTCGAGGTATTTAAAGAAAAAGAGATTGTAGCCCACCACTATTCGTGTTATGCTGTAAAATTACTGAAAATCTTCTGTTACAGTGTTTATCTTATAATGTACAAAAGTATTGAAGAAGAGAACGCATTACATTTCTCGCACGTGAAGTAGGCCGATCCTCGGTACTCCGTCGGAAGAAATAGTAGGTTTTTGAAGCGGTAGAATTCCCGGGTAGGTATTCGGCGACGGGGTTTTCCCGCTGCCAATACGATGACGGAATGTCTCCAGCGGTACGATCGCTACAATGTTGAGCCCAGGCGAGTTCATATTTACAATGTCGTTCTGGATGATACATACTAACCTGCAGATGTGGTGTCTCTGACCTATAATGATGTGAATACCATACAGCCTGTGCGATTATTGTGCATTGAAAGTAAAATTAGTTCGGACTTTGTGCAATGTACAACATATTATAAGCCGACATGGGAAATGCGAATAACAATACCTACAGACTATGCTATATCAAGGTTGGTTACCTGACATTATTACATGAACGCAAAATCGAATAAATCAGCTAAAATGTAGTTTGGATACCAATGTAAATTGCGGGATGAGTGATTGATTTGTAAACGAAGCCAATCGTAGATACGTTAGCATTGTAGAAGTAAATAATTGACAGACTGTCACTGTAGAAATAGTGACAATTTACTCGCGTATCGGCGTGTTGACCCGACAAATATATACGTTACCTTAAAACCTGTCAAGCGGGACGCAAGTGATCAATCAATATACGACGGTATTGATACGCTACAAGACAAACATATAATTGTGCAAAATCATCCGGCCGCAGTCGTAATTGTGCACAACATGTTATCTCAGCAAACTCCGACTGCCTCTTCGCAACCGACAAGGAATTGGAATGCGACACTTCAGATTCTAAAATATATAATTGAAAGGAAAGTACAATGTAATCATTGGAACTATACTCAATATAACCACTGTTGGTCAAAACCACTGTATACATATTTCTTAAGCGTTTTACGATGTATTAGTAGGGCATACTCGGACATCATGTCTGCAATAGATTCGGACCGTGTTGCCACTTCTATGTGAACATACCCCACATATGATGTCCTAGTGGCGCAACACAAATGAACATTACGGCACTTCAAAAATGACTTTTTTTTTCTCAAATCGTACTGCCTACTTGATAAATTTGTTAGGTTACCTAATTTAAGCCTACACACCAAATTTGGTTCAATTCCAACCAGAAGCTGCATTGCTACAGGAGAAGAAAGTTTCTATTTATTATATAAAAATGAATACCAAAAAATTTGAAAATTTTCTGTTCACCCCATGAAAGTGTTAGGTTGTCTATAGAAACGATGTTCACCAAATTTGGTTCAATTCCAAACAGTGGAAGCGGAGTTATTGCCGTCGAAAAATTTGGATTTGAATAAAATAGTATTTACGGTAAGCACCACTAAAATAAATAATTAAAGAATTGGTCACCGTAAATACTATTTTATTCATAATCCAAATTTTTTCCACGGCAATAACTCCGCTTCCACTGTTTGGAATTGAATCAAATTTGGTGAACATCGTTTCTATAGACAACCTAACACTTACATGGGGTGAACAGAAAATTTTCAAATTTTTTGTCATTTATTTTTATATAATAAATAGAAACTTTCTTCTTTTGTAGCAATGCAGCTTCTGGTTGGAATTGAACCAAATTTTGTGTGTAGGCTTAAATTAGGTAACCTAACAAATTGATCAAGTAGCCAGTACGATTTGAGAAAAAAAGTCATTTTTGAAGAGCCCTAATGAACATACCAGTGTCATGATGTCCGATTGGCACAACACTGTGCGAACATACCAAAGACATGATGTCCGAGTGGAGTGGCAACATAGTCCAAACACACCCCAGACATGATGTCCGAGTGCCAATACAGTCCGAATATACCCAGACATAATGCTGTCCGGCCGCTGGCATACAATATAGAAATAAGAAACGACCAGCAATCGCTAGCGACTTATGAGCATTCAACCGTGCAGTTACGTGTTGCGCATCCATTCACACCACAGGTTAGTTATAATTCAACTCGTCACAGACATGACTGTTGTAGGTTTAGTTAGGCTAGTTTTCGTCATGTGATCCGTAAAAGCGTTGTCCTTAAAGCTAGAATGACAATATTTATACCTAAGTGTTGGAGATTTATCTAGGCTCCTCCTCGCCACGTGATCCGCGTAAGCGGTGTATTACAAAGAGCCAAGAACGAAAGGGGCAGTCCGGCAGTGCTATAACGAATCCTAATTAGGAATATCGGCCTGGTGTAACTGACCATTGACCACCGTAGTCGAAACGCAAGGAACACCCAAAAAACCCAAAATATGAATGGCTATAGATCATCCAGAGTTCTAGATGGTATTGCACTGCGAAAACAATTCGCTGGTGTAGGAATAGTAAGTTCAGCAATTTGAGTATGAAACTATAATTCAGATGCGACTATACCGACCAACTTGAATAAAAGTGACCGAAACAAATAGGAGTACGTCGCTGCAGGTCGTCTTTGCCAGGTGTTATATTGATATGTGCTGGGTGGAAAAAAATCAGCATATTCTCCCTACATCCTTTTGTACGAATATCGCGTGTAGACAATAGCATTATGAGAATACCGATGTTAGCTACGCGTTGTCGAATTTACACACAAAGGTTGTGTAGACGCGGTTTCGGGTACGGGTTTTTCCGACGCAACCTAACCCAATATATCCATTATCCAAATACGGACCCAAATTCAGCAAAATGTACGATATGACGTAACCTCACAATCATAGTTCTGGCGTGTAAATATATATATGCCGCCACAGTCATGTGGTTGGAAAAGTAAGACCATGCTCTGTCGACCGTCATTCTCCTTGTTGATAGGGGAAAACCTATAAAAGCGTGAGACTTAACACGCATATTTACGTTCATCCAGGCGTAAAAAGGTAAGTTCCGAAGTTACGTTAACAAAATCGAATTTACAGGGACTGCTCGATTGACTATGATTGATACTGTCGCGTTTACTGCTTCCGGGCTTTGAATTGGCTTGATTTCACCAGCAGTTCGTCCTAATTCTCAGGCTATCGTTATCCCCTAACCCCAAGCCTTTGTTTGTCACCAAATTTGAACATGAGATATATACTGTGAAGTCCCAACCGCACAGTTCGTAAACATTTACTCGGTATAGCGTCAGGCAAGTCCGGTCATAGTACCATCGCCAAATCCGAACGAAACAATAACCTATACATACCAGTCAGTACATTTGAGATCAACGCGTGTTTAACGCAGTGTAAATAATGATACATCGCTCACGCAGGTACATCATAAGGTAAATCGTCGGCAATGTGATTTAACACAATATCTGCAATGGTGTGCACGTGGACTGGATGCTTGGCACTCTGACAGAGAGACATTTTGACCGGAGTCAAGCCTTCACAATTCCAAGGTGACTTCAAAAATAGAACGAAACATTTTAAATTCATATTTGATAAGAGTTATGCCTTTTTATGTGCGATCTCACGCACGTAACATCTAGTGTATGCACTGTATCTTATAGGATCTCAAATAGCGGATCTACAGTCAGCGCTCAAATTTAGGTCGCGAAATATCTTAGCTTTACCGTGAACAAAGCATTGGATCTGTCGAATAATGTTCGATAGATGGAGTTTTATGAGTCTTTGAAGTGGACGTTAACATGCCTTATACCGCAATTCAAGGTGACCGCGGAGAACAACTTGTATGCGATGTAAACATTAGGAATAACCTGGTTACACGTGAGGACGAGTCGCAGCATTACAACATCTGTGCCTGCATGCATACTGCATAGGCTACGGCCGACATAGTGACATATTTGAATGAAATGCTAAAGGCCTAAAGCGCGCTGCGATCAGACACGTTACACACTACCAATTTCTAGAATAGACCATTGGTTCTCATCTCAACCAGGAGTCCGAGAGGGATTTTCGTGCGGTCCGCGATTGATAGATAACATAACCTAATTTGTTATTTTCAAAGTTGAAGCAGTTTTACTTTTTAACTGCAAAAATGTCACGGCTCACATCAAACATCAATAGAATGATGGTCAATCGAGATAACGGTAGAAATTCATTTTAATTGCATGTAAGCCAGTAACCGACCAGATAACGTAATTGTAGAGCGTCGGGTTGTTATTCGTGGGTTCAATTCCAGGTCGGATGCGACGCGAGACTTGAACGTAAAACTGGAATCCATGGCTTGCATAATAGGTGCTCAGCACTCCGTGGTATTGCAGAGAAGGAATATGATGGTGCCGACTCGATATCCTATAAAAACAGTTCGCATCTCTACATCGTCAAAGCACCTCGATTGTGCAAGGCGAAAATAAAACTTATCTTCTCTCCCATCTTGGAAACGGATGGGTCTATTGATACAAACATATTTCTATTTAAAGAGGTTTTGTTTGGGTTTGTTGAAAGATAAAAATTGGAATAGAAAGGTCAATCAGGGTAGCTTTGCTATGTTTGTAAAACGTTCTGTATTTGAAGATGTCGGTCTCTGGAAATTATCTAATTCACTAGTGAACATATACTGTCGATTGAAAGAATCCCTGAACTATTTTCCTAATCTGTCTCAAGGGGTTGAAACCTCTCCACGGAATAACGATTCTTTCGTGATAGAAGAAATCACTATTCCAGAACTTCAAAATGAGCTGCTTTATAGGAACGACTCGGCTGGATGTGGTATTTTCATCGAAAAATCTCTTTCTCAATATTTGGTGCCTCGGGTTGCTGCCAAACTAAAAAGTGTCGTCAGAACCTTTATTACTCCATTCCCCACCACATTTCTCCATGAAAGTAGATTTTCGGCTCTCGCTCATATCAAATCGAAGGCGCGGATTTCTAAGATACTTCCAACGACCCGTATAGACTTGGTTCTGACATGCATCCGCCGAAATCCCATGAAATGCAATAGCCTTGAAACAATGAAAGTATTCACAAATTCGACATAGAGCAATGTTATTTCCAAAAAAGCGCAATTTGCGCAGTTTACACAAACCTACAGTTAATATTGGTACAAGACATATGAATATGATGGTCACAGGATAATTGCGTTAAATTTGAACGAAATCTTGAGGGAGTCCAAGGGGTCGTGTCGGATCAAAAGGGATCGTTGATAACCATCGTACTTTACAGATAGTCACATTTACAGACAGCCGCTATACTACACTGTACGTTTATATATTAACTCTAATCACGATATACTTGATGATCGCTCAACGTTCAAATTTCAGACTGTGTTCGCCAGGGAGAATAGTAGGAAGTCCGCATTCTGCTACTGGTTTGGTACGGAAATGAGCGATGAAGTGACAAGCAGGTTTTGAATACCCAATTTCACGAAGCAACTTGAGCGGTGCGAAACTTCAATGTCAGCCGGAATGCACCTTCCGAGATGTGCTTTCTACCTAGGACAAGTTTTTGTTGCTCTAAAATCATGTGAAAGTTGCACTTAATTTCAACAAAAGTTGCAGTAAAAAGTTGGATTTATATATTTCTAGAATTATTAGGGTATGTGACACTCGAAAGGTTCCGCTGTAAAACCCAACATTCTAAAATTTCCAGGCTATCTGCGTGTTTCGTTTCTTTCTTCGCTATTCAATCGATCATGCATATATTTTCATGTTCCTTAGGTTTTAAACCTCCATGACAGCATTTCGATGTCAGCGCCTGCAGAACGGTCAGATTGGGTACTTCCCCTATATCTGTGGACGGCCTGGCGAGACCGCCGAAATTACATATGCGATTCGCAACATTAAATAACGCAGGGTTGTATTGACTCGAGTCATGACTCGACTCGAGTCCGACTCACGTCACGATTTTCTGATGACTCGACTTGACTCGATTCATTTTTTGAAATTACCGAAATGACTCGACTCGAGTCAATCTGTGTATTGACTCGACTTGGACTCGAGTCATTGCGCATGACTCGAGACTCAGACGGCCAAGACCGACATTTCTCTGTAATTTCGAAGAATTGTGAAGTAACAACCCTACTGGGATTTCGTCTGATTGGTACTGGTACTTGAAAATGCGATCAGAAACTGCTAAAAGTGAGGAAAATTAGTATATTATAAATGCAAAACATTCGATAGCACCAAACATTATAAAGTACGTTTAACAAGACTTTAACTGGAAACTGAGCAGTAAACATAATGACTTGGACTTGGTCATAATACCATGACTCGGACTTGGCCCTCTGCTCGATGACTTGGACTCGGATTTGACTCGGTGGTGAATTGAAAATGACTCGACTTGACTCGAGTCAAAACAATAAAAGTGAAATTGACTTGTGACTCGGAGGCTTGTGAATTGGTTACAACCCTGAAATAACGCAACGCGGAAAAACTTTTCACAACCAGCCAAACAAATAGGTGATACGATAATCCACAAACAAATCCAATACCACACCCCCCTCACTAGGTCCGCAAACTTGGCCCAAGGCTTTGCAGCAAAATTCAGTGTTGGCGACTCTGACGAAATCAATAGCCTGAAACATGTGACCCATAGTAAAAATGTAATTTTCGGCCGTCTCGCCTTGAGGTCAGTGAAATGGGAAAGGAATTTAAATTTTTAAACGACAGTGAATCAATCAAGCGGTTTATTTACATATAGTTCGGGTAATGTCGTGCCTGGCTGGGGTTGTTGAACTTCTAGCTTGCACGTCATTGCGTCATAGATTACATTGAGATATAGCTAATCCATCACATAGCTCTTTGTTAAGCAAATTAAAGAGAAAACCGTACCAGACATAGTTTTATAGCATGTTTTTTAAATCCCCCCTTTGCATTTTACGCAGTATAGGCTTACTTCATAAAAGTTGCACTAAAATGCTGCTTGAAAAAAATAGAAAAAGTTGCAAAACGTTGCGATATAAGAATCCTCCACACCAGTGATTCCCAACCGCGGCTCCGAGAGCCGCATACGGCTCCCAGCCTTCCTGCGGAAAAAAAGAACGTAGTTTATTTTTGTCCTTGGTGTTTTTGCGGCATATGCACCGACTCATGATACACATACACACGATCTGTGCATGCGCATAACATAAGTGCATGATGTGCATATGTCGCTGGACAAGGAAGTGCAGATATTGCCTTTTACGGCTTTCTAAGTAATGCACCAACCCGACGTGCTATCCCAGTAATGCATGAGCGCCAAGCAGGGAAGTCATGGATACCAGTGTTACTAGTCAGGTCTTTGGTCTGACACGGCCGGGGATCGAACCCACGACCATTGTTCCCTCTAATTTTTGACGAGCCTGCGCACACTCGCCAACTCACTGCGCAAACCCTTGAAGAACAGTGCGTAACGACTAGAAAAAAGGTAATCACTTAGGATTTTTTGTGCGCAACTTAGATTTTCTGTGCGCAGAGACCGTGTCAGCACTGCGCATTCGCGCACGTGCGCAGCTTAGAGGGAACATTGCCCACGACCTACCGATCAAGAAGCCGGACGCTTCACCATTACGCTATCTTGTCGGCTCCCATTGACGCTTTAAAATCCCACAAAAATATTAAAAAATCAATTTATAACAAAAAAAAAAATTAATTCATATTCAAAAATTACATTTGCTTGGCTTGGAGTTAGGAATTGATAATTAAGGGTGGAGACCAATCCCTATGCTATCGAGTAGCGATTCTCTACTCTGCAACGATTTCGTCACCTAAATGCGTTCTGATCGGACTCAAATTCAATTCAGCTCTCCACCAGACTTAACTGCAGGTGGTGTTAGCCCACATCGCATTTTCCAACGGTATCCGACCATCAAACGCATGGATCATTTGATGCATACACCAGGCTTATCAGCAACTTGATTGGTGAGTTAAACCGCCGAATTAACGGGATGAGTGCTTTCTTGCCCATGATGAAAATGGGCAAGAACTGTCCCTAATAATTTGCAACTTGAGTTGCTAGACATGCAGTCAGATATCTAGCTCAAGCAATTATTCAAGACTGAAGACTTACTTGAATTTTGGTGTTTCATAGGCAAAGCATCCCAACTTGATAACCACTGCCCAGAAAAACGATTCTCAATTGTGATCAACTTATATATGTGAAGCATTAGCAAAATTGTCATAAGAGCTTCTTGGAGGTACAGAACTTCAATATACAATTGAATAGTATATTCATATTGAAATGAACCCGAATATTTTCGGCTGACACTCGTCAGGGGTAATCGTCAGCAACTAGTAGAGAATTGGAAAGAACATTGTATATCAACAATCGTATCACAAAATATGACGTCACCAGCATGAAAGAGAGAGCGTTTAATGTACGATTTTTAGGTGGTACACGAACTCCTTTTGTTGACAGAGTTTTGGTTGGTGTATTTTGATAAAAGTCGACTCCAAGGCACACAAATGGAATTGTGAACGACCCGCCCAACGATTCGAAATCGGTCGTCTCTATAGTTATTCGCACAAATCGGATTGTGAACGACCCGCCCAACGATTCGAAATCGGTCGTCTCGATAGTTATTCGCACAAATCGGAGATAATCCCTGCCAATTAACAGGAGCCGAGGTTCGGATCCAGTATAACACAAACAATACTGGCGCCGGCGTGGCAGTAACTTAAATTTGATGAGTTTGAAGAGAGGGGGCCCGAGCCCCTAAACCTGAAGACGGCATTGTCTTTACCTGTCAAAGAAATGTCTATACTGCCACGAGAACAATTATTTTGACCGTGATGAAAATTTACTAACAAGTCGCTGCAATATTGATCAATTCAGTACAAAAATAAATATTTGGCAAAGAGCCATATCTTGTACCCAAAAGAGCCATATATGGCTCGCGAGCCATAGGTTCCCGACCACTGCTCTATAGTTACGCATCGCTTTAGCACACTTCTTGAATCTCAAAGCCAATGCCAAGCAGTGGTGTAGCAGCCACTTGGCGGTTATGGCTCTGCGCCAGGGGCGGCAGGCTCCAAGGGGGCGGCAAATGAGGCTGCATAGTGTACGTAGCCGGCTAAAGCAGCGCAATTGGTAGTCCCGAGGGTTGAAATTTAATCAAACTGGTCTCAATCGAAAGCTAGTGTCGCACTGATTCCGAAAACATAAATTAAAATGTGAGCATGGCAATGGAACGACTCCGAAATAGCCGTCAAGGCCGATTGTTCCGAGCAATCGGATCGCCGCAACACAATGACCAATTAACCATGATGATGGAATTTGTATCGAGCGATTATTCGGAACAATGCCGATTTTCAGACTTTGACGGCTATTTCGGGGTGGTTCCGTTGCACTGACCAGTTTTTAAATTGAATTGCCGGAATCAGGGCAATGATAGCTTTCGATTAAGATCAGTATTTGTTAAATTGGAGTTAGCAGCGGAAATTGACAGATTTAGGAGGCTGGTGCGGTGCGGAGCAGTGAAACCACATTTGATCGTAATGCAACAGCGTCTGATGTTTTACAGCGGTTAGTCAAATCATACCTACTGGATTCGACACCATGTTTATGCTCGTGTCTGAAACTTTGTCTAACCATTATTGGTGTTTCAATTGCGAGCTGTGAGAGCAGCTTCTCAAAGCTCAAACTGATAAAATCTTATTTATGTTCTACCATGAATGATAATCGGCTATCAGCTCTAACCATTATTCTTTTCGAAAGAGACTATCCGTTCAAAACATTTGATTTTGAGGATATTGTCGCTGTTTAGCTTCGCGCATTTTCAACGAAAGCCATGGGCGGCAGCGCATGCTGCTACGCCACTGATGCCAAGTTGGAGATTAAATTGATTTGTGTATTTATTTTCTTGTTAGTGTTGCTATTCGTTGTTAGGTGCTTTCATGCTTTATAATTTTAGTTATACTTAATGACTGTATTCGTGCGGCTCCAAACGTACTCTGAAATTTGAAATGCGGCTTCGACACCAAAACGGGTTGGGAACCACTGCTCCGCACAGCTTATAACATCATACTACATATATCCTGAGTATTTAGGAAGCTCCCGGAAGCTGTACAAAAAAGTTGCAAAAACTTGCATTAGTAGCGACCGATTCAAATAGTAAGAATTCGTAATGTAGCAATATATCCGTAGCATCATTGTATTAGCTAACCCACCACTGAGTCATAACCATTTCAATTGATGTTGGCGATTCAGTCAGTATTGCCATGCTGACGTAACAGAAAGATTGACGCAAACGTATGACCTGACCACAGTCACTTAAGACTAATGTTATGATGCTCGATGTGTTTTTATCAGGTCCTAGTATAATTTCAGGATCAGTTTCAGTCATCCCCCAAACTTCGATAGGATATGACCACAGTGTCATCAGATGAAGTTTCAGTAGTGCTCCACTCAACAGCTGAGAATTTCGGACGCCAATAGCAATCAGAGTTGAAAAATATAACAAGGTAAATACAACCGACATTGAGATGGGTGATGTATCTTACGCTGAACTTACCATTCAGTAACGTGGTATTACCGTTGTACTTAAGACTAACTCCAAAACATGACGACTTGACCATGAGTAATACCAGGATGTAAAAATTGCCTGCGTTTGCATGGCGCCAAAGCAAGTGTTTCAAGGTACTTGTTTGCAAATCTGATACAGACTCACACACACAAATATAAAATGACATGATACACTGTCGACAGTTCGGCACCATTTCAAGGCATTTTCAGTCGGCTCTACCACTAATACCAATGTCATCAATGGATAGGCGCATCGTGAATTTGAATACACTTATTCAAGTTCAGATAACAATAAGCCTCCACGGCCAAGCATATCAATTTATGCAGCCAAACAAACTCGAATACGGGCCAAGTTCCACGCATCAAAAATATAGTTGTGTCTGGGATATTGGGCAACTATGACAAAGCATTGATGATGTGGTATGGAGGAATGTCGCTACGATATGGAAAATTATAGGTATAGTGTGGAACGAGTGAGATGGGAAAGAAATATGGTGATGATGATGATGCCACCACCTCATTTTGTCGCTTGCCTTTTATATTATCTGCTTTCCTATTCAATCTGTGTGCAAGTGCATGCCTCTTCTTCATTTCGCCAAGGCCAAGGCGTGTGTCTGATCCCAAAGACTACTCTAAGTCGTTTCGACACCTTCCTATCTTTTCATGGTATCGCAGTTTTGTGGTGTTTTGAAATGATGAAAATATTAGTAAACTGATTGATTGAGTGCTTCACATGTGGTATAGCAAGCTCGCACAAGGTAATTATAGCTGTTGGCGCAACTTACAGGTAACAATAGAGCTTTATTCGCATATTCAGCTAGCACCGTCAAAACCCCCCGCTCTACTCCCCACCGCAACCCCACATCACAAGTGACGAAGGGTGTTTCAGGAACACGGCACGAGGCGGGGGGCCGCATCGCGACCAGGCGACGGAATTTCACGAAGGGCTGCGAGTTAATTGTTATTTAGTTAAGCAGACCTCCCACAGACCCAGGAATCAAAATCAGTGCTCACATCAATTCAACATTATTGACGTAAGAATATGTTGCTGATTCGTAAGAATCCATCCCTACTTACTCTCAGGCAGCAGTGCATGACGCACGAGGTCAAGCTAACTGCTGGAAATGCATGCAGACTGCGCGAAAAGTCGTAATTCATGTCGAAGAGAACGTTCTCTCGGTCTGCTATTCCCTGATATCGCCAGCCGCATTCGAAATGCGTTAAAGTAGTATTGGCAGTGACAGTGTAGTGCAGCGTACGAATCAGCAACCACGCGACATTTTTATGCAGATCAATGACCGATCTAAAGTAAACGTTAACTTTCGATTTAGCATTTGTATATTTGCAAATGCTCTTTACTGCTCTTATTCGGCAATCGCTGATACGCAGCGTTTGGCAAACATAACTGTATCAACATATTTTCCTCTTTCACGATCACTATACTCCGTCCTTACACCGTGTGTTTACCTTTTCAGGCTTAGTCGGACGAGCACGAAATTAGCATACAAGTTATATTTATCTCGCGACTGCTCTGCCTTTCTCTTTCAGAGGCTATTGTGAGAGGTGCGGAGTCGCGTACAGCGACTTGTATTACATCGCTCGCATTCAGGACTTCTGTAGGTAGTTTTCCCCATCGCTGGTATTCAAAAGCGGAGGCGACCGCGATAAATTAAAATCCACGAGATCTTCTAGTTTAGTAACACGAAGGGTGCGCGGCGGACGGTTGCCTAGCAAGCGTAGGTACACACAACATTCAAGGATTACGTTGTTTTGTATCTCCACAGACGGATTACGGTACATATCTGCAGTAATATAGATTATGGCGCGGTGTGAGTTGAGCGAGATGCCGGACGTGGCAAGTTTTGAGATAATTGCGCCAAATACACCTGAGTTGGATGTAAGTATGCTTGTGTATTAGGAGAGTGTGTATCGCGAATTCAAGCCTCGAGTTACGTTGCAGAACGATCCGGTTTTAGTTTATCAAGAACTGCAACCGACGCTGCCGTATCAAAATTGGAAAGGTAAGTTGCTTCTACGAGGCTGCGGTTATGACTTTACAGGTTTCGTTCTGTACTATGTAAAACAACGATGAAATTCGGTTCTTCAAGTCTCACTTGGAAAGCATGTTGACGGCGATTGATAGTTTCAATTTCCTTTGCAGACTTTGACGGTTTGCAAAACGAGCAATCTCCAGACCACGGATACGAGAGCGATCGTTCTGCTGTTGTGGATGTAAGGGCGTTTTGGATTATGTTATTATAATATTACGGCCGTTCACTAATTACTGGTATTCTAGAGCGAGCTCGTCGCATGCTCGTACGTGTTTGAGAACTCGGCCGAAGCTGGATATACCTCGTGCGGCCCTCCTGACGGCTTGGATATCTTCAGTTTGAAACTAGAAGAAATCGATGTGATACTTCAACAACCGCAATGTACCGACGCATTGGTATCTGGGGACGCTGACTTGTCGAATTTGCCGATTATGACGCCGGCAACCTTTCCGGATGGGCGAATCGAAGAAATATGGCGGTACAGGCCCACGAGTGAATCTGACTCGCAAACGTCCTGCTGCTCTAGTACAGACAGCGGCGTGTACGCGCTTGGCTCCAACGTAGCCATCATAGAGGAGTTGGAAATATCTGAATCCGAAGACGTGGAATGTCATGTATCTAGGTCACCTTTGCCGGGTGACGCTACTACCAACGAAAAGAAAAGTAGGCATTCTATTACATAGCCACAGCGACCGTTGTAATAATAAATACTCTATTGTCCGTAATAGAACGCCGGCGACGAAAGCGCTCGTCGAAACAACCGATACTGTGGAGATTTCTCTTAGACGCCCTGAACGATCCGGACACGTACGGCTCGATGATACACTGGGTCAATAAAGCAGAAGGATCGTTCCAAGTAAGTCCCCGTTTCCACCGTTTTCTATAACTGCGGTTGGCTGCCGGCTTCCAGCAGCACGGTATCGAAAAAGGGGATTCCCCAAAGCAGATCGACTGATTGAAGTACAGGAGTCTGCTAAGCAGGAAATGACTATACGTATTTCGCGAAATCGTACACTTTTACTGCAAATTCGCCTTGTCCCGCGAGGACGGTAGCATGTTTCGCTGGACGTACGCAGTACGTCATTCTGTATATTTCTACTGCTCTCGCTATTCGCATACATTCCATTATTTAGTTATGCCCAGTGACGCGTAAGTCGATGGCTTCTCGCTGAGCCGGCATTATTTGCGAAGGCTTGGGTTGGTTGTAAAGGATTTGGTATATTCACGGCTGAGCGAATGGACTTTGTAGAATATTGCCCCTTGACTGCATAAAGAGCCACACAGGCTTTCATAATCTGTTGGTTATGGAAATCGGTTATACTGTTTTTACCCCTGTGAAAATCCAAATTGACTGAGATGTCGATTGCAGTGTACAACGGTGCGGTAATCTTTATTGTCATTCGACTTTCATGTCTTGGTTTACACTACAGATTTTAGTTTGGTTTTATGTTTTGAGGCGATAGCCACTGATACGATTTGAGACGTGGCCTGCTGATTGTGGGGCCAGTGCTGCTCTGAACGTTGAGATACGCCCGTAACAATTAATTGATCGAAATCAAAAGCGTGACCCTCCAGAGGTGTTCAGTAACGAAGTACTACTTTTTCGAGGCAAAACTAATTGAATACTTGGCAATCATTAATTGTACTTCTACTTGCGTATATATTTACGACGCTACTACTGCTTGGGAGCCAACAATGGCTACTTTAACCACATCTGCCAATCTCAAGTCGTGCTTGACTTAACATTGTGACTGCGAAGAGTCCAATGAGTCGAATGCATTCAGAGAGTATCAGTTGTTAGAATTAGTTAATGGACTATTGGACATACTCACATATTGCGTCATTGATTTGCTCCTACTAATTCACCAGTCAAATAATAGCATAAAAACTTTCCACAATTTTCGCTGGTAAATATTATATCAGCCCTGATCGATGATCATATATATAATGTAGATCTTAGAACACTGTGATTTCCTATTATCCAGTTTCGGCGATGTCACGTCAACATGCATTCATTCCGTTACAGTTCACCACGCTTCACAAAGAGCGACTATCCCAGAAGTGGGGCGAAGCCAAGAAGAATCGCTGCACCATGACCTACCAGAAAATGGCCAGGGCACTGAGAAACTACATCAACAGGCGGGAGGTGCTGCGAAAAGTGAAAAAGAAGCTGCAGTACACCTTCATCCCGGAGTTCTACCGGGAGATCCGGCATATGGTCAAATAGTTCGACTGCCAAATCTCATCTATGAGGTCATAGAATTCAGGCGATCAAATCGCGGTACCTTTACAAAAGGACGGCCGCGTGCGGCGTTCTACAAGAACTCCCGCAGTGCAGATTCCGGTCAGTGCCAAAACGCAAGCGTGTTGATATTGCAATGCCGAGCATGCATGGCCGCTCGCCGGGCGCGAAGCACCGACACCAATAGGTCTTTTGCGTCTTAAGACGATTTCAGAACATATATTTTCTTCCATCATATCAGTTCCTTTTAGCTATCGCAAATCTTCCGTTTGATTTCCCTAAAATAATACATGCAAACCAGGTGTGTCTCTTTGTATGTACGACGAGTCGCTGGGTTAGGTCAGTATTATGGTGGTACTGGGCGCGTTGTTGGACATACGTACAGGTTATTGCTGTCAGTTTTTGGCAGCTAGGGAATGTAACATTTGTTGGGATACATCTGAAGGATTTCTTATAAGATTTTAATGCATTTTACTGCTATTAGCGAAAAATGCGTATTATGAGCAGAGTATTATGATCTTTACTAAGGCTAAGGTTAGGGTTATCTGATTTATATTTGCTTGGACCTTTGGCAGAACAACTTTACATCGCTACCAGAACTATCAGAACGTGTTTGTTGTCCGTGCTTCGTTGTCGAGCTGGCGATTTTTTCTTTGGACTTGAATACCTAGATACATTTAGGGAGTTGCCTTTACAAAGGCTAAGCCTAGAGTTGACTGGTTTATACTTGCTTGGACCTTTGACAGACCAACTTCAGAGTGCTACCAGTCCTATCACAAGGGGTAGCCTACACAGTCTGTTTTGGTTGTCGAGCTGACGATTTTTTTACTTGAAATCAAAAGTCATGTCTGGTCAAAACCATCCACAGATATCCTAAGCAAAGTTACAGCTATCCGAAAAGATCCGACATAAAATCACCAAGATCCGGTCCGAACGCTATCCGAGTCCGTCCGATGCTCATCACTGGAACCTACCTATAGGTTCGTTTGTGAACGTGAACCTCACGTTCACACCATATTTAGTAGTCATACCATTTATGATATCGATCCGTGATATCACCTTTGATTTCAGGGTAGAAGATTGAATTCAAATGTTATGTTGGCGTCTTAGAAAATCAAGTCCAACTATCCGGAGCAAGTTAATTCATACCTACGAACTGATGGTATGGAATGTCGCTGCCGGGCTATGCTCTAGCGCTTGTGTATCGATCTATTGTTGAAACTTGAAATACTTCGAGGAGATTCATGCGTTGAAGGATCTTCCACGAAAGTGGTCATCTGTAGCAAACTCTTCGTCCTGTTCCGCTAGGGCTGGCTATGCGCTAGAAGCTCATTCAGGTCATGCCCAGTGGCCACGCATAATCAAGGTATATTCAAATTCGTCATATGCGATATTAATCATATTATTGGCCATGGAAAGTAAACAACATAAACTAACATACGTAATAAGGAGTTATGTAGGTATATTGTCCAGAGTTGACTCCAAAGTATGAATTTTCCATCACATCATCATTACAAAACGACCACACTTTCAAAATTACGTGTAGTAGTGGTAGTAACAGTGTAATATAGCTCTGAAACACAAGACTGATACATGATTCCATATATATCTGGTCAGTATAGAGCAGAGGTCGCAAACACGCGGCCCGCGAGACCATTTTGTGCGGCCCGTGACGGCATTTTGGATTTCGAAGTATTCGACAATATTTCACTACTTATTTTTAATTTGAGAACTTGAAATTAGCTATCAAACTACTCCAGAAGCGAGAAACTATACTCATCAAACTGTAGGCCTACTATTACATCACTTTCATAAGTTACGACGCAGTCGAAGATTACCTATTATATGTGGCATTACTTGTTTATGATAGTTAAACACGACCTGTTGCTGATTTGTACCGAAACTTGTGATTTGGACTTGGGCGCGACCTTTTGTAGGATTACTCGAACTTGGACTCAATTGGCGAATAAATATGGTAATTACTAATTACTCGAGTTCTGTCGCGTCAAAAGATACAATCACAGGAAGACGTTTGTGACGCGGAACGCCGTGACTTGGTAACACCACGGACACAACAACTATCAAACTGGTACGGAAAATAGTAAAATATCAAAAGGTCGTAGCTTGCGTTTCGTAGCTTATTTGGATATCGAAGCAGGTCGGTATGGCAACCATTGACATTGTGTTGCCCTCTTGATAGATAATGGACGATTTTCATTTTTGCTCTCCGGCGCCGCTATCTTGGCCTATGGTTGGCCAGAGCTAAATCGAGCTTCATAGGCGCAGGTGGCTGTTTTGGAGTAGGTTACGTTATTTAACGCCGTGCATTTTCGCTTTATGGTGGTTCCGCGTTTTGGTGCAAAATAAGTATTGATAACATACTCATCAATACTATACGATGTTTTTGAGCGAAAAACCGAGCTGGTTTACAGTCGTTTTACAAAGCTTTCTTGTGCCGGTGTGTGACAACTTTTCACTCACAAAAGTCGGGGAACAAGTAAGGCCCTGTGAATATGCAGCTGTATCACAGCTGTATCACTCAGGTATTAGCTGCATCACTCAAGTATCAGCTGTATCACAGCCAGGGCGGCAATGACACTAGTCATGATTTTCTGATGACTCGACAGCCGTAGGCCCTATATCCACAGGACCAACAAGTAATACCAGATAGACTTTGAGGCCATAGCATAACCCTATCTGTGAAATAGTTGATCATAACGCATATAAAGTAGTGAATTTATTCGACTAATAATCATTATGTTTTATGTGTACAGGTTTATTTGCAAAGTACCGTTAACAAAAAATCTATAGCCTATTTTTTATAGCTTATAGGAAATCGGATATGAATGCAGATAAGGGACTGCGGACTGCGAAAGGAAGATCCCATTTGCACTGTTGCGTTCCAAAATGCAACAATGACTCAAGAATGACGATGAATTTATCTTTTCACAGGTTTCCTGTTAAAGAAGAAACAAGGACAAAATGGGTACAAAACATTCGCCGTGAAGTTGGGCCAAATTTCAAAGTAAGTAAATCATCACAACTGTTTCAGTCTCTCATATGTTCTGTCCAGATAACTCTTGACATTTGTATAGATAACTGTAAAGACGCGGGTTTGTGGCGAGCATTTTCATGAAAACGACTATAGACTAATTTCTGGCGGATGTCACTTTTTGAAAATGGGAGCGGTTCCTGGCATTTTTGAGTGGACGAAGTCAAGAGCACCAAGAAGGGTATTGCTCAGGCATCAGAGGTGAGAAGAATAAATAAATTATCAATTTACAACATATTACAATTGCAAGATATATATGAGTAGCGAAAATCATTCTCATCAATCTGTAGCAAGCTGACTGACATGTTATGTAATCCGACCCATTTGTGATTTGACCAATTATATAATTGTTTGATATTTTGGTTACATCACTATGGGACTAATTATTGAGTCAAAGCTCGATTACTTCAAGTAAGTAAATGTAGACCTACTTCATAAACTGCCATATTTGCTTAATTCCATGGCGTAATTGTGCATACTTTAATTTCTGTCACGTGGCTTGTTCCCCCATTGGTTACGTGTCATTAATTTTTGCATAACTGTATTTGCAGTGGACATGACACTCCAGAAGAAATGTTCAAGCAGCACTGATCAGATCACACACACCGGCAAGAGCCATTGTTGGATCACAGCTATTGTAAAGAAGATTTACCCCTTTCCGAAGAGTTATGTAAAGCAAAGGAACGAATACAGGATTTGAGTAAAGAACTGGAAAAGTTGAGCTTGTCCACATTTGGCGTTGAAAGATTCAAAGCATCCGATGATATGTTTCGATATTATTCTGGATTTTCAAGTTACGGATTATTTTTAAAGTTCTTTGATATCATCTCATCAACGGCTGCTACTGTTCGTTCCGCTTTGGTCAGCTGTTAAAGATGATGTCAGAAGTGGTAAGGTGATGAATTTCAATGCAAAGGCAAATTCCAGAACTCTTCCATTACATGACGAACTATTTTTATTTCTTTGTCGTATTCACCAAGGCTTTGGTGTGAAAGACCTTGGTGTTCGATTCAACTTGTCCACTGCATCTGTTAGCAGGTTATCGATAACTTGGGCCAATTTCCTTTATTTCACTCTAGGCAGCTTACCAATCTGGGCAAGTAGGGAGAAAATTCGGGAACACATGCCCCAATCTTTCAAATTCGGTAATTATGGTGGCACTCGTGTCATAATTGACTGCTGTGAAGTAAGAGTCCAGATACCATCATCTTTACTTCTTCAGAGTGAACTTTTTTCTTACTATAAGAACTATACGTAACTTGTAAATGCTTGATCGGTATTGCACCACATGGCCCTGTTACTTTTGTTAGTTCTCCTTATTCTGGAAGCATTTCAGACAAGGAGATTTGTAAACGATCTGGTTTATTTGATCTACTCGAACCAGGTGATTCAGTCATGGCTGCCAAAGGATTTAATATAGAAAAGCTTTTGCTGGACCGAAATATTGGGTTGAACATGCCACCTGTAAATACCGAAGGAAGATTTTCTGAACGGCAGGTACATCAAACGCAGGAAATTGCCTCTTTAAGAGTTCACGTTGAACGAGCTATTCGGCGAGTTAAAGAAAATCAGCTTTTCAGTCGTCCCCTTCCACTCACTCTTTTTGGTACTGCTAATCAGTTGTGGTGTGTGGTATGTCTTCTCACTAACTTCAGGGGCCCGTTGTTTTGAGTTTTCCTACCATGTAACTTTTCTCATTACTTTTTATGTAGTTTCCAATGAATCTGGGACAAGGTCCTTTGTTGTTCCTAATAGGATATTTTATTTTGCAATTTAGAAACTAGTACCCTGGCACGTAATT
Source organism: Botryllus schlosseri (assembly GCF_051294905.1). Classification (NCBI taxonomy): domain Eukaryota; kingdom Metazoa; phylum Chordata; class Ascidiacea; order Stolidobranchia; family Styelidae; genus Botryllus; species Botryllus schlosseri. The sequence continues at coordinate 10,998,769 of NC_137247.1, read as the reverse complement.
TGTCTGAATTTCGCAATCTAAAAACTGGTAGCATGTAGGCTAATTTGTTCGAATTACTTTTCATGTAGTTTCTTAGGAATCTGAAACTAGGTCCTTTGTTGTTCCTAATAAGCTATTATAGTTTTCTGATTGGCATGTTCTGTCTGCGCTGCTCTTATCTGCACTGCCAATTGTCTCTCTCTTCGCAGCTGGCGATCGCAAGGTCTGAACGAAACGTTATTACAAGGTTCAATAACGGTTCAATGACGATGCGTATATTAACAAATCCTCTAGCCCACTGAAGGGAGGATACACACAAGTCTTGAGGCATGGTAAGGCCTGTTTATTTTTGGATTTCTCCAAAAATAACAAAAATAGCTTAGTTTTGGATGTTTTCAAATTTTATTTTTGGAGAATCTCCAAAAATAAGAAATGAAGGTGTTTTGAGCCCTATTACTACTGAAAAACTCCACCAAAAGTATGTATTCAAGTCCTCCAACACATAGATATCATCAGTGATCATGATCTAACTTTCCAATACATTCTTCACAAATTTAGTCTTTGGCCTGAAGAATGCCTTCTATAGAATATCAATCATTGCGAGACGCCCCACTGACACACTCCTCCCACTTGATTTTCGAGATATCGGCCTCGAACCTCGCAATTGTGGGAAACATCGAGGTTAGTGGTCCAAAAATGAAGGAATGTATAATTCTTCAAACTCTCCAATCTTCCAAGCCTTTGCTCCTGACAAGCACTCGTCAGTAATGCGCTTGAAACCTCTGATCCTCCACGAAGTTGCGTGCCTCATTGAACTAGACAGCCCAACACCCTCTGACCAGAAAACCTTCCTTGCGGCGGTCCTCTTTGTCCCAGTACTCGCCTGGACACAAGAGCTCGAAGGCGTTCGACAAGGCGCATGAGCTCCTGCTGCTCCATGATCAGAACGTCAAGACCATGAAGCTTCGTGACGGTGGTGCTCAGCTCTGTGAGACCGTGACCATGCGATCGAGAGCGATCAGGTGGATTCACCACTGCAGCGAAGGTGCACACTCCGGACTGTTCTCGTCCATAACCTAAAGGAGTTTGGTACGGTTTCCGGTCAACCAAGAGGCCACCATCTTCTTTGACAATAAACGAGCGACAACAAACTTGGGGCGCGCACTTTCCATCTACTGGATCAAGTTGTGTTGCCGTCTGAAGCATCAGCAGATCAGTCCCGTCATCGTGTGGACGAAGTGATCGTGACAGAAGTGGCGGTGTATGATTTCGCCATTCCCTTTGCCTCACTCAAGCTGCCTTCCCGTCTTCTCTACGTGTCGCACTGTGAAACTAGGAGTACAAAAGTGAAGGGGCGGGAGGGCAAGGTCAGCAGAAACGTGAAGTGGATTGAGTGGAAGTAGTTTTAGCGTCTCGGTGACCCCTCCCTCACCTAGGCCTATACATGCTGTTTTTGTGTGTTTTCATGAGTTTTCTGGTCGTTTACATCGCTCTGACTTGTTTATTTTACTGAAAAACATGAGAAAACATCATCCAAAAAAATCTTATTTTTGAATGTTTTCAAATCTTATTTTTGGAGAATCTCCAAAACATAAAACCCATTATCCATAAATAAACAGGTCTGGGCATGGTTGACTGCTATTCTATCATAGCATGCAATCCTTTCATTTCCCATCTGCTCAATAAATAATCAACTTTCGACAGTTCTGTGCGTCATTTATATTGACAAATTAGGCACGTAGACATTTAGACAATGGACGAGTTATTGACAATGTATTGGCCAGTTGCTAGAAACTAGCCAGTAATGCAGAGCTATCCGGGGCACAACTGGAAGTGAGGGGTTTGGTGCATGAGAACACCATGGAGACCAAAGTATAAACCCGGTTAAAATGAAAGATCTCCGGGTCGCCATGACCCTTTCATATCCAGCAAATGGGTTGGGTGTCACTGACAATTCTAGGCATTTCGTCATCAGATCTTGAAATAATGTCCATCCTTCCATGGTCCACGGCGTTGTGGTTGGTCAACATGGCACATCTGCACCTGAAAAATAAGAATACACACCATGACAGTTCTGTTAAAGCTAGTTGGCCCATGACCTGATAAAAGTAATTGTCATTCTCTTTGAGAAAATAGTGGCCATGTGCTCTTTGCATGTATGATAAATTATGAATCTCTTTTGTTGGGCATTTAAATTCAACCAAGCCGTACTTATTATCCGCGTAATCGTCAATCACTTTTCTGTCAGGACTGCACGCAAGCCATGGATAGGTTGGCGAAATAACAAGACCACAGGGTGAACATACAACATCTGAATGATCCATATATGCTTGTGCAGCTTCATTCTCTAACTGTAGCCCTCGCTTCATTGCACTTGTCATGACATGCTTGGACTTGAGAAGGTCGTTGGAAAGTTTATCGTGATCACCACGTCTTTTGCATATGCGGCCAAAGTTGGACGATGTCAATCTAAATTTTCGGAGGCGGTGCCACAAATCAGTATCACTTTGAAGTCTAGTATCCTTCTCGACCATATTAGCATCAAACGGTGTGACTTTCAGTGATACGTGCAGAATTTCTTGCTTAAGAGATGGGAGAGGAAGGTCAAAATTATCATGCAAATTTGTTAATCGTAAGTCGGGAAAATATTCAGAAATATCAACAGCGGATGGAGGTTGTTGGTATAAAAGGATGCTACCTTTCGGAACGTTACCAAATCTGGAAGGAACTAGTGGAACATCAATAGAAGGGTTTGGCAAAATGGTGAGAAGTTGTGGAAAGTAGGGTGAGAAATGTGACACGGAAAAATCTTGCCATTGGTTTATGTCACATGCCTTATACAGGGTGCTGTGAATTGCGGAAGCGGACTGGGAAATGGGATTTTTTACAACTATGTCTTGGATTGGCGGAAAAATAAACCCATCCAAACGAGGCCTGTGCCATGACTGTGGCTGTGATGTGCAGTAGGGTTGTTCAAAAAAAACTTTTTTTTCCAAATCTCACTCGCCTATTGACTAAATCGTCAGGTTGTCCAGGAAAACGATGCACACCAAATTTGACTCAATTCCAACCAGTAGAGGCCGTGCAATCTTGAATTGAAATTTTTAAATTATTAATAAAAATAAAAAAAATGAAAATTCTCAAATTTTTCTATCAACCCCATGAAATTGTTGAGCTGTCTTCAAAGACGATGCAAAACAAATTTGAGTCAATTCCGACTAGTAGAAGCGGAACTATTCGAGTTTTTCGTTGAAAATCCCCGGATCAAGGATAATCCGAGAATTATCAACGAAAAACTCGCATAACTCTGCTTCTACAAGTCGGAATTGACTCAAATTTGTTTTGCATCGTCTTTGAAGACAGCTCAACAATTTCATGGGGTTGACAGAAAAATTTGAGAATTTTAATTTTTTTATTTTTATTAATAATTTAAAAATTTCAATTCAAGATTGCACGGCCTTTACTGGTTGGAATTGAGTCAAATTTGGTGTGCATCGTTTTCTTGGACAACCTGACGATTTAGTCAATAGGCGAGTGAGATTTGGAAAAAAAGATTTTTTTGAACAACCCTAATGTGCAGCTCTTTGTTGGGGGGACTTTGGTGCATTTGAGGGTTGAAAAATGAGCGATTTGATAAAGTAATGCAAAAATATGGTTGCAGAATCCTTCACCAGCTGGACATGAACAGGAATAACTTAAAATTTTTTGACCTGCCTGTCTATTGATTGTCAATTTCAAATTGTGAAGAGGGCTGTTTCTCGACATGGTATGATAGCTCTTCGCCTGCACGTAGAAAATTGCAGTGTCGTGACATGCTGAAAACAAAAATAACTAAAAATTTGATTCAACATTATATAACATCACACTGCCTGCAAAGTGCTGTACATCGCTCAACACTGTGCAGATACCGAGATGATCAAACTCATTACTGATGCTACTCGCGAAGTCATTACTACTAGCCCTCAAGTAAAAATACGGAAAGGCAGGTGAGAGCCAACGACTGAACTGCTTGAAAATATCTACCAACTACCTATGCTGGTGTAAATTTCTACATACCTCCAAAATCTGTTATATAAGACTCAGCGAGTAATTTATATCCTTTATCTTTATTATTTCCACTGCCTCTCGATTCACTGGCAATCCTGTCTACGTCAGCAAAACTGAACGTGGCTAAACCCGTCAACAACTCAGAATATACTAGTTCCATACTCTCGGTTCGATTACTGTCTAAAATGTTCCTGCCATTTGTAACATTGGCAACAGTGCATTTTGGCAAAATGCAGTTCAACGGATAAGGATTCTCAAACAACTAGTGAAGAAATAGGGTCCTGATTTTGCTAGCAATGACATGAAATCAGTCATAAGGGCTGTAGCAATCACTAAGAACTCATACGCCCGCAGTAAAGCGTCGCCGGAAGGGTAGAATAATGAGATTGCCTTTGCTGACAAATCTAGCCTTATGGAGGCGAAATCATTCTGGCCAACCATCCACAAGGGGCGCTAAAGCGGTGAGAATCCTCCATTGGTTACATCCTGTGTCCTCTTGGCTATCTTTATCAATGGTATCATCACCAAGTAAATGTGCCGAGTATAAATTAGTCGTAGCCTACGCTTCACAGCTGTAATACAATGGATTCTTCGGCGATTGGACATTACTATCATTGCATTCAAGTTATTATTGATCTGTTCAAATAGTCGACGGTAAATCTAACGCTGATTTAATTTGTCTTTGGTAATGGCATATGATCAATAACCTATTTATCAGGAGTATACCCGAGATCCGGATTAGGCTGTACTGCTCCAATATCAGACCAATCTTTGTAAAATTGTAAAATTTCACCTATGATTGCGGCACGTCAAGTGTCCGCTAGCTGCAAAATTACAACGTTGATAGCTTTTACAATGTACTGATACATTTGTACTCTCGCATAGTGTCTGCAACTAATAATTTTTACAAACTATGCCAAGTACAGCAACAATTATATTCAAATATCTAAAAATGTTATTTTTACCGTGCCAGGCGTGAATTCACAATAGTAAATCACATTGTTACGATGTGTGTGGAATGTCAGTCTGTAAGGTCCCGTCAAATAAGGCATACTTTGAAATACATTAACACATTGAATTCCCCTATTATTGGTGCTGCGGCCCGCGGTGGCATCAAAAAGTAGGAAATTGGCCCGCGAGCACATTTGAGTTTGAGAACACTGGTATAGAGGACAGGCATATCTAGCTCTTCCTAGATATCCCTGGTTAAAGGGGCTGACATTTGTTGCATAACGCATGGTGTCATATTACATTACTGAAAAAATAGGTCCAGCCAGAAGTCAAAATAGTTATGCATGAAGTGATTGCAGTCTCGCGAGCGCATACGCGTTTCTACAAATACAGATGATGAGAGCGTTTATCCTTTCAAGGGAGCATAGTTTGTTTTTATCAGTGTGTCTTGAACTTTTTCAGACTCCTTACCAATGTTCCCTTTAATTTTTGACGAGTATGCGCACACTCACCAACTCACTGCGCAGACCCTTGGACAGCAGTGCGGAACGAATAAAATAAAGGTCATCACTTCGGATTTTTTTGTGCGCAACTTAGATTTTCTGTGCGCAGAGACCGTGTCAGCATTGCGCATTTGCGCACGTGCGCAGCTTAGAGGGAACATTGCTCCCTACCCGTGATGACGCTGAAAAAATCGCGCTGTGAAATTGAAAACGAAAACATTCATAAGAGCTGTGGGGGTGTTCGCACCAAAAAACGAATGGTAATAATAATACTATGGAAGGATAGTAACTGTTTTTGTAAACCGTGCTGTACTCATTGGGCTGAATTTGGACATGCGTTAGTCCGGCTCAGGTTTGTGCAGCATTTATCAGCGAACGCAGAAAGCCCCCATCTCATGGTGTCCGGAAAGGAGATTTGTTCTTCCAAAGTAATCAAATCAATTCCATATACATTAGCTGTACTTTTGCGGACATGTTTTTAGACCAACTTAACAGATTTCGAGGCTAAGGCAGTCGAATTCAACTCATCGAAATTTGCGAAGCATAGACTATACTAAAAATGTAATTGATAAAAGTATGGACTGGATTGGATTGATCCTCATTAGAAACGTCATAGGCATAGCCACACTGTCTTACCATTGGAAGAGCAACTTAAATTTCGGAGAAGTGCTTCTATTTATAACATATAGCCATACCGGCAAAAATGCTGAATCGCGAAACAAAGAAGTACTGATCGGTGTGTAATATATCAGTCTGTTCGGTCGGAAGATTTATTTGTAGACAAATTGAAATCTTAATTACGTATCTGACAGAGTCGGGTCTTACCGTTCAGGATAGCGGTTTTTGACATGGTGTAAATTTACCCCTTGTGATGATTTGATTTTATGGTGGAATGCAAATAATCTAAAACCACCACATAGCAAACAGCCAAACACTCAGTCGTGGCCTGCACGTTGTAATTACATTTTACTCAATTTTGACAGGTTGGGTAACGTCGGGTAATTTTAAAAGGCACGCCAACCAGCGTGTCGGGGCTCGCAGTTTTCGAAATGCTCTATAATAGATGACATGTCGTATGAAATAATTGCGATAAGAAGCATCATGAGTAAATGTTTTGGCGATGTGGGTTTGGTTTTATGTCAACACGTCGCTGGCGCTTGCTCATATGCGATAGGCGGGTTTGGGCCTGCAATATGTGAAAGAGCGCAGAGGAGAACCCTGAATCAGTATTCAGGAAAAACCATTTCGGTTTTGTGGTCGACCATTTATTATCCACAAGGCACATAGGCATTGGACACGGCTGGAACAAAAGTACTATTGCACGTCCCAAACACCGGATTAGGATGTTATGATGGCGGTGTCGTTGAAGACTGCTAATAGAACAGTTATGCCGCTACATAGCTCCTTATCCGGTATGCTGGAGTCAGTTAGACAGTACCTGTCCACCGCATGGACTCTAGACTCATCCCTGTCAACCCTGAATATATGGGCCATTATCTCAACCAGAATTCAAAATCTGAAGTCTTGATTATTATATTTTTTGAAGTACTGTACAGTTAACTGAATGAGTGTTTGTTTGCTTGCAGTATTCGTGGTGTTTGTCGACTATACTCGGCCGATATTGCTCATTAATTTTCGTAACTGCCGACTGCACGGCCCACCTTTAGGCATAGGTAGGTAAACCTCCAACACTTAAGTATCGGAATTCTGAAGTCGACCTCGGTCGGATTCGAACCAGCACCCATTGGTGTTGCAGCAGCGGATTTTACCACTGCGCTATCTCGCCACCCCGAGTATCTGTTTCTGAAGTTCTATATATAGTATCGCTATGGTAATTGGTTACTGATAGGGCTGGGCACAATGATTCGAGTACTCGAAACTGAATCGAATATTAATTTTAATGATTCGAGTCGAGTAGTAAAAGGCGATTTTTTCGAGTATACTGAAATTATACGTTCCTCGCAACTAAAGGTTAATTTACTAACGAGAATTATAGTTTTGATACTATTTTCCACTGAGGAAGCCTTGAAACTTTGATTGGCCTTGTCGCAGCATCCGAGACATAGTGCAAATCTACGAACGTTACTGGAAATAACACATTCCCGAAGTCATGATCATCCCACGTGCAAAAAAATCGGTATGGTCGAATACCAAAGTATCTTCATTGCGACGGATAACAGGCATTATGTTCTTTGTGGTGGCATAAAAGGTACATATTTGAACTTTTACACAATACATTCTGTTGTGACGTCATATTGAGTTATACTCGAATACTCGACTCGAAGCGAAATACGTGATTCAAAATCGAATCACGCAGGTGCTCGATTTTGCCCAGTCCTAGTTACTTATTTCCTCATCGTATTGTTGTAGCTGGCGTGTGCTTCGACCGCTGTTTAGTTATTTATTGTGTTCTGTTCTTCGTCTTCTGTTATCCTATATGGCATAGACTGCGTGGCCATGTTAAATTGTTCAAATGAATACACTTTAATACTTCACTGTTATCGAAGTGACGAGTAATCAGACTGGGGTCACATCGGCACCTCCAGGCAAAAGTGTTTATTTTTGACGAAGGAATAAACTGTATGTCTGTCTGTCTGTCTGTTTGTCTGTCTATCTGTCTGGCACGGTACCGACATTTACCGTCGATCATCATCCCCACCTACAGTCGATTACGAATACACGAAAAATTAGTCACGATTACGTTACGGTTACGATTACGGTTACGATAACGGTTACGTTAATTTTGCTTCTTACAACCCCAGCCTTAACACATATTGAAAGACAATGTACCTATTGTGATGAGAGACGAATTTTCTTATTAACTGTGATTTGATTTGCAAGCCACGTCGCAACATATCCATTTGGCAACTTTATAGCTGACGATTTCTTGCCCCCAATGATTTTCATTCCACCTACAACCCACGTGAAGAACAGTCAAGTCATAATGTGTGTCAGCATAGCCTCTAGGTATAGGAAGCGTCATGTTTTATTCGACGAATACAAAATTGAAAACTTTGTCTGCCGTACACACTCCTCGGCAACCAGCAACGTTCAAGCTGCATTTAACTAAGCATAACCAAACATGAATAATTTCGGTATAATTTGACATTAGGCATATTGGTGATGATTATCCTCCTGCGAGGTTGTATTGCTGATGATGACGTCATAAAAATATAAGTTACGTGGAAAGTTCAAATATGTACATTTTATGCGACTACAATGAATGCATTTAAGAAAGGATAACATAAAAGGAAGCGACAAAAATGAATGCTGAATGTGTCGGTAGGCGAGGTCGATATGTCAGATTGTGGTCCGGTAATCTTGAGGGCTGACTAGTATTGATTCAGGTGAAATAGCTTGTATTTCGATTTGAATGTGGACATGCTCGACGACTGTCGGATAGACGGCGAGATGCTGTTCCACACTACAGGCCAGGCGTACTTGATAGAGCGATGCGTTTTCTTGCGTTCCGTCCTGATCATATGGCAGTTGTTCTTCGAGGATATAGGGATTGCCCCATATCTGCCAGTGGTCGGTATAATTAGGACTATCTTTAATCCGCCCTTTTTTATCATATTATAGAGAGAGGTCGCTTATACTTCTTTTTAATAAGAGCGCGGGCAAAAAAGTTTGGGAAGCCTCTCTATAGGCTACTTATTGCTTATGGTCATGGTGAGTGGTCACGAATTTTCAGATTCCACGTCCTTTGTCGACATCTAGCGGAATATAATTTCAGCTTAGATTTTCCGAAGAAATGATACGCTTCTTGCAGCTCATCGTTAATTTATCATCTGAAATTATAGTTTCGACACTATTTTACACTGTGGAAGCCTTTGAAACCTCGATTGGTTGTACGCAGCATACGGAACAGGTATGGTAAAAAGCTACGCACATTATAGTAGTAATGACTTACGTATAAAGTCGTGATCAACCAACCCACGTCATTGTCAAAAAGTGCAATGAAATAGGTAAAGTAGAAAAAATACTAAATCATCTGTAATGGTATTATATTTTTGTGGTCACAGAAAAGATACATATTTGGACTTTTCAAGTCATTCATACCGTTATGACGTCGTGAAGAGTGGTGTTCGAATACTCGGCTCGACTAGAAGCCTACTCTTCTATACAAATCGAATTACTCAGGTGTTCGATTTTGCCCAGCTCATAGTAGCTAAGAAAGTATGCAAGTCGGGCTGTCATGTAACAGATGGCGGCTGCACTGCGCGACCTTTGCAGCCTCGTCAATTTTAGAACGCTGGACTATCGGAACCGACTCGGACGTTTGCTTTGTATACAGATCGACTTTAGGCTGCAGGACAATGTACATTTCATATTTCGTGAAGTAAGGCGTATATTGGAATAGGTTGACCCTTCTGTCTGTATCAATACTGGATAAATGGTTTACTACGTTTCCTCCTTGAATACTTTCATTATAGAATGTAAACGTGGAATGGCAACGACCGATTTTGCAGCTTCGTTCCGCTTCGCTGAAGCTTTACTCAGACTTATTTTACGGCAGCTACTGTAGGATTTCTGGCAATCCAAAGGTTGTCTTCCGGAGCTCAGAATTTAGGGAATCTGGTCTTGATCGAAAGCTACTGTCGCACTGATTCCGAAAATGTTAATGAAAAGATGATCAGGCACTGAACCGCTTAGAATTCGCCCTCCAAGTCTGAATTATCGGCATTGTCCGAACAATCGAATAGCCGCAATGGGTCATTGTTATGGTCATTGTTTTGCGGTCATCCGATTGTTCTGAACAATGCAGATTTTAGATGTTGAGGGTGATTTTTCATCTAAGTACGGAGCCTGACCATATTTTGATTGATATTTTCGAAATCAGTGCGACAGTAGCTTTCGATCAAAACCGGATTCAGTAAATTCTGAGCTCTGGTAGACTACTTTTGGATTGCCAGAAATTCTACAGTAGCCGCCGTAAAATAAGTCTGAGTAAAGCTTCAGCGAAGCGGAACGAAACTGCAAAATCGGTCGTTGCCATTCCACGTTTACATTCTATACTTTCATATTAGTGCTGCTCGCTGTTTTGTTGTCTATCTACTTGTGCGGGTCGGATCGACAAATTCTCTGGCTTCACTCCGATCCTGTTTTTTTAAAGCTCTGGTCCGGCTCCTAGACCGGATTCTAGAAATGACCGTGATCCTGTCCGAAAAACTCCTATAATAATTATCTACTCGCAGAATAGTATTGAATATTGATTGAAACGATGAAAACAGGAAATTAAAAACTCAAAGATCTAGCCCAACCCTTATCTAAAGTAATTATGCCCACTTGGATTTAGCATGTGGTTTATTTCGAAGAACGTTTCACTTTAACTGTTGATTCGAGGCTGTCGTCATCATTGGTTTTATTAGCAATTTTTTATTAGTTCAATACACCACAAAATGCGATACAATGAAAAGATAGGAAGGTGTCGAGGCGATTTGGAGTAGTCTATGGAATCAGACACCCACCTTGGCCTAGGCGTAGTAAAGAGGAGGCATGCACACTGAATGAAAAGTAAAGAAGATAGTATAGGAAAAACCAAGCAACGTGAAATGGGGTGGCATGTCATGGAAGGCGAGATCGATAGGTTAGCCGTGGTCCGGTAATCTTGAGGATGGACTAGTATTCATTTAGTAGTATTTGCTTGTATTTCGACTTAAATGCGGACATACTCGTCGACTGTCGGATAGGGCTGGGCAAAATGGAGTACCTGAGTGATTCGATTCTGAATCACGTATTACGCTTCGAGTAGAGTCGAGTATTCGAGTATCACTCATTATGACGTCACAACAGAACATACTTTGTCAAAATTAAAATATGTACCTTTCATGCCACCACAAATAACATGCTGTCTGTTATCCGTCACATTAAAGACACTCTGGTATTTTTTCGACCATAGCGATTTCATTGAATCTTCCTGTAAATGTTGTGGGATGATCGTGACTCGGAAATGCGTTATTTCCAATAACCTTCGTAGCTTTTTACTATGTCTCGTATGCTGCGGCACGGGCAATAAAGGTTTCAAGGCTTCCTCAGTGAAAAATAGTATCGAAACTACAGTTCTCGTTGGTATATAAAATTTCAGTGGCGAGGATCGTATCATTTCAGTACTCGTCAGTAATCGTCTTTTACTACTCGACTCGAATCATTAAAATTGATACTCGATTCAGATTCGAGTACTCAAATCATTGTGCCCAGACCTACTGTCGGATGACCGGCGGGATACTGTTCCACATCAGGTCCGGCATATTTGATGGAGCGATGATCTTTTCGGTCGATCATATGATATTTGGACGACGTGGACGTGCGTGTGTTGTACTTGTGCGCTTTTGATTCCGAGGTAAAAAGTCATTGAAATATTCGCGACAACGACCGCAGTGGAACTGATACATAAACTTGGCGATTTCTAGTTCTTCTTTGTTTAGGACACCGAATCTCTTCAGCAGCGACTTGTTGGATGGACTACCAGGCCCCTGTGGGGCCCTAGCTATGCTACTGAGTACCTTATGTTGGACTTTTTGCAGTGGCTCGAGTGCAGTCTTGCTGGCAGCCCCCCAACAGAGGATGCCATATTGTAACTTCGATTGGATCAAGGATTTAAAGAGTATCAGAAGAACCCAGACTGGCATCGAGCGTCTAAGGCTATAGAACAGGCCGCACTTCGGTAATAATTTAGTGTCTAGGGACTGAATATGACTCTTCCAGGACATGTCCGGGTCCAACAAAACCCCGAGATTTGTGACATTATCTGTGTTGGAAACGGGCTGACCAGCGATGTTAACGGTCAGGTAATTTTTTGAATTTACTGACAGCAGTTGGGATTTCGAGGCGTTTATGCAAAGGTTATTTTGGGCCGTCCACTCATGCACTTTGGGCATTTGATTACTAGCCAGGATTCCAGCTCTGCCGTCGAAGATGCGGAAGAGAGGAAGTGAGTATCATCAGCGAACAGTGTGGTGTTCAATGAGGAGGTTTCAAAATGTCGTTGACATATAAGGTGAATAGGACCGGACTGTCATATTCTTAGGAAAAAGTATACTGATCCAGCTACGATACGACTCCGGCCGTATCAGAAAAAGTTCTGATCAGTACGGGATCTATCTTGATTTGATATGTTATTGTATCATAAAAACCATATCCGCCTGATTGGGGCGTTAGCTAGGCTACTGTATAACATAAATCCCAACAGTTTGGTTACTTTACTATTTTTCGAAATTACAATGAAATGTTAGTCTTGGCTGTCTGAGTCTCTAGTCTTATCACTTGGTTCGAGTCATGCTCAATGACTCGAGTCAAAGTCGAGTCAATACACAGATTGACTCGACTCGAGTTGAGTCATTACGGTATTTTGAGAAAATGACTCGAGTTAAGTCGAGTAATCAGAAAATCGTGACCCGAATCATTACAACCTTGACCAGAACCTTCAGGGACTCACATACCATCCCTAGTTGCTATCTTCAAACGTGTCCGAGACTTCGATTAAATTCAATATATATATATATAATGAAACTGGAGACATGATCCAGTACTGAAATTTTATGGCGTGTATTTTTGCGATATTATTACTGGAGACGATCAATGAAATATTGAAATAACATACCGCCCGTATCAAGTGGAAGGACGTGTTTTTACTCAATTCAGTGTGATCTTAATCCGCAGGTGACAGGCGATGTTATTGTAAAAATAGAGCCAAATAATTTTTTGTTAGTAAATAGGAATCGGTTATGTAATATGAGTTATTTGGCATTGTAGGATCGGTGCATTCAAGTGTAGCAAGTATACCGTTATCTAAATCATACTTATTCGCAGTGGTGGGCAGACCAGCACGAGGATGTCAAAGCTTTGCGGTATGTAGTCCCAGATTAAAAAATAATAGCGCGTGTTTTCAACGGATAGGCTTACAGAAAAGCGATGACAGTGCCAATTCATATAGATATTTAGGAAATGGGGGTTATGGTATAATCCGCAGGACTAGGCCCTACCTACTTAAAACTGTATGTCTTGTTACTGTGTGACAGAATCATTTACCATTAGTTGTAGTTACGGTTGCATTTAAAACAAACGGTTTTTTAAAACACTTTGTTTAAAACATGTTTTAAACAGTGTTAAAAAAAAAGGCCCGTTTAAAAAATGTGTTTTTAAGCTGTAAAATTATGCCACAATTGTGTCGATACTTTACAAAAAGCATGTTGTATGAGCCTACGGACAAGTAACAGCCGATGTAACCGACGTACATCGATATGGGATGGTTGGAACCCTCAAAATAGCAATAGTACATATATTTCGTCAAAGGAGCTATTTTTACCCTATATGTACAATTGTCAATGTCAATCTACTATGACGTCACAATTGAATATTCGTGACGTCATGGCTTAAAAAAAGCATAAAAAACAATTGAAAACATGTTTTAAATTAGGACCATGTTTTAAACTTGTTTGGTTTTTGTTTTAAATGCAAACCTAGTTGTAGTTGTTGTTTTGTATTCATGGCGCGTCGACTGCATTGGGGATTTGACACCGGGCCTATATTCTTTTTCATGAATCTTGCATGAGCTGCCGATCTTTAGCACGTCCCACATTTGTTGTATGCTTTTTGTAAGACACCACTTAGACCACCGCATGGCGAGGAGATAAAGACAAACCATTTGTTTCTTCCGGAATCGCATTGAAAACTTTCTGGTTTTTCAGAAGCACAAACCATTCTGGGAAGATAGTAAGGATTATGTTGAACAGCAACCCAGTCAGGTATAGAGGGTCCTTTATATCTTAACATCGATAAATACCGGCAACGCGTCTCCACGATCTAATCTCAGTCTACCGTAAGCGTCATAAGGTCATTTGGTGCCTTGCACGAAGAGTTTTATCCATTACACGTTGGCAATTAGCATTGTTAGTCTTAAGTCGGTCGGTCTAATAGCGCACATCTACAGCAAATACAACACATTCTTTAAATTGAAATTCCACGAAAGAGTCATGCTGCGACATCACAATTTCAATCTATATAGCCATTGGTAGGTACGGTGCTGAGCTTAAGATACGTATGGTGCGGCAATTCGAAGACACGATATTATTTCAGTCGAGTTATACTTGCACTAATAGTGTGGTAGGTAGGGAATTTTCAGCGGATCACGATATCTTTGTCTCTTTCCGCTGTGCTCTACCGCAACATGAACACAACGACTAATACGGGGCTGGATTATGTCCTAACACAGCCGCCTGGTGGATACGTCAAATCTCACCCCGCTTCGCAAGATGCTCAGGTACGTTGCACGTTGTAAAAAAGACAAGAAAGGGACGTGAAAGGTATAGGATCGTGAATTTCGAACTGTGTCGACATGTCCGCAACGGGGAAATTGCTGTGCCTTGATACCGCGATGCAATTTCAGGTTGCTATCACTGTGTTCGTGGTGATACTAGCGATGTGGAGTACATTTGGGAATGCCCTGACGATGCTAGCAATTGGGATGAACAAAGATATGCGCAGGAATAGCAACTACTTCATCTTCAGTTTGGCTTTTTCTGACTTAATTTCAGGGATGATCGCGTCTCCATTATGGTTGTACCGAAAGTAAGTTGATATCCGTTTTGGTACGCTTCTCAAACTGGATAATAACCATGTTCGTGTCGCTAAAGCACCCATTCGTTCTATTAATCGCTATCTGCAAGATTGACAAGATCGATATCATTCTTTTACACTGGTCATTGCCATACGTTGACTTTCTCCTAAATGCGGATGCTTTGCCTTCAGAACTTGGGGCTATCATAAATGGCTTTGGGGTGATTTTCTGTGCAAGTTGTTCTGGTCTGCGGATGTGTCTACAACGTATTGCACGGCGCTGCATGTTGCTTCCTTCGCAATATGGAGATACATCGGAATAAGATGGCCTCTTGCTTTCTTGAAAGTGTGCAAAAGGTGCGCACATACCCGATTTGATTCCTGAACTTGATACGCCATAAAATGAAAATCACAAAAGATTCTAATGAATGTTAAAATCGTAATGCCATCCTAACTTAACTCTTAATAGTTTATAAATGTAAAGAGGCGTATGCGATATGACATGGTTCGACATCGGTATTGTGGATTTCCGATTCTTCGCTACAGTTTGACAAAGCCACTTTGATTTCAGCGGTGTATGTTTGAATTTGCCTTCGATCACTTTGACTGTGAATGCGTATTACTAATACGAATATGGAATAATACCAGAATTGTAATAATGGATGGCATAATAAATGGCACCATTTGCTCGGAATAAGTTCAATATAAACACAGTGAAGCTTCAAATTGAAAATAGATGAAATTTCAGGACTGTCCTCGTTTGGATACTGTCGTTGTGGATAGTCACGGTGACCTTCGTCGGAACTGTGTACTGGTCCTATTTTCAAGTTGAAGACCGGAATGACGTCGACATTGATATGATGAGATGGCCGTCATGCTCATTGATAACGACGGAAGATAGGTGCGGTTAGTGGAATTGTAAGCTATTGAATTCATAAAGCCGACGAATGTGCTTACTACAAGATTCGCGCAATATGATGTATCCGACACTCAATATATTATGGTTACCAATTACCATAAATTCTCCTTTAGGAGGATTTGTCCTCCTTTTTCAGGTTTTAGAAAAATGTTCTCCGAGGACGCCTAATTGTCCTCCTTTTTGGCAACTCGTTCTCCTTTACAGCTTTTAGAGCTAAGATAATGGATAGATTCGAGTGAAAATGGGCATAAATGACGCTACATAGGAAATTCGTGGTTCGATCAACTAACTTTTCTGAATTGGTAAAAGTGTCCTACTTTCCCGATTCCAAAATATGGTAAACCTACAATATAATTATATGTCATTTGATTCGATTGGAGATTTCAAGAGGGTCTTGCGCCCGATTGAAAAGAAACAAGTACCTTTTGACTTCATGTTTTTGATAGCACGAAGTAAACTCATCGCTAATACCCGTTTCAATATACATTGAAATTACGAGTTGTGATTTTCGGTTCGAAATGCCCTTCTCACAAAGAATCGTTGATATTCCCAAATGAGAGGTAAATTGATTTTTGCAATGAAATGCCCCCAGGGCCAGCATTGTGACTTGGCATATAGAAAAAGAATATAGAATTTTACCCTGCTGTACATGGCGACATCAATCCTGTCAAGCATATCATTTACAGTATGGAACGTATCCGCACATTGTACACGATCTCTTCAAGTGTCTTCATGCTGTTTCCTATGGCCGTTCTATTCTCCATGTCCTTTCTTATAGCCAGAGAAATTCTCACAAAGAGAGTGATTAAATCGCATAATAAAAGAGGAAAGGGTGAGTGAACATGAAATCAAATTAATTTGCAACAGTCCGTTGATATATATAATCATAATGAGACATATTTTTCATGATGACAGAAAAGCGCGCCATCGCACAATTGGCGTTGATATCGTCGTCGTTCCTGCTGGGGTACATACCAAACCTTGCTTATGTGATGTGGACCACACGAGTTGTTGCTGCTGATTACAGGTATCTATATTCTATAATCGGTAACGTATACACTATACATGTTCAATGCTCAGACTTGATATTCTCCATATCATACAGACGATGTGTAAGATCCAGAGTGTTCCTAAATGTGTTTAGTGCACTCTTAGAGAAAATAAAACACTTTTTACCAGCCCAAAAGACAATACACATAAATGAATTTACTCCACCCCCGGACATATTTTCATATGAAATGGTGTTGTTGGATCATTTGCAGCAGCTAGAACGAACTAGAAACTGCTGTATACCTGATTTGCACCCCCATGACGAAAGTCGATGAATATGCGATTTTCGTTTGCAGTGTGCACAGTGCACCACTATGAGGAATGTGTCTATACTGGGATGCACCCGGTACTACAGAAGACCTGGCTTGTTACCAGGGATCGCAGTAGTGGTTGCTCAATGTTTTTTCTAATCAATGGTCTTTTACATAACAGCATCACTTTACGGGCCCCTAAAACACCCATCCAATTAGTCAGCGGTTCTTAAAGTATGGGTCGCGAATACTATAAATTTGGGCCGCGACCGCACCAGAGCTATTATTTATACTGCACCAAATATTCTCTGAATGTCCTGCACAATATTCTTCGAGTTTCGCACGATCTTCTTTGGGTGCTTTGGCCGTTTCCAATCCCACTGTGCTCGGTGCCATAGCTAATAACTGCACCAAAGTTATCTGTTTCGTCATTACGACTTGTTCATAAAGAGTGTGCAGTGTGCACGCACATGTATCACACAAGTCGCTTTGTGTCATTTTAAGGTTGGTCTGAATCTGAGTTTGTCTGGAAACCTCAAAAATTGTCGCTACTCAAAATGTATTTGAATCCCTCACACATAACTGGTCACACTAAAATAAAATACAGGACTATATAGGCGCCGGTCATATCGGCGTCTGGAAATAGCAATACCGAAGGTTTTAACCAACATGCGGCTGTCATTTTAATCTACGGTTTATAGCGGCTGCCGGCAGAGAGCTTACTGGAGTCGCATGTTGCCCGAAACCTATGCCTTGATGCGTCCTCGCCCGAATATCACCACCCAAGATGACGAGAACGCCCAAAATGAATGATGTCCCATAAAACTGCCCTGTGTACTACAAATGGTTATCTGCATCTTGACGATTTCATGGATGTCGGTGAAAACGTAGCATGTATATACTAGCGTTAGCAACGCATTTCTTTCCATATGTCTGAGGTTTGGGTCGCGAGATGGGAATAAGACTCAGATTTGGGTCGCGGTCGAAAAAGCTTGAGAACTACTGCTATAAAGTAATAATTTCCCATACTATGAGATATTTATTTATAAGAATTTGTAGCATTTGGAAGCAATATTGTGTGATTTAATTTTACCATAAAATTGCGAAATTATAGAATGGGTCATTCACGGTACCGCATGGTAAATAGTTATACCATAGTGTCCTATATGGTGTCGACACAAGCAAATCTCACGCCTCAGTGAAGTTGTATCACGTCACAATTTCCATTTGGCTACAGGCCATTTGAAGGTCATTTTTGACCGGCTTGCCGAGCATTAAATTTGGTAAAACGGATATCAATCGAAAGCTGACTCTGCACTGATTACGAAAATATAAATTTTATTCCGCTCGCGTTCCTGGAACCCCGACAATCAGCCTCGAATTTTTCATTGTTATGGAGATTGGCATTGGGACGGAACAATGCTGTCTAGATCTTTTTCTCTTGAGCTACTCTCTCGTTTCGCTAGACAGCATTGTTGCGTCCCAATGCCAATCTCCATAACAATGAAAAATTCGAGGCTGATTGTGTGAGTTCCAAGGGCCACGAGCGGAATAAAATTTATATTTTCGTAATCAGTGCAGAGTCAGCTTTCGATTGATATCCGCTTTACCAAAATTAATGCTCGGCAAGCCGGCCAAAAAGGACCGTCAAATTGCCTGTAGCCAAATGGAAATTGTGACGTGATACAATTTCACTGAGGCGTGAGATTTGCTTGTGTCGACACCATATAGGACACTATGGTTATACGCGAAGACATTATATGATATAAATTTGATACAACCCTACAGTAACTAGAATGTTGTTATGACATAATGCCACAATAATACCCATGCAGCTGTATAGACAATTTTGATCGCTCAATAGTACACGCAACGGTTTCGCCACATTTTGTCACGATAATCTGATTTGGTGTTTGAAAACTGGCAAACGGATGAGCTTGAACATGGAGCCTGATCAAACATTTAAACACATGCCGTTAACAACGTACAACGGCACGGGTGTTACGTAAGTTCTGAAGTAAACACACAAAGAATGAGCGACGAGCACCGACTAAACCTATCAGGACAATGTTATTGGTCATTGTTTGGTTTTAGGTTTGGTTCGGATATATAATATTGAAAATTACTTGTAGGATTGGGCCAGGCTTTACCGAATTATATGAGGATGTCGTTTAGCTCAAAAGGTCCCATAGCTCAACTGTGAGATTCTGGTCGTGATCCCATACAAATAGGCGAAGTTCGATCAAGTTGGATCACTACTCAATTGGTTGAAATCCATTTCCGCAACGCACGCCTTCTCAACCAATTACGTTAATTTTCAGGTTGGACTATTGGGTTAATGTCGGATGTTACTTTGCACTGCGACTCTCCGAGTGCTTGAACCCGATCGTGTACAACATTTCATCGAAGGGCATGAGGATTTCGTCTAAAAGAGTTGTATTGTCGATGCGGTAAGAGCTCGCTTAACAGGCTCGCTTGGATCGCAGAAGCGTAATGCGTATATATTCTCACAGCGAGCGCTGGCAATCAATATGGATCGGTTCGTCTCCTCGTACAGATGACTAAACTTCACTCTGTATGCAGTCTGCACATACTCAAGACGAAACAATCACTTATGATGTACACATTCTTAAGTCATCTTCGACGGTATAATATATTTTTTATTCGGAAGTGGTCTCAGCAATCATTACTAGCAGGTAATAAGGCCCGATCAGAATAGTCGAACGGAGACTGTTATGGTGGTGACGTGTGTACTGTGCAGATGGTGTACTCATGATCAGGTTGATTTTCGGAATCGCAACCCTGTCCTGCTAAAATGCCAATTCTATCTTTTATATTTATAAGCTCATTTGTAATTTAGCAATGGTTATCACGATGTCGCGTTTCGACCGAAAAACACTGTATTCATGGCCTTTCATGTTCTGATTCCAGCTTCGGGGGGTGAGTCAAGGGCAAACATTTGTTGGATAATTATGCCTGTCCGAAAAACTATCGAGACAACAGATTTCGCGTCGTCGGGAGAGGCCGTTTACACTTTCTTTTGCGTGCCTTCAAGTCGACTTTTTCAAAATATGCCAACCTATAGTTTATACCAACAGAAGGAGTTCGTGTACCAGTACATTGAACTTAAATGAGCGATCTCTTCGTCTCGATCATTCGAAATTTTATGTCGATGACGTCGTATTTGGTGATACGAGCGTTGATGAACAATGTTTTTTCCAATCATCATTTAAAATAGTTGCTGACGATTAACCCTGACATGTGTCCGCCGAAAATAGTTGGGTTTATTTAAACATGAATGTACTATCAAATTTTATATTGTAATTCTGTACCTCAAAGAATCTCATCAACAGTCCCACCTCGACCTGTAATGCTCTACGTTTCTCTTCTCGTTTGAAACCGTGTATTGTATACTCCCACCATCGGGTTTTTCCCTGGGCCTTTTTTTTTTATAAAGAGTATAACAAGTGACACAGAAGAGGAGCATAGATAAATATCCGATATTTCAAGACGTGCAACTGGCGAGATCCACAAACGCATGCCCTGCGTTGGTAACGTTGGGTCTAAGCATTACGCCAGCTGCGCCGCTGTAAGCAGCTGAGTAGGCAGTGCAAGTACGCAAAATCTTCCTAGGTATCACTCCGAAAAAGAAGAGGCGTATAGGTGCCCAAACTATCGTGTGTGTGTGTGTGGGGGGGGGGTAATTGATAAACTCAAGGGAACTACTGAGTGTTTGTTTTATGCAGGGCCATCACTATACTCTGTCAGCGCCCCCCCCCCTAGAACGATGGTATTGGGCACACACATATATGGTGTTCAATACAACTTCATTTTGGCTTGGAGCCGCTGGTTGGAAACCAATGTTCTCAAGGCCAAGTTGCGCGTCTGATTGAAAGACGACTCCAAGTTGTTTCGACTCGTTTCTTTTCATTTAACGATTCTAATCGCAATCTTGTACGCATGCAGGGTTGTATTTAAAACAAAAAGTGTTTTAAAACACTTTGTTTAGAACATGTTTTAGACAGTGTTTTAAACAAATGCCTCTAATTTTTTTTCAAACGTTGCCTAAATTTGCCGTGTTGTGTAAATACGTCCGAAAAACCATGTATAGTATGAGCTTTGGACCCAAACTAGTCGACGTATATACGATGTGGGAGGCTGGAACCATCGAAATCGTAGTCGGTTCAAAAGTTTTTGCACTAGATATAGATCATTGGTACGGGATGGGTGTTCTGATGATGATGACCGCAGACCGTACAAATGCTGCATAACGATGTAGTCCTGGATAAAAATATTTTTGATCTGTTTATGACAGTAATCGGAAGCCATTTTCGCCGAAGGAGCATATATTTACCCAATATTTTCAATTGTCAATGATAATCCACTGTGACGTCACAATTAAATATTCGTGACGTCATGACTAAAACAAAAAACTATAAAAACATGTTTTAAACAAGGGCCTTGTTTTAAACATGTTTGTTATAAATAGATTTTTATTTTTTAAATGCAACCCCAGTGGTATCACACGGTACCGACTGCTCAGTGCTGCATAGGAGCCGACTACTGTAATTCGTTTTTTTCGTTCTGTGAATTATGATCGTTCAAAGTTGCTTTTGCCTGTGCTTGGAAGAACGTGTCATACTTTCATGGAGTTGATCGTAGCTAAATTTTAGTTCAAGTACAAACCTAAGACAGAAATTATGAACACCAATAAGTCTTTTCCTCGTTTCCCCGAAAGGTCGCTCTACAAGCATGTGAGTGATTACTATATATTTTCAGTACTGATAACCTTTACGGAAGGTCACGAAATGGCAGCATGGTGCAACAAAATAACTAACTATAATGGGCCTGGGCGAAGGTAGCTAACGAAACCCTTATTATATTAATACTCTTATTCATTGGGCGATAACATTCGGCATTTAGATGCACATGATTTGTAATTACGTGCATTAAATTTGCAAAGACGCCATTTCCATCCAGTAGCTAGATTCATTCATTAACTTGAAAGGATTTTGCAGAAAACGAACACAAACTAATTTTCATTACATTAATACTCGCGAGTTTAGTGAGTAGTACGTCGATATAAATACCGACTCTTTCGTGGATTGCGTAATATACACCAAACTTAGTTCGCTGTGCATGGAAGAGAGCATTCGCAATCAAGCTTATCATATGTCACGGTACCATGGTCATGGTCAGTTTATCGATTTGTGCGATACGATGAGAGCCCTCTGTTCATTCGACACATGTATTTGTAATTGAAATATCCTTCTCGTCCTTGCACTCAACAAAAAGTACACATCAGCTAATACGATAGTCTCATTTTCATAGGAAGTTTGAAAGAATTCCCATTGATCCTAAGATATTTTTAAATATTGTTGTTGCATTTGTCTCATCATCGGGCGTATTGCTCTAGTTTGATTCCATCAATACATGTATTTTGTATATTCAACTTACACATCGTGTATTGTATGCTACTATGTTCAGTGCATTGTATACCGGAGCCTATCGTAGGCCCCGTGTATACTTTGATTGAGGGGCACAAGTCATAAAATTCACAGAATTAACGTGGCGCACAATTTTCAGAAATAATCTATCGATACCTTGCTGCCCCTACTCATTTATCTTATACATACCACAAGATAAATACAACTTAACCCCAGTATTGTTTAATTGATCGACAGTGCATTGTCAGGACTCTCCTTACTATGCTGTTGTACAATGTACACTTTCCATTTGTGGATTATGTTGCACTCTCGCGCACAAGCATTTACAATTGATCACGATAACCGACAGCGAATACAAGTTTGGACGCGCTAATATAGTCAGTAAATAACGTCAACCAGAGAAACCATGAATTAATAGAACGTCATCTCTTGCCTCATATATTGTAGCTGATATGACTCGAGACAGGTTCCCACAATGACACAGGCTCATGACCACCCGAATGTCGTGATTGCGTTGTGTCAAATTTGCTTTCTTGAGACATTATTTATGAGAAAGTAATAACTAAAAAGAATCTCAAATTTGGCTGGATATGTTACGGATAAGATAGGCCCACAGATTTCCCGATTTACTGCTTTGCGGTCCGGATGCGGCTCGCAGCAGGCCGTATATGTGTGTCCTTTTCAATATCCATCAAATTTATATACAATCGTTTATCTGTGGCTAATGATGGCTGGTATACTGCCCATAAAACTTGTGACACACACACACGAAATCATGATAAATACGAAGGTGATGTGAATGGGGTGTGGTGATGATTAATGTAGAAATGTGTAACGTTTTAGTTATGTTATATGTTGGAAGATTTCATGATGGTAAGCTTGGGTAAAATATTTTTTATGGCTAACCATGGCCTACAGCTGACTAACGCAAAATGTTTCTTTGATTCACTTTGACAACGGCAAGGAACCATTCAAAGCGTGTATTGAACTGTAAGGTAATTAATTTCCCTGTTTGTATAAGCCGACATCGTTATTACGTCATTTACACGGAATTTTTCTACAAATTTTCATAATCTCTGAAGTCAACTTCCGGTGTGCATGTTGCAATGATAACATACTCGAGGAAGTTCATTATTAATATCGTACGGCAATAGGATATCATGAACCGCATTCGAAAGGCATAGAATCTAGATACTCTACATCTCACATATTTAGTTTGAACACATGTACAAACTATGGGACATGTGATCTCAGCAATAAAAATGTGTTAAGTAGGGCTATGGATTATATTGGAACAACATTTCCGTCTCTTAGTGACAGTCAACTGGGGTTCAAACCTGAAAATGGTCACGCAAAGCGCTGTAGGCCATGGTCCAGAACTAAGAAATCAATGCAGTTGGCGCGTGACTGGCAGTATTCTCCTCGTGACCACAAAATTAAATCCCAGCGAACAATATATTCATATTGTCAAATTTATTCCACTCAAAAGTTTTCGACTGACTCTCATCAGGAGCGAACGTCAGTGAATGTGGTTAACCGAATTCTAAATATGAAGAAATAGAAAATATAAACAAAAATATAAATAGAACTTATTGTCGGAGTAACTATTGCATGTAAGCTGCTATTATTACTACTGCTACTACTATTATTGGTGTGGTGAGTTTCAAGTGACGCATGTCGTCTTTTTCGGCATTGTGCGCTGCGGACAATATTGTTTTTTCTAGGTCCTCCTTTCTATGCTGTGTGCAGTGATTGAAAATAATTTCAACATATTCTTGTTACACGAAATGATAATTTCAGCGACCGGGGTAAATAATTGCGGCAGAGCCAGTAGATTAGTCAGTGTAAGCGGTATTGTTGTGTGTCATGCAAGCGTCGGCAAGGAATGTCCGGTGAAAGTCATATTACAACAGTATAAATCCAACTGCTTGGGGACATACCACACTTAACATAGTGAGGAATCAGCGAAACCTATCTTTAATAGGTCTGCCACAAGTCTGCAGTGCCAAGTTTGGAGGCGAAACAAGATCCGTTCAAACAGGCGATTTGGATAGGCTTCTGGCACCGCTGTCGATATCGATGGTTGGAGCGTCGGTCGTGGGATCCTCTCTCCTCCTCTACTCAAATTTTCATTTGTCTCGCCAGAGCAGGAGAATGATCGCTTTCGCCTCGGATAATGTTACAGTTGAGATATCGATACTTGGTTCCGGCAATTGCCTTGATGCCGCACATGCTAGTAGGTCTGCCTTTTCGTTGCCATCTGTTATGAAATGGCCTAATATCATCCAAGGGGTTTATCTGTGAAAGAATATCAAATGCGAGTGAGATTGTCTTATGTAGCTGACGAATTTGTGGGTCTGAAAAGGTTCCCAGAGCCGCAAGGCAGTGGGGAACGATCACATAACGTCGATTCGTGGAAATGCGGTTTTACAATATCTAGGTCATCGCGGAAGCGATAGAACTTTTAATGTAAACTGCTAAATTTCCATAAAGAGAAGTCATTTGGGCCGAGAAAGTGCCCGCAGTTTATATTCATCTTCTATGGACTGACGCAGTTTTAAGGAGGTTTGAAAGGCAAATCAAATCATCCGTGCGTCTTTGTTTTAACTTCTGCTACGCCCTTTCAGAGACCAGTTTGAAATGCGAACCAGCAGAACGGGCACATTTCGACTACTGATCGCGCCTGATTGCGTGCAGTTCGTTTTTGCCAGTCAAAGCCGAGAGTCAAACGCCAGTCAAAGCCAAGACTGGCGTTTCATCACTCATCATGTATCATAACTATGAGTTTAGTGTGTGTCTGGACCTCCAGCTTAATCCGTGAGACTAACTGGGTTACCGGTTAGGCAACATTGCATTAATCATTTTTCGTCAGCCGAGAAGATGAATTTTCGAAAATAACCAGTATTCAACTTCAAATCAACCTAATGGAACTACTTTTTAAATTGATATTCGACCTCGTCACAGGAAAGTTGGATTATTGCATCATTATTAGTTGTCGGATAGTGATGGCAGCGTAAGCTAAATAATGCGTAATACCACCCAACTAAATGGAAATGCTGGATTAAGACAGACAGACAGAAGTGTTTTCAACAAGAATCGCAATCAAAATCAGGAATCGGGGTACCATACTCTTCATTTTATAATCCAGACAACAGTATATTTGATATTAATCGAGATAGTTTATCCGATGACCTGTCGTATGTTTATGCGTTTATGATGAATATCAAGTTCTATCATTAATGAAGTGCTGTGATTACTACGATGGTACGTCTCGAATGAGGTCGATTATATCCAATTGAAGTATGGTGTCAATCTGCACTCCTTACCTGAGTATAAGTAATTACAGCATGTATGTCAGTGCTTGGTTTCGGAGATGATGGAAATTTGCAGGAATATTCCGTTTATATGACGTAATTAACGTGTCGACCGGTACAGAGAGGGGGATTGGTTGCTAGATAGGCCTATACCCGATTTGATTGGTTTCGTACCATTGCTAAAATGCATCAACAAATACTTCACTATTACGCATTACACACCCTTACATCAATTTTGTTCATGCTTAACATAATAAAATGTGCCAACATATACAATGGACTAGTTAACGCATTTCACGTTAATCATATTCGTATGAAAATCACGATTTAGTGCGTGTGTCCCATATTTTTAGACAACGCTGTCATCAATATGCACATCTAAATGATTAGTTACAAATCCGCTAGGTATTGAAAAGGACACATAGGCAGCGATACGTTTTATCCGACTTAATCTTGTTCTATTGCAGACCCTGAATATATATACCCCTCAGTAACATAACATAATTAGCTTATGTGTAGTCATGGATTGAATAAATGTGCTCATAAGCCATAACGTCGGAGGCTTCTCCTTTTTTAACCTACCATTTTTGGTAGTAAAATGCCATGTGATTTCACACTATTCACACTATATTTGCCATTGCCAATAATGGTGGGGTATTGCCATACGATCGATCTATACCAGGGATGTCACATATACGGCCCGCAGGTCGCATCCGGCTTGTCAGACGATTTAATCCGGCCCGCGAAGCAATTTTGAGCAAATGCGAAAGTCCTGGTATCATCCAGCACATTTCTAACAAAATTGAGATTTTAAGTAAGAAGTACTTCCAGTAAATCTTTTTCCAAGGCAGCAAATGTCGAACATATTCATAGGCTACATTATAACCATCCGACAACGGTGTTGCGGTTTCACTCTAGGCACCATTAGGAGCATGTCAATGACATTTGTCACAGAGGCGATAACACCAATATGAAACCGTTGTATGTAGCATGCATGGACAATATACTAGTTACACGAAGAATACAATTCAAATATATTTTCCCGCAACACTGTACACCGCTGTATACCTATTCTGTTCTCCAGAGAACCCCGAATTATGATTTCAAAACAATGAATTAAATACCAACGTCCGCATTTACAGTTAATTCTCTTGCACTCCTCACAACGAATATGCAGGGCTGAATCACGACTAAAACAAAGGGGAGGAGCATAGAAACATGCCAACTAATGTAATGGTGGTTTATAGCTGTATATGTATTCAATCGGCCGATCGTCTATTCCTTTCATTAGTTGTCCGTGAATAAAGTCGTTGCTACATGAACCTTATTTATGATCGGGGAAATAATGTATGTAATAGAACTTTTATGTATTGCTTTGACAATAAAGCATGAAGCAGTGAAAAGCCAAGGTATGGATTTGAAGGTAACATTTTGGGATAATTAGATTGGTACGGCCCGCGAGCGATAAAAATTTATGAATCTGGTACGCGGCCAAGTTGAGTTTGACTCCCCTGATCTATACGATTCCTAAAAAATCGCGGAAAACTCCTTACCGGAAATGTATCCATTCCTTCATTACCGTGATATTGCGGTTAACCAATAGCAAACGCTTGTTCCTACCAGGGCTTTGGAGCCGGAACCCCGGAGCCGTGCATTTTCGCCGGAACTGGAGCCGGAGCCAGATCTGGAGCAATTCAACATTTACGGCTGCTAGAAAGCCCTGGTCCCTACCCCAATAGTCTTGCGAAGTGGCAATTGCACTACATACATGTATTACTGGTTGGGTTGTATCAAAGCAAAATTATATCAAGGTCTCCGATTCTAAACATCTCAACTATTACGTTCACAGCTGTTAGAAACTACCAAACAATATGTCAAATTTGAGATTGATCAACAGCTCATTAAAATATTGTAGTTAAGTGTGACTTCATAGCATCCGAATACAGCTTATTGTACAGTACATTGTGCGGTGCACATTGTACGCTTGGAGCATCTAGCTAGTACAGCCAAACATATCCGGCACGGTAGTTACAAATTGTATAGAAATTTGCTATTTGATGAATAACTCTGCACTCTATAAATCCGTTCGATGAGTTGATTTGTCATGTCCCAAAAAAGGTAATCCGGGACAAGCGAGAAAAAATAACACGAATTCGCATAAAACCAAGCCACCGGACTAGACGGGACGTACAACATGCAGGCGACTGTCCCATATTACAGGCGAAATGAGAAGTCGATTGCCTACTTTGCTTTATGTACAATAATAGATATAGAGATGTTAGTTATTCTGTGACAAAAATCCATTGGTCATTGTCACTATCGCTACGTATTAGTGATGAGTTTTGAACATCTTCATACTTAGAAATCCATAATTTCACTCTAAATGACATATTTAGTCCGAATCTCATCATGAATCCCGCCATTCTAGTCATTATTCTGCTGGGGGCGGTAATTAATTGCACAGATTCATCGCATAAGTCGCACGAAATCATATTCAACGAAGGAATTAGTCACAATGTTCTCTCTCGGTAAGATTTCTCGATCTTTCTCGACCTTGTATAGCCACATACTGCTTTCAATATGCAATGTTACACCAAGATACACGAGGGGACTCCCCGCGGATATAGCAATAAGCGGAATGCGCATGAAACGCCGACGGGAGTTACTTCGTCGCCTTCTGTTGGCGGCGATCCTTGAAAGAACGAAACAGAAAAGATCACTGCATCATGTTGACGTTACTGGAGATCGCCAGCGGATCGCGGGTATGCTTTATTTCGAATTCATCAAGTAAACGTATGAAAAAATGTATATAGCTTTGCTTCAAATACCTTCGGTTTGCCGAAAGCAGCTACTCGTGTTCCCTATAAGGAAACGTTTTATGTGACTGGGACGCTATAGATCAGTGGTTCTCAACTGGGGGTCCGTGAAGTATTTTCAGGGGGTCCGCGAAGCCTCTAAATTTGTAAAATGCTTGACAACCTAATTCCCATTTATTTTTTAATTTGGAAAAGCGTGAGCCAGTTTCGCTTCGTTAGTACTAAAACTTCAGAACTCAAATCATTCAAATGGTCGTCTGAGATAAAATATCCGACTGTACAAACCTATTTTAATTGTCAAATTGTCAATAGCCTGCTGATGCAAACATATTGCAGTTTAGAGATGTTTTGTTGGGGTTTGTGGAAAAATGAAATGTTGGAGATAACAAAATCAAACACTAAATAACTTCAATATGAGATGCGGTAGAAATGACTATAGGCTGGACGTGATATGCTCATTAAAAATTCGCACCAAAAGCTGGTGTCGGAAGCGTTGCGCGTTAATATTACATTCGCCACCAATGTATCTTTGTCGAAATGGATTTTCGACACTCGTTCATATCAAATCGAAGACGTAGGATTTTCAAGACAATAAATACAACATGGAAAATTACCATCGAAATAATAAAAGTCTACCCGATTTTTACATTTAGTGTGCTGAAATTTTCAAGAAAAGTCATTTTGTGGCTGTTTATCACTAGCCTGCAATTAATATTTGCACGAGACAGTTGACGGCTGCGCGATAATTGAGCTAATTTTGAACGAAAACTTGAGGGGGTCCGCAGGGGTCCGTGACTGGCGAAAAGGGGTCCGCGAAGACAAAAAGGTTGAGAACCACTTCTATAGATCTATAGATGATAATGACTTTGCAATTAACGCAAGGATCTTTTACTTTCCTGTTTGACTTCGATATACTGTAAATCTATATAGAAGGAGGAGTTTGGGAGATGTCTAATTCTGTAATTGAGGTCCGAAACAGAGGGCCGGGTCGGGTTTTTCAGGTTTGGGTTTGTTTGCATTTTGAGGTATTCTTGGTGTCTTTCGACTGCTATGGTCATTCACACCAGGGCAATTTTCTTCATTTTTATTCCGTAGTTGGCAACTTCTAGCGCGGCCAAATTCTGGTCTTGTTATAAGAGACCGTTTATACACGGATGAGATTGTGAGGAGGAGCCTAGATAAACCTGCAACACTTAGGTAGGAATTCTGGAGTCGGCCTCGGGTTTGGGTCTAATGTACTCGGTTAGTTTCCATCTAAGAAAAGTAGGTGGATTTTTTTGTCCCCCCGTTCTAACCTAAGAAAGATTGAAAGAATATGAGAATTACAGGAAATCGGTAGTGCTATATTATGAATCACCGGCGGAATATGATACGCGATGCAATGGTCGTTGGAATATGCTTTTGTACAGAAAATACTTTGAAGTCGGAAATAGGAGAAGGATCGCTTCACGAAGACCGTATCAAGCTCATCAGCAACAATGTGTCAAGCCGTTTCGTCGACCGATACGAGCCCTTTGCAGTTCGAAAAGCATCGCATAATCCACTGGATTGAGACGAAAATCAAAACACCTCGACCTTATGTACTCTCTATGTCCTCGCATTTCAATGATTGTTTTCTCCAAAATCGCATTGCGGACGATTCGCTGTGTTTTAGCTATCATATTCACCGACTTTTAGGGTCTTATCCGTCAACGTATTTAGAACTCAAACATATGAGCTGGACTGTAAGGTTCAAGTTACATTTCCAATGCACTCTGGTCCTTATAACTGCATGGCTGCTCCGGCATAAACGACCCGTCGAGTAAAAGGCAACACGAGATCCCCGTGATCTATCAAAATATTGTTGCTCCTGGGCCTAACAACACTAGCGGGCCCGGACTAAATTTTTTCCAATTCACGTTCATACTGTAAACTATAGATTTTATTATCGGTACATGCGGCTCTAACCCTGCATTCCTGTGTTTGGTTCATAATTTTAATTGTATCCAAGCAAACTGTTTTAGCTCATTCTACGCTCTTTACAATATTATATGTTGATAAATTTACGATTCATCTGATTGTATAATTCTCTGTTGGCCCATATTTAATATGATACGGTGATTGCAATCCTTCCAACTAGCATAACGCCACAAACTGTCTATTGTTTCTACCGAAAATTATTCCTCTTTTTATAAAAGGTTATGCGTTATGGACGGATGCTTTATATACCTTTTGACTTGGTGATGGACAGTTCGGGGATATAGATACAGGATTGCTCGAGTAGTCGCTGATATTTTTTTCAGCAACAGCTCTGCAATGTGTGCGTTTATTCTTGATAGATACCTTACTCAACACAAGTCCTGTAGGTTTTTCCAGAGCAGGGCTGGCAATCCTCTTTAGCGAAAGGGCCACATGAAATTTACTAATTATTGCGCGGGTCACTTTGATGTTGACGACCTCTTCTTAGTCGCCTGGTAGGAGCGAACCGGATTAGGTAACGGTGAAACGGCCTTTTCTTACTACGCATCAAATTTGATAACATTTATGTCATGAAAACTCAGCCTGCATCTACGTGCTATCCGCTCGAAGCACGAAAATGTTCATAGTTAATCAATGAATGAGCTCAATAACATTGTTAAATAGGTATATTGTGGGTCTCTCCTGTATACCGATGGGCCCAGTTTGCAAGGACAGGACTATGCGGCGTCTGGACACATCGATATCGAAGTTTTCGGCCAACATGCGTCTATCATTTTGTGTCAAGGTTTCGTCGCCGACGATGTTTCTACGAGCGCACAGTCGCACACGCGTATAGTCGCATATTGGATGACGCGTTCTCTCATAATTGAGAATATACAGCCTTGTTGAACTGAATTCTATAAATTCGGCGTATTTTTAATTTTTAATTTTCAGGAGGGGTACCAATATCCAATGCAAAAAATCGAGAGATTATGAAACAAGTTTAAGTTGAATAAATCGGCCGCAAAATATTTTATTTTATGGTAATATACGAAACTACAAAAAATATGGCTCGCGCCAATGCGTCGGAACTGATATTTTAGTCATCAATTCCCAGAATTGCGCGGTCAGGCTTATCAAATTTTTGGTTGGCCTTGCAATATCTCAATAACTTACCTGGGCAATTTATTTCGTGAACTAATTTCGGAAATTACCGCGCGGGCCACTAAAAACCTTGTCAATGACCACGGGTGGTCTAGCCCTGCTTTTGAGGCAACAGCATTGAGAGCATCATCTGAATCAAGAGATTAGATACAGAACACGATATAATTGGTAGGGACTATATAGTCAGTGATCATAATGTTCGCATATGTTGGCGGACTTTAGGACGGTATGACGGTATAAGGAGGAGTAGTGTCGAGTAAAATGGATGCTGCAAGGGTGAATTAATGTCAGGCAATTAAACCACATCGCGGATCTACCATTGTGAAACATGTGACACGCCTCTTTTCAATTATTTTCACTGTTGTATGCGGAAGTGCAGTCTACGCAGGTAATTATTACATGGCATGGCAATTATCATCATCAGTTAACCGTAACAGTTCTTTTATTGTACAGATGGTGCACGCGTTCTGTTCGCGTTCGTCAGGTGAACCTGTATATTTCCAAGGTTCCTGTTCGCAAACGAATTTCGTGAGGTTCTACCTACATTGAGAATATCTCTTGTGAAAAAGCAGAATTTTACATTCTTATTTGCATCTTTGATCGACATTCCTTATGAATTGTAACATCAGTCCTATCACTCTCTGTGACGATGACTGCATTATAGAAGAACATGAACACAAAACAAATATCACTCCAGTGTGGAAAATGTTATGAATAACATAGTGACACGACGTCACCGCTTAGTGCTTAATGGCGGAGCAGCGCGTAATGGCTTATCATATCATCATAGTGTCCTATATGGTGTCGACACAAGCAAATCGCACGGTCCAATGAAATTGTATCACGTCACAGTTTCCATTTGGCTACAGGCAATTTGACGGTGATTTTTGTCCGACTTGCCGAGCATCAAATTTGATAAAACGTGTATCAATCGAAAGCTGCCGCCGTACTGATTACGAAAATATAAATTTTATTCCGCTCGCGGCCCTGGAACCCCCACAATCAGCCTCTAATTTTTCATTGTTATGGAGATTGGCATTGGGACGCAACAATGCTGTCTAGCGAAACGAGACAGGTGCTCGAGAAAAAGGGAGCCAGACAGTATTGTTGCGTCTGTCGTTTCGCCAGACAGCATTGTTGCGTCCCAATGCCAATCTCCATAACAATGAAAAATTAGAGGCTGATTGTGGGGGTTCCAGGGCCGCGAGCGGAATAAAATTTATATTTTCGTAATCAGTACGGCGGCAGCTTTCGATTGATACACGTTTTATCAAATTTGATGCTCGGCAAGTCGGACAAAAATCACCGTCAAATTGCCTGTAGCCAAATGGAAACTGTGACGTGATACAATTTCATTGAACCGTGCGATTTGCTTGTGTCGACACCATATAGGACACTATGATATCATCATCATAACTTGCGCACCATTCGCATAAGATTTGATTTTAAGATAAAGGCTTCGTTGTAACTTCGTTGTTTGATAAATGATAATATACAAAGTTAAAGATACATATGTAAATAACACGCGAGGGAGCTCGTTGGCAAAAGTAATCGATGAAACGAAATCTGGCGAGATAAATCAGCAAAATATCTTATCTCAGACGTACCAGGCTATGCGAATTGAGGTTGAACGTTCTGGACCTTTCTCGAGGAACCGTTACGCTAATCTACAAGTCTCCGGGAAACACCAAATTTTCACTGAGTCACAAAAAAGAAATAGCTACCACATTACACATCTGCTTACACGTCTAATGAATTGCTATGAATTACTGGTTTACAAAATGAACTTTATATCCACAGAGTGTTAAGAACAAGCCATTAAAGTATTATTTTTTACACAAAACGAAATTAAATAAGATTTACTGCAAACCAATATGATTTCAATAGTAAGGCAACTATCTCTGGTAGGTATAGTTCACAAGGTTACACATTCAGTTTAACAGTTCATCCCACTAGTGAGTCAATTCCCAATAATGCAGAGCGGGCTGGCATCTCAGCGATATCAGGTACGCAACTGAATATGAAAAGATATGTGCGGCATTTTGCTGGCATAAATAAAATCGCCGATACACATGCGATGCAGAGCTTTCAAACCGCGTGACCGCGTGATGTAACAGTGTACTAAGTTTAAGGCTTTCATCCACGTATTTATTCGGTAATATATTTTCCAAATGCGATTTTGCAGCAGACCTATAGACAGCAATAAAGCCGTATGTGTCGTGTTACAGTCTCCAGTTTCAAGGCCAAAATCTCCTATGCTGTACCGAGACCGAATTTCCGAGGCTGCTATTCTTAGTTTTTCAGAATGATGTATTCGATTCAATATGACAGGCCCAATCTATGAGATAACAATTGCGTATCTGTCCGAACTCGTTGACCTTTCCAATTAAGCTTACGCTATCTCTCGAGTTATAGTCATTTCCAGGTCTAGTGCGAACATGAACCGTGTTGAATCTTTGTTCCGTACGCCGTTTACGCAGTTACCACATTTCAAGTCACAGCTCACCGCCGGACCGCTCGTGGCACATACGTTAAAATAACTGTTGCCGGCAAATTCATGTTACCGTACCATCTAGGGATGGTGTGAACCTCTGAAAGGTTCAGGTTCGTGTGAACGCGAACCTTTTTGAAAGGTTCTGTGTGAACCCGAACGCGAACCTCATGACGTCACGTGACGTCATATTGCAAATTCCTACAATATCTTTCAATGAAGTGATAGCCTATAATAATGTACACGATACCTAGCGACGACTCGGCCACATAATGTCACAATGCTGAAGTGTATATTGGCGTTTTAAACGTCGCTAAATGTATCAACTGAGGCAATCAAATGATATAATAATCCCATAAAATCAATATCTTCCGTCGCTTTGGCTACAATTTCGACGAGGACTTGCCAGGAAATATAAGCTTACGCCGTAACCGTCTAGGCCAGACCGGACCATGTATTCGGCGTCTGATTATTGCTACGTTGATATTGAGCAGAGTGCAAAACAGGTTTCTATAGTTGCTAGCGATATTATCCCACAAGTTATACAGCTGTAGCCAACACCTCAATCGCACGGATTTGGTTTTAATGATACAGTAAACCTGATAGATTTGTCACATCAGAAAACGATATTAATTTCATTGATTGGTTGAACAAGCATCATTCTCTGACTACATGTATAGTGATGTTGTGTGATTGCGGGTCAAGATCACAGCAGAGAGTCACTAAATATTCACAAACGGAAAGCTGGATATTTCGAGCAAACTTTTGTAACAAAGCAAGTAAAATTTTTGAGATTGTCAAGGTGCATGCTCGTTTTGTGTTGATTTTTTATGCTGCCAGCGCCATGCATAGAGTGGCCCGCAGTTGAAATGCAATAAATTCGAACCAAAGATGTCATAATTAAGTGAAATTTGTAATATAGGAATAAGGTTCACAGTGCAGAACCTACCAAGGTTCTGTTGTGAACGCGAACCTCTAAATTTCCGAGGTTCACACACAGAACGCGAACGTGAACCTCACGTTCACACCATCCCTAGTACCATCATTAAGTTACTTGTTTACGTTGGAAAACGCCATTGTGACGTCATGTCAATAAAAAGTCGCTTGCAGCCCTTGCCCCACCACCCGATATTGTCACGAGCCGCCACTGGTTTATACCAACAGAAGGAGTTCGTGTACCGTCAAATATAGTACATTGAGCTTAAATAAGCGGTCTGTTCCCCTCGATCATTCGAAATTTTATGTCGTTGTCGTCATATTTGATGATACAATGGTTTTTCCATAATTGCTGACGATTAACCCTGCGTGTGTCCACCGAAAATATTCGGGTTTATGTAAATATGAATTTCTTATCGAATTGTATATATTGTAATTCTGTACCTCCAAGAATCTCTACCTATAATGCTCTACGTTACTCTTTTCGTTTGTGTAAGGGATAATCCCGCCATTGGGTTTTTCCCCGGGCCTTTTTTATGAAGAGTATAACAAGTTACACAGAAGAGGACCATAGATAAATATGCGATATTTCAAGACGTGCAACTGGCGAGATCCGCAACAGCATGCCCTGCGTCGGTGACGTTGGGTCTAAGCATTGCGCCAACAACTCCGCCGTTGTAAGCAGCTGAGTAGGCAGTGCAAGCACACAAAATATTCCTGAGTAACACTCCGAAAAGAGGCGTAGAGGTGCCTAAACTATCGGAGGGAGGGGGGCAAATACTTAATAAACTCAAGGAAACTACTGAGTATTTGTTTTATGCAGGGCCATCACTATACGCTGTCAGCGCCCTCAGAACGATGGTATCTTGCACACACATATGGTATTTAACACAACTTCATTTTGGCTTGGAGCCCCTGGTTGGAAACCAATGTTCTCTAGGCCAAGTTGCGCGTCTGATTGAAAGACTACTCCAAGTTTTTTCGACTCCTTTCTTCTCATTTAACGATTCTAATCGCAATTTTGTACGTATGTAGGGTTGTATTTAAAACAAAAGGTGTTTTAAAACACTCTGCTTAGAACATGTTTTCAACAATGCCTAAAACAAATGCCTTTATTTTTTTTTCAAACGTTATCTAAATTTGCCGTAATTATGTAAATACGTCCGAAAAACGATGTGTAGTATGAGCCTACTGACGATTGGCACCCAAAATAGTCGACGTATACGATGCGAGTGGATGGAATCATCGAAATTGTCGTCGGTTCAAAAGTTTTTGCATGTAGATGTAGATATGGATCATTGGTACGGGATGGGTGTTCTGATGATGATGACCGTCGACCGTGCAAATGCCGCATAACGATGTAGTCCTGGATAAAGATATTTTTGATTTGCTTATGACAGTGATCGGAAGCCATTTTCGTCGAAGGAGCCATATTTAACCAACATTTTCAATTGTCAATGACGATCCACTGTGACGTTACAATTAAGTATTCGTGACGCCATGACTAAAGCAAAAACAATAAAAAACATGTTTGTTTGTTGTTTTAAGTGCAGCCCTAGTGATATCACATGGTATACCGTATACCTACTGCTCAGTGCTGCAGAGGAGCCGATTACTGTAATTCGTTTTTCTCGTTCTGTGAATTATGATCGTTCAAAGTTGCTTTTGCCTGTGCTTGGAAGAAGGTGTCATACTTTCACGGAGTTGATTGTAGCTAAATTTTAGTTCAAATACAAACCTAGGACAGAAATCATGAAGATCAAGAAGTCTATGCTTTCCTCGTCTCCCCGAAAGGTCGCTATACAAGCATGATATATGTGAGCGATTGCGATATCTTTTCAGTACTGATAACCTTTACGGAAGGTCACGAAATGGCAGCATGATTCAACAAAATAACTATAATGGACCTGGGCGAAGGTAGCTAACGAAACCCTTATTAATACTCTTATTCAGTGGGCATTATCATTCGGCATTTAGATGCATATGATTTGTAATTACGTGCATTAAATTTGCAAAGAAGCCACTTTCATCCAGTAGCTAAATTCATTCATTGACTTGAAAGAATTGTTGCAGAAAACGAACACAGATTGATTTTCATAACATTAATACTCGCGAATTTGGTGAGTATAGTACGTCGATATAAATATATAGATAAGTCTCGCGTCCACCGTTACCCATGTCGACTCGTTCGTGAATTGTGTAATATACACCGAAGTTAGTTCGCTATGCGGATAGGGTATGTGAGATTTCGCCAATCCTATACAGAAAGGCTAATGATCAAACAAACCGTAGAGAATATGTGGAATCTGGGAGGCGGGTCTTCGCCCCTCCGAAGATATGTTGATTTTCATTGGTGCCTTAGATCAGCGTTTTTGTGCGTGCGAGTGTGTGGTGGACATAGTGGTATTACGACCTTGGTGTGAAGTTCATGCGTCTTCAAAGCCGAGAGGCAAGAATGAGCCAAGGTACAAACCGGCAATGCAGATACGGAGTGAAAGAACACTCCGTAGAAGGAAATTTGTGCTGCCTTAGACACGTATTTCAATTATAGTATGTGTTGTCCGCCGTCGACATGAAAATACAATTTACGAATTGACTCCCCAATTTTTAAGAGATTTTGATTGACCTTGAAATTTTCTTCGCGCTGCGCGCTTTTCAATGCAACTTCATTTTTCGATTACAATGTAGTACACCACCCTTTGCTACCTGCGCACCGCAGTACAGATGTGAACAGCAGCGAAAAATTATGCGCCCCAGAAAATACCAACTTGGAATCGTGTCATCCTCACGAAAGAAATTTTTTTCTATGGTGAGTTTGGGTGATTTCGATATCCTTCCACCGACAATCCTGATGGGAGGTCAAAAAATAACAGCATGCAACAAAATGACTAATTACCATTGGTCCACCCGAAGAGACATCATCAATCATTTATAACTTGGCCTAAAGTTTGGAAAAGACACCCTTCATCAAATCTACTGCAGGAGAATCTGATCACATGAGTTGAAAAAGGATAAATGTTTGACAGTAATATGTGAAACTACCAATATTAATGACGAAGTTCAATCGTTAATTTTGAAAATTTTCGCGCTTCGCCCGAATAAACCGAAATCAAGAGTCCATTCATAACATGACCACTCGTTATTTTGGTGCGCGTGGTAAGCCATAAGGTTAGTGTGAAGCTCAGCGTCCAGTTTGTTCATTACGAACTATGCCTTAGAATGCGGCCGTAGGCTACATGACTAATCGAAATGCGGCCGTGAATAGCAAAAAGGTTGACCCACTGCTTTATATAGTCTAGCGAAAATCGCTTAGTTGCTTAATAGCTTGTTATGAATTGAACGGAATAGCTATCAATCGATTTATCACTGTGTGTCCTATTAAATCGCGCACAAAGATGTGGAATGCTGTGAATATCGAGATTAGACACGGATTCCCCAAATCTCCCAACGCAAGTTCGCTGATACTTCGCTGATACTTCGCGGTTCCTTCGCCATTCTTTCAGTTATACCCATAGCATTGCTCTTCACAGTTGAAAGATTCGTGATACATAGCTGCGCATGAGTTCATGTGTAAAATGTCCTTGGTTATATGCGATGAGATATTGCATGTTCCCCGCCTGTCCGACATGCAGCAATCATTATGTCACCGTACTTGTCACCGTTTTAACGTGATCAAAATTCGCGCTCTTGCTTTCGCGTCCTTGGCTGGTTCCAGATTCGAAGACGGTACTGTCCTTCTCCAAACACTTACGCTGACCTTTTCTAGAGTTATCGAATTCCACTTCTGCCGTAGATCGACACCCGTTCCTGCAAATATAAGATGAAGCAAAATTAACATAATTACGTTCATGATAGCATCACGTTGCAGATTTACCAAATAAAACGGAGGACCCGTTTCGACGAGTCCCTCATGCGCTCTGACGATACGTTGTAAACGATAGGATTTATGCACTCGGATGTGCGCAGTGCAAAGTAACACCCTATATGGACCCAGTAATCCAATCTGTGAAGACAACATTAGGTCATAGGAGTTTTGTCGGTCTAATTAGATGGTCGATGTAGTTTTAAGCCTAAAAATACGGAACATAGATAATAAACATATACGTCAATACAAAACGGACAAGCTGTTTCAGATAGTCAAAAACCAAACAAAGCTGCTATGAAGCAACTTTCCATACAAATGTTGAAACTCCATGCAGAGCGATGCTATAGAATTTTCAGAGCGAGATGGAAATGTAACCGAATGTCACGTCAGTCACGCAGTTTTACTGCTCAGTAACTTTAGTTTTTACGACAGGATGTTGAAATATCTTAAAGCAGCGAGTGCAATCTAACCAATCTGAGTCCTTTACCTGTTGGAGATGAATTTAGAACTAATCATTTATCAACATTTACGTCCGTGCAAACTATACTTTAAACAATGTTTTACCCCAAAATGTTTTTCTAACGAACAGACTTGAATGTATGATTACAAAATTATGGTAACTGGCCATCTTCGCTGGAGACATCTGTGTTATTATTGAAATACGTATTATGATATTTCTGACGTTTTCTATTAATAGTATCGAATCTCCGTCGTCACACATTGATAAGTAAGTCATCAGATGAGACCAGAGTCACGTTTGATAATTGCCCCCGTATAATCCAAACCCGCGAACTAACCGATTTGTTATAACAGAGCACGGTATTAACTTCAGCACTTTCGGATGTAACTGCGATTTCAGAAAAATTATACCCTTATGATACAGTTTGATTATATTTCGCTTGATTTTATAAATCCAGTCATAATGCAAGATGCTTATGGATAACATCGACGATAATTCGCCAACGTCAAGCGACTGCTATATAATGCGGCTCAGTCTCCCGTTATGGACGCATCTTACTGATTTTATCAGGTGAAAATATTTATTGAATGCATGCAGTATAACCGTCAAGCATTCTATGTCGCGCCCATGCATACAAATGAACTTATAATTGTAATATTTTATGGTGTTTTTCATATGTATGTGTTCATAACTAAAAGAACAAAACACAAAAATAAAAAACATGTTTGGAATATGGCCCGTGTTTCAATCATATATGTTTTGAGTGCACAGTCCTACCTGTAATCCACACCAATTGTACGAGTCGTCCACATCACATATACAAGGTTTGGTATGTAACCTAATAAGAATGACGCCGAAATCAGGGCCAATTGCGCGATCGCCCTCTTCTCTGAAAAGTGGGCGGCAGATGGCAGACGTGACGTATGCACCGGAAGATTTGTCCATTGTTTCCTATTACCTGTTTTCTGTCTGCATTGCGACTTGAAAGCTCTGTTTCCGATTAGTTCCTTGGTAATGAGAACCGACATTGTGAGCAAGACTGCCATCGGAAATAGCATGAAAGTACTGGACGAGAAAGTGTAGTAGATACTAAGCCGTCTCACTCTGTCAGAAATTCAAAGGGTATATATTGATTCATTCGTATTATGCATTACAAATTCGCGGGATAGTAAAGTGAAGGGCGTGAGCATATACCCAGCTAATGCTCAATGAGTTTTATGTTATGTATATGATTTACACTTTCCGTCAAAATCTTGTTGACGAATAGGCTATGTCGAATTCATTAGCATCACAGCGGATACAATACATTTTATCATGGAAAATTTAGAAAAGCTTGCTGGAGGTACAAAACTTGATACACAATTTGACAGAATATCCATATTGAATTAACCCGAATATTTTCAATATGAATTGATTATATTATTCAATTGGACGCTTTAGAGTTTATTAGGCCACTGCAGGGTCGGAAGATCGGAAATTTTAAAGAATTGACATTTCACGAATAGTTTCTAATGTAGGGTTACCATATTTTGGAATCCGGAAAGGAGGGCACATTTTAAAAATCAAAAAAGGTCATCATTCGGGCGATTTCTTTTACCTAAAAAAAGGAAAATGTTGACCTAAGAAATTATAATTTTGACTTTTTTTGACCTAAACAAACTGAATTTCGACCAAATTTCGACCTAGGTGTTTTCCCACATAACGTTAAAATTGTACCACCTATCTTCATTTCTGGTTGGAACTGGCTGTCCTAACGAAGTAGTTTGGCCTGAAAAACGTTTTTGGCTTAGAAACAGGCAACTCCTTACATGAAAAAACACATTATTTAACGAAATCTGGCCCTATGAAGAATTCCAGTGGTTACTATACGCATTATGGTGGAAATAATAAAATTTTTGTAGTACAACGAGAGATACTTTCCTACATTCTTGGGTAGAAAGTGCATGTCCTTACTAAGAAACTAGCCAAGGACGTTCAACAGCAGCAGTTTTTGGCTGACAACACTCGTGGTGTGCGTACACTGCTGGTGGCACACCGCGTTGCTTCATTCTGACAATGTTGTCTCTACATCAAAATTTTTCATCATGTGCTTCTCAATATAAGATTGATGCAATGCCCAAGAAGTCTTTCTTCAGTTAGGATATTGCGGTACGTTGACCATATAATATAATGTCTATCTATTTGTTTTATTTGACCGTTTATGATTCACAATGAGCAGATAATATCAAATGATACGTTCACCGACAGTGCAAAATCTACAATACAAACGAAATGCAGACGTCAAAAAAATTTTGACTCAATCAACAATTTTGACAAATTTTGACCTAACGCTACAATTTTGACAAAATTTTGACAAATTTTGACATGTCGAAAAAAACCGCCCTAGTCATCATTATGATTCGACTCCCGAATGCCCCGACTCGAACGTCCGCATTGCCTATTTCGCGACATTTATGCAGATTTTCAGTTGACCCTGTCCAGAAGCCTAGCTGTAAAAGCTGTAAAGCAGGACGAATTGCCAAAAGTGTGACATTTAGGATATTTTCAATTTCCTGAAAAAAGGTACAAATCCTCCTAAAGGAGGGCGTATGGTAACCATACTCGGATGTTTTTCGAACATTGCACTCGCGAACCAGATTTAGGCAGCAACGCACTTATAAAGCATATCACGACTCACCCTTCGTCTGTAGTAATGCCGGAGCACGATGGCCATCTCGCCTTGTCGCCACCGGTCGTACTTCTATCCTCAGCCTGGTAAAACGTGCAGAATACGATGCCTCCGAACGTAACAGTGACGGTCCACACCGACAATATCCAAATCTTCACTTGTCTAGAATGAGTAGTGGTGTACTGTATTGTACACATGAATGAAAAGGTACTCGTACTTCTTCGATAGCTTGGCGTGAGCATGGGGCCAGCGTAATCCAACGTATCTCCAAATTGCGAAGGAGGCAATATGCACTGCGGTGCAGTATGACGTAGATTCGTCGGCAAACCAAAACAACTTGCACAAGAAAACGCCCCAAAGCCAATTTTGGTATCCCCAGGTTCTGCAAAGTCACAACTTGGTAGTTCATGACGACAAGTCTGATTTAATATCAATATTCTCATAGTTACAGGGTCATGTACAATGTACAGTTGTACATGTGCGACCTCAAATTGAGTCACTCTATAAACCGATGTATCATATACGAGGTCTTGGTAGTCGCTAGTCAGTCACTCTTGAAGGAGCGTGAAATTACCAGAAGAAGAAATAGATTGCAGCGTGGTTGCCAAAACCTCTAGATTAGAACAATAAACAGATTTCATAACGGTCATCGACGGTTATTCTTGTAGTCATCATTTCTTTCCCAGCCACGCGAGGGTGAAGTATCCAGCGATTGTGCGATCGTGATCATACTCAAAATCCAGGATGTGGACACGCGACACTCCTTTGGAATAATCACAGCTATTGCTGTTGATGACTCATCCGATTAGGAACATATACGGAAGGCCGCAGACAGACATATGGTAATCGTGATTGGTAATCGGAATCGATTAAGACGATAACTCCTCAATCTACTTTTAGTAGGACTATGTCAGAAATTGAAGATTTCTAAACAATGAATAGTACGTTGTATCAAGTTATTGATATTAGACACGTAGGATATGTCAACTCCATTGCTGATTATTACATCACCAGTAGTAACTATATGCTCATTATTGCGTGACGAGTTGCCCAGTCCACACATAATCGTGATGACTTTCCCAGTCTCCCCATGTCTGATCACAGGTAGGTATAAATGCATAATACTATACCACGATTGCCGCATAGTGCTTTACGTAACATATCATGAATCAGCGATCTATAAAAATGACGGATCGTAACTAGGGTTGCATTTAAAAAAACGCCTTTTAAAAGTTGCGTCCTCTTAAGTTATATAATTATGCCTTAATTGTGTAAATACTTTCCAAAAAACATGTAGCATGAGCCTACGGATGATTTGCACCCGATATAGCCGACGTATACGATATGGAAAGGTTGGAACCCTCGAAATATAGTCAGCTCAACAGCTATAGTACGCAGATATATAGATCATTGGTACGAAATGAATGTTCTGATGATGATGTTCGCCGACCGTAAAAATGCTGCATGACGACGTAGTCCTGGTTAAGAATATTTTTGGTCCGTATATGACAGGGGCTGGAACAGAGTTGGATCAATTGTAATTTGTAATTGTAATTGAATGTAATTAATTACATTTTTCAATGTAATTGTAATGTAATTGTAATTGAAGCATTTTTATTTTGTGTAATTGTAATTGTAATTGTAATTTGACAAAAATTTTGCTCAATTACAATTTCAATTACATTAACTTGCTATTGAGACCTGACAAGCACAACATAAAACAATTGACTTATAATGCATTCTCTTTAAATGTCGACAAGGAATTTGGTGGATCCATTCGCGGAAGCCCTTGACTGCGCCCTTGCGGGCGAAGTTTTTTTTAATTTTTACCGCTATGCTGGCCTCGGCTGCCATTGTATACAATTTTTAGATTACCAACCAACGGATGGATTCGCAACACGTGACTCACGATTGAATACGCAGAGAAGCGAACTGCTGAGCCGGCTAAAAGCAGCAGAATTGATATTCCCATAGGTGGCGATCCAAGCGTCGAAATTTGATATGTATGGTCCTAATCGAAAGATAGTGTCGCACTGATTCCGCAATAAAAGTATATTTCCAGGCAATGGTACCATCCCAAAATAGTCGTGAAAGCCTGGGAATCGGCATTGTTCTGAACAATCGCTGGGCGTAATTGGTAATTGTTGTGGTCATGCTGCTGCAGCGCTCTTTTCAGAACAGTCGGCCTTAAACGGCTATTTTGGAGCAGTTACATTGCCCTGACGAGAATTTATTTTGTATTTTCGGAATTAGTACATCAATAGCTTACGATAAAGACCAGATGCATCAAATTTGGACGCATGGATCGCCAGCTCTAGGACTACAAAGTTTGCTGCTTTTAGCCGGCTCTGCAGTATGTTTGTCGGTGCATTCATCCGTGACTCACATCTTGCGCATCTATCAGTGGGTTGGCAATCTACAATACGATTTCAGATCACGATGCGGCATCGTTATTTCGTCTGGCTAACTAACCAGACCACTGGATATTATATAACGTCATATCTGACAAAGCACGGTTTTATTTTCACTCCTCGTCCTAATTCC
This sequence comes from Botryllus schlosseri, assembly GCF_051294905.1. Lineage (NCBI taxonomy): Eukaryota > Metazoa > Chordata > Ascidiacea > Stolidobranchia > Styelidae > Botryllus > Botryllus schlosseri. The sequence continues at coordinate 10,953,868 of NC_137247.1, read as the reverse complement.
TACGTCCCTCGATAAAAATAATATTATATCTTTAATTTTATACTATAGACGCAAATCCAACACGTGCATATATTATAATACTTTTTCAACGACATACTGCACCCTATCCTTAATCCTAACCCATAGGAAATTACGTAAATAACATTGTACATTTCCAATTACGTGAGCCATAATTACCGAGCATTCAAAACACGCTTATATTACGCCACAATGACATCTCACATAGCATACTATGTACGCACATAAACGCATTTATTACAACACAATCTAAACTAGACTTGAATTGTTGTTAAATACGACGCTACGGTTGTCAAGGAGCACGGTTGAATTTATGATTATTAAATTACATGTTCAACAGCAGCAATTGTAATTGTAATTGTAATGTAATTGAAGCATGCAAGGAGTAATTGTAATTGTAATTGTAATTTGATATTTTTAACATGGAGTAATTGTAATTGTAATGTAATTGAAACATTCATGAAAGTAATTGTAATTGTAATTGTAATTGAACTGAAATAATGTAATTGATCCAACTCTGGGCTGGAAGCATACTTCGTCAAAGGAGTTATATTTACCCTATATTTCCAATTGACAATATCAATCGACTTTGACGTCACAATTGAGTATTCGTGAAAAAAAAAACATGTTTTAAAGAACGGCCTTGTTCTAAACATGCTTGTTTTAAATAGATTTTTGTTTTAAATGCAACACTAATCGTAACAATGCTACATGAACAAGGAAAAAACTCCCATCAAGATCTCAATCCGAACGGGATCGCTAAAACATTAACGGCTTACCTCCGGTACAGCCATAGCGGAGATGCAATCATGCCCGAAATCAAATCAGAAAAGGCCAAGCTTAAGATGAAGAAATTGCTCTTCTTTTGCATCTCCTTGTACCTTGTTATCGCCAAGATGGTCAGTATATTCCCGAATGTGCTCCATATACCCAATATGGCTATGAGCACAGTCACGCCCACCTTGAAAGTGAACATAAATTACTAGATCACAATGACCATTGACCTCTAGTAGTATAGTAGATCATTATGTACCACTACTACGTACAGTCAACACCTATATTAGGCACGCATGTCTCGTGTTAATGACATAGCCAAATACGGTCGAACTATACTCTACCATATGATCAGGAAGGAATACAAGAAACGCATTGCTCTATCAAGTATACGCCAGGCCTGAAGTGTGGAACACCATCTCGGCGGCTATCCGACAGTCGTCGAGCATGTCCGCATTCAAGTCGAAATACAAGCAATTTTTTCTAATTGAATACTAATCATCCTTCAGGATTACCGGACCACGACCTAATATCGATCTCGCCTTCCGCCACATGCCACCTCATTTTGTCGCTTGCCTTTTATATTATCTGCTTTACTTTTCATTCAGTGATCAGTGCATGCCTCTTCCTCACTTCACCTATAGGCCAAGGTGTGTGTCTGATCCCAAAGACTACTCCAAGTCATTTCGATACCTTCCTATCTTTTCATTGTATCGCAGTTTTGCGGTGATTTGAAATGATGAAAATAATAATAAAACTGATTGATTGATATATATCTGGAGTTTAAATCCTATCTATGAAAGATTGTCATATCAAAAAGCTATGCATTTTCCGATACTTAACACTTTCGGTTCACGATGTTATTAGATCTATCGGTAGGATTTTACCTGGGCCTCGTAAGATGCTGGGTGAGGCTTAGTGTATTTTGCCAGCTCTGTAATTTCGTTCCTCACATCGAATGTGCTTGTAGCATTCATTCTACGCCGGTACCCTTATTGTTGCAGCGCGGTAGTATTTCGTTTTTTTTTCAGAGTGAACCAACGGAACAAAGCACGGCCATCTGTATGGAAAAAGTGCAACCAAATTTATCCTGAGCACATCACATATCGAAGACAACAAATGGCCGTTCGGCTAAGTCAGTGGTTCTTAACCCTGCCCCCAGCGCCCCCAGGACATATCCGTAATGAGTATTCAGAGCAACTTAACACCGAAAACTTCGTTATATATAGCCTTCAAAATACATATAGGTTTAATTGTCCATGGGCACCTAAATGACTGGCACCGAAAGTTCCCGTCTTGGCAGTCTGAACCCCAGAAGACGAATTCTATCTGGCAGGGAAAAATTATATGCCAGTGAAGAAATACCAATTTGAAATCGTGTGCGTCTTTTAGTTTAGTACGATTTGGCGACAGGGATATTCCTGTTGGGCGATATCCCTGTTGGGCGATTCTATATATTTTAATATAGCAGATAGGAGGTCATGAAATAACATCATGCAACCATGTCATACCAACGGGTTCGCCCGCCAGAATATGTTTAATTATTAGTTACGGGCCATACAGTTTCCAAGACACCTCACAATGTTCGCTTTGAGTTTTGATGAGTCTGCGCACACTCAAAAACTCACTGCGCTGACCCTTGGACAACAGTGCGTAACGACTAAAAAAGGTCATAACTTCGGATTTGTTGTGCGCAACGTAGATTTTCTGTGCGCAGAGACCTGTCAGCTCTGCGCACGTGCGCAGCTTAGAGGGAACATTGCACCTCACTCAGCTCTACTGGTAAATCTGGTAACGTGAGCAGAGAGGACAAGAAATTGATAGCAATATAAATGCAATCCCCGATCTTACTGACTGATTTTAGCATGAATTATATCGAAAGTTTTCGCGCTTCGCACTGGCTCGCTAAACAGTACAGCTGATTCCGTGCCAATAGCGAACAACGTGATGGGGGGCGGTCGATTTATCACCCCATGGGAGCCCAAGACCCAAGTTTTTTCGGGGGCCTGACGAAGTGCCGTTTCGTTCCTGCCAACGGGTATACGCCCGAAGATGTATGATTATTATTGAGGGGTCCTACCTTTTCAATCACACATCACTCAGCTTTACCGGTAAGTCTGTTTACGTGAGCAGAGAGAAGATAAAAATTGATATCAATATACATGCAATTCCCGATCATATTGACCAATTCAATCATTAATTAGTGAAATTTTTTGCGCTTCACGCGTCTAGGCGAGAATAGCTGCCTCAGTAAATGGACGCCCAATGTAGATGACTAGTATCAGCAAATAGCGGACAGTCGAATGGAGGTCTGGGGGCGAAGCCCTCCGGAAGTTTGGTTTATCACCCGATGAGGGGTCCAAGACCAACGTTTTTTGTTTGGGGGGGGGGTGGCGGACGAAGTGCTGTTACGGCCCTGGTAAGGAATTAATTGGGCACGCTCGAATATGTTTAATTATTAATTACGTGCCCTTTATTTTCTTATACAACAGCTCACTAATCGCTACTGGTAAATCTGATTACGTGGGCTGAGAGGATAAAAAGTTTATAGCGACTTATATATGTAAATACCACCTATCCATTCATGCATTATAGAAAATTTTGGTACCTAAGGCGACCAGGCCACACAAACTTTGCTGACGATCGAAATCACGCTATGGGGTTCTTGGGGGCGATTCCCTCAAAAGTTTGGTTTATCACGCTATGGGTGCGCAAGGCAATCGTTTTTACGGGGGTTGACGAAGTGCTGTTACGGCCCTCCCTCTTACTCATTGCCTTTATTACATTCCTTACAATATGAGGTTGGGTGGCGCTGGAGCACGATAATTTTTGAAAGGGGGCGCTGGAGGAAAAAAGGTTAAGAACCACTGGGCTAAGTTCTTCAACAGCAGTTTCAGGAAGCATGTAGCTCAAGGGTCGGTAACTCAAAACGGGCCGTGGGCCTCTTTTCAACCACGTTTTAAACTTTACGTCGCTACAACGCTATTTATAGCATGAGCGTTGGACATAGTTACAACAAAACAAGTAATATTTCAATAAAGAAATACAAATACAACAATAATTATAATGACCATCAATTTCACTTTTATTTCGAACTATGAGCTGCGTATGATATCTCACAACGCTTTTGAGCGACTATGGAATCGATATTAGGCCTAACGAGACACGTTACTCCACTATTTCTTCCTATAGCTGTGGGAAGCCTTAAGCCGTTTTCTAGGCGTCTCGGTCTTGGCGGTGTCCTGGACACTGCACGTCAAGGCAATAAGCCCAATGCACATTCATGTCATCTGATTCTCTCTCAAAGGAATGCTGTTTCCATCCCCGAAGCCGTTTCAACTAGTGAGGGATAGTTTTCTAGTGATGCTGGGCACAGATGAAAAACTAATTTCGAAACAACAACAACAACAACAACAACATAAACAACAACATTTTTTTGAAACTGAGATCAATTTCGTCATTGCGAAATGCTTTACTTAGTGTTCTTCCAAAATCTCAAATCAGATCGCGGGCCGCAAAATTTGATCTCGCGGGCCGCGTGTTGGCGACCCCTGATGTAGCCGATCCGCTAATCTAATTGCCGAGAAAGAACAAGAAAGATTTGAAATGGTTCCGTCATCTCCCATTCTCAGGTGGTAGAAACTGGAGCTCATAAGCTAACACACCAAAAACTAAGATGGTTTCACTTTGGATATTTGTTTCCATGGCCCCCTATAGTTTGATTCCATCTATCCATGTATTTTGTATATCCAACTTACATATCGTGTAGTGATGTTATTATTATGTGGAGTTGAGGGACATAAATCATAGGAACGCCCTATCATAAAATTAACGGAAGTAACGTGGCGCACAAACCTGATGAACCCGTTTACTAAAAAGACGTACACGCTATCACAATTTTCAGCAATAATAACCCTAATCTATCGATACCTTGCAGTACCTACTCATTTATCTCATACATACCACACGATAGAAACAACTAAACCCCCCATCTTGTTTAATTGATCGGCATTGCATTTTTATCTTACAGTCCCGGATCGGTAATTGCCAGGACATAAATTTGCCGCTCTGCTGACATCACTGGGTGCTTGTATAGCAAGCCTATTCGTTTCTAATTATTGTACAACCCCTCGCATAAGCATTCGCAACCGATATTGATAGTCTGCAGCCAATACAAATTTATAGGCGCTAATAGACCATAAAATGTCAAACAAAGAAAGCTTGAATTAATGACACGTCATTCCTGGCCTCATATATTGTTATTGATATGACTCGAGACAGGTTCCCACAATGACACAGGCTCACGACCACCCGACTGTTGTGATAGCGTTGTGTCAAATTTGCTGTCTTGAGACGTTATTCATGTGAAAGTAATAACTAAAATGAATCTCGAATTCTGCTGGATATGTTATGGATAATATAGTCCCAAAGATTTCCCCATTTACTGCTTTTCGGTCCGGATGCGGCGCGCCGCAGGCCGTATATATTAGGGTTACCATACGTCCTCTTTTAAGATTTGTCCTCTTTTTTGACTTTTTTGAAAGTGTCCTCGGAGGACGCCCTTTTGTCCTCTTTTTTGAGATTTTGTCCTCTTTTTTGTAAAATTTATAGGTCATATTTAGAGCAAAATGCGAGTGATATGCCGTAAATTAGCACAGCAGTGACGCTCAAACGGTATTTTGAGCTCTGAGCGAAAAGATGACCTTTTTTTAGTCAACCGATCACAAAGTGGGAAAAATTCACCGATTTTTGAGATTTCTTCTCCGGTTTTGCAAGTCTCAAATTTCTGAAAAAGTGTCCTCTTATTAGATTTCCAAAATATGGTAAGCCTAGTATATATATGTGTGTCCTTTTCAATATCCATCAAATTTATATCCAATCGTTTATCTGTGGCTAATGATGGCCGATATATTGTCTATAAAACTGGTGACAAACACACACGAAATCATGATAAATACGAAGGTAATGTGAATGGGGTGTGGTGATGGTGAAAGGGGTTTGTTTGTTTGTTTTGGGGTACTCATGGTGTTTGTCGACTACTATGGTCATTTACACCAGGCCGATAATCTTCTTATTTTCCGTAACTGCCGACTTATAGCACGGCCCACCTCTAGGCTTTTTGTAAGACACCGCTGACGCGGATGAGGTGGCGAGGAGGAGCCTAGGTAAACCTTCAACACTTAAGCATCGAAATTCGGAAGTCGACCTCGGTCGGACTCGAACCCGCACCCATTGGTGTTGCAGCCGCGGATTATACCACTGCGCTGTCTCGCCACAGGTGAAAGGGGTGTGTGATGATCAATGTGGAAATGTGTAACGCTTTAGTTAAGTTATACGTTGGAACATTTTATGATGGTATAAGCATGAGTAAAATATTCTTTATGGCTGACTAACGGTAAAATGTTTCGTTGATTCACTTTAGCAACGGCAAGAATCCACTCAAAGCGTGCGTGTTGAACTGAAAGGTAATTAATTTCTCTGTTTGTATAAGCCGACATCTTTATTTCGTCATTTACACGGAATTTTTGTACAAATTTCCATAATCTCTGAAGTCAACCACCGGTATGCATGTTGCAATGATAACATACTCGAGGAAGGAGTAGATATATAGTTGATTATTATTAATATCGTACGGCAACAGGATATCATCAACCGCTTTCGAAAGGCGTAGAATCTAAATCAGGGGTGTAAAACTGAAATTGCATCGCGGGCCAGATTCAAGCCTTCAAATCGCCCGCGGGTCGGACCAGTCAACTGATTCCAAAATGTTACCTTGTGCCCTTGCATTTTAGTTGAATAGTTTATTATCAAGCATATATAGATAATACGCGGAGCATAGAGATTTTATTCTAGCATGTCGAGACACCCTTATTGACGAACAATGGTATTGGCAAGAATACGATTATTGTCCGGTTTAATCCAGTTACTGTTAATAACTGATAAGATAGAGGCGCTAACGACGCTATAAGTTGAGATATTTCGATGCTCCCTTTGCTCCAAGTCGTAATCTGTCGTCGGCCCAGCGTACACGTTGTGAGGAATACAAGATATTTAACTGTAAACGCGAACGTTGAAATGTGGGATATTATTATTAAATAGCATGTCGGGTTTCTCTTCCCAAGTCTGGTACCTATCGACTGGGAGGTTACACAGCAGTACGATCATAGCTACTTTAATTACGTATTTGTGTAACTAATATATTTTCCATGTAAACTACAAATAACGGCTCTGCATTGGCGCTTTCGCTTCTGTGAATAGCTACTTTTTTCTACATAAAAAAAACTCATTTGCCTTGTCGAATTCGATAGAGCGAAACCACAACGCCGTATAGTCGGTGGTTAGAATGTGGCCAATGACCATGCTCAGCATTTCCTGTCCCGAGGGAATATTTATTGAAAGTATTTTCTGCAATATATCTCAACATTTGTTACAAATGTGCTAGATAATAAAATATATTTTCAATCTACTCAGAATTGCTGCGCGGGCCGTATGTTTGACACCCCTGATCTAGACACTCTATACATCTCACATAATTAGTTTGAATACATGAACACACTATGGGACACTCGATATGTGATCTCAACAATAAAAATGTGTTAAGTAAGGCTATGGATTATCTTGGAACAACATTCCCGTCTCTTAGTTACAGTCAAGTGGCGTTCAAACCTGACAATGGTCACGCCAAGCGCTGTAGGCCATGGTCCAGAACTAAGAAATCAATGCAGTTGGCGGTGACTGGCAGTATTCTCCTCGTGACCACAAAATTAAATCCCAGCGAACAACATATTTATATTGTCAAATTTATTCCACTCAAAAGTTTTCGACTGACTCTCATCAGGAGAGAACGTCAGTGAATGTGGTTAACCGAATTCTAAACATGAAGAAATAGAAAATATAAATAAAGATATAAATAGAACTTATTGTCGGAGTAACTATTGCATGTAAGCTGCTATTATCACTACTACTATTATTGGTGTGTTGAGTTTCAAGTGACGCATGTCGTCTTTTTCGGCATTGTGCGCTGCGGACAATAATGTTTTTTCTAGGGTCTCCTTTCTATGCTGTATAACAGTGATTGAAAATAATTTCAACATATGCTTGTTACACGAAATGATAACACGGGGTAAATAATTGCGGCAGAGCCAGTATAGATTAGTCGGCGTAAGCGGTATTGTTGTGTGTCATGCAAGCGTCGGCAAGGAATGTCCGGGGAAAGTCATATTACAACAGTATAAATCAGAGGTCTCAAACTCAAATGTGCTTGCGGGCCATTTTCCCAGTTTTGACGACGCCGCGGGCCGCAGCATTTATAGGGGCATTCTATGTCTTTCCAAGTAGGCCTTGTTTGGCGGGAATGAATTTCCCTATTGAAAATGAGCCGATCCAGCAGACTGACAGTAAACACACATCGTCAAAATGTGATTTACGTTTGTATGAATTTAGGCCTGGCACGAAAAGAATCATCACATTTATAACTATTTGAATAGAATTGTTGTTGTACTTGATATATATTAACTATAAGATATAGACACCATATGGGCGGACAAATGTATGATGCCATCATAAAAGCTGTCAGGTTATAAGTTTCAGCTACTATCAATATTTCGAATCCAACAGACTGATAAAAGAGACTGATCTGATATCAAAACATTTTAAAGTTGAGCGAATGAGCACTATAATTCCAATCCAGGATTCGTGTATACTTCTGATAAGTAGGCTATTAATCTCATGGCCAAATATCTTCAAATATAGGAGCAGAAAAAATATAAATATAATATAAATATATTAATGAATGTGTCCAAGTGATTGAAATGTCGGAACGCCGAACGGCCCATTGCTGTTACATCGTTCGAGCGTACCACTACGGTACTCGATACCTTTAAGTGGCCTTAATAACATGGTTTAGCGACCAAAGATGTAACTAACAGATTGCCATAACTATACTTGCTTAGTTAGCGAAATACCAAACTGCGACCTTCTGATCTATTACTATTTCCCTGATACGCGATTAGTTTGTTGCGTCCATGGTTCTAACAAATTTACGGCATTCCGACTCACTTCAAGTCCACTCGAGTCATTTTCATTTTTCCATCGAGTTAGCCCGAGTCTGAGTAATTCTAAGAAAGGTCGCATCCAAGTCCAACTCACAAATTTCAGTCTAGAATCGTCTAAGGGTCCGGTTTTGTCATCATGAATTGGAAATTAGCGAAATAGTGAATGTTCCAGTGCATGGTAGCGTTTGCAATTGATGTGATAGTGAAGTTTGACGAATAGTTTAAGGCTTTCGGATCAATTTAATAGGGAATTTTCACTTTATAACCTGAAAAGATATATGTGACACTTATATTTTGTAAAATTATTAAAAATCTAAAGTGTCGTCGCGGGCCGCACAAAATGCTCTGGCGGGCCGCATGCGGCCCGCGGGCCGCGTGTTTGAGACCTCTGGTATAAATCCAACTGTTTGGGGACATACCACACTTCACATAGATAGGAATCAGCGAGACCAATCTTTAATAGGTTTGCCACGAGTCTGCAGTGCCAAGTTTGGAGGCGAAACAAGATCCGTTCAAACAGGCGATTTGGATAGGCTTCTGGCACCGCTGTCGATATCGATGGTTGTAACATCCAGTAGCGGGATACTCTCTCCTCCTCTATACTCAAACTGTCATTTGTCTCAGCAGAGCAGGAGAATGATCGCTTTCGCCTCGGATAATGTTACAGTTGATATATCGATACTCGGTTCCGGCAATTGCCTTGATGCCGCACATGCTAGTAGGTCTGCCTTTTCGTTGTCATCTGTTATGAAATGGCCTAATATCACCCAAGGTCTTTATCTGTGAAAGAATATCAAATGCGAGTGAGATTTTGTCTTATGCGGCTGACGAATTTGTGGGTCTGAAAAGGTTCTCAGAGCCGCAAGGCAGTCGGGGACGATCACATAACGTCGATTCGTGGAAATGCGGTTTTGCAATATCCAGGTCATCGCGGAAGCGATAGAGCTTTTAATGTAAGCTGCTAAATTTCCATAAAGAAAAGCCAATTGGGCCGAGTAAGTGCCCAGTTTATATTCATCTTCCATGGACTGACGCAGTTTGTAGCAGGTTTGAAAGGCAAATCAAATCCTCCGTGCGTCTTTGTTTTAACTTCTGCTACGCCCTTTCAGAGATCAGTTTGAAATGTGAACCAGCAGAACAGGCACATTTCGACTACTGATCGCGACTAATTGCCTGCAGTTCGTTTTCGCCAGCCAAAACCGAGAGTCAAACGCCAGTCAAAGCCAAGACTGGCGCTTCATCACTCATCATGTATCCTAACCATGAGTTAAGTGTGTGTCTGGACCTCCAGCTTAATCCGTGAGACTAACTGGGTTACCGGTTAGGCAACACTGCATTAATCATTTTTCGTCAGTCGAGAAGATGAATTTTCGAAAATAACCAGCATTCAACTTCAAATCAACCTAATTGAACTACTTTTTAAATTGATATTCGACCTCGGATTATTGCATCATTATTAGTTGTCGGATAGTGATGGCAACGTAAGCTACATAATACGTAATACCACTCAACTAACTGGAAATGCTGGATTAAGACAGACAAACAGAAGTGTTTTAAACAAGAATCGCAATCAAAATCACGAATCGGTACCATACTCTTCATTTTATAATCCAGAGAACAGTATATTTGATATTAATCGAGATAGTTTATCCGATGACCTGTCGTATGTTTATGTGTTTATGATAAATATCAAGTTCTATCATTAATGAAGTTTGTTTGTTTCGGGGTATTCATGGTGTTTGTCGACTATTATGGTCACTTTACACCAGGCTGTGATTACCATGACGGTACGTCTCGAATGAGGTCGATTATATCCTATTGAAGTATGGTGTCAATCCGCACTCCTCACCTGAGTATAGGTAATCATTACAGCATGTCAGTGCTTGGTTTAGAGGAGATGATGGAAATTTGCAGAAATATTCCGCTTATATGACGTAAATAACGTGTCGGCTGTACATACACGGGGATTGGTTGCTAGATAGGCCTATACCCGATTTGATTGGTTTCGTACCATTGCTAAAATGCATCAACAAATACTTTACTATTACGCATTACACACCCTTACATCAATTTTGTTCATGCTTAACATCATAAAATGTGCCAACATATACAATGGACTAGTTAACGCAATTCACGTTAATCATAATCGTATGAAAATCATGATTTAGTGCGTGTGTCCCATATTTTTAGACAACGCTGTCATCAATATGCACATCTAAATGATTAGTTACAAATCCGCTAGGTATTGAAAAGGACACATAGGCAGCGATACGTTTGATACGACTTAGTCTTGTTCTATTGCAAACTCTGCATCTATATACCCCTCAGTAAGATAACATCATTAGCTTATGTGTAGTCATGGATTGAATAAATGTGCTCATAAGCCATAACCTCTGAGGCTTCTCCTTTTCTAACTCACCATTTTTGGGCTTCGTCCGCAGTAAAATGTCATGTGATTTCACACTATTCACACTATATTTGCCAATAAAGGTGGGGTATTGCCATACGATCTATCTATACCAGGGATGTCACATATACGACCCGCGGGTCGCATCCGGCCCGTCAGACGATTTAATCCGGCCCGTGAAGCAATTTTGAGCAAATGCAAAAGTCCCGGTATTATCCAGCACATTTCTAACAAAATTGAGATTTTAAATAAGAAATACTTCCAGTAAATCTTTTTCCAAGTCAGCAAATGTCGAACATATTCATAGGCCACATTGTAGGGATGGTGTGAACGTGAGGTTCACGTTCGCGTTCTGTGTGTGAACCTCGGAAATTTAGAGGTTCGTGTTCACAACAGAACCTTGGTAGGTTCTGCACTGTGAACCTTTTGGTAAATTGTAATTTTCACCCCATTATAATTTTCACCCCATTATAAGATCTTTGGCTCAAATTTATTGCATTTCAACTGCGGGCCACTCCATGCATGGTGCTGGCAGCATAAAAAAAATCAACGCTTAACGAGCATGCACCATGCACCTCGACAACCTTAAATGTTTTAGTTGCTTTGTTGCAAAAATTTTCTCGGAATAACCAGCTTTCCGTTTGTGAATATTTAGTGACTATCTGCTGTGAGCTTGACCCGCAATCACACAACATCACAAGCGATATACGTAGTCAGCGAATGATGCTTATTCAACCAATCAATGACATTGATATCGTCGTCTGATGTAAAAAATCGAACGGGCGTACGGGGTCAATCTTGACTTCATATCTTTACTGTATCATTAAAACCAAATCCGTGCGATTAAGGTGCTTGCTACTGCTGCATAACTTGTTGTTGTTTGTGGTATCGGTAGCGAGTATTGAAACCCGTTGTTCACTCTGCTCCATATCAATGTAGCAATACTCAGACTCCGAACACATTGTCCGGTCTGGCTAAGACCGTTAAGGCGTAAGCTTATATTCCTTGGTAAGTCCTCGTCAAAATTGTTGGCAAAGCGACGGAAGGTATTGACTTTACGCAATTATTATATCCTTTGATTACCGCTGTTGATACATTTAGCGACGTTTAAAACGCCGATATGTACTGCAGCATTGTGGCATTATGTGGACCGAGTCTTTGCTAGGTATCGTGTATATTAATATAGGCTATCACTTCATTGGAAGATAGGGTTGGAATTAGCAATATGACGTCACGTGACGTCACGAGGTTCACGTTCGTGTTCACACAGAACCTTTCAAAAAGGTTCGCGTTCACACGAACCTGAACCTTTCAGAGGTTCACACCATCCATATTTATAAGCATCCGACAGCGGTGTTGCGGTTTCACTCTATAGGTACCATTAGGAGCATGTCCATGACATTAATCACAGAGGCGATAACCAATACGAAACCGTTGTATGTAGCATGCATGGACAATATACTAGTTACACGAAGAATACAATTCAAATATATTTTCCCGCAACACTGTACACCGCTGTATACCTAATCTGTTCTCCAGAGAACCCCGAATTATGATTTCAAAACAATGAATTAAATACCAACCTCCGCATTTACAGTTAATTCTCTTGCACTCCTCACAACGAATATGCAGGGCTGAATCACGACTAAAACAAAGGGGAGGAGCATAGAAACATGCCAACTAATGTAATGGTGGTTTATAGCTGTATATGCATTCAATCGGCCGATCGTCTATTCCTTTCATTAGTTGTCTGTGAATAAAGTCGTTGCTACATGAACCTTATTTATGATCGGGGAAATAAGAATATTATAGAACTTTTATGTATTGCTTTGGCAATAAAGCATTGCAGTGAAAAACCAAGGTATGGATTTGAAGGCAACATTTTGGGATAATTAGATTGGTACGGCCCGCGGGCCGCGAGCGATCAAAATGTTTGAATCTGGTCCGCGGCCCAAGTTGAGTTTGACACCCCTGATCTATACGATTCTTAAAAAATCGCGGAAAACTCCTTACCTGAAATGTATCCATTCCTTCAATACCGTGATATTGCGGTTCACCAATGGCAAGCGCTTGTCCCCACCAGGGCTTTGGAGCCGGAGCCGGAGCCGGAGCAAAGAGCTGGAGCTGGAGCAATTCAACATTTACGGCTGCTCCAAAGCCCCGGTCCCTACCCCAATAGTTTTGCGAAGTGGCAATTGCACTACATACATCTATTACTGATTGGGTTGTATCAAAGCAAAATTATATCAAGGTCTCCGATTCTAAACATCTCAACTTCCGTACGTTCTCAGCCGTTAGAAACTACCAAACAAGATGACAAATTTGAGATTGATCAGCAGCTCATTAAAATATTGTAGTTAAGTGTGACTTCATAGCATCCGAATACAGCTTCTTGTACAGTACATTGTACAGTGCATATTGTACGCTTTGAGCAACTAGCTAGTACACCCGGACATAACCGGCACGGTAGTTACAGATTGTATAGAAATTTGCTCTTTGATGAATAATTCTGAACTCTATAAATCCGTTTGTCATGTCCCAAAAAAGGTAGTCCGGGACATGCGAGAAAAAATAACACGAATTCGCATAAAACCAAGCCACCGGACTAGACGAGACGTAGAACATGCAGGCGACTGTCCCATGTTACAGGCGAAATGAGAAATCGATTGCTTACTTTGCTTTATGTACAATAATAGATATAGAGGTGTTAGTTATTCTGTGGCAAAAATCGATATACATTGGTCATTGTCACTATCGCTACGTATTAGTGATGAGTTTTGAACATCTTCATACTTAGAAATCCATAATTTCACTCTAAATGACATATTTAGTCCGAATCTCATCATGAATCCCGCCATTCAAGTCATTATTCTGCTGGGGGCGGTAATTAATTGCATAGATTCATCGCATAAGTCGCACGAAATCATATTCAACGAAGGAATTAGTCACAATGTTCTCTCTCGGTAAGATTTCTCGATCTTTCTCGACCTTGTATAGCCACATACTGCTTTCAATATGCAATGTTACACCAAGATACACGAGGGCACTCCCCGCGGATATAGCAATAAGCGGAATGCGCATGAAACGCCGACGGGAGTTACTTCGTCGCCTTCTGTTGGCGGCGATCCTTGAAAGAACGAAACAGAAAAGATCACTGCATCATGTGGACGTTACTGGAGATCGATAGCGGATTGCGGGTATGGTTTATTTCGATTTCATCTACTAGGCGTAGGAGGAGATCTAGTTCTACGCGCAGCATTGCTTCGAACACCATAGATATCACGAATGCAGGAACTGACGATCCGATGAGTGCGATAATGCTTTCGCAATTGAGGAAATAATATTTTACTTTGCTACTCGGCTTCGACACCCAGTAAATGTACATAGAAGGGAGTATTGAAGAATAAAGGAATTCATTTTCTTCCATTTCCAACACCGTAACTATATAGAAGAATTGGAGATCTTGAAATGAGTTGACAGTCGGGTCGGGCTTTTCGAGTTCGGGTCTAATGTACTCGGTTCGCTTCCACCTATATTAGGGTTGCCATACGTCCGGAATTTCCCGGACATGTCCGGAATTTGACTGAAAAATCTGCGTCCGGGAGGAATTTCTAAAATATGCTTAAATGTCCGGAATTTTGAAGGCTTGAAGTCGGCTCAAATGTTTTCCGTAAATCAACATAAACAATATTATTTTCAAGCAGATTTATTCTATTCAAAATTCTTCGTCGCGCTTCGCGCGGGTTAATGCAACGTATATTGATATTGGTATTGGCACCAGGCACCACCCTCGCAAAAATGCAATCAGAAATAAATATAAATACCCATCATTTACTGAAACAAGTCTAATTGTAATCACAATGATAAGCTAACGGTATTACTAGAGTTGGTTAAGGCCGATTGAATGCTGCAGTCACAGACAGTGGTTCCAAATCTTGGGCTCATTTGCGATGATGTTGGACGTAATCAGCTTCCTAGGCCATGAGTAAGTTTGGGCAAGCTGAAATTTTATAGTTTGCAGCTTATCAAGTTTTGAGCTGGCGGACACGGAACATTTTCAAGTTGGAAATGAGGTTGTGACCGTGAAAGGTTGAAAATAACCGGATGTGCAACCTGCTGGTGCATTTTATGGTAGCCTAATATATGGAAGAATCAATATTATTGACAGAATTCATTCATAAAATGTAACAACCAAATGCATATAGTAAGTACCCAAGAAGTTACATCGATTACCCTATGGTGGGCCCAAGATCAGTGCTTTTTTTGGGCGAAAGGGGCAGAAAAAATGTTGTTTCGGACGTGATTAAAACACACACACTCTATTCCTGTATACAGTCGATGGGCAATCCTTTACAATTGTGACGTCATATTAACAGACAATGTGTTATACTTCATTTTTTAAATCCGCTAGTGGGCGCTAAAGAGTGTCCGGAATTTGCTTCACAAAAATATGGTAACCCTAACCTATATGGAATACAAAGTATAGGTGGAAATTCTTTCCCGCCAGCATTCTAACCAAAGATAGATTGAAATAAGTTGAATTATTACACTGTACTGCGGTGATTTTGAGGATACCAATGTATTGACGGTTCTTATAGTGTATTTTTTGCTGCTGAATCCAAAACTGTTATCCGTTTTGTTCAATCAGGTCCAGTTTATTGGCAAATTGCATTTGAATTTTCGAAAACTTCAGTTTTCAGCGTTATGCGATTGAGATTTGTGACGTCATAAAAAGGATTTAGCAATGAAGTTTTGATGAAAAGTTTTAAAAATATTTCAATTATGAAGAAGATCATTCCCTATATAGTATACTGCCAAGATGTTTCAGGATTAATATCAGCTTTGGGCATAGTCTACAGTTCGGCAGAGCGGCGATTGTTTTTGGACTCATCTCTTAAGAGTTTGAAGGCAGTATTACTACACAATGACATTGCTTCTGGTGCTGTTGGACAATTGGACATTCAGTGAAGCTCACTGAATGCTTCGAAGACATGAAATTCCTTTTGAAACCTCTTCAGTATAGCCAAAACAAATGGAAAATATGTGGCGACTTGAAATGATTTTGGTACTTCCTGGGTCACAGGCCGGTTACACTAAACAAAACATCCATCTTTTGTGTCCGTGGAACTCGAAGGCTGATGATCACCACTACACAAAAATTAGCTGGTTACACAGAACAAGTTTTACACCTGGTGTTGAAACTGTAAAATCTGCTTATTTAGTTGATCCGCAAAATATTTTTTGCCACCTCTCCGCATTAAACTTGGTCTCATAAAACACTATACCTGGGCACTTGATAAAGATGGCCCAACCTTCAAGTTCCAACAAATTAAATTTCCCTGCAGATTACCGTTGGTACTTAAAGAGATATCCACTTAACTCCCCACATGGAAGAAAATCCTTGAAGCGACATTTTTGTCAGCATAAATCATTTGTATCTTATATTGTTATTGTACTTATCGTCGGAATATCATCATGTTCCGCACAACGCTTTCTTTGTTAAGGTATTTTGAACACTTCGTTTTCATTCTACAATTCACACATTGATATGCTGGCAAGGATTTCGCATTTAAAACATATTTGCAATGTTAAGTGTTTACGTGTCCATAGTGTAACATCAACTTCTACCTTCTTCTGTTACGTTGAGCACCATTGAACAAAATTGTGCTTTCTTGGTTAAGTGCCTTTATTTTAACTGTGCTACTATATTTTTGTCGTATTTAAAACGGCTGTCATTGCAAAAACCCTGAAGGAAGGAAAAGAAGGAAGGAAAGAAAGGACGAAGTTTATTTTTGTCCTTGATGTTTTTTTTGCGGCATCGACTCATGATTAGGGCTGGGCAAAATCGAGTACCTGAGTGATTCGATTCTGAATCACGCAATATGCTTCGAGTCGAGTCGAGTAATCGAGTATCACTCATTATGACGTCATAACAGAATGTAATATGTCAAAGCTCAAATAGGTACCTTTTATGCCACCACAAAGAATATAATGCCTGTTATCCATCACAATAAAGATACTTTGGTATTTTTCGACCATACCGATTTCATTTCACTTGGTGACAGTATTGTGGGATGACCATGACTTCGGAAATGTTCTATTTCCAGTAACGTTCGTAGCTTTGTACTTTATGTTTCGTATGCTACGATGCGGACAATGAAAGTTTCAAGGCTTCAACAGTGAAAATTAGTATCGAAACTACAATTCTCGTTGACAAATTAACTTTCAGTGAGGAGGAGCGTATAATTTCAATACTCGAAAAAATCGCCTTTTACTACTCGACTCGAATCATTAAAATTTATACTCGATTCAGATTCGAGTACTCGAATCATTGTGCCCAGCCCTACTCATGATACACATACACACTATCTGTGCATATGCATACCATGCATGAGTGAGTGCATGATGTGCATATGTCGCTGGACAAGGAAGGTGCAGATATAGCCTTTTACGGTTTTCCAAGTCTTGCACCACCCATCCATGCTATCTCGGTAATGCTTGAGCGCATAGCAATTCAAATATAAATACCATCTTGCAAAAATTGACAACATGCATGACCAATTCAACTACCATAGAAATTAGTGTCTTTGTGTACAATAACGACCAAATCTAGCATAATTGAATATGTGATGAAGAAAAAATTTGACCTGATTGAAAAAAAAACTAGTTGCATTTCTGAGTTCAGCGCAAAAAATTGATTCAGAAACAGTTAAAACATATTTGACATTTGAAAAGTAATTTTCAAACGCAGCACAGTATTATGAAACCGCCAGCAAACGATAAGCGATTACGGTTACATTTAAAACAAAAATCAATTTAAAACAAACATGTTAAACAAGGCCATTGTTTAAAACATTTTTTATTGTTCTTTTTTTTCAAGCCATGACGTCATGGATATTCAATTGTGACAATGTCATAATGGATGACATTGACAATTGAAAATATAGGGTAACTATAGCTTCTTTGACGAAATGTCTGCGTACTATAGCTGTTGAACCGACTATTCTGAGGGCTCCAACCATCCCATACCGTATACGTCGGCAATATCCGGTGGTAATTGTCCGTAGGCTCATAATACATGTTTGTTGGAAAGTATTTACAAAATTATGGCATGATTCTACAGAAACAATTTTTTCAAAAAGGTATTTGTTTAAAACACTGTTTAAAACATGTTGTGTATTAAACAACCATTTATACGATGAAATTGTCACGGGAATATGATTTTGTGTAGGAGATATCGGAGAAGGACCGCCTCACGAAGACCAAACCAAACTCATCAGTGACAATGTCTCAAGCTGTTTCTTTGACCGATACCAGCCCTTTGCAGTCCGGAAAGCAACGCACAATCCACTTGATTAAGAAGAAAAGGAAAGCACGACGACCTTATATGTACTCTATAATCCTCACATGTCAACGATTATTTTCTCTAAAATCGCCATGCGGACGATTCGTTATGTTTTACCTGTTATATATGACGTTATATCGTATCCGTCAACGTATCTAGAACTAAAACATGAGTTTGGATCATAAGGTTCCAGAGACATTCCCAATGCAATACAATATTATATTTTAATAAATATACGATTCATTTTGCCTACCCTTTCATTTTATCTATGATCCAAGTCATCAAATCCCCATAGACTAGGCTTGCTCGCATTCAAAAGTGATTTCGAGTGGGTTAAGTTTCAAGCGCGCGCAGATAACTGATTATATCATGCTATGTAGGCGTACTTATCATGACACCGTGATTGCAAAACCCTCTAACAGCGGTATATTATACCACAAACTGTATATTGTTTCTACCGAAAATTATTCATCTTTCTATACAGGTATTTACGAAAAGGCTGTGCGTTATGGACGGATGGTCTCTACACCTTCTGACTTGGTTGATACACAGTTCGGGGTTACGGATACAGGATTGCCCAAGTAGTCATTGATATGTTTTTCAGCAACAGCTCTACTGCAATGTGTGCGTATATTCTTGATACCCTACTCAACACAAATTCTCAAATTCTGCAGATTTCTCTGGGTCAGGGGGGTCAAACTTTTCGGCCAAATGGCCACATGAAATTCACTAGCCATCGCGCGGGTTATTTGAATGATGACGACCTCTTTGAGTCGTCTGGTAGGAGCGACCGGAATAGGTAACGTCGAAACGGTCTTCAGTCTTCACGCATCAAAATTAATAACATTTATGTCATGAAAACTCAGCCTACATCTACATTTTACAAGCTATATCCGCGCGAATCACACGTAAACGCATGTTGGATGACGCGTTACTTAATAATTGAGAATACAGTTAACTAAATTGGGCGTGTTTTCAATTTTCAGTAAGGGAACCAATATCAAAATGAAGAAATCGAGCGATAATAAATCAAGTTGGAGTATCTGCTGGAATTTATTACTCGACATTGCAGATATCATCATCATGGTTAATCATATATAGCAGTCTTTTTTATATTAGATATGGTGCACGCGTTCTGTTCGCGTTCGCGTTCGTCGAGCGAACCTTGATATTTCAGAGGTTACTTTGTTCGCAAACGAATTTCGGAAGGTTCTATACCTACACTGAGAATATTTTTTTGTGGAATGGCAGAATTTCACAGTAATATTAGCGTCTTCGATCGACATTCCTTGTGAATTGTAACGTCCGTCCTATCACTGTCCGGGTGTCGAGACATCACACTATTACGGTTGTGAATAATATAGCGACACGCCGTCGTCACCGCTTAGTGCTTCGCCTGACAACGGCCTATATAGGATGAGATCACGAACTATTTATTCCTGATGAAACTGCCAATTATATTTGAGTCTCGCGACGCCAACTTGTTCCTGATCTCAAATGTTTCTGCAAACAGCCCAACGACACTGGATGCGAGTAAGGGTTATTCGTGAACTGAAAACTGAACAAGGATATTGATAAAATTTAACCGGCAAGATAATATAGGATCGGGAGACATTTCTCTCCGTTAACATCGTCATGGTGATATCCTTCAAATGTTACCAACTATACTCTGATGTGATTAGTGATTGATGACTAGTACTCTGGCAATATTATTACGTTATGCGTCATGCGCCATGCGTCATATCTTCGTGTTCACGTTCACGGTCGTGTTTACAGGGAACCTTACAGCAAGTTAGTGTTCGGACGAACCAAAACATAGGGGTTAGCACCATCACTTCCGCTCCCGACTATAGTCCTGTCCTTGACGTCGCAGCCTATTTGCTCACTACTCAGAATGCACGTTAGATTGGTCGTGCTTATCATATCACGATCATAACATTTGATTTCAAGGTAAAGGCTTCGCAGTGACATACTGTTTGGTGATAATATACAAAGCTGAAGATACATGCGGAAATAACATGCGAGGGGGTTCGTCAGCAAAAGAAATCGAAAAAACGTAATTTATAGAATAAGACATCTCATGGGATGGTGTGAACCACTGGAAGGTTCATGTTCGTGTGAGCGCGAACGTGAACCTCATGACGTCACGTGATGTCATATTGCAGATTCCAACTCTACATTTCAGTGAAGTGATGTATTGATTGAATACTATATTCATATTGAAATGAACCCGAATATTTTCGGCTGACACTCGTCAGGGGTAATCGTCAGCAACTAGTAGAGAAATGGAAAGAACATTGTATATCAACAATCGTATCACAAAATACGACGTCACCAGCATGGAATTTCGTGAATGAGAGAGCGTTCAATGTACTATTTTTAGGTGGTACACGAACTCCTTTTGTTGACAGAGTTTTGGTTGAGTATTCAATTGTATATTGAAGTTCTGTACCACCAAGAAGCTGATGTATTGATGTACACGACACCTAGCGACGACTCGGGTCACATAATGCCACAATACTGAAGTACATACTGACTTTTTAAACGTCGCCAAATGTAACAACTGGGGCAATCAAATGATCTAATAATCCCATAAAATCAATAACTTCCGTCGCTTTGCCAACAATTTCGACGAGGACTTGTATGGGAATATAAGCTTACGCCTAAACGGTCTAGGTCAGACCGGACAATGTATTCGGCGTCTGAGTATTGCTACGTTGATATTGAACAGAGTGTAAAACGTGTTTCTGTACTTGCTACCGATATTACCCCATTAGCAAGTTATACAGCAGTAGCCAACACCCCAATCAAGCGGATTTGGTTTTTATGATGCAATAAACATATGAAATCGAGATAGACCCCGTACGATTGCTAGATTTTTTTTATTTTTATGTCAGACAACGATATCAATTGCATTGATTGGTTGAATAAGCATCATTCGCTGACTGCCTACATGTACCTTATTTCACTCTTAATGTTATGTGATTGCGGGTCAAGCTCACAGCAGAGAGTCCCTAAATATTCAGAATCGGGAAGCTGGATATTTCGAGCAAACTTTTGTAACAAATCAAGTAAAATCTTTGAGATTGTCAAGGGTGCGTGCTCGTTTAGTGTTGATTTTTTATGCTGTCAGCGCCGTGCATAGAGTGGCCCGCAGTTGAAATGCAAGAAATTTCAACCAAAGATGTTATCATGAAGTGAAAATTGTAATTGTAATATATGAGAAAGGTTCACAGTTCAGAACCTACCAAGGTTCGTTTGTGAACGTGACAGTGTTGGGATCAAGTCACCACCTTCGAGTTACGAGTCATTTCGAGTCATTGTAGATTTTGACTCGAGTCAAGTCAAGTCAATCGATTTTCGAAGGTGACTCGAGTCAAGTCAAGTCACTCGATTTTTGGAGGTGACTCGAGTCAAGTCGAGTCAAGTCAAGTCTAGTCACGAGTCAAGTCACAATTCAAGTCAAGTTGCCTTTTCAAAGTATGAGGCATGGTTACGTCATTGAATCTTGCTAGCTGTATAAAATACAGATTGAGTGGTCATTGATTTTTAGCCGATGAACGAATATACACGCAAAAAAGGCGCTGTATCGCTCACATATACGTAGAACTGCTAACTACGTAAGTAATTGCATAGCCTCGTGTTATAGTTACCAGCCAAAATAGAGAATAGCGAATCGATATGATGCAATACATTACGTATTTACAAATTGATATATGATATATTCGAGCCGGCGGCGATGGTTGAGGACTATATACAGTATATTCGAATTATATTTCAATAAGACAAGAGGTTTGATTAAGGTAAGAACAGTGAACAGAAATACACATTTTGCTAATAAATTACTTTACTATACTAGTTTGCGACAACATAAGCTGTAAGCTTCGGTCCTTTCGTTTGCGGTCAATTTATTAGTGAGAGAACAATGGAGGCTCAGTAAAACGCACGACCAATCAATGATTGGTCTCTCTCACGGGTTACACCAGCGTTTCGCGAGCAATCCGAACACCTGCAAGATACAATAACTTTTGTCGACACCGATTACTTGATGACTTGAAATTGACTCGTGAATTTTGTTCCGAGTCACGAGTCAATCCTCATTTCTGATACGCCGCGTCAAGTCAAGTCAAGTCATTTTAGCAAAGTGACTCGAGTCAAGTCAAGTCATTCGAAAATAGTGACTCGAGTCTGACTCGAGTCAAGTCATGACTCGAGTCATCCCAACACTGGAACGTGAACCTCTAAATTTCTGAGGTTGACACACCGAACGCGAACGTGAACCACACGATCATATCATCCCTACATAGCACCACTGAGTCAATTCCTAACAATGCAGAGCGGGCTGGCATCTCAGCGACATCACGTCCGCAACTGAATATGAAAGGATATGCACGTCATTTTGCCGGCATAGATAAAGTCGCCGATACACATGCGATGCAGAGCTTTCAAACCGCGTTACCAAGAACGCTTAGAGGTGGTATCAGCTGAACCATCCTGTTGTAAAGGAAGCTGTCAGAACTGCAAGTACGGTTACGAAAGTGAAGTACGTTTCGCATAGAATAGAGTTTCGAGCTGTCACACAAGAAGTGTCCGTTAATCATTACTTATTGGGTTGCCACCATTACTAGCACCAGAGAAAAGTCCTCATGAGCATTTGCCCGTGTTGTGGAATTCGTCCTCACGACAAAACAATATACGTTTGAGTTCATATATTTGTGTTTTTGGTTCTCCCTTTTAATATAAGTCATGGTTGCAAACTAAGACTTGGATACTTGGATAAGGCGAACAAAATCACTTGCCATGTAATCGCCAAGCAAACATTTTCAACAATACATATTGAAATGAAGGTGTTGTCAATAAATGAAATGAAGACCGATCTGGAGAATATATTCATGTATTGTGGAGAAATCAGCCTGCAGATTCCCCTACGTCAGTGACCGTGAGCAAGGAAATGCCATCACACGCTATCTCAACGACACGGGTTTTAGAAAATCGCTGTGAAGCAGAACCTGCATAAATTTGCATCGATCGCTGCGCGAAATAGTAACTTTTGTCTGGCCCAGATTTCCTGAGGTCACTGATGCCAAATCCTATTTTCATCGATCATTTATTAATGCCCTTGAAATGCATCGACGTTCAGCCCGATCAGTTTGTCGCAAAAATCTTCAAGACCGTCACTTGAAAGGAGGTGAAAGGAGGTTAGAGGCGCGAGCAGATAGCAGGTACATAACGAAATCGCTGAGTTCCCTTAACTAAGAATAGGATCACGATCGGTTGATATCATCGATATGGAAAAAATTGGTATTTCCAAGTACATTACATGTCATCCCCCAAATAACCAACGATATGTACTCCCGATTCTCTGCTCTACATTCGAAAACGCACTAATTCGATAATATCCCGATAAAATTAACAGCGTGGTAGCCTTATACTATTTATATTCAAACATATCAGAGTGACTTTTCTGTGGCAATGAAAAATACAATTTGTACACACTGTGAGTAGAAGTGCAACTGTAAATTGTCGTCATCAGCTAATGGCGAGTCGCTCAGTCAGCATTTTGCTGATAATTATGTTAAATGCATAAAGGCGTTTGTTACCTGCGTAATGTTTACGATGTATTGACTTATACTATAGCCTATGAAGTCACTAGATTCATCACAGCGGTCTAGCCTAGCGGCTGTGAGCATGTGATATTGTGGGAACCTGTCTTGAGTCATATCAAAAACAATATATGAGGCAAGGGATGACGTGTTATTAATTCATGGTTTCTCTCGTCGACGATATTTACTGACTATATTAGCGCGTCAAAACTTGTATTCGCTGTCCGCTATCGTGATCGATTGTATAAATGCTAGTGCGAGAGGGTTATGTAATTGACAAATGAAAAGTAAGGTAGAGTGGAGTAGAGTAAATAGAGTGGCATAATTCCTGTCTTGACAATTGCTGAATCAGGACGGGAGGACAAAGATGTATTGACAGTCAATTGAAAAGCGGGTTTAGGGCCATTTATCACGTGGTATGTATAAGTAGAATCAGTTGCAGCAATGTATGGGTAGATTATTGTTGGTAAAGCACGTAATATTGATGCTCATCACATTAACGGTTTTGTGCACCACGTCTACGCATTTAATCATTCTTTTATTGGCTGATCGCTCACTCAAGTCCAATGAAGGCAAAACTAAACTATATATAATTTAAATGTACAAAATATATGTGATGTACATAGATAACCATTGTCACTCGATAAATTCAACTATAATATAAATCTCCAGGTACATTTTATCACATATGGAACAATACAACAATACTAAAATATTCTCGGGTCGGTGATAATAAGTATCAATATTCACGTGAATCTTGCAATATTAGCTGGGTGCTTTTCTTGAGAGCAAAGACGATAACCAATTACAGATGTCGAATGGACAGGGGCATAGCACCGCATTCAATTTAAATAAACACAAACCGTCGCACTGTAACATAGACGAAAAGAGCTTGCTTGCGATTACTCTCGATAGCACTGGTCTCCAAATTTCAAAAAGAATTTGCGCCAAAAACTTTGATCATTGATTTATGGTTTTAGGCTAGTTTTCGGTTCCTCAATCCGATTGTGAGCTCAGAATATCTCTATCACGTCAGATTTTTTCGCTATGATTTTTGCTCTATATCATAAATTGATCAAATTCAGACTTTCGTAAGTGCCATTAAGTTGAGAGTATCGCCGCTGCAGGTCAGATATTGGCATTGAAATCATCTTTGATGAAAACTAGGTTGTTGTCGTAGAATAGTATGAATAGGTTTTTGGTGAACTTTAATCCACTGGTTCTCAATCTTCTTTCAATCAGGACCCCTTCTCGACTTTTGAAAACATAGGTGGAAGCAACAATTTTTAGTTGGTATAACACCTGTCATATTTTAACATAACTCGTGGTTTAAATATTGTGTTTAGTTAGCTCCATACTTAACTCAGTAACCACCGTTATCTTTATACATCTGCCATACACACATAATCGGTCAATGCATTTTGTGACAGAACACACTGCTATTTCGTAAATCGTAAAATATTGCAACAATTGTTGGTGCATAATGCAAAAGAGAATTGTGAACACTGGCACAAGGTGTGATCCTATATAAGCTAGCTTTAAAACATTAAAAGACACAGGATGTCTGTTTTTCGATAATCATCATATCTTAACGAGTTTATCATCATCAATGTGCTTATCCTGCTAACTTGAACGCTAGTGCCTATCATGCTAATTCTTCTCCAGTTTGGATATACTGTCACATTTAATCGGAATCGAGGAAAGCTGTTTCTAGACTATTTTCTTTTTTATTGCTATGATGTAAACGGCCTTCTTTTGCATCGTCTATTATTGACAACCAGATGAATGAAGAATACATACTTTAAACAGTTACTCGGAGGTGGCTATTATGCGAAATCTCAACATTTTTCGTCTCGGCTGGCGCGATATGACTATCCAGAGACTACCCGTTGGTAGAATCTTTGTATATATGTTCCGGTACCGTTATTCGGGGGTTAATTCACGCAGTTCTAATGACAATTTAACTCATGAAGGTGGTGCAATCTTATCCCTATACCACATTCTACTGTTTAAAATCCATATTGCTAAAATAAATAGTGTATCCAAAATACTGTTTAGGTAGAAATTGAAGTATGGTCTGAAAACATGAACACTTTAGTAAGTACTGTAAGTAGGCAAAATCTATTTGAGACTCAGAAAAATTAGTATTAATCGACATATATATTATCTCAAAAGGGCGATGTGATAGAGCAAAAATAACACCAGATTCGGATTCAGCTGCTCCAAATTAGGTAACATTGAACAACAAACCAATCCTGGCACAAAAATCGTGTAGACCAGTGTAATATTTTATTGATTTATCTGACCCGGTAACTGCCTCCAGTACTTCGAGGGGAGAAAGACGGTCTACGAGCGATCTCCCAATGGAGATAAGAAAATTCGCCGGTGACAAATTATTTTGGAGTCAGATTCACAGTTTCCCGCGTCTCCAAAAAGCGCCCCATCCACCCTGCTAGGAAAAGGGGAAATAATTCCCCTGTGATGTAATGATATGATATTGTACAAAACACTGGGGATGGTGTGAATGTGTGGTTAGCGTTGGCGTCCGGTGTGTGAGTCTCAAAAATTTGGAGGGTCTCGTTCGCAAACGAACCTTGGTAGGTTCCGCATTGTAAGCCTTGTTCATATATTACAATTTGTTACGTCAATATTTCATCATTGCTTGAAATTATTTTCATTTCAACTTTGGACCACTCTCTGCATAGCGCTGGAAGCATGAAAAGAAATGTAGGGAAAAACGAGCATGCACTTTTCCAATTTCAAATTTTGTATTTTGTTTGTATGTTACAAAAATGGGCTCGAAGATTTCCGTTTGTGAATATTTAGTGACTATCTGCTGTGCAGCAATTACAGCCAGCAATTACACAACATCAAGAACGAAATACACTTAATGTATGGGGAGTCAGCTAATTGTGATTATTCAACCAATCAAGTACGAAATTGATATAAAGAATGCATCTTTGTCTAATGTACAAAACATAGCAGGGGGATGGCATCTATCTTGATTTTATATTTTATTTGTATCATAAAATAAAATACGTACGATTGGGGTGTTTGGTACTTGATAACTTGTTTATGACGTAATATTTGGAGCAAGTATAGAAACCGTTTTTCATTCTGATCAATATTAATGTAACAATGGTCTGCCGCCCTAAGAATACATTGCCAGGTCTAGCGAATACCGAAAACGTATATTCCCTTGCGTATCCTCGACGAGATTGTTGGCAAAAGAATGGAATTATTATATATAGCGTTTGATTTTTCGAGTTGATACATTTGGTTATGCTTAAAAAGTCAGCATGTATTGTATACCTCAGCATTGTGGCATAATCTGGCCTGAGTCGTCGCTAGGAATCGTGTACATTAATATATTTAGGGTTAGGGATTTGTCCTCCTTTTTCAGGTTTTTGAAAATGTCCTCCGAGGACGCCTAAATGTCCTCCCTTCTGAGATTTTGTCCTCTTTTTTGATAATTTTTGTTTATAGGGCAAAATTCGACTGAGATACATAAATCAGCGCTGAAATAACGCTCCGGTGGCTATTTCGGGAGCCGAGCCGGAAAGTTGACCTTTTTTTGTTTTAGTCAACCAACCGATAATGTGAAAGAAATTCTGTCTTTTGGGCGCTGATGAGAAAGTTTACTTTTTTTTAGTCAACCGACCGTGGGAAAAATTTATCATTTTCTCAAGATTTACCTCCGGTAGGCCTATATTTAGTTTGAAAATTATTAAAGAGTATCCTCCTTTCCCGATTCGAAAATATGGTGACCCTACATATATTACTCAAAGTACATGTGTTCATGTTCACGTTCGCGTTCAGACACATAGAGCGGTTGAAAAATGTTCGCGGTCACACGAACCAGAACCTTCCGCAGGGGTTTGCTCCATCCCTACAAAATACATCCGTTGCAAAAAGTTTCTCGCGGCTCCAAGGTAGCCTTTTTGCGGCTCTGATTGACCTCTAAACATGCCACAGAAATATAATAGACGACAGTTGTTGTTTGTTTCTGTGAATAGGTACAGTCAATTTCTGTATGAATGCAAAAATGATGAATATTGGCTATGTTTAAAGCCGTCCAAGGCCACTTCTGAAAACCGGGAAAGAGAATTCTTGATGAATACGCGTCAGACAAGGATATACCTCGAGTTCTGCTGGTCATAGACCTTTATATATCGTCTCCGTGAAGAGTAAATTTCGACACAATTTTACTAACATCAAAATAACGGCTCATAGTCAAGCAAAAATATTACTTAACGTATAATCCCCCGCAAACTTGTGCATTAAGTACTGGAATGTATAAATACTGAAGAGCTATCACATAACGATATAATAGTATGTTGTCGTGATGATATGTATTTTCAGTTTATTTCAATGTATAGCACTGGCCAATCTGCGCCGATCAATGCTAAAATAACCGATATAGAATCTATAAAAGTCTATGTGTAATGCGCATGCTTTTGAATTAGCTGGATGGTGAGATCCAGGGGTAGGCAAGCTATACCTTTAAGTTTTAGCTTAAAGTCGCCTACTCTAGTGTTTACATGCGGCTCCATTAGGGTTGTTCAAAAAAAACTTTTTTATCCAAATCTCACTCGCCTATTGACTAAATCGTCAGGTTGTCCAAGAAAACGATGCACACCAAATTTGACTCAATTCCAACCAGTAACGGCCGTGCAATCTTGAATTGAAATTTTTAAATTATTATTAAAAATAAAAAAATAAAAATTCTCAAATTTTTCTGTCAACCCCATGAAATTGTTGAGCTGTCTTCAAAGACGATGCAAAACAAATTCGAGTCAATTCCGACCAGTAGAAGCGGAGTTATGTGAGTTTTTCGTTGATAAATCGCGGATTATCCACCAATCAAGGATAATCCGAGAATTAGCAACTAAAAACTCCAATAACTCCGCTTCTACAAGTCGGAATTGGCTCAAATTTGTTTTGCATCGTCTTTGAAGACAGCTCAACAATTTCATGGGGTTGACAGAAAAATTTGAGAATTTTTATTTTTTTATTTTTAATAATAATTTAAAAATTTCAATTCAAGATTGCACGGCCGTTACTGGTTGGAATTGAGTCAAATTTGGTGTGCATCGTTTTCTTGGACAACCTGACGATTTAGTCACTAGGCGAGTGAGATTTGGAAAAAAAAGTTTTTTTTGAACAACCCTAGGCTCCATACATACTCTGGTGTTTGAAGGGCTGGGGCTCCGACATCCGACAAGGTTGGTAACCACTGGTCTAGATCATATTGCTCTATCGATTATTATCGATTATATCAGTTTAAGTAGTATGAGTAATAGTCATTGACAGAAAATTTCTCTGTGCAACCTGAACATGTCAACAGTTGTCTTCATCACAGTGTCTATATGAAAGCATTGTCCGTGGCAATCACAATCGTGGATTGTGTTAAAAAGCAAGCCAGAGCCAAAAGCTAAATAACCAAATCGACACCATCGTAGCTTTTCGCGTGTTAGGTTGCGATCACCAGTTTCTATATCGCATAAACGTACGATGACAAAACCATTTAAAATCCTTCTTATTCATGCTACGCAAGTTATCTTAGATGTTTGTAGCATGCAGATGCACTCAAATCAACTATGACTGTACTCTTTCCGTAAAGATGTAAGTTGACTAGGAAATAAAACTTAAATTCTGTGAAACTGCAACGATAAAAGGTATCGGCTTAGAATGAACGCAACCAGCACTTTCGACGCCGGAACCGAAATAACGCAGCTGACAAAATACATTAAACCACACCCAGCATCTTACGAGGCCCAGGTAAGTTCCGATCAACAGCTCAAACAACATGATCAGATAAAAGTGCTATGTATCTGAACACAATATAATGATAATGTAACATACAGAATAGAGTCTATATGCAATTATTAAAAAAACAGAATGTTCCATGTATCAATTGAGGCCGTTGGGATACTTCAGTGCAACCCACCGTCGAATACTACTTTCAATGCAATCTGAGTCCCGCGATACAAATCCGCAATACATGCAATATCTGCAAGTACCGATATTATTGACCTAACTCAATCGTTAACTGTGAAATATTTTCGCACCTCGCACTGCTGTAAGGTGAATGCACAGTATACACATTGATTCTTAGTGACATTAATGTCAGCGATTTTGGTGCTTAGTAAGATTAGTCTTGCGTTTACCGTCACCTAATCTATCTCTAAACATAAGGTCATCAGTACCCAAGTGGCCTGCGCAATGGCTTGAAAATTCGTCTGTCGGCCAAAAAGGTTGGTCACCCCTGGTATAGTCCATTCACCACGATTACGAAACACGTGTCGACTGTCGATATGATCGATATTGACTGCATTGTACGTGTAACTTTACATATGATCATTGCTATCTGTTAATTTATATTCACTCTCAAGGTGGGCGTGGTTGTTCTCATAGTCATACTGGGTTTATGGAGCACATTTGGGAATGTACTGACCATCTTGGCGATAGCGATGTACAAGGAGATGCAAAAGAAGAGCAACTTCTTCATTTTGAGTTTGGCAGTTTCTGATTTAATTTCAGGCATGATTGCATCCCCTCTGTGGCTGTACCGGAGGTGAGCTGATGATATTTTAGCGATCCCGCCGGATTGATATTTTAATGTAAAAGTTTTGTTGCTGTTTATCTCATTGAGAGGAAATTGGACACAAAATCTTATCTTGTTACGATCTGTCACTTTTAATAGATTAATGACGTGCTCTGTAAAGCGCAAATCGTAATCGTAATATAGTAATATGAATATTATATAGACCCTGCTCGCGGTCTTGGATATATATTCCTACTGGAAATTTGTATCAATCGTATGGCATAGCGTCAGACGGCGACAGTCGTGATTATAACAAAGGACACTTGCGTGTTCACGTGCTGCAGGATTTCTGTTCCACAGCTGCAGCACCGATGGGTTGCGGGTTCGAGTCCGACCGAGGTCGACACATGAATTCCTATCTAAGTGTTGTACGTTTATCTAAGCTCCTCATCGAAGCCAGAGATTCGGCGAAATCGGCGTCTTACAACAGCCAAAAACGAAATGGCCCGTGCCGAACTACACTTATACCATCTTGTAACTTTTCAGGACCTTCGGATACCAGAACTGGTTGTGGGGCGATTTCTTATGCAAGCTATTTTGGTTTGCCGATGAATCTACGTCATACTGCACCGCAGTGCATATTGCATCATTTGCAATATGGAGATACATTGGAATACGCTGGCCCCACGCTCACGCTAGGATATCAAAGAGGTATAAGTCCATTTTCATCCACCGAATCTAATCAGTGTACAGTATACACGATTTTCTCAAGAAAAGTGAAGATATGGATATTGTCGGTGTGGACAGTCACGCTGACGTTCGGAGGCATTGTGTTTTGCACGTTTTACCAGGCCGAGGATAGAAGTACGACAGGTGGTGATAAGGCGAGATGGCCGTCGTGCTCGATCATAACTTCAGACGAAGGGTGGGTATTATAGGTCTATATTATGCTTTACTAATAGTCCTTTTCACCGATGGTTCCCTTTGGATTGGTCTACCCCCATCCCTAAATTTGATTCACGAGTGCAATGTTCGAAAACCCATTAGATTGGATGTATGACTCTGTAACATTCTCGATCGTAATACACACGCGGTTTGCGGACCCTGTAGTGCAGTGCTTACCAAACTTTTTTTTAGCTGCCGCCCGCCGCCCCCTGGACAACTAATAGAGTACCAGCGCCCTACAACAACACCCCCCCCCCCCCACAGCCTACCACGCCTAAATAATAAAACGAAATTTGCTCTGCATTCATTACAGCTTATAATGGACGGATGAACACAGTGTTTGTGTTATTGTCATCATCCCCATTATATTGGGTTTCAGTTTTGAGAAGAACCATCTCATTCCTAAATCTCCACATCCCGTAATGTCAAGTCGGTTTTTGCTGTGAGTCAGCAACTTTGTCCCGGTGCTGAAAGCAATATGAGCGGGAAGGGCAATGTGGAAAATTCAACGGTGCTTTACTGAGAGTCTTTCTCTTTGATTTAACTGTGTATCAAGAACGATTGATAGGAGATATTGAACTATTGAATTGTTCTACAATGTAATCAGCTCCTCAATCCTTTCATGCTCAGAAGGTGTACAGGAAGTAAGGATTTTTTAATCGGAATACATCCCGAAATGAAATTACCATATCATTGTACAGTTTTTCGTGATGATTGCTGTATGCCTAAACAAAAATCGGATATGGGAGCTGGACCTCTTATAAAAGTCCGGCAAGCTGGAGAATTGGAAAAGTTCACGTCTCGCTAAATTTCGGCTCTATCACGGGCGTATCACTGAATCCAGATATCACCTTTCACCGCAGGTTTCACCGTTACCAAAAAATGATATATTCGACTCATAAATTTTGAAGAATATGTCCCTCAAGTATAAGCGATATCTTTTCTTGTAACAAAAACGCCTTGTCCTAGGCCAGGGTCGCAGCACTGTAAAAATCAACGATCGTTTCAAACAACTAGTAAAATCACGCAAGGCAGTTTCCATTAAAATGCCACTGCAACCCGCAATGCAGCTATACCTGCTCAAATACTTAGTCTTCCTCACAACACACAATGAACCGCACTTTCTAATGATTCCGCCGAGTGCTGAATCAGTCCATTGATGGGCAGGATAAACATTGTTAAGTGACGAAGGACTTTTCTGGAGCAGCTGACTGAATAGGCCGACGACACCGAATTAGCTTGACTGAATCGATTTTGTATTTTACTGAGCGTTTGGCTGCTTTATTCATCAATCGTTTCAAAATTAGACAGTAGTTTCCTTCTAAACCAGTGGTGCCCAACCTTTTTTTAGGCACGCCCCCCTTTATGATGGTGAAAATTATCGCACCCCCTTATCGTCATATCACAAAATCCAACCGGGATGCTAGCAACCCCAACAGATTGTTTGATGGCATGGAAGGTTATGACTGTTCATGAAAGAATTAAAAAATATTAAATTCAGTCTATATACAGAGAAACACGCGTGAATTGGAGGTAAATGGCTCGGAACGCGAGAATTTTTTTTCAGTTGACAGCTTCTTCGCGCCCCCCTTCGGATGCTTTCACGCCTCCCCAAGGGGGTCGCGCCCCTCAGGTTGAGAACCACTGCTCTAAACCTACATCGCCCAAGCCACCGCCCCCAAACGCCAGTTTCATAGCCAGTGCCCCCTTCACGCTCGCGAACGACCCCAGGGATGCAGGCGCCCACTTTAAGAACTACTGCTACAGTTGTATAATAAACTCTAAAAAATCCGTGCGAAATTTCAGTGTTCCCGGTGTGATGCCAGTCGGATGGGGAAACATTGACAATCTTGCACTATGTCTTATCTGCACTTTCCATCATTAGTTGATTGATTCACGTTGATTACGCTCACTATCCTTACGTAGTGCTGTGATTATGTAATTCGTTCCCAGTTGCTTTAGGTGTTGGGTCTTGCGTTGTCGTATTTGAACTGTTCCTATGCTGTGCATCTCAGTTGTTGTAATATTGAATTATTAGCCCGCGAATTTCTGACAGGGTGTATCGACAACGTATCTACTACACTTTCTCGTCCAGTACTTTCATGTTATTTCCGATGGCAGTCTTGCTCACAATGTCGGTTCTCATCACCAAGGAGCTCATCGGAAACAAAGCTTTCAAGTCACAATGCAGACAGAAAACAGGTACAAAACCAGATAGAGGGATCTTCCAACGTATATAGCCTACCATACCACTTTTCAGAACGAAAAGCGATCGCGCAATTGGCGCTCATTTCGGCGTCATTTTTATTTGGATACATACCGAACCTTGTTTATGTGATGTGGACGACTCGCACAGTTGGAGTGGACTACAGGTAGTGTTTAAATGAAAGAGCAATTAAAATACAGATGTTTAATACATGGCACATGTCTAGAACTTTTTTGATTTTTGACCATCTGAGACAGCTTGTCTGTTTGGTTGTGACACTGGTGTGTAGGCCGCTGCCTCGTGTTTAGTGGGCTCAAAATAAGGCGTCGATCTAAAAGACTGACTCAAAACTAGAAGGCAAGATGAGTCAGAAGGCTGCATCTGCGCACCTCTGAGCTTCATGAAAGATGATTATAGTTCTGTGACTCCCATCCAACCATGTTGAAACTTCACGAAAATATGAATACCACAATATACCTCAATGGATACCTATGTTTACCTCAAATGACCGATACCGATATTTCAATTAGAGTGTTATATCAGAAATCGATCGGGCTTTAGGTAAACTCCCGAGATCTAATTTCTTCTTCCCAGATTGGATTACTGGGTTCATATGGGGTGTTACTTCGCACTGCGCACATCCGAGTGCATAAATCCCATCGTTTACAACGTATCGTCAGAGCGCATGAGGGAGTCATCTAAACGTGTGCTGCGTTTCATTTGGTAACTCTGATGTACTACCGGTTATGCTATCATAGGAGTAATAATGTTAATTTTACTTTACTATGTGATTGCAGGAACGGGTGTCGATCTACGGCAGAAGTGGATTTCGATAACTCTAGAAAAGGTAAGCGTAAGGGCGCGGAGAAGGACAGCACTGCCTGGGAATCGGGAACCAGTCAAGGCCGCCAAAGCAATAGCGCTGATTTTAATTACGTAAAAACGGTGGCGAGTACCGTGACTTAATGATCCCCGGCGGAACCTTGAAGACTTCAGACATATGATGTCATCGCAGATGTCATCTCATTACCGAGGATATGTTTCACAAATATTCATTCGAAGCTACGTATCACTTATCTTTCAACTGCGCGAAACAATGCTGAAGCTAAGACCTATGAAATGACGGAATGCGAACGACTCAGTTATACGTTACTAATAATCACTGATCTACTATAATGGTTGGATCATCGTCGTAATTGCGTAGTGAGATTTGAGAGATGCTGAAATCCTTTGCTGAAACTTGCTCTTCGAATTATTCCAGATTTTTGTACACCATGTTATAGGCCACTCTGTAGTGAAGCGATTATAAGCAATTATGTTCAACAATCTTGTTGCCATTTGTGCGAATCGGGTGCTTCCGCGTCGCTATATTATGTAGCCGCTGTCGAGCGGATGAACATGTCAATTGTCAACCCTCTTCTAATTAAGTGTCCGGCACTGGAACAGGTGTGGATGTGATGAACGTTACACAACGAAAGTATACCAGTTTAACTTGAATAACTTATCAACTGACACCAATATATGTAACATACATGTAACCGATTTTGTAATTGCGTCATCACGGCGCATATAACTCATCACCATTAACCTATTATTTTGAACTTCGCATATAGTGCTCCAGAGGTGGTCAGTAACGAAGTTATTCTACTTTTCTGAAATACTCAAGTAGCTTTCCGCTGCTTGGGTACTTACTCAAGTAATTCCCCGCTACTTCTACTTCGTAATATTTTGTGATCCACTTACTTTTC
Organism: Botryllus schlosseri; assembly: GCF_051294905.1. Taxonomy (NCBI): domain Eukaryota; kingdom Metazoa; phylum Chordata; class Ascidiacea; order Stolidobranchia; family Styelidae; genus Botryllus; species Botryllus schlosseri. The sequence continues at coordinate 10,918,221 of NC_137247.1, read as the reverse complement.
GCTATTTTCAGTTCAAGTAGAAGTAAAGCCCAGAATTTTCGTCGCGCTTCGCGCACATCAGGACAATATGATTTCGCGAACGTATCGGTGATTATAATTTAGGTAGCGGGTAGCCTGGTTCCGTTCACATCGCATTGTCCCCATATGAAATATTTCATCACAGTAAATATGGCCCATCATAGCGTTTTGCAATCTAGCATTTACCTATCATATCGTAATCTAGCAGCCCATGGCATGTCCTAGTCTGGAAAAGAGAATCTGACTTTTTTGTACAGCTTTAAACATGTTTTAGCAGACACTTGTTGAAAATTTCTGGCAAAAGGCATGAATTATATTTTCCGCTTTTTAGAAGTAGTATTTATATTTCAATTGCCAGTATCATACTTTGAGCTCTAATTAGTTTCAGCTCTTGGCATTTTCACGATCAGTCATATCTTTATTAACGTTTACTAATCGCGCAATGTGTTAACACGGAATCCGACAAAACTTCTCTCCGTATCGCTCTTCGACCAAACTACGGGCCTTATAATATGGCAGTGGTTCTCAACCTTTTCGACCTCGCGGCACCCTGTGGAAATGAAAAATAGTTCGCGGCACACAAGCACAGTAGTAGTGAGATTTTTTGGCCCACGACACCTGAAAACCACCTGAATACTTAGCAGGAAGTGGGTGCTGCTGACTAATGTGAGCACCTCTGCAGTCAATCGTAAATTTTTATGTATTAACCCTTATCAGCACAGGGATTTTAGGTAACTTAATCGGCACAGACGTTGACAAATTGTCAACCTGGCATTTTCAATTGTTTTTCAATGCAAAGACGCTAGTCTCGTAGTGAATTTGTATTGTAAGGGATTTTATATTGATAAAACCTTAAGAAACGATCATTGATACTAATTTGGAGGACTGTTTTAGCTTGAGCAAGTCAAAAATCTACGAAAAAAGTCAAAATTTTCAATGTTTTCTTCCACTTACGGATGATGATTCCGGAACATCTAATTGCCGCACCTACGGGGCTCGTTCACTTTCGGACCAAACTCAGTACAGCCTTACGGAGAAAAATGGTTTTTGGTCCGAAAGTGAACGAGCCCCGTCCTGGTCCGGGTGTCCTGGTCCGGGTTCGTTATATTCCGATTTTAGAATTAGGCTGCGTGATTTGCAAAATGCCAATTTTGAAATGTTAGTCAACTTATTAGCTCAAAGATAAAATGCAAAGATACCTCAAATATGTGACTGGCAGTAGTGAACTTGAAGAGTTCTTTCAGAACTACATTCAGTGTAGTAGAATTTATTACCTCAAAGACTCTTCGTGTACCCGTTATCAAGAGTTCGCGGCACAATTAGAAGCAGAACGAGTTTCTATGTAATCTTAAAATACCGTTAATTGTCTGTGTAAGGTGTATTGTATTGTATGATTTGATTCTCTCTTGTCACGACTACTGGAGTACCGGTACAGCTAACTTTGTCTAGAGTTCCTTTTATTATTGCATTGCTACGTCATATTTAGCCAATTTGGTTTTCTGTAGATTTCTCATTGTGTGGTTAACTCTTGATAAGGGGTACACGAAAAGCCTTCGAGTTAATATACTCTACTGCAATTACTGTAGTTCTGAAAGCAATATTGAACAGTTCTACCGAAAACAAAACAATTTATTTAATTTCATTACTAACAAAAGTCAGTGCGAAATTTGCGCTCGACTGCTAGCGCATATCCAGTCAATGTCTCGATCACAGGATGCACATGCACATATGAATGCTATTATCACCCTCATCTCTTCTTCAGTAGCAAGTAACCCCCCTATTTATTTGGGCTTTTATGTTGACCAGAATGGAAATCCAGTCACGCAAAGTTACGGCGTGGGAAATTGAAGTACAATCACAATTGCCTTTTCTTCAATGCAATGATATTCCTTCCGGATTTTCATTCAAAATTCGTCGACAGCCATCTCTTTGTACCATAACTTCAAGCTTCCGTCAATACCGATGTCAATCAGCTCTATACCTCCTCTTTGAGATTTAAATAAAACGGGTTTCTTGTGGCAAAAATGGGTTTCTTACCCATCCATAGTTTTCGATGACTGCTGTTGGAAAATAAGCGTATATTTTTGCATGCAAACAATTGAGATGCCGAACAAATAATTGCACGATTTCTCTGTTATTCGTTTCGGAGAAATGGGAGAACATGGTACAAAGTCCTGCTTCTGCTTGTACTGACCACATTTTGAATTTCTTTCAATTCTCTAATTTTGCAACAGTTTTCATTCTGGCTTGCATACTGGAATTTGTCTTATTTAGGTGGTCCAAGATGTCTACCAAACATGCTAATATCTCTGAACATGTCACAAATACGTCTACGAATGGTATCATTTGACATGGGAATCGTTTTCAATTCAGCTGCAACTTTGGTCACAAACATTTTATTGACAATTCCATTGCAAGACGGAAAAATAACTTTCTCTGCTTCCGCGCGAGGCTTTGAGAATTGTACAAACTTCACATCAAGCTCGATTTAGATTATTTATTGATCGTTTGCTATATACTAGAATTATTTTGCTCACAATCTGGAAGTTTCGAAGAAATCGCTCGCGGCACACTTGAGAGACGTAAATGGCACACTAGTGCGCCGCGGCACACCGGTTGGGAACCACTGTAATATGGGGAGGGCGCCATATCATGATATTTTCTAAATCGAGATGTTCGAGTTAACAGAGGATTAGTATCGCATTCCCATATCAATGCTATCATTTTCATCTCATGATGCGGAAGAATGCTCATGCTGTCGATAATTTATACCTCCTGGGATGCATCGATATAAATCAAGCTCTGCACCTTTCGCATAGCTTAATTTGCAGCTTTTGACAGTCCATGCGAACAAATTACGATCGTTTTCACTACTTACTTACTTAAGTATATTTAAAGTCAGTCAATTCTACTTCTACTTCAAGCAGTTTTAGGCTGCTTTTAATAGCACTACATCTACTCGTACTTGAGTAGATTTTTGCGTCGCTACTTTTACTTCTACTTGAGTAGCTTTCTTGACTACTTTGACCACCTCTGTGCTTTACAAAATTTATGAACTAGCTTATGTTAGTTGATGAAATTAATTAGCTTGTGGTGCGAAAGATCTTCATTGTTATAAGCACCATACCATTATTCTATTAATTAATATTACCAATAATATAAATATTAAGTTTTGCGACTTTCACTCTAGCGCAGTAGTTCTTAACTCGGGGTCAAACGAACCCAGGGTCTTCGCTGAGCCATTCTGAAGAGTCAGGTGGAAGTCACAACACACTGCCGACTCGTATGATTCGTGATGACACGTACGTCTAGTCCATCATTTGACGGAGGGAATTATAGGTACGCTCAGTAGTAGACGAATCATGACTAGGGCAAGTTTTTGTTGCAGTCAAATCCGTGGAAAGTTACTTATAGTAAAAAGTAACATTTATTTTTCACAAATTTTGCACTATTGGAATTATTTGGATATGAGATACTCGAATCAGTGCGTACTGCGTATGCAAGGCACTGTAGCAAAACTCAGGTCCTTATTCAAGAAACCTTACTCAATGCTCAAACTCATTTTGCGTCAACATTGCGTAAGAATCAGTATTCAGAAGGCGAAGCGAGAGAACGAGTTTGAGTTCAACTGGAGTCGAACTTGGCGCTCTTACGAGTTGTACTTTTGTGGTTATGGTATTCAATGACGATCTGAGGTTGGAATCGATCTCGAAATGTGGCGTTTGAGCAAGCGTTTTCCGAGTCAAGCCGTGGGCAGAGTCAAGACCTTTCCCTCTCTTTCCCTTTTTTACGGTTTGGCCGTGAATATATTGTAGAAATTGCGGTGTGAGCATGTTTGGTGCTTTAATTCACAATTTCAACTATAAAATATACTACTGTTCTAAGGAGGGAATCATGTTCTAGCGCCGTATGGCTTCATCGTTGGCTGCGTTGGCTATTCCCAAATCGGCGGACATTTTCATCAGAAAGGTTTCCAATGGATTCGCAAAAGCGGTTAATTCCTCACAATGCTCTGTTTTATCATTTAATATAAAACGTAGCATCAGGATGTGTAGAAACGAATGGAGGATGAATGTTACTGAAAAAGTACACACAAGCTGTGTGTGTTGTGCGAATAATTATCGAGACGACCGATTTCGAATCGTTGGACGAGGCCGTTCACAATTCCATTTGTGTGCCTTGGAGTCGACTTTTATCAAAATACACCAACCAAAACTCTGTCAACAAAAGGAGTTCGTGTATCACCTAAAAATAGTACATTGAACGCTCTCTCATTCACGAAATTTCATGCTGGTGACGTCATATTTTGTGACACGATTGTTGATATACAATGTTCTTTCCATTTCTCTACTAGTTGCTGACGATTACCCCTGACGAGTGTCAGCCGAAAATATTCGGGTTCATTTCAATATGAATATACTATTCAATTGTATATTGAAGTTCTGTACCTCCAAGAAGCTCTACAAGCTGTTGTCTACAATAGCGATCTTCCAATCCTAACAAGAACCGAATCCGCGGCGATGCGGACAAATGCAATACACAATGGTAAATGACCTGGCGCTTTATGAATGTACGTAATGTTAGATCATCGCAATGCCGTAATAAAACCGTCCGTTCCTGTGTATGGCGGAAATATCAACAACGCGGTACCATTACCCATCATCAGTAATCCAATAAATAGCTTGTGCTTATTCCTGAAGACTTCAGGATGAAGTCTGATGTTTCAATATTTGAAAATATTTTCTTTGGCTACTAGTATGTCAAATAGTCCTTAAATTGTTAGTGAGCGGTGTCTACACATTCTAATACAATGTGTTGACGTGATTGAAGGAAACCAACATCACAACTAAACCCGCGGATTGCCAGATCGCGAGTAATTAAAAAAACCGCAGACGTCTGCAAGCAGTCATGAAGCTGTCAAATCTATCGAGTAAGACTCGAAACCGAGCAACGCTCGACATCTTAACAGAATACCAAACGCTCTCTAGAATCGAGCTGGACTCGGCCTTTGCTCCGTTGAGCACGCCTTGAGTTTGAGCTAGAGACGTGTCTCTGAATACGGGCCTCAGTGTTGGCGACTTCAACAAAATCAATAGCCTGAAAAAATTGACCCAGTAAAAATATACTTTTCGGCGGTCTAGCCTGAATATGTACGTCAATTCAGAAAGTACCTCAAATTCAAACGACAGTGAAATAATCGACCGATCTATTCACATATAGTGCCAAATATTTGCAGTAAAAAGTTAATTGCATGAAAAATCGAAAAAACTTGCATGAAAAACCGAAAAAGTTGCATGAAAAAATTTGGGAAAAGTTGCAAAAAGTTGCAACATAAAAATCCTCCAAACACCTTAAAACGCCATACTACATAGCTTCTGAGTAGTTAGGAAGCTGCCGGAAGCTGTGAAAAAAGTTGCAAAAGTTGTAAAATTTTGCCCTCTGTTCTGCTGGTAGTGCAGTGGCGTACGTAGGGAAGGTCGATATTCTAACTGGAAACTCAGTGCTTTTGATATGCCAATTTGATCTCGAATATCTATTAGCTGTGCTACCAAAGATCTTAATTGTTATAAGCCAAGGGGTGGTGTGAACGTGAGGTTCACGTTCGCGATCTGCGTGGGAACCTCGGAAATTTAGAGGTTCACGTTCACAAGCGAACCTTGGTACACGAGGTACACGAGCATGCACCTTGACAATGTCCAAAATTTTGCATGCTTTGTTTTAAAAGTTTGCTCGAAATATCCAGCTTTCTATTCGTGAATATTTTGTGACTCTCTGCTGTGAGCTTGACCTGCAATCACACGACATCAAGAGCGAAATACCCTACATGTAGGTAATCAGGGAATGATGCTTATTCAACCAATCAATCAAATTGATATCGTTGTCCGATGTAAAAAATCTAGCACGCGGACGGGGTTCATCTCGATTTCATACGTTTATTGTAACATAAAAACAAATCCGTGCGATCCGTGGCTACTGCTGTCTAACTTGTTAATGGGGTAAAACTCGCTTTACACTCGGCTCATCATGATCATTGGTTTATTATCAATTTTATCAGTTCAATACACCACAAAATGCGATTCAATGAAAAGATAGGAAGGTGTCGATGCGACTTGGAGTAGTCTATGGAATCAGACGCCCACCTTGGCCTAGGCCAGAGGTCTCAAACTCAAATGTGCTCGCGGGCCAATTTCCTATTTTTTGATGGCGTCGCGGGCCGCAGCACCAATAATAGGGGAATTCGATGTATTTTCAAGTATATGCCTTATTTGACGGGACCTTGCAGACTGGCATTCCACACGCATCGCAAAAATGTGATTTGCTATTGTGAATTCACGCCATGCACGAAAGAAATAACATTTTTAGATATTTGAATAACATTGTTGCTGTACTTGGCATAGTTTGTCAAAATAATTAGTCGTAGACACCATGCCAGAGTACAAATGCATCAGGACATCGTAAAAGCTGTCGCGTTGTAATTTTGCAACTGCCGGTAGAATTTTAGAATTTTACAAAGATTGATCTGATCTCAGAGCATTGGAGTAGTACAGCCTAATCCGGGTCTAGAGTATACTCCTGATAACTAGACTATTGATAATGTCATTTCCAAAGTCAAATTAAATCAGCGTTAGATTTACTTTCGAATGTTTGAACAGATCAATAACAACTTGAATATAATGATTACTGTGCCATAGCAATAGAAATGTCCAATCGCCGAAGAATCCATTTGTGTTACAGCTGTTAAGCGTGGGCTACGACTACTTTACACTCGCCACAGTTAATTGGCGATAATACCATGGATAAAGATACCCAAGATGACACCGGATGTAACCAACTATACATCAAGAGGGCAACTTCATGCCAATGGTTGCCATACCGACCTGATTAGATATCTAAATAAGCTACGAAACGCAAGCTACGACCTTTCGATATTTTACTATTTTCCATACCAGTTTTATAGTTTGTTGCGTCCGTATGGTTGTGCCAAGTCACGGCTTTCCGCGTCACAAAAGTCCTTCTCTGATTGCATTTATTGACGCGACTCAACTCGAGTTATTTTTATTTTATCACCCATTGAGTCCGAGTTCGACTAATTCTACAAAAGGTCGCGCCCAAGTCCAAATCACAATTTTCAGTATGGATCATCAACGGGTCATGTGTAACCATCATAAACAAGTAATGTCACGTAATAGGTAATCTACCACTGCGTCGTAAATTTTGAAAGTGATGTAATAGTAAAGTTCGATCCGTAGTTTCTGGCTTCTGGAGTAATTTTTGAAAGATTTAGAGCGAAAGTTCTCAAATTAAAAAAAAAATTAGCATATAAATATTGTCGAATAATTGGAAATCCAAATGGCCGTCGCGGGCCACACAAAATGGTCTCGCGGGCCGCGTGTTTGAGACCTTTGGCCTAGGCGATGTAAAGAGGAGGCATGCACGCACACTGAATGAAAAGTAAAGAAGATAGTATAGAAGAAGCAAGCGACAGAAATGGGGCGGCATGTCATGGAAGGCGAGATCGATAGGTCAGTCGTGGTCCGGTAATCTTGAGGATGGACTATAGTATTCATTTAGTAGTAATTGCTTGTATTTCGACTTGAACGTGGACATGCTCGTCGACTATCGGATGGCCGGCGGGATACTGCTCCACGCGTCAGGTCCGGCATATTTGATGGAGCGATGATCTTTTCCGTCGATCATATGATATTTGGACGACGTGGACGCGCGTGTGTTATACCTGTGCGCTTTTGATTCCGAGGTAAAAAAAAGTCATTGAAATATTCGGGGCAACGACCGCAGTGGAACTGATACATAAACTTGGCGATTTCTAGTTTCCGCATATCTTCTATGTTTAGGACACCGAATCTCTTCAGCAGCGACTTGTTGGATGCCGGCTCAATATCAACGGAGCAAAACGCAGACGCCGAATACATTGTTCTGCCTGGCCTAGACCGTTAAGGCGTAAGCTTATATTCCCTTGCAAGTCATCGTCGAAATTGTTAGCTAAGCGACGGAAGATGCTGATTTTATGCGATTATTATATCATTTGATTGCTCCAGTTGATATATTTGGGGACTTTTAAAAAGTCAGTATGTAGGCCTACTTCAGCATTGTGGCATTATGTGACCCGAGTCGCTAGGTATCGTGTACATTAATATATATATCTTCACTGAGATGTAGGGTTGAAATTAGAAATATGTCGTCACGTGACGTCACGAGGTTCACGTTCGCGTTCACTCAGAGCCTTTCAAAAAGTTTCGCGTTCACACGACCTGAACCTTTCAGGGGTTCACACCATCCCTTTAAGTACCACGCCACGATTTTATTAATTAATATTACTAAGTTGTACGAGTACGACTTTCACTCTAGCGCAGTCGTTTTTAACTGGTATTCAAACGAACCAAGGGGCGTCGCTGTATGTAATACGCAATTGAGCAATTCTTATCATGCTGCTGCGAGACACTATCCAAGGTGAAGCATTGAATTTCTGTACTGGTCTCTGGATGAGCAACAGTCACACTGATTTGCTCATTCATTATAGTGTTTGTTGATAGTCACGTTTTATGGTTTTGTTCTTTTACACTGTTGATGCACAGGTCATTTAGTGCACCAGTATTCTATAGCAATGTAATTTATGTGTTTTTTGCTATGTTTTCATTTGTGTGAATCAACGAAAATTTGGGGTTCGCCGAAGGCTTGCATAGTAGCGCAAGCCTTCACCAGGCTAGTAAAGGTTAAGAAACACGGCTCCAGCGGTAACTCACTCCTATTGTTTTACCTGTTGTACCTAGGCACACTTGGCTCTTGGCTTTTAAGACGTATGAACCGTGACCCATCACGCGTCGCCTAACTAATGCATGTGTTCGACTGTTCGTGAAATAGAGAAGCTTGCGTTAAGCCACAGCATTACTCTTCGCTTGTTTGTTGGGTAACGGCGTCGTCGTACTAAGCAATATTATCTGAAGTAGCAGAGGTGGTCAGTAACGAAGTACTTCTACTTTTTCGAAGTACTCAAGTAGTTTCCCTCTACTTCTGGTACTTACTCAAGTAGATCTGATTTTCGCCACTTCTACTTCTACTTCGTAATTTTTTGTGATCTACTCACTTACTTTTCGCTATTTTCAGTTTGTCAAGTAGAAGTAGTTTAATCCTTTAATCAGGAAGATAGCCTGAGGAATTTCGGGGCTGTTTTGACGGAGTATCAACATTAATTTTTCATAAAAGTTGAGTAAAGCCCAGAAATTTCGTCGCGCTTTGCGCTCAGTGGAAACGGAGTAGCCAGTATGATTTCACGAAAGTATCGGTGAATATAATTTGGGTAGCGGGTTGGTGTGGTTCCGCAAAAGCAAGTGTAGTAATGCCTTTAATTTCCAGAAATAAAGCAACACAATATGGCATTTTCACGATCCACCATATATTTTATTCACGTTTATTAATCGCGCAAAGTGCTCACACCGTATCCTATACAACTTCTCCTTATTGCTCTTCGACTACACCACGGGCCTTATAATATGGGGGAGGGCGCCATACCATAATATTTTCTAAATCGGGCTGTTCGATTAAACATAGGATTAGTATCGCATTTCCATATCAATACTATCATTTTTATCCCATGATGCGGACGAATGCTTATGTCGTCGAAAATTGGATACCTCCTGGTATACATCAATTTGAATCAAGTTCGACACCTTTCGCATTGCTCAATTTGCACCTTTTGACAATCCATGTGAACGAATTATGATCGTTTTCACAACTACTTACTTACTTGAGTAGATTTAAAGTCAGTTAATTCTACTTCTACTTCAAGTAGTTTTAGGTTGCTTATGGAAAAGTACTTCTACTCGTACTTGAGTAGATTTTTTCGTCGCCAATTCTACTTCTACTTGAGTAGCTTTATTGACTACTTTGACCACCTCTGTGAAGTAGTCACTTGAGGCGAACGTAATATGTAACTAAGTACCACCATTTTCCGAGAAGTACTGTGCATTTTGAGCATTGTAACGGCATCGACTCTTTTCAATGATGAGGCGGAAGCCGGAAATGGGTTATGCTATCAGGAGTGGCCAACCTTTTTGGCCCAAGGGCCACATCCAACTGACGAACCAGCGCGCGGGCCACTAGCCGCGCGAAAATTTTTCAACGCTTATAGGTCAATAATATTGTTACTTGAGTATATTGCGGGTCTGCTGTACATCGCTGGGATAAGTTCGCAAGGATTGCACTATTCGGCGCCTGGACATACCGATATCGAAAGCTTCGGCCAAGATGCTGCGTCAATCATTTTGTGCCTATAGATTTCATTGGCGACGGTCTTTCTGCGAGCGCAAACGCATGGTTGCATGTTGGACGACATCTCGTAATTGCGAATATGGTTAGACGCAATGTGGTACATTTGGCGTTCTTTCATTTTCAGGAGAGGTGAAACTATATTTCAAAACAAGATATCGCGTGACAACATATAGCGGGAAGCGTGAAGACTATTTTTACTTTAGATAAATCTGTACCGCAGAATATTCTGCTTTATTGTAATGTACGAAGATCTACCTAAAATGTGACTGCCAGGGATCTGCCAATGTGTCGGAACTGATATTTTAGTCGTCCCATCGTAAGTGTTTTGACCTGACTAATCAAATTTTTGGTTGGTCTTGCAAGTTCACAATCTGGGCAATCCATTGTTAATAATATTACTAATTTCGAAAATTACCTTGCGGGCGACTCAAAACCTTCTCGCGGGCCACGGGTTGGCCGGCCCTGTGCTATGACATCGACTTTGTGCGACATTCGGAATGTTTAACAAGTCCCGATGTCCATTGGCTGAGCTGTTAACCACATATATAGCATATCCACAAGAAAATTCATACGTATACTGGTATTTTCCGACAGCGCTAAAAAAAGCAGAATTCCAAAATTACATTCGCTATTAGTCATGAATGGCGATAGGGGCCAAATTTATTGCACTGCATACTCCGATGCAAGTCTATCATATTGAATAATATGATCCACTTGTCGTTCCAATCGCCTATATGGCTTGCCGACTCAGATAATATCATCGCTTACTCCATCTTAGTGATTTTTATTCAAGTATGTACATAAAATAGCAATAATTTCATAGAAGAAAATCTTTCCTCATCATCGGGTCATTTCGTCTCAGCCGTTGCCGAATCGGATTTGTAGTCGAGGTCGTAGTAGAAGTCGTCGTTAGTTGGCGTTCGTAGTCGCTCGGTTCATCTCATCGCAGCAGTCGATGTTGATTTGTAGTCGCGGTCGTAGTAGGGGCCGCCGGTAGGTTGGCGCTCGTTTGCATGTGTTTTTCATATTAAGTTTTGCAGTCGTCATGTTCGATGTATGGTTTCGGTTGTGTGTTGGGTATTCGGTGCGGAGTGGTGGTGGGGTTCGGGGGTGGGGGTAGATGGGTTGGGGAAGGATTTAGGGGACGGAGTAAAGTGGGATGGGATGGGAGGTTAGGGTGGTTGGGATAGGTTGTGGATGGGTTGGTTGGGTTTTGTAGGTCGATAAATACGATACGATTTATCGCGTGTTATCGGAGCGTTCAGAGGGCTCGCTTAAATTTTTCGGTATACTTTACTTCTTATATCGTTGATGCGTTGGTCAATATTTTGGGCATAATCATTTTGGATGTCGAGTGCATTCTTCCATTCCCACACAAGGGTTTTCACGTTGATCTTTACGTGATATAATTCCTGGCTACAAGCGGAGGATAATGCAAGCGATTACACCGAATTAATAGTGCAATATCTGTAATCACGCAGAGCTGCATCACCCGGCTTGTGTCTACGACGGCGGCGAGATTTAAGTTGAGTTCACAGAACTCGTTGACAACTTTGACCGATCACAGATGTCTGATGACTGACTTCAAGAGCAATTGTTGATAAATCCATTAAATACCGCTTTAGCATCTATGCTATAAACTTAAAGTTTACATTAAATATGATTTATTCCTTGTATATGTGGATAAATACGCGATTAATGTATATATTCTGTAATCCGGCCCGCCAAGTACTTCATTTTCCCATATCCTGTCCGCCGACCGGAGAAGATGCCCGCCCCTGATGTAAAACGTCATCTGAAACTAGGAAATTGGCCCGCGAGCAAATTTGAGTTTGAGACCCCTGTTGTAAATTAATATTCTGTCATAGAGCTCACATGCGGTTACAGTTAATCACTCCTGAGAAAATTTCAGCAATGTCGTCAATTACGAATCCCATTGATTTCAATCTGCTTAGCGGATGTATAGTAGGCTTCTTCCATATTCGTTTGATTAATTATTCAAATTAAGAGCGCTGAAGATGAATTTAATTAAAAATGTACACGAAGAGTGGATAGAATTCGGTCCAATCGATTAACATCGCAAAACTCCCATACAATCATCCTGAATATTGAGAAAAAGGTTGACCGGACAGATCTACGTTTCTGTAGAACCCGCAGAAGATATAGACAATATATATTTTATACACATAGTACAGTCAACAGTTGTGAGTATAGCGTATAGTGGTATGTTTCATCCCGGCGAAAAGCAAACGCTAGCACCCGGATAAAATATGAACACTATAGCCTAGTTATACATAGTACGGTCAGGAATGAAGAGTATAGCGTTAAGCGTATAGTGATATGTTCCATCCCAAAAGTGCAGTGAAATCGACTCCGACCGAGGTCTACTATAGAATCCCTGTAGAACAAGTGGATGTTTATTTACAAGCTTCACGTGATGATCGTGCGATCCGCATAAACGGTATCTTAAAGGTCGTATCGCATCTCCATCGTCACAGCATCTCGAAGGTGCAGGCGAAAATAAATCGTCTCTCTCTCTATCGTATACGGTGTTAACACTTTGCGCGATTGGTATGCGTTAATAAAAATATGACTCATCGTAAAAATGCCATGTACTAAAATTTTATTTCAGGAAAATAGAAGCAATCACCTGGTTTTAAACTTCAAAATGTATGTTCTCCAGACAAAAGAGCAGAAATTAATTAGAAGAACTCGAAGTAATGGTACTGCGAATTAAAGGAGAAATATAAATACTATTTCTAAAACGCGGAAAATATATTTCATGTCTTTTGTCGAGAAAGCTTCAACGGCGGTCTGCTAAAACAGGCCTAACGCTCAAAAAAGTCAGAGACCACTTTTCCAGATTAGGACATGCCATGTCCTGCTTGATTATGATACGATAGGTAGATGGTAAATTGCGGGATGGTATAGTTCAAAACGTTTAGATGAAAGTGGTTGCATTTTTAAACGGTATCATTTCTTGCGTGTTGGAAATGCAAACATATGCGATCTTCCTAATAGGGAAACAAAGATAACGTATGCAGATGTAGTTGTCTTGGAGGATGAAATTCTCTTCTATTGATTTCTATGCATTCGACACTTAGATATCTATAGGGTTGGCCGGACCCCAACCGTGCTTATAGTAGCCTAGGTGCCGCTTTAAAATGACGCTTCGACTGATCTATGATACCTTGCTTGCCGGGTTCGCATTCCTCGAAGGTCGTTTTTTTCAATGAGCTTAAATTTTCAGAAATGAGTCGCTGATAGCATCTGGGTAATTGGCATTCTTGAAATAGTCATTGGTATTTCATTTTCATCTCCGCCACCCCTAGAGAGTAGGGAAACGACCCCTAGGTTTTGAACCCCTGGTATAGAGAGGCATATCGCTATTGATCGCGTTTCATGCGTTAGATAAACACATCTGCATTTTATCATGATTAGACCTACTGCATGCAAACATCTCCCTTTATGATAGGGTTACCATACGTCCTCCTTTAGGAGGATTTGTCCTTCTTTTTCAGGTTTTTTAAAATGTCCTCCTTTTTGAGATTTTGTCCTATTCTTTGAGAATTTTGATCAAATTTACGGCCAAATTCAACTGAGATACCGTGAATCAGCATCCGGCGGGTATTTCGGGAGCTGAGCCGGGAAGTTGACCTTTTTTTAAGTCAACCACCTGACAATGTGACAGAAAAACTGTATGTCCGGCGCCGAGCTATTTTTAGCCGACCGACATAGCAGTGGGAAAAGTTACCATTTTTCAGGATTTACCTCAGGTGCTCTGAGTTTGAAAATTTTGAAAAAGTGTCCTCTTTTCCCGATTTCAAAATATGGTAACCCTACTATATGATCCATATCATCCATTAACGTGGCATTTGGTTGATCGAGCTAATAGATAGAGTTCGAGTTGATAGTGGCCTGTATACCTTAGCATTGTGGGAAAATGTGGTCTGAGTCGTCGCTAGGAATCGTGCACATTAATATATTACTTTACGGAAATGGAGAGTTGGAATTATAAATATGACGCCACATGACGTCTTACGTTCGTGTTTACGTTCGCGTTGTCATAGAACCTTGCAGGGGTTCGCACCATCGCACCATTACACCATCGCACCATTACAAAATACAACTTGCAAATGATCAATTGAGATCTCATTTCGCCATCTGGCGTTGCAAAAAGTTTCCCGCGTAAAATATAAAATATTTATTGCTATTATTGGTCGTATTGCTACGAAGATAAACCTGTGTACATCACATTACTCTATCGATTATATCAGATTAAAAATATGAGTCACAGTTCTTGACAGAATGTCTCTCCGTACAACCTGTACGATAGTTCAACTGTTGTCTTCATCGCTGTGTCAATTTGAATGCATTGTCCGTGTCAATCATAGTCGTGCATTGTGACAGAAATCAAGCCACAGCCAAAAGCCAAATATCCAAAACGACACCTTCGGGGCTTTTCTCGTGTAAGGTTGCGATCTCCAGTTTCTATATCACAGAAACATACGATAATAACAGACAGACATTTATTGTTTCGTAAAACATAAAATTATCGTAATAATCTATCATAGCAATTCAGAATCCTTTTTGTTCAAACTGCGTAATTTAGATTAGCGAATGGCCCGTACTAAACCGGCTCTAGAAGAGCATGGCCGTACGGTCATTTGTTATCTTTGATATTTGCAGAATGCATATGCACTCAAATCGGCTATTACTGTATTTTTTGCGTAAAGACGTAAGTTCACTAGTAAATAAACCGAAATTCCGTCACACTGCAACGATAATAGGTATCGGCTTGGAATGAATGCAACCAGCACTTTCGATGCCGGAAATGAAACAACGGAGCTGGCAGAATACACCAAACCACACCCAGCATCTTACGAGGCCCAGGTAAGGTCTGATCAACAGCTCGGATACCATGATCAAATGGAAGTGATCTGTATCTGCAGATGCATAGCCTTAAGGGAATCTGTCCGGTTTAGTATCAATAAAATCCAAAAATATTGAGAAAAACTTTGCCATATTGGGCTATTATAAAGTAGTCCATTCACTACGATTGCAAGTCATGTGTCGACCGTCACTATAATTGGTAATATACAATCATTGATTCTGCTAGTAATTTGTCTGTACACCCTCAAGGTGGGGGTGGCTGTTTTCATAGTCATATTGGGTTTATGGAGCACATTCGGGAATATACTGACCATTTTGGCGATAAGGATGTACAAGGAGATGCAAAAGAAGAGCAACCTCTTCATTTTAAGCTTGGCGATTTCTGATTTGATTTCAGGCATGATTGCATCCCCGCTGTGGCTGTACCGAAGGTGAGCCGTTCATGTTTTAGCAATCCCGCCGTATTGACGGATGTAAAGTTAGTGTTGCTGTTTATCTCCCAACTGGGAAGAAACACGGACTCAAAATCTTACGTTGTTACGATCAGTCATTTTTATGGATTGATGACTTGTTTCGTAAAGCGTGGTAATCGTAATGTAGTCTAATGAATCTTATACCTATACTTGCGGTCTTGGATATATAAATATATTCATGCTGAAAATTTGTATACTTTATAATCGTATGGTATATAGCAGTGGTTGAGAACCTATGGCTCGCGAGCCATATATGGCTCTCTTGGGTATAAGATATGGCTCTTTGAGAAAATTTCAATTTTGTACGTAATTTATCAATATTCCAGCAACTCGTAGGTGAATTTTCACGACGGCGAGAATAATTATTGCCGTATAAGCATAAACATGTCTTTTAGAGGTCAAGACAGTGGAGTATCCAGGGTTAGGGGCTCGTACCACCCTCTTTTCAAAATCCCCAAATTTAAGTTGCTGTCGCACCGGCGACTAACACCACTCGCGAACTCGATCTAACCAGCATCGCGCGCCTGGAAATCTTGGATCGCACGATACCTTGATTGATTAAAGAAAATAGCAGACATGGCGATACTTGTAGGACAATGCAGTTTTCAAATACACATTGTCTTCCTTATCTACGCCGAGAAATAAAATGACTTGGAAGTGACATTCACAATTGAAAATTCAAATTAAAAACAACGCCATAGCCATCCATTGTCTTGATTGGTTAGTAGCTTTCTAGCACTGCCTTAAAAATGTAGGTGTGTAACGCCACATTACGTTACGCCGAATACTGTAGAAGTCGATAAATACTTGGATTTCTCGAATCAACGCGACAAGTACATTTCATTAATATCTGTGATCATAAATTCTAAGCTATTTACGATAAATTGCGCTGTTAAACACAGGTGAGGCTTAATTGGCCCGTCTGTGCCTCATCTGAGCCTTACCTGTCCATTGCGCTTTATTTACGAACAATAAATATAAAAATTCCGTGGTTTTGGGAATAAAAATGTTCTAAATCTGAGGCACTGCAGCCTCATTTTCCTTCCCATAACGGCACGTCACTGATCTGTCACACGGTGGGTATGTATTGCTATATCGACGATGTTTGGCTCCGCCTACCTATGTGGGCAGAAAAATATGGCGTACACTACGAATCCCATATATTAGTGCTACCAATACGTCGCGGATGTTCAATTGTGACATAACAGTTGATTGACATGTATGGCTCTTTGGGAGTTACAATTGAAAATATCGGTCCAATATGGCTCTTCGGTCGAAAAAGGTTCCCGACCACTGGTATATAGCATCAGGCGGCAATGGTCGTGATTATTGCAACGGAAGCTTGCGCGCTCACCTGCTGCGGGATTTCTGTTCCACAGATGTGCAGCAGCGATGAGCGATGGGTTGGGGTTCTAGTCCGACTGAGGTCAACTCTAGAATTCCCATCTAAGTGTTGGAGGTTTATCTAGGCTCCTCATCGCAATCCGATCCACAAAATTGGTGTCTTACAACAGCCAAAAACGAAAGTGGCCCGAGCTAAAAGTCGGCAGCTATAAGGAAGCAAAGTGAAATTATCGGACTGGTGTTGTTTTTGTTGTTTATTAAAAGAAAAGAGCGGGCGCTTATCGCCTGACGCCCTTTTTCAACACAAACAGTGTACACGTATGAAATAATGACAAAATATCGGAATGAAGTGGAAACACTCAGGTCATCAAAGGCAGTTACACGATAACACTAATCAAATTTCAGTATAGCATAATACACTCGAGTTAGAAATTGCAGTTCCGCAATAACACAAATTCAACGACATAAGGAGTCATGCAAGAATCAATCAGCAAATTGGCAATATAAAAATTCACTTTTAATCGGGCACATTTAACGATAAGAAATCTGCGATGAAAATCATAATTTAGACAACTAATTAAAAATGATACACGGATTCGGGGTAGCGACAGTAACTATATACAAAAAGAAGTGTCTACACTGTAACAAAACTCAGTGTTGGCGACTTTAACAGAATCAATAGCCTGAAAAATTTGACCCCGTGAAAATATAAATTCTGGTGGTTTAGCCTGAATGTACGTCAAATCAGAAAGGTCCTCAAATTTAAACGACAGTGTAATAATCAAGCGATATTAAATCAATCTTAAACAAATGGGCGTTTAAACGGCAGTGCCCAGATTGGAAGCGAAATAAGATGTTATCTACCAGCCAGTTTCCATGATTAGGGGGTGACTCACGAACCGAGGGGTAAAGGAAGTTTTATCGAAGTCCGTTTTGGTTAACGAAATTAGGGATCGCCGTGAGGTGGTTCATTGTTCGTCTTCCAAGATATTGACCCGTCACGTAGCCGGCTTCTCCATAAACCACACCTTAGAAAAGCGCATCGACGGCAGGAATCAATATTGGTTACAAAGTCAAGAAATTTCAGATCGTGTATAGCAGGAGGCTAACCTTCTCGGTTACAGCGTCACATGTAATTTACGAATCATTGCGGGGGCCACTTGAATTTTGATGAACTTTTTTTAGTCGTCCGATTGGGGCGATCCTGATTTGGTAACGCGGAAAACTTGACTTAATTTACTACTGATCAAAATCGATGACATTTTTGTCCTGAAAACCAAGTACGCATTTATGAACTAAAAATTTTCAAAGTAAATAACTGAATTCGGTCAATAGTATTGTTACGTGCATGTATTGGGAGTAGCCTCTGTATACGTATGGACTTAGTTTGCAAACACAGGACTAAACAGCCCCACGGTCATATCAAATATCGAAGGTTTCGGCCAATATGCATCTATCATTCATCGAGTGACAATAAATCACGTGAAGAGCGAAAAAAAATTTCAAGTTGAATTCTGATGAGAAATATTCTCTTTTGTGGTAATGTAGGAAGATCTACGAAAAATATGGCGGCCCGTGGCTACGCCAATGCGTCAAAACTGATATTTTAGTCATGGCCACCCCAAATTTGACTGCCAGGCTAACAAATGTATGGTTGACCTTGCAAGTTCACAATAAACTATCTCGGGAATACATTTTTGATACTGTAACCAATTTTGACAATTACCTCGCGGGCCGCGGGTTGGCCACTCCTGGAGCACAATGACACTGGAAATATGAAAATATTCATACCGAATTAGACCCCCGAACTATACCGTCTTGTAACTTTGCAGAACCTTTGGTTACCAAAATTGGCTTTGGGGCGATTTCTCGTGCAAGTTGTTTTGGTTTGCCGACGAATCTACGTCATACTGCACCTCAGTGCATATTGCATCCTTTGCAATATGGAGATACATTGGACTATGCTGGCCGCACGCTCACGCTAGGATATCTAAAAGGTATAAGTCCATTTTCATCCACTGAATCTAATAAGTGTACAATACAGCAATTGCTCTAGAAAAGTGAAGATTTGGATATTGTCGGTGTGGACAGTCACTCTGACGTTCGGGGGCATTGTGTTTTCCACGTTTTACCAGGCTGAGGATAGAAGTACGACTGGCGGCGATAAGGCGAGATGGCCGTCGTGCTCGATCATAACTTCAGAGGAAGGGCATAAGTGCTGTTACGATTTGCTAATCATTTCCACACCGATGATTCCCTTTGGAATATACCTAGACGTCCCTAAATCTGATTCACGAGTGCGATGTTCGAAAAACCATGAGACTATATATGCGTAAATGTATTATTCTGTATTTTTTTTAATCGTTTCCGGACCCTGTAGTGGTTTAATATACTCTAAAGCAGTAGTCACAAACGCGGTGCTCGCGGGCGTCATGTCGCCCGTAAGGACCAAATGATTCTCCCTTCGTGACACCAGTAAATATTCAAATGAGAGCTTTGAAGGTCGAAGTGGAGAAGGGTTCCATGTGAACAGCAGTTAAGCATGGGTAAGTCTACCCTGATGAATATGCGAACGCTGTTTTCGATCGGGGGCGTTGCTCGTCTTCGCTTCCGTTGAGTTTGAAAGGGATTGTGGTTAATATTCCCAAGCCTCGACCAGGAGATTTGCGCTTCGGTGTCCAGTGTGGCAAGGCGACTAAACTCGGAGATGCTGGCGAGAGTCTCCCGGGAAGAGTTATGTTTTCTTGGTAAGGAGAGGCAGCCCTGCCTAGTGCTCTGAATGCCAAAGTGAAGAAATTTACCAAACAAGGGTAAAAGCAGGAGTCATTGGTAGTCCTTCGCGATAATCAGTACTCAAGAAGTAGCTCTTGCCTTCAAAAGGGTTTGTGACCCCTGCTCTAAAGCATTCCGTACGAAATTTCATTTCCTCCGGCGTGATGTCAATCTGGTGGGAAACATTGACAATTTGACATATAGCGTCTTCGTAAAAAGGTTTTCGACGGAAATTGTAAATCATACACATAATATAAAACTTATTCAACTATGAGGGTAAATTTTTGCCATGTTCATTACTATCCCATGAATGCATAATGCATATCAATATTGAATTAATAGCTGTCGACTTTCTGACAGGGTGAACCGACTACGTATCTACTACACTTTCTCGTCCAGTACTTTCATGTTATTTCCGATGGCAGTCTTGCTAACGATGTCGGTTCTCATCACCAAGAAACTCATCGGAAACGAAGCTTTCGAGTCCCGAAGCAGACAGAAAACAGGTATAAACAAGAAAGGGAAGGATTTTCCGACGCATATCACATACATGCCATATCACTTTTTAGAACGTAAAGCGATCGCGCAATTGGCCCTTATTTCGGCGTCATTTTTATTTGGATACATACCGAACCTTGTATATATGATGTGGACGATCCGCTCAGTCGGTGTGGACTACAGGTAGTGTAAGAGCATTTAAAGAGGGAGTGGAAGAGCATTTAAAATACAGCTGTTTAAAACAGAACACATGTGGAGAACATGTTTATGGTGTGGTTTGTCTCTGCTCACAAGATTCAGTTTCCTAGACAAAAAAGATATATGAGGAATCAAGAAATTGCCAAGTTCACGTATCTGTTCCACTACGGTCACTGCCCAAAAATTTTCAATACCTTCTTTACCTCGGAATGAAGAGTTCATATGTATCAGTTCCACTCCGATCACTGCCCCAAAAATTTCAGTGAGTTCTTTACCTCGGAATGAAGAGTTCATAAGTAGCCTACAACATACGTGCGTTACACACAGTTATCGTTTAAAACATGTTTTAAACAGCAGGCGTGATTTAAACGAGGATTGTTGTGCAACCCTAACTACAGGTGAAGGACCACGATTGAATAGTTTCACATCGCTGCTTCATTCTACTTTCCGCAGCCTGTAATAATAACATTGGTTTCTGGAGAATGCAACTACATGACAAGCACGCACAATGGCACCTAGAGAAAATCGTAATTTCTGTACCACCACGGCTAGCCAGGTTTCAACATTTGTATAAGACATTGCTTCCCAAAATGGTCGCATCCGCGAACCATTTCGAACATTTCTACTGAACTCGCGTACCATCACCACACTACCTTTAGTTATATCGACCGGAACAGAGGTCACTAATTTAAAAGTGCTGACGGGCACTGTTCCTGTTACCGAAATCAGTGTGGTGCAAATGATTTCCTGCGAAGACAAGATTAGGTACGCTAAACCGGCATGAAATGTTTTGAAATCGTGACAAGGCCAGATAAGTGACAATCCTTAGTGTAACATATCGCGCGAAGCGGGAGTAATGTTTTTCCAATTTAATAAATCTGTCATCAAATAGTCTTGCACCAGCTATGAAACAACATTCACGAGTTTTATGGAGTAAGGATCGCTCCCGACTTACCCACATCTGCTGTTGCTCAAT
Source organism: Botryllus schlosseri (assembly GCF_051294905.1). Taxonomy (NCBI): domain Eukaryota; kingdom Metazoa; phylum Chordata; class Ascidiacea; order Stolidobranchia; family Styelidae; genus Botryllus; species Botryllus schlosseri. Next base: position 10,896,762 of record NC_137247.1, on the reverse strand, counting down.
TCGGACCGACGCTGCACATAGCACTTGAGATATGCTGCAGCGTACCATGAGCGGGGCTCTGCGGATATACAGCTGTATCAGCTGTATCAGCTGTATCAGCTGTATCACCTGTGTCAGCTGTATCAGCAGCTGTATCAGCTGTATCATAGCTGTATCATAGCCGTATCAGCTGTATCAGCTGTATCATGGCTGTATCATAGCCGTATCAGCTGTAGCAGCATTATCAGCCGTATCACAGCTGTATCAGCTATATCAGCTGTATCAGGGTTCCAACCATTCCATATCGTGTATGTCGACTATATCGAATAAACATCGTCCTTAGGCTCATACACTACATGTTTTAATCGAAAGTATTTACACAATGATGGCATGATTATACAACCTTTGAAGAAAAAAAACATGTTTGTCTTTTTAAAATGGTAAATTTTTGAAACAATATTTAAAACATGTTTCAAACAAAGTGTTTTAAAACACCATTTGTTTTAAATCCCTAATCTGGACACTTGTACGTTATATGAATATGATTACAGATATGTGACTCCCATACAAGAATTTGTTGTGACTTCACGAAAATTACCGATATTTTACCTCAAATGGCCGATACCGATATTTCTATCAAATTCTATCAAGTGGGCGCACCGATATCGGTCGGGCTCTAGTCAAAACTTGTGCGATCTAATTTTTTCTTCCCAGATTGGATTACTGGGTTCATATGGGGTGTTACTTCGCACTGCGCACATCCGAGTGCATAAATCCCATCGTTTACAACGTATCATCAGAGCGCATGAGGGAATCATCTAAACGTGTGCTGCGTTTTATTTGGTAACTCTAATTTCTTACCTGTGATGCTATAATAGGTGTAATATTGTTAATTTTACTCTTCTGTGCAATTCAGGAACGGGTGTCGATCTACGGCAGAAGTGGATTTCGAAAACGAAAGAAAAGGTAAGCGTAAGGGCGCGAAGAAGAACAGCACTGCCTTGGAATCCGGAACCAGCCCACGACGCGAAAGCAATTACGCGGATTTTTATCACGTAAAAACGGTGGCGAGTACCGTAACTTAACGATCCTCGGCGGTACCTTGAAGACGTAAGGCATATGATGTCATCTCATTACCGAGGATTTGCGTTACAAATATCGATTCGAAGCTATGTATCGAATAGCGTTCAACTGCGCGGAACAATTCTGAAGCTACGGCGTATACGAAATGACGGAAATGCGAGTGGTTTAATTGTAGGTTACTAAAGACCGAACATAAACTGTGTAGGTTGGATCATCAGCGTTCTTGCGTGGTGTGATTTGGGAGATGGTGAAATCCTTGCCGAAACTCGCTATTCAAACTATTCCAGATCTTGGTGCGCAATATCATATTCACCTCTGTAATGAAGCGATTGATAAACCCTTCTGTTCAATAACGTTGTTTACATTTGTACGAATCGGGTGTTTCTGCGTCGCCTTTACGTAGCCGCTGTGGAATGAACGAAAACGTGAACCTTTTGATGATGACGTGTCCAGCACTGGAGCATTGACGGAGTATGATGAACATTGCACAACGAAAGTATATCCCATTTAAAACTTGAAAAACTTATCGACTGACACCAATATTTTACAGGATGTAATAATTTTGTAATTACATCAACAAGCCGCATATGACACTGTTCGACATGATTTTTGCTATCTGGCCAAAGTGATAACTATCTAGTCAATTTTCGTGCGCTGATTACGAATATGAAGTCGCTTTTTTTCTATCACGTCAAGATTTATTATAATCCGTGATTTAAAATGTTACATTTCAGTGCTAAAAACAGCCTGTTTTATGACGCATTCCTTGCTGTTGGGTCATAGTTATAACCATTGTGACGTATTCAGAGATGGTAATGGTACTTACCATAGGTACTCAAGTAGAAGTAGAAGTAACGACGTCAATTTCTAGTCAAGTAGAAGTAAAAGTTACTTTTTGTAAGTATGTAAAAAAGTAAGTATTCGATGCCTAGTTTTTGATATCAGTATCAATTTAATAATATTTTCTTCCTTTCAAAACATCACAAGACTGCGATACAATGAAAAGATAGGAAGGCGTCGAAAAGACTGGGAGTAGTTTTTGAATCAGACACCAACCTGGGCCTAGGGGATGTAAAGAGGTATGCACAGCACACTGAATGAAAAATAAAGCGAAATTGAAGCTGTGAAGCATTTGAAAACAAAAATCTTTGGAATTTGGTGTGACAATGGTTTGGAGAGAGCCATATGGACATTAGGGCTCTTCAAAAATGACTTTTTTTCTCAAATCGTACTGGCTACTCTATAAAATTGTTAGGTTACCTAATTTAAGCCTACACACAAAATTTGGTTCAATTCCAGCCAGTAACCGCTTTGCTACAGGAGAAGAAAGTTTCTATTTATTATATAAAAATAAATAATAAAAAATTTGAAAATTTTCTTTTCATCCCATGAAAGTGTTAGGCTGTCTATAGAAACGATGCTCACCAAATTTGGTTCAATTCCAACCAGTGGAAGCGGAGTTATTGCCGTCGAAAAATTTGGATTTGAATAAAATAGTATTTACGGTGACCGATTCTTTGTTTATTTATTATAGTTGTGCTCACCGTAAATACTATTTTATTCAAATCCAAATTCTTCTTTGCCTCCGAACCATCTTTAATCTAGTTTAGTGGTTTCCAAAGAGGGCAACAGCGCCCCTCTGGGGGCGTTCGCGAGCGTCAGAGGGGCGCTGCTGGCCATGAAATGGGCGATTGGGGGGCGCTGGCTATAAAATTGGGCGGTAGGGAGGAGCTGAGAGCATAAACGGGGGTGATGTAGGTTTAGAAGGTAACTGCTGCGTAGTGTTGAAACGATTGATAAATAAAGCAGCTAAATACGCAGTAAAATGCAAAATCGATTCAGTCAGGGCAATTACGTCTCGTTCGTCTAATCCAGTGGTTCTTAACCTTTTTTCCTCCAGCGCCCCCTTTCAAAAATAATCGTGCTCCATCGCCCCCAACTTCATAATGTAAGGAATGTAATAAAGACAATGAATAAGAGGGAGGGCACCTCGTCAACCCCCTAAAAACGAATGCCTTGTGCACCCATAGCGTGATAAACCGAACTTCTGAGGGCTTCGCCCCCACGAACCCCATATCGCGATTTCGATGGTCAGCAAAGTTTGTGTGGCCTGATCGCCCTAGGTACCAAATTTTTTATATAATGCATCAATGAATAGGTGGTAATTACATATATAAGTCGCTATAAACTTTTTATCCTCTCAGCCCACGTAATCAGATTTACCAGTAGCACTGAGTGAGCTGTTGTATAGGAAAATAAAGGGCACTTAAATAATAATTAAACATATTCGGGCGTGTCCGCAGGTACAATTATTCGTTACCAGGGCCGTAAGAGGACTTCGTCAGCCCCCCCCCAACCAAACAAAAAACGTTGGTCTTGGGCCCCCATCGGGTGATAAACCAAGCTTCCGGGGGACTTCACTCCCAGACCCCGATTAGGCTGTCCTCTATTTGCTGATAGCCTATTAGGTATCTACATTAGGTGTCCCTTTACTGAGGCAGCTATACTCGCCTAGTCGCGCGAAGCGCGAAAAATTTCACTAATTAATGATTGAATTGGTCAATATCATCGAGAATTGCATGGAAATTGCGATTAATTTTTATCCTCTCTCTGCTCACGTAAACACATTGACCGGTAGAGCTGAGTGCGGTGCAATGTTCCCTCTAAGCTGCGCACCTGCGCAGTGCTGACACGGTCTCTGCGCACAGAAAATCCAAGTTGCGCACAACAATTCCAAAGTTATTACCTTTTTTTAGTCGTTACGCACTGTTGTCCAGGGGTCAGCGCAGTGAGTTGTCGAGTGTGCGCAGACTTAACAAAACTTAAAGCAAACATTGTGAGGTTTCTTGGAAACTGTAGGGCCTGTTACTAATAATTAGACATATTCGGGCGGGCGAACCCGTTGGTATGACTTCGTTGCATGAGGTTATTTCGTGACACCCTGTCTGCAATATCAAAAATATAGAATCGCTCAACGGGGATATCGCCCAACAGGAATATCCCTGTCGCCCAATCGCACTAAACTAAAAGACGCACACGATTTCAGATTGGTATTTCTTCACTGACATAAAATTTTTCCCTGCCAGATGGAATTCGTCTTCTGGGGTTCAGATTGCCAAGACAGGAACATTTGGTGTCAGTTAGTTAGGCGCCCATGGACAATTAAACCTATATGTATTTTGAAGGCAATATGTAACGAAGTTTTCGGTGTTAATTTGCTGTGAATACTCATTAAGGATATGTCCTATCACCACATCATCTACTGCGAAGCCATTTTTCTCCAGCGCCCCCCATACCGCCCCCCTGAGGCCAGCGCCCCCCATATCGCCCCCTGAGCGTTTCCGCCCCCCTTCAAAATCGCCAGCGCCCCCTGGGGGGCGCTGGGGGCAAGGTTAAGAACCACTGGTCTAATCAATCAGTGGTACCGGATAAGTCCATTGTTACTTGACAATGTTGATCCTGCCCATCAATGGACTAATTTAGCAATCTGCAGAATCCCTAGTAAACATGGTTCATTGTGCTGTGAGAACTACGAAGCATTTAAGCAGTTATTGCTCACTGCAAGGTGTGATGGCTTTTTTAGAGAAACTGTCATGTGTGATTTTAATCTTTGTTTCAAGCGATCCTGGATTCTCCACAGTGCTGCGACCGTATAACCTTCGACACGGCGTTCTGGTTGCAAGAAACGATATCGCTTCTACTTGACGATCATAGGTTATTTTCCAAAATTTATGAATAGAGTACGTCCATTCTTGGTAATGAAGAAACCTGATGAAGGTGACAATGGCACTGTCTGGATTCAGTGATAAGCCAGTGATACTTCACCGACATTTTGCGAAACGTAAACTGTTCCAATTCTGAAGCTTGCATGAGCTACCGGCCCAGCTAGAATACCTGATTTTGATGAAGAAACATAAATCAATCATCACAGAAAACTGCAGCAGGATATGGTGATTTGATTCCAGGGTATATTTCAACTAGAAAATCCCTACCAGATAATCAATCCATTCTGTAAAGTTTCCGAGCATTAAATGATTGATGAGCTGATTACATTGTAGGCTACGGTAGAACAATTTTGAGTTCAACCCAAATTTAATATCTCCTATTAATCCAATTAAATCAAATAGAAATACTCTAACAGTCTCACTGGAATCGGGTTGACTTTTTCGTCGTTGCCCTCCCCCGCTTATATTTGGTAGAACGTGTTTTCATTGCCGTGACCAAGATTCTGACTCACAGCAGAAACCGACATGGCAGTACTGGTCGTGGAGACTGCAGATTTTAGAACGAGATTATTCTTATAAAAACTCGAGCCCAATATGATGAGGATGATGATAATAATACACCAGCTTCACCCGTCTCGTTATAAGCTGTAATAAATACAGAACCACTTTCACTTTATGAGGGGGGGGCGCTGGCGCTATAATTGTTGTCCAGGGGGAGGGGTAGCTCAAAAAAGTTTGGGGAACACTGGTCTAGTGTGTCGTTGTTCAAGGTCTCATAGAGACATTGGAACTGTGAATTGCGCCTCTTTATTTATGCATCAAGCCTAAAAGCTGTTTTGTCGCACAATAAAAATCGAAGTGCTTATATCCCAGTAGGTGGTACAACTGGTATCAAGAGATCTTACGAGAATATGAAACTTTTGATTTCAAATTTGGAATATAGTACTCAAACTACGGAAACGTGTAAATTTTCCGTTGATTTTGAACTCATAAATATGCTACTGGTTCAACTGTCTAGCTATAACTGCAAGGTATCCTTGTTTTATGTGTGAATGGGACAGTAGAAATCATTGAATTAAACGTATGTGGCCGATGAGGGAATATCTTACACCAGGCTTTAAATTGTTTTAGAGTCTGCTCTTATCGACAGATCTAATGTTGTATTTCCACCATTATATATTAAACTGGATCCCATAAAAAAGTTTTTAAAGGCTCTGATCGAAGAGAGTGCACGTTCTAAATACATTCAGGAAAATTTTCCTCACTTAAATTAATACAGGGTGCAGAAAGCGGATTTGGAAAAAATACATGACTCTCTTTCATTGAAGTTGCATATAAATTTCTTGGAAATACTAAGGATCCGGATTATTTGGAGGGTTCAATATAAGATAATAAAACCTCAAATCCAATGAAGTAAATTGAGAGCTTTGTAGGATGTGTTTCGTATCATATACGGACCTAAACGTGCATAAGCGCCCTTAATACAGCCGTTTTTTAGTAAAAACTTTGTTCGATTTTTGCGAAAAATTGTGACGTGATGACTGGATTCTGACGGCAAATTCTGAATCAGCATCGCCGAATTAGGTAAATTCAATTACCGCTCTAAAAAAGCAAAAACAAAAGTTGAAAAATGTCGACCAGTGTAATTCAAAACCACTACCTTAATATCATGAACTCCGTGTAGTACTTTACAAAATTATTGAACTAGGTTATGTTAGTAGATGAGATTGATTCTCTTGTGGTGCAGAAGATCTTCGTTGTTACAAGCACCAAGCCAGGATTTTATTTATTTATTTTAACACTAATAAGTTGTGCGACTTTCAGTCTAGCTCATTGGTTCTTGACTGGAGATCAACAAGTCCCAGGACTTTTCTGAACCAGTCTCATGGGTTGTGAGGTGGTCACGACACACTGCGGAATTGCGACTGTTCCGGTACTGTAGTGTTCGAAATTGAAACCCCTTGCTTTTGAATTGCCAATTCGATCTCGAATGAACATTAGCTGATATGCAATTGAGCAGATCGTATCACGCTGTTGCAAGGCACTCTTCAAGGTGAAGCATCGTATTTCTGAACTGGTATCTGAAACAGCAAAAGTCAAACTGATTTGCATTGAATATCCATTATAATGTTTTTGGATAGTCACGTTCTATGGTTTTGTTGTTTAACACTGTTATTGGTTCACAGTTCATTTTGTGCGCCAGTATTCTAGAAGTAATGTATTATATGTGTAATGTGCTATGTTTTAGTTTATGTGACTTTTGTGTGGAAATATGTGGTTTGCCGAATGCTTGCATATAAGCGTATAAGCCTTCACCAGGCTAGTAAAAGATTAAGAACCATGGCTCTAGCGGTTTCTCACCGCGAATTTTGTCACCTACTGTACCTAGACTCACTCATGGCTCCTGGCTTTCAAGACTCATGACCCGCGCATCGCCTGATGTATGTGTTCGTTAAATAAATTAGAAGCCTGCGTTAAGTCACAGCATAACTCTTCGCTTATTTATTGGGTAACGGTGTCGTCATATTGAGAAATATTATCTGTAATGGTCACTTGAGGCGAACGTAATACGTAACTAAGTACCACCATTTTCCGAGACGTACTGTGCATTTGGATAGGGTTGCATTTAAAAAAAAAACGGTGTTTTAAAACACTTTGTTTAAAACGTGTTTAAAACAGTGTTTTAAACAAAGGTATTTAAAAAAAAATATTTTTTTTTTAAGTTGTAAAATTATGCCATAATTGTGTAAATGCTTTCCAAAAAACATGTTGTATGAACCTACGGACAATTACCACCCGATATGGCCGACGTATATCAATATGGGATGGTTGGAGCCTTCAAAATAGTCGATTCAACAGCGATAGTACAGATATTTCGTCAAACGAGCTATATTTAGCTGATATTTTCAATTGTCAATGTCAATCCACTATGACGTCACAATTGAATTTTCGTGACTTTATGACTTTAGAAACAAACAAAAAAACAATAAAAAACATCTTTGAACAAGGGCCTTGATTTAAACATGTTTGTTTTAAATTCATTTTTGTTTTAAAACACTTTGTTTAAAACATGTTTCAAACAGTGTTATAAACAAAAGCATAAGAAAATTGTATTTTTTCAAGTTGTAAAATTATGCCATAATTGTGTAAATACTTTCCAAAAAACATGTTTCATGGGCCTACGGACAATTTCCACCCAATATAGCCGACGTATATCGATATGGGATGGTTGGAACCCACAAAATAGTCGGTTCAACAGCAATAGTACAGGTATTTCGTCAAATGAGCTATATATACCCTATATTTTCCATTGTCAATGTCAATCTACTATGACGTCATAATTGAATATTCTTGACGTTGTGACTTGAAAAAAAAACACGTTTTAAACGAGGGCCTTGTTTAAACATGTTTGTTTTAATACATTTTTGTTTTAAATGCAACCCTACGTGTAACAGTTTACTAAGTTTCTCGACTTGATCAGCCAATACCTCAATATATTTTCCGGTGCCCCCTAAATCAAGGAATGTAGTACAAACAATGGGTAAGTCGTCGAAGTCCGTTTTCGGGTTGGGACTTCACTATCAGACCAGCACTCAACTAATCAACGGTATGATTTTATGTGCTATTGCCGGGATCAAATCCAGTTTGTTAAGGCCTACCGGCGCATAGCATTTGGCCCGAGATCGACGTAGACATCCCGAATTCTCCTCTGCGATTGGCAATACGGAGAAGTTGATTGCATTGCATTACGTTTTGTTTTGTTACATTGCTTTGTGTGACTACTGAATCAACTGAGAATGTTGTGAGGATTTCCTCACATTAAATTTAGTCCTGCACCAAGCTTTTAACTTTAACATGAATGGTGGTAACAACACTAAGCATTATCATCCTTTGTGATAAGATTAAGAAATATTATGACGATTTAATTTTGTAGCTCTCAAGTACAAGTATATTTAGTTAATAAATTTTGCCAAAAAGCTTCAAAACATCTTTAATGTACAAAGGGCAACACTCTTAAAAGTTGTACCGTAACCTACAGTGCCTTTTCGATTTCGACACGCAGTGCGCTGTAGGATAAAATACCTAGTTGAAATGGTTTTGTGGAAAATAACCAGTATAAGTATCAGTTCAATAATATTTTCATCATTTCATATCACCACAAAACTGCGATACAATGAAAAGATAGGAAGATGTAGAGTAGCTAGCGTGACGGGAGTGTTATAACGGGAAATTGATAATCCAAAAGTACGCCAAATTCATTTTACATGAATTAAAATGAACCACTGCATTCATGCAAACATGGTCGGTGGATATTTCGCGATGAGCGCAACGCAAAACGTTGTGATTTGACGGATTTTGTCCAATGTTAGTTTGCAATCCGGACGATTGTTCTACTATATAATCATATCTTCTTAGCAGACCATCTATTGCGAGGCCATTTTTATTCATTGTCCTCCCCCCATACCGCCCCCTAAGCCCAGCGCCACCCATTTCGTCCCTTGAGCGTTTCTGCCCCATTCAAAATCCAAATCGTCCCTAGGGGGCGCTGAAGACAATGTTAAGAACCACTGGTTTACAGTCTTTCGCGCCGAAGGTCGCTAACTCGAATAATATTATGCTCTTTGACAATGTCGGTAGTTAGAAGCGTTTCGGAGTCGAACCAAGCACCTTATCGTGCTACCTTTCTCATCGCCCACTACCACCAGACGCCAGCTACTCTGGCAACTACGAATACAATGCGCCGCACGAAAACACCTTACAGCAGCTATACCAGCCATCCGCAAATCCGGGCCAAAAAGCACTGCATCAGTCGACCCAAAAAACGGTGGTCTTGGGCCCTCACATGGCGATAAGCCAAACTTACCGGGGCTTCGCCCCCAGACCCCTTAGTTGGGTGGATGTTTTCGCTTGTGAGCACATTCATTCTACTCAGTGTAAGCAGATAGTTTATGTAGCTTAATCGTGCCAATAGCGAATATTTTAGATCATTCATGACTGAATCGGTTTTCACGCTGTCGAATTTTTCTCACACCTTTCTGAGTCCCATGTTAGCCTAAAATTCATTAAGTGTCGGTACGTCGTGGCGCGGTAATTAATGGCTGATGCCAAAATGCCTATTTCTATAAATCATGTGTATTTCTTGGAGAAGGGCACCTAATTAGCAACACATTTAGTGACACTGAATCCCGCAAACCGCGAAAACAAATTAAAAAGGTTGGAAAAAGTTTCAAAAAATACGCTATTATTTACGTTCATTTGCAAACTAATTTCGGGCCCCTTTCCAATTAGGCGGTTTGGGGTGCCCCAGTTACGGTCCTGCACAAAATGAATGAATCGGGAACGAATGATCGCGCAAACTGCGCTGTTTAGCGACGAGTCAGCTCGTACTTATCGCTCGCATGTCGTCAAATGACCCGTCTTGAACTTCAAGTCAAATCGAACATTTTTCCAGCCCTAATGTTACCTCATGAAGTTCTGAATCAGTTTAAAGTTTGATGTTTTATTTATTTTATCAATGGACAAGCCTTCAACATTGCATCTTGAAATTAAGGTATAAAATTGTAATATACCTGGCGGACCGGCAGGAATGTCGTCGCGGACCGGCGGTTGAGAACCACTGGTCTAGACAACAAACATCGCGTCCACCCCTTGCCCCACCACCTGATATTGTCACGAGCCGCCACTGAATTTTGGTACACCCTGGGGCAGGGGCAGGCAACATACGGCCCGCGGACAGTTTCCCGTCTTACATGATAATGTGGCCTGCGGCCCCAGTCTGTCGATATTCCCCACTTCTTGCTTAAACATCAAATTTTAGTGACTGTATGCAAGACCGTAAATGCCTCACCCCAAACCCCCGAATGGGGGGGAGCCGAGCTCGAAAGCGGCCAAGATTATTTCGCGAATTTAAATGAATTATGAAGTATTTCTTTATAAATTTATGCAACTTTGTCATTTTTTTTTGCGCTGGGCGCGATTTAATGTTGACAATTACCTTCATCCTTGGTTACTCTTCCCCCAACAAAAATACGCATGATTTATAAAAATGGACACTTTGGCGTCGACCATTACCGCGCCACGACGCACCAAGATATATAAAGTTATAGGCCATGCTGTAACATGCGACTCCGAGAAGTGTGCCAGAACGATCAGCAGTGAGAAGACCTTGGCCGAAAAGGACTGCCCTTGTGCTGACAGGAAACTTCGATATATATATACAATTATACATATATATTTAAATGTCCATTGGCGCCTAAATGGCTGGCGCCGAATGCTCCTGTCATGGCGCTCTGCTGAACCCTACAAGACAAATGCCATACAGCAGAGAAAAATATTAGCCAGTAAAGAAATATCAATTTGAAATCGTATGCGTCATTTAGTTTTGTAAGTTTGGGCGATTTCAATATCTTTTGACATAGCAGATATAGGAGATCACGAAATAGCATCATGTAACGAAGTCATTATACCAACGGGTCCACCCGAAGATGTAAATTAATATTTAGGTACCCTACATTTTCTGAGACATCTCACTCAGCTCTATTACCGGTAAATATGATTACGAGAACAGAGAGAGGATAAAAAATGATAGCAAAATATATGCAATCCGCGATCATATTGACCGATTCAATCATGAATTATAGAAATTTTTGCGCGCCTCGCTCGTTTAGCGTTTAGGGGGGTCCAATATCAACGTTTTGGGGCGAAAGGCTGACGAAGTGCTGTTACGTTCCTGACTGTATGTTATTATATACGTGTGTGCGCAGCGTACGAGAGTGAAGCTTACGCGTAAGTTCGTCGAAGCGAGAAGACTTGCAATATCGGCATTTGCGCTGTACTCAACCCTAATGAATTGATATCTTGGTAAATTTGGGGTACCGGGCTTATCGAACGCCTTGAAATCTTAATCAAGGATTGCACCGTGTGTTAATTGATCAGAGAGAAGCAGACATGGAGGCGCCTGTATGACAATGCTGTTCTCAATCCCAGTGTCTTCGTCATTATCGGTGAGAAATGTCTTTGAAGTGACATTGCTGTCGTTTAAATACATTCATTAAATACGATTTATTCCTTGTATATGTGGATAATGTATCGATTCAGCAATCCGAACCGCCAAGTACCTAATTTTTCTAATCCGGCCCGCCTACGGGAGAAGTTGCCCGCCCCTGCCCTAGGTTGAAGAGCCCTGGAATAAGGGACATATTTATTGGGACGATTTAACTCTACACTGGAGCAAGTATATGGGTGGAGCCCAATTCCTATCCTCAGCCAAGTTCTACTCAAATGCGTATCGATACTCAACTAAGTATCGATCGTTACTCAGCGTTGAGTGCGCGCCAATTCTCTCTACTCAGTTGAGTATCGATTTCCAGACGTCGTTTTCCGAGATAGCGTTGCCAGATTTTTTTCGCCTTCGACCGGACACGCGTGAACGATTTTGTCATGACAACACGACGCTGTCGTCATTATTTCGTCACTGGCCTACAAACTAGACGCAGTTCTCACTGATTTATCTAAATGCAATGAATACCCTCAGCTGATCCACACTCTTTAAAGATCACCTAATATGAATATATAAATCCTTGAAGATACCCGGAACGTTCCTATGCCCCACAGAAGTATATTTGCTAGACGCTACAAACCCATTCGAAATATATACAGATAAGTTTCACATGATGCGAACACGTAAGTGCAGACCAGAAATAACAAATAATGCATCTATTTCTTATTTCCAATAGCATATTGCTGCTATCGTCTAAACTGGCTTGAAGGTATAGCGACTCCATCCTAACCCTGATATTACCTGGAACTCAGTGGGGGCTTTTGGGGTAGGCGAGGTGGGCGGTCGCCCGGGGCCCCCCTGGTCGAAGGGGCCCCCCTATTCAGATTATAAGGATAATAACGAATAAACATGGAAATCCGTGTACCAAGCAAGAATATGATTCCGTACGGATGTGTCAATCATCATCAAATCTATGCATTTGTTAGAAAAGTCCCGTATCCCGATGATGATCACGTCTCTGCATGCAGTAGAATTACTTAGTCTTGATGTAGTCTATCCTTAGACACATGCAATAATAGACATAGCCGAATCCAGCACCTGGTCAAACGTTACCGCGGGAAAGGGGGGTCTAGTGGGCGGAGCCCCCCCAGAAGTTACGGTTAGATACTTATAGCCCCCCGGTAAGTCTCGCCCAGGGTCCCCCCGTTCGTAAGGCCACCACTGCTGGAACTCTATCTGCTGAGGTTCATACTGGGGTCTGTTCAAGATGTTTCATCCATTTAATTGTGGGAAGAGCATGCGTAATAATAAGTATCGTTAAGTTATATTATTCATCTGAACAAGTCACACACAATGTAAAATGCGATAAGACACAATGCGATGTAATGAACAGATGGGAGGATATCGAACGACACGCAGTTGCGATCTTTTTTTCTACTGACATCCACCTCGGCCTAGAGTGCCCGATATCACAGTTGTTTTCGATGTTGATCTTTTTGAAGCCACGTCCCTTTCTAGTTATTTCCATTCCTTGTGAGTGCTTTCTCTTTGTCAGGTCTTTTTCTGGGCTTTTTTGTCGCCGTAAGAACCGCCACGGCGGGGGGGGATGCTAACGCATTGAGACTGCAGAAGTTACCGTTCCGGTATACCGAGATGCCGTACGACAAGAAGTCGAAAGGGCACAGAAGATACAATTATAAACACAATATCCGTCCAAGCGCCACTGCGTTCATTCGCTCAGCAGAACCTCACTAGTGTACCTATTCCAGCTATATACGACAGTGCCGGTACTACGGTATTTGGCGGGTGTTGCCGGCAGTTGGCTGCCCGATCGTGAAAATTGACACTTAAGTCTGGTGGTGCGCTGACTTAGATTTGAGTGCCGATCTGGACGCATTTGAGTATGAGTATCCTTTTTGGCGTGAGTTGAGTTACGAAATCGTTGCTGAGTAGAGAATCGCTACTCAGTAGAGAAATTGGGCTCCACCCTATGTTCTCTTGAATAATAAGTTCAACTTGCTACTGCAGTCCCGTAACCTATATATGATTGGACAACTAAGCTAATATCATCACTTACACCAGACCCGATGGTTTGTCGGTGAACTATTCTCTACTGACAGCTTTGCGTGATAGAATTCCTGGCTACAAGCGGATAATATAAGCGATTACATTGTATTAATCATGAAATATCGATAAAATAATTATACAGAGCTGTATCCTCGGGCTTATCTCGACGGCGGTGAGATTGAGGATATAGCCTATGCAGTAGATGTGATTACCAGTGGCGGAATTCGTATGTCAAAACGAGCGTTATCATTAGAGGATTTACGACAATACGTTCTTGGCTATATGGTCCCACCACAAGCAAAATCTCAGCCTAAGTTATTTGGTAATAGTACCCAAATGCCGGAAATTTAAAATTAACTTTAAACAACTTAACAGAAGATTTTGAGACGTATTGATCGTCAGAGTTCAAGGGTATAAGGTCGTCTGTGTGCAGCTGTGCACCGAGCAGCGAAGGAAATTTTCGAGATCATCCCATCATTCGCACGCGATTAATTCCATAATTTCATTATAAATACCTAGGAAGTAATGATCGGGATGCATATCTGCGAAGTCATGTAGTATAACTCACTGAATCAGGAATTAGTAGCTATAGTAGTGATCCGTTATAGAGCCCACATGCAGTTACAGCTATTAGACATTCCTGAAATAATTTCATCAATGTCGTGAAATTACGAATCGCGGAAAATCTAATCTGCTTAGCGGTTGTATAGTAGACATACCAAATTCGTTTTATTAATTATGCAAATTGAGTGCGCTAAAGATTATTTTAATTAGAAAGTGCACGAAAAGTGTATAGAATAAGGATCAGCCAATGAACTTCACAGTAATCCCGCAGGTTGATCCAAAAGATACAAAAAAAAACTTGATCGGATAGGAGAACATTCCTGTAACAACCCCGGATAAGATATTAACAATACAAAGTACAGTTGAGAGCCTGTATAGCGCAGTGCCGTGCTTAACCCTGCCGAACAGTTGAAGGTTGATCTGTAGATGTGTCATTACAGCCCGCGAAGCAATGCTGAGTAAAGGAAAATGCCTGTATTGTCAAAGACATTGCTATCAAAAGTTGTGATGTGCATTATGAAATGCTATATCAATAACCCATGCAGGTAGCAAATGTCGAAAATTTGTTTGGTAAACTATAAGGACAAACGCGTGGACGAGACATGAACCGGACCTGCACAAACGAGATTGCAAACACCACGGAACAAATGAAGTATCGGAAACCTCACCCGGCTTCATACGATGCTCAGGTATATTGTCTAAAATATTATCATGCCTTTTGCGTATGTATAGGCTATCTAGCACAGGGGTCGCCAACTCAAAACGGGTCTCGGGCCACTTTTCAAATTTCGTAGAGGCGGCGGGTGGCAAGAATGCAATATCGAGACAAAATAGGCCGCACAGTCGAGCAACCAGGTTTTAAGACTTAACCTCATGAGGAATATTATACTTATGGAGAACATATAGAACAAGAAATATCATGGTCATCAACTTCATTTTATTTTGAACTATCAGCTGCGCACGATACCTGACAAAGCTTTTCAGCAACTAAAGGCCTCTGCACACTGACCTCGCGACGCAACATCGCGAGTTGCGCGTTGCGAGTTGCGAGTCGTAAGTCGCGAAGCAATGCACACTGGTCCCGGCAGTGCCCACAAGCGGCAACTACAGCTCTTGCGCGTTCTGTCCGAAGTCTCGCAATGGATACACATTGCACAGCTCCCGATAGATCGCAAAATGAATATTTCGATGGGTATACATGGGTTTGTCAATGAATAAGATGACGTCTTATATACACACACTTTTCCATTAACGAACCAATATCATATTTCAATGCTGAAAACGCATAATCTGGGTGACCCAGTTAAAGGCGCAATTTCCGGTTGCCGATCCAAATTTCTGGAGTTCTAGCTGTAGCCTATTATGCTACAGACACCAAGCCTTTCTGTATTCCACTGCCTCATTGACTGCATCAACTGTCAAGCACTCATACATTAATTTCACGATATGATAGAGAACAACATTCAAATGCATTATTATTTTATTGTAAATGAATTAAGTCTTAACAATATTCAAATATAACTCTGGGATTCTTTCCTTTTCAATCTTCGATTCGCCCTCAAGTATCAAGCATGGAAACTGATCCGTAGGCCTGGTTGATTCATTTTCCATAATGGCGCATAGTCCATTTCTGACTTATAATATTAGCCACTACAATTCGTACCGAAGTCTGATAAAGAGGAGAATAGACGAAATCTAACATCAAGAGTTACACTGCTGCTACCTAGTCAACAAAAAGATTTTCAGACGTCGTGTACTGAGATGTACCGGTATCTGAAATATACATCAGTGAACCCATGACATACCACGATTATATGTACCTGCTTAACCCAGTTTCCAACCAATGTACACTGTACAGGTTAAAATGAATCAGACAAGGTATATATCTAGTAAATCCACCTGTAGATATACAATGACTGAGAGTTTCGCGGTATCGGTACTGCCGGAGCTGGTTGGCCTTTGGTAATTACCAAGTACCGGTACTGCTTACAGTAGAATGCGCTCTCGCAGTTAAGCTTCAAGTTTTAAAATGGCCTCAAATCAGTCTAAATTCAATGAGGAAACAATTATAGATGCCAAAACACGCAATACCCGGACAAACTATTGCTGTGACATAGAGCTAACGATCAGTAACTGCTGACCAGTCGCTCGCAACTCGCGACAAAGTTGAAAATTTTCAACTTTGTCGCGGAGTTGCGCAACCCTGTCGCAGACGGTATGTTGCGAGTTGCCGGCGACTGCGGTCTGCATTGTCCAGTCGCAGACAGGCGCGATTCTCTCGTTTTATCGGGTCGCGAGCTCAGTGTGCAGAGGCCTTTAGAAATGTTTGGTAGTTCCTTTTTGATGAAGGTCTGGCAAATAAAAATGTTTTCCGATCTCAAATAAATGTTTTGATACTGGCAGAATTCTCGATGTTATTGGTAATGTGTACAGTACACTGTACATCTCGATATAGGCTTTGTGGATATGAGCTGCAACACGAGGACTGAGAAGGCTTTGTGTGTTTTGCGCTTTTCCTGCGTCGCGGTAAACGTACAATCGCCTCCTCCTAATGCCAAACACCGGACGCCTGCCGTAAATTTCCGATTAGGAACACCGCGGGACGACCATGTTTACTCAGAGATAGTGAACGTAGTCAGCATTGGTGCCGGAGTAGAAGTAACTCCGTGAATTTTCACAGTTCAAGTAACGATTTCCAAGACATGTCTGAACTACTACAAGCGGAAATAGAAAATCTGAAAGTGGCGGAATTTTCGAAAATGCATTCAGCTATTATGATACACCGGGGCTATTTCAGCCAATCGTTGTGACCATTTCTTTTGATGGCGACGCAAATGAAATGGAAAGTGTGAGAAGTATATTTGTCTCAAGAAGTGGAAACAGTGTAAAATACAACCGCTTTAGTAAGGTGTTCATTTGTGCAAACTAGGCAGAATTTATTCAAGTGGCCCAAACAGACTTGTACAATGTACATTGTACAGACTACCCGTTTCGTTAGTTGATGGTCAACTAGCTAACGGTTTTTTGAGTAGTTCCAGTTTTAGCTCTAGTGGCTGCTGATTTTGAAAATTGAGTAGTTCTAGTTCTAATTGCAGATTTAATAAATTCAGTAGTTTTATAGCTCTAGTTCCAGTTGCACATTTTGAAAAAAGATTAGTTTGCCGAACAACTAGAAAACACGAGTCGTCGTTTTGGCAGAATTGAGATGCCAGTGTTCTGTTGAACGATGTTTGTGCACTCGTGCAGCCACTGCTCGCTCAACGCCATCACTGCTAAGAGTGGCGTAGCCAGCAGGTGGCTATTGGGGGTCGAAATCTCTCCGATTTCAAACTCGAAACCCCATTCTTTTGACATGTCGATTCGATTCTCCCTCCACCCATAGTTAATTTATCAGCAACAAAAATACTCTCGATAGTATTCTCAACGGTGGAAGCCATATGAAACCATACGGAACATATGCAGTAGCCTATACGAAGCTATACGCACGTTAGTGGAAAAAACAGATCTATGAAGTCGTGTTTGCATCATAGTCATGAAGTGTAATGAAATAGACATGGCCCCACTGGTCCGAAATATACCACATTATCTTAACGTGACGTAGAACTGACATTACATTCTTTGTGAACCCATAAAAGGTCCATATTTGAACATATTTCATATAGTTATGACGTAATAAGTTGGGATACCCGAACCGCGAGGTCATGTTTTGCGACCCGCAATCTGATTTGAGATTTCGGAACAACGCTAAGTAAAGCATTGTGAAACGCTGAAATTGATTTCAGTTTCAAAATATTGTTGTCTCAAAATGAGTTATTCGCCTGTGCCCAACATCACTATTCCTCACCAGCCGCAACGGCTTCGCTGATGGCAACTGCATTCCATCGAGGTAGAATCAGCTGATATGAATGGGCATATTGCCTTGACGTACAATGGCCCAGACACTACCAATTGCCCGGGACGCTTAGAAATGACTTCCCCGGTCCTCACGTGATTAAGCTTTAGGAGGAGAGTCTTTCAGTTAGTAACATGTCTCGCTAGCCCCAATATCGATTCCTCAGTCGCCCAAAACCGTGGCCAGGTATCTTGCGTAGCTGATTCCAAATAAAATGAAGATGGTGGTTATGATATTTATTGCTGTATTTGTACATCTTCAGTAAAATATTACTCATTCTGTTGTAACTATATTAGGCTTACCATACGTCCTCTTTTAAGAGGATTTGTCCTCTTTTTTGACTTTTTTGAAAGTGTCCTCGGAGGACGCCCTTTTGTCCTCTTTTTTGAGATTTTGTCGTCTTTTTCGAAAATTTAGGTCAGATTTAGAGGAAATTGCGAGTGATATGCCGCAAATTAGCACAGAAGTTAAGCGCCGGCGGGTATTTCGGAGTGAAAAACGGTGATTGTAGCTCTGAGCGAAAAGATGACCTTTTTTTTTTCAGTCATCCACCTGGCAATGTAGAGAAAAAAACGGTATTTTGAGCTCTGAGCGGAAGTGATGACCTTTTTTTCTTTTTTTAGTCAACCGATCACGAAGTGGGAAAAATTTACCGGTTTTTGAGAATTCTTCTCCGATTTTGCATGTCTGAACTTTCTGAAAAAGTGTCCTCTTTTTAGATTTCCAAAATATGGTAAGCCTAAACTATATGCCCATCGCCCATGTTAGAGAGCACATCGTTACTGCACTGACGCAAAGTTTTAAAAACGGGGTTGCTCAACTGTGTGGCTTATATTGTCTCATCGATATTGCGTTCTTGCCGCTCATGGCCTCTACGAAATTTGAAAAATGGCCAGCGACCAGTTTGTAGTTGGCGAACCCTGGATTAATCTAATTCCAATCTAGTTTTTTAGGTCTAATTTCCATTCAAATCTTGATATCTGGTTTTCCTGAACATACTACAAACGCTGCAGCGCGAAACCAGCCATGCATGCTCGGCATGCAGACATTTGCCATTTTCAGGATTACGAATATGACCTCTTCTTTGATGTGAAATGAACTGCATTTTTGCTGCACTTCTTCCTAGTACAGAATTTAATATAATCCTCGACTTTTAACTCTACCGTAATTCTATTCTGATATGCAGGAAGGCTGTGTAGCATAATTCTTATTATAATACAACTTGGAAAAACTGAAAATAGTCTATCTGTCTGACTCCATATCAATCCGCAAACCAGTAACGGCGTGACAAGCACTCGTTTATTGCAAAGCATCGAAAAACAATCCGTTCCACAAGACAGGCCAGTTGCCATTTGCGCACAACAAAAGCCACATTACTTCAATCACAAACCCGACTAAATCCGTCTGGGGCACCCGCGGCCTGCCACGTCACACGTTGACGCTCTTCAACGCCTGCTCCAGCTCGAGGCGCCTCTGCTGCACCTTGGTGTAGAAGTACCGGGTCACCGCCTCCTGAGACCAGTGCGCGAAGTACATCTCGGACCGGCGCTCCTCCTCCTTGTTGCCGCTGACGTCCGTCATGGTCTTGAGGTCGCGACACTGGGACTCAAGCCAGTCGCTGATGAATTCCTACGGACAAAAACGCGTGTCATTGATACCGCGGGAGGTTTGGATTACTTCTGATGCACAGAGGTGGTCAACTGGTCATGACGAATGGTCAGTGACCAAGTACTTCTACTTATGAAATTGAAAGCGATGCATCAATATTATATAAGTAAATTTGAATGTATGTTTCCCTGAATACAGTCGTGAATTGTAATATACGGCATTGGGTGAATTTGGCACTTGGTGTTTGGCATGTATGTATTCGGATTAGTGTATGGGTAGGCTAGGACTAGGATTAGGGGTCGCCGGGTGTCGAATTCAATAGTTACCATTAATACTGTAATCGCAGCAAAACCATACAAGGAACACGCATGGCTCACCTGCGGGTTTTCAGAGAATCCCAGGTAGAATTCGCGCTGTATGCGATGCTGCTGCACGTTTGCCACCGTGTCGGTGATACGCTTCTCCAGCTCCTCGATCTCTTGCTGGCTGTTGGCGGACAGCAGGAAATTGGTCATCTGCGTCTTCAGCGTGTCGTCCACTTCCACCTATAGAAAGAAAGCGTGAAACGCCCCGTTTATCAACCGTGGCTCGACACAACAGTGACAAATTTCTGGTTAAACGGGCAGCAAACCCCACTCATTTTAACCAGCACGGCTATCGATGAATTACATCACTACATATATTCACAATATGATCTGGGAAAAACTAACCTCAATATCGTAACATGATTGCTTCTTGGAGTCGGCGGGGTCGACCGAAATGATATGATGGATGACGATGGGGTCTGGCGGGTGAAGCAGCGGCTGTAAAAGCCGAGGAATGTCCGCGAAGCGCAATCTGGAAACTCCCAGAATCGGGCCGAGGTATCCGTCGCAATTTATGAACTCCCGTTCGTGTTCGTCCTGAGCGAAACAGAAACTCGTCAAAGCAACCACACGCATCATAGCATGTATCTCATTGTTTTTGACAATGACAGGAGTTCTCTACTAGTTTTTCTCTACTTCTACTTCGTATTATTTTGTGATCTACTAACTTACCTTTCGCCATTTTCAGTTTGTCAAGTCGAAGTAGTTTAATCCCCTGATACGAAAGATAGTCTGAGGAATTCCGGGGCTGTTTTCACGGAGTACCAACATTTAATATTCATAAAAGTCAAGTAAAGCCCAGAAATTTTGTTGCGCTTTGCGCACTCTAGTTATGGAGTGGCAAATATGTTTTCACGAAAATATCAGTGAATATAATTTAGGTACCGGATTGCTTGGTTCCGCTCACACCGCATTGTCCCCCATTTAAAATATTTCATCACAGTTAATATGGCCCACCATAACATTCGAAACTACCGTTTCGCCATCTAGCAATTACCTGTCATTTCGTAATCCAGCAGCCCATGACGTGACCTGCTAATCCGGAAAATCCGGCTTTTTAACTTTATACCTGTTTTAGCAGATCACCTTTGAAGCTTTGTGAACAAAAGACATGAAATATATTTTCCGCTTTTTAGAAGTGGTATTTGTATTTCACTTTCAACTCCGAGTATCATACTTCGAGTTCTAATTACGTTCAGTTCTTTTGTCTGCATAACATTACATGTTGAAGCATAAAAACAAGCGTAGTATTTTCTGAAAATAAAGCTACACTAAATAGGCTGTAACTTTTACGATCCACAATATTTGTTACTAACGTATATTAATCGCGCTAAGTGTTGAAACCGTATCTGATAAACTTCTCCGTATTGCTCGTCGCCTAAACTTGGGGTTTTATAATATGAGGTAGGGCGCCATGCCATGATATTCTCTAAAATGGGGTCTTCTAGTAAACAAAGGGTTAGTATCGCATTTTCATATCAATACTATAATTTGCATCCCATGATGCGAAAGAATGCTTATTATGTCGAAAATTGATACCTCCTGGGATGCATCAATGCGAATCAAGCTCTCTGCATCTTCCGCATAGCTCAATTTGCAGCTGTTGACAGTCCATGCTAACGAATTGAGACTGTTTTCAAAACTACTTACTTACTTGAGTAGATTTAAAGTCAGTCAATTCTATTTCTACTCCAAGTAGTTTTAGGTGGCTCACGGAAGAAGTACTTCTACTCGTACTTGAGTAAATTCTTTCGTCGCTACTTCTACTTGAGTAGCGTTCTCAACTACTTTGACCACCTCTGCACCCAACTACAAAGCTTGAAATTGCTGGCAGCCAGTTCGAAAGACAAAACACAAAAGGTACTTCTGGTTAGGTTAGGTCTGAAACATCTGATATGGAGAATAGCCGCAACGCCTTACAGTTAAGCTCATTCACTCCAAGCTAGTAACGACTGTTTCTCAGCAGATGAGCATACCACAAAATGTAGTTGGTAGAACGAAAAAATTTCAAAATTAACACAGACAGTTCCAACAAAAAGTCTCTAGCGGCCACAAGTTCAATCAATGCCTGACAAGTAAAAAACACAATCCATCAGTTCGCGCAATCAAGCCATACCTGGAGCTTGTGAGTTTTGATGTACTGCCACAAAGCCTGTATGATGACGGGTCTGGTCTGTGTGTGGAGACCCAGCAGTCTGGCCAGTCTACCGTCCAGTTTGTATTGCTGCGGCAAGTAGTTGAGCATGAACAGCATGGTGCACCGTACGTTCTTGTCCCCGGGTCTCTTGACCTGGCACAGAATTACACGCGTGATGAAATCGATACAAGTATAACTGCTGTAAGAAAACGTCGGGCTGTGACGATAAAAATGAGGCAGGTGCTGTTTTCTCGCTGGAAATAGCTCCATCACGAAAGATGTCAACTCTATTATTCTGGCTCTAACCCTAAATCGCAGCACAATGACATAACAACGTTCCTTGCGTGGTTGTAATTGATCAGAACAATGCCGATTTTCGGACTTTAAGGTGTATTTCAAGGGGGTTCCATTGCCCTGATTGGATTTTAATGTATATTTTCGGAATCACTGCGACAGTAGCTTTCAAATAAGATCAATTTTATTGAATTTCAGCACGCGGGTCGTTAGCTATTGGGATTAGCAATTATGTCGCGTTCAGATTGCTGAGCAGTTCATTTCCTCCGGGCAAGCAAGCGTGACGACGGGTGTTGCGTATCTATCCGTAGGTTAGTTATCCATACTTCGACGGACAGTATGTGAGACTACTGACACACTCGATCAAAACACCAATACTGCAATATCACTTCATCTTAACCGTCCAATCGTAAAATAAACTCGGCGTTCAACATAACGCCGTAAGTTACCTGAAAACCGTCCGTTTCCTGAGTCGTCGCGGTGCGGTGCCACTCCACCAGATGATTGTCCGGACCGTACAAGTCCTTGTCGAGCTCGATCACCAGGCTTTTGAAGAAGGACGAAAACTTCCTCTTGTGCTTGACCGCTTCGTGCTGACGGGACTGCGGGTCGTCCAGCAAGCGGCCTTCCACGCGAAGCTCCCACGACGCCTGAAACGCACAGACCTGGCGTTGGTACGCAACTCATCGTAGAAGTAATGCCATAAATTTCTACACAATCACAAGCAAAAGTAGCCATTTTGAATACACGTCTTGTCAGTAACATCAGTATCAGTTTATTAGGAATTTTATCATTTCGATACACCACAAGACTGCGATACAATAAAAAGATAGGAAGGTGTCGATACGACTTGGAGTAGTCTTTGAAATCAGACACCCACCTGGTCCTAGGTGATGTAAAGAGGAGGCACGCACACTCAATGAAGAGTAAAAGAAGATAATGCAAAAAGGACAAGCGACAAAGGTGACGTGTGACAAAAGACAAGATCGATAAGTCAGGTCGTGGTCCGGTAAACTTGAGGGCCGAGTACTTTACGATTAAGAAAGAAATGAAGGTCTGATATGCACTGAAGTAGTTTCAAACACTAGATTTGGTAGAAAGAGGGCGATCTCGAAAATTGCCAGGTGCCTCATCGCGACTAATGCAAACCAGAGTTGTTGACACGAATTGACTCGAGCCATTTTCTTAAAATACAGAAATGACTCGACTCGGCTTGAGTCAATTTGTTTATTGACTCGAACCAAGTCGTATGACTCGAGACTCACACGGCCAACACCGACATTTGATTGTAATTTTGAAGAATAGCAGAGTAACCACACTATTGGGATTTCGTCTATTGGTATTGGTACTTGAAAATGCAATCAGAAACTGAGTGGGTTTACCAAGACTTCAACCGGAAACTGATCAATCAACACAATGAATTGGACTCTAGTCATGATACCATGACTCGGACACGGCCCTCTGCTCGCTGACTTGGACTCGGACTTGATTCGGTGGTGAATTGAAAATGACTCAACTTGACTCGAGTCAGAACTATGAAAGTGAGATTGACTTGTGGCTCGGAGCCTTGTGACTTGGTTACATCCCAGATGCGAAATGACAACTGATGCAAACGGCACGCCAAAAAGGCATTATTTTCGAAAATATATTCAATGCCATTTTTCTGGGAAAATTTAACAATTCTAGAAAAAATTCAGTTGTACCCACATCGAGGTGTCATTTCGAAAGTGATAACGATACGATCTCTGGATCTAGACTCGGAAATTATTGAAGCCAGTTAATACCGATTTTTATAACAGGCTTTCAGAGTACCGTAGTTATAATACGAAGACGTAACTGTTACACACCAGTGGTCTATTAACACCATGATTCAGTTTTTAAATTCATATCACAAGTTCAAATCTCTAATTCCTTTGTATCATGTTCAAATCCGAGGTCAAATCGGGGAATAGGTGAAATTTGTTCAAACATTGACTAGAATGACCGGCTTCAAATTAATCGTAAATCCTTATTCGATTCAAATTTGGCCAAAATCATTGAATCCTTATTTTCCAAATCTAAATCCAAGCTCACCCCAGAGAGCTAAGGATCGAAAGTCTAGGAAATTCACCTTGCTGGCTTCGTCTTTGGCGTCGGCGCCTTCGTTTTTCGGCGGATAAAACTGGTTGGATATGAACACTCTCAGCTTCCTCTTCATTTTCACCGGCCTCTTCAACGCCTCCTGGATGTCCAGCCTCTTCCTCGTGATCGTCTGATCCAACTTCCTCTCGAACGCCAACAGGTCCATGTATGCCTGCGATGATAGATTCATGTCACCCAAAAAAACGACACTCGACAATAAGAATTTCAAAGTCGCAGATTGTGTGCCACTATGTAAGTTTATTGCACAACGGGGGTTTGTAAATTTTTTTGAATTTTCACATCTCTAAAATTGTTCGGGTATTAAAATCTAGAAGGGCTCAAAATTACTAGTCGAAGTAGTCAGAAAGTACTGATAACGACAGGGTTGTAATGAAACGAGTCGCGATTTTTTGGTGACTCGGCTTGACTCGAGTCATTTTTCATTTCATTTCATTCAACTCGAGTCAATTTGTGTACTGACTCGACTTGTACTCGAGTTATTGCGCAGGACTTGGACCAAGTCATATGACTCGAGACTGGGTCTACCAAGACAGACATTTCATTGTAATTTCGAAGAATAGTAAATGTATCACACTAATAATGTTTCGTCTATCAGTACTGATGCCTGAAAACGCTACCAGAACTATAAAAATGAGGAGAATTAATATAATATGAATTCGAAGTATTCGATATCATCGGGCTGAGTTGTAAAAAGTGGTTTTCACATGACATTAACTCGGAACTGAACAGTCAAAACAATGACTTGGACTCGGACTCAACATTCTACTCCGTGACTCGACTCGGTGGTGAATTGAAAATGACTCGACTTGACTCGAGTCAAAACAATAAAAGTGAGATTTACTTGCGACTCGGAACCTTGAGACTTGGTCACAACCCTGGATAACGAAGGTAATATTCTACATGTACTGTTAACTAAATGTCGACTAGACACAAATTTTTAATACCGGTTTTCTGCTAGCATCGATCCCGAACAGCCGCAAATCTTACCTGGGAATCAGGAACCAGCTTACGAACAGGATCTGGCAGAATCCTATCACTCAAAAGACGCCGTTTGAACAATGCAGGTTGTCTTGACCTATCAACGCATATAAATACAGTAAATTTAATTTATATAATCATCATAATAAAAATGAGAGAACTATAACCTGTCATGCGCGCCAGCGCCCGTGGCCGGACTACCAGCATGTCCTGTTCTCTTCCTCAAATGGTCCGCCCGCATTTGTCCCGCATGCCCCGTAGTGGGATACGGGGAAGACGGTCCCTGCCGTCTCATGTACGCTTGCTGAGGCTGGTAAGGGCTTCTCACGTTACCGTGGCTCATTTTTACAGCCTATATACTAGTTTTAGAGCATTGTGGTATCTGTGAATGTAATGTAAAAGCATCATGTTATACGTGAAGGAAAATATTTCATCGCTGGGTTAGACGGAATAGGTTGACATGTTCGTAAAACAAATATACAGATGTGCGAATAGTGCTAAAGTATTTCGGACTTGTCCGAGAGCTATTGTACAAAAATAGAAAGCATAGCACCAAAGCATAGAAAAACTGATGAAAATTGATTCTTTTTGTTAAGGTGGAGTCAATGGCATTATATTCATATATACCGCAATTGCTTGTGCACAAGAATTAATCGATATACAGCAAATTTCATCAATATCAAAGGCTAATACTGTGTAACTACAAAAAATGGGCATCTCGACTTTGCATTATTCACCACAAACGATGTGGTTTTGTACTAATTACGGTAAGCTATCACTAGTCAGAATCACTTGATGGAAACAAGATATGAAAAGAAGTGAATTGGCTAATATGAATCAGCAGAATTCCCTCAAGGGATAACCAGAATAAATAGGGATATGAAAGGTGAAGAGATCCCCAAAAGCAAAGTTCACACGACAAAACCAGTGTGACATCATGATACTAAAAATTCAAAATTCCTAGTCAAATCACAACCAACAGCGCACTCAATATCAAATCGACAGTAGCTAACCCCAAAATATACCCCCACGCTTTTTGGTACTGTCACAAATAATAAAACACCCCACGCTAATACCAAACATAAAAAACACACTGAGCAACATAAGTGGCACAAGACGGCATATCACTCCCATTTCAAATGTAATTATCATCATCCTAGGTCGTTATAGTTGCATCCACATTTGCAGTATTTCAAATAGCATACGTTCAATCGCATCCATGGTCCAAATAAGCTAGAGCTACATTACCCAATTTGTCAGTCGCCATCCTCATACGAAATGCATTAAAACGCCGCTGAAAGGTAATCAACTGCGCAGGAACAGTTACAACCGAAAGGAAAGGTATCAACCAATTTGAAAGTACACAAGTATCACCAAATCAAATCATTTTTAAATATAATCATCATCATATTTATCTCCCAAGACGAATGCCAAAAGCAATGCCGGCGAATGAAAAAATGTACCGATATCAAATGCCAATTTCTT
Source organism: Botryllus schlosseri (assembly GCF_051294905.1). Taxonomy (NCBI): domain Eukaryota; kingdom Metazoa; phylum Chordata; class Ascidiacea; order Stolidobranchia; family Styelidae; genus Botryllus; species Botryllus schlosseri. The sequence goes on along the minus strand of NC_137247.1, from coordinate 10,869,443 downwards.
CAGGTACTATCACGATAAAGACAATCCTGACTAACAAAAGAGCACACTTGAGTCAACATAATAAGAATAGAAGCAATAAAGGACGACATAAAAATAGGTTAACTTTGTAAGAAATAATAGGAGAAACACTATGTCACGGAAAGTCTGCCGTTCACGTTCGCGACATCATATCGGTTAACGGCACCCCTTCCGGGCTGTCTTTCGGCTTCTTTCCGTCGGCGGTGTCCAGATGTCGTGTGCTCTTTTTCACGTACGCCTGCAAGTAATATAAACGCTGTAACCAGTCTGACAGGCTTCAGTGATCAGTGTTTAAATGCGGAACACGCTTGGCTTCTATAACGGTCGAGAACGGCATCAAGTTGTTAATTTACGACGGAATTCTCACAAGAACTGACATGTTACGGCTATTTCACTCATAAAGTGATGCAAACTAGGGATGGTGTGAACCTCTGAAAGGTTCAGGTTCGTGTGAACGCGAACCTTTTTGAAAGGTTCTGTGTGAACACGAACGTGAACCTCGTGACGTCATGTGACGTCATATTGCTAATTCCAACCCTTCCTTCCAATGAAGTGATAGCCTATATTAATGTACACGATACCTAACGAAGACTCGGTCCACATAATGCCACAATGCTGAATTACATATCGGCGTATTAAACGTCGCTTAATGTATCAACAGCAGCAATCAAAGGATACAATAATTGCGTAAAATCAGTACATTCCGTCGCTTTGCCAACAATTTCGACGAGGACTTACCAAGGAATATAAGCTTACCCCTTAACGGTCTTAGCCAGACCGGACAATGTGTTCGGAGTCTGAGTATTGCTACATTGATATTGAGCAGAGTGTACAACGGGTTTCAATACTCGCTACGGATACCACAAACAACAACTAGTTATGCAGCAGCAGCAAGCACCTTAATCGCACGGATTTGGTTTTAATGATACAGTAAAGATATGAAGTCAAGATTGACCCCGTACGCCCGTTCGATTTTTTACATCAGAAGACGATAGCAATGTCATTGATTGGTTGAATGAATAAGCATCATTCGCTGACTACGCATATCGCTCGTGATGTTGTGTGATTGCGGGTCAAGCTCACAGCAGATAGTCACTAAATATTCACAAACGGAAAGCTGGTTATTCCGAGAACATTTTTGCAACAAAGCAACTAAAACTTTCAAGGTTGTCAAGGTGCATGGTGCATGCTCGTTAAGCGTTGATTTTTTATGCTGCCAGCACCATGCATGGAGTGGCCCGCAGTTGAAATGCAATAAATTTGAACCAAAGATCTTATAATGGATTGAAAAATTACATTGAATTGAAAATTACAATTTACCAAAAGGTTCACAGTGCAGAACCTACCAAGGTTCTGTTGTGAACACGAACCTCTAAATTTCCGAGGTTCACACACAGAACGCGAACGTGAACCTCACGTTCACACCATCCCTAATGCAAACTCCTCTTAAAAATACTTCCTACTTCCCAAAATCTACTGCGCAAAAAAAACTATTTGATTCCATGCGGAAGCAGTCTAAATGTGGCTACTAGAGCAGTGGTTGGGACTGGTTCCGGACCGTGGCAACTTTCCTGCTGTACGTGAAATAAATTAAAATTTTATATCTCTGTTCGAAACTAACAGAAGGTCGGTGATTGAGAAATGAAACATCAAATTTTCAATTTATTTACAAATTTGGAAGGTATCTTTCTGCGCGATGTCACAATGTAGAGTTTGTGGTTTACTTTTGAGCTAGCGTACGTCGCAATGGTCTAAGTAGGGTTATGAAACTGCTTAAAAGTGCCGGTAAGTTGTTGATTTTCTCAAAATACGTAAATGACTCGACTTGAGTCAATCTGTGTGATGACTGGACTTGGACTTGAGTCATTGCGCATGACTCTGACCAAGTAATATGACTCGAGACTCAGGCGGCCAAGACCGACATGTCATAGTAATTTCGAATAATAGTAAAGTAAACACAATATTGGTATTTCTTCTATTGGTAGAGGTACTTGAAAATGCAACCAGAAACGGTTAAAAGTGAGAAGTTATTATATTATAAATGCGAACCGTTCGATATCAGCAAACAGAGTTATAAAAAGTGGGTTAATCAAGCCTTTAACTGGAAACTGAGCATTCAACGCAATGACTTGGGACTCGGACACGAGTCATAATACCATGACTCGGACTCGACCCTCTGCTCGCTTGACCTGGACTTGACTCGGTGGTGAATTGAAAATGACTCGACTCAAAACTATAACAGTGAGATTGACTCGTGACTTGGTTACAACCCTGCGTGAGACACTCACCATCAGCGACTTGGACATGAAGTACTCCCGTCCGGGGCTGCCGTCGTTGACCCGGCAGTCCTCGCAAAAGCACAGCAGCATGGTGTCGATGGCCATCTCGTAAATGGAGATGAAGCAGTGCGCAATCAGATACGAGAAAAGGGCCACTACACTCAGCGGTGCCAAGACGTAGGTCAGGTTGGGGTGGTATTTCATCATGAAGATACCGCCGGTGCCCGCGGTTATAGCAACCACCAGAACTTTCCCTGCGTACAGAAACCGAAATGTAGCTTAACGTCGACACCCATCGGTGCGAACCTTACCCAAAAACAGGATGAACGCTCCGACCGAATTGATGGCGATCACGCGGAGCGCGTTTGACGCCAGCGTGGCTATCGCGTCGCAGGCCGACCGGCAGAAATGGGTTCCGTTCACAGCCACGAGAGTGTATGCGTTCTGAAGCAACACAGCGTGATTACACAAGAATTAAGTAAGGTTTCAACCCATTCTAATCCATGGCATGTGGTGGTTGTACGATGGACGGCAGCCAGAGATGTTTTTATTTAGTTATAATACGGCCAGATCCAAACTTGGAAGCGGCAAATGGAAATTCTCAATAATAATACATGCCTACTTCTTTAGTAAGTGGTGATTGAATGATGGGGATGCTATTAACCATCATGTTATTGAGTTGAGTTATGAGAACAGCAAATAGTTTTGCTGAAAAGAGCATTTTGGGACTGTTTTCCATAAGCGGCGTTTGTGGCAAAGATGCATGCCGTAGCGAACAAAAAATTGACCGAAAAATACATGAGACTTGAATAGGAGACAGGAAACAGACAGAACGACGTACATTCGCTTCCAAATTTTCAAGTCAGGCACGTAGACTCGTAGAGCCAGCTTGATTAAGCAGACTCTAGGTGAGCGGCAGCTTTAAACAAATATACGCCTGGTCGTACCCATCTATTTAACTCGAGCACTCGATTACCATGAGTATGAGAGTCTTGTTTCGTTTTACACCTCTACTCAAAGTAAAAATCTCACAGGACTACAGGCATTTCCTCTCAAGTGACTCAGACCAACTCGTACCATCATCGCATACAAAACTCAAAACTCACGTAGTTGAGGTATTTCAGACACTTCTCCAAAACCCACAAGCAGCAGATGCAGCCCTTGATGAGCGCTTTCGCCAAGATATTTTCCTGCAACCACGATAGCAGAGATAATCAAATCGCCGCAAGAGGCCGACAAAGACCGCAAAGTTACCGAGTCCTTGAACTGGCTGTGGATGTACATGAGAATGCATCGCGGAATCTTTACGAGGGTGATGATAAACGAACCCAGCGCGCACGAGCCGAGGTGATTCCCGATCAGTCTGCCGATGGACTCCAGGATCGGATTTCCAAGCTGTGACTTATCTCTGGGGGAAAAAAGGGACACGAATTTGGTCATCAATGGTGGTCAAAGTATTCATCGTTGATACATAACTAGAAATGAAAACTTTGAAAACCACCCAAGTATTTTCAAAAATCAGTACAATCTCCGTATTTAGTGACATCAGTCACTATTTAAACAACTATTACGCCTTGAATACCAAAATATTACAGCTGGCCAAAACACGGCTCTCGCAAAACCCTCAAGGAAGAGTAGATCCAAAATCACAAGGTTTTGTGAAGTAAGTACAGGGAGGTTTATTTAGTTTAAATTAGCTGCCTAGGACGTTGACAATGTTCTAATAATGGTGGACAAAAAATTTAAGAGTTGGTGTCATCCACGATAAGAAGCCCACAGGAAAATCGGACCAAGTTATTAATCATCAATTCAACACAATCCTACCCATGCTATCGCTGACAATATTCGCACACTGTACCTTGTGAAGTAGTACTTGACCACAGTGCCGGCAATAGCCATCTGCTGACAAGCCAGCATAAACTCGCTGACCCATATCAGCCCCACGAAATGGTACCATCTGGCGTACGTGATGATGTCACTCTGGCTGAACTTCACCCATCCCTTGTGCGAGTCGTACAAGTAAGGCTTCCCTGCATTGAAAACAGAGCCGGGCGTCATTATGATGTCATCCGCATCGAAGTTGCATACAATTTACCTGACGTGGACAAAAAGGCAAACACCGCTATCCAGCACATCCAAAAGAGCAGCAGCACGATAAAAGTCCACAGGGGTTGCACGAGCAAGCACGGGATATGGGTGATGCACTTCCCCGCTTCGTAGAACAGCTCTACTGTGATTCCGACGCGAGTTCGCATCACCAGAATGATAAGCAGCATGATGACCTACAATACAAATCACGTGTCGGTAGCCCACGTTTCGGAGTTAGAATAAAAAAGAATCTGCCGAACATCACGCAGTTCACGTGTAAAACAGGTTTAGCAAGATTTACACCGCTAAAGTGTTAGTGTACTATCTAAAAATAGTACATTAAACGCTTTCTTATTCGAAATTTCATGCCAGTGACGTCATATTTTGTGATACGATTGCTGATATACAATGCTCTTCCCAATTCTCTACTATTGAATAGTATACTCATACTGAAATGAACCCGAATATTTTTGGCTGACGCTCAGCAGGGGTAATCGTAAGCAACTAGTAGAGAATCGGAAAGAACTATGTGTTCATGGAAAGCTAGTGTCGCACTGTCAGGACAATGGAACCGCCTTCAAATCAGCATTGTCTCGAACAATTGCTTGACGAAAATTGTTATGTACATTGTGTTGCGGCGCTGCCATTGTTAAAACAATGCCAATTTTCAAACTTTGAGAGCTGTTTCGGGGTGGTTCCATTGTCATGACAAGATTCTAATTTGTATTTTCGGAATCAGAGGGACACTAGCTTTCGATTAAGACAAGTTACATTAGATTTCTGCGTTCAGATCGCCAGCTATAGTACTACCGATTACGCTACTTTTAGATTGCTCAGCAATAATAGACACTGCCCAAGCGTAACGGCCAGTAGTATATATCTGTAGGTTAGTAATCTATACTACTACTTCTACTGGAGTAGCAAGAGTTGACTAGTTTGACCATATCAGCCAAAGTATGGCAGGCCAACGATATCAGGCTTGAAAATAGATCTCCTTTTGCCTCTAGTCTACGAAAATACTCACCGTAAAGATGGTAGCCGCGATGGCGTACCACAAAAAGCCCTGTTTGTCACCTCCGTGATGGATTTGAATATCCAGGAACGTAACACCTTCCGGAGACGCGTAAGCCCACCAAAGAAGAGCGGTGCCGCCTTGAAAAGATACACAAATTATATTCCAAGCGCGCATTTATATTTCAAGTTCCAGAGAACCACACAAGGCCGTCGCGATTGCTCGGTCGCATTAGTGAAACAAATTGAATTTCGATATAATTCGGCAATAAAATCAGACAGGAAACACGAGATCAGATTCTGATCAGGACCGACAAATTTTCCCGATATCCATATTCAGCAAATACAACTACTTCCACTGCGTTGAGCATTGATTTTTTTCGCATCATAATTCTTCAGACACTCACCAACACAGGTCAGGGAGACGAGCACCAATATCACGTACACCACAACGCTAGCCACGAACCGCAGCAGAAGCACGATGATGACAGACACAACTGGAAAAATAAAACCTTGAATTATACAGAATCTTTGCAGCATATCGCTAATAACAAGTAAAAATGAATTAGATTTCCCGAATCAGAAGATTAATTTTCCAGCAAAACAGCCCATCCTTGCCAGCATTTGAACAGCTTCTTGGAGGTACAGAACTTCAATATACAATTGAATAGTATATTCATATTGAAATGAACCCGAATATTCTCGGCTGACACTCGTCAGGGGTAATCGTCGGCAACTAATAGAGAATTCAAAAGAACAGCGTATATCAACAATCGTAACACAAAATATGGCGTCACCAGCACGAAATGTCGAATACGCTCAATGTACTATTTTGAGATGATACACAAACTCTTGTTGTTGACAGCCTTGGCTGGTGTATTTTGAATAAAGTCGACTCCAAGGGACACAAATGAAACTGTGAGCGACCCTTTCCGAGTGTGCGAAATCTGTCGTCTCGATAATTTTTCGCACAGGCGGGATTATCCAACAAGTGTTTGCCAGTAATTGCCTTGCCAGCAATTGACAATTTCTGCATCAACTGCGCAGCGAAAACGTGGAGGATTGAAATTGAAATCATTTGAAAAAGCACGAAGACAAATCTAAATATACTCACACACTGCGAGAAAACACAGTCCCATGATGGCGTACCGACTCACGTAGATATCGCCCAATATCAAATTAATTGTCTGCAAATTGGACACGTATATCGCCAGGTCGGTCAGAAACTGTGGCAGACTCGTTGGGACGCAACGCGACAATACGGGAGTTCTACAGAAAAACGTTAAGCGTAAGAAATTAAATACGGGCTGTGTTCCAATAACTTACGTTTCCTGGTAGGGAAGTTTAGGGCATTGCTCGCTGTGGTCTTGAGAAGTGTACGTGTCTGTCTCCACGCTGTAATCGCATAGGGCGCTACCACTCGTCTCGTAGAAATCGTAAACTTGCTGTGAAGACAAAGAAACACATCAGTAGTGCGCTATTGGTTGTGATGAAGAGTTACCGTAAGGAACGAAAGAGTTTGTTAGGTTGGCTAAAATAATGCTGCACACCAAATTTGGCTCAATTGTATCCTCCAGAAGCGAAGCTATCGGAGTTAAAAAATTTGAAAGACATAGAAAAAAATTTAAATTTTAAAATTTTACCGGTTACCAATTCCATGGGGTTTAAAATGGATTTCGAAAAATGAATTTTCATTTTTTTGTATTAAATTTGCTGTTTTCATATTCCTGTATCTTCTCTGCTAAAAATTGGAATCGACCCAAATTTGGTGTGCGGCAAATTTTTAGCAAACTGAACAATTTCATCGAAAACCCAATAAAATTTGAACAAGAGTTATTATTGAACAACCTTAAGGCGAACAGTGATAAAAAATATGTTGCATGTTACCTGCATATTGAGCAAAAATGGCGGACATTTCTCCACACAAATATGCAAAGACGAATCAGGGTCCAGAACATTCATGTAGAACACGAATCTGCAAAACATGCATTAAGTTACACAAGCCCGTGCAAGATAATCAAACATAGAAACGGCTGCTGGCCCTGCGTACGAGTGTTGAAAACTATCTAGGCTAGGCAGCGGGGATATAAATTCATCAATGTTTGACAAGGATCTTCAACAAGTCAGTCTCCTACATAGAGATGTAATTCTATACTAGTTCGTTATCAAGATGCTTCACGTAACATATACAATACGCCCGGTATTAGTTATATATTTAGTCAATAAACATTACACGATATGAGATAACTACGATGTAGTTCGTCTCCCAATTAATGCGATCGAACCCATCCAATCCAATTAATCATTTTCTACCATGAAAAATTCGAATTCCATGTTCGGAATTATTGCTATAAATCAATTCTCTCTCTCTCTCTCTAGAAGAGACCAGGAGTCCAAGACCATCAGTGAAGTTTTCTCTAATTCATCAATGATAAATCAAGGTGGAAGACCAGCAGGACCAATGCAAAAAGTTCAAGAGAATTTCAGGATGGCGCCCTATGCAAAATAGGCTAAACAATGAACTGAATTCCATACTTTTTTCCTGTCAGATTAAGCCCGGAGTTTTCAATATCCACAATCTTTTCATTTGTCCTGTCGCAAGTGTTGCCGTAGCTGTCGTATCCATAGATTAGCCTAGCCGCAGCACCATTTGCTATAGCGAAAGCCGCAATGACAATCTGGAATCAAAACAAGATAAATTACGTACCGTCACGAATGGAATGCGCTGAACATACCATTCCAACGAAATACAGCACAAAAACCGCGAGCGGAATGACATCGGTGCAGTGCCTTTTCTCCAACGGTTGCCATTTTGAAGGGGTAGGCGGCGGCTTACCCCCAGCTGTGCGTGCTGCACTATAGCAGCAACCCATACTCAAATCTATTCGATAATTTTATGCTGAATGAAAAACACAAAGCAGTATCCTACGTTAGATATAGTTCCATCGTGTTTTCAAAATGAAAATAAAATCGTATCCAGTGATCAAATAACCAAAATATCACAAATCACCACAAAGTCACCACAGTGCATTAAATAGACGATGTGACATAGAATACAGTTTTCTAAATTAAACGGGGTCATATGGAGGCGGAGACAGCGCTCATAAGTATCAGATAATCCATTTTTATCAAGTGCATGACCAGAGAGATGATCAGACTTAATTCCATGGGATAGTGTTCTGTTTTTTATTACATTGATTGGAGACTATTGTTCCACTAGAAAGGCACACTAGTTGGTAAAATTATTAGGAATCAGGCAGATATATCAGATATATCACGTTTTGTCCACTGTGACTGTGACTGTGCTCCACTGTAATCAATTCTAACACAACACTTTTAGGGTATTTTGGTCCTATCCAGGTAAGCATCTGGTATTGAATCAATTATTAAAATCTTGCCACTTCGTATGACGAAATATTATGTAAATTTTTCTCAGATGATAATCCAGTGAGAATCATTGATGCAGGCAAAAACAAAAACAACATGGTGCCACAGTGATTGGCATTTGATCTTATAAAAATGGAGGACCATGATATATTGACCACTTCATGTACGTAATTCGAAACTATCAACAAGTAAAACGTCAGTCGAAAATCCAACAATTTTATGGCCACCAAAACAATTTGCGTTACAAAGTCAAGTACCGGTATCACCAGCATTAGAAAAATCACTATCGTTCGAATCTTCGCTGCTTCCATAATATACCAAAGGGACCAACGCTTTGCCGGGAGCGGCTGAACTAACCGATTCACAATTCGGTTCGGAGATAATTTTACGCGTTTTTTCAACATCATTACTGCCACATATTTCAGGCGACAAAACAGTCTTTTCAGGAGTTCGACAAGATTTTTTGGAAAGCTTGACCCCGAGCAAGTTCAGACGGTCAGAGCTCGGCCTCTTCTGCGCTTTTCCGTCCCATAAATTTGACACCACCAGAGACTTGTTCAACGCCGACCCTAGCACCTTTGAAGCGGGGCTGCCCGCAAGCGCTATCAGTTTGGAAGATGCCAACACCGGTTTCGCGGAAACTTGCGTACGTGAAGAATCTTTATCGGAATCTGAGAAAAGAGTTTCGGATTCACACGGAGATGGTCAAAGTAGTAAGGTCAGGGATACTACTCGCTCATGTAGAAGGAAGTAGCTGTAGGACGGAGACCAATTTCATCAAGTGATGCTGACACAGCTTGAAACTAGTTTCTACTATTTAAAAAAGTGTAAGAAGTCAGCAGTATTCCCAAACGATATTTTAGTAGAAGAGGAAATAGTCTAAAAACATAGGCACGCGAGAAAGTTGAATATGTAGTTGAGAACTCTCAAAGGTATTAACATCAAGTAGGTCTACGTCATTACTGACCACCTATGTACGAAAGACAGATATCACCTACCTATGAAGGTGTCTAGAGCGAGAAGCTTCGCCATTTGTTTGTCGTTTTGACTTTCAGGCAAGAGCTTGATGTCCAGAGAAGATTTCTTCAACAAGGCCTGGTCCTTTTTCGAACTGGCTTCCATGGACTTCGAAAAAAATCAGACAGCATTACAATATTGGCCATTATCAGGACAGCTACTATTATAAAACTTGTCCAAATGTCGTTTCATTTCTAATAGAAAGTTTTGAGTATTTTACCCCTAGATTTAGGTAGGCTACTGTTGAACATGAAACCATAGCTGCAGTGCCGAGAAGTATATCAGGAGCTGGGGGCAAAGTAAATTTCGAGCCATTTCTCTATTTCCTTGGCCTTTGTAACTGAAGCTGCAGTGTTATTTTTAGCACTGCTATTTTGAAAAACACTTGGAAAAGACGGATATCACCTCGGTTGACTCCTGAAATTCTTTACTCATGTTCAGACAAAGCCCTAACAGCTGCACAGTAAAGTGCAGTCATGTAATGTACAATGCCCATCGAGGAATCAGAGAATGGGCCTTTGTCTAGCAATGGGCAGACCTAAACCAGAGCCAAAATACAGAGTGATGATGTGGAAAACAGAAATCAAGACTGAATGAAAATTCGGGCATCCATCGAACACGCCAACAAATACGAGGAAACGATAAAATCTTCATTATTAATTCATTTCCAGCAAATATTGTACGCCAAAATAACAATACCCACTGCGCGCCAGGGTTGTAGTGACTTGAGTCGCGATATTTTGGTGACTCGAGTCATATTTTCAAAGTCGTAAAATGACTCGAATCGAGTCATTGTGCATGACTCGAACCAAGTCATATGACTCGAGACTAGGACGGCCAAGACAAACAGTTCATTGTAATTTCGAAGAATAGTAAAGTCACAACATTATTGGTATTTCGTCTACCAGTCCCGATACTAGGAAAATAGGGCCAGAAACTGTTCAAGACTGAGGAAAATCACTATATTACGAATGCGAGCCACTCTATATCTCTCGAGCAGAGTTGAAAAAGTAGGTTGAAACGGGCTGAACTGAAAACTGAACGGCCAACATAATGAGATGGACTCGAGTCAAAACACTATGGCTCGGACTCGACCTTCTACTAGCTGACTTGAACTCGGACTTGACTCGGTGGCGAACTGAAAATGACTCGACTTGACTCGAGTCAAAACTATAATGGTGAGATTGACTTGCGACTCGAAACCTTGTGACTTGGTTACAACCCTGCTATGCGCAGCCTATTCAAGGTAACCAAATAGTTCAGCGGAAAAAGTAAGCACCGAAAATCTTGGGACTACCCTACCTTCTTCTCGCTCCTGAAATTATTCCGCAGGATCTTGTTCAAAATGTAGTCGTCCTTTTTCTCCTCCTGAATGTCCTGGATTTCTTCCAGAGTAGGCAAAGCGTTCGTTAACTTGCGCTGGTCCTTGACGCTATGCTCCAACTTGAACATCGCGTCCGTCGTTAACTTTTGTTTGTCAAGGTGGTCTGCAAACGATATTTGTAACTTCAATTGAAGTAAATTTTCTTTATGAAAATTACATAGAATGTTTCACTACTTGATATTTTCAAGGGCAGTGACTAATCAAGCACACCTGTCATCTCGATTTGTTCGTTATCTTTCGCGTTCCATCGCTCTTCCTTGCGTCTTGCCCCGCTCAAAATCACATAATCACAGTTCGCCGGGTCGGTTTGAATTTCGAAATATTGTTCGCAAAGGTGGCATTTCATTTTGAACTTGTACACCGGCGTGCTGTAGTAATTGCCAACCTGGACGGAATGTCGTGTAATCAGGTGGTAAAATTACTCGTTGTTAGTACTCCAGTGGGCCATAAGTAGAAGTAATGTCGTAAATTTCTACGCGAAGTACCAGGCAAAGTACAGATTTTCAAGCAAGTAAATAAGTATGAATTCTAGGCCTTGTTTTTCCTAGAAAACTTAAAACAGCTCAGAAGTGAAATTACTTTCAAATCATTGACACTTGAGCAGGTAATGCAAGTAAGCAAAGCGACATGAGAACTCTGAAATTGTTTTTCGTTACTGACCACCTCTGCATATAATGATCATAAAAGCTGATGACAGTTGGAATCGCCAATTATGAAATCAGGAAGCAAAAACATCACAAATCGACACATTTCCATAAGTAGACTCTACCAGCCGAATAATTGCAATAACAAGTACACGAAAATAGATCAAAGTCCAGAGGTGGTAAACTAATTTAAACATTATGTTTATGACTAAGTATAAGACACACAACAACCCACAAACCTTGGAAGAATGTCAGCTATTATATAATAGCTATCGCTCAATCACATTAAAAAATTATTGGCATAGTCTAAAGATTTAAATACCGACTGAATCAAGTACCAGGGTATCATTTGCAAACATTTGTAGGACACTGAAACACTTTATTAAATGGCCATTACCTTTATTTTCTCTGAATTGTAACGTACTCCCATTCCGATATGCTTACCACATCCGTTACACCAGATGTTGTACGGCATCTCAAAACGGATGACAAGTATTCCCTGTAAACACAAACGCAGATCTTAGTGTCTCGATTATAATTTGGTGTGTAACAGTATCACAAAGATATCATTCTTACCTCTCCAATCTTCTTGGCACGTTCCCGTAACGGGTGGGAATTGTGGTATTTGTCGAGGGAGCCATGAGTCTTGTAGTCAAAATCAGGAGGGTAATATTTGTTCACACCTTTTCGCTCCCCCTGTTTTGTTGAAAGAAATGGCATTTGCAGTACCATTATTTAAATTGAGTATATGCATTTTGTAATTTAAAAGTCAGATCACCCAGCATTAAACATGTACACTTGACTCGATATATACCGTAGTCTGGCTGTAAGAAATGTTAGTTTACAAGGCAAATAAGAGCCGAGAGCCTAGCCAATTTATCCGTGATATGTCAAAACCGCAATCATAATTTCCTCGAAAAAGAAATTTACTTACCATTTTAGAGATTACAACATAAATCCGTTATGACAATGATAGACAATGCGCGTGAACTACTAAGCCCGTCCCTCCTCTTGCTCTTTCAATCCCAACATTGACGGAAAGATCTTACAGTGCATTGGACCGAGACGTATCACAACCAGCACTAGATGGTGTTTTCATTTACAGCCGCATCTCATTTTCAATCCAATATAATGAGAGCATCTTCGTTTACAGACGAATACGGTGAGACTTGATTAGCTACTGTAAAAAAGTTCCGTCGAAGAAACGCTGGCGTAGAACAGTAACAGAAATATTATAATTTCTGAGATTACCTACGTCGGGGCAGACAGTGCAGACTATATAATCATTATTTTATTGGCAATTTTATCAGTTCCATACACCACAAAAATACGATACAATGAAAAGATAGGAAGGTGTCGAAGCGACTTGGAGTAGTCTATGGAATCAGACACCCACCATGGCCTAGGCGCCAGTAAGTTGAAATCTTACAGATTACCGGGAATAAAATGTGGCTATACTGTTTCTTGTCAGTCTAACGATACAGTTCTATTGGGTTAAAACACAATGATGTGGTAGATTTTATAGATACAATGGATTCTCTCTTCTCGTGTATTTTCTTACAAAGTCGCTACGGCTGGTTGGTTTTCGATTAAACAATCACGTCACTTATTCTGTGTGTTGTGCTATGATTGACACTTGACAGCAAGCCAGATTTTTTCATTCGAGTCCGTAACAAGTTTGTAAGGATGTGATTGATGGGTAAAACATGACACTGAGGCAGACTGAGCCGTATAGAAGAGAGCTTGCCGATAATTATCATATTTGGCGGTTGTCTTATTTCTATTTCTATTCTTATTGCTATTTCTTGTAATTTTATCGGCGTTGCTTTATACTTGAGTAGCCTACGGTACCAACGATACTTTGTTTTACTGGTAAGAAGCGATACCGTATGTGGATATTGTTGACGCCGTTGACGGCAACCGATAGTTCTGGTCGGATGCTTATCTACTTCAAGTTTCATCATGCAATTCAAGAGCTCACTATCACATTATTTCAATTGATCTGTTTATTTACCAGATCCTTCTCTCCAGCCTCAAATAAGGTATTCCAAAGATCCATAAATCAAATGTGACGTGATGTTACATTCACAGTATCAATGGTTGGATCAGAATTGATCTAATTGAAAACATTTTGCGCAGAAAAATTTATCGAATGGCAGTATTTTTCGACTACGATGACACGTTAATCAACACTGCCAATGCTTCGAAAGCTGCGTACGAGTCTGTGGCGGAATTGTTGAAAGCAGAAGGCCAGTATGCTTCTGAAGTTGACACAATCATCAAAGCGTATAGAGAGTTACTTTGGTCCACCCCTAACGATTCATACAAGGTCGAAACACCGAAGAAAATCCGAGTAAAGCTGTGGGAAAGTTCGATTCAAAAGTGTGTGCATTCGAAATCCTGTTCCGTTAATCACATCCGAGAGCTAGCAGAAAAATTGTATGACATGTGGTATACCACTAGACTTGGAGCGATGGCATGGATCGAAAAAGAAACAGTGCCAACGTTATTAAGTCTAAGAAAAAAATATAAACTGGTATTGATTACTAATGGCAGTAGTGTGATACAATGGGAAAAAATCAAGAAAATGGAGGCGCAAAAGTACTTTGATCACGTATTAGTCTCAGGAGACGAACCTTACGACAAACCGCATAAATCTATCTTCATTAAGGCATGTACGCTATGTGGTGTGCTGCCTGAAACGTGTGTTATGGTAGGAGATAACCTTGCTACTGATATATTAGGAGCGCATAATGCCAATCTTTTAGCTTCCATTCAATATACTGGCTCGTCAAAGAATAAGCCAAGTCCAGGTAATTTGTCGAATGATAGTGCCTCGCCACGTTTCACGATCTCGTCTATAACAGAATTGTTCTCAGTGCTTGAAGAAATTTATTGAGTCCATTTAATGGTATTTTTTATTTTCTACCTATGTCGCAGTACTCATATTTTGAAAATATATATGTAGTGATCTACCTGTTTTATAAACTTCATCTATGTGATGAGTATTATCGGTTATCGCTTGAAACTTGGTAACTTTGTGAATCAAGGTACCATCTTTAATGTACTCCATTCCAAACCATTGCCTATTCGCTGATTCGGAGATTGCAATGTAGCCGTATAAGAAATTATTTTCGGAGACAAAGATTTTAAAGATTTGTACTGGTGTTGTAATTATGCCTCTTTTTATCATGCAATATTGTGTTTCCTTGTTAATTTTGTTCATTGTATTGAGCAGCACTATAAAGAATAATGAGCTTTGATAAAACTGCCATCGAAGAGGCAAATCGCCATTTGCTTGCGATGAACAGAAGAGTAATCGAACTCGGCGCGATGTTAAATGAAAAGACTGTACAATTGGAGAGCATTGAATCCGTTAACCAGGTGCAAACTATGAATTCTTTGAAAGATACCAGATCTATCATGCCAACACTGTCTTGTTAGTCTTTTGTCTGAAGGCAATGTGTCATTTGCTGGTAATTCGTAATTTTAAAATTCTTGTGTCAAATCTAACAGGCATCTTATAGCGCTTTTAATGTGAGGGGTTATAATAGCATTCTAAATCAGCTCTATTTCATTTTGCCCTGTGTTTCTAGACCAAAATTGAGGCGATAACCCGGCAAAAAGATGCGGAAATTGAACAGAGAAACGCATGGTTAGAATCCACTCAAGCGGAAATAAGAAGACTCAAATCAGACATGATGCAGAAGGATGATGAAATATCTCAATTACGGTTCAAGGCGTCGATACTTGACAAAATCTCGAAGTATTTTGATTCAATTTTCAATTGAACATTTTGTTGCTAGCAGCTATAATTCGTTACTTGTGTAGTTGGGTCTTGTTTAAAAGGGTTATTGACCAATCAAAGTCTATGCCACCTTGTCACACTCTACTTTTACAAACAACTTTTTACTTAGTCGAGTAGGAGTACTTTTCAGATATGTTGTTTTTCTAGGTTTGCTGAAAGTAGTTCGAACCAGTCTTCGAGACTGTAAAAATAGACAAGTAAAGTTTAGCCTGTCTACGGAATACTTGGCGGCTGTTTTCCGGACTTCGGTCGTGTGATTGGTTTCTCGTAGCAATGTTAGCAAGCTACTTTCTTCTGCATATGTAGCTGGGGAGCGTTGGGGTAAATTGTTTTAGGGTTTTCAACATATCAAAAGTGAGTGGTCGGTACTCGTTTCCTCAAAAACACCCAGAAATACTTGGTGTTGTGAGTCAAAATCTGGCAAACAGCCTACTGGGCTGTATTTTTATTACATGGCCTATTTTAATTAATGTGATCACTTTTCATGCAGATACAAACCAGAATTAACCGGATTGCTGCAGTGTCTGTCGGAACTGGATCCCGCACACGTTTCATCACCAACGCCTCCCGTAACAACGTCCAACAATACATCCGCAACTCAAAGCGGTGTCACCGATAAGCACCTAGACAATAATTTGACGAACGGCAGACAGAGCCTGTCTTCAGACGAGGATGGTTTACCACAGCCCGAAGTGCGAAAGACCAAAAGTGTGGTGTGGACTCCTAAAGCCAAAACGCCCGAGCACTCTGGAGATGGACAAAACAGGCCTGACACCACTTACAAATCGAACATTACGTCCAAAATCCCTGGGGCAGCGGTAAAGAATGATGTATCCAGCGAGTCCCAAGGCACCGATTCGCTCCCGCAATCAGACGGTTTCGAACAGGACACAAGAGATATCCACGATGTCAATTTGGAGACTCAGCTTTAACGAAATTTTTGAGCATGTACCGGCAAGAATATGATATTTTTCACATAGTGATTGTGAGTTGTTACATCTTACAGGAAACACCAAGTGATTCCTTCCTAAATCTTTTCAATCTCATAGCTATTGCCATATCGTGCCTAGGGCTGGGCGAAATCGAGTACCTGAGTGATTCGATTCTGAATCACGTAATATGCTTGCGAGTCGAGTAATCGAGTATCACTCATTATGACGTCATAACAGAATGTAATGTGTCAAAGTTCAAATATGTACCGTTTATGCCCCCACAAAGAATATGCCTTTTATCCTTCTCATAAATGATACTTTGGTATTTTTTTCGACCATACCGATTTCGTTCCACTTGGTGACAATGTTGTGGGATAATCCTGACTTCGGAAATGTGCTACGTCCGGTAACCTTCGTAGCTTTTTACTATGTTTCGTATGCTGCGATACCGCCAATCAATGATTCAAGGCTTCAACAGTGCAAATTAGTATCGAAACTATAATTCCCGTTGATAAATTAACTTTCAGTGGCAAGAAGCGCATATTTTCAGTACTCGAAAAAATCGTCTTTTACTACTCGTCTCGAATCATTAAAATTAATACTCGATTCAGATTCGAGTACTCGAATCATTGTGCCCAGCCCTAATCGTGCCTGGTAACTGGTCAACCAGCATCAATTATTCCTTACAGCGGTCTTTAGGAGGTGAGGATCTAATTCAGGGATTCCCAACCTCTGGGCCATGGCTCCCGGGGACGAAGAAAGATTTCGGTAAAATATATTAGCTCCAAGTCAACTCTAAGTAATAACTAAAATAAATTGATCGTTCATAAAAATAATAGTACCGCAGCAGTACAGGAAATTGCTTTTGCTTTCCCATTAAGGCATCAACATATTGTGAATATGGGTTTACAACAATGTTATTTCTGAAGATAAAGCACAACAGTATTCCGATATCTATGTGACTGGCTCTTTTTGCAATCAAACCAGCATTTCAGACATTGTCAGAGCTGGATATGTAATAACTAAATAATGTACTGTCATGTTTATTGTGTGTTGTATTTATATCATTTAATCATTCTAATACTGGTTATTTGAAATAACGATACTTACTCGTGTATGTATTTGTCCATAACCGGAGAAGTAAGGAAAAGGTAAGTATTTCTAGATGACATATTTTGTTAAGCCTGTTCCAATCTAGCTGTGCAATATCAGTTTCGTCTAGTAGCATAATTGCAGCTGTGGTGCTTATCCTTGCAAACTTTTTCATGACGTTTGCACAATGTCATTTTGGTTTTTGAAATTATTTATGTTATTCCGCACGTTTTTGAGTTAGGGCATACACGCAGAACATTTTATATGTAGGAATATACCCGACCGGTGTTCCGCATTGTTGTTTATAAGTTTGACTTTTCACAGATATTTATTGTACGAAATTATATCACTGACTGGTTGTTGTCAAGCAAGAAATACAAAGTTTATCTGCAGATGAAGTGTGGCTACTGGCTAATCATCATTCTTGAGTCATACTAACCCTTGGAACTTGTCCGAGTTTCTCTACACCTCACGGACATCTCCGTACAAGGGCTTCCAGGTACTACCCAGAGGTAGTCGAAGTAGTCCAGAGGGTTACACAAGTAGAAGTAGTGACGCAGAGATCTAATCAAGTAAGTAGTACTTTTGAAATGCAGTCGTTAATACGCTCTTATGGACAGTCAAAATTCGTATTGCAGGGCTTGTACAAATGTACATAGTAAGACGATGAGCGAAGTTGTATCGCTATCGGGTACTATAATACTTTGCGAGATTAGGAAGGCAACAGAGCATTTGGTATATCATACGATATCAAATGTTTTGCTTAGCTCTAAGTACTGTGATGAAACTGTAATACATGGGCATTGGCCAACTATGTGGCCTGGAATTGTGCTGTGCGCATGAACCGCACAAACTGCTATACAAATTATATTGACGGACGGACACCTTTGTAAAAACGTATTGGTCGCTCCATATATATTTCGAGCGAATCATGACGCAGTTCTCGACTCTCCGCCAAAACAGCCCTGAATTTCTCCATCTTGGTATCTCTCTTATTAGATGAAATACTTCTACTTGAAAAACTGTGAATAGTGAAAAGTAAGTCACTCAATATGACGATGTAAAAGTAGCTGGAAACTAGATAAACTTTAGCAAGCACACCAAGTAAAGGAGTAGGCCTACTTCGGAAAAATAGAAGTACTTCGTTACTGACCCCTCTGATAACCATAAGCCTTCATGGCCATACACGCCTGTTTCTCTGGCCTGTGATATAATCTCGGCATAATATGACCATAAATCCGATTTATTTTCACGGCCAAATTTTTTTTCAGTAAGAAACCAAGCGTTGGAAACTACAACCAATCTATAGTATATGGTAGTGCGTAAAGATAATCTCAATGACAGCACTGTAATCAGGATTTATTGCAGGGTTGTAATGACTCGAGTCATGACTCGACTCGATTCAGACTCGAGTCACGATTTTCGAATGACTCGACTCGACTCGAGTCATTTTCTCAAAATACGGAAATGACTCGACTCGACTCGAGTCAATCTGTGTATTGAATCGACTTGGACTCGAGTCATTGTGCATCACTCGAAGCAAGTCATTGACTCGAGATTCAGACGGCCAAGACCGACATTTCATTGTAATTTCGAAGCCAACACACTATTGGGATTTCGTTTGTTGGTACTGGTGCTTGGAAATGCGACCAGAAACCGCTAAAAGTGAGGAAAATTGATATATTATAAATGCGAACCATTCAATCTCACCAAACAGAGTTTAAAAAGTGGGTTTAGGAAGACTTTAACTGGAAACTGCGCAGTCAACACAATGACTTGGACTCGGACTCGAGTCATAATATAGGCTTACCATATTTTGGAAATCAAATTTGCAACTTGCAAAACCGGAGTGAAATTCTCAAAAACCGGTTAATTTTTCCCACTTTGTGATCGGTTGACTAAAAAAAAAAAAAAGGTCATCTTTTCCGCTCAGAGCTCAAAATAACGTTTTTTACTCCACATTGCCAGGTGGATGACTAAAAAAAAAAGGTCATCTTTTCCGCTCAGAGCTCAAAATAACGTTTTTTACTCCACATTGCCAGGTGGATGACTAAAAAAAAAGGTCATCTTTTCGCCCGGAGCTAAAATCACCGTTTTTCACTCCGAAATACCCGTCGGAGCTTCACTTCTGTGCTGATATGCGGCATATCACTCGCAATTTGCTCTAAATCTGCTCTAAAACTCAAAAAAGAGGACAAAATCTCAAAAAAGAGGACAAAAGGGCGTCCTCCGAGGACACTTTCAAAAAAGTCAAAAAAGAGGACAAATCCTCTTAAAAGAGGACGTATGGTAACATTGGTAAGCCTACATAATACCATGACTCGGACTCGATCCTCTGTTCGCTGACTTGGACTCGGACTTGACTCGGTGGGCATTGAAAATGACTCGACTTGACTCGAGTCAAAAATATAAAAGTGAGATTGACTTTGTGACTCGGAGCCTTGTGACTTGGTTACAACCCTGATTTATTGAGCAGTTTCATCGCAAGATAGCAGCAGATAGCCATAACCCGAAATGGTTCAACATCAACAACCCAACATTGATGAATGAGGAAATTGAAGATGCACTTGGTTGGCCATATTTTGATCTCTCTGTAATTATTAGAACTTGAAGCGTGGTTCTTTGTAGAGCCTTGCGACGGTACAAGCAGCGCCTTCAAAATGTACTGGGTACAGGTCCAGGTCTGGTTTCGTCGCGGTGTTGACTCCTAAGATGCCGCGGTGAACGTAGCTTTCGGCAAAATTCGGAATGATTCCGGAGAGAATGACACAATGTACGCCGAATTCCGTAAGTCCACCCATAAAAAATAGTCTATCCCTTATGACACAACACGTGCTCTTGGTAGAATGGTTATTTGCAGCTTGGTGGTCTGATTTCTTTCTGCGGAAACAAGGTGCAATCATTAACTAGTCTTTGAAGAGACTCTTGAAGGGACCGAACTTCAATAATATACAATTGAATGATATAATCGTATTTATTAGGGATGGTGTGAACCTCTGAAAGGTTCGGGTTCGTGTGAACGCGAACCTTTTTGAAAGGTTCTGTGTGAACACGAACGTGAACCTCGTGACGTCATATTGCTAATTCCAACCCTATCTTTCAATGAAGTGATAGCCTATATTAATGTACACGATGCCTAGCGAAGACTCGGGTCACATAATGTCACATTGCCGAAGTACATATTCGCGTTTTAAACGTCGCTAAATGTATCAACCGCGGCTATCAAACGATATAATAATCTCATAAAATCAATACATTCCGTCGCTTTGCAAACAATTTCGACTAAAACTTAGCAGGGAATATAAGCTTACGCATTAACGGTCTTAGCCTTTGAGTGATTTTTATTCAAGTATGTACATAAAATATCAATAATTTCATAAAGAAAATCATTCCCTTTCATCGGGTCATCTCGTCTCAGCCGTCGCCGAATTTGGATTTGTAGTCGAGGTCGTAGCCGCTCGGTTCATCTCATCTCGCTGTAGTCGATGTAAATTTGTAGTCGTGGTCGTAGTAGGAGCCGCCGGTATCTGGCGCTCGTTTGCGTTTGTGGATTGGGTTGGGTGCTGGGTATTCGGTGCGGAGTGGTGGTGGGGTTTGGGAGGTGGGGGGGTAGTCTTAGCCAGACCGGACAATGTGTTCGGAGTTCGAGTATTGCTACATTGATATTGAACAGAGTGTGAAACGGGTTTCTACTTTCTATACTCGCTACCGATAGCATAAACAACAAGTTATATAGCAGTAGCCAGCACCTTAATCGCACGAATTTGGTTTTAATGATACAGTAGTAAAGATATGAAGTGAAGATTGACCCCGTACGCCCGCTCGATTTTTACATCAGAAAAGGATATCAATGTCATTGATTGGTTAAATAAGAATCATTCGCTGACTACGTATATCGCTCGTGATGTTGTGTGATTGCGGGTCAAGCTCACAGTAGAGAGTCACTAAATATTCACAAACGGAAAGCTGGATATTTCGAGAAATTTTCTGTAACAAAAAATAAAGTAAAACTTTTAAGGTTGTCAAGGTGCATGCTCGTTTAGTGTTTATTCTTATGCTGCCAGCGCCATGCATAGAGTGACCCGCAGTTGATATGCAATAAATTTGAACCAAACGATCTTATAATGAAGTGCAAATTACAATTTACCGAAAAGGTTCACAGTGCAGAACCTACCAAGGTTCTGTTGTGAACACGAACCTCTAAATTTCCGAGGTTCACACACAGAACGCGAACGTGAACCTCACGTTCACACCATCCCTAGTATTTATATAAATCGATCCATTCCACTCATGACGGGGGGATTTATTGTTGCATTCTCTCAATAACCGAAGCCGGTTATGACGGGTTCAAGATATTTGATTCTTAACGGACAGAAATCGGGCAAGTTTTTTTCGGGCCTCGTCCGAATTTTGCAATGAATCACGACTTTCACAGCATGGCGAGACTTCTATTGGGTTCGGATTTCAAATATTGATACCTAAACATAAACCATGCATCTCTACGCCTACCATATTTTTGCGTTCCGTGATAGATGTCAGGGATATCTAGATCTAGGGATATCTAGATAGCTTCTAGATATCCCTTATAGATGTAATCACTTTTTGATTTGGGCTAAAGTCACACACGTTCCTTGATGTAACTATTTGTCAGTTGTATAGCGACTCCTACTAATATATATACTTGCTGTCTTTGATTTCGTTGCCTTTCTCGGCCAAGATTTCAACCGTTTTGATTAAGTGATCCGGTATGTCGACGTTTGTCCATTGATCAGATTCCGGCGAATACACTTCAATCTAAATCCGAACAATGTTTGACGTTGAAATTAGTCGATCGTATGAAGAGTGTATTATAGGCATATGTCTGGAATTCCAGAATCGCGCATGTAGTTATAGCATAAGCTATTATCTCAAGGGATGATTGACAGAGTGGAAGCCCTTTGATGACAAATTTGTGATAAATAATCAGAATAACTATAATGTAATGACAACAAAATATGAATACAACTTCAAGCTAAAATCACGTCATACATGACCACATAATTGAACTTGATTGATTACGAATTATCGATTTAGCAAATGCGTTGTAGCCTACTTATCAAATCTCCATCCATCCGAGAAGAAGTTCCAAACAATTGTAAATTGTGATATTCCAGGATGTGAGGTCATTCGGCAATGCTTCACGTCATTTACAAGACAAATACACTTCATGATACTTTCGTTAGTGACTATGACTATTATAGTCATCCGATCATAACCCTGGCGGCTTTGATAATATTACTTGTACGCGTGAACGAGATACAGAGTACCGAGGCTAATGGGGTAAAGCTTCTTGCGCGGCCATTGTGGTCCATCTTGTACCCTCCAATTAGCCAGAGATAATCACATGCTGAGCAGAGTGTTCCCGCGAAGCGTGGTTGAGGCAGTGGGCATCTTATCTCCCATTGTGATGTCACCGGATTGAATCTGAATCACGACAGATTTTAGCAGATATATGTACTGATGGTGATTGAACATATGGAAATTATTTTATACTATATGTAAACTGATTTGATAAGATTCCATTCTCCACAAATCTCGCGGACCGTTGAAGAACAAGGGTTAATAGCAAGGGCGATTTTTTTTACCTAGCAAACGGAAGAATTTGACCTGAAAAAATCAAAATTTTGACATTTTTACCTTAAAAAAACTTATATTTTGGCCACATTTTGACCTCATGTATGTAAATTAGGTTCTCACATAATGTTATAATTGTACTTATGTACTACTGATCTTCATTTTTGGTTGGAACTGTCTGTCCTGTAGTTTGACCTGAAACAGCTTTTTTGTCTTAAAAACTGACAGATTTTTTCATGAAAAAATTAATTTCAATGTAATATGGACCAATGAAGAATTACAGTAGTTACATCACGCGTTATGGAAGAAATAATTAAAATTTGTTGTAGTACAATAAAAGATACTTTCCTGCATTCTCGGGTAGAAAGTGTCTGTCCTAAAAAGAATGCCAAGATTGGAGAAACAACGCTCAACAGCAGCAAATTGGAGTACCTGAGTGAATCGATTCTGAATCACGCATTATGCTTCGGGTCGAGTCGAGTATTCGATGCCGTTTTTGGATGTCTTTATTGAGAAGATGAACAATAATTTCGTTACATCTGTTTACCGTAAGGCTACATTCAGTGGTCAGTGTCTTTTATGGGATTCGTTTTGTCCAGTAAAACGTAAAATCAATTTGATAAGTACCCTTAGGTCATATCATATGTGGAGTAAAAAACGTTATTTTGGGCGCTAAGCGAGAAAGTTGACCTTTTTTTTAGTCAACCGATCTCAAAGTGGGAAAAATTTTACCGTTTTTTGAAAATTCTTCTCCGGTTTTGCAAGTCTGAAAATTCTGAGAAAGTGTCCTGTTTTCAGATTTCCAAAATATGGTAACCCTAAACAACATGAACGTAGTGTTTGCTGCAATTTCAACTTTGTATACAACTTTTTGACCCAACGCTACAATTTTGACAAAATTTTGACTTATTTTGTCGAAAATATCGCCTCTAAGTTATGAGGCTACTTTTCAACCGACTACCAGAGGTGATAAAAATATAGGCAGCGTTGCTTACTTAGCTAGAAGTGGAAGTAATGCCGTAGTTATCTGCTTAGTTACAACACAACTAGAAATAGCGATTTCCAAGCCCTGTAGAAACTATTTCAAGAGGAAGTATGAAATAAAAGGTCTCAAAAGGACTAAGTCAGGTAGTTGCGGTCGCGGTGTCGCGGACTCTTTTGTCGTAAATCGGAAATGGCTACGTTCTAAATTGCAAGATGCGTGTTAGATATTAACGCAAAATGACTAATGACAATACAAACTTGTGTCATATTTGACAATATTCAGTTACCGTGCTACAGTCGCTAAAAATTGATGCAGACTTATCACACACTACCTTCTATTCTTTACAAAAGTAGATCAAGTAGGCCTTCCTAATAAATTGACAATTAGCCGTGGAAGTATAGACATAAAACAATTATCTTACTGAGTGAGCACTGCAAGTAGGCAACACCATACTCGTGTATCGCAATACTTTACGTGTTTACAATAGCAAACATATGCCACAGTTTTATGACGTGTGCAACAGGCACATTGTTCACATGATATAAGTTCAGTGTGGTACATTTCCAACAATTTTATATTTCAGTAATACCATATGTCTATCTTTAAGTTTGCAGTTTTTAGTTCATTGGTAAGTCTCGACTGTTGAATAATTTTAAAATGGCGTCGTCAACAACAAGTTCGGAAGCTGCCAGAGGTGGTCAAAGTGGTCAAGAAAGTTACTCAAGTAGAAGTAGAAGTAGCGACGAAAAAAATCTACTCAAGTACGAGTATAAAAACTTCTTCCATAAGCAACCTAAAACTACTTGAAGTAGAAGTAGAATTTACTGACTTTAAATCTACTCAAGTAAGTAAGTAGTTGTGAAAACGATCGTAATTCGTTCACATAGATTGTCGAAAGGTGCAAATCGAGCTATGCGAAAGGTGCCGAGCTTTATTCTTATTGATGCATACCAGGAGGTATCCAATTTTCGACAGCATAAGCATTCGTCCGCGTGGGATGAAAATGATAGTATTGTTATGGAAATGCGATAATAATCCTCTGTTTACTCGAACAGCACGTTCTAGAACAGTGGTTCCAAACGGTAGAGAATTCCCCACTAGTGGGGAATTCAATGGTTTCTGGTGGGGAATAGACGCATTTCTTCAAAACTATATACAGGACAGTCTACATATTCAAGGAGACACATGCGCATTGCGCAATTACCGTTACCAGTTAACTGCTCTGGAATGTATGCATAGAAAATTATATTGCGTGTGTTGTAACACTTTCGCGAAATTTTAAGCTTTACTGGTATCGGTTCACAATACGTTTTATGTTGCAGTTACAGGCGATTGTCTTGCGTACTGCATGGTGTGGTTGTGTGTCTTGTGTAGTCAAACCAGTAAATCGCTGCTCTGTGATGACAAAAGTACTGGGTAGTGGGGAACAGGACCGTAACTGCCGCACGCCAAACCCCCCAATTGAGGGGGGCGAGCTTGAAGGGGCCCAAAATTATTTCGTGAATTAACATAAATTAAAGTATTTTTTTGAAATTGAAAAGTTATGTCACTTTTTCAAAAATTTTTCGTGCTCAGTGCGCGATTTAATTTTGCCGAATATCTGATTATTAGGTACCCTTTCCCCACGAAAATACGTAGAATTTACAGAAAGGGAGACTTCGGCGTCGGCCATTACTGCACTACGACGCACCAAGGCATATGAAGTTATAGGCCATGAAACATGCAACTCTAAGAAGTGTGCCAGAACGATCAACAGCGAGAAGACCTTGGCCGAGAAAGAATGCCCTTGTGGTGACCCAAAACTTCGACATATATACAATATGCATATATGTTTAATTGGCTAAATGGCTGGCGCCGAATGTTCCTGTCCTGGCGATCTGAATCCCACAGGACAAATGACATCCCGCAACGAAAAATTATTTGCCAGTAAACCAATACCAATTTGAAATCGTGTGTGCCTTTTAGTTCTGGCGATTTCCATATCTTTTGACATAGCAGATATAGGCAGTCACGAAATAGCATAATGTAACGAAGTCAATATACCAACGGGTCCGCCCGAAGATGTTCAATTCTTATATTTAGGGGTCCCACCATTTCCAGCACACCTCATTCAGCTCTACCGGTAAATCTGATTACGTGAGCAGCGAGGGGATAAAAAATTGATAGCAAAATATATGCGATTCCGGATCACATTGACCAATTCAGACACGAATTATATAGATTTTTCGCGCTTCGCGCGTTTAGTCAAAATAAGGCGACACACTAAACATTAGACCCAATCTAGCTGATAAGTTGCAGGGAAGAAGGGTTGAGGGGGTTCTGGGGGCCCAATGCCTACGTTTTTTTTGGGCGGGGCTGACAAAGTACTGTTACGGTCCTGGTGGGGAATGAAGGCTCGGAATAAATCTGAAGTGGGGAATGAAGACAAAAAGGTTGGGAACCACTGTTCTAGAAAATATTGTGGTATGGTGCCCTCCCCCTTATTATAAGGCCTGTAGTTTAGTCGAAGAGCAATACGGAGAAGTCGTATAGGATACGGTGTAAACACTTTTGCGCGATTATAGTAAACGTTAAAAAAAGAGATGCCAGATCGTAAAAATGCCATACCGTGCAGCTTCATTTCCGGAAATTAAAGGCATTACTACACTTGCTTTTATACTTCAACATGTATGTTATCCAGACAAAAGAACTGATATTAATTAGAACTTAAAGTATATGATACTGGGAGTTGAAAGTGAAATATAAATACTACTTCTAAAAGCGTAACATGTATTTCATGTCTTTAGTCCAGAAGGTTTGATGGTTGGTATGCTAAAACACTCTAAAACTAAAATAAGTCGGAGTCCACTTTTCCAGATGAGGACACACCATGGACTGCTAGATATGATAAGTAAATGCTAGATTACGAAACTTCAGTTTCAAACGTTATGATGAGCCCTAATGTTATATACTGTGGTGAAATATTCGATATGGCGAAGGGCGACAATGCGGTGTGAACGGAACCACGCTAACCCGCAAAGCGCGACGAAAATTATGAGCTTTACTCAAATTTTATGAAAACTAAATGATGATGCTCCGTGAAAACAGCCCCGAAATTTCTCAGGCTATCTTCCCGTTTGGAGGATTGAACTACTTCTACTGGACAAACTGAAAATGGCGAAAAGTAAGTAAGTAGATCACAAAATATTACGAAGTAGAAGTAGCGAAAATAAGATCTACTTGAGTAAGTACCAGAAGTAGAGGAAAACTACTTGAGTACTTCGAAAAAGTAGAAGTACTTCGTTACTGACCACCTCTGGAAGCAGCCGCTATATAGGCCTATATACCTTTCCACCCGGCAACTGATCGCATCATTCTCCAAACCTCCAGCTGCGTAAAGTCTTCCTCCAAATGCTGCCAGCGCTACATGGCTCCGTGGGGTACTTGTACTAGCCATCCACGACCAAGCATTCGTGGAGGGATTATATCGTTCTACCGAGTGTAGGGCTGAGTTTTCATCGTTTCTTCCTCCTATACGTATCTTAATTGGAACATTTGCACCGCAATACCTACTAATATATGTAATCGTCACACACATATATACAGTTGCACACTGAAGGCTATCGCTAATTCGTAACAGCATGGCTTGCTGATTCGGATAAGCTTTTAGAGGCAAAATGTGTGTTTGGAGTATACAGTATACCCTTCGTTATATGGGCTACAAGACGCATAATGTAGACTTTTGGGGGTAAACAACATAGGAGCTATCCAGCGTTCGACAGTGTCGCATTGACAAAAACAAGCAACATACCAACCGCATACAGGCGATCGTCGAGCGGTTCAATTTGAAAAGTCTGCCGAGGTTCAAGCAAGTTCGCTATGCGCAGCCAAATCTCTCCGTATGGGTCGTATCTCCATGCCTGCATGCGGTTTGTAAAATCGATGTTATGAGCCAGCTATGTAGGATAGCTATTGTGCCAGTCAGTCTCCTAATCAGTGGTTCCCAACCTTTTTCGGTGGCAGGGCCAAATTTAGAATTTCAAAGTACGGTCGGGGCCGCACGAATACCAGGACAACGAAAGGCACCCAAAATAGTCACCAAAATATGAAAATTGGCATTGTTCCGATCATTCGCTTGACGCCATTGGCCATTGTGTTACCGCGCCCCCGTTGTTCAGAACAATCAACCTTTGCTGGCTATTTCGGAGTGGTTTTAATGCCCTGGCGAGATTTCAATTCGTATTTTTGGAATCAGTGAGACACTTGCTTTCGATAAACACCGACATATCAAATTATTCGGACGCTTGGGTCGCGAGCTCTAGGACTACCAATTATGCTGCTTTTTGTCGGCTAAGCAGTACGCATCTTGGCGTATTCAATCGTGAGTCACTTGTTGCACATCTATCCGTAAATTAGTTATCAATACCCAGGGCCGTAACAGCACTTCGTCACCCCCCAAACGTTGCTCATGGGCCCGCATAGGGTGATAAATCGAACTTCGAAGCCCCCCAGACCCCCCTCAGGCTAGATGGCTGTTTACCGCTATTTATCATGTAAATCGGGTGACCGTCTTAGGCAGCTTCTCTCGACTGATCGCGCCAAGCGCGAAAAAATTTTAAAATCCATAATTGAATCGGTCAATATAAACGGCAATTGCATATATATCGGTATCAATTTTTATCCTCTCTCTGCTCACGTAATCAGATTGACCGGTTGAGTCGAGTGAGTTGTGTTTGAATAGGTAAGACCACTCAATAATAATTAAACATCTTCGGGTGTATACCCGTTGGCAGGAACGAAACAGCACTTCGTTAGGCCTCCCAAAACACTTACGTCTTGAGCTCCCATAGGGTGATAAACCGACCCCCCCCCCCGTCCCGTTGTTCGCTTCTGCCACGAAATCAGGATCACCGTTTAGTGAGCCAGCGTGGAGTGCGAAAATTTTCAAGGTCAATAAGATCGGAAATTGCATATATATTGCTATCAATTACTTGTCCTCTCTGCTCACGTAATCAAATTTGCCGGTAGAGCTGAGTGAGGTGCCTTGGAAACTGTAGGGCCCGTAAATGATAATTAAACATATTCGGACGGGCGGACCCGTTGGTACGACTTCGTTACATGATGTTATTTCGTGACCTCCAGTCTGCTATATCAAAATATATGGAATCGCCCAAACGTACTAAACTAAAAGATGCACACGATTTCAAATTGGTAGTTTTTCACTGGCATATAATTCTTCCCTGCGGGATGGTAGCCTATTTGTCTCGTAAGGTTCAGATTGCCAAGGCAGGAACATTCGGCGCCAGTCATTTAGGTGCCTATGGTCATGGTCAATTATAGGCTACCTATATGTATTTTGTATACATAACGAAGTTTTCGGTCAGCGTAAGGGCAGTCCTTTTCGGCCAAGGTTTTCTCGCTGCCGACCGTTCTGGCACACTTCTTGGAGTCGCATGTTACATGGCCTAAAACTTTATATGTCTTCGTGCGTCGTGGCGCGGTAATGGCCAACGCCGATATGCCCACTTCTATAGATCTTGCGTATATTTTATCTTGCTGGAAGAGTACCCAATAATTAAGGTATTTTGAGATTTGAAATCGCGCGCAGCACGAAAATTTTTTGAAAAAGTTGCATAAAATACTCTATAATTTATGCTAAATTCATAAATAATTTTGGGCCCCCTTCGAGCTCGCCCCCCAATTGGGAGGCTTGGGGTGCGGCAGTTACGGTCCTGTCAATACCTATATCTATACCTATAGGTACTGCTCGTTCAACAGGAAAGTTAGCGCACATTACATTGAAACAGCAGTGACGTAATCATAGCAGTCTACTCACAACTTTCCTGCAATCCTAATTGAAAACTCCAGACTCCAAGCCAAGCAAAAGTCGATTTCTCAATATTTTTGTGGGGGCCGCAAGAAGGCTAGCTGGGGGCCGCATGCGGCCCTCAGGGCCGCGGTTGGGAATCACTGCTCCTAATGCTATCCATATACCTTTCTTGACGTGTTCCGGCCACTCTTTCCAGTCGCTCCACCAGCCACATATATGTAGTTCCCCAAGGTGGTAGCTTAAATTTCGTAAGACAAGGGCTCAGCGATTGATGCAACATTAGAGTATGTGCAATGCATTGCACATAGATTAAAGAACAGGTGAAGTCGGCTACATACGGAAATCTGCCTATAACTAGATTCGTCGGCGAAATCTCTAATCGGAAACTTAATGATTCTCACAGATGCCGACGCTAGAAGTCGTTGGTTGGGAGCAATTTGCTTCGCTCGCGAGTTGGACTGAACACAATGATCCGAGAGCTCGAATACGAATCGATTGCTAATGGTAATGATTTGAGTCGGGTAGTAAGAGAAGATTCTTTGGAGCACTGACATGGCACGGTTATTACTACTACGAGTAAAATTATCAACATGAATTGTAGTTTCGATACTTCTTTCCCAGCGCGGAAGCCTTGGAGCCTACGGACGATTTATATCCGACATAGCCGACGTATGTACGATATGGATTGGTTGGAACGCTCGAAATAGTCGGTCCAACAGCTATAGTACGTAGATACAGATCATACGTTAGAAATGAATGTTCTGATGTTGATGACCGCCGAACGTAATAATGCTTCATAGCGACGTTGTTCTGGTTAAGAAGATTTTGGTCCTCATCTGACAGGGGTTGGAAGCTTATTTCGTCAAAGGACCTATATTTACCGTATATTTTCAATTGTCAATGTCAACCGACTATGACGTCACAATTGAACATTGGTAACGATATGACTGAAAAAATAAACAATAAAAATGATGTTTTAAGCCTGTTTGTTTTTAATATATCTTGTTGTAACTGCAACCTTAACAGCAACCCAAGCATGCACGTATAGTAAAAAGCTACGACGCTTGGTAGTGGAATGTGGAAATGACGTTGTGTGACGTCGTGAACATTCTGAAAACACAGATATGGTCAATGTTTCTTGTCGTACATTTATTATGGCATCCATGTGCCATCGACCAGAGATGAGATAAGAAAAAAAGCGGTCAAGCACGAGTGATATGGTCATGCACAGTTAGGTACGATATGACGTCATACCTTACTACTTTACATGGAGGCATCATCATAATACATGCAATAACTCACGTAACAGTCAAAATATAAATTATTATATTTATGCGATGCAGAATTGGCGTTATCGTC
Organism: Botryllus schlosseri; assembly: GCF_051294905.1. NCBI lineage: Eukaryota > Metazoa > Chordata > Ascidiacea > Stolidobranchia > Styelidae > Botryllus > Botryllus schlosseri. The sequence continues at coordinate 10,838,017 of NC_137247.1, read as the reverse complement.
TTCGAGGTCGCATCTAAATGCATATTTAAACTTTACAAATTGATACTCGTATGACGTCATAATCAGTGATACTCGACTGCACTTCAAAACCTAATACTCGATTCAGTATCGAATCACTGAGTCACTCGATTTTGCCCAGCCCTGATCGCGAAGGACCTTTGTGTGCGACTGTACGACCTGTACGTGTAAGTCTCTGTTGTTTTTGCTTTATGTGGTATGCAACTGTGCGAATGCATTTTACAATAGAGCAGCTTAATCAAAGTCGGCCAAGATATGGTAAGAGAAATCTGGGAAGCGAATGGCCTCCAGTAGTTATTAACATTGATATGAGACTCGCTGTTCCATATTTTGGGTGTGCCTGGAAAGGTTTCACGGCCATATATGCCGTACAAGTATCCAAAATGTGCCCGTGAATAGCATCAAGGTTGAACATCCCTATCGTGGGCATAACTGTCGACTAGAGGAATGGAAAATGCCAGGATCAGTTTTCAACACATTATATTTCAAGATCCAAATGATTAGGCTAACCTGCGTGATAGTGTCTTGGTTCGGGCATGCCCGCGAACGGTTTCCACCTCTCGCCATTTATATCGTGATAATAAATGCTTGAAGCTGAACGACCATTTTCCTCCGTCGACCCGCCCCCACAAGTCACGATAACTTCCGTCTGAAATGCTGGTGACAATTCAGGTATTGTGTGACATCACGAATAGTCCGGAAACTGTTGTAATGTAGCGTCGAAAGTACATGACGCCCGTCAGTTTTTGGAAGAATAATGTTTCATAATGGATGGATGTTTTTCTGTTGTCGAAGGTGTGTACTTGGTATTATACAAGATTCAATACCAATCGACTTTTATTTCTTTTCAATTTGAAACGCCTGTAGACTTCGATTTTATTGTGATTTAATATTATCTCCCATCTTGTAATTATGAAATTATAAATATTGTAATTTGGAATATACTTATAGTAAATATCTGTCCAAGTGACGTCAAAATTAATAATGATGTAACAATGTGCTCTAACTTTGACATTGCCGTTATTTATTGAACTATAGTTACCGGAATCAGTCAAACATCTCACCAGGAGCTTCCTGATTAGAGACTTTCTCTCGATTTGAGGTCAGGATATTTCACCTTACCATTGACCTGTTTGGGTTGCTTACAAATGCTGATAGACAGCATTGCAATAAATGCTCCGTGATTGACTTCAAGATTAAATATGATACAGAGACTGCAGGTGATAAATCAGTCTTGCTCATCAGATACCGCCGATAGTTTGTTGACGTATGTAACGAAAGGACGGATCTAAGCCTTAATATCTTGTACGTATCACAACGCGGCAAAAGTTCAAAGGCACGAGCCCGTTTATTGTCTCCGGTATTAATCAAGCGCAACGTTCATCAGCAGAGGTCACGAACAATAGCACAATGCCTAATCATCCACCGCGATGGTGTTGGTAAATTGGCCAGCCGTGTGTATACCTTGAATTGTTTTCGTTACACCCCGCATAGTTTCCGCGCGGCAACGGTCGAGAATTTCGGCACGTGTGCAAGGTCACTTTAATTACGGTACTGGTAAACACAAAGGTGTTAACAACGAATTACGCTAGCGCTTTATAGATATCCGTGTGGTGACACAATATTTATGTTGCATGTATATACAATATACTTTGGATCATCACTTTGAATACAATACAATGCCATCGTTGCGTTCTTATACTGTTTCATAGTTAAAGAGAAAACGATAGCCGTGACCAAGGCGATTAAATCGGAACTGCAAGTAAAACAGACTGCATCCGTATAAACGGATGGAAAATACGAACACTGAATTCTTATCTACAAGTATAAAACCGCCTAATTAGATGGTTTTGGTATTCCGCGCAAACTTGCTGAATTCGCTGTGGTTCGATGCGACAAAAACTTCTACGGAATATGAGCAATCCAGTAGATTCCGGAGAGGATTTGCTCAGAATTTACAAGCTTAGAGCCTCATTGCTAACGACCTATTATATATTGTATTGCGATCACTTTGTTTGCGTAGAAATAAGTAAAATGAGCTCCTCCGTACTAATTACGGTGTGATTCCTGGCATTGTGGTGTGCTCGTTACGTAAACGATTTGAGGTCTTTTGTCCAGCACGCACACGAAGACAGAGGTCTGCTAATACGAAGTCTTGGTCGTGGGATGAGGTAAACAATATTGTTACTCTCCATTACGTGTGTGACATTTTCGTATTTTTGTCTATTTTGCAACTCGTCATCGAAAATACCTTCCTTCCTCCCCGGCTCTTTAGAAGAGCTCCCAATAACAGTTTTGCAGATGATTTTTCGGTGACAAAGACAATTCGATAAATCATCGTTCGATATGAACTGGCGCCAGGCGACCAGACACGACTGATATCGCCCACTCAAAGTAGCAGCCTCTACACTTGAGCTTGGGCAATCTGATTTCATTGTTTAGGCGTGACACGGGGACACGGAATAATTCCATTCCAGAGTTTTGCGAGTTGAGCCAACCTTGTGCGCTTGCTGCTTTTCCGAACGACCAAATTGCCGGACAAGGTTGACTGGGGCAAGGGTTTAAAATAGCATTACACTTTCTTTTCACTTGTTGAACTTGTTTCTGCCATTGTAGCTTTAGTTCTGTACAATTCTGTAGTAATCTGTACTAGCACCATCGCCGCTAACACAAAATGACTAACGACAATACGAATTTACATTCAATTTTCGAAAGAATATCCAGTTCCCGTGAGACAGGAGCTAATTTAGTTCGGTTGCCAAGACACGCCCACTCTTAGAAGTGATCTAAACTTATCCTGCAACTACTTTCTACTTTACAAAATCCTAAGTTTACGAAATTAAGTAATTTTTTTCTCCGAAACTGTCAAGTAGAAGTAGTCTCAAATCATATCCATGTCTGGAGGAAGTAGTGTATGTAGGCAAAGCATACTTCTTGAGTGTTCCGAAACAGCAGAAGTACGTCGGTGGTGACCACCTCTGTAAAAGACTTGGTGAATTCAATAGCATTTGATAACTTTTACATATTTAGCAACGGGATTCCATCCTGCGTTTTCAACCATAGGATTTTCCTATGAGATGAGAGTACATCTTACTTATCATCATAGCGAGGAACTATATATGCATTTAAAACTAAAATCAATTTAAAACAAACATGTTTAAAACATGGCCCTTGTTTAAATCATGTTTTCACTGTTTATTTTGTGGTCTTTTAGTGATGATGTCAGAAATTTCAGTTGTGACGTCACATCGGATTGACGTTGTTGCTTGGTTCATTAAGAATTATAATGGAAAAGTATAGGGTCAACATGGCTCCTTTGACGAAAAAGTTTTAATATTACTATTATTATTAGCTTACTATTACATATCTTTTCGAAAGTATTTACACAATTAAGACATAATTATACAGCATTTCAAAAAAAAAAAATTTTTTAAATGACATTTGTTTGAAACACCGTTTAAAACAAAGTGCTCCTGTTTTAAATGAAACCCTAGCGACAGCATACTGCCGGAGTTGAAATGCGCGTGGATAGAAAATATTGAACGGCGGGAAAATAATCCACGAGCGAAGATAAAATGATCTTTCAACATGACGTGACATCACTCGATGTAGGAAAATTCCATAATTTGGCAAGGATGAGATCATTTGAGAAAACGCATGTCATTATTGTGTACGCGTGTGTCCGTACTCACACTCATACTTTAAATCGTATCTGGTTGCGAAAGAAGAACATCACAAGGTTTCTATGCTATCGATAAAACACACCGACATGTTTTGTTCAGAGTTAAATATCCAACCCGGCATTGAGATGCAATATTACATAACATCATAGTAACATTATTTTTGCTTGTGCACTGCAGAGTAACATACGCCATACTTTCCAGGTGACGCAAACAAAAAATTCAACAATAAAAAGTCTAGAATGATTGATCTTTATAGTATGAGTAAGAAACATTTGAATAAAGACACATGGGAAAGCTAGGAGTCACTAGAATTTCATAATGTACCAATGATAATAATGAACATGGCATGTTAATGTGGATAATTTGTGGACGTGCTATGTGATAAAACTCACGATCACATGCAACATCGAAATCAAGCGTTTAGTGTGAACTCTGAACTCTACGATATGCACCAATGAAATGGCATAAGATTATATTCTCCAATTCATAACGCCATGTACCGGCATACCGTAGCGTAGTAGGATATAGTCTTGAATTCCTCTCATAATTAAATGCTGAACAGGATCCTATAGCCTTGCCAAGATTGTGATTGTTACTGCGTAGTGTATAGTAGAAAGGAACGCTATGTGCTATGTCCATTGTCCACACTCCGCAGGAATTTATAATACTGTCTTGTCAAAATCAGGTGCAATCAGAAGTCCTACGGTAAGTGCCGAAATAGAGCAATGCAAATTATAGACACCCGCAGTGTATTCTCTGGTAATACGCAAAGTGTGTATAATGTATAGCCTATCTGTATAGGATTGGGCTGCGTGACTCATCCATAATATATTCCAAACTTACCATGGCCTGCGACCTAGGAACTGTCCTTGCTGTTTGTAAAATGCTTCTTCTGAATGGAAGAAGGTGAAAACGTATCGCCTCGCGGACGTAATCGTTCAATTCCGAACTTTCCGAGACGAGGTCGCAACACTCCACGCGATCCACCAACTCATCCTTGGTCATCATAGGAAATCGCACGTATTTCATGAGGCTGCCGGTATGTTTTGCTCTTTTCGGTCTAGAAACGTGATCGTAACTCATATGACTTTCCAATAATGCAATGCACCGCTGTCTGATAATGGTGATATATTTCATGATTATTATCGTCCAGACTAGACGCCATATATTTCTTCGCACGAAATTCTGTTGAGCGAATTTAATATTTTCGAATGCAAATCCTAAATTCAACACTTAATCAACCCCTGAGCAAATTTATATTTGTAGAATTACAAATCAAAGTCGATGCGCATCTCAGTGATGTACCAGGAAATTGAAAAAGCTCCGACCGTTCAAAGCAATGATGCTACTTCGCCGTGAAGATATCGCTACCCTTTGCAGCCCGACTAAATTACGGTATTGATGCCACACCGGTATCGTTACGTCATTTTGTTGCCGGAAATACTGCTGCGTCCAAAGTTGTTTTTTAAATCCGCAGCGATTACAAGTCATGTCAAACAATTTGTTATTCTAGGTAGCTGCGTGACAGATTATCGACAACGTTTTGTTCCCAGTTATCTCCCGGATCTCATCTCGAATCGCTGATACACCCCAACAAAAGTTACCGGCCAACATTTCTTTGTGAAATGTTTGTGCGCACCGTTTCGCGATCGGCAACAATTTTTCGTGGAAATGGTACAGAAATCACGCAATACACTAATTTCTTCAAATGTTCCGTAACGCCCGTTTAACCGGATTACATTTCACGCGACAGCTTATTCATGCCGGTAATGGAATCCGCAGGTTTGCTACGAAGATGAATACAGCACATTAAATTAGCATAACGACCTGTTCGGCATTTCAATGCGTTTGTGGTCAATGTTTTTGTGGCTTGTATTTGCGGTAAAAGCTCTAAGGTGAGTGCATCACTGGACTTGTTTTGTTTCGAGTTGTATTATGCATGGCTGATCGCTTGGCATAAACACTAATGGGTACCGGACGATTACTGCTCATTAAACATTCAGATTTCAATAACACCACAACGTGCCTTCGCGCCAATCCTGATTTACATGTAGTTGTCACATATAATTCGTACACAATATTCATGATTCGAAATCATTCTGTTCTGTTTGTGTGTTCGCCGTGGCATCATCGTTTTACAGTGGAAGCGTGGCGTATCTTCTTTGATTCGCATTTCAAAGCTTTCTTTTCACTTTCCGCCGTATCCATATACGCCTCTTTTGGCAGCACTAAATCTGCTATCTCTGGCCGTTGCATATCCATATTTCGAAGCACTTACTTTTCATGTTCAAGCCAACTGACGACCGTACGGAAAATTTCTATCTCTGATGTTACTATGACGTCTTGTCTTTGCACGATTGAGAGTATCTCACGATAATCCAACTCGTTGAATTGATGCTGCTTGCTGACGACTGTGAAGTTTGCGCATATTAGCTTGTACGCGTGCTCCAACAGGTCTTCGAGCTTATAATGGTTGGCGATCTATAATTTGAAAATAACTACTTATCCCCAGGTGCATATAGCCAGGGGTGTCAAAATCAACTTGGGTCACGGGCCGGATTCAAAAGTTTTGATCGCTAGCGGGCCGGATCAGTCAATGATTACAGATTACCTCCAAACCTTTGTTTTTCACAGGAATGCCATCAACTCCATACAAAATAGCACTATCACGGATAATGTGGGCTCTGCTCGAGCATCACCGTTATTCGCAAACGATGGAGTTGGCACAAATGCGATGATTGCCCGATTGAATACAGTTATATTGAGACAGTAGCTCCAACGACGATAAAAGTTGGAATATTTCTACGCTTCCCTTGTTTTATTCGTGACGCGTCGTTAGTCATGCGTGTTATTGGTGAGGAACACAAGAGAGTGTAAACGCGGGCCTTATTATTTTTGTATCACCGACGCACCATTCGAGTTTTTCTGGAGACCGGGGCTGGAGCTTTTTGGATCAGAGTAAGGTAAACAGCAGTGCGATCAAATATATTTGAATCATATTCTTCGTGTAGCGATTATATTATCCGTGTATTTTTCATACAGCGATTTCGGATTGTCGTTTCTGTCCCTGTGGATAACTATTATCTGATCCATTTTTCCAAAAGGTTTCGAACTGAGTATGCACTTTTTGCGTTCTCAGAATGCAGTGTGTTCCTGATCTTTACGTGAGTGAGAACTCAACACTGCCGAGAGATGTTTTTGGCCTATGAACATGTTCGACATTTACTGTCTTGAGGGATTGTAATTATTTACGTCGACGTATTCATTACTAAAAATCTCAATTTCTGATAGAAATGTGCTGGATAATACGATACTTTTTCAATTTACTCAGAATGACCTCACGGGCCGGATGAAATCGTCTGGCCGTATGTTTGACACCCATGATAGAAATTACTGATGCATGAAGTACTTCAGATTGTAAAATATCTTAAGCGTCGATTAATCATTTTGTTTACAATTTTACAGCTCAATCGTGTTGTATGAAGTGCATATCCTTCAGTCTCTGTGACGTTTTACCAAGTAGAAGAAGTTTAATAAACGAGCAGCAAATTGTCGTGCCCACTGAAAATCATCTACAACGATAGATCAACGACGGGGTTATATTTTGCAATAAAAAATTGTATACCTTGTTTTAAAATAAAAACGATATGAAATGGATGGTCCCCTTCTAGAATATATCTACTCAGGTGTAGACCAAGTAAAATCTTCATGCTGCATTATTGCCAAGTAGCATTATAAATGTAACGAAAAAGGCTGCACTTTTACTTGCGATCTAATAGATTTTTGCAGTATGCTCTGTAGAATTTTATGAAATGAATGAGAACACATGAGAGCGAAGAGCAAATGAATACAACGCGGAACAGCGTCTGGAAACAGCCGAAAGATCATTATCGAACACTTTTACATCTGACATGGTTGCACATGGGCGAGGAGGATGTTAAATTGATATACCCTACTTGGTCGTTTCGACATCCTCCTATCTGTTCATTACGGTACATCGCATTGGACATTTTATATCTTGAGCAGATGAAAATAATTAGGAATATGCTATATTATTTCTTCTTGAAGATGCTTAGAAAAGTTCTGAACGCATAGCCTACTCCACCAACAATTCGGCACGTGTCCGCGGGAAGAAAATTGTCAGAAAAAGAGCTTTGTCACGAAAAAATGACACACGAGGAATGTGGTATCAGATGATGTGAAAGACAGCGCAAAAATACCCTACAACGATTTTGAAAATCTATATTTAATGTGCACGTCGGTATGAGGGCGGAACGCTTATGCTAGCAGAACTGGCGCAAATGACGATATTGCCATCGTAAAGCTGTGACACATAACCTAAATACCGCTTTGTTGTTTCCGTGCTATTTCGTCTCTTTCGCGGAACTCGAGATAGCGATCGCGAAATAGAAAATAGCCGTGATATCTTCTCGATAATTACCGATCCAATAATACCGGATAATCTCACACGCTATATGCAGATGAGCTAAGTCGAGTCGTATATCTGTATCGCGCTGGTGTTCCAGATTTTACTGATGCAATACTCACACGAAGATAATTGATACCATTGTCCAGGCTGAGAGTATCGCACAGAAACGACTGGCATGCGCCTATAACCGCCGATATTCTGAGAAAAGACGCAGTCGCCAACATATCTTCAACGCAGAAAGAGTCAAGCGTGATCTTGGCGCTGAAACAATACAACCGTGCTAACAGCGGTTTGTTGATACGATCGGGGCGGATTTTCAAAGGGAACACTCGCGGTCAGACCATCGGAAAGGGAAAGAGATTAAATCGCGTTATAATACATTACCAATAGTATCTTTGTGATCAGGTCACTGGAACCTGGGAGATTTATCACGTCAATCAAATGTTGTCCTTTATTGTTGTTGATTTAGCAGATGATTTAAGATCGCAAAGCAGCATTGAAAAATGCCACTGACATAATTGGTCGTTATTCGTATATCGGGCATGAGCCGGTTTACGTCTCGCATAAGCTATCAAGTTGATAGCTGACGTGATATTAAAAATGCTAATACCCTGATAAACCATAAAGCTATCGCTGTGATGGTAACAAAAATCGGAATATCTTTTCTATAGTGAAAAAGAGGGAATAAATTCAATCCTGTACGCACACTTGGATTATATCACCAAAGGCACGAACAGATTTCATAGAAACGTGCTTGCTGTTGCACCATGAATTAATGCCCGATATGTTAGTACATACCATATTGCCACCGTCTCGTGAGGTAAAACCATTACCTTCAGTGCGTCGCAACAACATATATATATTACAACATTATTACGGCAAGTCCCTATAAGGATAGTCAGTTAGTGACGTTTGGACAGATTCTGAGCGTGTCACTATTCGTGCTTCCTTATTATTACCTGTAAATTCCCTGGAGCATCTTCCTCATGACCTCGCTCCTTGTTTTAGCGAGAGGAATTTTAGATAATGGAAGCTCGCTGACAGCCGAAGATGTTTCGGACGTAATAAAGTGGTCGTAGAAATAGCCGCTGTAAGCAACGAGAACTACCTGCAAACGAAATTGCCTGTATCGTGCCTCTGTATTGTCGTTCACAATGCATTAGGATATTATTCTACTCCAAATAGCACCACGTTTGGAGCTGGGCACTAACCCAAGCGCACTTGAAATGCGACAATATAGCAGGGTTGTAACCAAGTCACAAAGCACCGAGTCACAAGTCAATCTCAGTTTTATAGTTTCGACTCGAGTCAAGTCGAGTCATTTTCAATTCACCACCGAGTCAAGTCCGAGTCCAAGTCAGCGAAAAGAGGGCCGAGTCCGAGTCACGGTATTATGACTCGAGTCGAGTCCAAGTCATTGTGTTGACTGCTCAGTTTCCTGGTAATTTATTTAAAAACCCATCTTTTATGACAATGTTTGGTGATATCGCATGGTTCGCATTTATAATATATATACTAGTTTTCATCACTTTTAGCAGTTTCTGGTCGCATTTTCAAGTACCAGTACCAATAAACGAAATCTCAATATTGTGTTTACTTTACTATTCTTCGAAATTGCGATGAAATGTCGGTCTTGGCCGTCTGTGTCTCGATTCATATGACTTGGCTCGAGTCATGCGCAATGACTCGAGTCCAAGTCGAGTCAATACACATATTGACTCGAGTCGAGTCGAGTCATTTCCGTATTTTGAGAAAATGACTCGAGTCACGTCGAGTCATCAGAAAATCGTGACTCGAGTCGAGTCATGACTTGAGTCATTACAACCCTGCAATATAGCAACCAATCGTGAACGTAAATTAATTCGAAAACTACTCAGATTAGATTATATATTGTCTCGATCATTTGCCGTCTATTCAAGCGGCTAAATTCCACACCTTGTAGCGAGCTGTTGGTAATTCCGGTTGCAAAACTTGTCCACAAATGCGCTACGTTTTACCTCGTAACTAGCATTTGTTGCGTGGCGCTAGTGGTACAAGAATGGCATTAGGATTGTCATGTGGCATGGGAAATGAAATCACCTGTCCTTACCGTTTACTATAGTCTGCTAAATAGCTAAGACATTTCAACGCCGTGAGTGATACGTGGCAACAATCGGCATCTTTGGTGATAAGTGCAAATTCGACACATATAAGCTACATGGTATTATGTGCGTACCCTATGTACTTTGAATTGCGTGTTATCAACCGACAGGATTACATCGCATAACTTTTCTTCGACCCATAGTTTGTGCAGTGTTCTCGTAATTTGCTTTTCATCGGCGTGAATATCGTATACTTTCTCTTGTACAACAGCCGTCTGGAGCTTCTTGCTTATTGAGCAGTTTGTCTCGCTCTCGGCATACCGCGAGGTTTCGCTACCGTCCTGATGGCAGGTACTCGAAGTGTCCTTCTGAGCCTGACCGGCCCTCAAAGCGCTGACAGAAGAACGTGGAGTCTCATGACCAGAACTTGACGAACTCGAAGAATACGTCGATAATAATAATTCATGCGGCATTTTAGCCTCGCTATGACTAAAAGGCTTGAACAGGCAATCCATTCCCACAAAGACTTTACTAATCCCGAAACATAAAGCGCAGGAAACATGCCGTGAGATGTCCCACTGATTGTTACGAAATAATGGTGACAGGGAAACAATTCTGGCTAAACCGGATTAGGTTATATCTTGCATTTTATATTGCTGACTTGCCATCAGATATAGATATCTATACTTCTACATCTACGCTATAGCGAGCCAGCCATATGTGATCCACAAACTAGCTATAACAGAATAGGTGAAATGCGATAACGTCAATGTCTGAAACGTTTCATTTGCATTAAGAGATCCAGGTCACTTGAGCTCCGTGCTGCCTAACATACTTTTGCGTGTCATAAATATACATGTGCCCATGATCACGGTATCAATAATAAGACGCCTTGTCGCCTGAATCTCGATGCTTATTGACCCATGGTTTATGATTCCTGGTTGTTTAGAGATGGCCAACCAACTTTTACAGTACGCAACGGGCCCAGTCGCACGTTACGCGGCTATTTATTCGCGAGATACAAGATTGGTCTATATACATTCGCGTATAACTGTACATCGCAACGCCTCGCACTAACCCTCTCGCCCGGGTAGACCCACACCAAAATCCGGACAGGATATTCGTCGAAACATAAATATTAACATATTCAAAAGGTGCAAGAAGTGAGGCGAAGGATGTAAAATTATATCAAAAATATCGTTATAAACTCTTCAAAATATTCAAGGGCATTTGTCGCGACCCAGCTTGTTCCCTTTTCGATCGTAGTAGGTAGGCGCACAGCTGCCGCATTCGTGCACGCAAATCGCCTCTGGGTAGCCCCTGCAAATTCTCTTGCACGTGTCGGTTAGACAATAGACCGGAGCTCGCTTCTTGACGTGCGTCGGGCATTCGAAATCTGCAAACGACGAATAGAATTAGCGATATTTATTTTTCTTGTTGTGATAGGGAATTTTTCATTGTTGAGGTCGGTCTGGATTTCGAAATCGCACCAAACAAAACAGTCATTGTCTCACACTAGATTGCTATCGTGGCTTGTCAAATAAATCATTCGCTCACATTGTCCAATTCTCGTTACAGGGCCAAGATACAGAAATATATATCACGTCGAGTATGTTTATACGCTACGAATGCGGTCAATATTCAAATCGCTTTCGAGGTAACAAGACATTAGCACTCGATACAAAACGCTTCGTGTTTGGCTGTGATATGAGGATGCCGTTTAGAGGCGTGGGTATTCTTAGTATGGCAGTAGCTTAATTTAGAACCATCGACGAATACATATGTTTACGGTAGCGCGGAATTAAGATCAAGTGTAAACACCGAATTTACAATGAAAATCAATCAGTCATCGAGTTATAATCGTTTCAGTTATTTCGTAGCGTTCTCGATGTAACGTCATTTGGAAAAATGATGTAAAAGGACTGCATTGATAAATATGTGAAGTTAGCAGCCTCATACGCGTCCGCCATGTTCATCATGGGTTTAGGTCAAAGGTGGCATGGCATTTTTGTGATTTTAGAATATATGGCTACGATATTGGCGGTGCTGAAAAAATTTTCGCGAACCAATTATTTTTTAACTATAGTATCTTATGCGATTGGGAGTTCTTTGTGGCCAACATTTCTCTTTCTTAACTGGGAAATGTGATTGGGTAAGTTCAGGTTGAATGTAATTTCGTGGATGCTTTACGTACCACGATAGAATACCAGTTTCTGATACACGCTAGTACAATAACTACCAATTACTATCACGCTATCAACTTCACATTTTACGCATGAAATATTTAGGGTGTCTGCTATTAGATTCGGCTACACTGTGGGTTGAATTGGTGACTCGAAGTTTGGTTAACCTCAAACAAGAATCGGGAAACTAACTCACCTTTATGTTGAAATGTAGATTTGCCGCAAGTTATTCTTTCGTTATCTTGATTTACGAAATAAGCGGAACATTTGCAATAGTCTGGTACGCAAATGACCGTTTCGCTGGTGCTGTTACACGTGGCGTGTCGGCACAGATCTTCTTTGCATGGTTTCGATCCGTCCTCGCATTTTTCTGAAATAGGTAGAAACATTTATGAGTAACAAGTTTTTGCAAGATTCTGACGGACATGTGACAATCGTTTAGAACTGTCTTCTCCTGTAGCAATGCGGCTACTGGCTGGAATTGGACCAAATTTGGTGTGTAGGCTTAAATTAACTAACCTAACAATTTTATCAAGTAGCCGGTACAATTTCAGAAAACAGTCATTTGTGAACACCTCTACTGTCTATGCCTCTCATTCATTCGTTGAAATGTTATGGGGGCGTGCCCATGCCGCGTCGATTTGAAATTCCACGCGTGGCCAGCAAATTTGTGATTTGAGAATTTTATGATGACACATCTTTCGTCACATCTCCATTCCATACGCCACCGCATGCGGGATGAGTTTTAATTCGCCAAGACACTTCCATGATTGCTGCGCGAGATATGCCTCACAAAATATTAAAGAAACCATAAATTGATGCGATTCTCAATTATTACTTGAGTTTTGATTCCATCATTAACAAATCTGATGTGACGATAGCAGAGGCGGTTCAATCATGACCTCTGTCACTAAATACGCCTGCCTCCCCTAGGCAGTGACGTCGAACAAACAGCTGTGACGCTAATCTGCCAAATCTTACGCGATAAAATCTCCGTGTAAACAGTTCGTCACATTTCATCAAGAGATACGAAAATTAATAAACATAAATTCGATAATATCTCTTTTCGGATTTGAAAATAGATCAGCCACAGTCGGGGAAAAAATTTCAAGAATGTAGGACATGATGGGTCGCGTTATTGGTATCACATCATAATTTACCGTGACTGGTCATCGTTTGTTGCTGTATTGACATATTTAAGATTTCTCTAAAGGAAGCCATCTCTATAAGTCATCTAAATTGCTCGATAAGATCTAATTACTTGATAATGAACGTCATACCACTCGGAAATAGTCAGCAAAATTGTCACTGCAATAGTGCCGTATTTACGCAGCCCCGCTCGTGAGGCGGTTGACAGTACACTTCGAAATCTGATTACATATATTCAATATCTATGTTATGTAATGAAGATTTCAGGGATTTTAGCACGCATAGTGATATGTTTTGGCGATAATTGGTATTTGAATAATTACCCTATGTAGTAGGAATAGGGAATTAAAATTTTGTATGTAGTATAACGTTACGTGATTACGTTTGGAAGAAATTATGCCAGAGTGGTGTTTCATATGGTTTGTTTGACTTTGCGAAATCTGATATTACACCGGGAATAAATTACATTAACTGTGTGTCGAACACTTCGTTGGATTAATAGATCTCTGTATTGAAATCAGTTCCACATAATGTTGGTTGGAAAACTGGATTCAGAAAGTCGCCACAATTACATGAGCTTGTGCGATTATTATTGCGCGAAGCGTATGCCGTACCTGGTATATTGTTCAGTGAGCATTCATGCGGGAGCAGACGCCGACCATATTTGAAGAATTCCCCATGTACGCGTAAGGCATTGGGATGTGCAGCGCATGTTGCAGTTTCAGCGATAATCCTGCGTGATAGACTGCGGGGCGACCAGTTTTCATCAGCTGAAAAGAAGAGGTCAATGTTCAATCAGTTATCAGAGAAACACTTCCATTGACAGATTATAAATCATCTGGACACTGTGGGCGCTATTATTGGAACGTCGTATAAAGCGAAGTAAATAGTTTAGCGCCAAGTCGGTGATTATATTATGAAGAGACAAAATGCAAATCAAAATCACACTTACGCATAAAGCATTCTTCAAACGTGACCAGGTGCCCCCTTTCATCGAAAAAGTCCACGGAGCACGCGCCGCAATGATTCGGCTCACAGATTGCCTTTTTATTAGTGCATTTGTGGACGTGGCATGGGTTTGGGTCGCAATTTTTGAGAATTATCCCGTACGGACATATGCCTGCAAAGAGAAACATCGTGAACATACTCGGTACAACATCGAAGAAACACCGGAAAGCTTACTAGGCCAATAATAATCGTCCACGGGGTATGCAGATTCTACCACGTTAATAACGTGGAGCAATAAAGACGCTGAAATACAGAGAGTGATATCCATTTTCCAATATTCTTGAACTGCTTCTCGGTGGTTATGCTCGCGAGAGATATCCAACAATAACTGATTTCGCATCTGGTTTCAATCCAATTTATCCTTTTCAGCGCCTTCAAACTTTTTTCTCACATCTAACGTTTATCTTCTATTGTATATATATCTTCAAGAATTATCTTGCTGTTCAATCTCTTTCGCGTATATCTCTCATAAACATAACTTCAGATACCATTTGGCGATGATGCGGTTTTATCCGTATGATTATTAAATAACAGTATAATTTTCCAACTTTCGTAAATATTCATCAGGCGAAAGAAATTCTAACGAGGTATCGTAGACTCCTATCTAATTGCTCGCCGCTTAGAGAAAACTTGAATAATATCGCATCATCAGATCCTGCATCTGTTTATGAAAATGAGCATCTCGCAGCGATCCACGGTGACATACCGCAAGCCGTGGCCATCTGTAATTTCATTTCTATTTTGGCGCGTCACGTTTGCCGCTGAACTTTGCAAGCTGCCGGGTATACGGAACATCTGTCGGGAGTATAATTTGAATGGTGTCCTGACAATTCTCATTATCAGAGGATGGATGCGTGAGCTCGGCATCGCGATTAGGAATGTGATAATTCAAACATATAGTCAGATGAATATAATTTTTCAAAATTGACCGTGTCAGACAATTCTTCAAAAAAGATGACCGGCCTCACAGCCTCAAGATTTTTAAAGCTCGTGATACGCGGAAATAATTTGAGCGCTGGAGTATCTGCAGAAGTGGTGAGAGTATAATAGTACACGTTGCTATACGCAAGTAAAGTAACGCCGTAAATTTACACTCGATTACAAGAAGACGTAGCAGTCCATAGACATGTCAAAACTACTTCAAGAGAAGCAGACAATGAAAATACTCAAGCAGGTAGTTTCAAAAATTAAATTAGGTCGAGGAGTCGAATTTTCTTTTAGCAGTTAAATGTTGTATGTTTATTTAGCCTCTTCATCGCCTTATGATCCGCGTCAGCGGTGTTTCTAGAAAATGTAGAAGTGCGCCATGCTAACGTTGGCAGACACGGAAAAATAATATCGGCCTGGTGTAAATGACCAATGTAGTCAAACAACAACATGAATACCGCAAACAACAACTACGGCAGTGGCTATACGTTCGAAATTGCAAGATGCAATCTTCGCGTCTTATACAAAATGGCTATTGACAGTTTGACACTGCATATGCACATAGGTGCAATCTGGGAATATCTATTCAGCTATCGTGATACGGAGGCTATTTCACGCGGTTTCTATGGCAATTTCACTTACGGAAGAGGCGCAGACCTTTCCCAAAACTACTTCGAACTTATCAAAATCCAAAGTGTAAAAACAAAGAAGTTTTGCCAAATCAAAATGCTCATGTAAAAGTGGAGGTATAGTTTGAAAAGATAACCACGTATACGTAAGCATTACAAGTAGACAAAGGCTACTTTAATGCGTCGACAAAGTAGAAGTACCGAATTAATGACTGCCTTTGCGGGTGTGATCATCCCGGTACGGGTTGTGTAAAATGATCACGGTACAACAAAGAAGACGCCAACATCATCAAGAAATTAACATCGCGCCCGCAACGTCCTGTTGACCTGAATTTGCGGTTAATCCAGTATCCTAGACCGCGTTTACACTAATAAAAGGCCCCGTACATGTCATAGAACAATTACTGAAATTACAATTATGTTATATTAAAATTATGATTAAAATTAATTATGATTAATTTTTTTCTCGGCATATCCTGTAAACAATGGATCGTTCGAAGTCTTAAAAGAACTATTGAAACATGACAAGTATGCTAACAGTTTTTTATACAATCTTCCTGTTAAACACGATATTTCCGGGACAGTTGGGTTGTAAATTTAGTCATATCCAGCCTGGTGGGCTATACGTGTGAATTACTCGCGCGGGTTGATTAGTTACATTGATTTGTGTAATTCTTCATACTGCATATCAGAATATTTACCCCATAGTGTTATCATACAAACCATATCAGTCAGTGGGGGTGTTCTCCTGAGACTTTGGGAATTTGCTTTCGGTGGTTTTGGATTTATTACGTGAAAGTCGGGGATGAGAGCAATGGAAAGATGGCTATAATAATTGTGAACTATCAGTTATCCACAATGATAGATTATTTTAAATGAACTGCAATACGGCACACCTCTCTTTGCCCACTGCGGAGGAGTTCCACATATTACTTCGCATTTATCGACTACATAGATTTCGTCTGACTCGTATACTCTCGCATGCATTACCATATTGTTTTAGGCGACATTTCCATGCTCCGGTTTATTCGGTGCTTTATACCTTGGGTGTAGATATGTATATGCAGGCCCATGTCGTATGTAGGGTTGCATTTAAAACATTTGATGTTTTAAAACACTTTGTTTCAAAAAGCGCCATTTAAAAAGAAATTGTGTTTTTGTGTTCAAAAGTTGTATAAATATGCTATAATTGTGTAAATACTTTCGCAAAAACATATAGTATGAGCCAGGGGTCGTAAGGATCCATATTTATTCTATATTTTCAATTGTCAATGTCATTCCACTGTGAAGTCACAATTAGGGATTGGTGACGTCATTGATAATGAAATAAAAACTATAAAACCATGCCTTAAACAACGGCCATGTTTTATTGTTTGAAATACAACCCTATTCGTATAGGATGGAATTTGAATGGATTTTCTTTCTGTCTTTTCTCAGTGGCTATCATTTGCTATATCTTATTACAATGAATTCTTTATAAATAATGTGAATATTTATGAATATTTATGTACACATATATGTATATGGTGGATTGGGGCTATAAGAACCAATAGCAACTCTTGAATCTATTATAAACATCCATCATTCAAAATAAATCTAAAAAGTCCATCACGTATCACATCGATACCGTTACAAACTTTCCTAATATCGATAAACTGATCGCGGTCTCATTTCTATCAACGTATGTGGTCTGTCGCAGAATACACACGAAATAAGGTAGGACTTCTCACGCGTGTTGCTCCTCGGCGGTACACGAGAATTTCAGATTCGTGAGTTATTATAATCCGCCTGCTTTGAACTGGTTAAACGCACATCTTGCACAATCGGTCGTACGTCACTCGCCGTCCGGTTTATTGTTGCAATAATATCTCTGCATTGCCAAGCTAACCTTACGCCCGTGACGATTTCGGAAGACTGCACCGATAATCATAATTCATTTCCATTTAGTATTAAAGAAGCTCACACTTAATGATATGCATTTCTAGTCATCGGTCTTACAGCGAGTAATTATGGGTGATGAGCTACATCAACAACGATTAACCAACCCAAGGAGATGGTTGCTTCCATATTCAACTCCCTCCGATAAACTTACTTGGAAATTAGTCACTGGGCAACTCGCTAGCCAGATATTTTGCATTCCCGGAACGAAGCACACTGCTATAACATTTCTTACCATCTATCCTTTTTGCATTTAGAACATTGCTCGATTACTCATCTGTGAGCGTGCAATGTCAAAAACAGTAAACGCTAGAAATTTCTATCCTGTCATTTGCCTAATTGCCGGGCGTGAATCTGCTTGCTTTCGCAACAAGATAATGGTCGCGGTGAGTCATTAAAAACCTTAACGTTATTTTTGTTTCAGGAAGTATATTTTATATATTTCTTGCTATTTCCGATTGTTGATACTGGACAAGACCGCAACATTCGCAACACAAAGCCTCGTTTTTCGATTGCGGTCGGAGTCTTTATAGAAAAACTTGATTGTGGATAAACGTAACAATTGCTCGCCCAAATGAGAGAAACACACGGTTTATAAACACGTTTTTGCTAAATACGTGCCACTTCTGAAGACTTCAAGGCACATTTTAAATGAGCCACGAGACTGAACTTGGGATCAGCAAAATTAAATTCACGGAGCACTAAGTCAGGTGCGTGAGTTGATTTTTTACTCCTATCTTAATGTATTGAAGACCGAAGCTGTTTTATTGACCTGAAACAATATGATAAAAACCCTATACAATCGTTTACTGCAGATATGCTAATGATATATGTAATGATATGAAACGTTAATGAGTTTTTGCAGATAAAACTGCTATATACGCGAAAAAGTAATTGTTGAACAGGAAACGTGTATGGTTGCTACTCAAAGCAGTATAATACCAAGCATATCCTACCAAAACATGCGGATGCAGATAGCGTATGCATGCCACTATAAATAGTGGTATGCAGAGACGATTAGCTACGAAGAACTTCCAATTTTTCGAAGTATCTAGTTTTTTTCTACTTCCTCTTTACTTACATTATCAGTTAAATTTTTAGACTTCCACTTTTAAAATTTTATCAAGTAGAATGTGGGATATGGATAGATTCGCGTTAAGAATACCGCATGACAACAATTTTGTGATACGAGTGTTGATATACAACGTTCTTTCCTATTCTCTACTAGCTGCTGACGATTACCCCTGACGAGTGTCAGCCGAAAATATTCTGGTTTATTTCAATATGAATATACTATTCAATTGTATATTAAAGTTCTGTACCTCCAAGAAGCTCTTCGCATGACAACTGTAGGCGATGCAGGCCTTGTATGGCGGTAACAAATCAAAACTTTGAGAATTTCACCTCTTCCACGCCATTAAGTATTATTGCGTTGGCCGCGGAGAAGCATATTGCAATTTTGAAAACTGTCATCAGCGCATGATGAATAAACGCCTGCGACACTCCGTACCACACTTTAATAAACTATACTGGATTTTCAAAATGCGCAACCAGAACTAGAACAAGAGCTGCACAATTTTCAAAGCTAGCAACTTGAACTAGAACTAAGGACATCGAAAAATCCTTTAGTAAATAACTAAAACACAACTAAATATACTCAATTCCGAAGCAATTCATTAATTTTATACTTTTATCGGAATCTGATCTGTTTTACGCATAAACATTGGCACAAGTTTGAAATGGTTTCGACCACCAAATCCCACCCCCTTGGTTGGGCCACTGTTAGTAGTGGTGACTCATGGCTCGACATAGCTTATAGAACATCAGACAACAGAACATCGGTGTCACGATTCACGCTAAACGACCTGTTTTTCAGTTGTTCGGGAACTATTTTTTTAATGTGCAACTACAACTTGAGCTACCCACTTTTGAAAATCCGAATCTAGAACTAGAACTACTCAAAAAACAGTAGTTATAGTTGACCGCCAACTAACTAAATCGGTAATTTGTAAAAGTCTGCTTCGTGTCAATCTACTTCTTCAAAATACCTAATCGAGATTTTCGAGTACTTCTCAGAGCTGTCATTTCTACTTCTACTTGAAAGAGTTTTTCATATTAAGACAATCGCATAATGTAGTGGAAATTAACATCTTTTCGGATTATATGTTGTGGGTATTAGGCGACGAATATGAATTCAGAAAATTCTTTACAATATAAATATTTCTAAAATTAATTTACCAATTCTCGGAAGAATATAAGCAGCAGATGTATAAATATCTCTTACACTATTTTTTACGTTAGTAATTTATGATTGATAATGATACTTCATGGGGGCCGACTTTAGGAATCTAGTTCTTTAGTTCGAAATCCTCAGGCCTCTGTAATTGCGTGGTTAACACTTGGCAATATGATACGATATTAGCGGTCAATGTCCAACACATCATACTCACGCAATTGATGATTTCTTGGTACTGAGATGCGAAACTACGTAATGAAAACACCCTGCCATCACCAACCCGTACCATTGATTTCGCTATGGTCGCGTGCAGATTGCTAGATAGTATAACTTTTGGTTACAGGGTGCAATTACACCTGCAAAAGATCAAGGCCCGTACGTCTCGCCAGGATTTCCACCGCTAAGCAGTATGAAATTACTGGGAATGCCTGCGGAATTATCTAACGACGATAAGGTAAAATAAAGAAGCTTATTGGTAATTGTTGTTATGGTAATCGAACAGTAGCACGCGAGCCGATAGACGCGCGAAGAAACAGAACGTATACGCGAAGATGGACGTTTATCAAATACAGATCGCCTTTAGATGACATCGTAAAATGCCGAGAATAATTCAAGGCCAATTATATTTATATTACCAAAACGATCGCCGACATTCTAATACGGTATGGCAAAAATCTGACATACACACGGTCTTTGATGACAATGAGTTGGCGACACCCTATTGTCGTTGCGATAACCAAATTATGAGTGACAATTTCAATTCCGCAGATTAAATCCACAAAATGTCAACGTAGCATGTAATCATGGTCGGGGCAATTCGCGGATTCACGCCGTTGATGCGCGCACGAAGATATAAGATAACAGGTGAGAGATGGGAGATAAAGCATAATTTAATCTTTACCAGCGTCACCCTAACTGTGGTAGAGAAAATCCTTGGCCCTAAAGAATAGAGTAATCAACACTTTGCCACTGATTTATACATTATATTATTATGCAGTTACATTGCAAAATATAGGCCTATATATCAAATGTGCATTTGACGGATGGCCTGATTATTTTATGAATTCTTTAATTAGGTAACGATCATGAAGATTGAGTGATAAGGCTATGAAGTTCCGGTTAACTTGGGTAAGGTTTCACCAGCCGAGACCTTCAATGATATTTACTCTTAATACGAATGCGAAGAAATTTTCACGCGCGTTACTCGTCGATTAATTATGTAGGCTGTAAAAATATGAACGATATACAAGCTTCGAAACTAAATAAAGGTGGTTTCCTACATCGAGGTTTAACTATACTGGTACCTATCTACATTTACAGCCCGCCGACGCGGTAATAAATTATTAGGTGTTACTGAAATATCAAAATATGATCTTCAGTAGACTTATGCATGACAGTCCGGTATAGTAAAAGCTAAGTTATGTTCCGTAACTTATACCATTTTTCTTTTGGGGCAGGTTGCTTCCCGTATTATGAGTGTATTTACCAGTTTTACTGTGAATAAAGAATAATAGTGCGTAAGGTGCTCATTCTAGTTGATTTCAACCGAACCCCTGGTGACGCCATAATATATAGCCTATCCATGGCAACACGGGGTATACATCGTACCGTACAATGATAAATTGTGATGTTTTATGTGGTAGTAAATCATGAAACTTAACTTGTGATGGATATAACAAACTTTTTGCATCGAAAAATCTATGAAAACCGCATGTTACAAAATTGCAATTTATAATATTCAAACACACACTTATGCAGCTATTGCAAGTCAGCGATACACATATACTTTCCGCAAATCTGGGTCCCTATCTAAACACAAATTGTGCTGACTTGATTGGGTTACACACGCAAGTGGTCGGAAAATATATCGAGCCATTAGTGAACAAGCAGTTTGTAAAGTTGATGGCATTTTGAGGTAGCGAGGGACAATGAAAGTGGCCAGCAACGTGATCTACGGCTTTCGCATACTGACGTTAACGTCTTGTATATGCCAAGTGCAAACTCGTAGTTTTGAATATTATTTCAACTTTTACGACTTCCGATGGAGCTCCTTTTCATGAAGATAAATTACCTCGTTTGCGCGGTTAGAGACTGCAATTATATCATCCAAGGGCCACGTGCGTCAACATAGAGAACTATATATCATGAAGGTTCTGGAATCGCAACAAGTTATGCTTAAGATTGGCTATTCGAAAGCAGATTGTCATCAATGAAAATGTGATCTATTTTTTAGGAGGGAATGTCTTATGATTCACGCAGTATTCTGCGTCCTATATGAAAATGAATTTAGTTTTATTGTCTTGAAAACTGAGAAGTGGGCCGTGCTACATCTACAACTACTACAAGTCGGCAGTTGCAGAATCATAAAATAAGATATCGGCCTGGTGTGAATGGTCATTTTAGTCAGATCTCTGAAATGAGGACAGTTACTAAACTTGGAAGAACTCCATCAGCACCAGTATAGATCTGTAATGGTAACTCTTCCTCCGTACATAATTGGCTATTAGCAATTTGTTTGAATATACCTTTTCCAATCGTCAAGCCATATTTCTGACTTTGAAAATACCACGGCTTCATATTTGTGAGAACTCAATTTGTCGTTGAATAGCCTACACGCTGAAAGGACAAATATATTTTAACACGACATTATCAGTAATCACATGTATTAAAGTAAGGTCAGCTGCCGTAACTTGTGATATCTTTTTCGGCAAGTCGAGTAAATAGTTGGATATGATGGTCTGGAATAGACCCTATATTCGGGAAAGATTTGAATTAACGAATTTCACTATGCCGTTGCAACACCTGCCGCTTCATGCTGTTTTAAAATTAAAAACTGAGTAAATCCATAAGCGAATGAATGAATAAAGACAGTGGATTCGAATGGTCGAATCTATGTATAGTGCGGACGCCTCTAAGCTCTACTGAATCTTCTAAAGGAAGACGAATGTCTAGATTATTTCCCTGTTCAAACGGTGTGCGTTGATTATGATCAAACGCTGATCGAGTGATCAGATTTAATCGCATTCGGCGATCGCGCATTCCTCCCCTAGTAAATAGCCCGTATAATGGAATTATAATGGTATCGCTGTTGTCGCAGCGAGATCGCATAAACAAACATGCCCTGACCGCGATGGTTGATAGGCGGCATCGCGAGACACGTTGCGAGACTATAGGCAACACAGAGATATAAAGTTATACACGGACAGACCAACCGCTAATTTACTTACAACTCTACGTTATGTAACTTTACATACCTCATTGTAAAAATGGCCGCCATTTTCATTGTGAGATATTGTGATCGTGCAACCGGTCTGTAGTTTCGCTTGGTTCGCTGTATACTGTAGTATTGCAAGTTTCGCCTATTCCGCGGTCGGAATCAGAATCGTTTAGTGTTCACCAATCTAAACCTACTCATGGTACTATGCAGTGTTTCTATGCCTTTTCAGCTTGGGGAACCGATAAAATGTCATAACAACATTTGCGGACCGATGGACATTTGAAAATTAATATTAACCCCCAACATGCAATTACGACCTATTTTTAAAATATAAATAAAGAGAATATAGGAAACTTTAATTCAATGAGTAGCTTGAGGCAGCCGCTAACTTGATTTCGTATATTTGGTTTCTGTTGAAGGAAGTGCTACTTCACTATTCGCAATACCCTATTACACTTTCAAATGTCGTTGAATTGTAGTGTTGAAATTCAACGAATTTTACTTCCAATGTTTTCTTAAGCCTTACACATAACTGGTCCTTTCAATAGTTTGGCGGGACATCCGCAGCAGTGTGACCTACGTAAATTCAATACAGTAGAATGAGTAGACCATAAACGTTATAATACGAATCGATGCTAGTTAAACCTATACGGGATACCAGAGTTACGACAAGGTTATCGGGAATGAGGTTGCGGGTATACGAGTCCGACCGAAGTCGACTCCAGAATCCCTTCCCAAGTGTCGGAGGTTTATCCTATTGGCCACTACTCGCCATCTGATCCCCGAAAGTGATGTCTTATAAAGCCTAGAAGTGGGCCGTGCTTCAAGTCCGCAGATATGGATACATAATAAAAAAAAAATATCTACTTGGTGTAACTGTAAATGACCATTGTATAGTCGAAAAACACCATGAATATACCACAAACAACCATAGGTTTGGTACGGATTACAAGAGAAAGCTTCGCCCTATCAAGTCTGCGGACCGACTAGTTTTTATATTTTTAGTATGCATGTTATGTTTCGACTATTATGGTCATTTTACACCAGGCTGATATTTCTAGTCATAACTCTTCAGCTGCTGACTTTTAGCACGCGCTTCCACGTCATCCAATTATCATATGATCGGCCGAAAAATCATCGCTCAGTCAAATATACCGGACACGGCGTGTGAAACAGTATCACGCCGGCCATCCGACAGTCGACGATCATGACTGTTGTCCACAGTCAAGTCAAAATGCAAGCAGATTCTACAACTACACTCTACAGAGTGCACGCTACTCTTCGCTCGGGATCATTGGACCACGATCTGCCATATTTCGCCCGCTGATGCATGCCAATTCATTTTCATCGCTTTTCCTTATTGTGTTGTGTTCTGTTACTTTTGATTCAGTGTGCAATCGTGCAATGTGCATGCCTCGCATTTACATGCTCTAAATCAGTGGTTTTCAACGTGGGGGCGCGCCTCCTTGGGGGACGTTTGCCTTTTATCTGGGTGTCGCGGTGGTGCAGAACTTCGTAGTAATCAGCTTCCCAAATAGGCCGTGAATAAGACTAAGCAAGATGATGACATTTTTTTCTCTTTTTTTCAGTAATCAACTTCTGAAATAGAACGAGAGTCGGTCTGGGCGATGGTGCTGACCTTTATAGTAATCATCTTACCAAATTCTGAGGTGGGCCGCGGAATATCTCCAAATCGGAAATCGGATCGCGATCATAAATTGGTTAATAATATCATGTATTTTCTTTTCATTTCATCACAATGTTGTGTTGTCACGAAATGATGAAATAATTAATAACTGAATTCACTTGAAATCTAAGCATTTATTTTAGAGAACAACGAATCACCGTAAATCTTAGTTATTCTCAGGAGAACTGGTTCATGAATTGACTGCATTTCAGTCATGCCGAACGACCCATTGCGGTCTCTTAAACTAGCACTCTTTGGCGCCCAGTCACGACTGGGCTCTCGACATTTTTCTTCATCGTGTATATTAATCTCAAACCTGCTGTCGGGTGGGAACGCGTTGACATGTTGCTGTTTTCGCGGGTTGTCAATGTAAGAGCTGTCTCTTCCGCCATTGGTGGGTACTCGTTTGGTCAAAATCACGCAGAAATACTCAGTGTTGTTCATGTTATGTTATGTTATGTGTTGTTCATGTTTCGTCGTATTGCGGCTCTTGATATTGAAATCAAGGTACGAAATTCGTCTAGTGAACAGGTAGTGGCCCGTTTCATTGCAGTTTGAGTAGATGTATGGATTAGAATCCTTGGAGTGACTGCGGAGCTACTAGTGTAGCTTATGCGTAACATAGCGAGAGTCGAAGATCAAACACAGATGTTCCTCATAATATACTATCCCGCACACGTGACAGTGATGTGCATACAAAACGGTACGTTAATGCGATGCAATCCGGCATTCATAAATTTATAGTTGAGAGAATTGCTGCTAATGATTGCTTGTTCTTAAGATCAAAATTCTCATGGTCACCCTTACTTTATGCGCGTCGACGGCACCGGAAGAGGAAAGCCCACCGTGAAAATCTTATCAGAGACACTTGGTTTCACGCGTATAGTTAAAGAAAATATACCAACAAATAGCGCGAAATTGGAAATACGGGTGTCTAGCTGTTATCGGTCTCGTGTATTCGAATGATATGTAGGATGAAGATCACGATAAGATGGAGCTCCCTCGTCTCGAGTGCCATATACTGTCTTTCTCGGTTGACAATTGCAACAAGATGAAAACGCGTGAAAAAAAGAATCACGTTTTCGTCAGGTCTGTTTATGGCAGTAACTAGGGTTGCATTTAAAACAACAATATAACGATTTTTGTCGCTTGCTTTTTTCTATACCATTTTCTTTACTTTTCATTCAGTCTGCATGCCTCCTCTTTACATCGCCTAGGCCAAGGTGGGTGTCTGATTCCATAGACTACTCCAAGTCGCTTCGACACCTTCCTATCTTTTCATTGTATCGCATTTTTGTGGTGTATTGAACTGATAAAATAGCTCATAAACCAATTATGATGATGATGATGATGACCATTTTAGCCTTGATTTCCGGCAGAGGAAAAATGACGACTTATATCCAGTGGATCATGCGAGTGCACGGCATGGAATACTCGTAACTCGTGCTTGTATTCAAGAAATATTTCCATGCAACAAAATCACTGAGAGGATTCCACGGCTGACTGCATTGCATAGAGCAACAGCTGCTTGACCTTTCCCACATTCTCGGCAGTGAGTATGAGAATAAATCGGTACCTGCGCCATGGAGGGATATAAAAAATTGTCCGCATCTTAAGGTGATTGAAGACACTATCCAGTGGCGAGATAGCGTAAGTGGTAGGCCTACGTCGACAGCTGCAACACCAATGTGTTGCGAGTTCGAGGTCGACTCCAGAATTATCATAAAGTGTTGGGGGTTTATCTAGGCTCCTCTTCGCCACGTGATCCGCGTATAGGTAGGCGATGTGTTACAAAGAGCCTAGAACGAAAGTGGTCAGCTCTATAAGGAATCCAAATAAGAAATATCGGTCTAGTGCAGGGGTTCTCAAAGGGTGGGCCATGGCCCACTGGTGGGCCACAAAGCATTTTGAGGTGGGCCACAGAGCTATTTAGAAAATTTCAGAATTAATGTAAGTTTAGTTATATTTCTTATGTTATTCGCTAAAAATATATTCGTATTATCTAATTATACGTAGGTTACATAAAGCTTTTCATCCGACTCTGATCAGACGTAGTGGCACGTATGAAGTCAGCATGTACAATTTGAAAACGTTAGGGACAAACGGTGACTTTTCTACTGGCTATGACAACCTACGGCTAACAGCCACTAAAATAATTTCAAGCCTATAATAACTGGAAGATAATGCTGAAGTAACCAAGTAGTCCGGTAGGGTCATATGTCGTATGCCGTTGAAAGGGGCATCCAATGAACTCGCAATGAAGTGAAATTGATGAACAGATTTACTGTACTTCGGCAGACCGTATTATTGTAAGCTAAAAGTAGCCATAATTGCAAATTATTTGCAATTTCTGGCGGAGGTATACTGCACCACCGCAACGAATCTTAATGGATTGAGGATTTATTGGAGCGCATTAATCTTTGAAGTCGGTTTAAAATGTCCGGCCTGAAAATCATTGTACACGATGAAAGAGTCACAGGAATTGATTGTATCTATGGATTGAATATTCTGACATCGCAACTTCGGTAGTTTTGGTACAAGACGTACAAAGTACATCATGCATATTGAAAAATCTTTCTTCACTTCTCTGTAGTACCCCATTCACCAATGAATTGTTCGATGCTGGCCCAGAATGATTATAATATTCCCCACAATAGTATCACTAAAGTCCCAATCACACAGTGCGGGGATCTGCTAATTGTGTTTCGCGACGCGAATGGAGCAGCGGACGAAAATAATCTACTTAGGATATTTAGCTTATGATCTACCAGGGCCGTAACTGCCTCACCCATACACCCAATTGGGGGAACTCGAAGGGACCCAAGATTATTTCGTTGGTCGTTTGTTGCGGGATATTTATTCAACTTGAAATTTTTTCGCGCTTCGCGCGATTTCATATCCCGGAAGTTCAAGATTTAAATATCATCAGTTACAGAAAAAATGTGCATATTTGAGAGAAATAGGCATATCGGTGCACGGTGCTGTCCATGACCACGCATTAAACAGGATTATGACTCTAAGATACCAGGTGGGCCACAGCACATTTTTAAACCGGAAAATGGGCCACGGCCAAGAAAGGGCTGAGAACCCCTGGTATAGTGTAAATGAATATAGCAGTCGAAACACCATGAATCACAACAAAAAGGCACTATCCAATCGACTCAAAAGAGTCGCAGGGTATCATCGTCCATATACTTCGGTGCGTGGTGCTTGGATCCACCGATTTCACCAATAATAATTTCAGGAGATTATTCCTCCGCGGGTATAAATCGGTTCAGTCAGTAATAGGGTTACCATGATCTGAGATTCGAAAAAGAGGACACTTTTTTAAAAGAGATACAATAGCATACGTTAATACGGGAAATTTTGTAATTCTTAAGGATATTGTTGATATTGTTGAGCTGTCTAAAAAACATGTCATTTTTCCGACTGGATTCCCGAGAGACCCCTTTTCGCGTACATTCGATTCGAGTTGACCTCTTCGGTTTTTCGGTGTTTACTGTGTCAATCTCCTGCTAACTTCTCTTCAGTTTTGTCTAAATCCAGTTTTGACGTCTATTATGTCATTTTTTAATTGTCTTTGTGCAGTCGCTTTAACTCTAAAAGGTATATGAAAAGAGGACAAATTGAGAAAAAATGGACATTTGGGCGTCCGCGGTGGACATTCTACATTTTTTGAAATAACAGGATAAATCCTCTTAAAATAACACATAGGATGACAGGGGTCGGGAACCTAAGGCTCCTTTGATGTTATGATGCGGCTCTCTCATCAATATTACCACTGATTCGTTTAAAAATTTTCAATATTGCTACAGCTTCTACAACAAATCGTCATAACGGCCAGAATCAATATTCAGTTGGTAGCTGACACAAGTCTATGTGAAGTCAGGATAAAAAATACTCACAGTGGAATTCATTCAATGAAATTGGAATTGCATATATTACTGTCAGATTTTTAACTACTCTCAGCCCACGTGCTCAGGTTTACCGTTACCACTGACGGAAGTGTCTTTGAAAATTTAGGGCCCGCAATAAATATTTGTACGGGGGAGATAGCGTAGTGGTGACGATAAGCGCCTACCAAGCAGGCGGACCCGGCTCTATTCCCGTCGGAGGCTCATTTGGGCTCCTCTTCCCCCGCCGTCGCCGTTCTTACGGCGACAAAAAAGCCCAGAAAAAAGACCCGAAGGAAGAAAGCACTCACAAGTAATGGAAAGAACTAGTAGAAAGGGCCGCGGCTTCAAAAAAGATCAACATCGAAAAAGAACTGTGACATCGGGCACTCTAGGCCGAGGTGGATGTTTGAGTAAAGGATCGCTACTGATGCGTGTCGTTCGACATCCTCCTATATGTTCGTTACATTGCATTGTGTCTTATCGCATTGTGCATTGTACGTGTAGCTTGTTCAGATGGAAATTATAGCCCAATGTATTGTATTGTATTGTATTGTACATCTGCGGTTGGGCCCGTTGTTATTAATTACATCAGTTGCGTTTTGCTATCTCGTGACCTCCCGAGCGAGCTAGTGTAATTGTGATGCGTCTGGCTTCTTGATCGGTAGGTCGTGGGTTCGATCCCCGGTCGGGTCAGACCAAAAACTCGAAAACTGGTATCCGCAGCTATCCTGCTAGGCGCTCAGCATCCACGGATAGCACGGAGGAGAAAAAAACGGGGGTGCTGACTAGATGACCCTACGTCGTATCGCATCTCCGTCGTCAAAAGCATCTCGATGGAGCCGGCAAAAACGAATACCCCCTTCCCTCTCTCTCTCTCTCACGTCTGTTATATTATAGTGGAAAGATTTTGAAATCGCTCAAACGCATCAGGTCTAAAAAACTTCTTCCGTGCGACGCACACGATTCCAGAGTGGTATTTCTCCATGAGGCGTATAATTTTTTCTCTACGGGTGGCATTTGTAAAGTGGGGCTCGGACTGCAGGAACAAGAATGTTAGGCACCAGCCATTGAGGTGCCTATGGTCAGGGAAAAGTCGACATATATATCATTTTTGGCCAGCACGAAGGGATTCATTCGGCCGAGGTTTTTGGCAAGCACACTTCGGACTGTTCTCAGAGTCGTATGTTGGCTGAATCGTCCTTATTAACGTCTTGGTGTGTCATGACGCGGTAATGATCTACACCGAAGTGCCAATATCTTTGAATTACGCTTTTTTTCTTGAAAGAGAGGTACCCACCCATATTAATATCAAGACAGCTGGCGACAATAAATCGCGAAATGATCGAAGAAATTTTTTTAAAAGTTCTATAAATAGGCCTATCCAAAAAAAGACTCTAATTTATGTTCATCTGCGAAATAATTTCAGCCGCCTTTGAGCTCTGCCCGCCAACTTGCTCCCGCCTTCGTCGACTTTGGTCTCACGCTCTATTAACTATTTTAGTAAGCATGTCTGCGTTCGATGGCTATGTATAATCTCACACGGTAGGAGGTTTTCACAGAGATAATTCATTGAGGAGATGGGGTTGGGTCTAATTAAAATTACAAGCAGTGGCGAGACAATGAAATCCCCACATTTCAAAACGAGCAAGATTTCTATCTAATTGATTTTTTTCCTGCAAAAGACGTAGCAAAGCAGCCAACAAACGAGTCAAAATCATTGTTTTAAAATCAGGTTAAACCTCTCGGGAAAATGGGTGAATGCATGTGCGGAGTATTGGCGTTGGTGTGGTAGTATACGCGCCAATCACTCGGCACCATTCATCCCTCCATAGTTAACGTTTATTGCTGAATTGTTGGAAATCACCTAAACATGACATCCATTGTTACGTTTGAGCATAGTTAACAGCATGTGCTGTGCAATGTTTATGATACATTTGTACAATCATTGAATAATATACTGATATTTCCAGGGTTGTAATGACTCGAGTCATGACTCGACTCGAGTCCGACTCGAGTCACGATTTTCTGATGACTCGACTTGACTTGAGTCATTTTCTCAAAATACGGAAATGACTCGACTCGACTCGAGTCAATCTGTGTATTGACTCGACTTGGACTCGAGTCATTGCGCATGACTCGAACCAAGTCAATGACTCGAGACGCAGACGGCCAAGACCGACATTTCATTGTAATTTCGAAGAATAGTAAAGTAACCACACTATCGGAATTTATTTTATTGGTACTGGTATTTGAAAATGCGACCAGAAACTGCTAAAGTGAGGAAAATCCTAATATCATAAATGCGAACCATTGGATATCATCAAACAGAGTTATAAAAAGTGGCTTTCACAAGACTTAAGGCCGTAAGGTACTGCTGAACTAACAAAATTTTCAAAATTTTTTTTATTGCAGAATCCTAAAGTATGAAACTAGTTCTTTTCAAAAATGTATTGCTCTTGTCTGATTTCGAATTAGAAGTATGTTAAAATACGATTTGAAATCACCCATTTCCGTAGAAATCCACCCCCCATACAAGTTCATATATTTAAACTCACTCAAAATTGTCTATAATCCCTCTGCCGTGCTGATATTATACAATAAATAGAAGAGCCATATCGGTAATCGATGAAGCGTGACTTTCAAAACATTCAGCAGGCCAGCAGCCGTTTGCTCACCTGGGAATAGCTGAAAGCTGTCAATATCATGAATGTTGTTTATCATATTGTGTATTTTTCAAGATTTCCTTGGTATATTTTGATATCTAATGGTTTAATTGACCGGTGGGACAAAGATATACACTACGAATGCATTTGGCAATAGCAAAAGATAAAACCATGGTAGAAAGGTATACCAATGGTTCCTGAACAGCTGAACTGAACAATCTTTTGAGAAAGATTGGACCTTTCACCGCATTCAACATCTGATAATGGTGGTTTGGATTCGGGGGAATCATTTTCCTCACAATTTCTACATTTTTGATGCAGTCGTTCCGAAGATTGTGAATTATCTGACTGTGGCTCATCTGGCAAAGGATATTGGAACTGCATACAGGCTACTGCATAAGGGTTATGCAACTCAAATTCGTATTGGAGTGACATGATGAAATTGATGCTAAAAATTGTATGTTTGAAAGGTCTCGGGGGGGAAATATGGATGTAGTATCTTGACCCATACCACCTGAAATGGGTATTTTGACACTGTCGCAGTATTCTTGATATGTTGTTTCATCTTTACAACATCTAACTGATGTCCAATTCAAGGTTTGCAAATTTTTCGAATATGGTATAGCAGTTTTGAGTAAAAAATCCTCAAATCACTCATACTTTATATGACTGATTTTGCATTTAGGCACATTCAATTGTCTTCAAATTTGGCTATGTACTGAATACAGCATGCCTGCACCATTTAAAAGCAACAGATTTCAAATACCTGCTCTACTTTTTCACCAAAATATTTTTCAATTTTCAAAGTGGATTTTCTCCCAGTTCTAGTTTTTGGTAATATGGTGTCACGGGGACAGGAAATTTTGATATCAGAATACCTTCAATCCTGATCAAACTTGGCTCAGTACAAGCAGTAGGACTGTTCTACCTGCTAAGACTATTGCTTTTGCTATAGGAGTTATAGTATACTTACTATGGTACTTATTATCTGAATTTTACGAAAAAATATCGAAAATTCGGCACCGTACTAGTACCAAACAAAAATTTCGTGAAAATTTTCTTAAAATCGGAAGTTTCACGCATTTCAGCAGGTACTTAGAGGCCTCAGGACACTTTATAAAGCATTGCTTAGAATCTCTTAGCACCCATGGATGAGACAGGCGTTTCCTCGTGCCAACCGTCCGATTCACCAATCTCCCCCCCAATTTGGGCCCAAGGAATCAATGTGAAATGCTGAAATTTATACAGCATATGAAGTTTAGTATGAATAGCTTACACACCAATTTTTGGGAATCCAGCATTTACTGTTTATAAAATATCGCAATTTGAAAATTCTGTGAGTCTAGCAGTACCTTACGGCCTTAAACTGTAAACTGAGCAGTCAACGCAATGACTTGGACTCGGGCTCGAGTCATAATACCATGACTCAGACTCGGTCCTCTGCTCGCTGACTTGGACTCGGGCTTGACTCGATGGTAAATTGTAAATGACTCGACTTGAGAGAGAGAGAGATATGATATTCTTTTTCGCCTGCACCATCGAGATGCTTTGACGACGGAGTTGCGATACGGCCCCAGGAGGTCATCTAGTCTGCGCCCCCGTTTTTTTTTCTCCTCCATGCTACCCGTGATTGCTGAGCGCCTAGCAGGATAGCTGCGGATACCAATTTTCGAGTCTTTGGTATGACCCGGCCGGGGATCGAACCCACGACCTACCGCTCGACCTACCACGACCTACCGCATAACCATTACACTATCTCGCTCGGTCTGACTCGAGTCAAAACTATAAAAGTGAGATTGACTTGTGACTCGGAGCCTCGTGACTTGGTTACAACCCTGGATATTTCTTCGCGAAGCTGACGCTCATTAGCACCGCTTATTATGACGTCACACATTGTAAAATCAAAAATTCATGATACTAGAGAACTATAACGCAGGCACGGAGAGAATTAAACAAAACAAGTTAGTGTGCGATTTTTAAATGATACGCGAATTCTTTCTGTTGGTATGTACTGGGTTGACGCATGACGCAATTGACGCATAGTGATGATGGTGGACTCAAGAACAGAGAAATGGAAGTCGTGTAGCCTACGATTGAAAGACTATTCCAAGTCGATTCGACTGCTTCCTCCCCTATCATTTTATCGCAATCCTGAGGTTTTCTGAAACGGTGAAATTAATATTTAACTGAATTGAATTAAAATAAAACCAAGTTTTTAAATGACGATCACCCTAAATCTTAGTTATTCCCATCTATATAAATAGATTGATTTGCCCAATTGATGATGTCGAAACGACCTGTATGGTCTTTAAAATCTAGCAATCTTTGCCGCTCAGTTGTGACTGGGTTATAAATGAAGTAAAATGTGCCGTTTCAAGGCCGGTTGTCGGTATTGGCCCACCGTTGACTCATCCGCTCAAGTTTGATACTCAGCAATAAAAGGCCATAAATTCTGCCATTGGCAAACATATGTTGGATATACCCGCCTGTGCGTAAAATTATCGAGATGACGGATTTCGTGTCGTTGGGAGGGGCCGCCGTTTTTGTGCCTTGGAGTAGATTTTTATCAAAGTACACCAACCAAGGCTGTGTCAACAAAAAGAGTTCGTGTACCATTTAAAATAGTACATTGAACGCTCTCGTATTCGAAATTCCACGCTGTTGACGTATCATTTTGTGGTATGTTTGTTGATATACATATACGATATTCTTTCCATTCGTTTCTAGTTGCTGACTATTACCCCTGACGAGTGTCAGCCGAAAATATTCGGGTTCATTTCCAGGCCGATTTAATATATCGTCAGGATCACAGATGAGCATGAGCACCTTCTGTTGCAAGAGGCCGTGGCCAAGGAGCCCAGATTCAAGGCTTCGTTGCTGAAGGTGGGGCACAGTGCGTCCTTCAACAAGGTGTGGGCTACCGCTGGACAGCGTTTTGCATCCTTGCGTCAGTGTGCTGCCGGTTTAGCAGCGGTCATGCCCACCACATCTCGTGTGGAAGCAGATTTCTCCTTCATCGACTACCGCAAAGACGAGTTCAACGCTGCATTCCCTGATTTTTCTCTTGAAGGAGTGTTGTTTGCTCGACAAAGAAAGGACCTCGTTTCGTTGTCGGCGTGTCTACACGAGTAGTGCATTTTACGATATTTTTCCTTACAAAACCAGTGCTTTCAATGCTTTTGGATGGGTTTATATGGGGTGCGATATTTGCGATATATTAAGGGCTCCAATCTGCGTTATTTTAAGTAAAATATCGCAATATTGCATTGCGATATACTAAATCGGCCTGTTCAATACAATTCAATTGTATGTTGAAGTTCTGTACCTCCAAGAACCTCTTCGTTTATATTGTAAATTAATTTATAAAACAGGTTGATTCACATGGTAATAATAATAACTAAAAAAGGTAATAACCGTATGTTTTTCCGAGTAGATATACAGCGGAAAGTTCAAATACGTTCCTTTTATGCGAACACAAAGATAATAAAAATAATGCCAGTTCTACGTAACCACATAAATGGAGTTTAGTATTTTTAGACAATTCCTATGTCTGATATTGACAATACCGTGGGCTGTGGTTGATCATGACTTCACAGATATGTTATTTCCACTAAGGTGCCTAGATTTGCGCTACGTGTTTTTGATGCTTTGATACGGCCTAGCGAGGTTTTGAGGCTTGTACACCGGGCGCATAATTTCAGTACTTGGTAAAATCCGTCTCTCACTAGTTCCTATATATTCGACTCGAATCGTTACAATTAACACTCGGTTCGGATTCGAACCGTGAAAATCTTATCAAGGACTCATGGTTTCACGGTTAGTCAACTAAACTATAGCAACAAAGAGCGTGAAATTGAAGATACCGGCGTCTAGCGGTGATCGCACAGATACGCGATTCTACCGCCGTCACGTGTATTCGAATGATAGGATGAAGATCACGATTAGATGGAGCTCTTCAAGAGTGTCATAAACTGTCTTTCACAGTTGACAGCTCCTTATCGGTATGGATAGTAGCTGGCCATGGGTTAGGAAGTTACGTGAAACATATAGGTTCGTAATTGAGTAATGGCAAGCGAATAAAATAAGGACAAAATTGTAGGCTTATTCAGCAGAATAAAGGACGCATATCTGTGGTGCCCGATGGTGAACTAATCATAAATTACGTAGCGATATGTTTGAACCGGGATTCTCCGCACTATCGATGCTGAGGTAAAACATCATTATATTATAGAATTTACCAACTGTAATGGCAGATTGATCCGGTTAGCCAAACCGAAAATGGGGACTGACATTTCGCCGCAACCAAAACCATTGAACGATGACATGTCATAGCCGACTAGCTTTGGTTGCAACTAGCCCCACCTACAAGGCTTGTCAGACTTCAAGTCGTTTCGACACCTATCTATCATTGTATCACAGTATTGTGGTGTTTTAGAATTATTAAATTCACAACAAACTGATCCTGAACTTTGTACGACAATGACACCAGGTTAGGGCTGTTCAAATTTGGTTCAATTCTAACAGGTATAGGACTCCGCAGATACAATTAAGGGATCTGCGGAGTCCTATACTTGTTAGAATTGAACCAAATTAATTGGATCTGCGGAGTCCTATACTTGTTAGAATTGAACCAAATTTGGTGTGCTGCGTTTTTTATACCTTGGTGTTTTAATGGATTCGAACATGTCCTGGAAGAGTCACATACAATCACTCAAACCACAACTATCGAAGGTATGTGGTCTATTTCGCCGCCTTAGCTACACTCTGCCAGTCAGCGTGCTCTTGATACTCTTCAACACTCTATTCCTATCAAAGTTACAATACGGAATTCTTTGTCGGGGTGCTGCCTGCAAGAATACAATTGACCCACTGCAAAAACTTCAACATTGGATCATCCGTATCATTGCCAAAGCCCCACGGGGGCCTGGATGTGCAACTGATTAATCGCTTCTCAAAAGATTTGGTGTTCTAAACCTAGAAGATATAAGGAAGCTAGAAATTGCCAAGTTTATGTATCAGTTCCATTGCGGTCAATGTCCCTCAAATTTCAACGACTAGGGGAGACCGGGGACAAATGTAACTATAGGGGTAAATGTAACAATCGACCTCACCGCTAGTAATAGGGTGGAGATATCGCCTTGATATTTTGAGTGCGCATGCGGTAGTTATTTCTCCTAACATACCTGGAGTTACGTTGAGCTACGACGCGAAACCCCGGAATAATTTGAAAAAAAACGAAATTTTTGACCATTGAGTAAATATTTTATGGTCAGGAATAATTTGCTCTGGTGGATAGTACCTCAAGTAGTTACAACGTAATATATGTAGCTGGAACAATGTTACAATAGTCTACCGTGATGATAGGAACACTAGGACTTGCGTCGCCTGGTAGGTACCATACTAAGACGCTAATCATGGTCGAGCGTGACAGGGGCAATCGTAACACTCTGTCACTTTTGCCCCGTAAAAAATATCTTTTCAATGCTGAATATCTATATTCATATTTTGTTATAACCATTTATCTACTGAAGACCAATCTTGCAACAGCCATAAGTTCAATACCAGAACGGATAATACCATTGCCATACCAATTCTAACATGATAATCTGTCGGAACGGCCATACAGCAGTGCTGATGTGAATCTCAGGGTTCGGTTATTTCCGTGATTCTGCTCCCCTTTCTCATGTTGATCGAATTTTGGTGTGTCGATCTTCAAGGGTCATTTAAGAACTTGCCCATGATTGAATCCTCATCCCCTGACTTTGAGCATGGCCCACTTACATTTTGACATTTGTTCTGGACAATTCATTTTAATTTTGTACAGAACAGAAGATTGTCATCAGCTTTCTCGCCACACAATGTTGTGTTCTCAATTTGCTACACTGTCATCGGCCCATTCAACCAAAATATTTTAGCCGGGTCGGTTTCGCACCTTCGCAGGTGACCGAATGCCAAATCTAATGTGCACGCTGAACAAAAGCACCTTGGCCGAAGATGCCTAACATGTGTAGGGAGATGATGGAATGAATGTGGTACTTTGAGCTCATTAAGAAGGCACTAAGGGTGATACTGTATTCAGATGCCAAAATTCTATGGGGCGTAGCGTGGAAGCGTTCAAACTTCTATTTCTTTAGTTTAATGCAATAATACAAAATGTGCACCCGTTTTCGTTGTTCATTTTGTTTGTTTTTATAGTTATAAATAACACTGTTATAATTGCCCCGTAGGTGGTACAATTGCCCCTTGGTACGGGGCGATTGTAACATTTGAGCGGCGATTTTCGCGACCCAAAATTCCCATGATTGAGTGTTGATTGAGTTCCATTTTAGTTTTTATATCAACTATCGAGTTGTTGGCTTCTTTATATAAAACTTTGAAAATGAAACTTCCACGAGAACAACACGTAATATTAGAAAATCCAAAAAGTGTTACAATTGTCCCCGGTCTCCCCTACTTCACCTCGGAGACAAAAGCGCACAAGTACAGCACACGCGCGTCAACGAAGAACAACTACCATGTGATCAGGACTGAATACAAGAAAACGCATTGCTCTATCAAGTATGCCGGACCCCAATTGTGGAACAGCATCTCGCCGGCTATCCGACAGTCGTCGAGCATGTCCGCATTCAAGTCGAAATACAAGCAATATCTTCTAAATCAATACTAGCCAGTCTTCAGGATTACCGGACCACGACCTAACATCGACCTCACCCTCCGCCACATGCCACCTCATTTTGTCGCGTGCGTCTTATATTCTCTGCATTACTTTTCATTCAGTGTGCATGCCTCTTATTTACTTCGCCTAGCTAGGCTAAGGTGGGTGTCTGATCTTAATGACTACTCCAAGTTGTTTCGACACCTTCCCATCTTTTCATTGTATCGCAGTCTTGCGATGTTTTGAAACGGTGAAAATATTAATAAACCTGATTGATTGATTGATTTTAGGGTAACCTGACAATTTAATAAGTGAATGGCTTGAATCCGGAAAAAAAGTAAAGTTATCTTTGAACAGCCCTACTCCAGGTGTTACAGTACAATAATACAACCTGCCTAACCACAGAATGCCGCAGTTCTTTCTGTAAACAACGTCAGATACACCAGACGAAGTTGGAAAACTGTTATTTATAGCCAGGAAATAGTAAAGTTGGAAAAATAGCAACATCTATTCACAAAAAACGCAACGTGGCAGCATCTATTTCTCACAAAAAAGAACAAGCCCAGAGCCCTCATGATTGCAGAAACAACGACAGCTCGGCAATTGCCGAATAGGATACGTGCATTACTTCAGGTAGGCGCAGAATTTGCGGTATGCAATAAATGCAGGGAGCGAGCTAATAATAATTTTGCGAGAAGCAATTCATCAGCAACGCAATGCAGTGCTAGGATCAAGTCGCTACCTTCTAGTCGAGTGAAAATAATTTAAAAATTTTTCAAGACGCCAATTTTCAAACTGACTCGAGTCAAGTCCGGAAATATCAACTTTTTTGAATTTCGAGTCGCCAAATAGCTGGCAGTTTGCGAGTCGCCGAGATGAAATTAACCGCATCGAAAAAGGAAACGGAATCCAGCCGGATAAGTTCAGAATACTTCACAAAGTAGAATATTCAACGACTTGAAACTTGACTCGAAAGCGAGTCATTTGAAATTTTGCATACGGTGAGTCCGGGGTCAAGTCATTTTAGGGGAGCGACTTGACTCAAGTGCGGTCGTTCAAAAATCTCGATTCGAGTCAAGTTACGACTAGAGCCATCCCAAAATTGCTGTAATGAATCCATAGCATCTTAAGTAGCGACAATCCCAATTTCTATACTCAGCACGCAGACACACGAATCTACATTGTGGGTTCATTGAAACTGGTAAGCATCGACACCAGCGACATCGGTGTGGGGTTCCTCTGCAGCAGACTGTAAAGAAAGCGTCGGACGAATCAGCGCCGCCGTGTCATCCGTTGGTCTCGGGACGTTTTTGGAAGTTTCCGACACGGCGTCGACCTTCGTATCGGCTTCGACGGAATGTAGCGTTATGACGTCGCCCGGGACCCCCCCGACCTGGGACGCGGACGAAGACGGGGAGCTGGTGGGGTGGTACTGGTAGATGAACGTGGTCCTGTCGCCGACGGAAACGCTCGGACCGGTCTTTTGGGGCGCCGGGTCTTCGGAACGAGCGGGTAATTTTGCGACCTGAACGAGACAAGAATAGGTATATGTCATGGGGAGGGGTGTTGAAGATTTTTTTAATCAACGACGTGGCATAGTGACCGGAGCTGCGGATTCAGTGTCAAGTTAAATTTACTGCTGGTACAATCGGAGTCACAGAAATTCTGTAACACTCATCAGAGTCGGAGTTTGTAAAAATGCTCCGACTCAGACTACCTTTAAATCGAACCCAACGTTCTTGGAGGTTACCAAAAAGTGAATTTATGGCGCTTCTCACGTTGCCCGAATTTCTTTCCGCGAGCACTTATCACAAATTATGTTGATTCATTTGGTAATACGGTAAAAATCATAACTAAAAACGTGAAATTAATTTTTGAGTTGCCGCTTATTAACGACTCCGACTACTTTAAGATAGAACCAAATGTTCTCGAATGTCACTGAAAACTGCCGCTGAAGTTATGGGTGTCATAGAGTTTTCCACGTACGCAGACTCTCACAAACTTGATTTATTTGGGCAGGGACAATTTTTTCAAAACACAAATAAACAGGTTGATTCGCTTTGTTATTAATAATAACTGAAAATGTGATAAGGGTATAGCTTTCCGAGTGTATTTACAGGAAAGATGAGGTCGGAGTTGGGAGTGAGAGTTCCGTGAAGAAAATATTAGCAGCCGGAGAAATGTCTCCGTTTCGACACTTGGGAACTTCTTGAAACCTCAATCGGTGCTATGACGAAATCTAACACAAGCGTCACTTTATAGTTGCTAAAAAGGTACATATCTTTGATGAGCATATTAAGTAGTACCTCAGCATCAGAATGGCCACCAGTGCATTTGGCATAGGAAATGTACTAACTAGGGCAATTTTTTTCCTAAAAACCGGAGATTTTGATCTAAAAATTAAAATTTTGACATTTTTCGACCTTAAAAAACCTAATTTTGATCAAATTTTGATCTGACGTATGCAAATTAGGTGTTTTCCCACATTATGTAACAATTAGACCACTTATCTTTATTTCTGGTTCGAACTATCTGTCCTTACGAAGTAGTTTAACCTGAAAAAGCTTTCGACTCGAAAACTGACAAATTTTGTACGTGCAAAAACTTTATTTTAACGAAATCTAGCCCTATCAAGAATTCCAGTGTTTATATCACATATTATAGTAGAAATGATTAAAATTTGTTGTAGCACAACGAAAGATACTTTCCTACATTCTCGGGTAGAAAGTGTCTGTCCTTACTAAGTAGCTTGCCAAGAATGGAGAAAGAACGTTTAACAGCAGCAGTTCTTGGCTGACAACACTGAATTTGTGTGTGCGTACACTGCTGGTGTCGCACCGTGTTGCTTCATTCTGACAATGGCGTCTACATCACAATTTTTCATCATGCGCTTCTTGATATAAGAACCATGCAATGCC
Organism: Botryllus schlosseri; assembly: GCF_051294905.1. Classification (NCBI taxonomy): domain Eukaryota; kingdom Metazoa; phylum Chordata; class Ascidiacea; order Stolidobranchia; family Styelidae; genus Botryllus; species Botryllus schlosseri. The sequence continues at coordinate 10,796,700 of NC_137247.1, read as the reverse complement.
CACGCAGTCTTGACTCAGTCAGTTAGGATATTGCGGTACATTGAGCATACCACCAGGTCAACCTATTTGTTTCATTTCAATGTTTATGACTCACAATGAGCAGACAATGGGCCGCCTACAACGGTAGGCCTATAAAGTAGACTATAAGCTGTAAAATATCAAACGATAAGTTCACCAACAGTGCAAAATCTACAATGCAAACTCTTCACTTTGTATAAATTTTTGACTTTTTTGACCTAACAGTACAATTTTCACCTAATTTTGAATTTTTTTGACATGTCCAAAACAAATCGCCCTAGTAATAACTATTATTGTTATGTAATCGATGTATCAATTTTGTGTAAATAAAGTCGAAAATATATGTTGCACTGAATATGAGCGTGACTCGTGATAAACGGCACCTGGCGAATTTGGCATCAGAATCGTAATAACAAATATTATCATGAAAGTGATGCATCATTATTGTATTTATATATTTGAAAACGAATTCCGCACTTGATACGTGTGTCTGTGTAATTATGTATTTGGGTTTGGGTTCGGGGTAGGTAAGGATTAGTATTAGAGGTCTTACAGTGTCGAATGCATTGGTAACTACTGGAATACTTAACCACTCAACACCCGATACTCGATTCACAATTACTCAGACACGCAATTCCGCCCAGCGCCAGACTCGTGACAAACCACTTTACAAACCAGCCAAAACATACCTTGTTTTGCTCGGAAACGTCTTCCAAAGCGAATTGCGACGCGCTCTTATCGCCCGCGACTACCATCGGCTGCGACGATTGCGACATCACAGTCTGACTGATCATCTTGAGCTGCATCAAGGGCGGCTGCGCCAAACTCGAACCCCCCAACTGTTTCGTGACGATGGTCTTTGACGCTGGGACCGGAAACGCCGATTTTGCCGCGTTGGTCTGGGCGATCGATTTCAGACGCTGCAGCCCGCTTTGCGGGGACCTGTGGATTTGCGGTTGGTTCGGGGTGAACAGCAACGGCTGCTGCTGCATCTGGCCGGGAGACGTGGACAGGACCAGTCTCGGCTTGTCCGCCGTGGTGAACGAGACGGATGGCACGGTCTGCGTGTGAAGGCGAGAATGAAGAAATAAGAAACCTAATTGATAATGTGGATTGCAGCAAATAAAAGAAGCGTCCTACTCAGACGACAAATATACTTAAAACCAAAGGTAGTCAGTAACGAAGTACTTGAAGTAGATTTTGCCTACTCACACTAGTTTCAAAGTAGTTATGATTTCAGACTACTTCTACTCGACAGTTTTCAGTTTATAGCCAAAAATAAGTGTAGAATACCTACTTACTTATTTGTAAACCACCACTCTTACTTCTACTTGAGAAGCGACGGGGACTACTTTGGCCACCTCTGCTTATAACTGAGGGCAGTATTATCCAGAGGGCAAGGCACTAAGATAGTCAGTGTTGCATCTCAAGGACATGTACTGCAGAGGCACTACCCAAAATTTTTACTCAATTACGAGTGAAGTAGCGATTTCAAGACATGTCAAAACCACTCTAGTGAAAGTAAAAAATGAAGTAAATAGTCTTTGAAGTAGAGTTTGCGTGTTCATTTAGCAGTTTATCGGTGCCGTCGACTTGTACACGAGGAGGGGTGTCTAACTCAAATTGCGTCGCGGGCCGGATTCGAACCTTCAAATCGTTCGCGGGCCGCACCAGTCAATTAATTCAACAATGTTACCTCAAACCTATACTTTATTATCAAGTATATAAACCGTGATTCGGGTTTGTCCGGAGGCTGGGCACCTTATGAGTCGGAAGTGACATCGCATTGCAACCACACATACTTGAATTATATTTCTGTACAACTTAATGTATTCCACATGAAAACTGCATATAGCGAGGTTTCGCATTGGCGTTGTCGCTCCTGTGACTAATTATGTTTTTGGTTTAATTTCCCATAAAACTTTGAACTTAGTGCGGACTTAATGCCTTCTCGAACTTGGGTTACAATACAATGTTACCAACTTGGTCCTGAACGGTAACTCGAGTGAAACCACAACACTGCAGTCGCGTGATAATAATGTGGCCTACGGACTGGACAATTGGACAATGGACGGACATGCTTGACATTTGCCGTCTCGACTTGATGGAAATATTTCCAACAAAACATCTCAACATTTGTCACAAATGCGCTGGATAATGTAACCATGTTTCAATCTACTCGGAATTGCTCCGCGGCAGGCCGAATGTTTGACACCCCTGTTCTACTGTCACTCGAGCACTACCTTCTTTGACCACCTCTGCGGGCATCTTAGAAATGGCATTGCGTCGATTTGCAAAGAGAAGACCAACGAAGGACCCTGAAAAAACTAAGCACCCAATTGCGCAAACTGGTAGAATACCTGCATATGCTGTCCGCTCGACGTGTTTTTCTGGTAGGACGCGGCGATGGCCTTCATCGTGGACGCGGCCGGCGTCGAAGTCACGATTTTTGTAAAGGTCGAAGTGTCAGACTGCAAAAATTCAGCATTCAGACCCGGTTTTCTTTTACCCAAGCCCAACCGCACCGGTATAATCGCGGCGACGTCGTCATTGGCGACCATAGGAGAGACGAGCGACTGGCTTAGAGCGGTCGCGAGTATGTCCTGGCCGTGTACTGGCAGTTCGACAGGCTTCACAATTTTGGCGGACGGAATCGTTTTCAGCTGTCCTTGCGACAGAGCCGACGGTCCGGCCGTTTTGATCAACACCTGAACGGAAGGAGAAGATTTGCCGCGAGCCAGCAACAAACAGTAACGGAGTACTGATTTTTCAGAGTGCTCAAGCAGTTTTCGATTACTCGCAATACTTACAAGAGGATATATTATCAGACTACCACTTTTAGTTGCCGTTTTTAAAGCAAAACTACTCAATTTGTATATTCAATTGAATAATATATTGATATTGAAATAAACCCGAACATTTTTAAATTTCATGCTGGTGACGTCATATTTTGTGATACTCTTGTTGATGTGCAACGTTCTTTACAATTCTCTACTACAGGGGTGTCAAACATGCAAAAATGCATGCATTATCCAGCACATTTCTTACAAAATTGAGGTTTCAAATAAGAAATACTTCCAGTAAATAATTCCCCAAGACAGCAGATATTCACAGGCCGCATTATAACCATCCGACAGCGGTGTTGCGGTTTCACTCAAGGCACCATTAGGAGTATGTCAATGACATCAATCACAGAGGCGAAACCACCAATGCGAAACCTTTGTATGTAAGGTTCATGGACAATATAATAGTTACACGCAGAACAGTTCAAATATATTTGGTCGCAATGCTGTATAGGCCTACTGCTGTATACCTATTCTGTTCTCCAGAGATTTAAAACAACAAATTAAATTCCAACGTCCGCATTTACAGTTAACTCTCTTGCATTCCTCACAAGGAATATGCGGGGCCAACGCCGTGTCACGACTAAAACAAAGGGATGAGTATAGACACATGCCAACTACTGTTACGGTGGTTTATAGCTGTATTCAATGGGCCGATCGTCATGTTTTTGTTTGCGAATAACGTCGTTGCTATATGAACCTTATTGATGATCCGTGATATAATGTATACTATAGAACTATTATGTATTGCTTTGACAATAAAGCACTGCAGTGAAAAAACTAAGGTATGGATTTGAAGGTAACATTTTGGGATAATTTAAAGCAATCAAAAGGTTTGAATGCGGCCCGCGGCCCAAGTTGAGTTTGACACCCCTGCTCTACTAGTTGCTGACGATTACCACTGACGAGTGTCAGCCGAAAATATTCGGGTTCATTTCAATATCAACGCATTATTCAATTGCATATTGAAGTAGTTCTGTGCCTCCAAGAAGCTCTTCTTTGGATATTGTATCTGGTCCTTAGCATAATTCACTGTTGTCCTTTACAATCCTGTTGTTTTCCACTTCTGCAGCTTACAGTTAGGCTTGCTTCACCAATCGATATTGTAACACATACGGAAAACAGGTATATGGGAGACATACCTTCCCTTGCGGCTTGATAATATTTTGAATGATCTTGGTCTTGCCGACGACAGGTTTTTTGTGTATCGGCATCGTGATGAACTGCAAATAGATGAATTGAATGAAGCGTTTGATTACTTAAAATACAATTGAATAGTATATTCATATTGAAATATGAATCAATATGAATATACTATTCAATTGTATATTGAAGTTCTGTACCTCCAAGAAGCTCTACTTGAAATACAAAAACCAACCAATGCAACTACAAAGACAGCTTAACAACCAACCGCACCCATTCACGGCTTTGTAGTTCGTAATGATTACCATAAACCGCAATCATAATGTTTTAATAAATTTACAATGTAGTTTGGTTTTTCCAATGTCGTATCAGAAGTGTAGAATAGAAACCGGTACATCATGAAATCAGAGACTACGTCAAGATGAATTTTTAGGTTGTAATTTGGGGATGTTGTACAATCGTGGACTGCTGGCAATAATACAATCAATCTGCAAGACTGAAATGACGCACTCGATTAGTAGTGGGTTTATAAAGGGAAAGTAAGATCAAAAAACAGTGATTAAAAATACTATACGACTAAACAAAGTATCCAGCTCAAGGTAACATTTCCAACTATTTCGTTACAACATTAGTCCAACGTTCATAAAATGCGATACGGTGATTTGGGAATTATGTCACCAGAAACTAAGCATCAGGGACATTATGTTGTGGCTTACTTTAGGTTTCATTCCGACCACGGTCGCTTTTTTCACCATGCCGGTCGGATTGAGCCCGGACACCAGACCTTGAATGCTGCCGAGGGCCGATTCAGATGAAGAGTCCTCCACGTTCTCAGACTGGTACTTTGGAAAGTCCGCCGAAGAAGCCGTCAGATTTTTTGTGGTCACCGTGATCACTTTGGACTGCCGAGAACAAAGAAACGTTGCTTGCAACGCGATTCAAAATCCAAACTATATCGTATATAGACGTGGTCAGCAATAAGGACTCCTACATTTTCACAATACCTAAGCAGATTTTGCCTCCTCTCAATACTTACTCAAACCGTTATGATTTAACATTTTACCCTCTTCAAGGAAAACGGCATTCTTTTCCTACTTTGTGGATTTTTTGGCGAAACAGCTGCCGCATCGTGTTGACTGAATATAATCTGTTCAAGATTGCATCTATTTGTAGCGTCTTTGTCATTTTATGTTAGCCACGACGACGCACACTGCAATATCGTAAGAAGCCGCCTTGGATTAACTCTTCTTCATAGGGTTGTAATGACTCAAGTCACGATTTTTTGGTGACTCGAGTCATTTCTTCAGATGCGAAAAATGACTAGACACGAGTCAATTTGTGCAGTGACTCGACTTGTACTCAAGTCATTGTGCATGACTCGAACCAAGTCATATAATTCGAGACTAGGACAGCCATGACAGATGTTTCATTGTAACTTCGAAGAATAGTGCAGTCACCATATTATTGGAATTTCTTCTACCAATCCTGACACTTGGAAATAGGGCCTGAAACTGTTAGGACCGAGGAAAATTACGATATTATGAATTCGAGCCATTCTATATCACTCGAGCTGAGTTGAAAAAAGTGGGTTGAACTGGACTGAAGTGAAAACTGAACAGTGAAGACAACGACTTCTACTCGAGTCAAAACACTATGACTCGGTCTTGACCCTTTACTGGCTGACTCGGACTTGACTCGGTGGTGAATTGAAAATGACTCGACTCGAGTTGAAACTATAATATTGAGATTGACTTGCGACCCGGAACCTTGTGACTTGGCACTTTACTAAAGCGAGTATCATGCGAAAACGTGTCTGGCGTTACTCACCCCTTCGGAAATACTGCCAGGTACGCTTTTCCCAATCTTAGACCCGGCGGCGGCTTTGTGGACTACGATGATGCTGGTTTTCGGAACGATCTGGGGCTTGACGATGCTCGCCCCGCTGACTATCGTAGGTACCGATGCTGAAAGTACCCGCCAGAATTTAGTACTGGAAAATTGACAGGAGGTGGTTAGTCATGGAATGCTCCTTTTTAAAAGTACTCGACCACGACTACTTCAACAGTCTTAGAAGCCAACACGCTACTTAGCTGTGAAGGAGTACTATTTCCGTTACTCAGATTCGAGTACTTGGATCGTCGTGCCCCACAATGGGCCAGTAGTGAGAAAGCATATTAACGAGATGGACGTATACTGGGATGGATTTGTTCAAAAATTACTTTTGTTTTCGGATTCCGAGGATTCACTGATTAAATTATTAGTTTGGCAAAAAAATCGCTGCACAGCAAATTCGGCTCAATTCCAAACAGTAGTAGCCGACGCGGAGCCAAATGAAATTTTTGAATTTATTATTAAATTTATTTTTAAATATCATCAAAATTCACTTGTTAACCCGACGAAATTGCTCAATAGAACGGTGCATAACAAGATTCTCTCACTTCCAGCCGGTTGAAGCTGCGTCGGCCTCCACTAGTTAGGATCGAGCCAAATTTGCTGTGCAGCCTAAAATTTAATCAGTGAATCTCCAAAATCCTGAAGAAAAAGTTATTTCGGAACAACCAGTGCCTGCACACTGCACGATGAAGACTACCGTTATGTTATGTCTCTTATGTGTACAGTAAAGACACAATAATGTTAGGTTTAGGGTCCTTATTGTGTAATATACATTCATTGTCGGTTATATACAACATTCTAGGAACTGCCCATTCTCAGTAATGGCTTTCTTGGTATGTAGCTACATCTGTTCAAAATCCATCACAATTTATTGCGGTCGACCCCATTAAAACACTCACGTCTCTTCCCAGGTGCCAGAGGCTTGGCTGTAACAGTGATGACGTTCCCAGACGACGACTTCAGCAGGGTGGGCGCTTTTCCGGCGATGGTTGAGATGACCCGGGGCACGTGAGCGCTAGACGCCGGGATGACGTGTGGCAGCGAACTCGTGAAGCTAATGGGAACGCTGGTGACGCTGCCCATGTCTGGGTTGGTCACCGCCAATCTGACTTGTGTCAGTGGACCGGAGCCGGCCGACGGACCGATTGAGCCTGAAACGAATGTGTACCTGTCATGTGTCGTCAGCGAGGCATGGGGGAATGTTTCGGAAAGAGGCAGGGCCTTGGGGATGTATTTAGAAGCAAGTCAAGGTTTGACACGAAGGCAGTTCTGTAAGGGTAACCAAGTCATAAGGTTCCAAGTCACAAGTCTGAAACCAAGTCGGCGTGCAAAGGGTCGAGTTCATGTTACAGTGTGTTCACTATTCAGTCTCGAGGTCAATTCATGTTCAACTCAATTTTAAAACTATGACATCGAATTCCTCGCATTCATAACATACCCATTTCTCCCTCTTATCATGTATATTCAAACATATAAAAGGCGGTTGCTGGCCTGGCCATATTTTTTCAATAACCGGAGCTGATAGACAAGATACAAATGTGGTAACTTTACTATTTTTCAAAGTTTGGGCTAGAGTCAGATTGGTGCAAGTCGGGTCAAGGTTACAGTCATTACAACCTTGCATGTGAGTCAAGAATGCGGCCTGCAGCGTCAAATCGTTTCAATATTGATAGAAAATCTATTGCCTGAATGCCTCGTACACCAATAACATGGGTCATACCTTGTATTTTCAATTTGGTGGTAGTGAAAGAGCTCGGCGTCATGACAGAAAGATGCCGCGTGGCTGGAATCGAAGAGGCAGCCTCGTACGTTGGTTGAGAGTGAACTATCTTCTGTACCTGGACCGATCCCCCTGGAATTCGACATGGCAAAATGACACATGCTACAATCGCAACACACAGGGAATTGATAGCCATGCCTTCAAACAGCCGAAACAATGCGTCATTTCGAGGCCAATCTCACCATGTATTTAACCTATATCATTTCACATTGACACACAGCACTAAATTTGGGATGTAGCCACTCAATTACATGTAACGTAAATATTTAAGTGAAAACAGAAAGTAAATACACATTTTCAAACGAAACAAGGAATTTGCATACGTACCATGATTTTGGAGCCAGACTGAGAGTCGGGGCTCTACGTGAAATTTATGTGGAGCTCTAAGACTATAGGTTCCCAGAGTGGGCGATTTTGAGAAACAAGGGGGCGAGAATGTCATCATCACGTTCAGTGATATAATTTAATTAACACGGCCAAAAAATGTACGTGAAGACGGCTCAGTTTGTATATGACGCGAAAAAAGGTCAACTCATCGGAAAGCAGACGCAGAAACCGGTTTTTCGAGCACCTATCACCACGGAACATGGCCTTTTTTAGTAATTTCAACAGCGATTACAGTGATTTCATATGGTTAATTGGAATTTCTAGCAGTAACTTACGTGGTATGGCACAATAAATAAGTACAATCTCGGATGTATATTTAGCTACTGGGGCTATTATACACAGGTTTCTATAACACCAGTATGTTCATTGTTCATACATGTATACTGGAGTTTTGCCCTTCAAAAAGCCCACTCATAAGAGGCGCAATTATTTCTCTTCAAAATCCAAAGTGTAAAAGTAAGTGGTTTTGTCTAAATAACTGTAGAAGAATTAGAAGTAAAAGGAAAAGTAGCTTAAAAATTTGTCCAAGCAGCAAAAGTATACCAAACCATGTTATTTTAGGCAAAACCAATCAAAAAAGAGAAGCACTTTGTTACTGAACACTTCTACCTAAAAAACTTCACTTTTCAAGGTGACATTCACAAGATTCTACCACAATCTAAAGCAGTAACCTTCTTCTCCGTGAATCCTAGAGACGACCAACGGTAAACTGACAGATTTTTTCACCGACGCGGCAGACGACACTTGCCCCGGCGCGGGTGACGTCACCCGAGACACAATCGCGCTCACAGGAGCCAAACCTAAACAAGACGGGAAATATGAATCTAGCAACACCGCATCGCGTTTTCCGCACAGCCGTACCGGTTTCAACCATGGTAGTGACTCCGAGTCCGGAAGTCATGAGAGACACCGAGGCCAACTCTTCCAGGGTGGACGAGTGCGGGGCGGGGATCTTTGGAGGTTCCCGTGCGGGATGAACTTCGAACCCCGCGGACTGATGCTCGGATTTGATGTCATTGAATTGGTAGTGAGCTGAAGCGAAATGCACCCGTCAGAAAGATACGAAAGTGTACTGATCTTGGCACAAGCTGTGTAGCGGTTTACGAGTTTGCATTTTGACAAGATAGCTATTATTGGGATCGCGTCTTGGTGACATAAGATCTACGAATGAAACCCCATATCACTGCATATTTTGCAATCATATTATTATTGCGAACCTCTGCCAATACTGATCATTGAATCCATCAAACCTTCGAGCATTCAAAATACATATTCGAGTGTAAGCGTCAATAATACAGCAGGCAGCAGCCCTTGAATTCGCACACTGGAGTAGCCTAGCACACGAAAATTATAATACATTACACTATTAAATTAAACAAGTGATTCTCAACCAAAAATATCTGAATTTTATACCGGTATCTCAATTGCAAAATGCAAGAAGTTAGATGTTGTCCACTAATTAGAAAAATGTAACATACAATTTAAAATTTATTTCATATTTTTTCCGCATTTTGTCGCACTTACTGTATGTCACAAACAATGCCGAAGTCTTGTGCCAAACCTTGTAGTTGGCTAGAACCACGTATAACATCAAAAAGGCAGCGGAAAATTTCTAATTGAATTGATTTTGCCAATATTTGCTGTCGAGTTGCGCGCGTTTGTCGTAATTACATTTTGGATGCATTCTGATTTTTAAAGATTCACAGCTTCGGAAATTTGTTTAAAAATTTTACCGGTCACCAAAACGAAAAAGGTTGCAAACCATCGCCTTCAACACAAGTAGCATATTGAGCAGCACTGGGGTTGTTCAAAAATGACCTTTTTCTTCAAATTTTAGAGGTGACGTTATTGGAGTACAAAATTTTGGATTTGAAATACTGCCACCGTAAATACCAGTATTTAAAATCCAAAATTTTTGCCGCCAATAAATTCGCTTCTACCGGCCAGAATTAAGCCGAATTTGCTATCCATCGTTATTTCAGACAAATTCTTTGGTTGCCAGTAAAAGTTTTGAAAAAATTTTAAAATAATTTTTTTCAACTCCAATAGCTTCGCTGCTACATGTTGGAATCGAGAAAAAGTTGGCTTGTAGCTTTTATTTTAGCCAACCTAACAATTTTACCGAACAGCTTGTGTAATTTGAAAAATATATTTTGAATAACCCTAACGCACACACACACACCTGGTATATTGCGATGGAACGTGGGCCTGTACATTTTGTGCGGCCCGGTCGCGTCGTCGGGGTACCTCCCGCCTTGTTCCCTTTTCGGTGGCGGACGTTTCGCCACCCTCTGCGACTCGTGGTCCGGTTCGCCTGGCCTCTTCGAGAAAGAATACGGCGACGCCCTTTGCTTCCGGCCGTGTTGCATTTTAGGCGACCTCCGCCCGTACGAGCCGAGCCCTGGCTTTTGCGGGCGGTACCCTGGCTTGGTGGGCGAATAGCGGAAACCGTGAGGGTGAGAAGGAATCGGTTCCGGGACTCCGTCGCGTGCCATCTGCCAGGTGGCCGGCGTCAGGGTGGTCGAATAGTTCGACGAGAATACCGACGAGTGACCCGGTTGCATTCCTATGCGCTTTGTGGGCGAGTGCTCGGTGGACACGATGTAGTCCGGCCTGGGAGGGCCGTGAGTGAAGGCGGCCGTTTCGTGGGTCGGGCCGTGCCTCGGTCTGTGGACGGACAAAAAAATAATAAACACAGAAAATAGTACAACACACAAAATTGTGCCACATAAATTTTAGCATTGCTTTCAGAACTACATTTATTGCAGTAGAATTTATTAACTCGAAGAAGAATTTTAGTGTTTTTGGAATCTGTGTGATTCTTAAACAGTGAATGTGTTAAATTTTGTGTTATCGCGAATGGATCGATTGTAGGGCAAAAATGTTGGAACATACAGCCAATTGATAGAATACAATATTGATAGCAAAGCGACTCAATGTTTTACTCAAGCCTACTTTACACTGCTGTAAGTTGCAGATTGTCTGCTTATTGCGAATGGCTTCTTGGAGGTACAGAACTTCACTATACAATTGAATAGTATATTCATATTGCAATGAACCCGAATATTTCGGCTGACACTCGTCAGGGGCAATCGTCAGCAACTAGTAGAGAATTGGAAGAGAACATCGTATACCAACAATCGTATTACAAAATATGACGTCATCGGCATGAAATTTAGAATACGAGTGCGTTGCATGTGCTATTTTTAGACGGTACACGAGCTGTTTTTGTTGACACAGCCTTGGCTGGTGTATTTTGATAAAAGTCGAGTCCAAGGCACACATTTGTGTTTTCAAAATTTGCGTGGTTCAACTACGTGTCTTAAAAAGTGAATGCGTTGAATTATTGTGATTTACAAATTCAACACATAAAGTCCATACATAAAACATCAGAATGCTGATGTGGGTTGACGCAAGGGCTGTGCAAAATCGAGTGGACCTATGTCAAAATTTGTACAAAAAAATTATTAAAATAGACATCAAAAGTTTCAATTTTGGATCGAGAATTTTCATTTTTAATATTAACAAATAATAGAGGATATGCAGTTGCCATGAGCAATCCACACCGAAAATGACAAGGAACTTACGCTGTGGCGCCACCGACCGCGTACAGGTGCTCCGGGGGCACAGGCGTATGCTGTATAGCCGAGGTCGCCGTCTGCGCCAACGACTTCCTTTTCTTCCTAGCCATAGACTCGGAAGACCGGACCGGACCTTCTTCGCTCGACCGAACGTCAGATCTCATTTCCTGTCTCGAGCTCTGAGAAAGTACCATCACGCTACGGTTCAATACCGCAACGGGGAGATAACTGCATGGCTTCGATGTATTTTCTTATCCAGATCGAGCCAGTGTTGGGATCAAGTCACTACCTTCGAGTCACGAGTCATTTCGAGTCATTGGACACTTTGACTCGAGTCAAGTCAAGTCAATCGATTTTCAAAGGTGACTCGAGTCAAGTCAAGTCACTCGATTTTTGGAGGTGACTCGAGTCAAGTCAAGTCAAGTCACGAGTCAAGTCACTAGTCGAATCAAGTTGAATTTTCAAAGTACCAGACATGATTCAAAAGTCATTGCATTATGCTGTGTTAAATACAGATGGAGTCCTCACTTATTCCGAATCGAAAGACGAATAAATAGTTGATTTATACACGCAATAAAGGCGCTGTATCGATCACGCATACGTAGAACCGCTAAACTACGCAAGTCTAGAATTATCCGCCAAAACACAGGATAAAATACGAAACCTCAGTAGTTGTAAAGAGGATATGGTGCAATACCCTACCCACCTACTTATCCATGATATACAATTATAATCGTATAGACCAGTGGTTCCCAACGTGGGCGATATCGCCCCCCAGGGGGCGATTTGGCGATCTAGGGGGGCGAAAATTACGAAGGGGGCGATAGGGGGGCGAAAATGGACAAAGGGGGCGACGGGGGGCGAAAATAGCGAAGGGGGCGATGACGCGTCAAAACGGCAAAACGGCTTTTTTTTTTTTTTTTAGTCATCCACCTAGCCACTCGGAGAAAAAAACGTTATTTTCAGCTCTGAGCAGAGAAAGATGACCTTTTTTTTTTTTTTTTTTTAGTCAACCCGCCGGTGATTACAGCCTGTATGCCCAATTATCGGTGCACAAAATTTGGGGGGCGATGATCGGTGTTGACCTTGAAAAGGGGGCGATGGGTCGAAAAAGGTTGGGAACCACTGGTATAGACGATATTCGGTCGATTTTAATCATACAAGAGGGTTGGTTAAGGTGAACACCGAGAACTGTGAGCAGTTTATAGAACAGAGATACATTGCAAGTAGGCTATATTACTTTACTACTAGTTTACGACAACGTAAGCTGGAAGCTCCGACAACTGCGGTTGTCATCAATTTATTTGTGATATAACAATCGAGGGGCGGTACAACGCATAATCATTGAATGATTAATTGATTGCTCTCACAGGTCACATCAGCGTATCGTTAACAATTCCAACGTATACAAGATACAGCGATTTAGTCGACATCGATTACTTGATGATTTGAAATTGACTCGTGAATTTTGCTTTGAGTCACGAGTCAATCCGCATTTCTGAAACATCGAGTCAAGTCAAGTCAAGTCAAGTCATACGAAAAAGGTGACTCGAATCTGACTCGAGTCAAGTCATGACTCGAGTCATCCCAACACTGGATCGAGCAAGGTTCCCCGTGAATACCGCTAATCAGTGTTCCCATGAGTATGCAAAGTTAATGTTTCACATGATCATAAACTGTGTTATCAGCGAATCTCTGTATGCGCACGCTTATATTTACACGTTTACCATTTGTGTCCGGCGCAAGTGTGTTTTCTTGCGCAGACACAATACATTTACGGTAAAATGCGTTACGGTTATGGTTGGGCCAAGTTAAGTGTTAATCCAGGAGTTCTAACCTGGAGTCCGTGGACTAGTTTTAAGGTGGCCGTGAAAGGTCAATGTTGAAATTACAACTATAATATAAAACTACATTGTCCTTATTTATAACATCTGTCCTTATTTCTAGTGCTCACCACAGGTCACAATAGTGACACAAAGACTAATCATTCCATATCAACAGGCTAGGCAAGTGAAATGACCTTTTTTAGACATCAGGTAGCATTTCAGGCAACAACTTGACCAGATTGTAATACGATGCCGTGATTAGCACCGGTTCAACATGAACTGAATACTATGCGATCACCTTTTTTATGGTCATCAGCTCCCCAAATTTTGTAGTGTGGTAATCCACGCAGCCATGCAAAAAATTTACAGGTAGCCTGCGCACCAAAAGTGGTTGAAAAACCATCAGGTTAGGCCAGGGCATCGCAGGATTAGGGTCGCCGGTAACTGGCGGTAAGGGTTATGAATACTCCTGCAATACTTTAATCTAACCTCCAACTCCAAACCAATTATGCACGACGACATGCGTAACTTTTATATCAAGTTTCGCATTATTGGCCTATCAAGTCAACGATTACTTCAACATGTAGACGCGGAACACTAATCATCAATGTTCAAAGGGAACCCTTCTCAATGCGGACAAGTAATCGTGCTACACCAGACCGCATCGCTCACCGAGATATCTCTTCGTTGAGGCGGCTCAAACGGTCTCTTCGAAGGTTTTGGGTATTTGGGAAGGTTTTCGTCCGTTTGCGGTCTGATGACTTGCCGTATGGTGACGACCCCCTCTTTCGGCGGCACGTATCCCGAAGACTTCCTTCTCTTCTTCTTGCCGGCTTTCGAATCGGTCAGGCTGATTTCCGGGGCGCCGCTGAAGTCGTAATTTCCTACCCCCACGTAAAAAAAAAAAGATTCACGATACCCGAGCACAGGCAGAAGTGACCGTAAATTTCTACTCAATCCCGATTAGTAGTAGCTGTTTTCGACAATGTCTTGAAAGTAGCGGAAAGAAGAAGAACAGAATACCAAAATTAGTCTAGTAGTTTGGAGGATAGATTGGCAAGACCCATGATTGTCAACTGTCAGTGACAGCCTACAAAATTCCAAAACGCATGTTCGGGTCCATCCCATGACTTAACAGTGGCATAAATGTAATTTTCAAAATAATAAATGCATCAGCGTGTTCATTTATCTCATCAGTAGTTACTAAAAACAAAACAGTTAATGCGCCACAAATAGACGAAACGCACTCAAGTAGTCTACGTCGAGTGTATTATAAGCGCATGCCTCTGGACAAGGAAAGTGCAGACACAACCTAGTAAGACTTTTCAAGTCTTGCACTAGGTACCCTATCATGCTATCCCGGCGGCGCGAAGATATGTATACCAGTGTTAATAATAATCAGGTCTTTCGTCTGACCCGGCCGCGTGTCGAATCCAAGATATACCGATCAAGAAGCAAGATGCTCCACCGTTGAGCTATCTTGAAGTAAAGCTACTTTGCAAGCCATTTCTTAATACCGATATCTTGAAGTAAAGCTACTTTGCAAGCCATTTCTTAATACCGATATCTTGAAGTAAAGCTACTTTGCAAGCCATTTCTTAATACGGCTATCTTGAAGTAAAGCTACTTTGCAAGCCATTTCTTAATACATTGCAGCAATCACCAACTCGGCCGGTGGGCGCTACACCGCTCACAATCAAAACACGGCCGTCAAAATAATGCTGAAACTCGCAAACGCACGGTAAGTCGAGGAAAATAATAACCTGAAGGAGAACTTTCGTAAGAATAAGCGTCCGCCTCTTCGTTTTCCAGTTTCTTCGCAGACACTCGGACGACAGTTCCGCTAGGGAGGTGAATGCAGTCTTCCGAAGCATTGGTGGGGTCGAACACCTTTTTCTTCTCCACCAAGTCAAACGTGGAGGTGCCGGCGTCGACGAGCCGATTTTGCTTCGCCAGACATCCCACGCAGTACAGGGAAGAGTGGAGACGCAGTCCGGATTGCACCGCGACTTCCAGCGGCTTTTCAGGCGGATCCAGCTTACGGACAGAGCTGCAAAATTTGACATGGGTCTCGAAAACTTGAACTGGGAAGCAGAGCTGAAGCTCTGTGCACCATTGCAAATGGTGAAGGAGTCAATATTCATCTTTCCTGAACTCTATAGTTAGTTATATCCAGAGGCAGACTTGGACAACTAGAAAATTGTCACGTTTTCAGAATAAGATTAGAATTAGAATTAGAGCTACATCGTTTTTTCCAAATTAGTTTAGAATTAGAGCTACAGAAGAATTGTCAAATTAGATTACAATTAGCGTTGCACAGCTTTTTCCAAATTAGATCACAATTAGAATTAGAGCTACGGTACACAGTTTTGATCGATACTATACTAGCAGGCTATTATTCGCCACAATAACTACTATTACTGTACGGTGTAAGAAAGGCGATGGCGGCTAGGCACTGGATTTCCCAGCGCGAGAGGGATATTTTTGTTAACTCGCTGCGAAATACCTCCGACAAAAAGGCATTTTCAGGAAAACAATAAATTAGATTAAAACTAAAATTACAGCATAGGAACATTTCACAAATTAGATTACTGGCTTTCGCTCAAATTTAGTGAAATTATGCAGCTAGAATTACCTAGTTGTCCAAGTCTGCCCAGAGGCCGAGTAATTTCATACAAGTGTAAGTAGAAATGCAGGTGTGAGAAGTGCTCCAGTAGTTTCAAAATTAGGTTTGGTCGAAGGGTGCCATACATTGTCTGATAAATCAGAGGCTTCCACTTCCGAAATAGCCAAACGCATGTTAGCCTACTGACTGAAACAGGTTCACAACGGACACTACAAATAGATGCAGTTTTCGAAAATAAATTAAGTTACCACGATACAGGTGCTAATTTAACACATTAGGATGACGCAACTACGCACAAAATATACTACTTTACAAAATTAAAAGCACCAGAAACAAGTAGTGTTGTCAAGTAGAAGCAGTAGGAATACCTTATTGAATACTCAAAAAAAGTAAAAGTACTGGCCCACTCGACTGATAATACTGATTATGCAGCATCGCGAAATCGCACTTACTGGTTCGTTTTATTGATGTCCACGCACCGCGGTTCGGTAAGGCGCGCGTTTTCCGCCGCGAGCATCTGTGCGATCTTATCCGCCTTCTCCGTGTACTTGGTGATAGGCAAGCGGCGATCTTGCAATCGAAATTTTCGTCTTCCTTCCTTGATCCATTCGACTTCGGACTCTCTTCCGGTATTGCGCAACGCGAGAGTGGCGAGTTTTTCATCGTTTACGGCGCGTCGTATCTAAACAGACAGGTAAAATGAATAATGGTGCCTTTTTCTATGTTTCAACATTTATTCTACGACTCTCGGAGGTACACAGCTTCAGTACACGATTGAATACCATGTTTATATTGAAAAAGAACTGAATATTTCTTACTGAACAGGGGCAATCGTCAGCAACTAGTAGAGAATTGAAAAGATACCTATACCATGCTCTTTTCAATTCTTTACTAGGTACGGAGATTACACCAACGAGGTCAGTCGGAAATAGTCAGGTTCATTTCAAAATTCAGTGTATCTTTACCAATTCACCATGAATATCACCCGTACCAGATGCTTAGAAGACCTAACTAATCCCATCGACGTACGAGTTTAAGACAAAGAACTTAAGACGAGCGATTCAAAATAAAGTGCACTTACTTCGGCTCTGTGTCGCTCATCTGTAACTCCCAGGCAAGAGCAGATTTCAGTCAACAGAGTACGTTTCTCCCTGGACAAATCTCCCTAAATGCGGTAAAACGCCAAGTAACACCACAGCGTGCTTTGATCGGGTCGTTTATCAAATACCTGTGCTCTCAAAGCGCTTATGATGGCTGAGTACGCTTCCAGCTCTAGTTGCCGCAAAATTTTTGCGGATTTTTCGGGCGAGATGTCCGCATACTTAGGGAAATACACTATCCCAGGTGCCATAATATTATCCCGCCTAAATTTACAATGCTGACATCATTCAAAGCAGCTACCAACTGCAGATATGAATGAAGACTTGTTTGAGATCACAGCACAGACATAGCACTATCGGTAAAGTACAAAGATATGTACGGTAACACAGAATTGCTTCAACAAGTTCAAACAACTGAATAAAAATGATTTAGGCCGACTTCACGTCACAGACGATTTTAAAAATGCTATTCTCATCGCTTAGCTACAGATAGGTTGTATCCGAACGTGGGACGTAACAAACTACCATGACAGGCAGATTAAAAATAAATATTCATCTTAGAATATGAATGATTAAAAATTCAAAATGTGAGTGTATGGGCCATTAGTGTCTACGGATAACACTTGCAAATTTCCGTAAGTCCCAAATTGTGTTTGGACACCTTTTTCGAGGCATTTGGAATTATCGCTCTGAATTTTTTTCAGATTTTCGACCAGCGTCTCGTAGAGCTTTTTGCCAATCGTTTTGTCTACATTGCCGTGGTACTGCATTCTATTACCCTTTTGCTTGCCGCCCAATGTGGCCTGCGGCACCACGAGGATGTCACCGGGAAGCTCAATCACAGAGACACGACCTGAATTTTCAGACGGGCATAGCCTTATATTGCACACAGTTCTTGCCATTTTCAGAGCGGTGTCTTCAGTAGCGTCCTTCATGAAACATACATAAATTACTATCCCGCCGCCGATGGACACGAATTGTGGTGTTTCATCGCTTCCCGCGTTAGTTTGCAGCTTCGCAGACACGCACTGTTGAATTATGATCCGTCCACCTATATTTGCATCATTCATATTTAATAAGATATCCTAAATCATGCATTTCTGAAAACATGAAAACATATAATTGTGAGTGCAGAATCAGATCACCATTCTTCATCATTTGCGAAAACAAAAGCTTGTATGAAACACTTCAAATCAGGAACAGCGCTAAGCTGAGCATGAATGAGGCTTCAACAAGTACTATGATGGTGTAGACCGGCATTAAGATTTCAATGCAATTACCAATGCTTCAGGCTACAACTGTGGTATTGAAACAAAACATCTTATCAATATAGTGTCCTGAAAAAAAACACGATCCACAACTTTCGTTCTAACATCACGTTGGTTAGTGGTGCAGGCTTCGGCAAATGAAGTCAGAGTGCACAAAGCAATCTCAGTCACAAAGATGGCAGAATTATAGCAATGAGCCATATAGGATACATTTTATTGCGGCAAATACAAACTGCAATGAGAATTCACAGTGAAGTACCTTCACACACATGCATTTTACATTCTACTGCGGAGATACCAGAGAAACACAAAATTGCTAAATGATTCATGAACATATTCAACACAATCAAATCCAGTTTCTCACACAAAAAGAAGGCAATAACAGATAATTATTCCGTTGAGTCAGTGGCCAAGTTCTGTATTTTCAAATACGTATTCACTTCGTCAGAAGTTCTGAGATATTCCTCGAGTTCCGCTTGTGGGCAATCGTTTTCTTCCAACACTTCCGAGCTTGAAACAAATTCAGGATCAGGCCCGTCTTCTGCGGGGGCTGGTCTCAACATGCTTCTGATGGTGCAATCGGGCAGTTCCAATCGCATTTGCTCCGTTATGGAATTTGAATCTATCGAGACGTCGGTGCTTCGATCAACGTTAGAATCTGAAACATTATTGATAGATCCAGTGTAGATGTCTGTAGCCTTCTTGACAAAAAGAATTGAATGGTGCTTCAAAATATCGTTGATAAACGTATGATGGTTCTTTACGGTGACTTTGCTGGCCCAAGGCAAACGTTTCGCCAATATTACGAGTTTCTTTTTAGCGATACAAATTGTTCTCTCAAACGCAGTGTTCGTCTTGCCCAAAGCAGTTCTTTTGAAGAATTTCGGGGCGGTCATTGCGGGCACTTTATTCTCTATTGTTATTATTGAATAATATAAAGCTAATAGCGAAATAGTCTTGGGCGCGGCGGTCAGATTGATTTTTTTGAATAGGTCTATCAGATTCAGAGATAGCTGTCTCACTTTGCATTTGTCTCTGACACCGGTAATGTCCCCTAGATATTTATCAACGAAACATCCAATGTTCGTGATCGGATGCGACTTGGAAGATATCATCGTCATTATCAGACGAAGTTTTTGTGCGGCTTCGCCGGCAGTGACTCCAAAATAAGTTGCGACCTCTGGTAAAAAGACGGCCTCATTCGATTCACGCAATACAATGACCACTGTCGCGGCACCGTATGTAGCAATTCTCCTTGATCTAGTACCAAGTAATATGAGAGCCTTCACCAGCAGTTTCTCAGCTGCGTCCTTCAGGTGACGGCTGTTGGCATATTTCTCCATGAACGCGTTCATTTGCTTTATTACACGCACTGTTCTAACGGTCGGACCAAGGGAATCAACCTTCGTATTGTACTTCTGGTTCAGAGACACAGCGTTGGCGTAAGTGGAGCCTGGGTCATTTGTCGAACCGGCTGCAAAATTCACGCTCGCGCGAGTGTAACCACAAATTGTGCATATCTTGGCCGTTTCCAAACCACATTGCTCCTCCACGAAACTTCCAGCGGTACCGCACTCCTCACAAGTCAGCGAAATATCCATCGTCGACACGAGCAGTTTTACGTTGGCAGTAGTAGTTTCTGCGTTTGAATGTTGGTTTTCCTTCTAATGAAACCACACACGCCCCCTCACAAGTTTATATCGCTACTATACTGGCAAATGGCAAGTCACGAACGAGCCCGCGAGCCTCAGCATCAGCATTAGCAATGAAAACACAGCCAAACCGGAGATATATAGGGCTTGAATTTTTAACTCCGAACTCGGTCTGCAGATGCTGCAATGTTGAAAAATGCATGAAGACGAACGGTGAACGCATTTTGGTATTGCCTAAAAAAATCGTGTGCTGCAGATGACATGTCATATGGTATGGCAATTTCTGCCTAAGCTGTCGACTTTTTTAGTTCAAACAAGAATGTATGGTGCGTCGTTCTAAAAGGACGATATGAGATTATGAGGAAGCTAGAAATTGCCAGATCTCCTATAGCATCAGTTCTATTGCGGTCAGTGTACCTCAAATTTCAACGACTGGTTGCCGGTGAACTCGGCACTTGGTGAATTCGGCTCTTGGTGAACTCTGCCGTCGGTGAATTCGGCCGTCGGGAAATTTTGTAATAAAGCGTATTAACAGCGATTCTTATGAAATAATAAACTAATAATAGTATTATCAAGTGATTCGTCACTCTTGTAAGGAGGTCCGGGGATGCGTAGATCATGCAGACATCGACGTGATTAAATCACGCGATCATATGATCACGGATTGCGCAAGCGCGGGATATAACGCGACGTTCACATATCGACAACGCGTGGTCGGTTCAGTGTTGATTTGACTTGGCGAGGGATGGGCGCACGACTTCTGAGAAGATGGATCTCTGTGTTTTATGTAATACCGTAATTTTAGAGGATCAAGCTGCCTTGAAATGCGAAGAGTGCAGCATGTGGCACCACATAGCTTGTGGCCGACACGCTATTATGTCAGAAGAAGAGTACTTGAGAATGGCGGAGGAAGATTGGGCGCTTCTTCGTATTGCTATAGAAATTAAACATGGAACGGCAACGGCCGATTTTGCAGCTTCGTTCCGCTTCGCCGAGGCTGGAGCGGAGAATTGATTTGCGTAAGCGACTGTAGGATTTCTGGCAATCCAAAAGCTATCTTCCCGGGCGCAGAAATTACTGAATTTGGTCTTGATCGAAAGCTACTGTTGCACCGATTCCGAAAATATAAATTAAAATATCGATCAGGCACTGATCCACCTAGAATCTGTCCTCCAAGTCTGAAATATCGGCATTGTTCAGAACAATCGGGTAACCGCAACACAATGACCCGTTGCGACTCTCCGATTAAGTTGGGGTTAGGTTATCCCAAGATTAGGGTTGGGGGATCGGAGGTGGGTTGAGGTTAGGGTATCCCAAAATTAGGGTTGTGGGAGGGGGAATATTAATGCTGGGGTTAGGGACGGAATACAAGAAAGCGCATTGCTCTATCAAGTATGCCGTACCCAATTGTGGAACAGCATCTCGCCGGCTATCCGACAGTCGTCGAGCGATTACCAGTGAACTCGACACTTAGTGCTCGGTCGCGCTAACTCGGAACTTGGTGAATTCGGCCATTGGTGAACTCGGTCCTCGGTGAATTTTGTGTTAAAAATGCATTAAATATGAATTATGATTCTCAGATAAGGAAGAATCACGTGCCGTGGTAGATCTCGTACCGGTACCGGTCACCATGATTGTAGTAACGTGACTGACGGTCTGTCTAATATCGAGACGTGTAGTTCTCAAGCAGCCATAGCCATGTATTCAGTGACGACCAAGCGCCGAAGCACCTGCGATGCAGTGTTGGGATGACTCGAGTCACCTTTTTCGTATGACTTGACTTGACTCGAGTCACTTTGCTAAAATGACTTGACTTGACTTGACTCGGCGTATCAAAAATGTCGATTGACTCGTGACTCGGAGCAAAATTCACGAGTCAATTTCAAGACATCAAGTAATCGGTGTCGATAAAAATCACTGTATCTCACGTATGTCGAATTGTTCACGAAACGCTGCTGTAACCCGCGAAAGCGACCAATCATTCAATGATCGTGCGTTTTACTGAGCCTCCATTGTTTTCTCACTCTCACAAATATATTGACCGCAAACGAAGTCGAAGCTTACAGCTTACTTTGTTGTAAACTAGCATAGTAAAGTAATTTGATAGAAAAATGTAAATTTCACTTCTCTGTTCTTACCTTAACCAACCTCTTGTTTTATTGAAATTGAATTCGAATATAGTTTACATATAGTCCCCACCAATTGGCGCAGGCTCGAATTGTATTATATCAATTTGTAAATAGGTAATTTATTGCATCCTATCAATTCGTTTCTCTATTCTCTATTTTGGAAGGTGACTATAAACTGTGGGTATGCAATTACTTACGTAGTTTAATAGTTCTACGTAGCCTATATGTGAGCGATACAGCGCCTTTAACTCTATATTAGCTCATCATCGATAGAAAATCAATGTCCACTCAACCTGTATTTCAGACAGCTAGCAAAATGCAATGACGTAATCATGCTTATATACTTGGAAAAGGCAACTTGACTTGAATTGTGACTTGACTCGTGACTTGACTTGACTCGACTCACCTCCAAAAATCGAGTGACTTGACTTGACTCGAGTCACCTTCGAAAATCGATTGACTTGACATGACTCGAGTCAAAATGCGCAATGACTCGAAATGACTCGTGACTCGAAGGTAGTGACTTGATCCCAACACTGCTGCGATGTCGTCACACCCTAGTGGCATAGAGCTACCACTACATCTCTCTTCTCGGAACAAGCACAAAAGCTTATAAGCAGCACAAACATATACAACGCAAGCGCAGAATGAAGACAATAAACAATCCGAATTGAGGCAGTTAGCGGTACAAATGTATGAAACAATTGGCAGGCAAGAGGTGAATGAAGAACACAACATATTTACACACACTACTCCTATAACTACATCAGTACTCCTCGATGTATCTGCGAGGTGCGGTTCTGTTCCGATCCGACCGTCGGACTATAGATAACTAACCTACGTATGTTAGTTATCTATAGTCGGACTATAGAATGTAAACGTTTACATTCTATAGTCGGACTATCGCCGCCTCGTGATGGTCATCGCGATCGACACTATAGTAGCGCTCGAACTGCTATCTCCTCCCTGATCGGGAAATTTGAAGAATT
The DNA here is from genome assembly GCF_051294905.1 of Botryllus schlosseri. NCBI lineage: Eukaryota > Metazoa > Chordata > Ascidiacea > Stolidobranchia > Styelidae > Botryllus > Botryllus schlosseri. The sequence continues at coordinate 10,773,465 of NC_137247.1, read as the reverse complement.
CAGCTGCCTCACTGGCGGTAATCTCGACGCCTTCTTGCGGGGCATTCTCCGTCTGGTATCTCCGCACCATTCGGCGATTTCTTCTGAAAGTGTCACGCCCAGTTCTGATAACCGAGGATCTGGGTTGAGTGTCAGTGTCAAGTTTTTCCACAACCCCCTGCGATTTGCAGTCCGGAATCCAGACGCGATCTCCCATCTTGAACTCATCTCCAGGTACTACTCCGTGTCTTTTGTTGTAATCACGAGTAACTCTGCGTCGGTAATCTGCTTCGGCTTTCTTCACGGCGGTTCGGTCGACAGACTTGAGCAGAAGATCGTCTGGATGACACGGTACTCTTGTTCTTAGTTTGCAGCCCATGCTCAATTCTGCCGGCGAGTAGCCGATAGCCAATGGCGTGTTGCGGTATGCGAGTAGCGCCAGATATTCATCGTCACATTTTTGCAGAAGGTTTTTGATGATCTGAACGGCACGCTCAGCCTCCGAGTTCCCCTGTGGATACCTAGGTGAGGACATTATCTGTTCAATTTTCCAGCTTTCGCAAAGTCACGGGAAGAGAACATAGGTGCTCCATCTGTGACCAAAGTCTCGCAGATGCCATGCCTACTGAAAATCTTCTTGAATTTCAGAATCGTCTCTGCTGCGTTCACTGTTTTGGAGACAATGCAAATCTCAATGTCCCTGGAGTAGTAGTCAACGGCTAGCAGGTACATGGAATTCTGGTATTGAAAGAAGTCGGCACCAACACGGGACCAGGGTCTCTCGGGGAAGGATGCTGACAGCATCGGTTCCACCCTTTCTCGCTGATGCTCCGTGCACTTTTCGCAATTTCTGACGGTTTCTTCAATGTCCTTAGAAATTCCAGGCCACCAGCATGACTGTGATGCATTGAGTCGGGATTTTGTCACCCCTTGGTGAGCATCATGAAGGTATCTTAGAACGTCTTGTCTCAGCGTACAGGGGATCACCAAGCGATTTCCTTTAAGCAGGAGTCCATCATAAGTAGAAAAACAGGCTCTATCATTCCAGTATGGGTCAAGTGGGCCATGCAACGTCTCTTTGCATTTCAGCCACCCTGAGGATGCATATTGCATCACTGTGCGCAATACGTCATCTTTCTGCAGCTCAGAGCGAATTTCATCCAACCGTTTGCAAGACGCAGGAAGGCTGGATGTGACGGCATTGACACAGGCTTCTGTCTCATTATGAAGGCCATCAACGTCCTCGAAAGTTGGCAACGGACAACGAGACAATGCGTCCGCAGTATATAGCAGTTTCCCTGGAACATGAGATGTGGTGAAGTTGAACTTCATGAGGCGCATTCGGAAACGTTGCACTCTGAGCGGAAGCACGTTGACAAAAGCGTAACTAATGGTTGGTGCTCAGTCTCCACGCGAAGTTGATGCAAGCCGATCAGGAGTTCCTTTCATCTCTCCATAGACCACGTTATAGCAATAGGGCCTCCTTCTCGATTTGAGCGTATCGTCTCTCTGTCTCAGTCAGCGATCTGCTAGCATACGCGACAGGGCGGAGAGAGTTGTCTACCTGGCGTTGCATCAGCACAGCTCCAAGTCCATAACTGCTGGAGTCGGCAGAGAGTTCAGTTTCCTTATCCGGGCTATACATAGCAAGAGTCACATACGAGGACAGCTCTGCCTTAACGTGGTCGAAGGCCAGCTGTTGTTCAGCACCCCAGAGCCACGAAGTGTTTTTCTTCAGTAGATCCCTCAGCGGCTTTGTAAGCTCAGCCAGGTTGGGTGAGAATTTCATGAGTTGATTAGTCATTCCCAGAAACCTTCTCAGTTCCGGAACATCTGAGGGAGAGGAGAACTTGGCAATTGCCTCAATCTTTTTGGGATCCTTGCCGATGCCATCCTTGCCAACAACATGTCCGAGGTATTCCAGTTTAGTCGCTGAAAAGACACATTTGTCTTTATTCAATGTAATTCCCTCATCTCGGAGTCTATCCAGTACAAGTCCGAGGGTGGTATTGTAATCCTGTGGTGAGCTAGCAATTATGATGTCATCCATGTGACATATCACATTGGGGATGCCAGCAAGCACCTGATTCATTTTCCGTTGGTAGACTTCGGGTGCGCTGGCGATACCGTACGGAAGCCTCTTGAATCTGAACCTGCCATCAGGGGTGATGAATGCAGTTACGACACTCAGTTTCAAGTTCTATTTGATAAAATCCACTATTTGCATCCAGTTTGGTGTAAACAGTTCCTTCAGCAATCTTCCCCAGGGTGCTTTCAACTGTCGGCATAGGGTAGAGTTCCCTATCGACAGAATCATTCAGTTTCGTTAGATCCACACACAGGCGTATTTCAGAGTTTTGCTTTGGTACCACAACGATCAGTGCGCACCAGTCTGTTGGCTCGTTGACAGGCTCAATTATGTCCGCCTTTTGCAATTTACTTAGCTCAGCAGTAAACTACCAAGCAAAGGAATGGGAACTCTACGAGGTACTTTCAGGCTAAATGGTTTAGCATTCGCCTTCAGTTTGATAGAGTACTGTCCTCTCTTTCCCACTCCTTGAAAGAGTTCAGGGTAAGCTTTCACGACCTCTTCCTTAGACCGAAGCGAGGGAGTTACTGCACAGTCTACTGCACGGATGCTAACTGTACCCGGCACATCTTGCAGGAGTCCGATTTTGAATGCCCCTGGGATACCCAAGAGTAGTTTAGGCGTATCCCGGACAACGTAGACCTTTTCCACAACGGAGTTATCCTCAAACCCGAGCGTCATAGCGACATAGCCAAGGGTGGAAAGTTCCTTATTCCCTGCAGTCATCAAACGTTTGTCGGAGGGTCTGATGGATCCATATTGACGCTTGTATATGTGCAAGGGCATGACTGATACTTGTGCGCCAGTATCAACGCACCATGTAAGCAGGTCAAGGGCAACCTTGAGCTTGACAAACCAGCCAATATCTTCCGCTGGTTCCACCGTGCTAATGGTCAGCCCCTGGTGTGGGATTACAGGCTCCATGTTAACTGTATCGGTATTATGAGCACTATCCAAATCTACAGCAGCAATCACGGATCCCACAAAGACTGGTGCGATGGGACTTGAGCGTCCGTCCACATCTTCACCAACAGTATCGGATTCAACGGTATTCACGGTATTTTCTCGGTATCCACGGTATTTTATTCCGCCCGTGGCCCTGGAACTTCCACAATCAGCCTCGAATTTTTCATTGTTATGGAGATTGGCATTCGGACGCAACAATGCTGGACAATGCTGTCTAGCTCTTTTTCTCTTGAGCTACTCTCTCGTTTTGCCAGACAGCATTGTTGCGTCCCAATGTCAATCTCCATAACAATGAAAAATTCGAGGCTGATTGTGGGAGTTCCAGGGCCACGAGCGGAATAAAATTAATATTTTCGTAATCAGTGCAGAGTCAGATTTCGATTGATACCCGTTTTACCAAATCTAATGCTCGGCAAGCCGGTCAAAAATGACCGTCAAATTGCCTGTAGCCAAATGGAAATTGTGACGTGAGACAATTTCACTGAGGCGTGAGATTTGCCTGTGTCGACACCATATAGGCAGCACCGTAACTGCCGCACCCCAAACCCCCCAATTGGGGGGGCCCGAGCTCGAAGGGGGCCCAAAATTATTTCGTGAATTAGCATAAATCATAGAGTATTTTTTGAAAATTTATGCAATTTTTTCAAAAATTTTTCGCGCTGCGCGCGAATTCAAGTAGCCATGTATCTTTATTATTGGGTATTGGGCCATTACCGCGCCACGACCCACCAAGACATACTATCAAGTTTTAGGCCATATAACATGCGACTCCAAGAAGTGTGCCAGAACGATCGGCAGCGAGAAAACCTTGGCCGAAAGGGTCTATGCCCTTCCCAGCAAACACAGTACAGACCAAAGATGTAGAAAAGCCGATCCGATATAGTAGATATTAGATCTTGGCAGGTCGTAGAAAGGGGGATTTTGTGTCGACTCAATTCAACGTCTTTTCCATGTCCTTCAATAATGTAAATATTATGCAGATGCTACAGCCTTTAAACATGGTGAGTAGAATGTAGATCCTACGTTAGAAGAAGAAGATCCTGATATAATAACCTGTTTTCTACCACTATGGGCTTAACCTGATCACGGCTGCGTACACACACCACATTATTTACTACATATTAATCACATTTGTGATAATTTAATTTCAAACGAATTGGCAATAATGCCGTTGTAAAAAATAAAACGAACAAACGAACGAATGTCTTCAGAAAGAAAGTGAAAACAGTCCTTATCATCAGGTTTCATCTTCTGATGAGCCAGTTAAATAACCAGCATGCGGCCTTTTCTTTTCAACACCCTGCAGAAATAAAATGAAAATGATGATTGATAGCTAAGACATTCGTACTGCGAAAATGGCAGAGGTACCGACTAACTAATGACTCCTACATTTTTTTCGCCCATACTTACTAAAATGGATTCGATTCTGAACTATTTCCACTCAAGTTTTCAAGTTTTATTATTATATTTTTTAATATTATATGACTAGAGAACTGACTTCAATCGTCACTTCTACTTGATTATCAAGATCAACGATGACTACTTCAGCACTCTTTGAAAACAGCCACTAACACAAAAAGAATTATTGACTAAAATTTCTTCACATTCTGTCCAAAATGATCAATTCAACAATCCAAATGAATCAGAACAAAACATTTGAGTGGCGGCACTGGTATAGACATTAATAAATTATTAGAATTGACAGCAAGATAACCAGCAAGACATTAAAATGAGAATTAGTGCAGTTTCTTAGGCTGTAGTGATACTCAGCCAGTAATTGACCTAGCAGAGAGCAAAACGTTGTAAATAAAGCGAGCGAAACCTCCGACAAATGATACGATAAAACATTAGAATCGACAGTCTTACTAGAAGCAGAATAACAATCATGAGGGGTTAGAGAACAGAAGCCCGGGAAGTGACCATCAGAAATTACTGCATACTGGCCGAACAAATCCATGACCACTAACAAATGGTCTTTCAATAGTCAATATTGATACCAAATGACACCACCCCTATTTCATAGCAACATTTAGCAAATACAGCGCTGGAGTCAACCTTATATAAGCGCTAACCAAACGCCCATTAGTTTTCCCACCTACTACTTCGCGGATGGAAATACGCATTAAAGCGAACGGACGCGACTTGTCACACTCTTGCTATTTCTGCTCCTTTTTTCTCTTCGTTCCTCTTCTCTGTCGCTTCCGCTTGAGGAGAGAAACAGTCGGCCGCGTTTACGGATCGTGAATTCCCGGTGGGTGATTCTTCCTCGAATGGTCAGCACCTTGAAAATTGAGAACAATGTTGTTGCAAAATGCATGACAATTTGAAAGTTACATCATTCTAATTATTCCAGTTATGGCCGTGAATCGTTACAAGTGCGGTAACCATAAGAATTATTACTATACTTCAACTACAAATACAATATATTGTATAAAATGATTACCAATTCTTTTACGTTGATCGAGTCCCAAATAGATGAAATATGTCAAAGAATTTGCTAAATTTTTGTATAATTTGACAGATTCCGAAATCTTCTCAAAGTGCACCTTTCAAAAATTTGATATCAAGACTCCCAACATTTTACAATTCGAAGTTGGATGGCTTTACCAATACAAGCAAACAGTTTGTATCGCAATTGACAATTATGTAGAGAACGCTGCGAGACATATGAGTAGGCCTACCCTAAAACGTTTCTCTGACATGGACATTAGGGCTCTTAAAATATGACTTTATTTCTCAAATCGTTCTGGCTACTTGATAAAATTGTTAGGTTACCTAATTTAAGCCTAAACACAAAATTTGGTTCAATTCCAGCCAGTAACCGCTTTGCTACAGGAGAAGAAAGTTTCTATTTATTATATAAAAATAAATAGGTAATAAAAATTTGAAAATTTTCTGTTCACCCCATGAAAGTGTTAGGCTGTCTATAGAAACGATGCTCACCAAATTTGGTTCAATTCCAACCAGTGGAAGCGGAGATATAGCCGTCAAAAAATTTGGATTTGAATAAAATAGTATTTACGGTGACCGATTCTTTGTTTACTTATTAAAGTTGTGCTCACCGTAAGTACTATTTTATTAAAATCCAAATTTTTCGACAGCAATAACTCCGCTTCCACTGGTTGGAATTGAACCAAATTTGGTGAGCATCGTTTCTATAGACAGCCTAACACTTTCATGGGGTGAACAGAAAATCTTCAAATTTTTTATTATTCATTTTTATATAATAAATAGGAACTTTCTTCTCTTGTAGCAAAGCGGATACTGGCTGGATTTGAACCATATTTTGTTTGTAGGCTTAAATTAGGTAACCTAACAATTTTATCAAGTAGCCAGTACGATTTGAGAAAAAAAGTCATTTTTGAAGAGCCCTACTGTTCATGACCGTCCACGTTTAGAGTTGCATCTCAAAGATGCTAAAATAAGCCTAAATATAATCCAAGCAATACGATCGTCCACTTTGACTGACTGAATTTCTAAAAACACCTTGATAGCTTCCACATCTGACGTTTATATATACCGTCTGCTATCGGCACAACAAAGTAGGCCTATTTAAAAATACCAAAACAGATTCAACATACCACATCTCTTGCTTTTGCTTTCATTCAATTTTCCATCAAACTTCTTTAAATCCTCCTTTGTGGTGAGTTGCTTTGGAATTCTCCTAGGATCAATTCCGATATCGTTTTATCATATACAATCTATGGCGGAATAAAAGTTTCGGATAAGTTCTAAAACGAACACAATTTTCCACACAAAAGTCAATTGCCACACGAAATGCCAAATGCTACGGTCTCATTTTACAAGGTATGGCGAGGAAACGTAGTGGTACGTTCCATTATAGCTAAACACCAATGAATTGCGGGTTCGAGCGTGACACGTCGACTCCATAATTCCTACCGAAGTGTTGGCCGTTTATCTAGGCTCCTCCTCGCCATCTGATTCGCATAGCCATGTCTTAAAAAGCCTAGGAGTGGGCCGTGCTGTAAGTGGGCAGATGGTTGCCGATGCACCCGGCACTTGGTGAATTCGGCCGCACAAACTCGGCACTTGGTGAATTCGGCCCTCGGGAAATTTTGAAATGAAGTGTATTTACAGCTATTAATATGAATTATCAAACTAATAATAGTATTATCAAGTGATTCGTCAATCTTGTAAGGAGGTCAGGGCATCCGTAGATCGCGCAGTCACGGCGTGATTAGATCACGGATTGCGTAGCCACGGGAAATAACACAGCGCTCATATACCGACCACGCGCGGTCTGCTTGGAATCGATGGCATGAGTCACGGGCCTGTGTCGTGTAAGTTTTGAGAAGATGGATCTTGGCGTTGTATGTGAGATCAAAACTGTGGAACATCAAGCGGCGCTTCTTCGTTTATCGATCACGACAAGCCAGTGTTTCTCATCAACAAATGTTTCGCATGATCACGTCAAAATAAATTATTTTTTGCCTTTGGAGAGACGATTCCACTCTGGGATTAGGGTGTCTCGATAACACGGTTGAAGGATCCCAAGATTACGAGATCTACCACGAGCCACGACACGTTTAAATTTCCTTTTTGATACTGTTCATTCATACTAAATGCATTTCTAATGCGAAGGTGTTCTAGTGCCAATTCCTCCAAGGGCCGAGTTCACCAAGTGAAGAGCGTCGCGTTATTTCCCGCAATTACGCAATCTGTGATCTAATCACGCCGTGACTGTGTGATCTACGCATGCCCTGACCCCCGTACAACATTGACAACCACTCAAAGTGCCAAGTTCACCGGCAAACATTCCAGTAACCAATCATGGTGACCGGTACCGCTACGAGATCTACCACGGCCGAATTCACCAAGTGCCGAGTTCACTGGCAATCGGGCAGATACGGAATAATAATAATAAGAACCGGCCTGGTGTAAAATGACCAGTGTAGTCGAACCACCACCATGAACACCACAAACAAACAAATAAACATCTAACATGGAAAAGAAATTACATTTGCAGCCTTTGACAAACACAGTTACCATTGAAACCAGCAATTAAGGTCTTGTTCGAAAGCAGAATAACAACTGTTTTAGTGGACATATCAAATCAAATGTTGGAAAGTTCATGTAAAATAGCCCAAAATATTATCTTACTGTGACCATATTCCATCAATATGGTCTGGCTAGCTCTGGGCCAACATAATCAAGCTGCGTTTGGTTTCAACGATTAATAATCTTGTCACTGGATTCGAGGTATAATTGCACTCAAATATCAAATTTTGCTCCATTAATCAACATCAAGTTGAAAATGTCCATTCTTGCACCAACTTTTATAAAATCATGAATCAGTGTTCTACAGGAATGTATCTATATGACTTATATACCTAGAAAATTCAAGCATAAATTTTATGATATACCGTAGGTATAGTTACCGGTAATTCAGATGTTTGAAGCGAATTATAGTGGTCTAATTTCACTAAATTAGAGCGAAATGCCAGCAATATAATTGTAATCTAATTCGGAAAAACGGTTTAGCTCTAATTCTAACCTGGAAAAGCTGAAACTTTTCTATAGTTGTCTACACCTGTTTTGCAGAAAGTCAAACAGCTCTAGGCGTCATATACTACAGGCAATTCGAAATACCCCATAAGCTATATGCTACTGCATATATACCTTTAACCCGCTACCTCAGTCAGTCACAATTCCTATATATTTACGGCATTTACCATACAGAAAGAGCGAACTATGCCTGGCTGCGACCTGTTGCGCGTCAAATCTTTGTATGGCGCGATGACGTAAAATTTGAATCGCCGAAATATTCTAGAAGTCACGCATCGATAATCATATTCCTAAACGTACAACATATCACTTTTATTTAGTTATTCTCTGAATAAAACTATTAACCATTCTCGTTGAACATGCGAGATTACCGAAAGAGCGAATATATATATAATGAAGATCAAATATATCAGAGGAAAACAAAACTATTCGACCTTAGAGCAACAACACGAATATACAACACCGGTGACATCCTCACGCAATAAAACGAAGGGAGAACATTGTTTTCTAATGGATAGAACGAAGCTACCGCATGAGATCGAACAAAACCGGATAGAATTCATCGTGATTGAATGTACCGACAAAGTCATCCTTTCTACGTATTTTAGTCGTACCCGCGAGAGATAGAAAATTTGCATTATTAGGTTAACTACCGGATATAACGAAGCCTAATGCATGAGATGGAACAACACCGAGTATGAATTTATTCTGATTGAATATAACCACAAGACCATCCTACTACGTATTTTAGACATTCCCTCGACACTTAGAAAATCAGAACCTAATCGAGATGATCCCGGATGATCCTTTTACGGTTTTGTGTTTGCTGGGTTATGCTGACCAAAGATTTCGCTATATATACAAAATACATATAGGTTTAATTGTCCATAGGTGCCTAAATGACTGGCTCCGAATGTTCCTCCATAGATGCCTAAATGACTGGCGCCGAATGTTCCTGTCTTTGCAATCTGAACCTCACAAGACAAATACCATCCCGCTGGGAAAAATTTTATGCCAGTGAAGAAATACCAATTTGAAATCGTATGCGTCTCTTAGTTTAGAAGCCTACGTTTGGGCGATTCTATATTTTTTGATATAGCAGACTAGAAGTCACGAAATAACGTCATGTAACGAAGTCATGTAAACGGGTCCGCCCGCCCGAAGATGTTCAATTATTATTTACGGGCCCTCCCGTTTTAAACACTTCACTCAGCTCTACCGGTAAATCTAATTACGTGAGTAGAGAGAACAATAAATTGATAGCATAATATATATGCAATCGCCGATCTGATTGACCGATTCCATCATAAATTATAGAAATTTTTCGTGCTTCGCGCTGGCTCACAATACAGTACAGTTTTAGTACACGATTTTGGGGGCCTGACGAGGTGTGGTTTCATTCCTACCAACGGGTATACGCCCGAAGATGTTTAATTATTATTGAGTGGTCCTGATCCCAACACTGGTGGTCCTACCTCTTCAAACACACCTCACTCAGCTCTACCGGCAAATCTGATTACGTGAGCAGAGAGAAGATAAAAATTGGTAACAATATATCTGCAATTCCCGATCATACTGACCGATTCAGTCATGAATTCTAGAAATTTCCCGCGCTTCGCGCGCTTAGGCGACAAAAGCTGATTCACTAAACAAACTCCCAACGCATATCATAACTAGCGGTAAACAGGGTATCGCCGGAGGGGGGTCTGGGGGGCGAAGCCCCTCAGAAGTTCGGTCTATAACCCTATGGGGGGCCCACGACCAAAGTTTTGAGGGGGGCCTGGCGAAGTGCTGTTACGGCCCTGCATATAGGACACTATGATTGGTTACTGGAATGTTTGCCGGTGACGCACTTTGAGTTTCCTATTGTGACGCAACAATATCATCTGGAATAAGAAGCCGCAGCCAGTTGCCTATGGTCATTAGGGCTGTTCAAAAATAACTTTTTTTTCCTGATTCCAGCCATTCACTGATTAAATTGTCAGGTTGCCACAACAAAGGCTGCACACCAAATTTGTTTCAATTCGAACATGTCTAAGCGTCCGCAGAGCCAATTAAAATTTTTAATTTACTACGTAAAATTTAAAAAAATTTCAAATTTTTCTCTCAACCCCATGAAAATGTTGAGATGTCTTCAAAGACCATGCAAATGAAATTTGAGTCAATTCCAACCTGTAGAAACGGAGTTATTTGAGTTTTTCGTTGATAATTCTCGGATTATCCACCAATCAAGGATAATTGGAGAATTATCAACGAAAAACTCCAATAACTCCACTTCTACTAGTCCGAATTGAGTCAATTTTTTTTGCATCGTCTCTGAAGACAGCTCAACAATTTCATGTGGTTGACAGAAAAATTTGAAAAATTTTTTTTTTCAATTTTCCTTTATAAATTTAAAATTTTAATTGGATCCGCGGAGCCCTATACTTGGTCATATGAACGAATGACGTATCCTCATCTCGTGCTCTGTTACTTCCTCCAACCTACACTGACATAAGCTTCAACAGCCTGCCCTACTCTGACCAGCTTCATACCGACAAGATAGCGTAATGGTCAAGCGTCCGGCTTCTTGATCGGTAGGTCGTGGGTTCGATTCCCGGCCGGGTCAGACCAAAGACCTGATTAGTAACACTGGTATCCATGGCTTCCCTGCTTGGCGCTCATGCATTACTGGGATAGCATGGAGGGGTGGTGCATGACTTAGAAAGCCGTAAAGGCTATATCTGCACTTCCTTGTCCAGCGGCATATGCACAATTGCACATCATGCACTCATGGTATGCATATGCGCAGATCGTGTGTATGTGTATCGGTGTATATGCCGCAAAAACATCAAGGACAAAAATGAACTACGTCCTTTCCTTTCACAAATCAGGTATACGAGTCCCATTGGCTAATAGAGAATGTCCATCTAATTAATCTAATTATTAAAAATCACATCTAATATAAATAACGAAAACGACAAAATCACATATAATATAAATGAAAACGACAAAATCACATCTAATATAAATAAAAATCTAATCTAATCAGGTTTGTTCTTCACAAATAGGCCCATTAATGCCAGCAATTTCTTTTAGTAGGCGACGGGGTGTCTTCTTCCCTTTCTTGAATTGATTCCAGAGTTTATATAATTGCCCATCAATTAATCGACACTCTTTGCGTCGTCGTTTCTTCGTCTTCCCTTCAGAGAGGAGGACCACCTGTTCGTACGAGAACAACGCTTCCTCATTCAAGAGAAGAATGAGGTTATATACATTGGCATGTTGCGCCGTCCTCGCATGTTCAGGCGGGTGTGCCATCCCTCGGCATCATTGTTCGTGCGGATTGCAGTTTTGTAAACGCTACAATTCTGTGGCTTGAAATTTTTGGATGTGATCCATGCAGTTTGCATATACTCGAACAATGGTTCTAGTTTTGGGTCCGTGTGTTTGCGCATCAGCCTTGAATAACTTGGCTCTGTGAGCTCTGCTGGCATATAACACAGACTCATTAACTGCTATATTACCTGCTTCATAGCAGTACGAGTAGCTTTTCTCGCATAGTAGTATTTCGAAAGCATCAACTCCTCAATTTTCCTGAACACACATTGTGTGAAGTGGAAGGAGCACCACCACACGTCTACTCCAGGAAGCATCGCAGATAACGACATCCAAATGGCGAACTTGAAGTCGCATACCACTCTTTTTACTCGGCATTCGCCTACAGCATCAATTACTTAGTTGAGGACAGCGACATAGTCTGTTTTCGTCTTCGCGACATTAGGGAAAACACTAGAGGTATTTGCTTTGTTGCAGTCCCAGATCGAATGAATGCATGCATGGAGAAAAGTTGGTAAAAGGGTTTTCGGACAACTTTGAATGTTTCATCCACATACCACGTTTTTGAATTTTTTAGGTCTATCTGCTGCTCACAAGCAAATATGAGGTGACGGGCCCCTTCTAGTAAGACATCTCCAAGCAGAAAATTTGAAGTGTCAAAATTCAGCGGAAGGGTCGGATAGCGATGATTCAACAATATCGTCTTCCTGCAAAATAAATATGGTCAAAACTTGATAACATCCAATTGCATAGCATCGTTTGACTTACGCGGTTGTAAAATGGCACTGATCGAGTTGCATCCAAGACACGGGCCCCTTCACATGCACCCTCAATAAGTTGAGCACCGGCGACGTGCATAATTGGAGATGGGGGTGGTGGCTATAAAATTAAGATGAATGAAACCTAATAACAGAAAGCAGGCTTATTCGAATTACTCACAATCAAATCAGGTCAACATTATGTACATTTGAAGTCCACGCTACAATCTTCCTCAACCATTCTTCTTGTGACATAATAGCTTGTGGGCCACAAGCGATGTATTGCCACATGCTGCACTCATCGCATTTCAAGGCAGCTTGATCCTCTAAAACTTCATTATTAAATAAAACACAGAGATCCATGTTCTCGAACGTCGTACGTCCGTCCCACGCCAAGTGAAATTAAAACAACATTCAACACTGATCCGACCACGCGTGGTCGATATCGACGATATGTGAGCGTCGCGTTATCATCTCCCGCGCTTGCGCGATCCGTGATCACGTGATCTAATCACGCCGTGACTGCGTGATCTATGCATGCCCTGACCTCCTTAGCATGCCCTGACCTCCTTACAAGATTGACGAATCACTTGATACTACTACTATTATTAGTTTATTAATTCATATTCATAGTTGTTAAGCGGACTAGCAACCTAAAAACCTAAATTTCGGATGGCTTACCCCCATCACCATGACATTTTCACCGTTGCTAGATGTCGCTATGCTATAAACAAGAAACCATAAATGTTCGTTCTACCCTGCAGATTGTGGATTTTTTTTTTGTATTTCAAGGACAGAAAATGCACCGACACGGGGAACGCATAATCTCGATATTGTGAAGCCCTTTTCCGATCTAACGCCTTCTTTAGGAAAGTACTAGGACAGTGCTGTGCTATGCTAAAATTTGAAGGATTACATGCAACTCACCTCGGAGAAGTTTCATTTCGAAATTCAAAAAAATCCCAATTTTTGTCATAAATTTGCTGTAAGTTTACTGTGACGTTCTGTACCTCTTGACATGGTAGACCAATATATATATACGATATCCCTGAGTTTTGAAGGTTGTTGAAAATAGCACCCACATGTTCAATGGTTGGTTGAAGACGCTAAAAGTTTGATGAACTGGATATTTCATTTGGAAATAGGATATCGAGACTCAACAGAACTGTGGTTGCTACATCGGGAATTTACCATTGGCTGCAATACTTCACCAACCGTCAGACAATCAATACCGATTTGGACATAGCAATTTTTGGACCGAAACTCTACTTGATATTATTCATCTAAAAGGTTTGGTGCTGATATTATTCATCTAAAAGGTTTGGTGCTAATATATTTCGATACATGCTACTGTACAATCGCTATTTGTAGCGCTATCGTAGCGCTCATCGCCCACATAATTGGATCAAGCCAGTGTTGCGTGACGCGAATCGAACAGCGCGAACGCATAAGTATCTCCATTCACTGACAAGCTAACATGGAAATTGGGTCAACTCGGAATCATGACGAATAAGAATAGTTTCCCACTGATCAGAAAGTGTAACTCAATATCGACCAACGAGACGGCATCAATTCTGCAAGCCCCGAAGGGTAAACAAATTAGTTTGATTCATACAAATATCAGAGGATTGCAATCTAATTCCCACCATGATGAGTTAAAAGACCTTATCGTTGACCTGAAGTTACCGACCCTCGTAGCAATTTAAGAAATAAACTTTTCAACCAAACCCTCGCAAAACGTTGATATATCGGGATACAACTTCGAGTATACTCCGGCATCGAAGTCAAAGAAACCTTACGGAGGTGTTGGTCTTTACATTGAAGAAAAAATTCTTTACGAAATTTGCACGGACTACGATCTGAATGTCAAAGAGTGTGAAGAGTTATGGCTGGAAGTTGATCACCCAATTGGAATTCATAAATATTTTCTTGTGGCCGTATTGTACCGTCATCCCACGAAAAACATGAACCAATTCGCAAAAGCGTTGGAGCACTCACTGGACAAAGTCAACAGCGACAAAAAGATGTGTTTCATTGCGGGAGATATTAACATAAACCTTCTAAAACACAAAGGCAACGCATACTCCAACGCCGTCAAATCCGCCGGTTTCTACCAAATGATCACCGAGCCTTCACGCATAACCGATAAGTCAAGGACTTTGATCGACCACATATATACCAACTCGCGCGACATGGAAATCATTCCATTTGTCATTTCGGCAAAAATCAGTGACCACAACCATATTGGTTTTCTATCACAAGAACAACAAAGGACACCCCCCGAAACATATCACCTCTGCAGACGACGAGAGTTAGTGGACGAAGAAGCGCTCGATGATGCCGCATTCAATCAATTTAAAACATCAGCCATCCCCCACATCTCGATAAACAACTTTGACGAAAAATTTGTAGAGTTTATGTCTGCTATCAAATCACTGCTGGAACAATTTGCACCTCTACAGTGCCTTTCGAGAAGTCAAAGAAAATTGAAGCGAAATCCGTGGATGACCACAAAGCTGATTCAACTTATCCGTAAACGTAACCGTTGGCATAACCGAATAGACACGAAGAACTGCCCAGAACATGGACGAGAAAGATTTCGACGTTTCAGGAATCGCACCGTGCATCTCATTTCCAAGGCAAAAGCAAAGTACAATGAGAGATTTTTCAACAGAAACAAAAAGGACACTCGTAAAACATGGTCAGGACTTAACCCTCTCCTACATCGGAAAAAAGGCCATCGGAAAAAAGGCCATAAGTCTGTTTCGGAAATTGTGAATTCGGAGACCGGAAACAAATTTTCAGACCCGGCGGCCATCGCGAATCACTTCAATGAATATTTTTGTAACGTAGGCCCTAATATTGCTTCTTCTATTACAAAACCTGTGTCGGCCAGGTCAGAGGTGAGATCGATATCCCAGTCGATTGTGCTTGAACCTACGACCAAATACGAAGTAGAAGTAGCCATTCACAAACTGAAATCGCACAAGGCCGTCGGCTATGACCAAATCCCATTATGGTTTTTAAAAGTGATAAGCCTGCGTATCGGTCAATATATGGCCCATTTTTTCAATTTCATGATCGAAAATGGAGTCTACCCAAAGTTATCTAAAAAAAGCCAGAGTAGTCCCTGTACACAAAGCTGGGGATAGAACTAATGTCACCAACTACCGTGCGATATCCGTTCTCCCATGCATCGGGGTTGTATTCGAAAAGTTGCTCCTCTCCCGCCTGTCCTCATTC
Organism: Botryllus schlosseri; assembly: GCF_051294905.1. Lineage (NCBI taxonomy): Eukaryota > Metazoa > Chordata > Ascidiacea > Stolidobranchia > Styelidae > Botryllus > Botryllus schlosseri. Next base: position 10,757,586 of record NC_137247.1, on the reverse strand, counting down.
CCCGCGAAAATGTCTATCATTTCCCCTCAACAATTTGGCTTCCGAAACAAACACCAAACCGCACATGCCCTCCTAACAGTGGCCGAGTAGTATTATTATGATATCTCAGAGAAGCGAAATGTGGGATGTAGCATTTTTCTCGATCTAAAAAAAGCGTTTGACTGCGTGGATCATAAAATTCTCATCTCGAAATTGGCGCGTTACGGACTTCGGGGCCCACAACTTGAGCTCATGAAAAGTTACCTCACTGGACGCCAACAGATGGTTGCGATCTCAAACACCTTGTCATCTCCTCACCTGGTGACCTGTGGTGTGCCCCAAGGCTCAGTACTTGGACCGGTCCTCTTCACCTTATATGTCAACGACATTTTTGAAACCTCCTCATTGAACACCACACTGTTCGCTGAGATACTCACCTCCTCTCTTCCGCATCTTCTTCGGCAGAGCTAGATGCCCTGACTGGTGACCAAATGCCTAAAGTCCATGAGTGGACGGCCCAGAACAACCTTTGCATAAACGCCTCGAAAACCCAATTGCTGACAGTAAATTCTAAAAATAACCTAACCGTTAATATCGCTGGTCAGCCCGTTTCCAACACAGATAATGCCAAATATCTCGGGGTTTTACTGGACTCGAACATGTCCTGGAAGAGTCAAATTCAGTTCCTAGAAACTAAATTATCACCGAAGTGCGGCCTGTTCTACAGCCTTGGGCGCTTCATGCCAGCATGGGTTCTTCTGATACTCTTTAAATTCAGGGGTCGCCAACTCAAAAAGGGTCGCGGGCCACTTTTCAAATTTGGTAGCGGTCGCGGGCCGCATAAATTCAATATCAATATAAAATAGGCTACACAGCTTAGCAACCACGATTTAAAGCTTTATGTCAATACAAAGCAGTGTTATCTTACATAGGCGATGTGCATATAGTTACCACACAAGGATTAATATTTTATCAAGGGAATACAAATACAACAAAAATCATGATAAACAATTTCATTTTATTCTGAATTTTGAGTTGTGCACGATATCTGGCAACGCTTTTCCGTGACTATGGAATCGATATTGGGGCTAGCGAGAGACGTAACTAGATGAAATACCAACCAGTGATGAGCGGATGTTGATTTTTGAGAATCCGAATCCGTCCGACAGTTTTTGTGTCTGCGGAACTATCCGTCCGACTCCGAAGAATCTCATCCAACTATCCGACTTTATCCGAAAATCTCGTACAAGAATCCGAAAAATCCTTATCGAATAATGATATCGCAGAATATCAATTGTACAGCTGAGCTTAGATACAGTTCTGCACTAAAAGATCACAATTTGTATCTATGGAATGAACAAAAACAAACGGAACAAAAATTGGAATTTTAATTATAGGAACGTTAACGCGAAAAAACAACGCTACTAATTTAAAGTTAGTGTGCAAATGAAAGTGATATCTCGGACCAAAAGAAAATTAAAAATGACAGATTATTAGGCCATGGCCATATATAACAATCAGGCATTTAACCATATTACCCAATATCAAGAAGTGATAGTAGCAAGTTGTAACCATGGAATTTTACAATCTCAGATGGTCAATATTGGATGCAGATGATCCGCATTTTGCCCACAAATGCTGGAATGTGTGAAGGCCTGTTCAGTAGAAACTTGCTGATGCTTATAGTACCTTTGGTCAATCAGTTCGAAGTTTTGAGCACGACGCTTATAGTCGAGTCACACAAAATGTCAATAATAGCACCATCCTGAATGTCCCTCTTTAGCTGTCCAAATTTCCTCTCCAGTGACTAATAGTAGGTCAGTAGTTGTCTCGCCGACTTGTATATTGGAAGAGAAGAAACTTATCATCTCCAACTGTGCTGTATCCTTGGCCTTTCGGATATGATTTGTAAGGTGCATTGGGCCACTTGAAAAGTTGTGGTGTTTCACTTTCATAGCAATTATTGCATAGAGGCAGTGTCCCATAAATCAGGATGCAATCTCGCCATACTACACTCTTGCTGTGCTATCTCTCAAGACGTCGACTTTCCTCACTGATCCATTATTATGGAGAAACGAAACTCAGACAGCACGAGCAGTTTGACTACATTCGAGGTCTTCAAATAATGCAAAGTAAACTGTACGGTACGGAGTACACTTCGAACAGTTGATGGAGCTCCACTCAAGAGAAATGACGCATCCCTAACGCACTGATCACCACTCCTTCGTGTTGACTTTCAAACTGTTTACATGATCTCTCGTTTAAATCATATAGAAAAGCACCATAATAACGTCAAAGATTTTTTTCACAATTCTTAAACTGAAATCAAATTAACATGAACAGACCATTCGTTGAAAAAAAAACTAACAGCTTTTGTTTATATGGCTCAATGGTTCTAGATGATTGATTCCGTCAATCATATTGGAGAAAATATAGCTGCTGAAGGAAGGGAGGTGTAAGCAGGTGCTGAATAGGTTTGGGTTTCGTTGTAACTGTATATAGGAATTCTGGATTTCATAGCCTTGTTATATGTTATTAGTTTACCTTAGTAAGGTATGCATGTATCTTGAATGATTTCAAAGGGGACGATAGGCTACTGTATAGTCGAGGCATCGTTATAATAATTATCATACACTTTATCTGTGTACATATCTTTTTATATAACTTTCTATATAATTTCCTGACTGCAGAAAGCTACTTGTATATGTTTGTATGCATATATTATTTGATTAGTCGGACTATAAGTGTGTGGGTACGGTAGCTGTTAACTCGACGTGCCAAGCTGAAGCAAAGTCCAAGTCCGCACTGGGAATACCTTCTCACAAAATGGAGTTATTACCTTGTTAAACGTCATCGGGATATATTCCGTTATGATCATGAACTGCCGGAAGACTCATGGTAGCTAAAGATTGTGCCATAGCACAAGCACCGCTGTATAGTGCTGATTGAAAGGGTATCATACAACTACTGTGGTAGTATGAAAATCAGTCATGCAACAAAGTACGCAAAGAGGGGTTTGTCTTATATTTATCTACAGAAGACTGCCACAACAACTACTTTGAGGATTCTGGAGATTGTATGCCCTATTGTGACATTCGTCAGCTATGGGTTCAAAAACTACATGTCAAGGTGGAAAGCAAATGCAGTTCTGTGACTGGCGTTGAAACAAAACCTTCAATTTTGTGAACTTCAGAAACTGCTCTGCGAGAATACTGTACTGATGATAACTATGTCAGGAGAGCTCATGTCTAATCATACCATCTTTTATCAGTTCACATATTATATATCGCTAAACTGGCAAGTATGGCATACTTGATGTATTTTAGCAAATAAATCTGATAAGATGGCTGACCTTATAGTATTGTCTACTCTTGAATGGTAGTGGCGATAGTTTATTTGTATTTTCTTGGACTCTTGACAGAAATTTTCAGACTGCTACCATTCATATCGCAAGGTGTCAGCTGTCTGTATTTGGTTTACTATTGAATCGATGACTTCTTTCTATGGGCCTGTAATCAAATCTCACATCTGGTTACAACTATCCGGAAATATCCGTATCAAAAGTTACAGCTATCCGACAATATCCGGAAAAAAGTTTGCGATAATATCCGAATCCTATCCGACTGCCAAAAAATTGTCTAATATCCGGTCCGAATGCTATCCGAGTCCGTCCGATGCTCATCACTGATACCAACTCAACGTAAAGCTTGATTTTAAGGTGAAAAAGGCCTAGAATAAGCCGTTTTCTACGCATCAGTGTCTGGGCCATTGCACGTCTAGGCAATATGCCCAGCCCATTCATATCAGCTGATTTTCCCTCGATGGAATGCTGTTGCCAATAGTTGCCATCGCTAAAGCCGTTTCGGTTAGTGAGGAATAGTGATGTTGGGCACAGGAGAACAGTTTATTTTGAAACAAAACAATATGTTGAAACTGTAATCAATTTTAGCATTTCAGTATGCTTTTCTAAGCATTCTTCCGAAATCTCAAATCAAGTCGCGGGCCGCAGAAACGCCTGTTGGTGACCCCTGCTTTAAATCCTTAATCCAATCGAAGTTACATTATGGCATCCTCTGTTGGGGGGCTGCCAGTAAAACTGCACTCAAGCCACTGCAGAAACTACAGCATAAAGTACTCCGAATCATAGCTAGGGCCCAGTGTTGGGATGACTCGAGTCATGACTTGACTCGAGTCAGACTCGAGTCAACTTTTTGGTATGACTTGACTTGACTCGAGTCACTTTGGTAAAATGACTTGACTTGACTTGACTCGGCGTATCAAAATATGGATTGACTCGTGACTCGGAGCAAAATTCACGAGTCAATTTCAAGTCATCAAGCATTCGCCCAGCAAACACAAAACCGTAAAAGGATCATCCGGGATCATCTCGATTAGGTTCTGATTTTCTAAGTGTCGAGGGAATGTCTAAAATACGTAGTAGGATGGTCTTGTGGTTATATTCAATCAGAATAAATTCATACTCGGTGTTGTTCCATCTCATGCATTAGGCTTCGTTATATCCGGTAGTTAACCTAATAATGCAAATTTTCTATCTCTCGCGGGTACGACTAAAATACGTAGAAAGGATGACTTTGTCGGTACATTCAATCACGATGAATTCTATCCGGTTTTGTTCGATCTCATGCGGTAGCTTCGTTCTATCCATTAGAAAACAATGTTCTCCCTTCGTTTTATTGCGTGAGGATGTCACCGGTGTTGTATATTCGTGTTGTTGCTCTAAGGTCGAATAGTTTTGTTTTCCTCTGATATATATGATCTTCATTATATATATATTCGCTCTTTCGGTAATCTCGCATGTTCAACGAGAATGGGTAATAGTTTTATTCAGAGAATAACTAAATAAAAGTGATATGTTGTACGTTTAGGAATATGATTATCGATGCGTGAATTCTAGAATATTTCGGCCATTCAAATTTTACGTCATCGCGCCATACAAAGATTTGACGCGCAACAGGTCGCAGCCAGGCATAGTTCGCTCTTTCTGTATGGTAAATGCCGTAAATATATAGGAATTGTGACTGACTGAGGTAGCGGGTTAAAGGTATATATGCAGTAGCATATAGCTTATGGGGTATTTCGAATTGCCTGTAGTATATGACGCCTAGAGCTGTTTGACTTTCTGCAAAACAGGTGTAGACAACTATAGAAAAGTTTCAGCTTTTCCAGGTTAGAATTAGAGCTAAACCGTTTTTCCGAATTAGATTACAATTATATTGCTGGCATTTCGCTCTAATTTAGTGAAATTAGACCACTATAATTCGCTTCAAACATCTGAATTACCGGTAACTATACCTACGGTATATCATAATATTTATGCTTGAATTTTCTAGGTATATAAGTCATATAGATACATTCCTGTAGAACACTGATTCATGATTTTATAAAAGTTGGTGCAAGAATGGACATTTTCAACTTGATGTTGATTAATGGAGCAAAATTTGATATTTGAGTGCAATTATACCTCGAATCCAGTGACAAGATTATTAATCGTTGAAACCAAACGCAGCTTGATTATGTTGGCCCAGAGAATTTGGCTAGCCAGACCATATTGATGGAATATGGTCACAGTAAGATAATATTTTGGGCTATTTTACATGAACTTTCCAACATTTGATTTGATATGTCCACTAAAACGGTGACGGTGACGATAAAAATCACTGTATCTTGCATGTTCGGATTGTTCGTCAAACGCTGGCGTAACTCGTGAGAGCGACCAATCATTCAATGATCGTGTGTTTTACTGAGCCTACATTATTCCCCAACAAATATATTGACCACAAACGAAACGATCGAAGCTTACAGCTTACGTTGTCGTAAACTAGTAGTCAAGTAGTTTAATACCAAAATATCTCTTGCTGTTCTCTGTTCTTACCTTAACCGAACCTTTTATTTTATTTTGAAATTAAAATCGAATAGAGTTTATATATTCCTCAACCATTGGCGCAGACACGAATTGTATCATATCAATATGTATAAATGGGTAATGTATTGCATCTTATCAATTCGTTTCTTTATTACTTATTTTGGCTGGTAACTATTAACTGAGGCTATGCAATTACTTACGCAGTTTAGCAGTTCTACGCATATGTAAGCGATACAGCCCCTTATTGCATGTATATTTAACTCTATATTCGTTCGTCGGTTCAGAATCAATGACCAATTAATTTGTAATTCAGACAGCTGGCGAAATATAATGACGTAACCATGCTTTATACTTCGAAAAGGCAACTTGACTTGAATTTTGACTTGACTCGTGACTTGACTTGACTTGACTCGACTTGACTCGAGTCATCTACAGAAATCGAGTGACTTGACTTGACTCGAGTCACCTTCGAAAATCGATTGACTTGACTTGACTCGAGTCAAAATGTGCAATGACTCGAAATGACTCGTGACTCGAAGGTAGTGACTTGATCCCAACACTGCTAGGGCCCCAAAGGGGCCTGGCTGCCCATCCAATAAGTCGCTGCTGAAGAGATTCGGCGTCCTAAACACAGAAGACATGCGGAAACTAGAAATCGCCAAGTTTATGTATCAGTTTCACTGCCGTCGTTGCCCCGAATACTTCAATGACTTCTTTACCTCTGAATCAAAAGCGCACAGGTACAACACACGCGAGTCCACGTCGTCCAAATATCATATGATCGACCGAAAAGATCATCGCTCTATCAAATATGCCGGACCTGATGTGTGGAACAGTATCCCGCCGGCCATCCGGCAGTCGACGAGCATGTCCACATTCAAGTCGAAATACAAGCAATTACTATTAAATAAATACAGTCCATCCTCAAGATTACCGGACCACGACTGACCTATCGATCTCGCTTCCCATGACATGCCGCCCTATTTCTTGTCGCTTCCTTTTTCTATACTATCTCCTTTACTTTCATTCAGTGTGCATGCCTCCTCTTTACATCGCCTAGGCCAAGGTGGGTGTCCGATTCCATAGACAACTCCTAGTCGCTTCGACATCTTCCTTTCTTTTCATTGTATCGCATTTTTTGTGGTGTATTGAACTGATAAAATTGCTAATAAACCAATGATGATGATGATGGTCATTTTGCGGTAGTCACTAAGCTTCACCCTGCAATTTCAAAAGTGACTATTTCCAACTGACTCCGAGCGAACAACCAAATCTAATTTTTATAACTTTTTAAAAGTCCTCTACAGATTTATATTTTCGCTACTTCTATTTGAACCTTGATCATTCCACAAAATCTCGATGCCTTACAATACAGAATTGAATTTTCAGGATTCTATCATGTTATGTAAAGAAATGAGGAATGATGAAACAAGTTACATACACATCACAGATGGAGCATTTACGAATACATAATTTAATCCTCAAATCCCTAATTCATGTGACCGAAATAATGATGCATGCATTTGAAAAAAGTAACATTAATATGCAACTGTACAGAACTCGATCGACGAAAAAATAATAACCATGTGGACAACAAAAACAGTTTATGCGTGATTTTTTAGGCAATAACAATGCTAGATATCAATTTTTGTCATCTTCAACTTGGGAAAAGTATTTGGATGATGTCCTTCAAAAATGCAGCAGTACACTCGCTTTGGTTGGCTCAAAAATGGCCAATTACGACCAGAATGATGCCGTATCTACTCTTGATGAAATCTGCCTTGTTTAGATGTTTGACCATCTTTGCTTGCTCTTGCCCGAATCATTGGTAGGATGGGGAACATCCTTTTTCCGTAATTTTATATGATATCAAGGTGTCACCAAATTCATTAATATCTGTAGTACAGAATATGGATTCGGCTATTTGACCGTACCTGTCCAGGGTTATTAAATGCATTAATGGTTATCGAGACTCAAGAATTTTTTGGTTTTCTCAGTTGCTGTTCCTTCAGCACAACAATCTATCCATCTTCGCATTTTAGGCAAGAAACCAGTTTCCAGCCAGTCCAAGCGTCAATCGTCTGGACTGCAATATGGCTTCAAGCCGGCGTTGTAGCTGAACTTGGTTGGCGTTGTAGCTGAACTTGGTTGATGTATTCATAATGTCGAACCACTTGTAAATACCAGCAAACCATGCAGAAGCTTCTATAGCCTCACCTCTCCTCGCTCGCATAATACGCGCAACACTATTAGACAGAAGCGGAGCAGCAAAAATCTCCCGCATCTTTGCCAAGCTTTGCATAGGAAAATGTGCATCCGTCAATTTGCAGCATCTCAATTCCGTCGGTTCAAACAGCCGTAAAATGCCGCCATCGAATCAATTTGCCATCCTTGTTGAGAAGTTTCGTACCACCAGTGCGGCTGGCGTAGAGGTTGTTGCGTACGGTTTTTAACAAATGGGGAGGGGGTCGAAAATCAAAAATATCCCATGCTGGAGGTTGAATATATTTTTGCATTTGTAAGGATACTTTAAGTTCAAGTTATTCAGCTCAGAACATCTTGCGATTTGCCCTGAGTCCAGCAGCAACAAACGCCGACACATTTCCAGAATATACTCGAAAGTTGAAATGAAGCCACCGACTTTGTTGCGTAGTATGCCAAGGGTTTGGAAACAGACGTTACCAGGCCACTGGCATAAACTTGAAGAGCGCGTGTAGCTGGTTCATCATCATCTACACGTCTCGACTCCCCAAGAAAAACGAATCCTACCATTCCTTTTTTCGTTGTACTGAATACAATATTCTCTTTCACTGAAAATGCAAAAAATCAGAAGTAGTTAGACACATGAAACATCACAGTGAACAGCATTGCTGAAATATTCGGGATGAAGTTTTCGACACAACTATAAAGTCATGAGAACACAATCTAGCCAATTTACAGGCAAATTTAAGGTTGGAATTGCTCCAAATTTCAAATTGATCGATTTGTGTCAGACTGTCCGCAAGAACAAATGCATTAGACATTAAAACGAAACTCGTTTTGTCAGTTTTACCAGTCAACTACCATGGGAATCAAAATATATAGTCAAGGTAGCCCACCACTCTGTAGCGCTTATGCAATGATGAAGAGTACAGTATGGAATCATTTTCTCACCTTTCAACAAATCAGATGACGCGAATGAAGTTCGCAAATCTTTAAATCGTCTTTTTTGTACAATTGATCCAGCCACGGATCTTGACGCATGCTCCTGATAAATTTCTCAAGGTTTTCCGCCCATTCCTAAGCCTACTTGGCTCCAGTGCAAAAACGATTTGCTGGAACTTTGAACAAATGTGCATTGGCAGAGGTTTTAGCACACCCTGGTATGCAACACTATCTCCCCATTTTGTCGCAACCAACTATTTATCAATCAACTATTAGTGACCAAAAAGAGTTATAAATATTATAGTAGCCTTCAATAAAATTGCTTTCTGTTAAATGGGTCTCATCGAATTTTCAGGTTGGCCACCAACCAACAATAAGATTACTCACACAAGCATCTTAATCAGTTTCGCTTTCAAGATATCACATGGCGTAATTGATGCTTACAAATGTTCGAATCTCAATCTGTCTTAATTTCCCAAGCTTTTTTACGCTCATACACAGATGCAAAAACCTAATCAGCTAGTCAGTACCCTGAATATTGCGCACTGGCGGAAGTTTGATTAGACCTTAGTATGCAGTACTGTCTCACTATGCTCGAAAAACCTATTAACAATCAACCAAAAAACGAAAAAACAGTGAAATATCTGCCAGCAAAGGTGATAGCAGTCAGTACTCCACCACGGTCAACATCACTCAATGAAGTGTACGCAGTCAACCTTATCCGCGCACACGCTGATTTCGGCGGGAGTAAACCTTACAGTGGTGTCGACACAAGCAAATCGAACGGTTCAATGAAATTGTATCACGTCACAGTTTCCATTTGGCTACAGGCAATTTGACGGTGATTTTTGACCGACTTGCCTGGAATTAAATTTGATGAATCGGGTATCAATCGAAAGCTGACGCTGTACTGCTTGCGAAAATATAAATTTTATTCCACTCATGGCCCTGGAACCCCCACAATCTGCCCCAAATTATTCATTGTCGAGTAGATTGGCAGTGTGACGCAACAATGATGTCTGGCGAAACGAGAGACTAGCTCAAGAGCAAGGATGCGGCCGAGCGGCGAGAGTGGGATCAGCTTACGTCGCGGCAATAGCAATGTGCAACCGCGCCACAGAAATGCTGCGCTGTTGATACTTTTTCTATGCGCTTCGCTAAAAGCGAGCATAAACCAGCTTTTCTTTGACTTGTAATGGTAGAACTGGGTCCACAGAATGTATTTGGTCCCTACCAATTTTCCCGCAATCCTTCAGCTGTTAGAGATATTTCTAGTAAGAAAAATATACTTTCAAGTATTAAGATTCACTCAAGACAGCAAATTTAGATAATGTAAATATATCATATTATAGTAATACAACTACAGTGTTGAGTTTTCACTCTAGTCCCCATAAGCACCACGTCGGTGACCTAGCCAAATTCCGAGAAGGCGGAAAAGTGCAAACTCTGTTGGGCCGAATGGACAATGGGCATTCAGTTATTCACAGATGCGAAAAAAATACTGCAAATCCGTTTTACGTAAGTTACATTAGGAATATATATACAGGCTACAGAATGAATATAATTCAAATATCTGTGATGCCACTGTATTACTTTTGACGCAAAAGGTCCCCGGCATTCAAAAAAACTATTTGGTGATTGAAAAATGCTAAACCAAATTCCAACGTCAACGTTTATAGTGATATCAGATATATTCCAGTGAAAAACAAAGGTATGAATTTGGTGGTAACATTTTGGAATCATTTGGCAGGTATGGCCCGCAAGCTTTATAGTAACGGATTGAATCCGGACAGCGATACCAGTTTAATTCGACACTCCTGCTGTTAAACTTTATTCAACAATCAAAATTTTACCTGCTGCATTCGCGGACCAAGTCCTACCCATACGGATCAAATAAAAGCTTGAAATGTATGCTCATGCTCAATGCTCTTTGCTCACACTTAACCATAAAAGCGACTATAGAAAGTATCGACACCCGCCCTCAACAGCGCGACGTGTCTCTGGAGCCCTACGCAACAAGCGGGCTAAGGCAATCGATATCATAATAATCTGACATATCCAATGTAGACTAGTTAGACGTAGCCTACATATCTTTATCAGCTGAAGGATATTGCGCGAGAATTGGTAGGGCCCTAATACATTCTGTGGACCCAGTTCTACCCTTACAAGTCAAGGATAGGCTGGTGTGTGCTCGCTTGTACCGAAACGCATAGAAAAAGTATCAACAGCGCAGCGTTTCTCTGTGGCGCGTTTGCACATCGCTATTGCCGCGACGTCAGCTGATCCCACTCTCGCCGCTCGGCCGCATCCTTGCTCTTGAGCTAGTCTCTCGTTTCGCCAGACATCATTGCTGCGTCACACTGCCAATCTACTCGACAATGAATATTTGGGGGCAGATTGTGGGGGTTCCAGGGCCGCGAGCGGAATAAAATTTATATTTTCGTAATTAGTGCAGAGTCAGCTTTCGATTGATACCCGATTCATCAAATTTAATGCTCGGCAAGCCGTTCAAAAATCACCGTCAAATTGCCTGTAGCCAACTGGAAACTGTGACGTGATACAATTTCATTGAACCGTGCGATTTGCTTGTGTCGACACCATATAGGACACTATGCTTACAGCGTTAGGGCCAGGGGGCGTGGCAGTTTCCAATCATTGTATATATATCATTGGGTTGACTTATGACTGAAAAATTTTAGCATAGCACAGGTCTGCATCTCAGCTTTTCAAAAAACCTTGAGTGACGCATTTACGACAAATATTTCAAACAAATTTTTGGTTTGCCGTGATGCAACGTAACAAAATTTTACAATTGAGAAAACGACTATCAAACACTTGAAACGTAAAAAGTCAATGAACAAATGTTACCGATGTAATAAGAATGAGTGCCAGAATGCTAGAATGACAACTGACAACAATCTAACAAATTTGTACCCGGAGATAATATAGATGGATATATTTTATATCTGTCAAACCATATATTTTATAGAGTCATCGGACGAACATGCGATCTTTTGGTTGGAACTTGAAAAAAAAATATCAAAGGAAAATAAAATCGAAATTTTGCAGTTTTTAGTTATTGTTTGGGTGAAAAATGGCCATAAGGTGACAGCAGAGATACAATGTTACCATAGTGTCCTATATGGTGTCGACACAGGTAAATCTCACGCCTCAGTGAAATTGTATCGCGTCACAATTTCCATTTGGCTACAGGCAATTTGACGGTCATTTTTGACCGGCTTGCCGAGCATTAAATTTGGTAAAACGGGTATCAATCGAAAGCTGACTCTCCACTGATTACGAAAATATAAGTTTTATTCCGCTCGTGTCCCTGGAACTCCCACAATCAGCCTCGAATTTTTCATTGTTATGGAGATTGGCATTGTGACGCAACAATGGTGTCTGGCTCTTTTTCTCTCTCGTTTCGCTAGACAGCATTGTTACGTCCTGAGATACTCTCTCGTTTCGCCAGACAGCATTGTTGCGTCTCAATGCCAATCTCCATAACAATGAAAAATTCGAGGCTGATTGTGGGAGTTCCAGGGACACGAGCGGAATAAAACTTATATTTTCGTAATCAGTGGAGAGTCAGCTTTCGATTGATACCCGTTTTACCAAATTGAATGCTCGGCAAGCCGGTCAAAAATGACCGTCAAATTGCCTGTAGCCAAATGGAAATTGTGACGTGATACAATTTCACTGAGGCGTGAGATTTGCCTGTGTCGACACCATATAGGACACTATGATGTTACTATTTCTTACCAGAAAAAAAATGATTTTTTTGGGTTGCTAGTCCCCTTAATACACTTTAAATTCATATTCATAGTTGTTAATACACTTTATTACAAAGTCAAGTCACGAGTCAAGTCACATTTCAAGTCAAGTTGCCTTTTCTAAGTATTTATGAGGCATGATTATGCTACGTCATTGCAATTTGCTAGCTTTCTGAAATACAGTTTGAGTGGTCATTGATTCCGAGCCGATGAAAGAATATAGAGTTATATATAAACGCAAGAATGCTCTGTATCGTTCACATATGCGTAGAACTCAGTGTTGGGGTGACTCGAGTCATGACTTGACCCGAGTCAGACTCGAGTCCCCTTTTTCGTATAACTTGACTTGACTCGAGTCACTTTGCTAAAGTGACTTGACTTGACTCGGCGTATCAGAAACGTGGATTGACTTGTGACTCGGAGCAAAATTCACGAGTCAATTTCAAGTCATCAAGTAATCGGTGTCGATAAAAATCACTGTATCTTGCATATGTTCGGATTGTTCGCGAAACGCTGGTGTAACCCTATATGTACCCTATATATATCCTGGATTCTCCTAATATATTTTAGCTTGTGACAATAAGCCGATAAATGTGCTTGAAGTGAACAGAGGTGGTCAGTACCGATGAAGTACTTCTACTTTTTTGAAGTACTCAAGTAGTTTTCCTCTACTTCTGGTACTTACTCAAGTGTATCTTTTTTGGCTACTTCTACTTCGTAATATTTTGTGAACTACTTACTTACCTTTCGCTATTTTCAGTATTTCAAGTAGAAGTAGTTTAATCCCCCAATAAGAAAGATAGCCTAAGGAATTTCGGGGCTGTTTTCAGCCTAAGGAAGTTCGGGGCTGTTTTCAAGTAGTACCGACATTTAATTTTCATGTAAGTCATGTAATACCCAGAATTTTCGTTGCGCCTCGCGCACAGTAGATATGGAGTGACAAATATGGTTTAACGAAAGTATCGCTGAATATTATTTAGATACCGGGTTGTGTGCTTCCGTTCACACCGCATTGTCGCCTATATCAAATATATCATCACAGTAAGTATGGTCCTTGCCCCCCCCCCATAACGTTTGAAGCTATACCGTTTCGCAATCTAGCAATTACCTATTATACCTAGCAGCCCATGACGTGTCCCAATCTGAAAAAGTGGAATTTGACTTTTTTTTAGACCTGTTTTAGCAGACCGCCGTTGAAACTTTCTGGACAAATGACATGAAATATATTTTCCGCTGTTTAGAAGTAGTATTTGTATTTTTCTTTCAATTACGAGTATTATACGTTAAAATCTTCTAGTTATAGTTTCAGTTCTTTTGTCTGGAGAACATGCATGTTGAAGTATAAAAGTAAGTGTAATAATGCTTTATATTTTCCGAAAATAAAGCTATAAACTATATGGCATTTTTACGATCTGCCATATTTTCAATTAACGTATACTAATTGCGCGAAGTTTTAAAGGCGTATCCGACACAACTTGTCCGTATTGCGATCGTTTTCACAACTACTTACTTACTTGAGTAGATTCTACTTCCAATTCTACTTCCTCTCCAAGTAGTTTTAGGCTGCCTGTGGAAGAAGTACTTCTACTCGTACTTGAGTAGATTTTTTAGTCGCTACTTCTACTTCTACTTTAGTAGCTTTCTTGACTACTTTGACCAAATCTGTATCATGTATTTTCTTTTCATTTCATCACAATCTGGTATTGTCACGAAATGGTGAAATAATTGATAACTGAATTCACTGGAAATCCGAGCATTTATTTTAGCGAACCACGAATCACCGTAAATCTTAGTTATTCTCAGCGGAACCGTATCATGAACTGAGTGTGCTCGCTGCATGTCGAACGACCCATAGCGGTCCTTTACTCTAACACTCTTTGGCGCCCAGTGCAGACTGGGCTTTTGACATTTATCTTGGGCCTATATATTAATCTCAAACCTTCATTCGGGTTGGGAACGTATTTCTGTTTTTGGCGGCTTGTCCATGTTAGAGCTATCTCCTCCGCCATTGGTGGGTACTCGTTTGGTCAAAATCACGCAGAAATACTCAGTGTTGTCGATCTATGTCCCGTCGTTTTGCGGCACTTGATATTGAAATCAAGGTCCGAACTTCGTGTAGTGAAAAGGTAGTGGCCCGTTTCATTGCAGTTTGAGTAGCTGTATAGATTAGAATCCTTGGAATGACTGTGGGGCTACTAGTGTAGCTTATGCGTAACACAGCGAGAGTCGACGATCAAACACAGATGTTCCTCATAATATGGTATCCCGCACAAGTGACAGTGATGTGCAATTGTGCATACAAAACGACACACTAATGCGATGCAATCATAAATTTATAGTTAAGAGAATTGCTGCTAATGATTGTTCTTACGACAATCTATTAGATAATCCGATTTGTACGAATAATTATTATCGAGACGACACATTTCGCGTCGTTTGGAGGGGCCGTTCACACTTCCATTTGTGTGCCTTGGAGTCTACTTTTATCAAAATACACCAACCCAAACTCTGTCAACAAACGGAGTTCGTGTAGCACCTGAAAATAGTACATTGAACGCTCTCTCGTTTGAAATTACATGCTGGTGACGTCATATTTTGTGATACGATCGTTGATATACAATGTTCTTTCCAATTACAATTTCAAATAGTTGCTGACGATTACTCCTGACAAGTGTCAGCCGAAAATATTCGGGTTAATTTCGATATGAATATACTATTCAATTGTATATTGATATCATTGTCTGATGCAAAAAAAATCTAGCAGGCGTACTATAGGTCAATCTTGATTGCATATGTTTATTGTATTATAAAAATCAAATCCGTGCGATTGGGGTGTTGACTACTGCCGTATAACTTGTTAATGGGGTAATATGGGTATAGCAAGAATAGAAACCAGTTTTACACTCTGCTCAATATCAACGTAGCAATACTCGGCCGCCGAATACACTGCCCGGTCCTACAGGCCGTTAAGGCGTAAGCTTAGATTACCTTGCAAATCCTCGTCGAAATTTTTGGCAAAGCGATGGAAGATATTGATTTTATGGGATTATTATATAATTTGATTGCCCCAGTTGATACATTTGGTGACGCTTGAAAGCGTCAATATGTACTTCAGCATTTTAGTATTATCTCGCCCGAGTCGTCGCTAGGTATCATGTACATTAATATAGGGCATAGGCTATCACTTCACTGAAACGTAGGGTTGGAATTAGCAATATGACGTCACGTGACGCCATGAGGTTCACGTTTGCGTTCACACAGAACCTTTCAAAAACCTTCGCATTCACACCACAGTTCACACGAACCTGAACCTTGCAGAGGTTCACACCATCCCTAGAAAATATAGCTCCTTTGACGAAATATCTGCTTGCTATAGCTGATGAACCGACTATTTTGAGGGTTCCAACAATCCCACATCGTACACGTCGGCTATATCGGGTGGTAATCTTAGGCTCATAAAACATGTTTTTTGGAAAGTATTTACACAATTATGGCATAATTATATACAACTTGAAATATTATTTAAAGGCGTTTGTTCAAAACACTGTTTAAAACATGTTTTAAGCAACCATTTGTTTTAAATGCAACTCTACCTCATACAACGAAAATGCCCAGTGCCGATATACCGGTTCATATAATAGTCACGCTTCTAGACCGAAGCATCCAAACGGTTTCATGCGATGTTAATTTGCCGTTTGTATATATTTCGGCGTTTTCCCACGTTGTAATCAAGAAATCGGGTGCCAGTAAATCGCGGGAGGCGCGAAAAAATATTATATTTTATGTTGATTTACGAAATAAATTTCGAGTTTTTTCCACTTTGTAAACTTATGTTACACGTTTTGCAACGAACATGGCTATGATATGGCGTTGTAGGCTACGTCAAATCATCTCGCGTGCCACAAATGGCATGCGTGCCGGGGGTTGCCGACGCCCGAAATAGAATAAACATGAACAGGCCTGTTGAGTGGGCACAAATAAAATAGCCGACCCTATTTTAAAGATCAGCTCGTCATTCCCCACCCAGTGTAAAATAGATGAATACACGGTCCTCTTGATTTCATAGTTTTAAAGCCGCCTGTTGTATATATCAGGAAGGTTATTTTATTCTTGAGTCGTTGCAAATGAAAATGTTGTTTTGCACTGCGTGATGCATAGGCTAATACCCACACTTCCTTATGCGGTAATTTTTTACACCGACTATGACGGCTGCCAAGTATGCCCACGCTTATTTTCAATTGTTTATTCGCAATCTCTGAAATGACTACTGCGTGTTTCCCACACTCTCTCTCAGTTCGATTTTGTTGTTTTAACTTTCACTTGAGTATGCCAGCTGCCCACTTCTTCCTTACCTTTTTATTAAGAATACTGATAGCAGTAATAAGCTATGCCTCATGGTGCCCACACTTGATGCTCTGCCACAGCACTTTTTTGTTCCTTAGATTAACTTTCTATGGGCTATAGTTAATCAGTAGTGTCCGACAGAGGAACATTAAACAAATCCAATCCAGTAGACGTAGATAGGCACAACGATAATTTCGATAATTATCATGGCGTAGGCTGTAATGAATATATTCAAATCCAAATGGCTTTCATACAACAATCGCGAGTAACTTACGTTGAATGCATATGTCACTTTGCTAAATGTGGACTAATGAGGCCAATCAAATACTTAAAAATCGTTCGCCAATCTTGCACTGCTCATACCATAACACTGCTAACTATGCCCACTGCCCATGGCATTCTTTCGGGGCCACCGTCTGGCCCATGATTTGCGACTATATAGGCCTACTAAAGCATTGTCTTGACCAGTGGTTCCCAACCTTCTTCGGTGTGACGGCCAAATTAGGATTTCAGAGTACGGTTGGAGCCGCACGAATAATTAATTATAGCAAAAATTAGAAAGTAAGGTTACCATATGTCCTCCTTTAAGAGGATTTGTCCTCTTTTTGACTTTTTAAAAAGTGCCCAAATGTCCTTTTTCGAAATTGTGTCCTCTTTTACGAGAATGTTGGTTAAATATAGGGCAAAATCGACTGAGATACAGTAAATCACCTCTGAAGTAACGCTCCGGCGGGTATTTCGGAAGCTGAGCCGGAAAGTTGACCTTTTTTTAGTCAACCGACCACGAAGTGGGGAAAATTTACCATTTTTCCAGAATTTTTAACCAGTTTTTCAAGTCTGGGAATTTTGAAAAAGTGTCCTCTTTTCAGATTTCCAAAATATGGTAACCCTATTATAAGGCATCAAAGCACGTACCAACTTGACCAAATGACTGATTAACCTATTGCAGCTTTATAGAATTTGTGACTGCTTCAGATCAATAAAAAGTTCACAAAATAGAGTAAAATCGAGGAGAACTGGACAACTGCTGCTGGGTTTTGCCTTAACCATAGACTTCTAACATACAGATTGATGCGCAGCACATGACACACGGTTTAAACGCCGAAAGGCCTACTGCTGAGCCCGGTAATAGCAGCATAATTGGTTGTCCTATAACTGGCGATCCGAGCGTCCATATTTAGTATGTCTAATATGTCTGGTCTTAATCCAGTGGTTCCCAACCTATGGTATACGCGTACCACTAGTGGTAGCCTACGCAAAGGTCTTCCAGGTGGTACGCGAGTAGATTCTGTTTTTTTTTTCTCGACCGAAGGGAGTTATTAAACCAGGTGGGGTTGATTTTGAGTTTTTTTGAAGTCGTCGTGGGTAGGGGCAATCCCACCAATGATGGCGTACCGGGAGGAGATCTAGTCGTAAAGCATTGGGATTCTTACCTAGCCAAATTCTGTTTTAATATATTTGGCCTCGAGAAATTCCAAATGGATCCACTACAGAAATCATAGACTGCGCCTTAAAATGGGTGGTTCATTTCTGTCTCGCTGCCTTCGGCTGCTCAACACGGTGGTAACATTTTTGACCGTCTTCGGCGCGGGTAACTCATGTAGGTGGTACGCGAGCACTGCATAAAATCTCGAAATTGTTGTTGGGTCGAAAAAGGTTGGGAACCACTGTCACAATCGAAAGCAAGTGTCGCACTGATTCAGAAAATACAAATTTAAATATGGCCAAGGCAATGAAACGAACCCCAAATAGTCATTAAAATATGAAAAGTTGCATGGTTCCGAACAATCGCTCGACGCCACTCGCCATTGTTATACAAATTTAAATATGGCAAAGGCAATGAAACGAACCCCAAATAGTCATTAAAATATGAAAAGTTGCATGGTTCCGAACAATCGCTCGACGCCACTGGCCATTGTTATGGTCATTGTGTTGCCGCGTTCCCATTGTTCAGAACGATCGACCTTCGGCGGCTATTTCGGAGTAGTTTTATTGCCCTGGCCAGATTTCAATTCGTATTTTCGGAATCAGAGCGGCACTAGCTTTCAATAATGACCGCACATATCAAATTATTCGGACGCTTGGGTCGCGAGCAATAGGACTATACCGATTATGCTGCTTTAAGCCGGCTCAGCAGTACGTATCTCGGTGTATTCAACCGTGAGTCACGTGTTGTACATCTATCCGTAGATTAGTTATCTGTAGCTACTCACTCTACTCACAACTTTCCTGCAATCCTAATTAAAAACTCCAGACTCCAAGTCAAGCAAGAGTATTTTATAAATGTGAATTTTATACTATATCATACATCGATTTCTCAATATTTTTGTGGGGGCCGCAAGAAGGCTGTAGCTGTGGGCCAAGGGCTGAGGTTCAAGGTCACACAAACCTTGGTAGGTTCTGCACTGTGAACCGTTTTCATATATTACAATTTTCACTGCCTTATAACATCTTTGGTTGAAATTTATTGCATTTCAACTGCGGGACACTATATGCACGGCGCTGGCAGCATAAAAATCAACACTAAACGAGCATGCAACAGGACAATCTAAAAAATATTACTTGCTTCGTTACAAAAGTTTGCTCGAATCTTTAGTGACTCTCTGCTCTGAGCTTGACCCGCAATCACACAACATTAAGAGCTAAATACACTACATGTAGGTAGTCAGCAAACGATGCTAAATTCAACCAATCAATGAAATTGTTATGGTCGTCTGATGTAAAAAAATCTAGCAAGCGTACGGGGTCGTTCTTTATTTCATATGTATGTTTATTTTACCATAAAAAGGCGTTGGCTACTTCTGTATAACTTGTTAATGAGATAACATCGGTAACAAGTCCGTTTTACACTCTGCTCAATATCAACGTGGCAAAACTCTGACGCCGAATTCATTGCCAGGTCTGGCCTGGACCCGTTGAGGCGTAAACTTATATCCCGTTGCAAGCCATCGTCGATATTGTTTGCAAAGCGACGGAAGATATTGATTTTATGGGATCATTATATCATTTGATTGCCCCAGTTGATACATTTGACGGCGTTTAAAACGTCAATATGTACTTCAGCATTGTGGCATTATGTAATGTAGGGTTACCATATTTTGGAATCGGGAAAGGGGGACACTTTTGGCAACTTGTAAAAGTTAATTGACCGAAAACGGAAACAGCCGATTTTGAAATTTTGTTGAGTTGACTAAAAAAAAGTCATCACTTATATTCGACTCCAAATTTTCCACTTTCTGCTTGAATTTAGTGGTGTTGACTATATACTTTCGTTTGAAACACCCCGAATGACCCGCTCGGCGCTCGGACTGCCATATTCTCTATTTCCCGTTATTTATGCCGATTTTCAGTCTAACCTGTCCCTTATCCTAGCTGTAAAAGCTGTAAATGAGGACGAATTGCCATAAAGGAGGACGTTTAGGAGTCCTCGGAGGACATTTTGAAAAACCTGGAAGATGAGGACAAATCCTCCTCAAGGAGGACGTATGGTGGCCCGAGTCGTCGCTAGGTATCGTGTACAATAATATAGGCTATCACTTCACTGAAATGTAGGGTTGGAATTAGCAATATCACGTCACGTGACGTCATGAGGTTCACGTTAGCGTCCACACGGCACCTTTGAAAAGGGTTCGCGTTCACACGAACCTTAACCTTTCAGAGGTTCACACCATCCCTATACTCTTGTATTATGTATCCAACCAGCAGTTCAACCAGTCGGTTCAGCTATATGACAAATAGTTACGTAACTACGGTGTCGTCAAGATCATTTCATAAAGTTTTAACTGCACACTACTTAAGACCACCTATACGACGGTAACAAAACAAAAATTCGAAGAGAAGATTCGAGCTATTGGTTCCGAATGCGGACCAATACAAGTCATTCAATAACTCTTCGATGCGACGATTTTCTCAGGCACGAGAAGTCTGCATGACGTCATTTCCAGCATACTTTGCATCGAAAAATCCCAAACGTTACGAACGGCAGTTGATGATGTGTCGCTGGTTGCGCAAAATGCGTAAATAAGGCGTCACGGAAGAGTAATATGACGCTTCCGTTCATTTTGATATGGGATACTCAGCAATATGTGGGATAGGCTACATTTTGATTGCACGTGGATTTGCCATATTAAATAGCATTGGTGGGTTCGTGCACAATGCACATATGCAGTTGTCCTATAATACGACGGATCCCGTGTTAATAGGCCTATATCAAACTAGGCAGCCGACGGAGATAACACCTCTGCAACAACCTCAAATGGGATTTACCTCACTCGATGCATTTCCTATTGCTATCGCCGCGTCTTCGTCTGTCTGAGAACGCATCTGAAAATTTAGTTTTTGGTCGATGACCTATCCTAGGCCTCAGTTTGCGACGCACTGCACACTTTGGGCAGTAGTTTTGTAGACCTATAGAAATAAGGAAACTGAGTTTGAGGTTTGAGGATTTCCAGATACAGGGGTATAACTTCGAGGAGACAGCTAGTTTTAGTAGGCTACAGTAGGGTTTTAAACGGGTTGCGATAACGTCGGGAATGTGGCGCCATAATTGAAACGGTAATTAATTATTGCAAAATGTGAGTACCAGTGAAACTTTATGTTTCGGGTTAATCATTTGTCCAGATTTCAGTGCGGAGATGATAAATGACATGTCAGTGAATGATATTGCCAACAATCTGAATAATGGTGTTTAAAACGTTACAGATGAGAAACAAACTGAGATGTTGCTTTAGGTACAAGTGTATAGTATACGAGTATACACTTTACGGAATTCAAT
This sequence comes from Botryllus schlosseri, assembly GCF_051294905.1. NCBI lineage: Eukaryota > Metazoa > Chordata > Ascidiacea > Stolidobranchia > Styelidae > Botryllus > Botryllus schlosseri. The sequence continues at coordinate 10,735,688 of NC_137247.1, read as the reverse complement.
ATACAGTCTGAGGTATACGGAAGGTCAGGAGCGTGGACTCTGTGGAGCCTCTTACATGGATTTTATTGAAATACCGCTGTGAAAACGCCGGCCGTACATATCTAATATATAGGCCTTCCAGTTGAGGCAAGGTTCACAATCTCATTATTAGAATTGATATTAACGGTCATGGCGAGACTTATCACTAAAATTATGATCGGATTACACCTAGATATGGGCTGAAGCTAGATTGCTCGAAGCATGAGCCGAATTTATTCGGTTATTGAATATATTTCGTTAGAAATAGCCATGCGCAAAGCCTGAATTATTGTTGTCCCTTCTCTTCGCCCACGTGAGCAAATCTCATACGTATCAGGTTCTGAGCTAAATTAGATGCCCATTTCGACGGACGGCGCACAAAATTGGCACAACTTCGCGGGTCAATAATTTTGCACAAATCTTTTCTTCGCGCTGCAAGGTTTGAACTGCATGACGTCATTTCACACTGTGGCGTAACAATATATCCGCGACGACCGTTCATTGCAGAAATTTTTAATTAATTTACGGTCCTTGAAGCGTTGCTTCTACGCTGCTATAATCGTGGATGATGAGATTGCGACAATATCATATTTTGTAATGTGACGATCAGTGAGGAAGCTTCTGGCATGAAGTCATGCATATATACACTGTACGTACAGTTTACATGTACAGATACGTTAATAGCCGCATTACGCGGAATATGGAATTCGCCTGAAAGACAGGAAATGTTAGTTACAAAAGCTCATTTCTGCCGATGGGAAATGAGTATTCGGATGAAGTCCGTTGACTCTGGAATAACATTTCAACTGAGACATTGTTTTAGGAGTGGGCAAAATCGAGTAGGCTACCTATCATGAAACCATGACAAACAAACACGAATGCAAATTTTTCAACACAAACTGTATGCCATAACGATCTGTCAATATACTGCGGGTCTATCACTACTTCAACGAGATGCAGTTGCCGTGAACACGAACAATGAACATGCACAGCCTGGTGAATGGTGATACATATTTTCATTGTATCATGATACCAAATTAGGTCCCAAGACTCTCGTGGTGAGAAGGAAAGCATCAAAACGATAATTCTTGCGGACAAAATGACTTCAGTGGTCAAGAGCGTAGAAATTCGGTTCTCGAAAACATCGAATCATAAAAATTTACACTCGAATTGTTTTGCCCATTCGTAGTTGGTCCACTCATGGTAAAAAGTAGAGCAAATATGAACGTATAGTCTTTGGCTATACAGGTTGCGGTGTATAGATCCTGCGTATTTTTCATTTTATGTATATGCAGTCAGAATCATAAATAATGATCGTTGCTCGGCAACACCTTAGGTGGAAATTTCATCAGCATTTTTTCGTTCGGGATGTGACAGAAAACTGTTCAACATTACCCTATCTATACCCTTCAATGGATTGTTCCAATTCGACGCTGCTTGAAGATTCTAGATTACCATACATAGCTGTTATAAATCAATTTGGGTATGTCAAGGTGTGGTATATACTCCGTAAAGTGTAGTTACAAGTAGGTTACTGATGGTTTTCTGGACGTTTCTTCGATGTACGCTGCATAACATACCAAAGTTTTCATTCATCTTTTATCAAAACTCACTCTGTCGTCGCAGCCTCATGCGTACATGGATACGATGGATAATCGGATTTATTATGTTATATGACAGTGGTCGGAAACCTTTTTTGTCCGAAGAGCCATATTGACCCCATATTTTCCATCTTAACTTCCAAAGAGCCATACGTTTTAATTAATTAATACGTCCCAATTTTTCAATTGGGACGTCATGTTAGCGCAAATTCGTCGACTTTCGTCAGTTATACGGAATCGTAGGTTCGTCTTGGCGATATTTTTTAAATGCGAGGACCCATCGAGGACATAAGTAGGCGGAGCCAAACATGAAGGTCACTACACAGCAGCATGCATACCAACTGTAATGTGTGATGCGTCAGCGACGTGGTTTCAGGGGAGGCACATGAGGCAGTGCCTTACCTGTCTGCTAGATTTTGAACATTTTTACAACGAAAATCACGCAACTTACCTATTTATTGTTCGAAAATATAGCGTGAAAGGAGAGGTAAGGCATTGGTGAGGCACGGCCGGGATTAGCGTAGCGCAATTCATCGTAAATATCATAGATTTTATAATAACCGATAACAATGGACTGGTCAGCATATATTTTTAGGCATCCAAAGTAAAAGTGGGTTTGGTGGTTCTGGAGGGCGCTGATTCCGAAAATGACCTTGGTTTTTTTCAAATTGGCTCTTGTTTTGGAGATAACCCATGAGGATAACATGAGGGTTCTTCATAGTCAACTATTATCTATTGAAGTGCAGTATAAAATTAGAAGAAACTACGATTTTCTTCTTGCCTAGTGTATTCAATGGTAAATACAGTAATTTTGGACTTTTTGATGGGTACAAGAGCCAATCTCTAATCACTAATGTGATATTCACAATCAGCAACCTCGAAAACGCCAGAAACGGCTCTTAGATGTTCTGCCCGATTTTTTTTCGTTCTGTAGACCAGTGTAAATTGAATGTAATAGCCGCACCGATTCCGATTCGATTTCTCAATTCTCAAAGTATTCGGCGGTAACACAACGTTGTGCCACACGCCTACATTTGAACAGCAACTACAAAGCTACGTTATTAATCAAGAACGTGGATCACTATGGCGTTGTTTGTAATTTTAATTTGTAATTGTGAATGTTACTTCGACGGATTTCATTTCTCGCCGTAGATCAGGAAGACAATGTGTATTTGAAAACTGCATTTTCATACATGCATTTTCATACATGCTATTCTCATTGAGCAATCAACGCATCGTACAATCCGAGATTTCGTGGCGCAGGCGAGACAGCAACTTAGATTTGAGTATTTTGAAACGGGGTCCGAGCCCCTAACCCTGAATATGCCACTGTATTCACCTCTCAAAGACATCTTTATACTGCCACAAGAATAATTATACTGGTCGTGCTGAAGATTTAATAACAAGTTGCTGCAATATTGATAAATTATGCACAAAATTAGAATTTTCGCAAAAAGCCATACTTTATGCCCAAAAGAGCCATATATGGCTCGCGAGCCATAGGTTCCCGACCACTGTTATATGAGCAGTATATTCGTTACGGAGGAACCGCCTTACGTTCTGCTTACGCCATTATCATATCACTCTTTATTGAAGTTTGAGTCTGGCCTCAGAAAACCTGTTTATATAATTATAGCGTGGGTCGTATAGCCGCAATGGAAATTTGTGTGGTATCAGACCGCCAGCAATGAAATACTGACGCTGCACACATACTGTGACGTAACAAACAGCGTGGCAATTTTTAAATGGGTATTTCGTCATGGTGCATTCTCGTCTTACTTAGACACATACGAATATTATGTTAATTTCAAGCAAGGCTTATTGGAAGACGCAATAATTTTCATGCAACTACGCTCCCGACTTCCCAAAATTGAAATTCGCTACTCCGGCTCCTAACCTCCCGACTCATACTCGAAACTTCGACTTCTAATATAATTATGCGATGTCTGAAAATTACTATGCCATTGCGAGTCAGGGAACTTTGCCGCCCCATACGTCTGCCAAATAGTTAGCATGAACAATTGAACATTGAACATACAGCACAAAATCACCCAACGCCAACACGATGGCCTAGCAATTGGTAAACATGTGCATTTGTGCAAGGAAAGGAAAGGGTGTGGACGTGTGGACACATACTGCAAATCGGGGTTGGCAGCTCTCGTAGTGCCGAAGTCTTTTGCGGTAAAAGAATCTTGTGTCACAAACCGCACTCTCAATATGATAGCATATTGTACGGCTTTGACAGGAGCAGGCGTGGAAATACATAGTAACATCATGACGTAAGAGGACCAGGCGCGTTTAGCATGAAATCATAACACATGCCTGTGAGCTATCACTCACATATTCCAAACATCGGTGCATCTCTAAAGAAAAAACATATCGGAGAAGATAAGAAATGGATATCTTCGCACTACATAAAATGCTGTTTAAATGGAATGTACAATATTTATGGCGCAACAACTTTTGCTTTTAAATTTTCGCACGATGTTAGGAGTAAGATGTTTGTTATCAGGGTCATCTGCCATTCCACAGTTAGAATTACTAAATATCTGATTATTTGCATTATTGCATTTAGTATTTAGTCACCAAATGCTATTCATGACAATTTGCATATTAGGGTGGATAAGAATTTAGGAGTTAGTCTCCAAGAATGTATTGGCGCTATACATCATGGCGTAAGTCACCATTGCTCCTAGTAGCGTCCAGACAGGGATAATGGTATTATTTATGGATAGCGGAAATAAAGTCCGAGCCAACCGAGACGGGACGATGCAGGTTAATCGCCTTACACTTCTAAAATTAATCTGATCGTGTCAGATACAGCTATACTATAGATAGCAATGAAACTACGAAATATACAACCAGGAAGGAAGCTGAAATATTAGCAGACATATGTTGAAGAGCACGATATATTGAGTTGAGGAGTTCAGGTGCTTGTCCCTATCCCGGTCTATCGTTCAGCCCGGCTAGCAACCAGATGTACATTGTACAATGACCTTCTGAGCGTATTCAATAATTACGCTTCCTAATCGATACTACCTACTGTCGTCCTACATCATCAATGTGATCTGAGGAATGAGATGCGCAGGAACCACGTAAGGTTATCGAACCAATACGACTATTTCCTTGTAAACGCAACGCCGTATAGTCCGAATCCATTGATTCTAGTTTTAAAGCAAGTCTATAACCCGGTCGTCGTTCGAACCCGCATTCTACCGATCGAGAGACTGCCCACTCTGACTTGACTATACGATCGGGTCTAGGTTACGGCGAGTAAAACTATACCGTAGATTGCAAAAAATATATATTAACAGCCCTGGAGAAATTTGGGAACTATTATATTGCATGTATAAAAATTCCGATTGCGAATACTCGAAATTTGCGTTCATTGGAAAATTCATTCTGGTGAATACTAGAGCGTATACTAAGAAGTGATACCCATGTGTCGTCGTTCATAGATTTTGTAATCTATTTCTATGTAAATGTAAATTTTTGTGCTAGTCCTGACAATGGTTGGACCGACTTGAATTATGGACAATAGACATGCATGACGTACATGTGGATTGTAATTGTAATAGAATTGTGCAATGAATGCGCAGGTGCGATGGACAATTATAAATCGCGGTATGTGATGTGCTTGGTTACGAAATCCACTTTTAATTAAATACCTTCAATCACAATTTCGTGGACATCTGCGCGATATAGCTTTTTGAGGAGCATTGGTATAGTGTTGCCGTTTATTGAACGTCGGTTGACATTGGGGAACTAAACATAATAATAATTTGTCGAAACCATACATTCCAGCCAGACCAATCGCGACATACTATGACTAACTCCTCCTTTCAATGTCTGGCAGTCAATATTTTGCTTGCGTTGCATTGCATTGTATCGTAATGAAATGGAATTACAAAGGACGATATAATTATGAGGCCTCACAGCATATGTCTAGAAGATCGACCAAGTACACTCGAGCATGTTGAGCGGTGTCTAATCCCATATTTCTGCACCGCGTCGCATTCTAAATATGGCGAACCCGTCGCCAATGTACAAACGATAATCGTGAGGTGCTTTTACAAATTTTGCAGTCAGGGGGTGGTGTGACGTAGCATGCTTGCCAATCTGTGTATTAAAAGGAAGCGGTGCCAATGAATGCTATTCATTCACAGATAACTGAGCACTGAGCAGCAACGATAGAATAACTTACAACTATAAAATGGAATCACAAGCGGCGAATATTACGGATGTGACGACAACGAAGCTACGCACTACGACGTAAGTAGCTTTCGATTGCAAAAGCATCACCTCTTTGTCCGAATCATTCATTACGTACGTCTATGTGTTACGATTGCTGAGTATTTTGTGATTGCAAATGGATATACCTGTGTTACCGAATTGATTTACCTTCCGAATTTACTATGTGTCACTCGAGTACATCGATTGTCTAGGACTTGATTAGATATGTACACACTATACACATGATCAAGGGCTGTTCAAAAATAACTTTTTTTTCCGGATTTCAGCCATTCACTTATTAAATCATCAGGTTACCCTAAAAAACGCTACACACCAAATTTGGTTCAATTCTAACGAGCATAGGACTCCGCAGATCCAATTTTTAATTGGATCTGCGGAGTCCTATATTTGTTAGAATTGAACCAAAATTTGGTGTGCAGCGTTTTTTAGGTTGACCTGACAATTTAATCAGTGAATGGCTGGAATCTGGGAAAAAAAGTTATTTTTGAACAGCCCAGATCATTGATCACACGTATTTACTATTGTGGCCTCCTCCATTCGGCGATCATCATTCACTATAAAATGGTAAAATGCAGTATATGGCAATTATGGAGGTATAGTTAGCAGACTGGATTTCGATAACACATTAATTACAATAAATTGAGACGCATAGCAATATTCTAACATGCTATTGACAATTGGTTTTAATTTAAATCTATGTATTAAATATATCGATAGGGTTGATTTCCATTCCATCCTCATGCTTTTCAGTGCACGCATATCGATCAAACGTTTATAATGACCGATGCGGTAGTACTGCATTAGCATTAATTGAACACAGAACAGCCATATACGCTTGTACATAAAATATACCATAGAAAGGCTTCCTAGTAGCCTATCATGTTGAGACATCACGAAATTGTTCATACCCCCTAACGACCGATATCGATATTTCTTTAAAAGTGTAACATATCTACTGATATTGGTGGAGAACCGATATCGTTCTGGCTCTAGTCTAATCACAATGGTGGCCTTTTTAATCGATGCTTCAACTTCTTTACTTCATTACAGACCTTACATACGACCGTTCAGTGATACCGCTATTACAGTTTCGGCTTTTTTCATCTTGTCGATGATGATATTTGGAGTTGTCGCCAACACTCTTACAATTTTAGTTATTTCTACTTCCAGGAAATTATGGTAAGCACATTTCATGAAGATGCTAATGCTGCCCCGTATGCTTGGTAGTTGGTACCACATAGCGATATAATAGGCTACTGCAGATTATAGAGAGCGCGATAACAATACCTGCCGTAGCCAGATAGACAAAGACATTCCTATGCAAAATCTTTCATATACTTTGTAAGTCACGGCTCTCTCAACGGTCAATCGGTCATGCATGCAAACTGGTGCAGTCGGATACAGCAAAAGTCGATTTTTCAATTGTATTTCACTAATCTTCTATTATTATTGAGTCTTATAGTTGAATTCCCGGCCTTCTAGACTTGTGCTAAGCTCTCGCATGCATGCTATACGAGCGACTTACAACTTTTTCCCTACGTAACCGTTGATCACTCTTTTGTAGGTCCATCTTTAATATTTTGATAATAAGTCTGTGCACATCAGACCTGCTTTCTGCACTGGTCAGCCCAATATTTCTCTATCGAAGGACGTGGGGATTCGATGAATGGGATATTGCGAATGGTTTCTGCAAGGTATTTATATTTTTATTTTAATCTTCTATATCACGTTGAACTGCTATTTACAGTATCAGTCAGTGTTGCAATGGTAGCAGATGCACAATGTGCAATGCGCGTGGATTAGCCAGGTGCCCTGGCTAACTGGAAATATCATCAGCTGACTTACTTGATAGGTTTAGAAGTGGAGGGTGCAACCTCAGACCTATACAGGCGCATCGCATTTATTTGCACAATTTTATCAACTGCTCAGATGCATTACTAGATACATTACTCAGTTGTATCATGGATTTGTGGATATTATGCAAGACGTTTGTCATAGCGTCATTGCAGTTTTTTTTTAATTTTGAGACCATTGAACAAGAGAACTAGGCAATTTCGTCAGAATTTAAGCTGCAACTCTTTCCCAACCTAAGTTACATTCACATTGTCGGCTGCTTATTAAAATGCTTGGCACTTGCTTTGGGCCAACTTGAACCTTGGGTTGGGTATACAGGGAGCCCCGATAATGATCCGGAAAAGGCAATGGTAAACTAGGCGCAATGCCAGTCGGCTAATAGATTAATAATGCGACAGGATGTAGTGCTTTCCGATTTAACCTGCGATTCACGTGATTTCCACCATATGGATAAGCAATATATAGGTTGTAGATGTGGGTATCAATTGCTGTATAGTGCCTTGAATTTATATAAGCCGACATATTTCATAACTTAGCGGAAGTTCACCACGAATTTCGCTAACTACATTGTGTAGTTTGTGTCGGAATTACAGACGTTCATCCAGAAAAGGGTGTGTTGTTTAGATCCAATATAAGCACCAGTTTTGCTTTATATTCATTATGTTTGGGATATTCAGTCAGTCAGTCAGGTTTATTAATATTTTCATCGTTTCAAAACATCACAAGACTGCGATACAATGAAAAGATAGGAAGGTGTCGAAACAACTTGGAGTAGCCATTAAGATCAGACACCCACCTTAGCCTAGGCGAAGTAAATAAGAGGCATGCACACTGAATGAAAAGTAATGCAGAGAATATAAGATGCAAGCGACAAAATGGGGTGGCATGTGGCGGAGGGCGAGGTCGATGTTAGGTCGTGGTCCGGTAATCCTGAAGACTGGCTAGTATTCATACCAGCCGCTGAGTAAATAATCATGGTTGATGGCTCATATTTGTTCACTGCCAAAAATATAGTAACCTGTCCTATAGCAATTTTCATCTTACTAGAGAATCTAAAGATTGTGTTTTGGGATAATGGATTTTTACACGACTTAATAATCAGTTTCTGCAGTGTGAGACAGATGTTATTATACGGTGCACGTGCAGGACCATAACATTTGAAGTAATTCCTAAATCCTGCTCTGATACGTCATCGGTATTGGATATTTCGTGATAAATTGTACCCTATATGGCCCCGTTATTACCAAAAGAACAATCTTACAGCGATGAACCAATCGAATCTCTGATTTGTACATATTATCCAATTGTGATAAGGGTTGGAGACTAGATATCGGCAATGCACGATGGAGGGCACAATGTGAAAGTTGACGCCCTGGCGACACAATGCCCTGGGAAGTCCTACGTACAAGACTGTAATTGCGTAATATTTTAATCAGCTATTTTGGGCGGTTGACACTTGGACTACTTACGTTACGTCGCTACACATACTTGTTTTCGCTGTAACGCGTCTCATCTCCATCCAATGGCCTATGAAGTACAAAAAAATAAAGAAGAAGCACACAACGGTAAAAGGTCACAGCTGATAACTCGAGAATTGTCGATATTAATCTGCCGTTTCTGCATATAGGTGTTGACTGTGAGCATTTGGATCGTTACGTTCTGCGTGGCGTGCATCCCGCGCTGGATGTGGTATGAGGCGTACGCCAGGGATAGACACGCCGACTCAGTCGACGCGAAATGGCCAGCATGCACTTTGAACGTCGATTGGTTCGTGAATGGGATTTCCACTGTATCGAACGCCTGTCACATTACATTATGTTTCACTTTTTCAGGATACAGCACTACCGGTTATACTACAAAATCGCATTTCCGTTGTTTATCTACATACCGATGGGACTGATCGCTCTTCTCTCGCCTACAATTGGCTTGATTCTTATGAAACACAGGCGACGAAGAGAGACACTGAAATTAAAAGCATGTATGTGATTTCAGATGGATTCGATATCTTCATAGCAGTAGGGTTACCTTACGTCCTCTTCTTTACAGCTGGGCTAATGAACAGGGTCAAATGAAAATAGGCATAAATGACGCGAAAATTGGTAATACGGCGTTCGAGCGGGTCAATTGGGATTCGAATCACATGTGGTGATTGCTGTCCTTTTTTAGTCAACACAATAAGATTCACAGTAAATAATTAATCCCCAAAACTAACTTTTATGAGTTTTGAAAAGTTTTCTCCTTTCCGGATTCGAAAATATGGTGACCCTACATAACAGAGCGTTTCGCGTCGAATTATAATTGATACCGGGCAGGAATTTTCATCGCTGCAGCAATCACCATGTTTCTGGTCGTATCAAACCCCGTAGTATAGTCTGACTTATGCGATTCGACCATTCATGTCCTCTAGTAACCTTTTACCCCTGCATTGAGTGATTCAATCGTAGTATGCAGTAGTATTCACTCGTCGAGAGCAAGCAATTCTGTCACGCCAGTCCGCACAGCAAGCCATTTCACCCATATGTCTCATGTTTATCAAATCTAAACACAGAGAAGACGGCAAGGCGCCACACTCAAACACCGAATCAATCCATACAACTTGACAAACTTCTGACTGAAATCGCCCAGATGCAGGATAACTTTCATCATCAAGGCTATCAACCGCACACTGCATATCGATCACGCAGAATCGTATATCATTTGACCACAGCCAGATCCTCACTCACGTTACCCCACTTTAGGATCGCTTACATTTCCCACGACAAAAGTAATATGCAGTCCTGCTGCTGAATCGATGGTTTCCGGTTGTTGTGCCAGCTCGCAACTGGGAACTGTTTTCTCGATCAAACCCGAGCGAATGAGTTCATCACAAATCACTCCTTCGTGAAAATCTCCGGTTCTTCGCGGGACTATTATCGACATTTATTTTCTTATTCCTTGCTCGTCGTACACGCTGACATAATCAAATTATGTCATTAAAGTAGAAACAAGAGTAAATCAGTAACGTTAAGTGGTCAAAGGAATACCACACCACTATATATTTATCGCACCGAAGTAGGAAATGAGTGGTTTGAAACGTTCTCAAGTGAATACTAGCCTTTTGCTTTGAAAAATTGGGCCAAAACTATTCAAGAGAGTTCAGCGGTGGCTAACATGGGCTGAGCAATACCTTTCTAAGCACTGGAGTTTCTTTACAATTTTCTAAGATTTTATTTGCCCAGATTCTGTTTAAAGGTCTCTGATTAAAACGATGTATATATCCAATCCGTATATTTATGGTGTACGGTACATTGCAAAACCGATCCTATAACCATAGCAATTTACTGTGTAGCTACGCTATAAATTGCTATGCTGTAACTATACTAGGCCTACTTCTTGTCTACGTAATCTGGAAATCGACTAAAGGTTAGAGTACGAGAAGTACCTTAAAACTTAAACGCGATGAGTAGAGGGTAACCGTTGCAAGTAGGCTGTCCAAATTATTTCAAATATGATCAGTTTTTAAGCCGTAGGGTGCGCTACTCCTACAGTTGATCATTTCTAAATATGCAGTGTTGAATAGATTTGTTGCAAATGCCGTTTTGCGCAGGATAAATTGTAAACAGACGTAACAGTGCGACTGCGAATACGTTGCTATATCGGCCTGTATCTGTTTCGCGACAGATGTTTTGATATGACTATTTTTAGCTCCGAAGAACCAGAAATCGCGCTCCAAGTACGAAATAAAGACAAGACTTCGGGAGAAACACGCGATAATGCAATTGGGATTCATAACAGGCTCCTTCATGTTTGGTTACCTTCCCATAACAGGTGAATCACAAAAACGGAATATCCCGGCGAATTGCATTGATGTGAGCTTTTACAATTTCAGTGTACACGTTCTTCACAACGAACATGACAGCATCGACCCTGGAAGGGAAGATAGCTGACTGGAATGCCGGAATGATAGCGTACATATTGTTGAGATTGTCGGAATGTCTCAATCCGATTTTTTATAACGTCGCGTCCGCGTAAGTATAGAAAAGAATAGACTACGTATGGTCTTAAAACGTGTTTGTAATTTGTATGTTTTTTCCATCTGTGTATTTCTCCGTTTCAAACACTTTGAAGTTCTCAGCTCAGCTAGCAATCGATTATGCCAAAGAGGAAATTCTGTTCGGCAATACAATGTGACGTTTCTGATATAATATATTAACGTCGCTGGGGTTGCATTTTAAACATATATGGGGTTTTAAAACACTGTTGTTTTCATAAGTTGCATAATTATGCCGATCCAAGTCATGATTAATTATAAGTAGGCCTATGCAATCTGGCTTGATAAGGAGCCAAACTTAACTTCTAATGCGACTATATTTTCTTAGGAGAATGCGTCGCGCTACCATGCGCTTCCTGAAAAACTCGGTTCAGATTTGTTGGAAGAAGAAACCACAGACGAGTTCAGGGGCAAGCTCCGCTGGTTCAACCTCTGACCCATCATCACCCGCCAGAAAGACTGGAAACCTTGAACTCTGATGTTCGAGGTTGATGGACGAACAGTCTAGCGTCCTATGTCACAGCAAGAGAAAGAACAGTCCCAGAATGATGCGACGGAGTGACATTATGTGAACAGTCAATCGGGGATAACGAAAATAGCTGTGTCAGTAGGCTATGTATAATGTCCGAAAGAAAGATCTTTCCGGGAATTATGATATCTGTCAAAAGATCAATGCTACGGAACAATCATATAGAAATTTAGACTCCAAAATGCTGTTCATTGACAATTCTTTTGGGGCACAGGATGCGCCATGGCGCGTGCATGACCTGCACGTAACATATTTTTCAAAACAATGCACCTTATAGATTCGTCAACAAGTGACCAGGAATCAATCGAAACGGATTATTGGTGTTCACAGGTCAAGTATCAGTAGATCAGCCTGAGAGCTGCGGAACTTATTTGAAATTGCGAAGTTTTCTGACTAATAGAGATCGCATTGATGTACCGAGTATAGGAGAAATATCCATGCACTTCCTGGCGCGTGTCGGCATACAGAGGTTTTCTCAATTCGCTATACTTTACCGTATTTTAGTTTCTGATTCGTCTTTATTGGATAGTTTCCCAGTAAATATATTTGTTAAAAACCCGAATATCGTCCAGAGTAGCCTGGTTGGGCCAATATGTGTAGTTCATATTTTTCGTTTTAAATTAGGCTACATGTCAGTCACCAGCGTGAGTAGAGTACACGCTGATGTCACGCAACATGGCGGTGCTTAGAGTTTTTTTGGATCTTGATCGCTACCTTTGTAACGCTGGCTCACTATTGTCTGACCCCGGAATCGTCAAGAAATTGCAGTTGCAGAGAAGACAGCGACGAGGCTTAGACAAACTTCTGACATGTAGGTGAAGTCTGTACCAGAACACATTGGTGCCGTTCGGTGCTCAATAATCCATTTCAACTATGCAGTCTTAGTTAATAGACTATAGAAACGTATCCTTGATAATTGGCATAGGTAGGTAGGCTACTCCATGGTCAGTAGGCCTAACGAAGTAGGCTACTTCTACTTTTTCGTAAAACTCAAGTAGCTCAATCAATCAATGAATCAATCAGGTTTATTAATATTTTCATCGTTTCAAAACATCACAATACTGCGATACAATGAAAAGATAGGAAGGTGTCGAAACAACTTGGAGTGCGCCTTTAAGATCAGACACCCACCTTAGCCTAGGCGAAGGCATGCACAGTTGCACACTGGATGAAAAGTAATGCTGAGAATATAAGACGCAAGCGATAAAATGAGGTGTCATGTGGCGGAGGGCGAGGTCGATGTTAGGTCGTGGTCCGGTAATCCTGAAGAGTGGCTAGTATTCATTTAGAAGAAATTGCTTGTATTTCGACTCTTGCCTACTTGTTCTCATTATTCAAGTTGTGTTTTAGAATCAGACTACTTCAATATCTAGTTTTTTTTGACGAGTTTATAAAGTAGAACACCGTTTGGAAAGGGATATCCCAATGATTGGATCACTCGCACTAGGTAAATTGTCTATCGATTGACGTTCGTGTAAATAGTTACAATGAATTTACCCAAAAGCAAGCAACAATGTCGAAAAGACACTAAATAATCAACTCGAATATAATAATAATAATTCTCATTAATTAAGGGTTGCCATATTTTGGGAATCTGAAAAGAGGACACTTTTTCAAAATTTTCAAACTTACAATATCGGTGGAAAATCCGCAAAATTTGGTGAATTTGTAGCGAATTCTCCGTTAACTGATTTAAAAAAAAGTCAGCTTTCCGGCTCAACTCCAGAAATACCCGCCGGAACGTTACTTGAGAACTGATTTCCATGATCTCAGTCGCATTTTAACATAAATCCAACCAAAACTTTAAAAGAGGGCAAATTCTCAAATAATAGGACATTTGGGCGTCCTTTGAGGAAACCTTCAAAAAAGAGGACGAATCTTCTTGGAAGAGGACGTATGGTAACCCTAATTAATATAGAATACAGGGAACTGCGGATTTCGAGAATGGGTTTGCAATAAAGCATGGTCAAGAAACAGCAGCTTATCGGAACGATAAACGCACCCAGAGGCATACGATTGCTGGCCCAATGGTGAAGAAACAGAAATCGATTGCGCAAAATCCGCCACCAGTGGATCGTCTGTCTCCGTCCCTTCATCACACAACAGCACCAAGCAAGAACGATTCATGTCATCTCCAAATTTATTCTCATTTTCTCATAATGCAATTGGTCTTTGGATGAAACCGAGGGCTTCACCTTGGCCCAAGCCTTTTCGAAATGTTCCACTGTAACGTTAATGTCCGATTTGATCCGGGCGTCGCGGCCCGTCACATGATCGATCGAGATGTGCTCTCTCAGTGCGTTGACCGCCGCCTCGCGAACCAAAGACGACAGATCGGCGCCTGGTAATGAATGGTGCAATCACTTTAAAATAACACGAACTGAGTATGGATATAGTGGCGTAGCTCGGCGGCAAAAAGCACCTACAAGTTTTTGACTTGTGCATCGTGACGCCATGTTTTTTGATGCGTCATAATGGATACATGCATACAAAAATTTTCAAAAGAAGGTGCACCACCACAAATTTTCATCCTGGCTACGCAGAGGGGTGTAATTGGCAATAGCAGACGGCTGAGGGCAGTGAACGTAGTATATTGTTATCGCAACACCAGCGGTTTTGAGCAACGGAGGTACCGTAGTGAAGATTACTTCTTGAGATGGTTATTATTACCAAGCATAACACCGGACAGGAAGCCAACGTTAGTAAGCAACATGCAACTCGTTATTTGTATTAAGGTGGTGTATCTGCAAAAACGTCTTCTGAGAGCGAGGTCAATGACTGTCCGGGCACTTCTGAGACTCCTATAACCGCTCGACTTGATTTCATACATTTGCTTGTTTGCAGTTATCCGATACAGTAATTTTGTTTGTATCAGATTTGTCAATTTCCTCTCCGCATTAAGCAAGAACTTGGGTTTTGATCCTAATTGACGGGGGAGATAGGGTAGTGGTGAGCGTCCGCACCATCCAAGCAGGCGGCATTGTGTGCGTGTCATGGGCAGATGAAAATTCACCAGTGATGGAATCCAGGTCCCACAGGTCGAACCGAAATAAACGTGGATTAATTTATGTCGACCGATATCTGTTCCTATTTACTAGGGCGCAATGAAAGAAAATAGTCGTTGCAGAAAAAAAAATCGACCCAGCCTACCTGTAAACCGTGCACATCTGTCATCGCTTGCTATGACTTCGAGAGATACCTCGTCGCTGATGGGCGGCTTGGTCCCGTTTTTCGTCAGAGTGTTTAGGATTTTAGCCCTGTCGTCCGAGTTGGGTAAGCCGACGTACAAGGTTTTATCCAGACGGCCCGGCCTGTAATAGTCGCCATGTCCCGTAAATAGCAACCAAGTCGTATTGATTTGAATGTCCACCTACCTTAATACCGCAGGATCGATTATATCGGGGCGGTTCGTGGCAGCTATTACAAACACGTTACCGCGCGTCTGCAGACCGTCCATTTCAGTCAGCATCTGATTGACGACACGCGACGTAGACGCACTCTGCAAGGTTTGGATGACTTCATGAATGCACAGCAGCAAAATCTGGTCTACTGATAGAATTGGCCATTACATTGAAGTGTACCGGCTAGAAAGTGAATTTTTCACCTCTCCAAGCTACGAAAGTGAAATCCATCTAGAAATCATGCTACAAAGCACAGATGACCAGCAAACCGTTAACCCCACATTCTTCTTCATCTCTGACTCAAATTACTGGCAATATTGCTAACATGTCTGCAGCCGTGCGTTTCACAGATGAGTGTACCGTATAATTCCGCAAACTGAAATGTACGGTCAACGACTCAAACCCACCTCTGCGCCGGACCTCCTCGGACACAACGAATCCAATTCGTCGAAAAACACGACGCAAGGTGACGAATTCCGCGCCCTTTCAAAGCACTGTCGAACCGCGCGTTCGCTTTCGCCCACGTACATATTTAAAAGTTCAGGACCCTAAAACGGAAGTGACACTGTCCAAGTACACCGCAACCTACATCTAGCTTTTCAACACTTACTTTCACCGATATAAAGTTGATACCAGATTCGCTTGCTATGGCTTTCGCCAGCAATGTCTTGCCGCATCCGGGCGGGCCTGCGAGTAAGATTCCCGGAGGTTTCGTTAATCCCAGCGACGAGAACGCTTCGGGATTACGCACGGGAGCCTGAAACAAAACAGCGTTGTTCTGAACCAGTGATCGGCAACCTGTGGCCAAACTTTTGCAAGTTACGTTAAGGTTCAGAACTATAGTGGTCAAGATTAGAGATCAACCGATTATCGGTTCGCCAATATCACACTTTGAAATAATTATCGGTATCGGCCATTGGAGGTGACAAAATATCGGCAATTTCCGTGACGTCACAACAGGGGGTAGTAAGTCAGAAACCTACAATCCTTGACCGCTAGACTGGGAATATTGCTGTATTTCATATAGCTTACACTTTCAGGGTGTCCAGATGCAGCCTTTCTAGTTTATTTCATGTTCAAACATAACAATGGCTGTAAAGCTGTTGATATCAATGCTCTGCAGTTTTGAAAATGCGCCTTATGAGGTAGATTCTACCTTAGATTAGATTATCGGCTGAATATATCGGTATTATCGGTGAAGGTGTTAGATATCGGTTTTAACGGTATCGGCCCAACAATCCAATATCGGTCGGGCTCTAGTCAAGATTACCAATCAAACTTAAAAATACGTACGTTACTGCCTTACTGGCACCCGTTAGTGCAGTGATTCTCAAACTTTTTAGACACGCCCCCCTTTATGGTGGTGAAAAATGTCGCACCCCCTTATCGTCATATCACAAAATGCATATCACAAAATCAGAATGATAGCAATCCCAACGGATAGTTTGATGGCATGGAAGGTTACAACTGCTGATGAGAGAATTCTCAAATATGGAATTCGGACTATATACAGAGCAATAACTATGATTTGGAGATAAATCGCAAGGAGCGCGAAAAAGAATTTCAGTTGACCGCAGCTTCGCGCCCCCCCCTTAAGATGCTTTCACGCCCCCCCAGTTTGAGAACCATTGCTTCAGTGCAAGAGTATGAGATGAATGAAAAGTAAGGGATGAATTTTTAATGATGAACAATTGCATTTTGGAAGACCAGTCCGCTGAAAAAATTCAATTTCGAAATTGCAGAGTCGAAAAGGTTAAGCGTCCTAAACCACTGACACTGCATCCAACACACGAGCATACGTACCAGTACAGCAATGGTGAGCTCCTCTCTGATATTTTCCAAAGCACCGATATCCGCCCAAGTCACGTCGGGAACTGTCGCGAACCCTTCTCGCTTAGCCGAAGGCTGCACCGTCGCGACCGCGTTTTCAAAATCCGAAAATTCGATGCACAGCGACTCCAGCTGGGCATCGGACAGGGGGCAAGCCCGTCGCAGCCAGTCCATGAATTCCGACGACGATAAATCACAAGTCCGATTCAAACACGGCATTTCCGAAACGTCACATTCCGTTTCTTGGGTGGTTTCAACGTTCATTTCTGCCTCTGCGCACTCTCTCACCTCGGCAGGCTCGATAATTCGGTTCACGGCAGATGTCGCCGCCTCCTGACACAGCGACATCAGGTCGGCACCCACGTATCCAGGTGTCAGCCGTGCCAGCAATGAGTAATTGAAGTCGCGTTCCAGCTTCATGCCCTTGCACAGGACTCTGTCAAGCAAGGCGACTTTGCAAAAGGAATGTAAATACTATTACTATTTTTATGAAAGAGATGCATCCATATTCATTAATAAATTCGAAATGTGTCAATGAATATGAGCATGAATTGTGATATACAGCGCTTGGTGAATTGGTCATTGAAAATGTGAAAACTGTTATTATTAGGAAAGTGATGTGTCAATATTGTATTAGTGGATTCGAAAATGTATGTTTCACTCATACAAGCGTGAATTGTGATATACGACACTCAGCATTCAGTAGTATGTATTAATGTGTTGGGGTTAGGTCAGGATTAAGTGCCGCCAAATGGTAAATTCCGCTAAGACCCACTTCAATATGTCCGCACGCGCCTTTTCGTCTGGAATGCCCATGCTGATTTCCTTATCAAACCGACCGGCCCGTCGCAGTGCCGGGTCGATAGAGTCGGGACGGTTTGTCGCGCCGATCACGAGTATCTGGAAAACTACCAAGTCTCAGCGCAAGCGACGGGGTTAACCACAGATGTGGTCAATTACAAACTACAAGTGGCAATGTTGCGAGTCCGAGTCCGACTGCAGAATTCTTACCCAAGTGTTGGAGGTTTATCTAGGCTCCTCCTCGCCCTGTCATCCGTGTAAGCGGTGTCTTATGAAAGCCTAGAAGTGGGCCTTGCTAAAAGTTTCATTTACGGAATAAAAATGAAGAAAATTGGCTTGGTGTAATGACCATAGTAGTCGACAAACACTATGAATACAACGAACAACAACAGCAGACATGGTCAGTAATAAGATACCTTCTACTTTATACTTCTGCTCAAATATATGGCTGACATGCGCGACTTATTTGAGTGGTTACGATTTTAGACTACTTCTACCTAACCGTTTTCAGTTTATCAGGCAAAAATACGAGTGGCATACTTAACTACCGTATTTTATTTTCTTAGCAATCTCTACTTCCACTGAGTACCAACGCTTACCACTTTGAATTTGATCACTTTTCAAATGGATCGATTACCTGCGAAGCTGTTTTGCTGAGATCGTCCAAGCACGCAAGTAATTGAGCCACGATGCGCCTTTCCATATCTTTTGACGCCAGTTCCCTTTTGGGCGTGATTGCATCTATTTCGTCTGTAGAACACAACGAAACAATGCTCGATTGTTTGCAACTGCCGAAAAATGTCACGGTAGTCACTAGTCACTGACACAACTCATGTAGCCAACTCGAAAAGAAGCAATGCTAATAGAGCAGATCAAATGTGCTTCCAAGAGACGAGAAGAGAGCAGTGCAGTACCCACAATTATGTGCTAAGACCAGGGTTGTAACCAAGTCACAAGGCTCCGAGTGAAGTCGAGTCATTTTTTGTTCACCACCGAGTCCAAGTCAGCGAGCAGAGGGTCGAGTCCGAGTCATGGTATTATGACTAGAATCCCAAGTCATTGCGTTGACTGCTCACTTTCGAGTTAAAGTCTTGTTAAGACCACTTTTTATAACTCTGTTTGGTGATATCGAATGATTCGCATTAAAAAATACACTAATTTTCCTCACTTTTAACAGTTTCTGGTCGCATTTCCAAGTGCCCGTACCAATTGGCGAAATACCAACGGTGTGGTTACTTTACTGTTCTTCGGAATTACGGTACTATGAAATGTCCGTCTTGGCCGTCTGAAACTCGAGTCATAGGACTTGGTCCGCGTCATGCGCAATGACCCGAGTCCAAATCGAGTCAATACACAAATTGACTCGAGTCATTTCCGCATTTTGACAAAATGAATCGGGTCGAGTCACCGGAAAATCGCGACTAGAGTCTAGTCATGACTTGAGTCATTACAACCCTGGCTAAGACTAGGCACGAGTCGATAGATAGAACTTCACTAACAGAGATAAAAGGACAATATTGCACCTAAAATGTTAGAAAAATGCATATCGATCCAAAACTATTTCCTGCCTGACAAAATTCGAAACGTTGAATCAGGGTAGTACAAATCAATACAACCTGTCGGCAATTAATGAAAACAGACGCAAATTCCATCGATTATACAGTAGAAAAAAGCTAATTACCGATGAATATCACACAAGGAGACGAAGAAACGGCAATTTCAAACATGTCCCGTAATTTCTCTTCACTTTCGCCGGACACACCGCTGACAATTTCGGTCGCCGCCAACTTCAACATCGGCACGTCTAACTCCCCGGCTATCGCGTTCGCCAGCAGAGATTTACCGCAACCTGTAACACACAATTAGCGCGTCAGTAATATCAAATCAGCACGGTAATAGTAGTACCCTCAGTAATATTAGTTGTTGAAACCAAATTTGGCCGATTCCCAAGCAAGAAGGAAAATATTACAGCATTACAATCGCCAAAACATTTTTGAGATAAGTTTGCATCATTTCCTTAGGTGAAATTGTCGCATGAAACCGCATGAAATAAGCACTGTATCACGATAAACAGAATTTCAGAGAATTCTACCAATTTGTAATGCTACTCGTTTTAGATTAGTCACGAAAGTAGCCACCACTGATCAACTGCTTAAAGCAGGGGTGTCAAACTCAATTTGCGTGGCGGGCCGGATTCAAGCCTTCAAATCGCCCGCGGGCCGGACCAGTCAACTGATTCGAAAATGTTACCTCGTGCTCTTGGTTTTCACTTGAATACGTCAAAAGCATTGATAATATAATTGATGATACGCGGAGCATAGGGTTTTTAAAGTAGCCAGTCGCAACATCTTTAATCGCAAACAATGTAATTGGCAAAAATACGATGATTGTCTTGTTGAATACAGTAGTTTAGAACCACCAAAACAGTGGCGACAAGTTGGCATAGTCGATGCTCCCTTTGATTTAGCCGTAATCTGGCGTCAGCCCTGCTTATGCGTTGTGAGGAATACAAGATATTGAAATGGAAAAGTGGTCGCTGGAATTCGGGTCATTAGTATTAGATTGGTTCGAAAGTGACACGGCAGTGCGACCTTATGTCAATTGTATATTTGTGCAACTAATATATTTTCTATTTAAACGCATATACCGCAATGGCGTTTTCGCTTCTGTGAATAACTCATTGGTCCATATTTGTATGAAATTTTGAACAGAGTGCCTTCTTGAAATGGGATGTCAATTTCACCGACTTGTTGCTGCTAGTGGTAACTAGAGTGGAACTATAGCGCCGTAGTCGGGTGGTTTTTATGGTGCCTATTGTCGTGAAAGGATTTCTCAACATTTGTTACAAATGTGCTGAATATATAGGAAGGTTTCAATCTATTCAAAATTGCTTCGCGGGCCGGATGCTGCCCGCGGGCCGTTTGTTTGACACCCCTGGCTTAAAGTATACGATCCTTCTTGACCAGTGGTTCTCAACCTTGTTTAGACACGTCCCTCTTTATGATAGTGAAAAATTTCGCGCCCCCCTCATCGTCATATCACAAAATCCAACCGGGATGCTAGCAACCTCAACAGATTGTTTGATGGCATCAAATTCGGTCTATATAAAAAGAAACACGCGTGAATTGGAGGTAAATCGCGCTCTCGTCAGTTAACCGCTTCTTCGCGCCCCCCTCCAGATGCTTTCACGCCCCCCCCCCCAAGGGAGGCACGCCCCCCAGGTTGAGAACCACTGTTCTTGACACTTTCATTTTCTACTTGTAATCGAGTAGAAATTCATGGCTTTACTTTTACTTTTACTTGAGTAGCCACGCTGAATACTTTGTCCACACCTGGTTATAAACAAAGGTCCGAGATATGGCGAACTCCAGAACAATGGCCTCCCACACCAGTTCAGACACAATATAGCAATCGTCATGCGGCCGGACAAATTCTACATGCCGGTAACAACAAACCTGGCGGTCCGTGTAACAGTACGCCGCAAGGGGGTACAACTCCCAGTGCTTTGTATATTTCCGGACGCTTGACGTGCAGCAACAAATTGCAGACTTCCTTCAAAGTTTTTTCATTCCCGCCGACATCGGCGAATTTAATGTTAGGCGTTTCCATGTTGAATTTTGGCTTTGCCTTTTCTCCTGTGATTTCGAAATCCTCGGGCTGAACCTGTTTAGTCCGTTGCCTCTTTTTCTTGTCAGATTTCCGTTGCGGCGTTTTCGGAACCAAATCTTGCGCGGCAATGAAGTCATCAGAAACAGCAACGTTCGACGCAAGGTTTGCATCACCAGATGGTTTCGTAGCGGACGGAAGTTCTGAGTTCGAAATACTTGTGTCCTGGTAGTCTGGTTTCACATTGTTGTTATCATTTGTATCATTCTGTTCATTTTCTTGTATTTCCGGGTCAACCGAAGCTTGATCCACGGCTACCATAGGACAGTCTACGTAACTGAACGGGGAGGCAGGAGCTGATGAAGAGGTACGTTGCTTCTTCTTATACATCGACATCATGGATGAGTTTAGCGTATTGGTGTCCGAATACTCAACCATGAAACCTTCCTGGTCTGAATCTGCAGGAAGATTACTGTTTCAGTTTGTTGTCGTAGAAATAACTTGTGCTATTGATACTGTTGCAATCTGCGCTTTGATAACGGTACTGTTATCACTAGGGCAATTTTTTTTGACATGTCAAAAAAAGTCAAAATTAGGTCAAAATTGTAGCGTTAGGTCAAAATTTGTCAAAATTGTTTACAAAGTCAAACATTTTTTGACCTCTGCATTTCGTTTGTATCGTAGATTTTGCGCTGTCGGTGAACTTATCATTTGATATTTTACAGCTTGCAGCCTACTTTATAGGCCTACCGTTGTAAACGGACCATCGTCTGCTCATTGTGAATCATAAATGGTCAAATGAAACAAATAGTGACATGGTTTTATGGTAAACGTACCGCAATATCCTAGCTGAAGCAAGACTGCTTGGACATTGCATGGTTCTTATATCAAGAAGCGCAAGCTGAAAAATTGTGATATAGACAACATTGTCAGAATGAAGCAACACGGTTTGTCACCAGCAGTGTGCACACAAGTTGAGTGTTGTCAGCCAACAAATGCTGCTGTTGAACGTTCTTTCTCCGTTCTTGGCAAGCTACGTAGTAAGAACAGACACTTTCTACCCGAGAATGTAGGAAAGGATCTTACGTTGTACTACAACAAATTTTAATTATTTCCACCAGAATACGTAATGTAACTACTGGAATTCTTCATAGGGCCAGATTTCGTTAAAATACTAGTTTTTCATGTAAAAATCTGTCAGTTTTCGAGCCAAAAACGTTTTTTCAGGCCAATCTACTTTGTAAGGACAGACAGTTCCAACCAGAAATGAAGATAAGTAGTACAATTTTAACATTATATGCGAAAACACCTAATTTGCATACGTGAGGTCAAAATTTGGTCAAATTTCAGTTTTTTTAGGTCAAAAAAGGTCAAAATTTAGATTTTTTAGGTCAAAATCTTCCGTTTTTTAGGTCAAAAAAAATTGCCCTAGTTATCACACTGCAGTTTTCCTGCAAATATGCGACCGCGGTTTTCTGGGATGGATGTTACATTATCTCGGAAACGAGTACGGATATTATAAGTTATTTAATTTTCCACGCCCGCGGTAGTTCAGTTTTGTCTAACAATTACAGGCTGCCTTCCACACATATCAACGACAAGCAGGTTACATATATATTGAAAGAAATTATTCATTTTTTCGTAAGTGATATCAGCTCAGGTATCAGTGTCGCTGTCAGTGCTACAACCGTATCTTGGGAAATCTTCAAAAACCAGTTCAAAATTACCTGATCCCGTATCCCGATCTTTCCCATTCATCGACTTCCGTCTCTTTGCCAGCGGGGTTTGGTTCGCGGGTTTGCTATCTTGCAATAATGCTTGATGAGCCTGTGCCAATAGAATAATTCAAGTATTGAATTTAATGATATATTTGATAAACTAGGCTATCAAATGAACCATTATGAAATCAGTTCCGTGTGCACGTGATAAATTACTGCATCGCTGAGCGTATTCTAATGAATGTAGAGAGCTTGATTGATTGCATATATAGCCGTCATAAGAATGTTTCAGTGACCGCCCCGTCATTTATCAATTGGTATCGTATAGCCTTTCCTTAATTCTTTTAGGTACTGCAACCCTGTAGTCATATTTTACGGGTGGGATATGGGATTTCATGGTGGAATTGTGGGCTGCCATATTGTTATTTATCTCATCACTTCAGTAAATCGAGCCTGCTATGTGGGAATTGTCTAATCACACGCAATTGATTGCAGTAATAATGCAAAAATAACCCTATTCCATATTGGTGATGGAATATTGCTTGTATGTTACTTATTTTGAGTGGCAGTTGCGGATACTATATGCTCTGTCCCCTGAATGAATGAACGTGTGCGATCAATTCATGATTATAGCCATATAGAGTATGTCACAGTTCAGAGTGGAATTAGTGGCAACGTCACGCTCAACTTTCTGTTTAATCAATTAATTATTCTGTGCAAGAAACTCTTCTGTCACGCGCAACTTATTGGTGAAAAGCAATATAAGGTAATGGTACATGTACAGTTTGTACACTAAGACACAAGTCACAATATGACATATAAGAAGTCCCAATCAACAATCTGCGATGCCTATGTGGGCTGGCATTTACCTCTCTAACTAGTTTCCTGAATGCATTTCGTTTTCTTCTGCCGTAGTCCCGAAAGTATGTCATTTGTAGCTCCTCGGCCATTACATCACTTGAGACACGATGATGTTGGTGCTCCGAAATGTACTGCTTAATTCTACCAAGCAGACGACGATCGTAGAACGACATGGTTTCTTGAACTACATCGATCACAAATGGGATTGTGCTAAGCGAATAGTAGTATGATAGTGATTTTACATCGGCGAAGTAAGAAACCGGAATCAATGCTGGACGAACGCCGACTCTGTCTTGCTGGAAAGCAACAATAACAAAACACATGCGAGTCACGTGACATGAATGTGGATAACAAAGTCACACATCTATGAGTGACTTTGGTGGATAAGAATTGATTAATTAGAACCAAGTTGTGAAGTTCACGGACCAGGGATATTCACACCGACAAGTTACGAGCAGTTTATTGTTTATTGTGAAATTTCTTCATCATTCCAATACACCACAAGGCTGCGATACAATGAAATACAATGATGAAGATAGGAAGGTGTCGACACGACTTGGAGTAGTCTTCGAAATCAGACACCCAACTGACCTTGGCGATGTAAAAAAGGAGACATGCACAGTGCACTACACACTGCACGGCATTGAACACTGAATGAAAAGCAGATTATATAAATGCACGGGTGACAAAAAGGGTGGCATGTGTCGGAACAAGGAAGGCGAGATCGATATGTCGTCGCACCAACCCTGTAGGTAAACAGGGCTAACTAGTGTTGATTCAGTCGAAATTGCTTGTATTTCGACTCGAATGAAAACATCACAAGATCGCGATATACTGAAAAGATAGAAGGGTGCCCAAGTAATACCAACACAGAGTATTCATTTTAACAATTCAACTGCTGACAGTCTGCAACGATAGGAAACAGAAACACAGAACAAAATATGTATAAATAATAACAAATCACCAGTCGATGCAACACGACAGCTACACCAATACCATGGTGGAATCAGTAACGAGAGCGATACTATATGGAACTTCAGACACAAATGGTCAGCATTCACTTCGCACTCTACTTAACTGTAACTGTAGAGGCCTACTTCGAAAAAAAGATAATCAAAATATTCGATTTTGAAATCATCTTGAGGCAGTTTTTGAATAATGCCACAGCTGTCATCATAGTCATTACCAATTGATCAGTTCGAATCACTGAAACACGTCAAAACAGTAGGAATAGAGTCGACGCGACTGCCTAAAATATGCATATGAATAATTGAATATAACTCAATATTACAATACAGTTAAAAGACAAGGCTGAAATAACTTGATGAAATCAAACATCTTTTGCCTACCAACATGATAGGCCGTACTTTTGGTCGTTCCTGCATCTTGCTATCTGTTCTGTTCACTACATCGCAGTCGAGGAATATAAGAGAACCGATGAATACTATAATTCAATTTTAGACTCGAAGGGATCATTGGTCATACTCGAGGACATACTGATACCTGTTTTCACACGTCGGGCCCTCTACCTTGATTATTTATTATCGACACTATAGTTCGCTCCTGTTTTCTGGCAATTCGACGAAGGAGCCGCACGTGCATAGTACTTATGCGTATTATATGAGGATTCAGTCAAATCCGGTAGGACGAGATCGTACAATTGAACCCATACCTGAACCTGGAAATTCCCAACTTTCTATGTCTTTAATCATCAAATCCATTTTTTTTTTCAAGAATCGAATTGTTGGACGCACACCTTCCGTGCCCTAATCACCTCAAGCTGTCTTCTGGTTAGCACAATCTCTACTAGCCATCGGCATCTAAAGTTATTGCGCATTGCCCGACTTCAGGCATTTCGCAACGCCTCGAGCATTACCTTCCCAACATCAAACCATAAGTCCAACTGAAACACACAACCAGCTTGGGATAACTGCCACTGCAACGCAGACGTTGTCCTTCCTGCCGTAATTTCTCCATGAACACAAGCAAGTCGGTATTCGCCACGATTTATTTGGTAAAATATATCCTTGCAATCAGACCGTACACATCACAATGCGCAAAAATCAGCTCTAAGTTACAGAAACTCCCAGGCCATCGACACTTGCTAGGACAGCTTATATACAGTAGCTCGAAGCAATTAAATATCGGAAGAAATTTTCCAACAAACGTACAGCGATATGTTAAAGAGAATCAAACATCTACTAGTGAAAAGGGAAATTATTAATATCGTGCCTACGACAAATTAAACGTAATAGTACACAATTTACAATGCTACGTAAACACAATCGTACAGAGGCAGTAGAAACAGCACCGCAAAAATAACCAGTGCCGACAGTTGGTCCAGTACCGTAATATATGTACCACTTACGACATAGCGTGCAGATTGAGCCTAGATATATGAATGTACCGAAAACTTGAGATGTCAGGTACCGGAGACTACGATACAGAATAATATATGAAGCACCTTAATTCCTTCCAACCTATGTTCAAAGTACAAAAATTCAGAAACACAACCCGTCTCAATAGGTTTCTAATGGCTGATAAGTTCAGCACAATACAAAAACACGATCCGGCTAACATCAATTATAACGATAAAAAAAGTGTCGGTTGAGTTCCAAGCGTTGGTCACAATCACACAACAGCAAAAGGCACAGAATCAGCAGAAAAACAAAAAAAGGATTGCCGTTCACAATTTCATTTGTACTATTTATCATTATATGAAACAGATCTACGCGCGAAAAGCGTGCCCGTGCTGTCCGATCGAGCACAATGTTCAGATTAACACTTATATATCGAAGTTTCCGCGAGAGCAAACCCGACTGGAAAGATATTGGTTCTTGGCGATATCTAAAAAGTTTTTTTCTTCCCCGTCGGAGGAAGCGTCTCTGAAGAACTCGAACCAAACGAATGCAATCCGTTAGTGTTAGAAGGATTGATAATAACGGTACCGCTGTTAACGTTGTTCACACCCACGAGTCGGCGGGCCCTTGCTTGTAGTCGCCAGAATCTTTTTCAACCTGGACGCGATCAAAAAAATCGGATTGAAGATAAGCGGATTTCGCCAACATCCAACGATACTTTCTCCCCAACGTTGAGAGTTCAGAAATCTCGATCGGCCGTATCACAGTATCGAAAACATGCATCACCATACTACGTAATATAGTGGAAACGACACCTATATCAAGTAGAGATCAACCTAGAGCGTGAAAGCATCTGAAGGGGGACGCATAGCTACGGTCAACTGAAAATTATTTTCACGCTCTGCGCGATTTACCTCCAATTCACAGTTGTTGATCTGTGTACAGCCCGAATTTCATATTTTAGAATTCTCTCATCAACAGTCCGTGTCATCAAACTACCCGTTGGGATTGGTAGCATTCCGGTAGCATTTTGTGATATGATGATAAGGGGGGTAGCTTTATTTTTATTATCACGAAGGGTGGCGCGTCTAAAAAAGTTTGAGAACCACTGACCCAGGGTCTTTCACTATGACTCGACTCCCGCATTACCCGCTTACGGTAATGTGCGGTGTTGACTAAAAAAATTGTGATAAAAAGGTCATCACCCTGACTAGACTCCCGAGTTACCCACCGCACCGTATTTTTATTGGAATGCAGAGTTTTTGATCGCATTTTAATACTTTTTCTAGAAAATGTTTCAATTATTTTTAATTTATTGAAAAATGAGGACAAATCCTATCAAAAAGAGGATGTATGGTAACCCTAAGAAAAATGGTCATATTTCAACTTTCCAAATCATCAATACTGTTATGACATCATAAAAAGTGATACTGAAACGCTCGACTCGACTTTACGAGTGGAGCAACGAAGAAATTTGCGTGATTTCGAAACATGCATGCTAAATAGTTCTCCGCGATCAGGCGCAGAAACACGATGACCCACCTCGTCCATTTGATATTCCTCCTTGTTCGCCTTGCTCTTTCTCGGATAGGTCCCGCTCTCGACCGCGTCGTCGTAGGGTCTGTTATTCAACGCCTTTTGGCTGCATACAACAAGGGCGCAAACGCGCACAAAAGATCAGAAAAAGCGCGACAGCCACCCGAAACCGAAACTCACGTTCTCGGCAGAGTCTGATAGGTGACGGTGGGCGTGAAGTGAGTTTTATTCCAGCCGTCTTTCTTGTAGAGCGAATGCAGCTCTTTGAGGTCCCAGAGCACTTTCAATACTTGACCGGCCGCCTTCACCACGCGAGAGTGGTACTTGCCAGAGTCCCTGAAGGAAAGAAACGGATTCAGGCTGATGTAGGTTACTAATTCCATCCCCTCGTAATTATTTTTATTACGGAAACGCCACAGTTCGATCACAACTACGAGCTATATTCTTTCGAAGTCAGACTGTAACGGAATGAGTATTTTATCAACCACACGGAGGAAAAAGCAACTGGACTGAAAATCCAATTTGTTCTCAAAGAAAAAAAAACAATCAGGTCTTCTGCAAACACACATTTCTTAGCACTAGTACTGAAAGCGTCGCTATACGCCTTTGCTATCCCATACATTCTGGAAAACGCTCGACTCGGATCAGAGTCGGGACATATCAAATCATAAGTAGCATACTACAGAGGCAGCCAGTACCCAAATATTCAAGTAGGTCTTCGCTTTATGATTTTAGACTTTAAGTTTTCAGTTTGTAGGTGAAACTAGGCCTAGAATACTTCATTTTTAAGCTACGTTGTTTCTACGTATGCTCGAGCACCATTGACGCTTACTTTGACCACCTTTGGCATAATAACATACGACCAAGAAAATTATCAATGTAACCTCTAGCAGTCAAAATCGAAAGCTCTCGCTTACTTGGAATTATTGACCGTGGTCACCCGTTCGATGCCGCCCACCTCGCGGAACTGTCGCGCGTTGACGGGGCTGCGATCGACGACGGTCCGGACCGTGTTCAGTATCGCGATGTAGGTCAAGTCGGAAAGCGTGATCTGGGACTCGGTGCTGCCCGGTAGCTTGTACACGAGGTCGCGCATCGCATATTTGCCTGAAAAAAAAATGATTGTTCAAAGAATGAGATGGCCATAAATCTTCATGACACTTTCCACTGTTATATATATTCCCGATGGGTCAAAAGAGAATTACAAACTATAGTGGCGTGCCGATCCAAATTGTTTGCACAGGCTGCCAAGCGTATATGTTAATAGTAGGTAAGGAGAAAGGGCGAGTTTATTTGCAAAAACAAATTAAAATCAGAGTACAAAAATGGATGCGTTGAAGAATTGTAACTTGAAATCTACTTGAAAACTTGAAGAGGACCGACCCAAGTTTGTACAGACTACATAAATTGCTCCCCGTACGCTCAGAGCAGATGAAACTAATAGAGCTGTTCACTATGACTAGGACTGGGCGATTCGAATTGACTGAAAAATTCTGTTCAACAATTTTTGCCAATTTTGTTTCAAAAATCACAGAAACACGATAGAAGTCAAAAAATTGTCGGCCATTCTCAACCAAATTTTACCGACGTCGGGACACTTTGGATCCAAATTGCAAAAAGATTGTATATGACTGATTTTTCACTACCAGGAGTAGCCGAGTCCCGCAAGCTCCCAGTACCACCTATTGCCACGTCATAGCTCAGTAATCATGACCTTGAAAGTTTGAGGAAAATGATGCCGGTTGCATGTCATCCAAAATAATTTCCTATTTCTGGGACACAACTAATTTGTCGTAATTTGTCACCAAGTAACCACGTAACCATGAGCATATGTAGCCTTGTACAACACGTCTCACGACGGTGGAAAACGGCCAACACAGCATTCGCAATTCCAACGAACGAACAAAGTGCCGAAAATGTATTTTCACTGATGAATTATCTCTAAAAAATCTACCCGCATTCTCAACTCTCATCATTACAATCGATAGTCTACTCGGGTTATGACACGTAACAAATGTCGACTATTCAACACAACGCAATCGCACACGACCAGTAGAAAGCTCCCATTACCGATCAAATCCTTGTTCTTCGGATCCAGCGACAGATTCATCAACGCCAAGGACACGGAACGAATAACGCGATCGTTGTCGGTGCGTAGCCGATCCACAAGGATGGGCAGCACCTTCGCCTTGCGGGTGCAAGCTCTGGCGTACAGCGCCCACTGTAAACGAGACCCGCATATTCCGTCCCGGCAAAAAACAACCGACACGCAGAACTGGTCGGTAACAAAGTACGCTACGTGTCGCTTCGGTTGCTATCCAGCACTGCTATCACGAACGAGTCCCAAACACTGGGACGTCCACTTCACTGAGTACAACTTTGTACACATCATCAGCGACGTGTGCTTTGCAATCTATACGGAGTTGGCAGCAAGAAATTACTTCTACTTTTTTCAAGTGCTCAAGTAGGTTTTAGGAAAACTAGTTACTTTATTAGACTTAGCTTCGGGGTATTGCGTCACCTTTACGGGTGAAATCGTAAGATCAACTGGGCAAAACGGTACCATGGTGTCCAAGTCTATATTAGAACAATGCACCCATTTGTAGCGTCATCGATTTCAAAAGTAGCCACCTTCGAGTGACTGCAAAAAGTAAGCAAAACCTCCACCAAATCTACTTCTAGAAAGTACTGACGGTGACTTCCTCAGACAATTCCCTTCTTACTTGCCCTTAAAGTAGCACTCACAGATATTGGAAATCATTACTCCTACTCGCAATCAAGAAATGCCCATGATAACTTTCACTCCTGCTCGAATGGCAACGCCGGCCACTTTTACTATCTCCGCTGACACGTACCTGCCACTTGCCGTTGGTCAGATTCTGAATGGCGCCGGCCGAAGCTTCCAACGTCTCCGGGCAGTTGCCGCAGTGGGTGAGCAGGTGGTGGTAGACCGGTATCATGTCCGGCTGCCACAACAGCTCGTGGCCTCTCGCGTTGGGGTCCGACGGAGGTATGTCGTCGATCGTGTCGCCCTCGTTGCCTGGAAAGGATTAGTCGTTTTACGTCTACGTTCTAGCGAAGGACAACCGCGTAAAAACAAGGCCGATAGACTAATCAACGAATGCTTGCGTATTCGAGTACTCGATACACGGGATTAATAATGGTCTTGGCTAATTCTCATGTAGAAGTAAGTTTTTACTAGTGTACTAGCACAAGCTGTGATCTCCAAGTGAAAAAAAGTATGTATTCTACACTTAGCGATTGCCAGAAACCTGAAAAATGTCGAGCAGAAGTGAAAGAACTCAAAATCCTAACCACTTATGAGCAAGCAGGCAAAACAGATTTGAGACTCGAGTACTTTGAAAAAGTAGAAGCAGAATGTTACTAACCGCCTCTGTATGTAAGTACCAAAATCCGGCATAATCCACAGGCCTAAGCTGAGTGTGTCCGTATACTTTTAACCAGACCGCGACAGAACAAATACATTTCTGCAATCTGCGATCATACCAAATTCACATGGGTTTCTAGCATGTCAGGAAGCGTGGTGCTAATTTCAATGTTTTTCAAGGATTTTGTGTACGAGCATGAAACTGGAATAGAATCCCGACGTCATTCATCAAGATTTATCCATATATGGACTCGGCACCAGTATTTATAGACACTGTTGGCTTTTGCGGTGTCGCAAAGCGGTAAATACATCGAACAGGAGTAAGGAGAACTGTCAATAGCAATGAATTTGACGACCTGGGATTGTTGACAGGCGACAGAAAATAACAGGGATACGACGGTATCACAAACAAGACCGTGATAAAGAAAAATCAGTCAGATAGAAAAATATCTATAGGATATACAGATGACAATTCAAAGAGAATTAAACTATCATCTGGTTAAGGATTACGAGATGTGATCGGCATTTGCTTTACAGCACAGGTTCCAATACCCGTATTTGAATCTGTCCCGGTGACTTTCTCATAATACAAATTCAAGGTACCTGCGGATTTCTTCTTTCCGAAACAAGACGTCGGCGCCGGCTCTGGCTCTTTCTTCTCGTCCTCGATCTTATACTGGTCCGTACCCGGCACTTCGTTGTACAATTGGAAGGTAAGGTTCCTCAATATGCACACGCAATTCTCCGTAGCCTGGAATGAAAACACTGAGGTTATCAACCAATAATCATTCCAAATCAAGTCTTTACGGAGAATTAGCAAAAAGTCATGTCAACGATGCGCACCGTTTATGACAGGTTATAAAAGCTTGATGTCAAGTTACAGAAATATTTTACCGGCTGCATCATGGACCACATAGCGTATCTCCCACATAAGAACACATATCCAATAAACGACACAGAATTTACTGGGAGTACAGGCAAATAAAACCGGAATGCCAACCTTATTCGTTACTTCATCCTTCTCCACGTTCATTTTGAGAAAATACACCAGGGCGTCGATGAGGTCATCACATTCTCGCAGTCGCCTACGGTAGTCGGACTTATCATGGGAGCTCAAATTCCTGAAGAAAGCGATTTTATCAACGGTTGCATTATCATATAGTTAAATGGGGAGTCAATCGGAGTTTAATTGCTGTGGCACATTCCCAGCAGTCAAACAGATGCGGTTAAGAGTCAAAACAGACAAAGAAATAATGAGAGCCTATTGCAATACTTGCCAAAGCAGGGCTCACCATTCACCAACCTTGCGTGCAGAACATCAAAATATCAACAACCTAAACATTTTCGTACAATTATTCTCATCAATTAACGGCTGAAACCATGTCCTAGGGTTTTTTTGAGGGGTCACAAGGGAAATATCGGCAACAAACCCAGCAAAGTGTAGCACCTAATTATGGGCGTTACGACACGGCACATTCAACAAGATATTGATATTGAAGTGTCGCCAAGGCATGTGGCTGCGGCACAAAATCCACTCCGGAATAACCAAGCATAAATACCCAACCTTAAAATATGTGTTTGTAGTAGAATCTGAACAGGGCATACGAAAAGAAAAATGAGAAATATGAATATGAGCAGGTCTTATTCGTGAGACCTTTCATATACTCTCGCTGTGCGGCACATTGTCAATAAATAAGCCGGCATTGATAATAATCATCCATAGACTCATGTCCCGAATTATACACCTATTATTTACAGGGAATGCTCTGTTCACCCACGGTGCGGGCACATTTGAAATAGGGATAGTGCATAAAGTCTTAGCAAGAGTTTGTAAGTTTGCTGATGACATTACATAGGATTTTGACACAAACGATGGCATAATCAGCAATCTCAAGCCACCGTCAACCAAATCCCACTCCGCAGATATTCCTCCCATTCGGATACGTTAGCTAACAAGGATCTATTTCATACTGTGACACCCACGAGAATCGCACGTAACAAACAATACCTAATACAGAACGTCATGGGTGAACGCATGTTCACTACCCATGGGATGACGTAATCCCACAAATTGTCTGATATACGTAGGTAGGAAAGCATGAAAAAATCTGGAATGATGGGAGGTGGTAATGCATATATTAGGCAAAAACCGATCTCAAGACAATAAAACGGCTATTACTGAAAGAAATTTTTCCTTTCGATTTGTCATTGGTATCAAAATCCCTTGCCTAATTCATAAAAAACGCCCAAAATCTATTTCAAAACAGCGTTTCTCCCTAGCAAAACCACATTAACCTATTACTACAAAGAGACAATTCACAGTCAACCACGTACCTAATAACTCCCAGAGCGTTGGTGAGAATATCGGGCAGGTCCACTTTCTTAACCTTTGTGCTCTGCTGCTCGTGCCAGCCGGAATACGGAACAATTACAAACGACGCCAATGGCTCCATGGCCAATTCCAAAATCTGCCCTTTCAAATCCTTGTGGGCCGACAGATTCCACAAAGTCCCTGCATATCGGGAGCTTGCAAAACAGCCAGAAGCGACGCAACAGCACAAAATCAAACCTGTCGCCTTTTCCTTCACGTCCGGGTCTTTCGACTCCCTTACAAGTCGCACCAGGGCCGGCACGCCCTCGCAATTCCTAATAGAAATCTTATTTTCGTTGTTCTGCGGGCCGAAAGACAAATTACGCAGAGCCCCGCACGCGTTGTACTGAACTCTCGGATTTTCGTGAGCCAGCAGACGCACCAACGGCGGAATACCGTCTGTGACAAGCGGAAATAAACAAATCAGCAAGTGCATGAGGGAAATATTCAATTTCAAGGATCCAAAACGAACACCCACCCAAACGGCGTACGTTTGCCTTCACGTTGTTGTCATTATAGCAGAGATGTTGCAAGTATCCGGCAGCGTTCTCTTGAACCTGATCCATTGGGTAGTTCAACATTCTAATAACCTCTTTCAATTCCGGCCTGCGCCAATCCGTGGGTCTGTTGAGTCTGTGCAGAAAACGGTGTTCGAAATCATGAACTTTGGTAGCAGATTTACAGATCAAGATTTAAACTGATGTTCAAAACTGAACACCAAACCATCTTTCAAATAAAACTGTTATAACTCGCTAGAAGAGATTGTGACCGCAAGAGTTATAAAGGACGCGGTAAAGTAACTATGCATCAAGATATCCGCTCACCGATCAAGGCTTGCTTGGCTTCCCATTTCCATCTCCGCGAGCGGTGCCTTCGTTACTGGGGTGCCTCTGGGGGCCGCGACAGGCTGTTCGTCCCTCATGATCTTTTCTACCGGGTCGTATCTGAGGAAATAACAGGCGTTGAATCGACCGCAAGACACGTTGTAGAAGGGACTGCGTGTACCGACCTTTCAGACTGTCTTGGACTGCTGGATCTTGAAGATTCCCGGTCGTAATCGTTGTATCTGGCACGGGTCGGCCCCAAGCCGTAACCGTCTTCATCTTCGCCATAATCGCTTTGTCTGAGAACAAGAGAATGAAATATCAGATACTCGCCTCGCCACTGTCATGATGTAGAAAATTCCAGCCCATGGACATTCGAACACCTACCATCTAGCTAACGCGGAGAAATATAATGAAACCAGTCATTCGACAGTGAACCAGAGTAGTCAATGATTTCAACAAGTGGTCAGCAACAAAATACTTTTTGGAGTACTCAACTAGTATTTGCATTACTCAAATAGTTATCTTGTAAGACCACATACACTTCTCTACTATAAAGTAAAATAACTTACATTTTACACATTAAATTTCATGAGCTAGAGAGTAGTTTGGGATCGTGTTTGTATCACTATAAAATGGGTGAAATTGTAATAAGAACTCGGCAAAACATTCTTCATGTCACTGTAACTATATATATTTTTGAAAATTAAAGTTTCAGTTCGATCACAGTCACCTCTGATCAACAGCCCCTTGACCATGCCTACTTCTCAATTCATCACATGTCTTTGAAATGGCTACTTCAACTTATATAGGCTATATATATTTCTAGTCGAGTACAAACACTGATTACTTTGACAATTTCAATACACCAGGTTAAATAGATGAGGTTATCGCACAAGACTATGTACATAAACAGAGTACGAAGTTGGAAAGGTACTTTTTCTTGGAACAGATTTTTGATATTAATCACGATAAAACAAATGCGGGATTACCTATCGTCCGTGAGACCGTATTCCTCCGGGTGCAGTCTCTCGGGGGTCATGGAGCGTCCGTCACTCTGGTCCAGGGGTCTCGTGTACCCGACGGGGCCTTCGTGACTCGGCCTCAAGTCGCTGTTGGAGCTGCTTTGCGAGGACGCTCTGAAGCGGCGATAAGATTAGCATTGCCGATCACGTCACAAAAACGCACCAGCTCTACTCACCCCCTCAACAGATGCTGCTGATCAGAGTTGGAACCTCGGTGGTTTTTGTTAGGGCTGTAGTGCGGCCTGAAAACACGAAACCAGGAATTGGTTATCAACAAGTTCAAAATCTGTTACTATAATGAAACGAGAACTGTATGATCACTATCCAGAGACCACATCAACAAGAACTAGTATACCACAAAATACAGGATATGAATACAAAACACACACACAAGGAAATCATGATTGACATTAATTACAATTTACTAGTCCTATACAAATAAGTGTAAAACGACACCAACGTAATTGCACTCAGTTTGCCCAAGTCCCCAACATGTTCCCAATGATACATCTCAACTTTTGTTGTGTTAATGTGTCTCAGTCTCCCTATTCAACCACGACTCATCATAATTGCACAAGACTTGACCGACCACCACGCTTCGCTTGCAGAAAACTATGTCTGGTACCATTTCTTTATTCTTACAGATCTTAGCGTGATTGTAGTTATTACCTATTAGCTTACGACAAACTAAATGGACACACTCATGCTGCGCATTGCACAGGATTTATCGCCCACCTTGATGCATCACTCCGCGGTAAACTACTGCCGTCATACTCTTCGATTCTCCTGGTGGTATGCGTTGTGACCGTTTTTTTGGTTGTCTTTTTCTAAAAATCAGAGCCGACCATGTACTGCACGGTGTTGTAGGGTTGAATAAAATGGCGACGGCTCCATACCGTTAGAGTTCTCTCAACGCCGTCGTCGTCAACTATGACTTCTGACGAGATGAGCGGCTCGTGCACGTCTTCGTGCCTCGTTGTCTTGACATATATGTCACCGCCGTTTGGGCTGTGATATGGGTCCGTCATATTTGCACGTGGTTGAATGTACGAGTTCTGTAAATACAGTTTACTTAAACGGCATTTGCATAGCGAGAGATAGCGCTCGCTCTTGCGAACAAACAAGGGAGATGCGGAAGAAGGCACCGGCAAATAATGCAACGGTGTCATAAATCAGGTTACATAGGTATACGCGTCGGAGATTTTATATATTGACAAATAACAACTGATAACTGGCAAAAGCTTTCATTGTGTAAAACATGTAGTATATTTTCTTGTGAAAATTTTTTCAAATGGTTACGGTTCTTGCACGGCAATAGGTTGGTACCATACAAAAAAAGAAGAACCGATTCCCAGCACAAGAAAACATTCCCGCGATAGCATACCAGGTGTGACACATACTCGATATTTCCACATCACCTCTTCACAAACACCACCTACTCATAATCAGTCAGTATAGACTTTCTCCTTATACTATTCAGAATCGTACAGAGTTGTAGTGTACAGCATTACAAGCAGAGTTCAAAATTCGGGCAAACTCTGCCGGTGCAAACCCAAACCAATATTCTGGTTGTTTATGTGAATCGTGAATAACAAGTACAAAATTAGCGCAGGTAAGGCACAGCAACAATAATAGCCTCATAACAATAGCTAAGCCAACCCATACGAATCAATTGTATAGCAATTCTCAATAGCATATCAATTTCAGCAGCCATACAAATGGAGTGGGGTTTGTGACATATGCAACTATGAAATATGGAAATAGCGGCGTATCCATGCTGAGCTATTATATTGAAACTTACTGATCTTGAAGTATGTGAAGAATTGTCACCTATCCTTGGCTGTGAATGGTAACTCCCATCTGATACATGTGATGAGCTCTAAACATAGAAGGGAAATGTTTGCATGTTACAAGCCAGAGGGCAAAAACCAAGTTGCAACCACATTAACCTACAACACAGTTGATACAAAGCTCTCTAAACAGTTATTAACAAGAACAGACAGCTATTGGCCTAGAGGCATAAACCTAAGACTCTAATTAGATAGAATTTACCTTTACGCATCTCCAATTATGGACATGATAGACAAAATTTTGTTCAGTCATGAAAAACGCGACAAAAATGTGTTGAGTCACAGGCACAATGTGAGCGTAGTACGAACAAATCACAGTGTGACACAAATGAATCGCTTTTGACAACTTTACCCCATGCATCATATAAAAAGTACTGTGTCCAACAAAAAATCACAGAAGCCCTTGAAATTGAATTATAAATTCAAATGATACAGAAACGCCCTACAATACAGTAAATTTACAAGTAGGCCTACTCCTTTAGCAAATACTATCCAGGCATTCATTACTGCAAATATACAGACACAGTGCGCTTTCATTCAATCGAACATTCACAAATCCATATCCATACTTGTAATTAGAACAAATTATACAGGTTGGCAAATTACAGTATCTCCAACTTACTGAATCATAGTTTCTATACTCAAAATACTTTTGTGAGCATGAATAAGCCGGGTAACGCGCCGCCGGTTCATCCCACACAAACGCACTATTTTCAAATCCTGGCCTATCCTGATCGCAACGACTCAAAAGTTGGATAAAAGACGGTCGTCTGTACCCTGGCTTTCGAGTATTCGGGTTGAGCGGAACATAAGTGCCACTAATCGTTGAAACAAGGACTTGATTTTCCATGCTCTCGACAACAGCTTCAACAATGATCTCAATACTTGCGAGACAGAATAATCTTATATATACCCCATCGGGAGATACGTACGGGAAGCAAGCGTAAATACCATAAACACAAGGATTATCCAAGGAAAATCGCCGGTATGACGTTCCCCAGTTTATACTACAGTTATGATTTCCGTTTCTCAACTGTAAATATAACCAACGTGATCAAAGTGATTCGCGTGCATAGTTATTTTGAGTGGAAATATCCCGGGTGAATACAGATTAAGATGTTGATCACGTTGCCGGGCACCTAAAATTCTCCTCTTCGTTCGTAATTACATGTCAAGCATCGGCTACGGTCGAAATCCCACTAATTACCTGCACGGGGTGTTGACGCCACGAATACGGCTCTTCGGTATCGCTATCAGGGGTATCCCCCGTGCCACGGCTCTGCTGAAGCTGCCGCGAAACAGTGCTGCGTTCGGCTTCAATTTCTTTGGTCAACTTCTCAAATTGGGCTTCCTGCTCTCTTACAGAAGCGAGAATGGAGGCACTACTTTCGTCATCATCGTCGTCATCATAGTAACTTCCCTGACCGCTGTAGTGACTGCTATTGTAACTATTCTGATAGTTGTGATGGGTTAGTGGCTCGCGGTCACTGGATACAGACATGATAGCCTACAGGAGTAAAGAAGGCACTAAAAGAAGACAGTAACAGAGCAGACTGGTTAATCATGCATTCCGCAGATCTCAAAAGTCCATTGATATATACAATAAAGCCCAATGAATTCCCTTGGTATTACTGTCACAGTGAGTTTCCTTCTATTACAGTGAATGTTATTACAACACAATCAATGATTTTGACTTGCTACAGTTTGTAATATCGATAAATGCAATATAAAATCCATAACGCCTGCCAAAGTAATTACACTCACGTCAAAATATCAATGGATTAGTATGAATTGGTCTCTCGATTATTCGATGCATGCAGATGTCGCAACACTTAATGTGTTGGCCCATAAGAACAGAAATCAATTCATCACTCAGTAATAAACTAGCTGCTACCATATCAATTATCATATAACAAGTCAGCTGAAGAAAATGAATTTCATGCTCATTCGGTATATGCACACAACTTAGAAACCATGAAGAATATCATCACTGCCAGATGCAGTTGTTAGAATAGCGTTTATTAATGCAATAAGCAGAACAATGCGCTGTCGCTTGAAAGACTAACTGATGGAGCACAACTGTCTAAGTATCTATCGAGGATGCTCAAAATATTACCTACAAACAACCAACTTATTCACAGAAAAACAACAGGCTTTCTTCAAACAACAACTCTGCAATATGCTGTTACACGCAGCTAAGAATCACACTTTACTAAAAATACTACGCTCAAACCTCAACATTCTCACTACATCTCCACAAACACAGCAAGACAATACTCTCTCAGTTCTGTATGGGAAATCAAGCCTTGTAATCCGAATGTACCAGTAACTATAAGACAATACCGTATATACCAAAAACATCGCATAATTGATTCAGGAGTTGTAACTAGATACATACTACAATCAGACCAACGGCACATATTTTAGTCCCCGATGGATTGAATTGAACGGGATAACATATTTCTCCGTACAGCAGATAACCCACCCGCCAAAGGAAAATCAAAGTAATTTAGAATAATGATTGGCACTATCAAAACCGCTGCAACTAGTTGCAGACAGTGGCGGGGTAATTTCTTCAGTAATCACAGAGCAGTATTGGACTGTGAGTGCTTCAGACCTACTGTAATTACAGACCTCTCCTTCAAGAATCTGTCATTCCTACAATGGTTTAAAACTACGATTGAGCTGGATATCCAGTGAACCTTGAAACCCGGTTCTTCTAAACCACTTGATGAAAAATTTCCTAAGTGTTACATTCCTCACATCTCCTAAATTTAGTAAATTCTTTAGGATTGTAGATCAAGTATTTTGAGCACAGGGAGCGTCATGACATAGTAAAGAATCAAGACAGTTGGAGGCACATCGAAGAATTTCTACCAACAATCACACTGCCAAATCTTAGTCATTGCACTGATGTTTTCAAATTCATGCAAAAAACAAATCACACAAACAAAAATACCACTGCAAATTTTCGGTACAACAAAAGCACTGAAAAACCGACAATTCACCACAAACCTTCGAATTGTCAAGTCAGTATTGGCTGCTTGCTGGTCCCTCCTATC
Organism: Botryllus schlosseri; assembly: GCF_051294905.1. NCBI lineage: Eukaryota > Metazoa > Chordata > Ascidiacea > Stolidobranchia > Styelidae > Botryllus > Botryllus schlosseri. Next base: position 10,694,769 of record NC_137247.1, on the reverse strand, counting down.
CAACTCAAAAGCAATTAGTTTCAATTCTATCTAATGCCCTGGAAAAATATAATATTGGTCGTAACAAAGCGTCACTAGTTTGTGAGCAGTACAAAAACAGTGTCAGTGTTTAAAACATAAAATACAAACAATAATAAAGCCAGCTACCACTACAAATCAACTAATTCAGAAGCAACAAATCACACAGTAGGCTACAAATTGTAAAATTCATAGTATTTTGCTAATGAGACATCCATACAGAACACCCAGAAAATTTCTTACAATAGAGGCTTCAATGCAAAATGAATAGATTGAGTTGAGATGATTGCATTTTGTGATATTGTGCACGAGATCATCAAGATTTGACAACCAAGAAACCCACTTAGTGTAATAGAATGAATGACATGGAATGACATAAAACTTGGCCAAGAATCACAGAATATGTATCGAAGTATAACATCGGGTGAAAATGTTTACCTCGACAAAACTATCTCTTTATTCAATTAGATTACCGTATCTGCAACATTTACTTGAAAACTATTCCATGAATTCATATTCTTCAAATTACAAGCAATATATATTTGAACACCAACCAACTCTAGTTTTGATAAGTTCAAAGTATAGAGCAGTGGTTCCCAACCTTTTTCGACTCATCGCCCCCTTTTCAAACTCCACGCCGATCATCACCCCATAAAAAAGGTCAACTTTTCGGCTCGACCTCGAAATTACACTTTTCCAGCTAAATTTTGGTGAGTTGATTAACAAAAAAAGTGATTTCTACGACTTGATTCCCAAAAGACCGTGACAGCACTTCGACACCCCACCCGCCCCAATACTCTGGTCTTGACCCCCCACCATAGGGCGATAGAGCAAACTTTGCACCCCTCAGACCAAACTCCCCCGATACCTCTTTACCGCTACTTCTCAGCACAAATTCTTGGACTCTTTAGTTAGTCGGCTTAATTCGCGCAAGGCGCGAAAAATTTCTATCATTCATGGTTCGGTCAATATGATCGGGAATTGCATATATATATTGCTGTCAATTTTTTATCCTCTCTCTGCTCATGTATTCAGATTTACCGGTAAAGCTGAGTGAGCTGTCTTGGAAAATGTAAGGCCCGGAAATAATTTCGCCCCCTGTCGCCCCCTTCGTCATTTTTGCCCCCCTGGACCGCTAAATCGCCCCTGGGGGGCGATATCGCCCACGTTGGGAACCACTGGTATAGAGCATCTTGTCAAATCTTCATATTTTGGACGATGAGCGGAATACATTTAAACAATACAACAAATTGAAATTTATTCAGATGATTAGAAAAATGTTTCCTCTCAAAAACGGATTTAGCTAGCTAACTATAAAGAATCAAAGTTCTGAGGTAAATTTAAATGAACACAGGCATGAGCACAAAACAGTATTAAAGTCTGCTAGCTTTTTACACTAGAATTGACACATATTGACACAACTGACACATTTTCGAGTACTAAAAATTAGTTTGAAAACCATTTTTTTCCCAAATTCATTCCACACTACGATTCATGGCAAAGTTGCAAATCAAGTATAATTTGCATTCAACCGACCATCTTTGTCACAAACACATCATTGAAAATATTTCCACCGGTATCCATTCCACCCATGACAATACATACAGGAACGAATTCATAATCATTTGGATCAACATTTACAGATTCGGTGGACTGAGTATCACCAGAAGATGAATTCAAATCTAATTTCTCAACAGTTTCAGTGGCACCATCTACGGATACCTGCCAGTCGTCAATCGCTACAATGTTGGGTTTCTGGGCATTTGGAAGTGATTTCTTGTCTGGTGATATTTCCGACATTGTAACACCCTCTTCACAGTTTTCAGATGACTTTTTCACAGGTAACATTGTGCACACCATAGAATGATCAAGTCGGGGCGGTGGTGCGGGACAATCAAATTTCATCAAAGTCCAAGAAGTGGTAACATCATCATAAGAATACATGTCATCTAAAGCTCCTTTTAAACACATACCGCCAAAAATATACAGTTTATTACCATATGTAGTAATGCTATGCGCTGCTCTAGCACATGGCCAAATCTTTCTTTTTTTGCATGGCAATGATTTAAAATCGGTCAAATCAATTTGGAAAAGATCATCGTAAAAATTGACACCAGCCATTCCACCGTGGATATACAATTTTGAATTTAGAATGACCATTACATGACCATGTCTAGGAGACGGAATATCTCCAGATAGATGATGTGCAGACCAAGTTTTACTTGAATTGCAAAATACATGCAAAACCTTATCTGTCACTGGATCGGCACCTTGATGGCCTCCGCTGTACACATATAGTTTGTCACCAACCCATCCTGCACTGCGCATAGTTCTAGGCGATGGTGTGTTTTCTAATGCAGTTAAATCCGACCACTCACCACTTTTTATATCATAGAGTTGCACAGAATTCAAATTTCCAGACTCATCAGCTCCCCCAAATGCACAAATCGTTTTAGGAGTGGAGCTCGGAATGAAAGCAGTATGCTCATACCTTGGACGAAACCCATCCTTGCATATTTTCGACCAAGAGAATGTCCTTAAATCTAGTTTATAGACATCACCAAACGTAGTGCTAGGATTCGCTCCTCCTATCAGGAATACTTCCGATTCGCATTTGCTTTGATCGATCCTTGATACACATGCCATGCCGACTCGTGCCTCGGGAGCATTTTCCGAAGATATGACGTACCATAGTCCTTCCGAAATATTATCAGCGCATTCCAAAATGGGATGAATCTCCATCTTCCCGCGAGTTCAGCCGCAGGGTCAATTATACACTAAACAAAGTCACCGATGTGCGGTAAAGTGTGATTAGATTGCTATATCTCTAAATGAAGAATACTTCATAGTGATGTACGAAATTTAGGACTGGCTGGTTTCAATGCGACAATATACCTTCCCGGCGACAACTCATAGACCATCATCGAATTTTGATTATGGTAAGTACTTAAATTTCAAGTGCGCGGTCACGGCATTTTTTGGCGACACGAACGGCGCATACGCCCCGCTTCTTAGCAATGTCACGATAAGTAATAAAATCGATGGAGCCAAATCTCCTGATTACATGGATGGTGCTGTTGGGGCTCTAGCTCGTGGTCAACAAAACGTCTGTCGCAACACTGAGGACGAATAAGCAATACATATTACATACGCAATGTCAAAGAGGATATAAAACAATCCAAAATTGGTAACTGAAACTATTTTCGATTGCCTTATCTTTTGAAATTTTTCAACATTGAACTTGTCATCGCATTGATATTCTAACGTAGGAATGTTCCAAGTATATTGAATGCATAATCGAGACTTTCGAGCGAATGGTGATTCCAAAGCAGTCATATGATTTAGCGATGTGAACACATCATATCGAGTATACAACATTAAATGTAACAAGAGAAAACATATTTTACATACACAATGACGAAAGCTCGGGTGTAACGGCTTGTTCTGTCGACATCAGAAGTATTTTTACTGCGGAATATGCTATTGTAAATCAAGATTCTTACTCGATTCTGGCTGCGCATCTTAATGTTGATTTTCATCTTTCGGATGTATCTTAATATTAAGCTGTTTTAAATATCACGATTCCCATCTACGCACCAAAAACTTGACGATTTCAGCTGAACCGATGACCACATTGTGGCCTCGCTGTTCAGTGCTCAACTGCTCATGTTCTGTGCAACAATTTTGTATTGAATAAATTCGTATGTATCGTAAGCCTACAATCAACTCGATGATCGGACAATGTGGTAAACGCTCCTGTCCTCTAGAAGCAACCATGTATTCTAGTATATTCATTATTCATGGTAGCTCGCTGATATGAAAACCCCGCCCTTTACCAATCATGCCTGCTGTGATATCATACTAACGATTAGTGATTATGAATTACAGGGCCGAATGTAGTTTAGTATCGTGCTAGGTAAGTCCAATTCATTTCGTAGTAGTGCGCAACCTATATTGTTGCGGATGCTGGCAAATTGAAAGACAGCAAACGGCGCCCAAAAGTTTATCTTTACACCTATAACGCAGTAACAATATCGTAGAAAGTTAGTTATTACTTATTAGTAGGGCGGTTTTTTTTTGACATGTCAAAATTTGTCAAAATTTTGTAAAAATTGTAGCGTTAGGTCAAAATTTGTCAAAATTTTTCATAAAGTCAAAAAAATTTGACGTCTGCATTTTGTTTGTATTGTAGATTTTGCACTGTCGATGAACTTATAATTTGATATTTTACCGCTTTTAGCCTATTTTATAGGCCTACCGTTGTAAACGGCTAATCGTCTGCCCATTGTGAATCATAAACGGTCAAATAAAACAAATAATAGGTAGACATGGTGTTATGGTCAACGTACCGCAATATCCTAAATGAAGAAAGACTTCTTGTGCATCGCATCATTCTTACATTAAGAAGCGCATGATGAAAAATTGTGATGTAGTGTAGACAACATTGTCAGAATGAAGCAACACGGTGTGTCACCAGCAACAGCAGTGTACGCACAACTTGAGTGTTGTCAGCCAACAACTCCTGCTGTTGAACGTCCTTGGCAAGCTCTTTAGTTAGGACGTGCACTTTCTACCCAAGAATGTAGGAAAGTATCTTCCGTAGTACTACAAAATATTTTAATTATTTCTACCATAATACATATTGTAACCACTGGAATTCTTCAAAGGGCCAGATTTCGTTAAAATGTTGTTTTTTTTTCATGTAAAAAGTTGCCTGTTTCTAAGCCAAAAACGTTTTTTCAGGCCAAACTGCTTCGTTAGGACAGTCAGTTCCAACCAGAAATGAAGATAAGTGGTACAATTTTAACATTATGTGGGAAAACACCTAATTTGCATACGCTAGGTCAAAATTTGGTCAAAATTCAGTTTTTTTAGGTCAAAATTTTATTTTTTTTAGGTAAAAAAAAACCGCCCTACTTATTAGTATTGAAATGCGAAGTGGTCTAGTCTCGAACAAACGAGGGAAAGATTTTGGAAACTTTTGGGTTCGCCTTTATAATGAATAATCCTTTTTTTTTCATAATGGCATTGAACTGTCCGATTGAATTTCCTTCAAGTTCTTGATGTGAAGTAGGATTTTCTGCAATGGCATCTATCAAAACGAAATGAGTTAGTGATTGACAATTACATGACATGAGATGTCTATTATCCTCCTCTTTGTCTAGATTTGACCACTACGGATAACACGAAAACAGCATCAGCCTTCTTCTTGACTTAATATTTTCAACAGGCATTCCAGTGTACGTTATGGCGTCATTTTCGTGCCGTCTTATTATTAATTGTGTGCCAGCTGTAATTTGTTATTTTTGAAAATGAGTAATTGCATCCTGCCACTTTCTTCTTGGGGGTATCGATATCAAAAAGGTTAAGAACCACTGCTCTATAATCTCTTAATATACCTAGCTGACACAATATAACAAGGGTGCTGATTACGCTGGTGAAGATCCCACACAATTTGAATTTACAGTCAGTCAAGATCAATTAAATATCGCCATGGTTTTTCCTGACAAAGCACGTGCGAAGGAATCAAATCATTCGGAGGCTCCAACTATCCTAACTCCAACCTACTATCCTTCTTCAAACTAGGTTATTACTCTTCCATGCTCTTCAATAAAAAGTCACTATCAGCTGCATACTATGCTCCACCAAAACCTTCCACATCACAATTCAAGATGTAAGCTTTATTAAACGCCAAGAGTTGATGATACGGTAAGACATCAAGCAATGTCAGCATTTGTTGCATTTAGCCATGATCCCGGACATTGGCCACGCACGGGTGCTGACATCACCCGTGTCATTTTCGGCAGCTACTCGACCATCGTGCGCAGAATCCCGTCCTCATCGCGTTTGGAACACGACGTCCGTATCGTCAGTTGCAAAAGTTGTGGTTGATCTGTTCTCTTCCCGCACCTTCATCGAGAGCTGCTTGTTTGCGTATTTGGCTTTAGCTTGTTTCTTTTTCAGGCTGCGGAACTGGGGTAAAGGACAGGATAAATTGTGTTGAGGATGCAAAATTGCATTGATATGAGATGCAACAGGCAAAGTACAGAGAATAGTGTAACACAGAAAACCAGCTTCAAAGGGTGATTCACTCAATAAAGCAAAGAGCCTACCGAACACTCAAATTCGCGAAACTTTATCCAGTGGCCACTATTCCATATGGCCGTGGGAATTTGTAGTAAGGTCAATGAACCAACAAATGTCGCCAATTGCCAGAGATGGTCAACCAGTATTGGTACTCATCAGAAATGACGATTTCCAATACATGTCAAAGCAACTTCAAGTGGAAATAGAAAATGAAGGCTAGTACTGTTAAAACTAGATTTTGACCAGGACAAGCTTACTTTTTGAAAATGTAAAAGTACTTCATTATTGACCATGACCACCTCTGCCAATTACACATCAAACCATCCCTCAATGGCTTGAAAATTGCCCCAATGTACAGCTTGTGCTCTCTCACCGAAACTACAGTTGAGAACGGCTAGAGACCGATTACAAAGTACACTTTAATGGAGTTGAAGAGATACACAATCATTTCAAATTGAGCAGCAAAATCCTACCGCGTTCGGCGACGTATAGTTTGGATTGATGTAAAGCGTGGGTCCCCCGAAACTCCCACCGAGTATTTTTGCAAGGATCATGGTGAATCTTGGTCCTGTAAGAAAAGTAATGGTCAGGTAGTTATAGTCTCACATATGAAGATGAAAACACATCGATCTGGACATTGAAAACTATTGAAAATTATTCTCGAGTTGCAGCGATAAGAAACTTTGGAAATAAGCAAATTTAGGTTGAAACGCGGCTTTGTTCCGCGCCTAGTCAACAAATAACACAAAGCAATTGTGACGTCTTACCTATTTCCACCAAATCGCCATTTTCACCGACGATTTGATAATTCCTAAACCAGATTCTACCATCAAGTAGACTGAACGATATTACGTGGTCAACAAACGGTTGGCTCTTTGGATGGTAACGCGGAGTGCCAAACGTCTGCGTGAAAATCTCTTTGAGTAACCGATAATGTGGCTCCTCGTCGAAAGCCTGAAAAGATTATTTTATTTGGCTTCAAGTCAACGAGGTCAAGAAAGAAAATACTGTTCACCACAACTGATAGTGGATATATACTTCAGCGTTAATAAGAATAACAGATAATAGATAGCGCATGATCGTCTCGCTAAAACCTAATCCGCAGTTGGATAGGCCTACTAGTCACTTTCACTTACTACAACAGAAACACATTCTTAACCATAATCCAAATTTGCCTAATCCAGTACCACCTAAATTACTGTTACAGCAGCAAACACCAGTGTTTGAATCATGTCACTACGTTCGAGTCACGAGTCATTGCACATTTTGACTCGAGTCAAGTCAAGTCAATCGATTTTCGGAGGTGACTCGTGTCAAGTCGAGTCAGGTCACGAATCAAGTCAAGTTACCTTTTCGAAGTATGAGGCATGATAACGTCATTGCATTTTGCTAGCTCGCTGATATGCAGATTGAGTGGTCATTGATTTTGAACCGATGAACGGATATGGAGTTTAATATGCACGCTATATCGCCCACATATACATAGAACTGCTAAAGTACCTAAGTAATTGCATAGTTTAAAGTCACCAGCCAAAATAGAGAATAGACAAACGAATTGATAAGATGCAATACATTACGCATTTCTAAATTGATATTGTACAATTCGAGCCAGCGCCAATGGTTGAGAACTATATAAACTATATTAAAATTCAATTTCAATAAAGAAAGAGGTTTGGTTAAGAAGAGCAGAGAACAGAAATACACATTTTGCTATTAAATTACTTTACTATACTAGTTTACGACAACGTAAGCTGTAAGCTTCGATCACTTTCGACTGCGGTCAATTTATTTGTGAGAGAACAATGGAGGCTCAGTAAAACGAAAGATCATTGAATGACTGGTCGCTCTCACGGAGTACACGAGATTTTCGCGAACAGTCCGAACATATGCAAGATACCGTGATTTTTATCGACACCGATTACTTGATGACTTGAAATTGACTCGTGAATTCTGCTCCGAGTCACGAGTCAATCCACATTTCTGATACGCCGAGTCAAGTCAAGTCAGACGAAAAACGTGACTCAAGTCATCCCAACACTGGCAAATGCTAATCGTACAGTATTTTACTCGAAAACACGGACTGAATAAAATACACAGAATTAGTGTGGCACTCTTACTTTATCAAACGATAACAAAGGTCTGGATCCTTTAAGACAGTTACCGAGAAACTTGAGCTCCTTCATCATACTCACTGCAAAAGAGGCAAGGAAGGGTTTGGTTAAAAAAGTCGACTCAATCAGTACAGTTGGTATGTTTGTCTAGATTTGTCTGAAAGCACGCGATATGATTGCAAAGTTGAATGCAGGATTATCCAGTCTTTTTGGCAACTAGTGGAAGCGAATCGCCAAAATCACAGAATGCAAATCAGAATTAATGAAGGACTTATTAAGAAATAGTAACTAAAACAACTCACAGTATTCCACGTGGAACAAAGCCGAAGGCCCGTGCGGTACATTTGACATCCACATGTACAAATCTCTCTTCTTCTTTCCCACCAACAGTATACACTTGTTGCAGTTTTTCATTTCGCATATTTCGTTGACAACGAGCAGTTGGTCTTTTCTGTCCATTTTCACGTCTAAATAAGCAAATGTAGGATCTCAGAGCGTGAAGACGGAAACATGGCATTTCACAGATCCAATCTTTCTTACCGATCCCACACAAATTTATTTCTCCATTTACTTCTTTTCCATGAATTGTCAAATTGACAGTGTGATGATTACAGTCCCAAAAGACATATGCGGTCAGTAACAAAGTACATTCACTTTTTCATGGTACTCAAGTAGGTTTCGCCTACTTCCGACGCTTTTTACTCAAGTGGTTGTTATTTGACTACTTCCATACTACAGTTTTTCAGGCCCAGCTACTGACATGCCGAATGGGAGAAATAGCCCCTGAATGTACAGTAACTGAACATATTTTCGGAAATTTCACGAATTTGTAGAATCATTAGACGCAAAGACACACCGTACAATTTTTCAAGTAGTCGATCGATCGCCAAGAAAAAGTGTGGGACATCCCGAACGAACTACTTTTTTTCGACATATCCAGGATATTCCTACTTCTACTTGAGCACTAAAAAAATCAACTTCAACCACCTCCGCCTACAGGCTACTCGCAGAGATATTTCTGATGCACATCACGTCAACGTAACGAAGGAACTATGATCGCCTTAGGTCAGTGGGGCGTGAAAGCATGTGAGGAAGGGTGAAGCCACCAGACAGAAACACTGTTTCTTGAACTGCTCAGAATTATTGCTCTGAAGACCTTTTTGGAGGTACAGAACTTATTGCTCTCTGTATAGTCCTAATTCTCAACGACCATAACACCCTCTTCCATTCCAAAAAAACAATGTGTAGGGATTGCAAAAATTGCGGGGGCGCGGATTGTTTAAATTTCATCACGGGAGGCGTGTCGAATAAAGTTTGAGAACCACCACTTTACGTAAATTCTCACCTTCGTCATAGTAGAATTTACAACACACGACAGTACTGGTGACAGGATAAATTATGGACTAGGGTATATTTGAAACTCCACAGCGCCCGCTGACGGAATAACTGGGCCACTAAATATCGCCCCATACAGAAACGTGGATATAGAGGACACTGCCTCTACCGCTCATACGAAATTTCATACTGGTGACGTCATATTTTGTGACACGATTGTTGATATACAATGTTGTTTCCAATTCTCAACTAGTTTCTGACGCTTACCCCTGACGAGTGTCAGCCAAAAATAGTCGGGTTTATTTCAATATGAATATACTATTCAATTGCCCGATTTCAATAAAAAATCTCAGAGCATTCGACGTTCCAGAATTCGGATTCATCTCATCGCTGCTCTCGCATCGTTTAATCACACGAATTCCACTCACCAGTCTTCGCATGCGGCATCAGATTTACCAAATCCTTGATGAAAAACCTAGCCTTGTAACTAGTCCCACGTGAAGTGAATACGAGAACACGCTGCTTATTCTTCCATTTGCCCTAAAAATGGACGGAAAAACTTCAACATACGGATACATATTTTGAGCAATTTATGTGGTATAACATGTGCCGAATGTCAGTCAAAATCTAACTGCTGTCATGAATTGGCTCGGTGTATTTTGGAGGATGTTGCCTGTATGCAAATACGGTAACATTGAAAATGGTGGCAAATTTACCCTTTCCAGGTACGGTACGAACTTCATTACCTCGCCACTACACTTCTGCCGACAGCGGTGAGAAGCTCAGTGCTGAAAAAGTTATCATATATCTAGGGTTACCACATTTTGATATCAGAAAATAGAACATTTTTGATTTCTTCAAAAAGGAGCAGAAATCGTCCTACAGGTGAATGCATGTTTACAAGAAGCACATGATCAACTTGAATATGACGATACCTTCTGGACTAACGGCTTCATCTCTGTGAGTTCGTTGGGTATTTCCTCGACTTGCTCTTCTTCTTCCTCGATCTTTTTAGCCAATTTGGCTCGCTTCGCTTTCCGCATCTTTGTGGTGTGCGCTTGCTTTCTTTTCCCCATGATTAAAAATATATTCATGTACGAATATGAAGTGGTCTACAAAACACAAAAGCAGTGATAACATTGTGGAACAAGAAAATATGCAATTCAGACGGAGATTGGATGTTGAAAAATTTAAACTTCACGAAACAGAATCAGTATTGATAACATAAACTGCATGGGGCTATTAATAAGCCCTGAAAGCTGCGGTTACATTCATGAAACTGTGTCCTATGTAGAATATTTTAAAATGTTTATGGAAGCACGGTGATCTTTTTCGATAGCGTCGGAGGTCTGAAGATCTCCGTCTTCATGATCCGCTCGATTTCCTCCAACGCCAGCTGCGCGTGTAACTGAACCGTGTTGTCTCCATCTGAACCATAAAGCTTTTTCAAAGTCCGATAAATATCTCTCACAGTGTCTGGGAAAACTACCAGGATTCTATCGGACAATTTTGCCACAATATTTCGAATAGCATACGCCGCCGACCGTCTCACCATAGCATCGGAATCGGAAACTGACATACCGCACAGACAGTCGCGAATTTCGAACTGCAAACTTGACAAAATATCGGGCGCCAAAGGAGCTAATTCCGCAAAATTCGAGAGGGCGCTGGCTCTCAGTGTGGAATCGACATGGTTCGCAAGTTTTAAGAATGCAGGCAACAATTTAGCGGCGTGAGACGGAGCGGTGTCTCCCATACTCTGCACAACGCGGGTCACGATCTCTCCCAGCTTCATCTTTGAAAAAACCCAGTTTACGGATTCCCGTTTCTCGCAGTCCAAAAATTCCTTCACGATCCTTTCGAAGAGCTCGTTATTTCGCAACGAACTCCCGCTACTACAAGAAATAACTGTTAGCCCTTGAACGGCTGATAAGTACACAAAGGAGTCATTGTCATTTAGAGATTCCATGAACAATTCAGCGAGTATTTCCATCTTTTCTGTGGCACAAGGCAGCTGTTTCGATATACACTTTGTCAAGTATCTTATAGAGCCACCTCTTAACGCTGGAGAAGAGGCGTGAATATCATCTAACGCTTCGGAAAATGATTTTTTAATGTCGAACGAAGTATCTGAATCAATTTCCGGGATTGCCTTTCCAGTTATGTCATCAGTATCGTTTTCAGAATTTTCTGATTCATTCGGTTTCATTTCGCTCGAAACATCACCCGTTTGAGTTTTCGTACTCAATCTTTTTATGTAATTTTCCATCGTCTCTGAAAAATCTTGCGTCGGTAAATCGTTCACGGCTCCATAAGTGAGAATCGCGGTGACAAGATCAGACAATAACTCCTTAGTCTCGTGGTCCAATACATCTTCCATGTTAAGGATACGTTTCAATAAAGGCACGGTGTCCTTGAGACATTGCCTCTGAGAAGCATCTATATTGGAGAGCATGCATATCCCGATAACGCTGGTGCACATTTTCAACATCTCAATCGATTCCTCAGCGTTTTGTGCTAATTTAGCCGGGAGTTCACGCAGGAAGGACTTGATAAATTCAAGGACTTGACACGTGTCGTGAAGCAGAGTGTTGGGATCACAAGACTCGAGCAGGGAGCTTAATAATCCAAATGTGATAAATCGTTCTCGATTCAACTCCATTGATTCGGCAGTACGCTCTGATAACGTTAGAATTCGGTTCGTATCAACCGGCAACGGAATATTCTTCGATGGATCACACAGCCTTTTAAGCAACAACAAAAATACGTCCCCTGACAAATATTCAACTTTAGTTACAATATCAAAGAGTATCCGAACTTCGTCATCAAGTCTTTGTAATAACGACGAAGGATCACATTCTGGATCCATTTTCACTTCTACATCGCCGTTTTTATCGAGCATAAACCGCAGGGAATTGATAGGAGTCTTCATTACAGAATGGTCAGATTGGCAGATTAAGTCCATAATAATACTTGCGGATTCATTTCGTTCGACTTTTGATAAAAGCGAATGAAACAGATCCATTATTCGAGACTGAATGAAATTGGATGCAGGAATATTCATGTGAAGGTGCAGAAGTATTTTTGCGTAAGGTTTCAATGATAAGAGCAACAATGAAACCGGCACGACGCCGAGAGATACGCAAATTTGGTGCAAGTTTTCAACACAGTCCACAAGTTCAACCCACAGTTTACACTGAGAATTGAATTCAAAACCGTCCGCAAAGCGCGTCAGCGGCTGACAAATGATTTTTTCAAACACTTTCGAATCGTCCGGGTATTTTTCGTGCAAAGCATGCAACGTAGTCACCGCCACTCTCGTTATATCTTTCGAATGAGTAGGGTTTTTCCGACATGACACCAACAAGTCAATCAGCTGTGGACAAACAAGTTCGCAGTAACTTTCAGAACTGGTTCCTCCGGGCATAGTAGATAGTATTGATGACAGGGCGATGATTTTCTCCCAACTATTTTCCGCTTTGTCTTCACTAAAGTGGGATGTCATTGCCAAAACAATAGACTTAACACCATCTGTGTCCAGTAAGATCTTAGTTAATATTGATCCACACTTTTTCACTAGCCAGCTTGGTGGATTCTTGGATAAAACGCCTTGAAGAGTAATGGTATCTTCAATCAAACGATCTCTACTGACCCACGATGTAGTCAATGTATTAAGGAATTTTAAGCACGATTTTCTTTTGGGTAGTTCGATGCTTCGTGCAGACGTCGGTGAGAAGCAAACTTGAAGGAGAGCATTCAATAAGTACATTGACGAAGACTGCAGGACAATTTCCCGAAATACATCGTGTTGCTCAATTAAACTGCACACATTGGTCAATGTTTCGCACAATAACAACAACTTTTCCCGAGGGCTCAGACCATAATTAATTGGAATCTTCTGTACCTTACTTCGATCAACAGGTACTTCCAGATATGGGTCAATGAATAGAGCAGAAATATATTTCATTAGGTTCGTTAAAGTCCTGCTGTCCTGGACGCTTATTAAACGTTTTCCTTTCTCACATGATCCTAGTTCGGCTGCGATCCATATTGAAATTATTTTGAACAGGTGCTCGATAATAGCTTGTAGCAATTCATAGACATGATCGCCGTCAAGCTCTTTGGAAGTAGAGCTCGAATGGTTACATATTCGCAAAAGTTCACAAAGAAACCTGCTCAATCCCGGTTTACTGCCAAGAAAAGCACATTTATCACTTTCGAACAGAGTTAATGTATCACGGATTCCGCTGTTGCGATGTACACATCTATCATAGCCGTGATTTTGTTCCATCCGTCGATCCACCTTGCGTATTTCTATACAGTATTGGGAGCTAATCGACGTGACCATTCAATACACGAACAAAGTATAGAGAGAAGAGACTACCCAAGTAAAATGACAACAAAACAAAACCATGTGCGACGCCGACTGACGTTTTCAGGCAGGCTGATGTTGGAGAAACGTGCTCATCCATGCGCAACAAACAAATCATAGGATCGCCACTGAAATTATTTTCTTACTGCAGGCCTCTTTTAGAAGCAATGCAAAGTCATCTTGAGCTGACCCGCGATATGGGTAAATGAGGTATTTGGCGGGTCATATTTCTCAATCTACACATTTATGATCGATATTTAAGTAAGACATGCGTACAACACATGCGCATCTTCGATTAACAGCTACCATTATGATCACGACAGAACATAAGAAAACCGTCGCTTTATCAAGTATGCCGGAGTGTCAAGTGTGGAACAGCATCTCGCCGGCTATCCAAAAGTCGTCGAACTTGTCCACAGCCAAGTCGAAGTACAAGCAGTTTCTACTGAATGAATACTGGTCAGCCATCAAGATTTCCGGACCTCGATCTGACATATCAATATCGCCTTCCCTCACACATGCCACCGCATTTGATCACTTGTCCTTCTATGTTATCTTATTTTACTTTTCATTCAGCGTGCATGATTCCTCTTTTCATCGCCTACGCAGGTGGGTGCCTGATTTCAAAGACTACCCAAGTCGTTTCGACACTTACCTATCTTTTCATTGTATAGCCATCTTGTGATGTATTGACCGGATAAAATCGTACTGAACTGAAGAAATAGCCTACATCAGTGGTTCTTAACCGTGCCTCCAGCGCCCCCCAAGGGGCGCTGGCGATTTTGAAGGAGGCGGAAACGCTCAGGGGGCGATATGGGGGGCGCTGGGCTCAGGGGGGCGCTGGAGAAAAATGGCTTCGCAGTAGATGATGTGGTGGTAGAACATATCCTTAATGAGTATTCAGATAAAATTAACACCGAAAACTTCGTTATATATAGCTTTCAAAAAGGCCTTCAAAAGGTTTAATTGTCCATGGGCGCCTATATGACTGGCACCGAATGTTCCTGTCTTGGCAATCTGAACCTCAGAAGACGAATTCCATCTGGCAGGGAAAAATTATATGCCAGTGAAAAAATACCAATTTGAAATCGTGTGCGTCTTTTAGTTTAGTAAGATTGGGCGACAGGGATATATAAAACTAGATATCCCTGTTGGGAGATATCCCTGTTGGAAGATTCTACATTTTTTGATATAGCAGACGGGAGGTCACGAAATAACATCATGCAACGAGGTCATACCAACGGGTCCGCCCGCCTGAATATGTTTAATTATTAGTTACGGGCCCTACAGTTTCCAAGACACCTCACAATGTTCGCTCTACGTTTTGACGAGTCTGCGCACACTCAACAACTCACTGCGCAGACCCTTGGACAACAGTGCGTAACGACCAAAGTCACTCAACTATGTGCTAAAAACTCAGTGCTAAAAAAAGGTCATGACTTCGGATTTGTTGTGCGCAGCGTAGATAATCTGTGCGCAGAGACCGTGTCAGCACTGCGCACGTGCGCAGCTTAAAGGGAACATGGCTCCTCACTCAGCTCTACCGGTAAATCTGGTAACGTTAGCAGAGAGGACAAGAAATTGATAGCAATATATATGCAATTCCCGATCTTATTGACCGATTTTATCATAAATTATCGAAAATTTTCGCGCTTCGCACTGGCTCGCTAAACAGTACAACTGATTTCGTGGCAAAAGCGAACAACGTGATGGGGGGGGGGGGGCGGTCGGTTTATCACCCTATGGGAGTCCATGACCCAAGTTTTTTCGGGGGGCCTGACGAAGTGCCGTTTCGTTCCTGCCAACGGGTATACGCCCGAAGATGTATAATTATTATTGAGGGGTCCTACCTTTTCAATCACACCTCACTCAGCTCTACCGGGATAAAAATTGATATCAATATACATGCAATTCCCGATCATATTGACCAATTCAATCATTAATTATTGAAATTTTTCGCGCTTCTAGGTGAGAATAGCTGGCTCAGTAAATGGACGCCCAATGTAGATGACTAGTATCAGCAAATAGCGGATAGCCGAAGGGGGGTCTGGGGGCGAAGCCCCCCGGAAGTTTGGTTTATTACCCGATGGGGGACCCAAGACCAACGTTTTTTTTTTTTGGGGGGGGGGGGGCTGTCGAAGTGCATGCCTCTTATTCACATACTGTAGGCCAAGGTTGGTGTGTGATTAAAAGACTGCTCCAAGTCGGTTTCAGCGAGGGACACTAGCTCCAATCTTTCCATTACATCGAAATTTTGTGATGTATTGATAAGATTTATCAGTAATGCCCGATATCTACTACTTCACTGCTGAAATTAACGAGACCCCCTTTGCCAACCGAGGTCAAGTTGAGAATTTTCTCTGGCTGCATGTCAGATGAAGAAACCCAATGCAAAACCTGTGTATATTTGGCCGTCAGTTGAATGCGAGATTACCAGACCACGATTTGATATATTGATCTCGCCTCCACCCGCTTCTATTACCTTATTGTGCGCATAATCTCACCAACCCTGCAGCACTAAACACACATTTCCACACAAAACAATGCGATTTTCCTTAGTACACAAGAGAAATAAGTTGCATCTATAACCAAGGTCTTTATTAACAAGTGAGCCGACAATTCCATGACATCTCAACCGAAAAGAAAGCAAGAACAAGAAAGATGTAAAAAGGCCACCCGTCGTCCGTAAAATAGGCGCCATCGAAAACAGGCCAAAAATCCAGTATCGTGCTCAGGCCGTCGTTGTCACAGACGCCGGAGAATCGATACTGCTCGGCGCCGAACCGGAAGACTGCCCCGACGTGATGGCTTGCGACGACATCGGCCGCTGAGACTGCTGCACAAATTGTTTACCCATGCAGCTGCGTGCCACAGATTCAAAGAGCCTGAAAAAGCAATCATTTTAAACACCGTCACAACGACAACACCAAGCCCGTCATCAATACTTTGATATCTCGGGGGCGCAATGCACAAATTCGTGATTCCAAAACTTGAAACTCGGATTCTTGATCAGTTCGATGAAGGTGATAAGCAAGCCCCACGGGTGCGGACGGTTGACAATCAGCCTTTCCAGCAGTACCCTGAAACACAAAACCAGTCCGGCATTCTTAACCGTTTCAAGCAGAGGTGGTCAGTAATGATGTACTTCTACGTTTTCATAGTAATCAAGCCTACTTCTACTGCTTACTCTTTGAATACTTCCACTTATATTTAAGAACCCCCTTTATCACATTACCTGAATATATTATCGAAGACTATCTTTGGTAGTGTCATTAGTACGGCAAGTTTTTGCAGCTAATGCGAGCTTTCTAAATACTTGGAATATATGTAGTATGATGTTTAAAGCTGTTTGGAGGAATTTTGTATTGCAACTTATCCTATTTTTCATTTCTAAGAGCTTCTTGGAGGTACAGAACTTCAATATGCAATCGGATAGTATATTCATATTGAAATGAATCCAAATATTTTTGGCTGACACTCGCCAGGGGTAATCGTCAGTAACTAGCAGAGAATGGAAAAGAACATCGTATAGCAACAATCGTATCACAAAACATGATGTCACCAGCATGAAATTTCGAATACAAGAGCGTTCAATGTTCCATTTTTAGATGGTAAACAAACTCTTTTTGTTGACACTGCCTTAGATGGTGTATTTTGTTTAAAGTCGACTCCAAGGCACACAAATGAAAGTGTGAGCGGCCCCTCCCAACGACCTGAAATCTCGATAATTTTTTTCGCACAAGCGGGATTATCCAACAGATGTTTGCCAATGGCAGCTGAGCATCAAGCTTGAGCGCATGAGTTCAAGAGCGAGCTTTTCACCAAACGTGTCCCAATAACTATCGGGACGTCGGGTTGTACCCTAATAATTCTAAAAAATTTTCAGTGCAACTTTCTAACGGTGTTAGTGCGACAAAAGCCTGATCTAGTCATTAGCCATTTTGCGTTAGTCGCAAAGATATATCTAGCAATTTGAAAGTAGCCACCTTTGACCGGATGCCAAAAGTATGCCAAGCGAGGACTAAATGAACTTTTCGAAACTACTCAGTCAACTACTTTTGACGTGTCTTAAAAATCTCTACTCCTATTCGTAACTGAGTAAAGTTCACGCAGCTAAATCTGCTTGTACCAGAGTGCCGTCGATGGCTACTGTGAATACCTCGTGATTTGCTCCTGTATAGACTCATGATTAGCCTCCGCGAAGAGATACAGCAACGTGCAGCTGAAGTAGTGAGTGTGGCTGTTCGGGTATCGCAGCTGGTTCGCGATAGCGTTCAGGAACAGATAGCGGCCTGTCGAAAACGCACAGTGCAATTGCAATCAAAGCTCCCTAGGCTTGTTGAAAAAATGATCCCGTTACCTTCCGTGTCGAGGTCGTTTGATAGGTGCTGGAAGATATCCATGTGCGCGCATTTCGAAATAGAACCCATCGACGGGGTGGAGTTGTTGTTGTAAATGTACTGGATAGCTTGCGTGCCGACGTAGAGCACCAAGGAATTCATCAACGTGACGTTAAACTTCATCCCGACTTCCTTGTTGGTCTGAATTTGAACGTAAGCTATTTTCGGAAACCGCTCTTAAATTGATAGTAATTTGAGGCACCTGCAGGCTCGAGCGCATCTCAGAAAGAAAGTTCTGAGGCAGTCTGGATTGCAGGTAGCCGTCCAGTTTCTCCTTGAACGGAGCAGGCATGACCGTCACGTAATTGGTCAGAATCCTCGGCGCGCTGTTGATTTCTTGCAGCATGTCCACCTTCGAAACAACAGTCGGAATAGCATAAGATTTTCAAGGGAAAACAACATTTGGGTTTGGGTTGCATAAGGCGATGTCTGATAAAACTGCATTGTCCTTATTTGGGACATCGGTACACTAATTTCACTTTTGTTTGGTCATCCTAATTTGGCAACCATGAGTCTTGTTTTTTTTTCAAGACAATACTCAATATTTTGATATTGTCTTCCTACCTATGAAGATCTAAAACCTAGATTAGCTTTATCACAGTACAGATAAGTCTACTCTCGTCTTTTCTGTGCAGAAAATTATAACGAAGCGCTACAATTGTACCAATGGCTAAGAAATACTAAAATATCGATTTTGGTCGAAATAACTGGCAAAATTTTCCTTCCGATTGTGTCAAAAGTACAAATTTTGACCTTGCTATTGATTCTGATTATGTACGCCATCATAATAAATGTTACTAATCGACTCAACGGCGCAGCTTATTACTCAATTCAGATTAGAACCAGTCAGATTCTCGATTATGCCTTACTCGTGAGCCTATTATCTGACCAAGGAAACCATATAAATTCTGCAAGGGGAAATATGACGAACCACATAGCACACTAGTTACCAATCCCGACGTACCTTCAAGTTTGGCGTGAACGGATCGGGCAGCCTCATGTTCCTCGGGAAAGCGCTCAGAATCAGGTTCCTCAGCTGAACGCAATTGGCCGGGATCACGTCGCAAAAGCCGTAGTGATAGTCGCACAGAAACTCTGGAAAGTCGTGCAACAGCACCAGCAGCAATCGCAAAGTGCCCTGTAACAAAACACAGTTCAACAGGTACCGACATGGATCGCAATCGCGGCAGGCTTACTCACCCTGTACAGAACTTGCATAGGCTTGGTCAGCTCCACGTTTCTCAGGAACGGGCCCAGGAATTTGAAGAGATCGATCAGCAATTGTGCGTACATCGGCCACCCCTGCGGAGTCAAGGCATGGATTTCAGTTATAGTCGAATTGATTAAGCACATAGAAACTTCGTTATGCCATGCAAGCTTTTACCAACAACATATTGCATAAGTAAGCTATATATTTTGATATCTATTACATTTAACATGTCTTTCAAAATGCTGCTTCTACTCGCATCAAGTAGCAACACAGGCTATTTATACACAATTGCACATCGTTATTATGTAAACAGTCTAACACCTTCTGCTGCGGCGTCTGCAGTAGCATCCTCGATATGAAAGAGCGATAGGAGATCAGTTCGAGCCACGCGAAAGCGAATCCCGGCACCTTGCCCGGTCTCAGTATATGGTAAGTGTTGCTGCAAAAAAAAACAGATGCCGACAATCAGCAACGCAGCTACGCACATTCACAGGAAAGCTAAGCGGACAAATTGCAAGCGTGTGCTACTTTTAGCATTGTAAATTTACATGAGTACAGATATTAGACGTAAATTCCCATGACCAACCAACAAATACACATCTTACGTGAACGCCGTCAAGGTCTGGAAGTTGATAGACTCTAGCACGTGCTCCGGAGCGTTGAGCTCGTAGAACAGCATGATGAAAACGCGGTGGTACGGCATCTGATGAAACTCGGTCTGCCGCCGTTCGTGGTCCTGCTGCAAAACCCCGACCACGATACCCAGCACCTGCGCCGAGACAAGCGAGGTCACCGAATCTGCGTCAATCTTTGGTAAAACGCGCCTTACCTTGTTCAACAAGTTGATTTTAGTGACAGAGTTGCTGGCGTCGCCAGAGTGTTTCACGAGCAGCGTGATCAGGCGCACGTAGGCGTCGAGCGTGTGGAAGCACTTGGCGCGGACCAGAGTCGGGTTCAAGAGCGACGGACTCGTGTTTGCGTCCTGTACAACGTAAAGTGATACACTGAATGGCCAACTCTTAGTCGAACGGTGTCATGGAAATCATCGGAACATGTCTACTCGGTGATTGTGTGTCAACTCCGGACATGAAGTAATCGCAATCAACTGTTTGTGTAAGTGATCGATTGCTTTGTCCCTGCACAATTACTAAGCTTTCTAGGGCAAGTTTTGTTGCAGTTAAATCCGAGGAAATTTGCATTCATTTTTGAAAAAAGCTGCACAAGTCGCATTTTGACCACATTTTGCTCGGTTGACTAAAAAGGACAACTTCCCAGATTTACTGAAAAAAAAGGTCAATTTTCCGGCTCAGCTCCCGAAATACCCGTAAAAGCGTTACTTCGGCTCTGATTTACGGTGTTTCAGTCGAATTCGGCCGTGTATTTCACCAAAATCGAAAATACTTTCATGAAAAATCGAAAAAGTTGCATGAAAAAAATGGACAAAAGTTTCACTATAAGATTCCTTCAAACAGCTTAAAACAGCATTCTACATATCTTGCAAGTATTCAGGAAGCTGCCGGAAGCTGTAAAAACTTGCCCTACTTATTACTTTCACTGGGACATACACTAAACAAGGAATAATGTGATGTATCAAGGTGTTGACAATTGAAAGTTAGATTCCGATACATCACTGCTCACTACTAGCGCGGAGGCTCTAGTACTCACAAGCCACAAAGTATGACGATTAATTCCCCGCCCCGCTCGAGAGACTGAATACTTCGGTAGCGTAGGCATAACATAGTAGCGCCAGAACTGTAAGCAGCGTGGCTTGAAATACTGCGTATCACTACAACCCGGGCAAAAAAAACACGATTCAGAACACCAACCCGCAGCAACCGATACGTCATCTCCACACACAGCTCTGTACAGATCCTGAAAAACCTCGTTATCAAATCATCCGTCCGCAGAATACCGTTTTGATGCATCTAAACGAAACAGAAACGGAGATGAAGAAATACGCAATGCAAACCCCCTAACACGGTCCCTACCTGTTGCACGAAAGTCGAAAAACCGCGAGTAGAATCTCGCCCGGACGCCGGGCTGTGATAGATATTCACCCATTCCGTCAGCAGGAACTCAGTCTTCTCGCTGAGGCCCTGCGGGTCGTCGTATTCTCTCGCCTGAGTATGAATAACACGAGATTTAAGCGGACGATGAAAAGGTAGAGAGAATTTTGTGGACAAACCTGAGATATTCCAGAATGCATCATGTGCGTCGGTCCGCCGGGGACTTTATCGATGATTGTGTCGTAGTTCGATCGTATGATTGATATGAGCTGGGACAATCTGTGAATAACGAGTAATTGTCAGATCACAGCGAGCAGCAAAAGTATCCACAATCGAGACAGAGGGGGATACTCTCAAGGCTACGCATTGCAGCAATACAAGCCATTGGTCTCATGTTGATCTGTATCCGAATTATAACCAACCAAATATATTCGGTTTTCGACGGTACTAAGCACATAACTTCGAGAAGTCCTGTAGCTGGTCGATTCTTCGTGTCATATATACTCAATACAATACAATCTATCCAACGTTAATGCAGTAGTTCTAGCGTGTAGAGTCTCATATCCTCCACGTGCTTTGAGACACTTAAACACTCACGAGTAAATTCGCAACTGGAATTTTGACAATAAGGAGCTTGCCCAACAATGTCTTTTTGTAGTCAGTTGGCCTCAGTCGGTCTTGTGTCAAAAATACATACTCTAACACTCTGCTTGAAGCTTCGGAATCGAATCAGTACTAATTACAATCATTCCAGTCTATTGGTGAGAGTGCGATGCCTCAGTATCGTTTTGATACTTTTTTTCCCCAGTGCGGAGCCCCGTGTACAGCTACACATGTATACTAAAATGTTCTTTCGGGACATTATTTTAACGATAGCTAAACTTACTGTATTAGGATATAAAATTAAGTGATTTCCTTTTTCGCAACTTGCACACGACTTTAGCAGCAAGTACATCAGCAAATGAGCATCCGGCAAAGAAAAAAAAAACATACCCGTCGGGAGCGGTGCCCTGCGTGTGGGTGTTGATTTTCACGAGCGTTTCCACGGTATTGTATAAGTCGGACTCGTTCACCGGCGAGTTCAATTTCTCGTCAAGCAGGTAACGCTTCACCAACTGCATTGCAAACTGCACGGCCATGTAGTTCAAGCCGTTCTCCATCGACTGCAAAGAAAGGGAAGACCGCTACAAAAAAATGCAACAGACCAAGACTGTATCGCCGTTAGAACATTTTTGCCGCTATTAAGATGTGACGTAATACTGAAGCTTCCGATTTGTGGCTGGCAATATATAAAAATATGCCTAGTAAAACCTTCATATAATACGCAATAAGATTCCAACCAGGTGCGCACGAGCACAAACCAGTGATACCGGGGTATATTGTGCTTCCAGGAGGTCAGAAGCAATTTGCTGCAGTGGTTATGCCTTGAGAGTGTACTTCTACCAATGTTTTCAAAACTAGGCTGAGAATAAAACTGGCCTGGTATATCGGTGAGGCACTAACCGTGACGCATATTTTCAAAACATCCAAGCCAGCCAGGCAACCAGGCTCCTTTAGACTCAACTTGTCGTTGAAGTGTTCACGAGATCTACTATTTGCCACGTACCTGCGCAAGATGCATGTCGTACTGTTGCAAATTGACAAGGTGCGTTTTGATCAGCAGGTCGACGGCTTCGACGTTGTACTTGTACTCGTCCCGGTGCTCGACCAGGCACCGCGTCACATGCTTGTTGGTCCACTGCGTGCCGTACGCGCGCTGGTCCTGCAGCGCTTTCAGCACCAGGATGTGCGACTCGCGGTACCGCGTGGTGACATTTTGCCCCTGCACAGAGAAAAGTAGAGACAGTTATATTTCCATCGTGCTACTCCGCTTCTCAGCCATAGACTGGTGGCCAATTAGAAGTGCATCAATCCATCGTTATTCAAGATTGACCAAGATGGAGCGAGACTTGGGAACAAATCACAAATTTTAGATTTTGATCAGATTAAAGTAGGATTCGACTCACGATTGTTGCAAAACTCATTAACAGTCTTTAGAAACAAAAATTTTGATAATCTCCCCAGGATAGGATGGAGTCGGAGATAGAAAAGGGACAGAATTGCAGACTTTAACCAGATTAAAATAGGATTTGCATTGATTATCTGTGCAAATCTCACAAATCTTCTTACGAAACGCGGATTGCAATAATAATCTCCCTAAAATAGACGAATTAAAAAGAAATTGCAGATTACGACCAGCTTACAATAACATCCGGATTCACAATTCTTCTAACACTCAAAGTCAACTCAACTAAATATTTACAAGTTCAAGCCAGTAACAGATACAGGTCTTAGGACAAGCTATTAAAACAAAAACAAACTCCTACCAAATCCGTTATTCTTGGTAAATTTCATCAAGAAATCTCACCTCTTCGGTACCGGACAACGAAAGTCGTTCCAGCAACCCTTCGACCGCCTTCTGCAGTAACGCCAACGCGGACACCGGTTCCCTCGTGTTCCTCGCGGTCGCCGTCACTTCCGCCAGGTTGCGAAGCTGCGCCAGCACCGCGTGCCCGGGCGGCAGGTTGATGGCCTGCAAAGCGTAAAAAAGGGACGTATTTCCAGGTTTCAGACGGCAGGGCGTTAGCGAGCTTCCCACCTGCACGTGTTGTTCCAACTCCCTGATGCACCGGTCGTAGACTTGCGTGATCTCGTCGACGGGCCAAGACTGCGAATAATCGTAAGCACGCACTCAGAAATGGCGCATTTCCAAAATTATATCCAGTTCAACGCACACAAAAAAGGATTTTGTCACATACCTGCATGGGCTTCGCCAGAAATCCAGACGGCTGCGACGCGTCGTTACTAGGCAAGAACCCCGGTATGCACCGGGCGAACTCCTCGTAGACGGCGGTCTGCTGGGGCGTGACCCCACCCACTTTGAGCCGGATCTGCTCGGGCATTCTCTCGGCCTGGTAGGTCAGCACCATCGAGTCGCAGTAACGTCGGCCCTCTTGTCTCGCGTGCTTGCGAAGCTCGAACTCCTGCCGAAAATCAGGCTAATTATTGAGAATTAGAGTAACAATCCCAATCAAATACTGATATCGATTAATTTGAAAATTGTTCAGCCGATACCAATTACAGAACCTCCCCGATATACATATCTGATAAGCAAACAACGATTTTGTGTCTTACAAACCACGCCGGAAAGACTGACAGTGCTCACCGTAAGCATCCTCTTATCGATGTCCATGAGAGCCTTCTCGATAGCGGTCTTCTGTATGAAGCACGACGCGACCTCCATGTTGTCCTGGGCTATTATAAGCGCGGTCTGCTCGATCACGTCCTTCGGAGGCTGCATGCCGTTCTGCACAAAATCACAAAAACGTGTGGCGACCAAACAAATTCCGACCCTCGCGAAAAAACTCACTCTCGCCATGGCCGCCGGCAAGCTGGTCTTCAAGTGTCCGCTGATGGTTTGAATGAGCGGGTCTCGACAAGTGATCAGGGCCATGCCGGCTGTCAGGTTGCGGACCTAAAATAGAAACACGTTTGGAAGCAACCTTCTAGAGCAGTGCAGGTAGCCAAAAACTAAATGAGTACTTTGAAAAAGTTTATTACAACAAAAACTTCCGCATAAACATATGCGCAAATCGCATCTTACACACAAATTCGGCTAGAGATGGGTGAAATCAATAGTTTCGGATAATACTGTCGCTTCAGTTGCTATCTAGCACTGCTATCACAAAAGAGTCCCAAACACTGGGACATCCACTTCAGCAAGTACATATTTGTATACATCATAAGCGACGTGTGCTTTGTAGGCTATATCCCTTGACAGAAGGCAGCCCTTAGTGTCGAGGAGTATATATATGCATCGACAGTACAGACATGATAAATAGGTGGCTGCAAGCGTCCTGAGATTGACAAAAACCCAGATTGTCGTCAAATACATTGAAATATACAATTGAATAATATATTCAATACAATAATACTTGTCCCAGTTGGTACACAGAGCCCATCTCACCATATGATGGGCAGCCACCCTCATTCGAAACTCCTCCGGATCCAGCGCAAAATCCTTCTTCACAATTTGCTCGCAGGTCGTCATCGCTATCTTGATGGCCCTCTCGACGACGTGCTGCAGCAGCTCCTGCACAGCGCGCTCCACCGAAACCTTCACGCACGTCCTGATCAGCGCTTGAGCCGCGGCTGGCATCTGTAAAAGGGACGTTGCGTTTTTTTTTTCCCTAACAGCAGCGTCGTGGCGTCAGGCGCTCACGTTTTTGATAATGTCTTGCTTCACGACAAGGTGAGACTGCAGCGTGTTGATCGAGAAGATGTTGATATCGTGCAGAGAGAATCGCGGTACCGTGGAGCCTGATTGTGTAAGCGACGGCATAGCCTGAAAGGCAGACGCGGTCAATAATGAAGTTAATTTCTCATTTTCAGATACTCGAGTACTACTACTCCTTGCGGAGGCCAAAAAACCGATTAGTTATATCCTGAATTTATGGCCAACCTAGTAAACCCAGCGGTTAGCCAGAAAATCCTAACCACCCAAATAAATCGGGCCGCACGTCAATGAGAACAGAGCCACAGAACATTATTACCAGGTGTTTGTACTATTTCATTCGTTTTACGAGTTCTAAAACATCAATGGATATGGCGTCAGTGAGTTCTTCCTATAGAGAATCCCACTTGACGACAGCAATGTTTGATCGATTATAACATAACGAAATTATTGATTATAAGAGTTAATTCGGTTTACAAGCACTTTGAGTCATGGCTCTAGCTTAGTTGTAGCTGCTCTCGCGTAATGATGTGGTAAATGCTTGTCAGTTAAACGTGAGCACTCTTTGGTTTTTTCATTCCCGTGACAGAGAAGGAGGCTTCACATAGATGAGTAGATCTGAAGCAGGCAAGAATTCAGCGAGGCCTGGGCATGAATTCTTCAGTCCGTAGGACGTCCAGAATGATAAAACAGTCTTCTTCTCGTCTTTCTATGAGGATATTAATGATCAACAATTCGATGAGTTGTGCCTCACACGCAGCCATTTCGTCTCTCCAAATCGCCGATCACCGACAGTCGAGCAGCGTGTATGTCGCAGGAAAATGGATCCTCTGTTAATGCCAGCATTGGTGACAAGAACGCCACGTCCGCGAACCAGAATAAAACTGCATTATTTCTACCTCAGGCAGCCATATCATTGATCCTCATCTTGTTTCTCCTCGAAGTTTGAGATTTAATGAATTCAATCGACGCGTTATATCACTATTAATATGTCGATGTCCAGCGGCACAAGTAGCCTAAATCATCTTGACTTTTCTCATTTAACAATATACGTACTGCTCCATGGAGTGTTCCCACCTCACTCCTCGAGCATTCCTAAGTTGGTATATGCACTTTCAAACTCTCCCACCAGAGAATGGAACTCTTTTGGTGCATGACCAAGTATAAAATTGTCATTGTTGCTTTGATCTCTCCGACTCTTAGCTCAGCACACAATTCCTCTTCGTGCAAAATGCAGCGGTATCCATTAGCTGCGCAGTCAGTGTATTCGCTAGAGTTCGCCACAACTTCAAATCTTCTGGTCAAGGATTTCCCTTAGTGATGTTGCGTCCTTGTTTACAAAATCCCCAAAATCAGCGAAATCGCACAGTCCGCGAAAGCAGACTCCTGTAGATGGCTTCACATCTTCAGCGGTATCCCAGGCAACTTTGAACAGTGCCTCAGTAACGCCGTGCTGGGATAAAACTTAGCCAGCAACATTTGGATTACGTTTTTCCCAAGATCGCACCAGACGGAAATGCATCTCTAGACTCCGGGGGAAGCTCGCAAAACAAATAAGACACATCGGTCTTCTATTTTCTTTGTCGTCATCTGCTCAAGCCAGCCACGGTATTTTTGGAGTGTAAGTCTCTTGAAAAGTGTCTTCACGAAGGTGGATAGATGATTCAGATAAGTAACTCAATCATTACGTGACGACAACATACCGTACCGCAATATTTACGTTCACAATTCTGTAATTCCTGCGATTACCTGCTCAAACAAGGCTAATTTATGAAATTACCAAGTGCTTTCGAGACCTTTATTTTCAACTTTAACAGTAAGTAATTCTGTAAACGTCTGAGAAATTACATCACAGCATTATTTCTACTCCCACTTGACTACCAACGGTGACTACTTCGACTTCCCCTTTTGACCAGAGTCTTCCCAACATTTAACAGCATTAAACACGCCATCAGACGCGGCACACATTCACAACATACTTGGTTGTAGCTCTTCACGGCGGCCGCGCTGGCCGGAGACGGCACGTTCTGCGCGCTGACCGGCAACTGCATGCCGGGCGGCGGCGCGGTGACCAGCCTCTGCGCCAGCTCCTGTTCCAGGGCGGTGGACGGAGTCCCGGGCTTGCTGGGCGCCTTGCCCGCCGACGACAGCTGGCAGTCGATCTTGTACTTGTGCGAGGTGTCGCGCAGGTAATGCGACGGCTTGATGTCGTTGATGTCGATCTTGAGGTTTTTGCACAGGACCTCCACCTCGAACTTGAGGTTCAGCTGAGAGAGAGAGAAACCAAAAGTTGGATTTTAAATTCCAGAAATCGGTAGAGTGATTTGCTCAAATCCAAATCCACGTAGTTAGGGATGTGCAAACTCGAGCACCTAAATGATTTCGATTCCAAATCAAGCATTACACTGGTCAACAGAATGAAAATGAAATTTTAGGTAGAACATGTCGTTTCTGGGGTTTTCGAGGTTGCTGATCACGAATATCACAATAGTTTTGTTAGATTGCATCTTTGTCATATCGAAAACTTGAACACAAACATGAGCATAGAAGTTCACTTCCTGTTTAGTCGTCTTGATATATTTCCTGATCATCTTGTCGAGGTTCTACCAAGACATCAGAACAACAAAATAAAGATAACAGGGCGAACGAGATGAATGATCGACCATATTATGTCAGGCCAGTGCCGGAACCTTTACAGAAGCTGCACTAAATAGCTGACAGGCGAAAATCGCACAAAAAAACAAATATATCGATAATATTGTATTCAAACTGATTATTTCAAATTTGGAATAGGTGGTTGACGTAAAACTGATTGAATTGATGCAACGTTATGACTATCTAGGTAAATGCTTATATGCATGCCCGGAGTTTATCTATGTACACGATATCCGTGAAAGTCGGTAACTATGATAAATCTACTACCCCTAAATATAGTGCTGTTAGAAGACTGTATTTAGATTTAAAAGTCTTCTGTGTGTAAAATTAACAAGTTGATTGAATTTCTAAACTTTATAGTACGACCGAGTCGATGTTATATCTAGTCAGTACCGTGAAAATGGGAGATTTTGGTCAAAATAGCCCCATAGGTATCTCCACAAGAGCCAATTTGAAAAAATCAAGGTCATATTTGGAATCAGTGCCCTTCAGAACCTTGAAAACCACTCTTACTTTGTCTGCCTGAAAATATGTGTTGACTAGTGTTATGCTTCAAGGGTAGTATTCGAAAAACTGATTTCATTTACATGTGAATTCTAACTACAGCAGTGTTCATCCTTTCCTTACAACTATGCACGCCATTCAATATAGATATAGTTACTCTTTCTATTTCATTGCCATGTGTACAGCACCTAATTGCGGGGTTGATACATTGTTGTATTCAGTGCTCTAAAAATTATTATCGAATAGTATATTCGTGTTGAAATAAACCAGAATTTTTCGGCCGACACTCGTCAGAGGTAATCGTCACCGACTAGCAAAGAATTGGGAAGAACATGGTGTCAACAATTGTATCACCAAATATGATGTCGTCGGTATAACTGTGACATCTCTACTTGCTGACGATTACCACTAACAAGTGTCGGCCGAACATATTCAGGTTTATTTCAATATGATAAAACTATTCAATTGTATATTAAAGAGTTCTGTACCTCCAATAAGCTCTACCAATTATTATATTATTATTATAACGTTATAACAGTATGGATGACTTGAGAAGTTTAAACAGGCTACTTAACGGCGACCACAAATCAATTGATACCAGTCACACAACATTGAAGAAAATAATTTCATATTTTTTTTCTTTTATGATGATCAATATTTCACAAGAACATCACTTGCGCCAAAGTGAGCGTCGCGCAAGCCTTGTGTCACATGCTGATTTTGATGCTGGGATCGTTTAACCATTATTCTCGGTCACAATATGACTCGGGGACTGTGAAGACAGGAGTACTTGAAAAAAAAACGTCTATCACTTCTCGACTAGTTACAATTAACACTCAATCCGAATTACAGTACTCAAGCCATTGGGCCCAGCCCGAGTCGCAGTAGCTGTGGGACAAAATATTCGTCAAATTGGAGCGGAATCTAAAATACAGAACACCGCAGACGTTTCACCCACCTTCAAGTCGGGTACGTTGTGCAGTTCGACGAGGGTCGAAATGATGGACTCCGTCCAGGGGTTCGGCAACTTGAACACTTTGCTCTTGCCGACAGACTCCAGAATTTTGGTCACAAACGGCACGACGTAAAGGAGTTCCTGCGCCCCTTTCATGTTCGCTTCGTACAGCAACGACTTCAAATCAATGTCCTGAAAATTGCGACCCCGTAAATCACAACTGCTCCGCGGGATCAGCGTCTACGGTCGGTTGCCGACGGACTACAACTGGCTTTCAACAGTACAATATTGAAATTCACCGCGTCGTGGCGACCAACGCCACAAATAAATACAGTTACCTTCATGCAGGCACCACTTCACACGATCATTACGATAATTTCACTCGTAAAAGTGATGAATCCTACTTGAAATCTACTTTTTATTTGACAACGTTCGAGGAGTAAAACACACAGCTTTGATTGATAAATTGTTATGTAGAAGCGAAAGTCGCCTAAAAACATGCCAACTTGGCGTGTAGAAAGGCACTTTCGCCCATATGCACAGGGCCGTTTATATAGCCAAATTGTTAAAATCTAGCAGTATTTTCCATCGCTAAAAGTTAATTAAGGCCAAGCTGTATCTTGCAGTGAAAATCAATAGACCATGCGGCCAAATTGACTGACAATCTAATACACAGATTATACACCTGATGATAATAAACAACTTTTTAAGGCAATTCTAGGGCAGTTGCGACTTACTGTAATGTATGATGTGCATACGTTCAGTCAATTTTACATCATATCATAGCTACCTACCAACAGTAATAACTTGCAAAATTACCAACGGTTAATCAAGCAACAGCAATACAACATTACAATTTCATGACATCACCGGTGAACTAGAATTTGACTGTGGTTATATAAATTGGTGTGTTTGATTAATGACCATGTAGGCTCGGTATGATCTGGCAACCCTGCATATGCAGTGGTCTCCAGTTGTTCCCATCCAACGTCATAGACATAGGTTCATAGCAGAGTGCATGAACAGAGCCAAGACCATTCGACGATAACTCACTTCGAATAGAATGGGTTTGTTTTTCGGCAGCGTGATCATCCCCAGGAAATGGCCGAGATTCTTCAACAGAGACCGATCGGAGAAGTTTGCGTCGATCTTGTCGGACTGCAACAACACCTGAAAGGAAACTCGAAATATTAGCAACACGGGAAAACTATTTCACCCGTAAATCATTTACATCTTTGGCTACTACTATCAATGAATTCCATGACCTATAAAGTTCCGTAAACGAATTCAATGGAAATCTATTCAACACTCCCTCCTCACTAACCGTGATGTTTCTGAAGACCTCCCGCTGCACGAACTTGCTGAGCTTCGGTATTTTGAGTCCGTCCAAGAAATTGGAATAGAGCTGATGAAAATTCGGCTCGATGCTGACGCGTTTCATGACGAAATACTGCGACAGCCAAGAGATGTATTCGTCCTTCACGACCTCTTTCATTTCCTTGCTCTGCCGAACATACACCGGGCATTGATAAAGCTTTAAATCGCAACACGCTTCCTTTTATCACGAGAAAAATAGTCTATGTGCTTCTCAGGTCTTCGAACGCAATACCAACCTTTGTCTGGATGTTGGAGAGCGATAAATTATTGAAGATGAAAGCGATCTTATCCTGCATGGCTTCGGGGGGTTCCGGTATGTTCTCTTCGGGTGCTTGCGCCCCCAGCAGTGTGTCGATGTTGGTTGCCTTTGCGATCGACGGTTGCTGAAACAGGCATAACGGTTTTTGCGATGCCATGTAGAATTTAATCTGGGCAGAATAACTGCACATAAGTTTACACAATCAAGTTTTTAAAGAAATTTAGCGTTCATGTCACATTAGTTACTATTCTTTATGGCATTTTCAATCGGTAATTTGATCGTCTGATTCATTCTAACCCACAAGCGCCTCCTATCCGTGACAAACATCGCCATATCAAACATTTGGATAACACAAGCACAAAAACACATTCAGAGTAGTGGTTAGTGTTTGGATGGAAAAGTCAATTCGAGTCATTCAACATTTCCAATTCAAGTCATCTGAAAAAGCCGAGTCGAGCCGTCTCAACCCTGGAAGCGGTTTGAAGGACAAGACAAAACTATGACTAGTGAGGCAGGAAACGAAATGCTTGTAGTTTCAAAAAAGTAGACCTGTTAGAGGGATCACATACTTTTAGCAAGTAATAAGAGATGGCCACTTTCAAAATAGCATTGATCCATCTGAGAAAAAGACTTATGACACTACAAATAGTGGAAAACTTGAATAGATATCGAGTCACCGTCATATAGGGGCAATCACTCCCCTTTTTATCCCAATTTAGGCATAAAAGCAACGCAATCTTGTTCCAATTAATGTTTAAAACGGACTCGAGTTGCCCGAAATTCTTTCTTACTGACCACCTTCGGTAGTAGAAGTTACCTGTACTGGACTGAACTTTTTCTACGAAATACCAATACGATCGCGGACGTACCTCTTTCCCTCCGGCGCCTGTCTTGGGGCCAGTGGACGACGCCCTAGACGTCGCCGCGTTGGACGCCGGCGTCGCGCTCGTCGGCGTCACCGAACCCGCGGCCGGAGACTGTGTCGTCTGCTGCCCCGGATTAATCCCAGCCGTCGGCGTCCTGGAGCCTCTCTGACTGGGCGGGTCGATCTTGTGCTTCCCGTATTCCACAAACTAAATTTTTAAAGCCGGAATTTTTACAAAATGCGAACAGATTTAGATATATAGATGCATCTCTACATAAAAATAATGTCACGGATTTGATTAGAAGCCACATCCAAATCCGGTAATGCCTCAAATTTGTACAAAATCGCATAAAATAGGGAAATTATTCAAAATTTGATGTCCAAATCCAAATCCATCCAATATCAAGTATGTTTGCATATTCGCACCTCGATGATATGCGCCGGAAAGTCTTTGACGTGCGGGATGCCGAGAATGTGCGAGCAGTATTTCGGATACTCCTTCAGCTTGTTTTTGAAACGGTCCAGCGCGGCGATGCCAAAGTAGTACATCTTGTTCGGCCTGGGCTTCCGCAGCGCCTCCAGTATGTACCGCAGAGCTATGCCCAAAGCTGCGAACAAACCGTACCGCTGTCGAGCCAGGCCGGAAGGCAAACACGCAGAGCCGCACTCACCGAGATAGGTCGGCACCAGGTTTCGTTCGATGATGCCGCCGAACAAGCATGCCGTCACGTAGAGCTCCTTGTCCGGGTACTGTGATATACAAGTTTTCGAGCACTTTTGCAAAGAACAGAGGTAGTCAAAAGCAGTCGACGTATATACTCGAGTAAAAATGTTGTCGATTTTTAGTCAAATCACCAGTAGCGATTTCCAAGACGTGATACAAGATGGAAAATGACTGATGGTAGGTAGTGACACCACAAATTTCACAACCTTCGGAAATAGATTTTTGACCGATCTCAGCTGGAGCTTGAATTCTCACAGAAAAAAAAGGTGGCCGGAAAGCGTGTAGCTAGCGAGATGACAAAATAGCGCACCTGCGGGAAGAACCTGTATTCTTCAAACAGGTTTCGCAGCATACAATTGAAAACGTCTTTCTCCTTTTTGTCGTTGGAATCCTTGAACTTCCTCAAGATATCCAGAATCTAGAAGCAAAAACATACAATCACAGTCGTGGGGATTATCACATTGACAGTAAGCTAATCGAAAACTATACAGTAGGGCTGTTCAAAAATAACATTTTTTCCTGAATCTTGTTGGTTACGTGATTAAACTGTTAGGTTGCCTTAAAAAATGACGCACACCAAATTTGAATTCATTCCAACCAATATTCGCGGTTTTCGTGGAGTTTGAAAATTTTGAATTTGCCCAAAAACGCAAAAAATTTTTTTTTTTAATTTTTCTGCCGACCCCATGAAATGGTTGGGCTGTCTTCAAAGACTATGCAAAACAAATTTGACTCAATTCCAAGCAGTAGAAGCGGAGTTATTTCAGTTTTTATTCGATAATTCTGCGATTATTCTTGATCGGTTGATAATCCAAGAATTACCATCGAAAAACTGGAATAACTCCGCTTCTACGGCTTGGAATTGAGTCAAATTTGGTTTGCATAGTCTTTGAAGACAGCCCAACAATTTCATGGGGTTGGCAGAAAAATTTGGAAAGATTTTTTTTTGCGTTTTTGGGCAAATTCAAAATTTTCGAACTCTACGAAAACCGCGAATATTGGTTGGAATGAATTCAAATTCGGTGTGCGTCGTTTTTTAAGGCAAACTAACAATTTAATCACGTAGCCAACAAGATTTAGGAAAAAAGGTTATTTTTGAACAGCCCTACTATACAGTTTGCATTCCTTCCTACCACCAGGCTTCTTGTCAACAGTAGTTTTAGAAAAAATTGAAAAATTGTACGCCGAGACTTGGCGCCATAAGGAATAAAACGCTCAAAGCAAGAATTCACAGTTACCGACGCCATTTTCAAGATCTCGAAATCCCCACCACGACACGGACAACATTCGCAAAATCTCCAAACAGCGTAACTCGCCTGGTCAACACTCAACACCGGGTCCGGCGGTTGGTTGTAGATTTGCTGGAAATAACCGTTGGCCTCGTCCTCGATCTCCTTGTTGAATTTCTGGTTCATGTCCGGCCAGACTTGCGACAAATCGCCGCCTTCAGAAAGGTGTCAAGGTATTAAAACCTCGCACACTAAACAAGGCTACTCTTACGGCAAGGGACACACAGTGATCTAGTTGTACATGGCTAACGATACTGTTTTTCTTAGTATACCGGAGAGTTACCAACGATTTTTGGCGACGGACTTTGATAAATGAGCCGATTGAATTCATTGCTGTTCATAATCGAAATCACCACAAAAACGAGCAGGAATAACGACAAATTTACTGAAGCACCATTTAAATAGTGCCACAAACTCCGAACTACATACATAAACCGTCACTAGCACTAGCACAGGTTAACCATACATTGTCGGATTTCTCTTCTAGGAACTTTTTTGGGATATTCAGCCCAAAATTCACATCTCCGAACAAGGTACAGTTAGAAGCAAAGCCACAAATTATCAGAACCGGAATCTACAATTAGGACCAATGTTCCCTCTAGCTGCGCACGTGCGCAATTGCGCAGTGCTGACACGGTCTCTGCGCACAGAAAATCTAAGTTGCGCACGAAAAATCCAAAGTTAAGAACTTTTTTTTAGTTGCTACTCACTGTTCTCCAAGGCACCGCGCAGTAAATTGGTGAGTGCGCGCAGCCTCATGAAAAATTAGAGAGAACATTGATCAGGACCCTCGGATATAGCATGCCCTATCAAATACACCTAGTTACCAAACAAAACCGCATTACTTGCAGTCCTGGCACCCCGTCCAACGCCGCCAGCCTGCTGAAACGCCTGCTGCGCCGCCTGTCCCAGCGGGACGCCCGTCGCTTTCTTCTGCGCGAAAGGGTCCTGACCGCCCATACCTAGCGCAGACCCGATACCCGGCGACAACGAGCCCAGTCCTGAAAAGTAACGGTAACAATTAGTCCCGACTCAACACTCGACATTTGAGTCGGTCACCTGTGCCAGGGTTGAATGCGCCGCCAATTTTCGATTGACCGAACAGGTCCAGCACTTTTTTGTTGAGGAGGTCGGCCTTTTGAGCACCAAAGCCTTGCTCGAGTTTCGACTGGCCGAAAGGGTCTGTGGAGGTGTCGCCAAAGTTCACCGAGCTCAGGTCGCCGAGCAGATTGGTGTGTCCGAACCCTGCGAAGAAGGGGGTGAATGTAAGGAAAATACATATATGCAAAAGTTGTATTGTCGGGATGGGTGAAATCAATCGATCGCTTCGGTTATTACTGTCGCTTCAGTTGCTATCTAGCACTGCTATCACAAAAGAGTCCCAAACACTGGGACATCTACTTCAGCAAGTACATATTTGTATACATCACTAGCGACACCGTTTTGTGGCCTATATGCCTCACTAGATGCCGAAGAACCGGCGTTATTTGAGTTTTTTTTGATAATTCGGAGATTATCCTTGATCGGTGGATAATCCAAGAATTATCATTGAAAAACTCAAATAACTCCGCTTCTTTGGTTTGGAATTGAGTCAAATTTGTTTTGCATCGTTTTTGAAGACAAAGCAGCAATTTCATGGCGATGACAAGAAAATTTGAAAAATTTTTTTTTACATTTTTGGGTAAATTCAAAATTTTCAAACTGTACGAAATCCGCGATTATTGGTTGGGATGAATTCAAACTTGGTGTGCGTCGTTTTTTAAGGCAACCTAACGATTTAATCACGTAGCCAGCAAGATTCAGGAAAAAACAGCTCTACTAGACGGCGTCCGCATCAGTGACATCACAGTTGTTGATAAGACTGTTGATATACAAAATTTCTTTTGAAATCACTACCAGTTGCTGCCGATTACCCCTGACGAGCATCAGCCGAAAATATTCGGGTTTATTCGAGCACGAGTATCCACGGTTGTGACCAAGTCTCAAGTCAATCTCACTTTTATAGTTTCGACTCGAGTCAAGTCGAGTCATTTTCATTTCACCACCGAGTCAAGTCCGAGTTCAGGTCAGTGAGTAGGAGGTCCAGGTCAGTGAGTAGGAGGTCAAGTTTGAGTCATAGTGTTTCGACTCGAGCCTGAGTCCAAGTCATTCTGTTCACAATTCAGTTTCCAGTTCAATCCCATTCAACCCACTTTTTCAACTCTGCTCGAGTGATATAGAATGGCTCGCATTCATAATAACGTAATTTTCCTCAATCTTAATAGTTTCTGGCCCTATTTTCCATGTATCAGGACTGATAGACGAAATATCAATAAAGCGGTGACTTCGCTATTCTTCGAAGTTACAATGAAATGTACGTCTTGTGTCCTAGTCTCGAGTCATATGACTTGGTTCGAGTCGTGCGCAATGACTCAAGTACAAGTCGAGTCGACACAAAAATTGACTCGAGTCGAGTCACCAAGAAATCGCGACTTGAGTCATTACAACCCTGCGAGTATCTCACACAATCTGATCAACATACCTTGCGTGGATTGATTCGCGAACCCCAATTGAGACCCAAAAGGGGCACCGTTCAACGCCGAAGGCCCCGAGTTGCTACTAACGGCCCCAAACGACGATGAAAACCCCGATGTCGCATGACCTCCAAGCTGACCCACCGATCCCGAACCAAGACCCATCAGCCCCATGCCCAAACCGGAACTGCCCGGCATGGCCTGGGGCTTGTCGCCGTGTCCCGGCGGCTGCATCCCGACCGCGCCGATACTCCCAGGCATGGACCTGGGCACCACGCCACTCGCAAAGGGCATCCTGGCGCCGCCGTTAGATCCGAAATGAGAGTTGGACCCCAACCCGTGGAGAGGCCCGAAATTTTGGAGGGGGTTAGATTCTTTCGGCGGCTCTGGTTGCGGAGCTGGGGGCGCCGGTGGCTGTGACGAGACGTTGGAAAATCCGTGATCGGTCTGAAAGAGAGTACTCGGAATCAACACACCACATATCATTTTTTCTATCAAACGATATCTCTTAATCATACAAATATCGAAAATAACAAAAATATGTCGCTTCAGTTGCTATCTAGCACTGCTATCACGAAAGATTCCCAAACACTGGGACGTCTACTTCAGTGAGTCCAAATTTGTATCCATCATCAGCGACAGGTGTATTGTATCCTACATGCCATAATCGGATGTGCACCCAGCCGAGAAAAATGGCGGGGTTTGAGATTCTCAAAATTTATCAAGGTAGCGTCAATTTAATCGGGGTATAGATGTGCAAATACATAGAAAACAAGTATCAGACAATCTTCAATGTGTTAACGAACGTACACGTGTGATGTATATAAAATGAAGGAGATTACCAGCGAGTCAGATTACCAGCGAGTCTGGTGAGATGTGACAAGAGCACATTATATTACAACACAGCGTGAATATAAATTAGTCCATTTCGGCACAGATGAATAAATACGCAACCTCAGCGGGTGATTGCGTCCTGCTGTGCTGGCATTACTGATACGCATCGCAAGTGAGATAAATTCACAGCAACGCAGATTGAGTACGATCAGAAGAATAACTAGATAGCTAAGGTACTCGTATTTGTACACATGAGAAAGCAGGAGAAAATAAACATTGTATTTTTCGGCGTGCTGCGCTAAGAATTACAAGCAAGCCAAGAAATATTGGAGACAGGACAGCCATTGCCCATAATGGATGCAGCCGGCAGCAGGATAAACAAAAAAATATGTTAGTGTGTTTGAAAGACATCAAAATACATTGTCTAACATGATAAATATGTGGCTACTAGCAAGACGACCTACTTTCCAATATTCTCATGTACAAACTAATACATTCAAAACTCCCAACGTACCAATTTCGAGCCAATGTTCTCGGGTAGAATCCCGGTAGACGATAGCACGCTGGGGTTACTTCGGGTCTTCGGCAAGATCCCGGGTGGCGCTTGTCTCGGCTTTGGCATGGAGCCGCAATTCGCCACCATAGAGTGAATGTTGTCGGCCAGGGGCTGAGACACGTTCCTGTCAGAATAGGAAAATGAACTCGTATCAACATTGCGTATATCAAAGTAAGTAAGTTACGAGAAATGGCAGCTAGCTTGCCGATGAAACGTTCTCAAGAGGTCAGAGACCAGTCTTATCACCGTGGATTTGCATTTCAAACAATGTTCAGCGTAGATTACACACCAAGCTGAAACCAGTTGCTACTCCCTAAAATACTAGCTAGTAATGCAAACATTTCTGTAAATTCAACATGAACAGTTGATCTTCTTTCAATTCTACACATTTCCAAGCACATCTTCGATCATGAATAAAACACACTTGAAGATCGAGGAAAATGACGACAAAATATTTGCTTTTGATGCGCAGGCAGATTAGTTTACTGCACCAAGACATGACCGGCGTACAGACAAGGTATGAATCGACAGTTAATACACACTGTGGCAAAAATTAGTTTAGTTCAGCTTTCAGCTTAATTTCCAGGGACACTCAGATTCACCAAGCCCCTACCGGAGAGTACAAGAATCGGAAACTATGCAAAATCCACTCACGCAGCACAAGATTGCAGGCAAACGAGAATAGTAGCGACCGTCTCCGCAGACAGCTGCGCACCCTTCGACTGGCCGTCGTCGCTAGCGGCTGTAAAGAGACGGAGCCGTAAAATCACGCACGCACGATTCAGACAGGGAAATTACCTATCGCGGACGGGGCCCGCTTTTTTAGGAAGTCTACGCAACCCACAATGAACGGTTCGCCGTGTTCCCGGATTTTATCCGTCAGCCACTTGTCCAGTTTTAGGTACTCCCGGCGCGACGCCAACACGGCCAGGTCGATCACAAACATGAACGGAGACGAATTCAGGAGATGGGAAAGCGCCTGCGGAAAAGGCAAGACTGTGTCACAGACCCAACCATGTTCAGAGGTGGTAAAAATAACGACCCCGTTGGTACTCCAGTAGAAGTAGAAATGTCGAAATGTCAATTTCTACTAACTACAATACAAGTAGAAATTTCAAAGACATGTAAAAACTACACCATTACAGCAAACTACACAATTACAGCAAAACAGGGGCCATTTCTATCATAAACGCGACGAAAACGCATCCCACAACAACTTTCTACTTTATAAAATCCTCATCTAAAATCGAAGTGGTTAAGCTTATAAACTGTCCAGTAGACAGTACAAGTAATCAAGAGACACGGTCACGTAATGAAGTACGGTACCACAAGTGGGCCGAACCTACTTGAGTACTTCATAAAAGTAGAAGCACTTTGCCACAGACTACATCTGATCATCTATGTTACAGCTCTGTAATTTTGAATAGCTCGTTCAGATTGACATTATCCGCCAATTTTACATTAGAAATTTAGAACGAGATTAGTCACAGACGCCACAAATGTTATAATATAAATATATTTCACAAGGTTATACCAACAGCTCTCCCTTGCTATTCACGAACTGCGACGACACAAACTAGAAACTCCAATTCCGGAACTTCCACAAACAGCCAACACTGCAAACACCCCACCTTCAAGTCTTGAGCGACATCCAAAATCCTGGACAACCTCTGCTGTTCGTGTTGGTCCCGCAAATACCACTCCGCCATGCTGTGCATCACTATCTGCCGTATCGCGGGCGACTGTCCCTGGAAAACAGCAACACGGATAACGCCGCGTCGACATTGTCGAGCATCCCCGCTGCTGTACCTGTCCGTGCCATGCATAATGAAGAATAATACCAGAGTTTGGATGAAGATTCAAAAAAGTGGGCAACAAGCTCGAGATCAGCTCCTGCCGCAATTTATGGAACGGCGACGTTATCTGTAAAAGGCAAACAACGAATATCAAGCGAAATCGGCGTCTGTTAGAGAACCCGGCACGTACCTGTAGCAACGACAGCATCAGAAGATCGGGGCAATGCTTGGCTGGCCACATGAACAGCATCTTCACAGGCTCGTAATGGCCGTTCTGAGATAGGTGCAGGAGACATTCAATCAAATCCAGTGATTTCCTGTCAAACACACAAAGCGACAATATAACAATGTTTTGCCGATACATTAATCGTGTG
This sequence comes from Botryllus schlosseri, assembly GCF_051294905.1. Lineage (NCBI taxonomy): Eukaryota > Metazoa > Chordata > Ascidiacea > Stolidobranchia > Styelidae > Botryllus > Botryllus schlosseri. The sequence goes on along the minus strand of NC_137247.1, from coordinate 10,654,256 downwards.
GGTGATGCGAGACAGACGATACAAGGGCAGGGGACCTATTTTTACTTTCAATTCCAACAACTGCACGCCATTGCAGAATGATCTCGTCAGACCGTACGGCAAAGTCATAGAAACAAGGGCATTCTCCGTATGTTAAAACTAGGGCCCGAATGATATAAGCATTTTGGACCGCGCCGATGTCATGATGTGACATATCCGAGGTGGAACTTACAATAAGTAACAGTAATTTGAAATAATCCGATATCAACTTCATTCATAGTTAGAATAAACATGATATGGCAGTTCCTTGTGACCATACGTCAATCTTAATGAGTAAAGAACGCAGTGAACCAAGTGATGATGTCATTGGAGGGGTTGACAAATATCATCCAGAGTCGGCCAATTTATATATTACTGCAAAGGCAGTTGTGGGCGCCTATATACCGGTCGGTTTAGAGACGTGCTGAAATTTAAAAACTCATCACAATACTGAATTAGCGATTGCCGCAAGATAGGACCTTGAAGATATTGTCATTACACACAATCAAACTCGCACAGTCATAATCATCGAGTCGTTGAAACGATTTCCAATATCAAATCAATGCCAGATCAACTCACGGCCGATACGCGTAATTACCAAGATATCATCAACCTTGCGCAACAGCATGGGAATCAATAATCACCGATCGACACGCACCAGTTTCCAATCTCCTTATTCTCCTCGTCCAGCGGCTGTTTCAGTACGTCAGTCGCGCACAGCCGGCAAGGGTAATCGGCGAAACAGAAAATGGTCGAATTCAGGAGCGCTTGTTGAATGAACGACAGCTAGCGAACGGAAGAAACGCGTTTTTTTGAAACGAGATTTCAAATGACGGAAATGCTTTTACCTGTCCGTTCGTGTTCTTCCACTGTTTGTAGAACACGTCGACGGGAAATCTCTCTTGCGCAGGCACGCCGCATTTCACCGCTTGAATGATGAGTTGGAAGGCGGCCGCGTTTCCTACTCCGAAATGCGGATAGTCGAGTTCCCTCATCACCGTTTGGAAACTGAGATTCGGGTTCTAAATCGAGCACAAAGAGCATATAGCAGGGTATATGGAGTTGAGTTCACGTTGGGCATTGAGTGACAGTCAAACTGCGAGCCCACCAAACCAAACATATACCTATTGATCGATACCTTGCGCAACATAATCCGTTGATACACTACGACTGGACAGGGTCGAGGATCTTCGGGAGTGATTCGATTCTGAATCAAGCTTCAAGTCCAGCACCATTCAACTGATTGACCCCATAAAATATTACCATTCTCCACCCCATTCGAGATGATTCGGCATTTTTTGACCATACCCTAACTCACAGCACTTGTGACAATGTTGTCGGTTCATCACGACACCCCGAATGTGTGTAGCTTTGCACTACATGTTCTTTTGCAGTAATATGATCAATGGAGGTTGCAGGGATTCCGAAATTGGGAATAAATAGACCTAGCTGATAATCTAAAATTTAGTGTGGAATGGGGCGACGGGGCGTACAATTTCTGTAGATGAAAAAAATCATCACGTCTCATTTCAGTCAACTAGAATCATCAAAGACGGTCAGTACAAAATAACAACAAGTACACACCAATTCCTTCAAGGCGTGCACAAAATTTTCCACATTCCACGAGTTGTACTGGTCGCCTTTCTCTTTATTGTCCAGCCAGTTGCCAGAACTGGAGAGAGACTGCAAAGCAAGAATCCCCGTCTCAAAACAGTGCCGTGACAAGCATAGCGTATTCGTGCGCAGAAAAATTCAAACCGGTGCTCTCACTGCCTACTACAAAACTCAAAAGCAAGCCAAAAACTGTAACAAAGTGCTCTCTCGCGCATAGCTCACGTCCCGCGTATCTGACACAACGAAATAGTCACTCGTTAGCTGTGGACCTGATAAAACCTTGTACTGCAGTACGTCACACTGGATGATCCTTTCATCTTCAACAAACCGGGTCCTTCCTCGGGCTGACGATTCTTAAGAACAGTGTTGAAAAGACTCGTCAAATACACAACGCATTATAAGCCAAAATACCCAGGCACAAGGGACCAAGTAAATACTTTTGAATCACGATAAATGCACAGCAACACACATCAAATCAATTTCCAGCCTCCACTTGATAATCAAGTGGGATGACATGGGACTGTCCAGTAAATCGATAGTACATTGGGTAAAAGCCAAGGGCATTCGCTGTTGGAACTAGGTTCAAAGCATTTCTTGGCCATATCAATGCGTAGAGAGCTGACATCATGAGCCTGTTTGAAATCCAAGATATATTGACTGCTCCTAGACCAAGCCTCACAACAGCACTGCCCAACACTACATTTCCTGAAATTACCAAGTTATTTCAAAATTAAGTTGGGACAAGCTGCAGCTCTGCACCAATAAAGCAACCTGCCACCTTCAAAGTAAAGCTGAAAATCGTTCTAACCATTAGCACCAACAGTCCAGAATACCTCACTTTTAGCACATAGAACTCGAGAGCATATCTCGAAACAAATTCATACCTGCAGCGACGCTATACTGTCCAAAGGTTCCGAGATCGTGCTGGACATCATGCCCAACGCCTGGGCGACCTGGGAGGCGTTCACAGTCACGCCGTACTGCATCAAAATTTTTCGGCACTCCTCCGCGCTGCGAAACGTTACCGGCAATTCCAGAGAAAAACACAGAACACGCAACACAAGAGATATCTCACCTGGAGCACGCCGAGTATCCGATTTCGCGTAAGATATCGGCCATGCTGACCCTTCCCTTCAGGGACGAGCTGCCATTCGGCTCTTGCAGCAATCTATCCATGTGTAAATCCCCTTTTTCGCGATACAACAACGGTAACAAGACCACGGGGCAGCGTTCGATAGGAAAATCTGCAACAGACCGTGTTACGTATTGACGAGTTTACAAAATTCAGAGAGAAATCTCACTTGAACGCAGGGTTAGTAGAAAAGCCTCTTTCGTCTCTGGAGAGATGGAATCCTCTTCAGAGTGCTTTGCAAGGTAACTCAAAAGCGCGTGCAGGACCTCGACAGCGGTGTCTTGCAAGCCAATATCCTAAATGAGCCAATACAATGGTAGTAAAAGGCATGAATTTTCATGAAATGCATCGGTAACAGACGACAAAATGACACCATAAACGCTTGTACGCTAATAGGACTTCTATCGACAGCCAACGCAATTGGTGTAATATTGACACTCTCATATATATAATAGCAATCATGTGGCGTGTGACATTTGGATTCTGGAAAGCGGTACGATTCAAAAGCTGCTTTACATACTGATCTGCATTGACCCAGGACACATCAATAACAATTACTGTGCAGAATTAATTCTGCCAGTATTAGGGTTGGTTTTGAGGGGGATAGAGTCTTTTCAAGCCAAGGTGTGGTCACCGGCCAAATATAATTCAATAGAAATGACAAAGGTGCCGAGGTGATTATATTTATCCTAATGGGAGTTGGGCAGATGTACGCAGTCAGCACTCCCACTACATGGGTGCTAATAACAGTGCTCATCGAGGAGGTGGTGACAATACTATTGCTTCATATCACAGAAATAATTTACATAGTGCACTACTGTCAATCTAAGAGATCGCAGTAAATTGCGTTTAGCAAACAAACAGATTTCCATATAACTAGCATTGAATGACGTACAACAACTGCATATTGAATCGAGTACCGGTAGCTAAAATGTGGTGTTACAGCTGTATTTCACGTACACAGGAAGGAAAATCACAGCATCATCGCTTCGCAACAAACTAACACTGAACAATATCGACATCCCATCCTATTCCTGAATATTGCCGAAGGCACACTAATGTAATGATAGTATTTGAAGAGCTTCTACAAGATACAGAACTTCAATATACAATTGAAAAGTATATAAATATCGAAATGAACCCGAATATTCTCAGCTGATATGTGTAATCGTCGGCAACTAGTAGAGAATTGGAAAGAACATTGTATATCAACAATCGTATCACCAAATATGAGGCGGCAGAACGCTTAAGCTCCTCATTGTGGCGAGTAAGAAATGTGACACTAATTGACAGCGAGAAATCACCTGTGTATTAGCTCCTCTCCCACTGACTTTGATGCTTTCAAGATGTAATCGGATAACTTCAGGCAGTTGTGTTTTCACAACCTCGGTCGCTGCAAAACAAAGCAAAAAAGTGTCACAGGAATATTTTACCGACTGCAGTTGTCAGCATACCGTGCTTTCGAATTTCTTGTATGCTGGAATGTTGCAGGGCGATTCCGAACACGACTTCCTGTACTTTATCGAAACGAAGGTTACGACTGATGTTCTGGAGGAGGTTCGACGACGGTTGCAGAGATTTTTGGTGCGACAAGGGACTGTCTATCGCGTGACAGAGAGTAGAGATGAAATTCGGTTTTGTAGCGAGCGTGCCACACTCGAGAATCAACAGCTGTGTCTGAACAGAGAAGTTATTAATTGGCATCGCTCAAGACAAGTTGCAAAGGTTTAACAGCGGGTAGGACATGATCAGTACAGTACATTATAGTCATGAAATGTTTCAATCTTTGTACAGTTTGGACCAAGATACTCAAAATCTATAAATATGGTCTGAAATGGAACACACAAACTGGGTTTCAGGCAGGAGCATAATATTTTATCACATATATTAAATTATTAAAACTTGACCACGCTACTACAAATGAATAATGAACGCAATAATACAGTCACAACAGATTTTCTTTAAAATAGTTGAATTCAAAAGCAACATTGACACTGATTCCAGATAGCCTATATGTTATTCTATATAGGGCACTAGAAGGATACAAATGTTGTGACGTCATCGGTACACGGCATGGCATCCATGTCAGGAACAATGGTCAGATTGAGATGAAGCATCATTTGCGAAACATACTCTAAGAATTTTTTGCCAAAACTATAGAAACCGACTTACGAGACGGAGTACTACATCATAGCCATCGTGCCAAAACGTCGCTTATGTCATTTCAAACATTCAAACCTTCCATTTTCTTTCGGCCATATTTTGGGCATGGTTAACTTCGATACAATGTGACAATCATAAAAATGGTCAAAAATACATGAAAATTTTATAAATACTTGATTTTCCACCAATTTGAAAAATGGATATCTTGAGCTTATTTGATTCCACCGCGACAATACGTAGAAAATGGTTCATTAACAGCACTACAGAGAGCAGTCTTCCTCACGACCACCTACAGTCATTGCTAGACACATTTTTTTCTTAGGGAACGAGGTTTGTTTTGGGTTTGGAACATGTCGTCACAATCTACACTCATGTACCATTACCGGATAGATGTGCGTCTTAGGGCCTTAGGGGTATCGAAAGGCACTACAGGTGACTCATAGTGAGCAATGCGGCTGGATATTAGAGTGGAATTGGTGGCAAGGCTACACGCAACTTTGCTTTCAATTACTTAATTACTGTATAAACCCTTGACATGCGCAACTTACTGCCAAAAACAACAACGGTTTCCAGTCTGGGTCATGGGGGCCACTGCTCAATATTGACTGATGATGGGCAGCATTTTCCAAGGTTGTGTGTGTACCAAAGAATTGCGTTTATGTGTGTATTGATCGAGGATCGTTGTGTCCTGGTACGTAGCAACATGAAAACGGAGATGAGAAAACAAAGGGTCACATAGAAATGCGTGAATGTCACTTCACAGATGTCGCGGACGCCCCTGGCTACTGGAATCTCGGTACGTTTTGCCTGATATAAGGAAATGACGTAGTTCATTTCTGTCCTTGATCTTTTAGCGGCATATACACCGACTCATGATATACATACACATTACACACGATATGTGCATATCCATACCATTAAAGTGCATATGACGCTGGACAAGGAAGGTGCGGATGTAGCCTTGTAGGGCTCTTCAAGTCTTGCACCACCCCTCCATGCTATCCCAGTAATGCATGAGCGCTAAGACATGGATACCACTGTTACTAATCAGGTTTTTGGTCTGACCCGGCCAGGGATCGAAGCCACGACCTACCGATCAGCCAATATGGAATCGGTGTCTCGTGCACACCAAAGATTCTACTGACTGCACACAGGTGTGACGCCGAGAACCGCCTTGGCCTTGGCACACCAAAGATATTGCGCTAAGCGTACCGGGATTCCAACCTGGCCGATCAGTAAGCCGGATGCTTCACCATTACGCTATCTCGATCGGTAATCAGTAATCGGTGTATCAGTTGAGCAGCGATGATTCTCCAAGTTTAAGTTATTTAATAAAAAATAATATTAAAAATAAAACGTATAGTGTGAGCACAGGACACGGGAGATGTGTTTGTCTACGTCCACAAAGCAAAATCCTACCTGATGATAATCCTTTCCACTACTCTTAACATCCCCAGAAAAATCAATCAAAGAGAAAAGACAGCGGAACAGGTGGCGATCAGCCTCTGGTCCGTGTCTTTCTACAAGCTGCAAAACCAATGTCGCGTTAGCAAACGGGTTGACGAGGCATAACTACGCAGTGCCATCGCATGGGAATTACCTGCTGTACTTCTTGTACACTTGACTTGTAATTTTTTTTGTTCAAGTTTGACACGAGATAACTGATCTGTGATAATGCCAGTGACAAAGAATCAAGATTCATAGCTGCATTGAGGCAGCATATCCCACGCCATCCACTCACTAGCAGAGACTATTGCGATTGAGAACCGTCGATAGCCTCAGATCAGGCGAGAGCCCTGCGCTTTTCAAAGTTTCCAATCGTATAAAATGTGCCTGTGTTAAAACGTCAATTGCTATGTTAATAAAAATCCTGCGATATAGAATATCAACTAGAAAAGGATCATGAAATATGATATTTATTTATTCACGTACAAAACAGAGTCAGAATCATATTGGAAGCTAGTGAAAGTCGAGTAGAAGTGGTGCCGTGATCGTGGCGGCAAATAGGATCAGGTCAGTTTATTGTTGTTAAACAAGTCACACACAATGTACAGTGCGACAAGACTCAATGCCATGCAAGGAGGATGCCGAACGACCAGTTGCGGTTGCAGTTGCGGTCTCTAACTGGCATCCACCTCGGCCTAGTACCCGATGTCACCCTTTTTAGATGTTATAGTCTCTTTTTCCGCGACTTTTTCTAGCTCTTTTCCATTCTTTATGAGTGCGCTCTTTCATCGGGTCTTTACTGAGCTTTTTTTTATCGGCGTAAGAACAGCGACGCGGGGAAGAGGAGCCCAGGATAACCTGCAACTCGGAATCGAACTCGGACCAGCTGGGCGGTAGGCTCTTATCGTCAGTTGTCACCACTACGTCAATACCCCCCCCCCCCCCCCCGATTATAGGTCAGCTATGTTCAATGCTCTGGCCACACGGAGAAGAGTTTCTCGTATATTATAACTTCGAGCGGGCCCATTGTTATTGATAACTTTCGTTGGGAGTAGAAGTAAATACGCAAATGAAAAATGACTAAACCGAAAGCAAAAACCCTTTTGAACCCTACTGAACAAATGTCATCCATTTCCCGTCGAAGGAGGTCATTTAATCATTCGTCAGATTACATTTTCATCTGCCCAAGCCACACAATGCGATATACAAGACACACAATGCGATCTAATGAACAGATGGATTGGGGGAACTACCAACCAGTCTCTTGAATTGGCATCCACCTCGACCTAGTTCCCGATGTACCAATATGGTCGAAGTAGGCTGGTCTTCGATTTTTGGAGCACTCAAGTAGGTTTTGTCTATACTTGAGTGGTTATGTTTTTAGACTATACTTACACCTCTACCTCATTACCTGATAGAGTGAAATGCCTCGCCATAAGAGCCGGGTGTGAGCCCCTGATTAACGTTGGTGATTTCGAAAATCGTGCATATGGTAGCGGTTGTCACTACAAGTGTCAACCACGAAAAAATGACATGGGATTTGCCAATCTGACAAAAGTTTGCGACGCCCCGTATCAGTCCACTTCTTCAAACTCGTTATTTAAGCAATTTTCATCCCGTTCGCTTTCTATGTTTTTAGCTATGAAAACAGCTACTTCAAAATGAAATTAACGGCTAGACCCCTGCCTGTACTTCATCAGCGATAGCTTTGGCCACCTCTGCAGTACCAACACAATGACTTGTTTCCCTCTCCCCACATAGGCCTACTAACGCCAACAATCTCCCCTTCCTGGTACCATACTTCCCGGGAGGGCGGCTTCTGGATACGTCAAGCGCAACTGCATTCTAATTCTCGACATACATCTACATTCTACATAATATAGAAATTATCGACAGTGCCAATGAAAGCGGCAACTTCAACCATTGGGTCGTTTCAATTGTAGTGATAAATTACTTGGTACTCAACTAAACTCATCAGCGTTTTTTTTTATATTGAACACACCAAACGACAACAAAGAAATTCAACAAGTCGCATATCATTATCTGAGTTTATTGTGCAAGGTATATATACATGGGTCAAAATCGTAGCAAGTTAATCACAAACCAACGCAGCCTCAAAAAAGATTCGAGCTACAAAAGTTATCGGACGAATATCCCATTTCGATCAAAAATATATGTATTACGTACAGCCAAGATAGGAATAAGCAGTCGACTACGAAAATCACTAATAATAAAGGAATTTCAACCACGACATACACGCGAGGTCTGTGCAACACTTTCACAATTGCGAGATTCGATTACAATGCAAACAGCAGACTGGTACCATTGTCAGACGCGATATATATGCAAAATTCGTACCATTGTCAAACGCACGCACCCGAGTACAATGTACCGGCAAACACCACAGCTTCCCGAAGAGCTCGGAAAAGATGCGAAAACTTTTCAACACACGCCAATATCACAGAAAGAGTTGTACTAACATTACATAAAACAAAAGTAAACCATGTACTATACAAGTGTAAACACATACAGTTGGTCGAATGGCCGTACAAAATAAAAATCACCACGAAAACATGATCAATTAGATAGTGCCGCGGTACAGGAAACATTTGATAGAAACACGCGATACACAGAAAATAACTTCGATTACAGTTGACTGTCCGTTGCATCGCCCACATAACCGTACAGAGTTCTAACAGAAAGCCAAGGGGCAAATTTCACGATTGTGTGGCACCAATTGCGTCAGTCTTATCCCCGAACGCCAGCAAACGCTCACAACCTCGGTAAACATGTAATGTCGGAAAAAGAGAGACAATCGGCTCAGCATGCAAGGGCAGATTCCATATTTCCACTTTGTCCTTTCTCTGCACGGGAACAAAAATGTATCAGTCCGATATGATAAAGTATCACAAGCAAGAGAGATGAACATTGCAATATTGAAGTAAAGCGTTTTAAAGTTCTCTGTCTGAAGATCGCCGTAAGAATGCAAAATTCAAATTCAAATTTAATTTCAAGGACGAAACCAGACAGGCAACTACAGCTGCTTCTTAGCTTTTGAATAACAGAATATCTTAAGCTGTAATGATTTAGTACGTCGATGGATATTTAAATTTCTCTTTGCGAGCATCATAGTCCAGCACAATGCCTACACAGACTTTTCGCCGGGAGCCAAAACTGTTATCTTTTACATTGACCGTGAAACAAATAAACGGCTTTGAATATGATGACAGTACAAGGGCCAGAATTGCAATGAGATGGTAACTAATTAAGTAGGATTTCAAACGACTCGTGAGCAAGAATCTTACCTGCTCGCTTCAAAAATGGTCGATCAAAACTGACACGCTATTGCTGTTGACTTGGTACCCGCCGTCTTGAGGCAAATTCATATTCTGCCACTGAGAAGGTTCACCTGAATGGAAAAAGATGAGCTAATCAACTAACGCTCAAGCTAAATCCGCAATTAGTTAGCGTCTACAATACATTATGGTAAAGTGCAGTTTATCCATGATGTAGTCAGGAATTGCTCATCAAACACATTCTCATGGAGAATAAATCACATAATTTTATAACTGGCATCACAAAAGGTGTATGCCCTATTTATATGGCACGAGAGTCAATCCAATACTCAAGTCTTCACAAGTGATATTCTTATTGACCGATTTGTGGCACCAACTAATGGTACAAAGCATTGATTCAAGTCTTCCATGCAAATCTTATCATTGGATACGATACATAGAAAATGCCGCTATCAACTAGCATGCCAACATATGTTAATTTTGTAACGGGACACCGGCCAATCAAATTACAAGCGGCCTCTCGAAATTCATTAGTATCGACCAGCTCTCGACAACAAAATCACAAATCTCAAAATCAGCGTTAATCAGACTGGGCTTTTCACAGGTGTGAATTGCCACACCTGGGTAGCTAGTATCAGAGGATTTGAGCGAAAAAGACCAGCCGTCAGGTGTCAAGGACGCACAATGTGGCAGTCGCAGCTCCACCGGGTGATTAAACTGAAGTCCGTGCGGGCCGCACATCACGAGAGGCGATAAGAGTGTCTCTCCTGCAGAAAAAGAGAGAAAAGCAATGAGCAAAATCCAGTACCGACTACCTAGCAGTGTAACAGCTTTGGTTCAAAATATTGTGGTTAACATTACCAGCAAGAGACTTCAAACTTATCAAGGTATTTAGGTATTCAAATACTAACAACACACACACACAAAAGATATGCTGAAAGTGGCTACGCCGAAACCTCTTGCCAGATTTGATCAACCAAAAGATACGTCACACATGCCAGCGACGTACGAGTTTGTGTCATATCCAAATCTGAGTGTGAACCCCCAAATGGCTCAATTTTTCAGAAGGTGGCAAAATTTTTCAACGGTTTACGGAAATTGTAGGTCTCGCTCTAAATCAATTGTGGAAAATATCCTAAATCACACAAATTCGGGTAAAATTTTCAAATTCAAATTTTTCAAAGCCGAACAGTCATAATTAGGGCAAGTTTTTGTTACAGTTAAATCCGTGGAAAGTTGCATTTCTTTTCGACAAAAGTAGCAGTAAAAAGCTGCATTTATTTTTTCACAAAAGTTGCAATAAAAGACCACAATTTGCTCGGTTGACTAAAAAAGGTCAACTTCCCAGCCGTGTATTTCACCAAAATCAAAAATACTTTCATGAAAAATCGAAAAAGTTGCAAAACTGTTGCACTATAAGATTCCTTCTAACAGCTTAAAACAGCATTCTACATATCTTACGAGTATTTAGGAAGCTGCCGGAAGCTGTAAAAGCTGCAAAAACTTGCCCTAGTCATAATATATTGCACATCCTCAAATTGGGCGCTCAGCACTGCTCACAAACATAAAAATAGAAGATACACATCTATTTAGGGAAGACTGCAGATTCATTTTCAACCAATGGTCCTAGGTGACCCAAGGCAACCGTACCTCTATCAGTGTTGAGCGGCGGTAGGACAGTGTTATCTTTGCAAACTTTGAAATAGATATTTTGCCGGACTCCGGGGGGGATGGCCCCTTTCGGGATCATGATTGACACGCCTGTCTCTACCGAGCTTAGCACGCCGCCATCGCTGTCAAATGTGCCGCGGGCCGTGGCCACCACTTGGGGCTCGTCGGTATCGGGGTTACTGCTGCAATGTAACGAGACATAGTGAAAAAATAGCTACAAATCAAATCCAAATAGAGAATATATTTTGCTTCCTGTCCAAATCCAAGCCCATAGGCGGTAATGAAAATAGCTTTCTCAGAAGCAGCATGTAAATTATTAGGAATTCCATGTTCAAGTGCAAGCAATCCCAAATTCAGCTTCAAAAATAGTAAATCTACATCTAACCATAATCTGACAAAAATTTTCAAATTCGCTTACTTTCAAATCCAAATATATGATCACTGCCAAATATTTGACATATTGGATCTACAATCGCATCGTTAAAACATCTCTTCATATTTATGCGTATGGTTAAAGACATCAAAACATCAAACTTTTGGACAGCGGAAGGTAACACATATTAGCATTATGTGAAATTGTCACAACGAAATAGTAGTATAGTACTGGCCACAAAGATCGACAGATATATTTATGATAGGAAACAGTAAATGTGAATAGTACGATTCTCAATTTCAATTAGTCCGCGAGGTCCCGGAGGTCAACGTGTTGAAATGTTTAGCGCCTTGACCTTATTACTCTGCTATTTGAGACTACGCCACAGACTATGTCAGCTATCTGCCGGAAAAACGATGAATTTGTCGCCAAAAGTGTTGCAAAATAGGTAATGGAAGAGTTGAAGAAAAAACACTGCTAAACTTTCACACCCCGTTCCATAGTTCCAATTTGGGGGCGATTATGAAAACCCTAAGCAGGAAATTCCTTAACGAGTTTGCGCCACTAACGCAAAGCTATCACATACCTCACAGGCGGAGATTCCACAGGGCGATTAAGCTTTGGTTTGTCGTGCGTTTCCACACCGCTGTCGTACATCGAGTCCTTTGGCGGTCGGTTTTCTTGAACGTGCCCCACGGTCGCCGGGGCGTTGAACTTACTGTACGGGCGCGGGTTGTAGCCTTTGTAAGCGTTGCTGAAAATACGCACATTGCGAGACGTGGCACCAGCATAATCCTGGTTGGTGTCAGGCTACAAACAATGACAACACCAAAAGTCCTGAGATCAACTTGGGAACCCCGAGAAAACAGTGAGACCCACTGCAGAGTTGTAATATTTCGTCGACATAACTTGAGTCATTTTCAATAAAATAAAAATTGACTACATTTTAGTCAATTTGCGTATTGACTCGACTTCATTCAATTCTCGTGTATCATGAATCTGTGCATAAACCCTATTTCATTTGTTTGAATAAACAAGTCGAGAATGAGAAAAATAAGGTAGGGCCGTAAAAAAAACATCATTTTTTTTCAAATTTTACTGTCTACCTGATAAAATTGATACTTTGCCCTCCCACAAAAACACTGCACGCCAATTTTGGCTCAATTCCAACCAGCGGATGCAAAGTTCTTGTGGTAGAAAATTTTTGAATCAAAATAAATACAACATTTTTTAAATCTCAATGAATACCCCATGAAATTGTTAGGCTGTCTGAATAAGACGATGCACAACAAATTTAGCTCTATTCCAACCAGAAGTGAAGTAATTTGAGTACAAAATTTTGTGCTTGGAAAATATAGTGGCAAATTATTTTAGTTATTATTTATAGATCCACCCACCGTGAATACTAAGACTTGAAATCTTAAATTTTGAACATCAATACCTTCGCTTCTACTGGTTGGAATTGAGCCAAATTTCTTGTACACGTATAGACCTATAGACTAGGTTAGACAACACAATTTATGACTTACTTGCGTGGGGCTTGGGGGTTGCTTTTTGGCAGACTGGAACCGGCAGACCCGGCGAATCTGTTGTAGGAGTTCGTGGGAGTCTGTTTTCTGTAACTGTATGCAGATTATGTTAAAAAGGAACTGCGTTAAAGCCAATCGCCTCCCTACCTGTCCTCGTAGGGTTTTGTGTGAGACGGCGAGTAAGGACCGGCAGTGTTCTTGGGAGGCTGCCTGAACAGGGAAATGCGACAGATTCAAAACCCGACCGACGGAATATTTACGATTGAATATAATTACCTGTTTTTATCTACTTGAGCGTATAATGGTTCTGAAGGTCGCGGGTCACGTCTGGAAACGAAAAATACCGTAAACCGGGGTAACTTTGGACACTAAGCAGTAAAAGATTTAAATGGTTATTGATGGAAAAGGGTTGCTGCTGGATGTCCAATTCTTTTTCATGATGCAACAGTACCACAAGTAGTCTCAATAAAAGGCGGATTCATTTCACTACCAGATAAACTTGACCTGACATGATAAATTTATGGCGCCGATCTATTTCATCAAAATTGATGGCCATGAAAATTCTTACAACCAAACATAGATAGTATGTGATTCATAGATTCAAAACTTGGCAGCAGATATCTCTAAGTAGTCTTAAAATCCATGGCAAAAATCTCAGTGGGCTCACCCTTAGATCAATACAAGAAAATGTGATGTCCGAAGTTACCCCGTCAAATTTTATCAGAACGGGGTAACTTTGGACAGTGAAAAATGTGATATTTAGAGCTCTGGAAAGTGGCTGCTTCGTCTGTGTCAAACTATATTCCTTATGACCGGCCTGATGGCTATTTCTATCTATTCTTGATAATAATTTACGAAGTCACTTCTACGAGTACCAACGATGAGTACTCCCCATCCTCTGGCAAGATACGGTTCAATTACCTGGCATCAGGCCGATACTCAGGTTGATAGCGATTTGCGCTTTCCGTTTCCGGGGCCCGCTGCGGCGTTATCGCAGGCTGCGGGACCGGCTGAGGTGAGGGTGGTTCTGCAGCCTCTGGAGGCGGGCCCGGGTCGGTTCGGACTTTGTTCAAACGCTTGATATGATTCCTGGCACAAAAGAAAGAAGAAAGTCGTTAAAAACTGGGCTATAGCGATACGAAACCAGGGCTGCGGAGTCGGTGTATCATTGCATCTTCTCTGGATGGCCTCGGGAGACACGGGAAGTTTTGTAACATTCTTTGAATTCAAGAGTTGGAGATACAAGGAGTTTGTTAACAATTTAAGTTTTTCATGTGGTAGCAGTGAGCACCTTCACAAACTTGCTTCTTACTGCGAGTATAATTTCTTTTTTTTGTAGTTAAAAATAGGTTTGATTCACTTGGTAATAATAATAACATTCCTGTGTATCTACTTGGACAATAATATGCTTTTATATTACATTTAAGTTATTATAAATATTACTTAAAATGCTCTACTACGAGTCTACGACTACATTAAAATTAAACCGAATGTTCTCAAATGTTACTAAAAGCTGCCGTTACTGTCTCGTCACGTAGGCCAACCTGCGCAAAAGCAATTCGTTTTGATAATGATTCATTTGGTAATAATATTTGAAGAGCCTCTTGAAGGTACAGAACTTCTAAATACAATTGAATAGTATATTCATATTGAAATGAACTCGGCTTTTTCGGCTGACACTCGTCAGGGGTAATCGTCAGCAACTAGAAGAGAACGGAAAAGAACATCGTGTATCAACGATCGTATCACAAAATGTGACGTCACCAGCATGAAATTTCGAATACGAGACCGTTCAAAGTATTATTTTTAGATAATAACAATATGGGAACTAAAAATGTAACATGAACCGAATTGACAGCCCGGCACGGAACTCACTTTAAAAACGAATCCGGGTCGAACCGACCGTCCGGCACGGGCTGTACGGCCCGCGCCAAAGCTTCCGAGCTCTTTGTCGGCGTGTAGGACGGGGTGACTTTGGGGGCCGGCTGACGAGGCTCTTCCGAGCTGGTGCTGGACGTGTCGTCATGCTGAAACGCACCGCTGGTGAGCTACTCGGACACGTTACGACGTAAAAACAGGCCTACCTGCGGGCGCGCTGATCTGTCCATGCCGCGTGGAGATGAAGCAGACGACGGATCTGAATTGATTTGAAAATCATCTCAAGATACCACTGAAAGCTGTCAATGGCTTCGAAAACTTACAATCTTGTTTGGTCGGAGGGAGTACGGGCTTCACGTGAGGCGGTTCTTCCTCCTCCTCGTTATTCAGGGCATCGTCCAGATCGTCATCACCAAATTTATTCCCGGCCTCTTCCTCTTCAGAGCTGGAGCTGCTCGGCGGACGCTACATTCAAACAGATATTGCAGCGAATAGAAATAAATTGCGACTCCAAAGGACCGTCTTGTTTTAGATCAGGGTTCGCAAACTAGAATATTTTGTACAGCCCGCGTCGAAAGCAAGTGCGCAAAGAACATTTTATTTCTATTTTTAAAAATGTGATATGTTTCATACCATGCGTGAATCGCTACATAGCAAACCACATTTTATCGATGGGTGTGGAATTTCATTCCGCAAGGTCCCATCAAATAAGGCCTGCTCGGAAAGACATTGAATACCCTTATTATTGATGCCGCGGCGTCATCACAAACTAGGAAACTAGCCTGCAGACAAACAAGAGTTTGAGACGCCTGTTTTAGATTGAGATACCAATATTTCCAATTACAAATCCTGTATCAGATCGAGATTAAATCCCAGGCAAAATACTGGATTACTATCAAATTATGTCCGAATTGGGGCAATACGTGAACTTTGCTTAAAATTTGCTTGAAAATTGAAAATGATTAGAAATTTCACGTTCAAATCATAATCCGGAGGTACAGAACTTCAATATATAATTGAATAGTATATTCATAAAATTGAAATAAATCACAATATTTCTGGCTGACACTCGTCAGGGGTAATCGTCAGCAACTAGTACAATCGAACTCGATATCAATTATATATCCATAAGCAATCCAGATGAGGTTAAAATCATCAAATAAGTTTGATTTAAAATCAAATCCATGCTCGTTGTTGATCTGACTGACTGGGTTATGGGATTTCCAAGATTCGTTCAGAATTAAGATTTTAAAACGCTTACCTTCGGGGGCGGTACTAAAGCTACCCCGCCCGCAGGCGGCTTTCTAGCCGGCGACGCGGCCACTTCTTCAAGGTCCTCATCGTCAAAGTCGGTGGCCGAATGCTGGAACTCAGACCCGACTGTGGTGACGCTGTACTCGCTGCCCGGCGCCGACACGTAGGACAGTCCGTCGTCGTCGCCCGGACTAACCATACCCGGTTCATCGTCGTCCTCGGCAGATCCACCGAGCTGGAAATGATAGAAATTATGGCGGTCGATCTCGGCGAAAGTAGGACAGTCTTCAAATTTATTCCCAATTACAAACTGTGCCGCCAAAAAATGCATCAAAAATCAAGGAAAGACAAATTTCGAGTAACCTTGCCGAGGTCATCACTATCACCCAGACGTAATTACGGCCCGTTTGGGGAAATGTTGTCTAAAAAATTGTCAAAATTATTTAGAAAGCTAAAATTATTCCGTTAACTGCATTTCGTTGCTGCGTTGTCAGTGAGCTTATCATTTGACATTTTACACCTTGTTACCTACTTATAGACCTACCGTCGTAAATGACCCATCCTCTACTCATTGTGAAATTAAGTTTTTTGACGGAAAATCATGGAAAATCTTCCGTTTTTAGGGCAAAAAAATGTCAGCTCTAGTTATCACCTTCGTGTTATGTGTATGATACATAGAAGGCGGTACGAGCCCAGCTTTCGCAAGAGAAAGTAAGAGTAACTTATGCGATATCATTTCCACTTCGGATGATTTTTATTACAGAGTGCATCATATTACAACACAGCACGAGATATCAACGACAACCATTTCTCTTACAAACGAGCAGTATCATTGAACGTGCAACATCGATGGGTGAAATTTACGAGAAAAAGGCCATCGCGTTATTTGGTTGATACGCAGAGGCGTGCTATGAATCGCTGAAGTACAAATAAGCCGAAAAACTTCGGAGGCGGAATCGGCAATACAAAAGAAGGGGTTCTGATTTTTAAAAGAGCGGGTTCCACACCGCTGTGTAACTTTATAAAGTGCCAAATATAGCAATGCTGTATATCATCCCTAGGATGCTGTACACTGTGCTAATAAAATGTAAAAAGCATAACAATATGCATAAAAGACAGTGCATAATTGTAGGGAAAGAATGAACACTAGACCTACTGCACAGTCTGAATGCACGCGTAAATAATATGATTTTGATTTTACGCTTGAAAACAGATAATCCGATAAAAGCTGGAAGAATATTCCACAGAACAACCGCAAATGCAAAAAAAACAACACACCTTATCCTCAGACACCCACACCGGCATGTTCTGCTGGTCCTTGATGGTGGAATGCAGCTTCCTGTACCAATCGTCCGACACCGCGCCGAGCGGTATAGTGTCCGTGAACACGTGACCGTAACCCTTCTGCAGTTTAACGGCGCGATCGTACAGCTTGCCGTGCTTTTTCTTCCGCTCCTCTTCGGTCACGGCCAGTTTCGAACGGAGCTCCTTGACGGCCGCTTTGCTTTCCGGCTTCAGGAACACGACAATCGGATAGAGCTGGGCGTAGTTGAGCTTCTCGACGGCGGCCGGCGTGATGTCCAGTATCGCGTGTTTATCCTTTTCGATGATGTTCTTGATCGTGTTGAGACGTATGATGCCTTTTCGGTTGGATTTCTGTCCGCTGACGATGCCGTCGTTGTCTAATAAGCGTTAAGCAATGAAAATACTTGTACTTGTACTAGAATATACGATTTTTTATGCTGGAATTGGCTGTCGACAAGAAATTTCATACGAATTTTGAAAATAATCTCAAACATTGCCGTATATGAACTTGGAAGTTGACAAGATAGGAAATGAATTCAGGAATTGCATTTAGGCGTAGTTTTGTGAATAGTAAAACTGCTAAGCTAATTCCTGGAGGCGAGCCAGATCTGGGGTTTAGAATACGAACTTTTGGGAAAAGGGTATGTTGCTTTGCTATCTATGTGTACTTTTGAGTAGAATGCATACGATCATGGCACCCACCCCACTTACAATCTAATCATCCCAAGAATTTAAGCTCGATAGGTGGCGCAACTTATCACACAACACGACGCGTGTTTCATCAATAACACAACACTAGTAGGAAGGGTGGGAACATATCATGTTACCGACACACAATGGAGGATTTCAAATCGACGGCGTTATGAAAATTCTGAAATCATGTAGTCGAGAGAATCCCATTGACATATCTTCGTAAGGACGTGGAAGCTGCTATTTGCAATGAAGTTCCAGATTTCAGCAAACTACCAGGCGTGATGCTGCTTACATGTCGGACAGTATCAAACAGTTTCTCTAATTGATACGTAATGGGCAGTTTGTCATGCTTTATCGGATGCATCTCACATACATTTAAAGAGACGTCAAAACCAATCACCACGTATACTTACTTGCAATTTCGTAATTTGAGTTGTAATCCGAGGCTAACCTTTGTCGAGCGATATCGGCAAGCGGTCCGAATATCGTGACAGGTCGCTTGAAGCCAGCTGCGAATAAACAACAATTCCATTATTATTGAGTTAATCGGGCCCGGCATCGCACCAGGAGGCACCACTGTAGAGTGCTCTAGCAAGTCGTAGGTATGCATAATATGACGTCATGACGGTAAGAACAATTCAAAGGTTGAAATATGTACCGCATAGAATCTAATATCACACACGCGTTATTTATCTTCCTTCGAACATGACTATTTCATACAGCGAGTTGTGACAATCCCGAGGGTTAATCACTAAGACAGAAATGCAGCAGGTTTTGGATGAACAATCCATGTTTCAAGGCTCTCGGTAACAATACTATGTCTCCACGTTGATAAAATAAATCATTACCGGGAAAGGGAGTATATTCGTTGATACTCAGGCGCAGATTTGAGTAGTGGATTGGCTAGTACATGATATCATGATAAAGTGACCAAAGAATATACTAACAAACGTCATGATCAATATGAAGAAGGCCACTCGAAATCTTCCAGAACCATCAGTTGTAAGGTTTGTGGATAAAGTTAGGTGACGGACAGAGACAATTGTGAGAAAGAAACACCGAATAACCATTGCCAAATGGGTAGCCAAAATAATCTCTAGATTATGGACAGCGGCTTATTCAAGGAGTAGAGCGATCGAAAATGTTATCGGTTCTAGCTTCAAGGTTACCAATTCCACAACGTAATCCACATACCTTCACGTAACACCACTCTCTCATAGGCGGGGAAGTGGGGAGAGTTTGCCGGAGCTTGGAAGCTCTTTTCCGGCTTGCCTTTCCCCGCGTTTCCCTTCAGTCGCCTCTTGATTCCGCCACGTTGCGTCGCCTTCTCTTTAGACTGCTGCATTTTCTTGTCCTGCACTTCTTTCAACTGCTGCGCGCTGCAGACGAAAACATACCGTATCGTGTTTCACCGTGTCTCATTTCGATACCGACGAGGGCTGGGCAAAATCAAGGACCAGGGTGATTCGATTTCAGAGTTTTAATCTCATGATTAACCATTCAAGTAGAGACCGCGAGAATGACCGATGTGTAAGCTAGCCGAAAGTGCCAGTGGCAATATATCAATATCAGTCAACTCCAGTCGATATTTATTGACCTGTCCAACTGCATCATCACTGCTACAAATGTGAGAGGGTCTCGAATACTGTCGTATGTATTGATTTATGAGAACCACACGACTTCACATTCTTAGTTGCATTTTCTCGACTACAATATACACCTTGTTTCTTACTCAGTTAGAGTTTGATTGTAAATACTTAAAGCTGAATAGGATATATTATTCAAAAACCAGAAAGTTCTAGTGGTCAAATGTCACAATATGTTGCTACATATTTTAAATCATACGGTAGAACCATATGTACTCTCAAGGCTCCAGTGGGAAAAAATACGCACCGCTGACCAAAATTTCAGCAAATTCCATCCCGTCAAGGTATTAAAGTGAATCATAATAAAGACACAGCCATCCTCATTAATAATACAGCACTCAAATCACCATATCCGCAAGTTGCCTCACAGAATTTCAATTACAAAATGCAATTTATAGCTCGTCCGCGGAATCGAACCATAACATTCTACGCAACGGCGGGGGAGCAACGGTCCATTAAAGTGTATTTCGAATCCATTTCGGCAGGAATCTCCGACCGCAACAAAAGTTTAATTTATATATTGAAGGAAAACATTGATTTTTTCTTCCGCGAACCCATGCAAAGTGTGCCTTTAACATCAGCTTCGATAAACTGCTTGCAGAAAGAAAGATTCGTAATCTTACCGACTGCCGTTGGGAATAACCCCGCGTTCAACTTCCATATTGCTTCTGCCGATGCGCACAGCGAGCCAATAACCGACCATCCCTTGATAGAGAGTGTCGGATATGCGGAAGACGGATCCCTGTTTGAAACTCATTTCGTGCTCGTTGGCCCGTTCGTATTTGAAATGAGTACGGATGTAGAAGGAGTCGCCGGTGCCGTGATCTAGAGTCTTTTGAAACTCTAAAAAGTAACGGAGCACGCTCAAATTAAGTACACCTTGCATTATGAATGTAAGCACCAGATAACAAGCACGCTTTCTCATTCTCATACTGTGCGCTGCACATATAAACGGTGTGATATTTACGGGGACAAGAAGTATATGGCATGCAAAATACAAATTGAGTGCAAAAAATGCTTATTACAAGTATCAAGTCAGACTTTTTCGGCATTTCCTTAATGTTATTTCGTTCATTTGTGTAAGTAGAATGTAAACTAATCAAGTAACGGTAATCAATCAATCAATCAATCAATTGATTATTATGCCAAATGACCCAGAAAAGATATACACAACAAAGCATTATGAGCATCTAATTGAGTACAAAATAGACATCAGTTCAGTGGATGAGAGTCGTCTTCTAACATGGGATGGAAAAATCCCAATTACCGATATTGGTAGTTACGTCATTGATCACAACAGGGATATATATAAGTTGTAGGAGTTCTCGATATCCCTGAAATCATAAATATTAGACTGTGACGCTGTGTCTCATACATTGCTAGATTCCCCATTTCTTCACAGACGAATAGTCAAGGTACTTCCAAATATGGAAAGAAAAAATTCCAAGGCAGAGATAGATTTACGATGTAAAGTCAATCTTGAAGTCAAGATAAAACAAATTGCTCGCGCCACCCGAAATAATGTAGAGTGAACGTGATTGATTGATATCAAAAGATGAATTGAGCATAAATGGAAGTGCGGCCTTTGAAAGCATTCAGGCATGAGCGATCATCAAGAGGAGCTAAGGAACACAGAAGTGATGTACCATACCAAACCAACAGAATTGTGTAGGAATATTATAACAATATTGCATAAGAATATTATAACATTACTTACACCACTTCCTCATATGTCATATTGGAAGAATGCGCTTAATATGAACTGGCCTACGAAAATAATATAATGGTATTTGACAATGTGGGCCCCACCCACCGCACAGGCACCAGGGAATTTTAATACATGTTGCCACAAAAGAGAAATACAGATTTTAAGAAACATGACATTGCCATCATTGTGACACTACACTGAAAAAATCAATCATTTGTAGGAGTGTAAAGATGACAGCGCCATGACTCACAACTCAATCACATGATCAACGGCGAATCTAGTTTCAATTTAGGCAGGTACAGAAAGAATGACAAATAAGGAAGTGAATCTATCGCTGGAACATATTTTCTCCTCAAACAGCGCTACAGACGTCAGAAAGTCGAGTCTGTTTACGACGCTATCGCGAGAGAGCAAATTAAACAAACGCGCCTCTGCCCACTCGAAACTTACTACATAGCGAAACACAAGTCATCAAAATACATAGTTTGCACTTGCCGATAAGCAAGTTGACCCTAACCCAGATAACTAAACAAAATCGTAGCATACAGACGCTGTT
This sequence comes from Botryllus schlosseri, assembly GCF_051294905.1. Classification (NCBI taxonomy): domain Eukaryota; kingdom Metazoa; phylum Chordata; class Ascidiacea; order Stolidobranchia; family Styelidae; genus Botryllus; species Botryllus schlosseri. Next base: position 10,631,974 of record NC_137247.1, on the reverse strand, counting down.
TCATATTAACTTGAGCAAATCATATCGAAAGAAACTATCACGTAAAGGAGCAATAATATTATTAAAGCAATCGCTGGCATACCATCACAGTTTCTAGATGTACCAATCTACATTTCAAATACAACCAAGTAAAAGTTCAGCCAGCAATGTGTTAATTCAAAGGATTTACAGTCTGATGCAGTTCAAGGCAGAGAAACTGAAAAATGGTAGGTACCTGTACCGATAACAAGCTTCAAACACAAATATACCTGGCTGAACGCCTCAGTACCGTACCCAAACCCCCGTGGTTCATACGACACAGTTGTTCCATAATATCGGCCGACAACTATCAAAAATACATTTTCTGCCTTGATCACGTCGAGAAAATGCGTGCCAGAAATTTTGCAAAGAATTAAAAATTGATAACGAGTGACATCACAGAGATAGTTAGATTGGAATGATACATTCTGTGAAAATCTTTTAGCTACAGTTGAATTACGGCGACTTTCTGAGGATAACGGCTGATGCCAAAACGATTGTCACAAATTCAACATTAATTTGAGAACACAACATATTATTTAGTGCACAGTACCTCTTCAATAATGCGGAATCAGAAATTCGTACCTGCGAATCTGGGCTGCGCCACAATCGTCACCTCCTGCCCTTCCGGTAATCCCATCAGCGCCAAAACCGCTTCTTCCCGTATAATATTCCGGAAATTTTTATTGTTGACCTATGCGCATCAAAACAAACCGTTACATCGCCGATGAAACGTAACCCAGTCCACTTACGCTCAAGATTTGATCGCCGGCTTTCAATCCCTGAAGGGCAGCGGCGCTCGTATCCAAAACCGACGCTACAAATATCCCGACATCGTTACCGCCGGCCAATCTTATCCCAACGCTGCGCTTCTTGATGAATTTGATGGTGTGAGCGTTTGCGCTGGAAATAATATGGCCACCGTCAAAAGCAAATTTCGAAAAAAAATTTTTCACAAAACAACATGGCAGAACTAATGTTTGTTACAAAAATTATTGAAAAGTATATTTATATTGAAATACTTGAAGAGCTTCTTGGAGGTACAGAACTTCAATATACAATGGGATAGTACATTCGTATTGAAATCAACCCGAATATTTTCGGCTGACACTCGTCAGGAGAAATCGTCAGCAACTATTAGAGAATTGGAAAGAACATTGTATATCAACAATTGCATCACAAAATATGACGTCACCAGCATGAAAGAGGGAGCGTTCAATGTACTATTTTTAGGTGGGACACGAACTCCTTTTGTTGACAGAGTTTGGGTTGGTGTATTTTGATAAAAGTCGACTCCAAGGCACACAAATGGAAGCGCGAACGGCCCCTCCCAACAACGTGAAATCTGTCATCTCGATAATTATTCGCACAAATTGGATCATCGAACAGATGTTTGCCGATGGCACAGAATTAATGGCCTTTGATCGGTCAGCATCAAGCTTAAGCGGATGAGTTTTAAGGTGGAGCTTTTCACCGAGCCTGATGCACGTGTTCTGATACATCTGGGGACATGCTGGTTTACGCGTTCCTGCAGACGCTTTGACGTTCTTCCCACGTAGCCACAATCACAGTGGCACTTATAATCGTACACTACATTACTTTGTTCTCATATTGAAATGAAACCGAGGGGGTAAACGTCAGCAAGTAGTAGAGAATTGGTAAGAACGTTCAATTTGTTCTAAAGAACGTCATATTTGTTTCAAAAATCATTTAGAAAAACGTACGGTAGAACTTGTCCGTCCTCCTCCACCTCGTCTTCGGGGGGCTCGTCGTAGAGGGGCTGCGAGGATTTGGCGCGCGGCGCCGGTTCCGGGGTGTGGCTGACCCGAGAGCTGGTGCGACTGGAACCGGACGGCGTGTCCGCCGCCTTTTTCGCTTTGGTGGCCGCCTCCAGCTCGGCCGGCATCACGCGTATGCCGCCGACTGCTTTCCTGTCTTTTTTCTCTGGCTCCGGCTCTTTCTGAACTGGTTTTCTGAAACAGACGTGCATATTCAACGTCATCGCATATTCAACCATCGTACTTTAGGATGGGGGTTCCTAGCCGGGCCTCTAATTTTTTGGGCCAGGAGGTTGTCAGTAACGAAGTAGGCTACTCCAGGTAGGTTTTTCCTACTTGCTAAAGTGACTATGATTTTAGACAACCACTTCTTACAATTAGAATTGGTATTGAAATAAAGCCAAATATTTTCGGCTGACACTCGTCAGGGTTAATTGTTAGCAACTAGTAGAGAATTGGAAAGAACATTGTACATCAACAATCGTATCACAAAATATTACGTCACCGGCTTGAAATTTCAAATAATCGGGTCAGTTTCAGTGTTAAATAGAACACACACTTTTGTACTTACTTTACTTCTATTTACTAAGATTACAATACTTACTTTCTCATTTGGAAATTGCCATGAAATTGTTACTTCTATCTGTAATCCAAGTCGACATTTACGACGTTCCGTCTATCTCTATTTGAATTTCGACCACGCCTACTAGTCCAAGATAGCCTAATCTTCCCATCTGAAAGTTTGAGTGGCCTAACCGCAAAATTTGAACAGCTGATAACTAAATAAAAAATGTCATCAATGTCGCCAAGTCCCAATCCTAATCCCAGCTTTATTGCCATCCAAACAAAAAACCAACTGACGACTAAATATCTTTTAGGAAATCTCATTACAGCCCTCGTCGTGGCCTGAATACCGTTTGGAGTGCAATTATTAGTGATCGCATGATTTATATTGTCGGTGTGGTTATTGCGGCCAGCACTGAGAATAAGACAAAATATGGATATACGTCATAAATAAGGACAGATCTTGTCAAACAAGGATAATGCAGTTAGTTGCCTAGTCTGCAGTTGTAGTTTCAACATTGGCGTTTCCTGGAGCCCTTAAAACTAGTCTGCGGTCCACCAATGGGCCCATGGACCCCATATGTTAAGGATAAGAACAATTGCTTTTGGGCTTACTCTGATTTTTTACTGCGGCGTTCGGATTTTCTGGATTCTTCGGATCGAGACGACGAACGAGACGAGCGAGAATAGGTGCTTTCGTCATCTGGATTATTCCCGGATAAAAATAGAAATAAAAATTCAATAAAAAAATCCGGGATCGTTAACAGAAATTATCGTACCGGCATGCTTGTCTTTCTTGTCGCCGTGCTTGCTTTTCGACGGGCTCGGCTGAGCGAAGTGCGACGCTGGTATCGAAACGGTACCGCCCGACTCGCTTTTCACCAGCATCGTGAGCTTGTCTTTGGACAGACCGATGATCTGGATAGCTTCATCGACTGTCTTATTATCTACATTTCTTCCGTTGATCTGAGAAGAAGCGGGCAATAGATTCAGATTGAGTTGATGTCTGGTAATGTGTGACGCTTTCGATGAAAATTGGACTATACAACTCGTAACAGGCAAAACATAATTCGGAAGAATCGTATGTATATTCTCAAACATTACCCCGTAAAAAATCGCTAATTTTCACTTTTAGTTGTGATTGCAAAGGTCTGATATGATATGACATGATTATCAAGTCCATCATAGCTAAAGTACGGAAACCATATTCCGTACTGTAAACTTTCATTCCATTACTCCCAAACAAAGGCAAATATTAATTGAGTACAGGTAAGTCAGAAACAGGACGCAATAATTCCCAACAACACCCGCTGAGGCTCTATAATTTAATAGCTTGTGTAAAACGCAATCCATATAAATTGGGTAATAGTAATAGTTTACGGTATAAGCAAGGACATGGAATAGCTATATGGGTTCTTGAGATGAAAAGACCTACCAACTATCATGAGCAAATGGTAGTAATCCGGGAACATAATCTGGGACATGTAATTTCACCTTGAGTCCATGTTTGCCAGCGCAGCACAATAAACCACAGCTATAAAAAGATACCGGTACCGAAATGCAGTGTACGCAAATATTTACACAAGACAAAGAATTTAGCTTGAGACATACATAACACACAGTGGGCTCCAATCGAATGCCTCAAGCGCTGGTGCAGTCCATACACAAATTCTACATATGGTGCGTGATATGTCGGGCAATACAGTAAAAAGGTATCAGGTAAGGAAACAGACTTAAATACTGAATATAGCGTGGAGGCCAGTAGCAATACATATCTAACAATACCTCCATATTTAACAAACCGTGATGCACAATAACACAGTTTGATGACATGACACTAGTACAAATCTCCATTATGGTGAGTACCGATGAGACTACTTCCTTTTCAAAATACAGAATTACAGCGAAACACCTTCAAGCCCCACAGGAAAAAGAACACCGCCAGTCACAACATGCAAACTATTTTACACTCAACTTGACAACAAGACAAACTTGATGACAAAACAAAGGCGACCGTTATGCAAGAGCGAAGACTCATTTCAACGATGCAGAACAAAAAGCCTACACCACCTACCATCATAATACTGTCGCCTTTCTTAAGCTCGGGATTCTTCTCGGCGAGACTGCCTGGCTGGATGTCCTGTATAAAAATTCTCGTGCCGAACTTCAAACCGTACGCATCTGAAACAGGGAAGGGATCAACAGCTCACCAGAGTAGGTATTACTATAATCAATAGCACAAATATTGATATCATCACATAATATTCTTGATTACAGAGCTGTACATGTAGCCTACATTGTACACACAAAAACAAGCATCTGAAAAGTAGTTGAGAAGTTATCGAATACAGACGCAGTGGCTTTCTAGACATAATGTGTCATATCATAATATTACCAAACAATATAAAACGTATGTCTTCCCTGTGGATTCAAAGTAGCTTGTGTCTATTGTAAACATTTTGAGAAAATTTTATCTAGCCCCATTTACGCCATACCCCTAAAAAATGAATTCAAGGCGAATATAATACATCCATGTCGATCCATCAGGGTCTTCACTTGACCAGTTCCGAACAGGGTAATGTAAATGATGCAAAGACACAACAAGACTTACTGTTCCATCTTGTCTTCTTCAAGATGACCGGCTTCGCCTCGGGCGGCCTTACGGCAAACACAACCGCTTCTGGATCGTGCACCGTGTCCGGCCCGTCAGGAGACAGCGGCGATAATGGACGCTAAAAAGAGTCGATACGGTAATACTATCACGTGCGACGCGAGAAAAGCTACAGGCAACGTCAACGCAATCGACGCAACCCTAGTGACCGCACACAACAGAGGTGGTCAAAGTAATGTTGCTACCAAAGTAGAATTAACACCGTAAATTTGTAGTTAATTTCAAGTACAAGTGTCAATTTCCAACTACGCCAAATATACTTCAAGCGGGAGCGGGAAATGAAGGATTGAAAGATACTTATCAAAAGTAGATTCAGTCACAGCTAGTCGAGTGCTTCTAGTAGTTAATCAGAGTAAGCTCATGCGACTACCACAAAACGACTTGTGATCCTAAAAACTAGGAAAAGGAGGAGCATTTTTCGAAAACACATTCGGTTATTGTGACGGGAGATATTCAACCCGATTGCTACGACAATATCACCCGTGAAAGTGACGTGGTGAACTTCTACTCGAGTACGAGTGGGAATTGCAGAGTAAGTATGTTAGGCCTAGTTTTGCCTAAAAAACTTGAATCTGTCACAGAGAAGTGGAAGTAATTTCAATTCATAACCACTTGAGTAAGCAGAGCAAGCAGACATAGCCTACTTGAGTACTTAGCAGTTGAAGTACCTTGGTACTAACCACTTCTGCTCTGCAAGTAGGCCGATTATTTCTAATCATATTATTTAAATGCGCGCGGGCAATTAATTTGAATAACCAAGACTCACCAGCTCCCCGAGCGACTTCTGCTTTGTCAGACGCGGCACTGGACTCAAACTCCTCTCGCTCGAAATCGAACGCTCGCTAGGCGACCTCCGTCGGCTGCCATCACAAGGGCGACGCTTGAAACCAACGTTTACCCTAATAAAATTTCATCTCGGCCGCATACCTGGCACTGTCCGGGGTTCTGGAGCGTGGTCTAGACCCTCTGCCCTGACTGCGGCTTCGCCGCGGCGACGGCGATCGACTTCTTGAGCTGGCAAATAACACGCAACCATTAAAATCCTAACAATGAATTGCACAGTGGTTCTCAACCAGGGTTCGCGATTCGCCAAGTCGTAAAGGTAAATAACTACAGCGCTAACCAAGTGATATCGCGGCTATGCCTGGTCAACGTGCAGTGCTGGGGGAGTTGCACAAGTTTCTTTATGACCCGACAAGTATTCAATCAAAAACCAACTTCAAAACACACATTGTTACGCCAATACGTCATACTTCCGCCATATTGGATTTAATTTCAATATCTGCTCATATGCATGTTATTTGTGCATTAACTCTTGATAACAGGCACACGAAAGGTCATCGAGCTAAATATATTATACTGCATAGAATGTAGTCCTGCTGAAATCAACATACATCGTAATAAAGCAGGGGTTCCTAACCTGCAGGCCATGAAAATGTTCTAAGAAATTACCATCAGTACTCAGTAGGTCTAATTTATTATAAAAATAGAAATAAATTGAAATTTAAGCTACAAGAGGCAGCAACCCGGTTGAGCTTGAGGACGATAGTTGGCCATATTGTAACGGTTAATGAATTGTCAATTGTCATGCTACTCCATTGAGTTAGTACCGAAAAGAAAGCAGCACAACGTCTTGGATATTCAATACGACATGCGACTAGCTCTTTCCATCACCAAACCCGCATTGTCAGAGGAAAAACAAGCTCAACTATCACACTATACTGAATACATAATATCTAACTAATGCAACATCATTGCACGATTTTTACCATTTTATCATTCTAACTAACGGTTACTGTTTAAACCAGTGGTTCTCAACCTTTTTGATCTTGCGGACCCGTAAAACTTCAAAACAATGTTGCGGACAGGTGAACCCTTCAAAAACCAATATTAACCCTAATATTAACCATGCCAATTGTATGCAGCTCAAATGTAATTATGGAAGCTTCATTTTGCTGCCTTCTTGATAAGAGATATTTATACGGGGCCCTATTCAAATTTCTGCAAGACTAGGCTTGCAGAGTTTTGTTTAAAGATCAGTGACTTGTCGAGTGTCCGATGTACGTTAAGCACACATCAACACTTAAAATCACCAACCTCGAAGCGGACCTGTATCGGCTGCCCCGACTTCGGCGACTAGACCTCGAATGCGATCTGCTGTAACTCCGTCTCCTACTCCTGCATAGGAGGAAAGTGCGAATCCGTCACAAAAATGCCACAAACCATAGCGCAACAATTTTACCTCGACCTACTCCGACTCGTGCCCCTGCCTCGGGACCGCGATCTGTATCGTCCGCCCCGTCGCTCGCGACTCCTGGACCGGTCCCGTCTCGGCGAATAGCTTCTGCGTCCGCTTCTGCGCGCGTATCTGTCGTCGTCAAAATCTCGGCTTCTCGTCCTGCGCATTGTCCCCGGAGACGGGGTTCTCCTTCTGGGGTCCACGCTGACGATTGTCTTTCGTTTTACGGCCTGGTAAATCGAAAAAGTATCACGTGATTACAAAATTCGTATAGAGCGGCGACCTACCACAATCAAACACGCATTTCATTTGTGAAAGAGGCCCACAAACATAGAACAACCTAAAGATTACAGAGTTGATGCAATGAACTATTCAATTTAATGTACCATAAGTAGCGATCAAAAGACTCGCGTGTATAATACGAAACTAGGTCTTGAAACAGAACTTTGCAATGAATCTTGGAATATATAAAACTCAATAAATATTCTAATATATGTCAAACACAAAAACAATCAAATTCATGAAATATTGGCTAAGTTCTCTGAAAATATAATGGGAAATGAAAATGTGTCGTCTACGAATTTACAGTAGGTGGGGTCAGATTTTGCTAATGTTGCAGGATAGCCTACATGTGAAATGTATATTTATTTTAGGTATGGTGGTGATTAGTTATTACACTATAACAGCAGCAGTTAGCATGAACACAAAGGGTTACCGTAGATAATCTAATTCAACCTGTGCGAACCAGAGGTAGAAACGAGCCTTCTACATCTACCCAGAAACCGAGAGGTTTATTAGCGAGTGGTCATGAAGCCAGATTCAACCCGAAATATTTTACCGAGCCCAGATGTCATTATAGGCCTACGACTCCGGAGTAAACGGCTTGTAAAACATAATATGGCTTCACTTCCCACTAATTTTAAGCACTTTCCAATTTACAGGTCAACAGATCATGATAAATATACCGACATAGATGTATCAGTCATAACATACAATAGGTTCGAAGGTCCCCACCACTATATTCTATATTGAACCAAAAGGCTATCACCTATCAGGTCAACAGATCATGAAAAATGTATTGCCATTGATTTATCATGCATTAAAATCGAATATGTGCCAATGGAGAACACAATAATCAATGAAGATCTTGAAAACCTGACATCCATAAGTCAAGGAAGTTTAAGACCGAATAAAACTTGAAACTAGCACAACATGGACAGATTTCTTTAATACTACAAAACAGCGATTCAGACGCAGACCATTAACTGATTAGTTTATAGTAACACGAGCAGTACAACAATAGCCGCTCTACTTATCAAACAATGTAAACATTCAGCTCCTTAACAAAGGCCAGTGTTACATAGAATTATTTGGCTTTCTTACTACATCCCTATCATCAATCTTTGGAGCGCATATCAACTAGTGTATGCAATGTACTCGAACTTTTAACCATATAACTGGACTAGAAATATTTCAGGCAAACCAACGTGTAGTTTCATTTTCAACTATAAAGTTGGACATATGGACAACGATCTAACTTACCAAAAGCACGGAATTTCCTGAATTCTTCAATGCTTTTACGGCATGTTGGTGTGTCCAGCCATCCGTGGGCTGGTTGTTTACACGGACAACGACATCATCAATTCTGAAAATACAGATTTTGTTCAAGTACTACACCAAACCTCAACATAATCCGGCTACATACTGTAGCCTATTGAACGCCGGTCCATTCAAGACCACGTCGGAAATGATGATTGCTGGGTCGCCAGATTGCACTGCCGGGTTGTCTCTTCCGCCACTGATAGCAATCCCAAAACCTTGACCCGATTTTACAATTTGGTACGTGTGCTCCTGAAAAATCACCTGCTCCCCCATGACGAGTATTTGTGATAAATATTATACAAAACTGAAATACAGAACCAAAGAAATGTGAAATTGACAGTATATCGAGTCATCGCTAAATCATTTTCAAAGAATTTCACAACCAGTAATGAGGTGAAAAAAACAATCCATTGAGACACTTCACCCTAGCCACTGAGCTGAAAATGTGAAAGTAAAGTAGCTTACCAATCATTTCAATGCTGAGCCTAAAATGTGGGCATGTTTTAATTAATTTTTACTTTCCCTTGGCACTATAAATTTATGTTGTTTTGTTGCAGTGTGCTAGGTATAAGCCTACACCATATGTGCGACAAGTGATGACACATTGGACACAGAAACCAACCAGTCGACAACACTCATTCTATGCAATGTGACTAACAACGTAATCTAAATTAAACTTAGTATCTGACGCAATCCTGGTTCTAGGCTATCCTGTTCTGTCAATTTTAAGGGCATACATGAACTACTGAACATAACTCTCTTGCTTTTGAAAGATTGGCCTAAGTATCTGCTGGATTGAATGTCAACAAAGTTCACTGGAAAATTGAAAACTTGTTGACTGTCGATTAGATCTCAACTGAAGGCAACATACGTTACAAGCCAAGATTACCGATATACAGCATAGGTCTAGCTGCTGACTGCTGTCGCTACCTACTTTTAGAAGACGAATGTACTTATGTACAGGCCCACTATACTGCAATCCTATCGACAGAAGTGACAGAGTGCCCCAATGTTTTCAACTCAAAGGATTGTTCAATATTTTTAAACGCCCATTCTGTTAGAATCACTCAATCATATATATAACAACAGTGGTCTTGAAAGTTCTGTTCAGATTAAATGATAGCTTTGCAAATGTATCAAATTCAAAATATAGCCCAAGGCAAAAACATACCACTTTTTTCAAAAAATTCAGAACCACGCGTTCATTGCTTCTGAGCATCAGACAACACAATTGCACTGCAATCCTCTTCACTTGATATCAAATTCACAATATTCGTACGTCTTAATAATTTCATTGATTTCTCGCAATTTTTAACAACATCAACCAGTCTTGAAGTGTGAGTGTGTCGGAGTCTTTGATTATGTTATCGATTTCATTATCGATCACCTCCAACTTAATATTAATCAATATAGCGAAAAGCCCCTAACCAAGATATTGCTATTTCAATTTCCATTGTGGCAGGGGATCTCCTATTGACCACATTTGCAAGTTGCGCTGTGAAGATCGCTCATTGCGTTTTAACCAAATTTATCCAATTAAATTCTAGAAAAAATAGATGCTTATAGTGTTGTTGACATCATAATTTATAACTACCCATGATTCGCAAAATAATTATACCATCATATTCAAAGTCACTTTATCGCACCATCAAATTACAAAGACATCAACTGATGCATTTACCATAAAATATGGTCGCCTTATGCTTCATGTGCAATAATTTTTAAGACAACATATTTCAGATGGATTCATCGTGAATCAACAGGAAAATCTTTGTACCTCGAATCTCCTAACATAAACCACGCAAGCGATTAGGAATCGTATAATAATGGTATTACTTCCGGAATTGTATGAAAAAGGAAGCAATCAATCGCAAATGAGATTGATTGGTAATCCAATTATTGTACTCTCTAGCCTACTTTGAAATAGGTCTATTGGTTGCCAGTGAATTTGTCATATTGAATTCGACACTTGATTAATTCGTCATTAGAAACGTAAAAAGTACTAATAACTACTATTATTACTAAAGTGATGCATCATTACATCAATATTGTGTTAAAAATATGAAAATGAATGTTTCACCTACTCTGAGCAGGAATTGTCATATATGGCACTTGGTGAATTTGGCAATTGCAATTCAGCATCGAAAAACTAACAACTATCATCAGTATGAAAGTGACGCATTAATATTGTGTAGTAAACTCAAGAATGCTACAGTGAAAACTAGGCAGGCAAGTGTGGATCATGTGGGCACATTGTCCCCCCAATTTAAAATCCAGCACATGGCTGGTGTTCAACTGATCGACAGAACCAAATTCATCAGGTCCAATTCGCCAAGCGACGAATTCACTGGTAATCGGGCATACGATAAAACGGCAAAATTAAAAAAAATATAAAGCTAATCCGTATTCTACATTATTATGTCACATACAAACTGAACTACACATCGTACCAGCGGTTACGCTACCTGGTATAGACAAAGACAACTCATGTAATCATACCCGGAACCGGAATTAGCCAAATAATCTGGAATCTCGATCTCAATGATCAATGTGAGATTGCTACATTATACATTTAAATAAAGCTCATATATACATTATTCTGCATAACAGTATGTTAGTGCTGCATTTCAAATATAATATGTAAGAAAATGGGACATTCAACCGTTATCCTACAAGTTGAATTCAATAGTAGTCTAGAATTAATTTCATGTAACTACGAATGATCACAATAAGGAAAATTTCTCAAACAAACAATTGATAATTGCTTATGACACTGCTATAAATCCAGATATGCAAGACATGGTTCATGGTTCGTTATAGAATGCCGACAAGATTTCAATTAGCGCCAATTTTAGAGACAGCTACCAAAACGTAAAAGTAATGAAGAGGAAGACTTTTATCCGGCAATGCAGATATAGTATCATGACTTATGGCTCGACCACAGCCACAGTTCAAGTATAAAGATCATACTGACATCTATATAGAACATAGAAGGATAACACACTGATACTATAACCAGTCCATCGCCCACTATAGGCTTATACTACTGCAGTGTCTGGTGTCGTGCAACAGTATTTTACTTTCGAAATAATTCACTAGAAAATTCCAACATCCCTGCCAGTGTTAGGTTAACCATGTCAGAAGCCGCCTATTCAAATTTTATCAAGCAATTACAGTCACGCCGCAGTTGACAAAAATCATGTATCACCTCCTGCATCTGTTAAATACTACTTTGTATCTATTCCATTCTCGTCTAAAATACAAAAACTGCGGACGAGAGTGACGTAAAGCCGCGCAAAACGTTTTACTAACATACAGCTCATTCATTACTACGGTCCCGGTTCGTAATTATACCAATACAACCATACGTGACGAAACAATCGTTGAAAATATTAGCGTACAAACTGATTATATCTGAAGATGCGATAGGTCAGGCGCGCATGAGGTAGATAGATACATTTGGCCATGGCACTGCACAGCGCAATTGCATATTTCCAGGAAATTTGCACTGTCGCGATTCCACCGCGAGCGCGATGACAATACGTCAGAAGTGCAATCATTCTATTACAGCAACCGTGAGAGTTGATTTACAATATAGAGTAACTAATATTTATAATTGAATAATTCGTACAAGATAGAACTTTCGAATACGACCGACTGACTGCGATTTTTTAAATCTACGGACAAAAGTTGTCGTATTTCAAGATGGTTCTGACTGGGCAACCACTTTGGGTGTGACAGCGCAAGGAATTCCACGCTTCAATGCACAATCGTTGGCGTATTATCTACAATGGAACGCAATCCATCATATCTTCATGATATCGCTAAAATAGGAACGCGGGCTTGTGATGAACATCTTATGATCATCCAAACACCATCAGCCTGCCTTCCGACAGGTACAACTTCATGTATCTATATAATATCCGAGTGTGAGCAGTTTACTACCCCGACTTTTGAAAAATGCCATCATAACAAAACGCCAAGATCAGTGGGCAAACGATGCTAGTATTAATATCCACTCATGCATTAAATCAATCACGAGACGTTTAACTTTCAGACGTCAAAAAATTACCACGAACAGTCAAACCCCTCTGTCGGGCAAATATGTTGATAAAATGAATCATTCGCCGTACAATGGTACATAGGCCTATTAATCGCATGGTAATATGGAACTACCGAATGTAGCTTTATACTTGACTTGATCTATGCCGCATAGCAATTTACAATGTACAATTTACAATTGCTATGATCTGTGATTCCATCAAGCGAGATGATTAGTATGCTTCACACCGTGGCGGTTACATTAGGATTACCATATTTTGGAATCGGGAAAGGAGGACACTTTTTCAAAATTTTCAGACTTAGAATTGTGGACTAAAAAATTCGGAAAATGGTAATTTTCCCGACTTTGTGGTTGGTTGACTAAAAAAATGTCTACTTTCCGGCTCAACTCCAGAAATACAGTTTTTCTTTCACATTCTGCGTTGGTTGACTGAAAAAAAAGTCGTCACTTTTAGAGGGCGTATGGTAACCCTAGGTTTCATACAAGATAATCGGCTACTTCCTATATACTTCTTTCATAAGCAACCTAAAACTACTTGAAGTAAAGTAGACTTGACTGACTTTAAATCTACTCAAGTAAGTAAGTAGTTGTGAAAACGATCGTAATTCGTTCGCGTGGACTGTCAAAGGCTGCAAATTGAGCTATGCGAAAGGTGCCGAGCTTGATTCATATTGATGCATGCCAGGAGGTATCCAATTTTCGATAGCATATAAGCATTCGTCGCATCATGGGATGAAAATGATAGTATTGATATAGAAATGCGATACTATCCTCTGTTTACTCGAAAGAAAATATCATGGTATGGCGCCCTCCCCAATATTATAAGATCCATAGTTTAGTCGAAAAGCAATACGGAGAAGTTGTATTGGATACGGTGTAAACATGTTGCGCGATTAGTAAACGTTAATGAAAATATGGTAGATCGTAAAAATGGCATGTGTAGTTTTATTTCCGGAAATTAAAGCCATTTACTACACTCCAACATGAATATTCTCCAGACAAAACAACTGCTGAAACTTATTAAAACTCAAAGTATATGATACTGGAAATTAAAAGAGAAATATAAATACTACTTCTAAAAGCGGAAAACGTAGTCCAGAAATTTTCAAAGGTGGTAGGCCTATGCTAAATTAGGTCGAAAGCTAAAAAAGTCAGAGTCCCATTTTCCAGATTAGGAAATGCCATGGACTTGTAAAGGCTGTTGCGAAACATCAGTTTCAAACGCTATGATGGGCCATATATACTGTGAAGAAATATTTCATATGGGCGTCAATGCGGTGTGAACGGAACTACGCAACCCGCTATCTTTACATTCACCGATACTTTCGTGAAATTATATTGGTCACTCCATATCCACTGTGCGCAAAGCGCGACGAAAATTCTGGGCTTTACTCAATACATATGAAAATCAAATGTTGATGCTCCGTGAAAGCAGCCCCAAAATTCCTCAGGCTATATCTTCCTGATTTGAGGATTAAACTACTTCTACTTGACAAACCAAAAATAGTGAAAAGTAAGTAAGTGGATCACAAAATATTACGAAGTAAAAGTAGCGGGAAATTAGATCTACTTGAGCAAGTACCCAAGTAGCGGAAAACTACTTGAGTACTTTGAAAAAGTAGAAGTACTTCGTTACTGAGCACCTCTGTTGAGAACCACTGCACTGTAAAAAATAAAAACCTCGATTTACCGCGAAATGTTTGGAAGCACGGTAGCCAGACATTTCGTGGTAATCTAACATTACCGTTAGTCAATGTAAATTTAACTTACACTCGTCCGGTAATCGCACTTTACACGCCAGACTGTAATGTTACAGTCACCTCCGGTATATCTAATCTACATGTTCTCCTGTACATTTGCGATCGAGACTGTCATTTTACCGCCTACCTACCTACATGCTGTTCCTGTAAATCAGGATTACATACCAGCTTGTAAATTCACGTACATCTATACCTATCGCAAAGCAACCCGATGCAAAAATATCGCAACATTTTCTTCACATCCACAAAACGACATTGGAATAAACTGTATATTCATTCATGATATCACGATGAAGTGGTTATCGATGGAAAAATATTGCTGCTGGAGGTCTAATTCTTCTTTAGGAGACATGCAGTAACACGAGTGGTCTCAAGAAAACGTGAATTAATTCCACCACCGGCCAAACTTCCAATTGTTTCTTTTTCTCGTTCTCATTCCTTCTGTTTAAGTAGTATCTTGCAGTTCCACTAAAAAGAATTCGTGCGTAAGTAGCTATATAAAGCAAAGTTCCTAACCTGGACAGTGGACATGACATTATAAAGACTAAGACAAATAGGCTAACAAAAATATAACATGTTTTGAAGTACCGGTACTGGCACATTGTGTGATGACGGCTCCGCCTTTTACATGACATAGCAGAGATTCATGACTTTATCTCTGTATTGAAGCAAAAGGTTCCTAATTTAAGGTGGCATGTGTGGCAAACAAATCCAGCAGTGGATGAAAACAAATCTATGCTATGGCCCGAAAATGACATTACCAAGCCAACAGTTTCAACTCCTCCGCAGCGGAGTATGTGGTCACTATATAAGTCGACAAATATCCAAAAATAGAACAGAGAATGCGGCGAATGAAATATATCAATCATGAAATCTAAGTCATCGAGGGCTGGTGTGCAGAGTCAGATATTCACGGTAACAAATACTATGTAGTACTGTATTACCTTTTAAGATGCGTATGCCATTCAGCATTCCTAGGAATCTTCAACGATCGTGTTCACTTTCTTCAAGCACAAGCTTCGCTCCACCCTTTGCTCAAACCTCACTAATGGCCACTGGCCAGACGACACTCGAACGATTTCGAAATAAATGGTATTCATCCGCTGACACATGACACCAATAATATTTACTGGCCACGTATAATGTTTGATCTGGGTCGTTTTTTCCATACAGAAACATTTATCATTGCATATAGTCCCTTTTTTCATCTAATTTCGTATAAATTGATGTATATTCCATGTATTGTTCACTACTTACTGTACTTACCTAACCAGACGCTGCTTGTGATGTCACAGTTGTGCGTTGGTTGTTTACTACGAATCTCAGAAAAAGCAGTCACCTAATGTAACCTATTACAGGTCGCCTTGTCCGCCATTAACAAATGGTTAGCTGAGCATGCGGTGCTGATATTTCTAGTTTCCCCGAGCAATATTATACATCCTGAACTAATTTTCTAACTTATCAGCCTTATCCGTGACAACGAATGTAACCAGCGAGACTGGCCGTACAGCCATAGCCTTATAATATAATATGGCTACGGTGTACCACATTAGCTACGATCGTCAGTTATTTCTTGTACCCTACTAAGCTTAAATTGATACTAGGGCCAACAATTTCGGTATGACAGACCCCAGTCTCGCAAACGAGGTTCAATCAGGTCAAATCACCTCTATAGAATGATATATCAGTAACATTCAGTTTTACGTATACATTGGCTGCAGCGATTTTGAAGCTAATCAATTTTGCCAATAGCCCTGTAAACTGCAGTAACGAGTAACTGTCAGTAATTTTGCGAAGAAATTCTGGTAACTTACTTTACAGCTATATTAAGGTAATATTACATATCAAAATGTAAAATGACAAGCTACGCACAGTAATTGGCTGCGACCGGTAATTTGTGGTAAAATTTACAGAGATTTCCCAGTAAATCTACCAGATTTTTTACAGTGTGCTTTACAGGCTAGATTTGGCTGTGACAATTCGCTTACTACTTGAATAGTTGAGGAACTACACCAGCGCATGTTACGTGTTTGTTTTCGCACCCAAGTAGGCTAGCTACTACATATTAGGCCCAAGTAGTAGCGAGTTATGTAACACGAGTTAGAAAATTTGTTAGATTGTCTATTGTCAATATTGATATCATTGAATATTATATACGATGGCAATAGGTTACGCTGGTAACATTGACAGCTATCAGATACAGATAGACAGTGCTGACAATTACCCGAAGTTTATGACACGACACATAAGTTTCGTAGCTATCGTTGTCATCAACCAAATTATAAATACACTAATGATGCAATTAGTTCCTACCAAGCTATGACGCGAGCCTCGATTACAACATCCTTGATCCAATAGTTCAACAGTTTTATGTGCTGACCTCTTCATATATATTGCGTGAACTTGCAATACACGACACAGGCTACAATGGTAAACTTATATTAGACATTAGACACAGCACAGCAGTTGTTTTCGTTGGCAGCCTGTTGTAATAATCATGAATATTGTTCGATCGTTCGACCTCAGGGATATCCCATAGAATCAAGATATTCCTAATTCGACCCGAATATATGTTGTCAGGCTGTGGGAAACTGGGAATATGGATTTCGTCGTTGATATAGTTTTAGATAGGGGGAGCTTCCTATTCTGTTAGTATGATTGTGTTGCCAAACACTGCTTAAAACGATTACCGCAATTGAGTTGCGGCTACCCTCGAAGTTTTTGTCATGAGCCATTTGTAATTTTTTTTTTACCTCAACAAAAGGAGGGCGTCTTTGACCTCATCAATTTTCTGCCCCCCTCATTTTTTCTGGCTACCCTTGACCTTGACTGCAAATATATAGAACATTGTATTGTACTAATGCCGATGACTTTACGTAGTTGCGAAATAGCGCCGTGGTATACTCCACAGCCGCAACGACCAACAAGCTGCGAGTCCGACTCCAGAATTCGTGATTCGGGTTTATCTAGGCTCGTCCTCGCCAGGTGATCCGCGTAAGCGCTGTCATGCAAATCAGTAGCCTAGGGAGATGAACCGTGTTGGCAGATCAGGGATCATGATAGAAATATCGGCCTGGAGTAAATATAACAAATTGACCATAGTAGTCGATGTAGTGATATGAGCCATACTGAGAGACTACTCGCTACAGCGATGGCACATGCTGGAGGCGGATGCTTATTATTGTTATTGTGGATTCGTTGAATAAAGCTGAGCTTGTGCTTTTGATAATAAACGCCGCTGTAAATAAGCAGATATCTTGACATGGTGGCAGCAGTGGGATTCGAACCCACGCCATCGAAATGACCATCGAAATGACGCCATCGAAATGACCAGTCATTTCGATGGCGTGGGTTCGAATCCCACTGCTGCCACCATGTCAAGATATCTGCTTATTTACAGCGGCGTTTATTATCAAAAGCACAAGCTCAGCTTTATTCAACGAATCCACAATAACAATAATAAGCATCCGCCTCCAGCATGTGCCATCGCTGTAGCGAAACATCAAAAGAGTCGACATACTCGACAATCAGAAGTAAAAGTGTATGACACAGATAGCAGCAGTACCGACTGTCAAAACCCCGATAGTGATGATGACCAAACGAACACAATTTCATCGATCACCATTGGAGCTGTAAACGACTGCAAGAACAAACAGGGTAAGGAAGCATACACCAGGATTAAATTCAAGCATATGAACCCAAAGTTGACTGGGAGCTGGAAGATCAAGGTCGACACTGGAGCTGGAGCAAACACTCTTCCAAGACGACTTTTCAAGGAAATATTCGGGAAATTCAATCCGACCCCGTTACAACCAGAACCCAATGTTTTGCTAAAGAACTACTCCGGTTCGTGTATTGAGTGCTTTGGATCGATAAGTCTCCGCATCAAACGGCCACATGGCAAGAAGTATCGTAAGGATAAATTCTATGTGGTCGACACTGACGGTCCCGGCATCCTGGGCCTGCCCACCTGCGAGGCACTCAATCTTGTTACACTGAATCTGGACACATGCAGTGTCATGGACAAAGCTCCTCATACAGAGCAGACGCCGCCTAGAGTGGATACCATTGAGGACCTGAAAAAATGTTTTCCAGACTGCTTTGATGGCATTGGCAACTTTAAGGGTGAAGAAACTCTGCACATACACACGAACGCAGAACCGTTCCAAGATGCTCCGCGGAAATGCCCAATCCATATTAAGGATCAAATCAAGCAAGATCTCGATAAGATGGAGACCCTGGGGATTATACGGAAAGTCACCAAACATACTGACTGGTGCTCTTCGCTCACTGTGGCAATGAAGGCAGATAAGACACTGCGAGTCTGCCTTGATCCAAGACGCCTTAACGAAGCGCTGAAGAGAAATCCACACAAGATCCCTACAGTCGAAGAACTCCTACCAGAATTCAGCAAGTCAAAAGTATTTTCTAAGCTTGATGCTAAATCTGGATACTGGAGTGTGAAGTTATCACCAGCCTCACAAGAACTGACGACATTTCGAAGCCCCCTTGGCGACAAATACTGTTTCTTGCGCCTACCATTCGGGCTCAATGTATCACAGGATATATTCCAAGCCAAAATGGATGCTATCATTGCCCAATGCGAAGGTTGTGTTGGCATATCTGATGATATTGTGATACACGGAAAAGACAATGACGAACATGACAGGCGACTGAGACACTTCTTGTACACTGCGAAAAAAGAGGGTCTCATGCTCAATTCCAAGAAATGTTGCATCAAGACCAACTGCATCTCGTTCTTCGGAAGACTCCTGACTGATCATGGTGTAAAACCTGACCCGACAAAAGTCAGTGACATAACCGGCATGCCGACACCACGAAACAAGCAGGACCTACAAACATTCTTAGGCATGGCACAATTCCTAGCCTGTCACATTCCAAACTTTTCGAAAACAAGTGCGTCATTGAGAGACCTCTGCAAAAAGGATATAACATATCTCTGGAATGAAGATCACCAGCACGCCTTTGAGCAGATCAAGAAAGCAATCACTGACAGCCACATCCTGCAATACTACGATCCTACTTCACCGGTCACTCTGGAAGTGGATGCATCGCTAAAAGGATTGGGAAGCTCGCTGGTTCAAGGTGAGCGAGTGGTCGCTTTCGCAAGCAAAGCTGTGACGCCAAGTGAGTCAAATTACAGTAATATTGAGCGAGAGTGCCTAGCAATTCTGTATGGCATAAAAAGATTTCACCATTATCTGTTTGGCCGCCACTTCAAGGTCATTACCGACCACAAACCGCTTGAAATGATATTCAAAAAACCGATATACTGTGCACCCCCTCGCTTACAGAGAATAATATCGCAAACACTAGGCTACGACTTTGTGGTATCCTATAGACCTGGACCCGGCATGGTGCTCGCTGATGCACTCTCGCGTCTACCAAACCAAAAAGACGAGACTGCAACTCTCGACCACAGTGCAAACACAGTACCTATCAGCTGCATAAGTGATATGCCCATTGACTTCTTGTGTTTTTCAAGTGTGAAGCAATCGCAGATACAACAGCAAACTGCCACAGATCCGATCTTGAAAACCGTTGCCGAAACCATACACATTGGTTGGCCCGACACGATTCAAGAGGTACCTTCGGACATACGAGAGTACTGGAACTACAGGGATGAGCTAGCCCTTGAAAACGGCATAATATTCAAAGGAAATCAGACAGTCGTTCCAACATGTCTGCGATCAGATATATTACAACAACTGCATGAGAGTCACCAGGGCATCGAAAAGACAAGAAGACTTGCCAGGGAATATGTATATTGGCCTGGAATCAACAACGACATTTCAACACTCTGCAAGTCATGCGAATCATGCCAGGAGCTCCTACCAGAACAAACAAAACAACCGATGAAGATGCATGAACGCCCACCAAGACCTTGGGTGAAACTCGGAACTGACATTTTCGAGATCAAAGGTAGGAACTTTCTGATCATTTCAGACTACTTTTCCAGATACCCCATCGTGCAAGAATTATGATCGATCACATCGAAATCCGTCGTCAACAAAACGAAAAGGATCCTGAGCTTATTTGGAAGCGTCAAAGAAATAGTCAGTGACGGTGGACCTTGTTACCTCAGCCAATACGACAAATTCTGTGATGAATGGGGCATCACGCACACAACCAGCTCACCCCGACACAGCAGATCCAATGGCTTCATCGAAAGACAGATAGGATATCTCAAACCTATCATCAAGAAATGTATCAAGACTGGAGGAGATATCCAGGCAGCGTTACTCAATGTCCGGGCAACACCTCTCGACAATGTGCTGCCCAGCCCTGCTGAACTGCTATTTGGCCGCCGCATCACAACGAAGCTGCCTACTCATGATATCATCTCAACACCTCAGGTATACAGAGACAAGGTTGACCGGATAGTGGAAAACCAGAAGAAATACGCCGATCAGCACACTAAAGAACTTCCACTACTGCACCATGGACAAAATGTACGGGTGCTGGACAAACAAGATAAAGTTTGGAAGCTCGCGACCATATTATCGCGTGAAAGTGACCGAAGATACACGGTACAAATGGCAACAGGACGACAGCTTGTCAGAAATCGGGCCTACTTGAGAAATGTGGAAACATGTGCCACGGAGCAAACCTTGACAAACGTTGTGGACACGTCAAGCACATCCATACCGATAGAACAAGAAGACAGCACACCATCCTCAAGCGCCTTGAACACAAGCATACAGACTACCAGATCCGGCCGAGCTGTACGCAAACCGAAACGCTACATCGACGATGACGAAAACTGAAAGAGGAGGATGTAGTGATATGAGCCATACTGAGAGACTACTCGCTACAGCGATGGCACATGCTGGAGGCGGATGCTTATTATTGTTATTGTGGATTCGTTGAATAAAGCTGAGCTTGTGCTTTTGATAATAAACGCCGCTGTAAATAAGCAGATATCTTGACAGTCGAATCACTATGAGTAACATAATAACAACCGACAGGTTTATGCGCTACCACTACAACTCAAATTTCATCCTCTCGTGGGCCAGCAAACATTCAACATCTTTCTTATGCCGCATGGCCAAAGATACTTGTACTTCCGGCAACAATATTTTAGTCATTTAAAATAGGGTTACCATATTTGGGAAATCTGAAGAGGACAGTTTTTGAACATTTTGGGACTTACAATACCAGAGGAAAATCCTGAAAAAATGGTAAATTTTTCCCACTTCGTGGTCGGTTGACTAAAAAAGGTCAACATTCCGGCTCAACTCCCGAAATAGTTTTTCTTTCATATAATCCGTTGATTGACTAAAAAGAGGTCAGCTTTCCTGCTCAGCTCCCGTAATAGCCGCCGGAGCGTTACTTCAGTAGGCTATTGAATTACTGCATCTCAGTCGAATTTTGCCCTATATTTAACCAGAATTCTCAAAAAAGAGGACAAATCCGAGGACGCCTGGTAACCCTACTTAAAACTATTTCGGGTGGATTCGTTACGTCGAGCTATATTATATCAACGCTATCCTCAACACACAAGTCAGCAGTAAGAACACTTTTATTAAATAATAACTATGGTACTACACTTCTGAAATAACAAAAACCGCTTTGACAGTAAAACTGAAAACATACGATGTCCAAGAAAAATCACCGACCAAGTGACCAATGCCGCTTGGGTCAATCAAGCGGGCTCCTTTTCGCAGTACGTTTAGGCAGTGACAAATATAACTTCTATATCAAAACTGAAGGGCACTATCACACACATAATTGCTGTCATTAAGCAGACAAATTTTCACCGTGAGAATTGCGAGTCATATAAAACTATTTTGGGTGGATTCGTTACGTCCAGCTATATTATATCACCGCTATCCTTAACACACAAATTAGCAGTAAGAACTTTTATTAAACAATAACTGTGAGGTAAAAACTGTTATTAAATAAAAAAATAACTATGGTACTAGTTCTGAAATAACAAAAACCGCTTTGACAGTAGAAACTGTCACGTACATAATTGCTGTCATTCAGCAAATTATCATTGTGAGAATTTCGAGTCATATATATGTGCCATGGTTGTGAGCTGTGATTGCAAGCTCAAACAGAGACCTTTCCATCAGTGAGGGATGTACTTTGGGCTATTAGTTGTTAGCCCCGCCGAAACTGAAAAGACTTTCGTATTGCGTTTTCTCGTGATCCTCGATAGACAACACAAAACCATCCTGTCCGGGCTGGTCCACCGAAGCACTATCTTCCATGTCACGACCAAAAAATGAAAATCCTCCCGCCGACGAGTCTTCTCCGCTGTACTGAAAGCCACTCGGCCCGGCGTCACAGTTATCGCTTTCGGCAGCCGCGGAAAACAGAGACGGAAATAATTCCTTGTAGCTGGACGGCGTGGCGGACCGTTTCTCTTCGGCCTCTCCTTGAGTTTTTCGGGCCGACTTCCCAGGGGCCGGAGCAGATGGCACAGCGAATTGAAACTCACGACTGGCGGACATATGAAAATCGGCCGCATGCTGCAGACAAGATTAGATTTATATTCAACAGGTTACACAGATAAGTCCCGAGTAAAGTTGATATATTTTGAATTTCAGCAATTCGAATTGAAAGTCAGGGTGATGGTCTGAGAGAGGTATGATATTGTTCTTTGCCTGCACCATCGAGATGCTTTGACAACAGAGATGCGATACGACTGTAAGGTCACCTAGTCTGCATTGCACCCCCGTTTTTTTCTCCTCCATGCTAACCGTGGATGATGAGCGCCTAGCAGGACAGCTGCGGATACCAGTTTTCGAGTCTTTGGTCTGACCCGGCCGGGATCGAGCCCACGACCTACCATCGGTGGGCTACTAAGTTCACTACATATTTCAGTTCAGACAATTTTGTACTATTAGCGACTTTCTACAGATTGATAGAATTTTGTCAGACATTGATTTTGTTCCGGACAGGAGGTACCGGACATAGGAACAACGTTAACAGCATATGCAAGTTGTAAGTAAACCAGCGAGAATGTCAAATGTGAAATAATGCACTCACCGACGAACTCGGGAAGCTCCCTACTTCTGCACCGGTAGGTGTGCCCGGCATTACATACGGCGAGTATTGGTAACCATCGTCGGGAGACATGTACACATCATTGAAATGGAGCAGTTCCGTCGGTTTTGCAGGAGACGCTAGCTTAGGACAGGGTGAGGGCGTCTCGGAAAGGTGGATCTGCACCGGCGAGGAAAAGAAATCCAGATATTCAGTTGAATACATCGGATATTTTAGTTGCAATACCCAGTTGCACAAATATATCGAATTACGGTTGAAGAATATGACAAAATTCTTGGCACTTTGAATCGACAAAGGTGTTTCGACACCTTCCTATCTTTTCATTGTATCACAGTCTTGCTTAATATAAAATAATAAAATGAACCAGAACCCTTTTTTTCAAAACTATGGCTGGTCAGTAACGAAGTACCTCAATTTTTCAAACTACACGATGACTGTCGTCCACTTCCAGCACTTACTCAAGTGGATTCATTTGTAAACTACTTCCACTTCCAGTTTTCAAGTCACCATTTTGTCAAGTAGAAATTAGTAGGTGTGGTAACGATTCGCATCACTGTCATGAATTCAATTTCCATCGCAACTGGGTGATGCAAATCCTGAATGAAGATTTCAGATAATATATAATGCATTTATTTTCGTTGTCATTGGTCATTCTGTGTTAGTCGCGACGTTTTGACAACTGCAATTAGTCTACTACTACTAGTCAACAACGTCTCGTCCCAGCTTACTTGAAATAGTGATGGTATGCCTTCAAATGGCTACTTCAAACTGCTCTTCTTAAATAGATATCTATACCAAACCCTAGCTCAGGTCAATTCACAAATCTATTCACACACCTTTGAAGCCCTTTCGTTATTTCCACCGCAGTTTTCCGTTCTACCTTTCCACGGTGACGATGTTGTAGGAATGTTAGGCTTTGGAATTACAAAGCTTTTAGAGACGACATTGCTCTTCTGGAATAAAATTCCATTTTAAAGTAGAACATTCAAT
Source organism: Botryllus schlosseri (assembly GCF_051294905.1). NCBI lineage: Eukaryota > Metazoa > Chordata > Ascidiacea > Stolidobranchia > Styelidae > Botryllus > Botryllus schlosseri. The sequence continues at coordinate 10,607,253 of NC_137247.1, read as the reverse complement.
CGATGCATGCAGCAACAGTGATCGTAACCTGTGCGTTTCCGGTGGACAGCCAACTTTGCAACGATTTCGGAACAGTTTGCTTCACTTGCTTCAGAAATACAACACAAGAAAAATTTAACATGTGAAACAACATAGGCTACCAGGACATCGGCTGCCATAAATCACAATTGGTTGGGTTTATAGCTCATTCCATGTGCAATTCATCTTATCATTTGAAATATAACAAGATTGCGACATGATGAGAAGCCGAATCACCTATGTAATGTGAACAATATTGTCTCGCTCTATAACTCAAATAAATACTGGAAGCATTGCTACTCATACCCATTAAAAGACCATGACAGGCACTGATTGTATCTTTATCACAATGCACTCTGAGATTTTGTAGTCACCACTCTTGTTTGAGAGCCAACCTACCATCAGTGCACTACACGGACCATGCATTTTTGCAGAAATATTTCATTGAATTTGCGGGGTTTGTATATTTCTTACCGGACCCTACTTCTACACGGCCTGCAGTATTAACATCAAATCACTTCCGTGGAAACTTACCGATCCACTGGTTCCTTTCGCTAACGAGCTCAGGGATTTCGATCTCATCAGGGAGTCGGTTGACTTGGGAAACTGCCGAAAATTCACAATTCAGTTCAGTTTATTATAAACCATTTTATCAGATCAATGCACCACAAGATTGCGATACCATGAACAGATGGGAAGGTGACGAAACGACTCAGAGTAATCTTTGAAATCAGACACACACCCGGGCATAGGTGATGTAAAGAGAAGGCATGTACGTACACTAGGGTTGTTCAAAAATAACTTTTTTTTCGGATTCCGGGGATTCACCGATTATATTGTTAGGTTGCCTAAAAAACGCTGCACACCAAATTTGGCTCGATTCCAAACAGGTAAAGTCGAGGCAGAGCCAATTGAAATTTTTGAATTTACTATGAAAAATATAATTTTCAAATTTTACTGTCAACCCCATAAAATTGTTAAGTTGCCTAAAAGAACAATGCATAACAATTCCAACTGGTAGAAGTGAAGTTATTGCAGTTGAAGGCAAAAAATTTGCAAAAATAGCATTGATGGTGGGTAAACCCAGAATTATTAATGGAAAATTCAATTAACTTCGCTTCTACGGGTTGGAATCAGGGGCGTAGCCAGACGAGAATAAAGGGGGGTGTTACGTCAACAAAGGATGTTCTGATTTAAACCCTATTTATCTTGCTAATTGTATGCACAAATGCTTCTACTACAAGAATTAGATAATCTCGCTCGTGTTAACAACTCTATACGCATATACATAGTCCTGTTATATTAAAATATACCACCAATGTCGTACGGTGCGATCGATAGCAGCCCGAGTACGTCTCTTCGTAGGCGCGCCTCTAAATACTGAGAGCAAGTTCCGACATTGGCAACACGGATCATGTGCACGCAGATCATATTTCAGTCAACGCAGCAGCGGGAGATCTTATAATTTCGCATTCAGATAAGTAGCGGCCTTGACTTAATATGGTACCATAACCAGATTCTATAAGTTAATATTGTAATTGAAGATGTATTCATTCAGAAGCAGAAAACAACGACGATAACTGACATAGCACGTGCACACTCCCCCACAGCTCTCCCGCTTCTCCCCCGACCAAAGGCCGCCGCCATACACTACTTTGTGCAATGGTTCACATGATGCACATCACAATACCACATTCCCCCCTGATCTAAAGATCATAAGCGTACAGTTACAATGGTGACCCAACGACAGCAACATAACCAAGCAAGCAAACATAGAACCCCCCCAGCTAAGGTAAAACAGACAATCATAAATCAACACAGTAGTCGGCCAACCATCTAGGCGGGGCCCGATCTCGAATAGAGCATTCAGCTTCTTGATCGGCATCCTACGTTTGATTACTCTCATCAGGAGGTTCAAGGTTGTAATACTCCCTGCCCCCCTCGTTGAAGACCATTTCTCTTTGACTGATGTCATCAGGCGGTTCAGGTTCATCCAGCAGTTCAAATTCGTCATACCTCCAGTTATCCTCCAAATTTTCCTCATCGAACACCAGTTCCACAGTTCTTGAAGGAACATTACTACTACCAGCAACCTTCCGTCGCTTCCCCACCATGTGCTTGACATCAGCAACATGCTCGTTCCTTCCATCCACTTCTACCGCAGCGTCTGCAACTATTTCTGTCACGGTTCCCTCTCTCCATGGGGTGAAACGCCTCGCATTCCCCGATTTCAGAGAAATCCTCTCTTTACATGCTGCCACCTGCTGCAGCCAGGTCTTCGGGACCCTTGTCAAGTAGTTAGCAATGTTTTTGGCTGATGGAACCAAACGGATCGTCACTTTGAGACTATTCTCTTCAATGAGCTGCGAGATTGTTCCCAACCGACGTTTTGTGATCATCTCGCTTAGCCCACCCACTTTTGGTCTGTGGCTGTTTTCCAGTATCGACTTTACCCAATTGTACACACTAGCCGAGTCCGTAACCACTTCAATGTTCTTCATGTTCCACTTCAGCACCATGCTTAGACCTTTCACTACAGCTTCCAACTCCGCAGCATTGATATGCATAAAATCATCCTGCTTCCGCATCCACGCCGCGTCTTCTACAACGGCACCATTTACTCTCACGCAGCATCCTACCGCCAGATTGCTCGCGTCACACCACACTTCCACCTGACCACCAGGAGACATTCGCCAACTCCCACTGACTGGATCTTGTCTCCGCACCTTGGCCATAATCTCTTCGGCCAGAGTCTTCACTTGTCCTGAAACAACTGCATCCCATTCAACTTCGTCGGTCAGTCTTTCCACATAACTGCATGCCCCTCTCAACCATCCAGCCACTGGGTAGTGTCCAATTAACTTCCCAAAGACTGAAAATAACTCTCTTTTGGTTAGGGTTTCTGCCACCACAGGCAGTTCTCCATCTCTCTTTCATTTCCACACCTCGCCATCGTTCTCAGTCCACTTCACCCCTTCAAACATAGCTTGGTAGTCGCAGTCAACTATTTCCACTGGCTGACTTTCTGAAACCACCTTCGTCGAAGCACATGCAGTCTTGATCGCTTGAAGCCCAAACTTCGTGTTGAGCTCAGCATCAACTGCAACGCCACCAAGCGCTTTCACCATATCGTCCCCCAGAACTATTTTTGCATCATACACTAAATCTGAAGCCACTAAAAACTCAGTCTCTACAACACCATCAATCGTCACCTTGGCCCGAACCTTCCCTGGGTAATTAGTGAGTGCCCCATTTAAAATTTCTACAACTCTATACGGTCCTTTAAGTGTAAAACCCAATTGCTTACACAAGTCTTCACGAATGACTGACTGTTCACAACCAGTGTCAACAAGACCATTTGTCACAATGCCACAAATCTCCACAGGCACAAATGGTAGCACCTACCGAGCGAGATAGTGTAATGGTTATGCGTCCGGCTTCTCGAGCGGTAGGTCGTGGGTTCGATCCCCGGCCGGGTCATACCAAAGACTCGAAAATTGGTATCCGCAGCTATCCTGCTAGGCGCTCAGCAATCACGGATAGTATGGAGGAGAAAAAAACGGGGGCGCAGACTAGATGACCTCATGGGGCCGTATCGCAACTCCGTCGTCAAAGCATCTCGATGGTGCAGGCGAAAAAGAATATCATATCTCTCTCTCTTCCCCCTAGTGCGATGCGGAGGGGACGTCCGGTGCCAACGTCCCTCCTAGGTCTTTTCCTGCAGCCGGCAATCCTCTACATTGCCAGGCCATACGTCCCCATGCAAAGCACTGCCGCTGGACACTGTCCTAAAATCCTTGGGTTCGTACAGCACCAGTATTATTTCCATTCGGGCAGTCTCTGGCGATGTGACCCACATTATGACACCTGAAACAGGGGCCGTCCAATCTACGTCGAGCCCCAGCCGCACAGAACACACTTTCACCATCTCTTGTGGATAATAATATACGTGCCCTTTTTGCAATAGCACTTAACTCCAATTTCTCCGCCTCGGCGACAGACTTAAGCTGTATCTTGACATCCGCATGCAGACCAGCAACGAATGCACACTTGATTATTGGCTCTGCCGCAGCCCCGCTCAACCCTATCAACGTTTCCAGCCTCCGAGCGAGATAGTGTAATGGTTATGCGTCCGGCTTCTCGAGCGGTAGGTCGTGGGTTCGATCCCCGGCCGGGTCATACCAAAGACTCGAAAAATGGTATCCGCGGCTATCCTGCTAGGCGCTCAGCAATCACGGATAGCATGGAGGAGAAAAAAAAACGGGGGCGCAGACTAGATGACCTCATGGGGCCGTATCGCAACTCCGTCGCCAAAGCATCTCGATGGTGCAGGCGAGAAAGAATATCATATCTCTCTCTCTCTCTCTCTTCAAATCAGACAAGAATACATCAACTGATTCCCCCGCTTGAAGTACCCTGTTACGGAACTGTTCATATGCCACATAGCAATCCACTCAAAAAGCTGCCAACATTTCTCCTTTAAGCAGTTCGTAGTCTTTTCTGATATCCTCGGACAATTGTTTATACACCGCAAATGCCGGGCCTTCGAGCAATAACGGTAATGTAGTCACAAGAGACTCCATCTTTTTCAGTTCGGCAACCAATTCCAATTTCTCTATCCATTTAGCAAAGTCGCCTGACGTCTCCCAATCCACATAATTCTTAACGATGTCCGTCAACTTTACGTTTGCCATCTTGGCCGCGATAGCTTGTAATTGAAGATGTATTCATTCAAAAGCAGAAAACAACGACGACAACTGACATAGCACGCGCACACTCCCCCACAGCTCTCCCCCGACCAAAGGCCGCCGCCATACACTACTTTGTGCAATGGTTCACATGATGCACATCACAATACCACAAATATATGCAGTCGGAATCGGATATATCGTGATAACTTGTGACATGATTCAGTTCGATGTAACGCCCGTCCGACGTTCCGATCTTTTTCATTTCGGCCCGTAACTCCTCCACATAACCCAGTTGTATTATTACGATATAGCCCACAACTGGTAAGCTGAGATAACAGCAGAAACAGACATAACTTGCCCTTAATTACCAAAAGTGAGCAGTGTGATCAAGTTACAATACAGCCAGAAATATTGCCGTTTCGCGCTCACATAACAACGCGACCTCGAGTCGGGTATCATAACAGATTTCACAAATGATAATGTTGAATGCGGAATCTCTTATTGATTGATGAAATTGGCGATAGATTAGCTCGGTTGTTGAAGTAACGGCTGGCCGTCTTGCTAATCGTTACTCGGCCTCTAACACATCTCCTGATTGTCATGGTTTAATATTCACGCAAATACACCTTCGCCTTTGCTATGCAATGTTCACAGATCGTTTCTACGAATCTGGATTAATTCAAATTATGTACCATGAGTTTTGTTTCAACATAATATCGTTCGCTAAATTGATGTAGCATTTTTTCTATGTTGGGATGGTAAAGAGTAGACCAAATGTGTGCGAAAGTACGATGCAATCGTGTATGTCAGTAGCCCGTCTCAGGCCCAGGCTTAGGCTCAGGCTCGTAATCGAAAAAGCATTCCTGAATTGGATTTCGATGCAAAAGAGACAAATGTGGATTTTGCAGGACTATCTCGTCTCGTTATCACCAGGTCACATTGAACATTTATAGAACTGTAATACATAGCTAATCGCTGAAATACCTAATTTTTCGCGCCTCCGATGTGTCTATGATTGTTTCCATTTTTGGCTGAATGTGTGAAAGCAGGACAAGAGATACCATAGCACTGAAAGGCGGGCAGTCGTTAATCACACAACCGAGTCGTATCAAATTCATTCATGTATCAAACAGATTCCGCATTGAACATTTGATAAAAATATGGCAAGATATCAAGTCGGGTCGCCAATTTATTTGTACGTGAAATAGCGAGATCTCCCGCTGTGTTGTAACATGACACCTGAAGTACTCCCGTTATCACAGACGAGAGAGGAATCGGAGAAAAAGGGCACATTGGCATTGATCGTTCAGTGAAAACACTCGCTGTGCATCAATTACAAATGCGCGATTATGCCACGAAATATTACCTCTAGATTCGGGATTTAAAAAGGGGGGATATTCTAGTTTGGAAAGGGGTGTGTGACACCACCGCCCTGGCTACGTCCCTGGTTGGAATCAACAATTTCACGAGGTTTACAGTAAAATTTGAAAAAAAAAATAGTGTGAATTGATAACGTTGCAAGTAGTGACAGACTGATATTCAAATTAAAAAAGCATTACTTTTTTGATGTTGAATTAATATCAACTCAATCCAAATCGTAATTTTTACTACACACTACTACCAAGTTTCTTGGAGAAATCGATGACTACACAGGTGAATGACAAGTAATGATAAGAACTTTACCGTAAAACTCGGCATATGAATCTGCAACGTCTTTTTGTGCGATTCCGTGGCCAGATTTGGGGAGGACAGCCGGAATGGCGACTTGCTCGTGAATCTATAATCGCTCAATCCAGAGTTTTTCTGAAATTACAGACGGTAGTCGTGCAACTTTCAGTAGAGACACTAAACCCCCGTAAGGAGCTAAAGGCTGTTACAAGCAGGCCAGTAGCTTGGTAAGGAATGGAGTTATATCATTTTAAATCAATGTGGCTATTCTAAAACCAGTAGCCTACACCTGGAGTTGACGATATTCCCGTACAAATGCGTATCTGTTCCGAATGGCAGACCTGTTTACCTATAGTGCATCAGTACACGTCATAAATGGGTTGTCTATATTGTCCATTTACTTACAATCATATCAAAAATACCTTGAATGTATGCGAATCACTGGAACGTGATGTCTTTGTTGCAGGAGGATTCGATTGCGACGAAACACGATTCTGAAATTCTTTTTTGCGTTCCAAATCTACTTTTGCTCTTTCCTTGTCTTTCAACTTCTGGATCGCAAAAATTTGACTCACTTTTAATGTGTCAAGTGTATCAACTATAATCATTCATTAAAACTAATTTGTCATCAAAGAGCCTGCAATTAAACTACACAAGGCCTACTCATTTCAAGTTTTAACTCAAGTCAGGATATAAGGCCGAATTCCGAGTGATAAAAATCGCTTTTAATCACAAGCAAAAATTACCACATATATTGTTTGGCAATGTTATCGAGTGTGACTGAAAAAGAATAATATCCTACGAACCTGCTTTAGATCCTCAATATTCTTTTTTTTCTCAGCAATATCTGATAACTTCTTATTCATGCTCTTCTGATGTGCCACATACGCAATATACTTATGGGCTCTAGGAAAATGGAAAGAAATAGATGAGAGTTTCACCAAAATGAACTTGTGAGAGACAGTCCAATTATACATTATAACGGTAATGCTGCTATATGGGGCATGACAAATATGTTGCTGAAAGGAATAATTTTTGCGTCTTCTGTGATGTTATGGAAAGAAGTAATTATTCATGTCTTCTGCAACTGTTATGGCTTGAAGACATTAGGCAAATATCTTTATCAGTGAAATGTTAGAGAATCTGGACACATCTGAGTTTATTAGTCACATCGCCGTATAAATTGCAAACCAATAAATATCCTAACACAAGCTGTACTCACACTGCAACTCCCCAGCTCCTTAGAGAATCAAATGGCTTTGACGATGGATTTTCTGCTCGGAAGATCACAAGCACTGTTACATAACGCATACAATTGGACAAACAAATTCAATTCACTTTTGGAGACTTGCATGTCCTTCTTTTTCTGTAATTGAACAAGCCTCTCTTTTGCGGCATCCAATCGCGATTCAAGCTCCTCATTTTGCTTTTTGGCTTCGAGATATTCGCGCACTCCGGGTAGGGTTTCGTATAACTTCATGTATTCTTGAAACTTGCGCCTTGTGCTATTCAAGGTTTCTTGACGTCTTTGCCTGGGTGATATTCAGTAATTATAATTGATATTATTATGTATAATTATGATAACAACCTAGTCAGCTCTGCATCTTTCTTCTTCTTTTCCAACTCTTCCTTTTTGTAGATCAATTTTTCACGTAACAGCGCTGCGGTGTGGTCAAGCCTTCAAGACAATTATGTGATAGATAACCCATCCGATCAGAATTTATTAACATTGTATTAATGAATACTTGAAAACACAGCACAGTTCCAGGAAGTAGAAGCCCTGTGTCTTAGTAGTTAAGGAGTGACAGGGTACCAAGCTTCACCAAGCTTCATGTGGTCTAGCATAAACTATATCAGTATATGTATGAGGTAGTCATGATGTATACATCTAACAGTTCCTCAAATTGAATACATTTGATGACTTGAAATCGAGATGACTTGACTCGAGTCACTTTAAAAATTTCTGTGACTCGACACGAGAATTGACAAATTATGAAATGACTTAAATCAAAATTTGCATTTACTAGAAATCATTTATGACTGAAATATAGCGACTTCGCCACAACACTCAAGGGTGTTAATATTTTACGGCCGAATTTACTCTCATCATGGCGATGAAAAATGCTTTTTTGGGGGATATCATAAAATATGCAAATCAATGATTAGTAGGTACTGCAAATTCATATCAATAGTGACACCGCGCCCCCGGAAATTGACCCTTGGATTCACCTTTCCAACACTTGCTTTTGGCTGGCGTACACTCTGCGATTTTGCTCCGTTGCTTCCTCCATTTCGATCCGCTTTGCTCTGAGTTCGTCAAACTCTTTTGACTTTGCCTCAAACATTTGATTCAGTCCTAAAATGAAAGATTACAGAACGAGCTCAAAAAAGGATGCATCCGTGTCATTTCATTCGATCAGTTGTCAGAGCTGGTTATCTATGCCAGAACAGAATAAAACAACCAACCTTGGCCAAGAACAAAGGTGGCCAACCTGCGGGCCACATGTAGTAGTTTTGAGTGGTACGCACGGTCATTTTCTAAAAGGTGCATTACCAAAAATAGAACAAGATATAGAACGGCCAACATGAGAGTTTGTCAGAATGATATGAAACCTTGGTCCAAAATGATGGGCGGTGGGCGCGTGTTGGCCGAAACCTTCGATATTGATATGTCTCCAGGCGCCAAATACTCCTGACTTACAATCTGAGCACCACGGTACAATTTTGATCCGCAATATGTGCAATATATGCAAGTAACAATGTTCTCGACGGTTAGAACATGTTAAAACATGATGTAAAATTGCAGAAATTTAATGTGAATCGGTGAGTATTTCTCTTTTCGAATTTCTAGTCATGGTTGTATGAACGATTTGGCCAGAAATAGCAACCCAGCTAACATAAAAGCTTTTTCAAGAAAAGCGATAGACAGAGTTGTCTCCATTGAGTTTTCGGAATTTCATTGGCATTATAGCATCACTATCAAAGGCTACCAAGTCGTGTTTAAATCAACCCACTTTTGCCGATTTCCTCTTCCTTAGCAATCTGTCGTTTCTGTTCCTCAATTTCACTGGTCAGGCTGCTGATGAGTCTAAACAGAGCCGACGATTCATCTCCACACGCCATCTTCGGTCTAATTTATGTTTCCTGAGCACCGAGAACGCACAATTACTCTCAATAGGTACTGATCACAAACGACAAAACAAATGCACGTATAAGGCAGCGACTAGCGAGCATTGCATGGGCAAAGAAGAATTTTTCGCAGATCAAGCTCTCACAGGTAACGGAAGTGACGTAACAATACTATAAATCGTCTCTCGTCTGACCATAGAAAACTAGAACTGTGACTACGTGGCCTCTCAATCATTCACAGCTCAACGAGAACGGTTTCGTCCCGATGGTGTTCGTCATTCGATACTACAAAGGTTCACACGAATGCCATTCTAGGACAGTGCTTATCAACTTTTTTGTCTTCGCGGACCCCTTTCGGCCGTCACGGTCCCCGCGCACCCCCAGCTTTAGTTCAAATTTAGCTCAATCATCGTGGGTGCAACTATGGAATGTAAACATTATTACATTCTATAGTATTACATTCTAGAGTGCAACCGTGCTACCATAGTGATGGGTGATGAGCAGCGCAAAATGCAAGCCTATTAGCCATTGTTGCGCAACCGATTGAGCAATGAGCATGAGCATTCACCCTCTCACTCTCGTGCACACTTGCTCCCGAGCTTCTCAGACATCATGGTTGCGTCACGATATCAAACTTCGTTACAATGCGACATTCGAGGCTGATTTTGGGGGGCTCCAGGTGCCCGAGCAAAATAAAATTTATATTTTCGCAATGAATGCAGTGGCGTATAGGAGCATATACTACCGCCCCTGACTTCCGTTGAAAATGCAGCCCTAAGTAGACTGCAGCAATTTTTGAAATGGTTTCATGTTCAAGCACTCTTTTCAATCAAAATAATTACAAATTATGTACCGCGTCTCAGAAGTCCTAGATTGCTTGAGAAAGAAGCCTGGGTGGCTCGGCTATGAGGACTTTGTCATATCGAGCCTCCCGTCTCTACATTGCATGTCGCATTTCACTGTTACATTTTTGTTGTGTAATGTTGATATCTAATGTATAGGGTAGAGGGTGCAACACGCCTACCCTAAGCGCGAAACGTCGTAATATCCACCAAACTAGTCGAAACAGATTGAGTTTCGGAATTTGCGCGCGAGATATCGTCCCCACTCTATCACGATCGTCTGGAAGTCAAAGTATCAATTATCATTCATCTAAGTCCGTCAATTTGACGTTTTGTTACATGGGTGGGGCAAAACGCCTCGACTGACTTTTTACCCTCTCATACCCTACTAAATAGCCTACCGCATGCCACTCAGTAACCCACAAATATTTAATCCCTATACAGACCTATACACAGCACCGTAACTGCCGCACCCCAAACCCCCCAATTGGGGGGGGGCGAGCTCGAAGGGGGCCCAAAATTATTTCGTGAATTAGCATAAATCATAGAGTATTTTTTGAAAATTTATGCAATTTTTTTAAAATTTTTTCGCGCTGCGCGCGAATTCAAGTAACCGTTTATCTATATTATTGGGTATAGGGCAGGGCTGGCCAACCCGTGGCCCGCGAGAAGATTTTGAGTGGCCCGCGAGGTAATTTCCGAAATTTCAAATATTATCAAAAATGGATTGCACAGATTGCGAACTTGCGAGGCCAACCAAAAATTTGACTAGTCTGGCTGCAACACTTGATATGTGATGACTACAATATCAGTTCCGACGCATTGGCAGATCCAAGAGCCAGTCACATTTTGGTAGATCTTCGTACACTACAATAAAGCAGAATAATTTGCGATAGATTTGTCAAAAGTAAAAATTTTCTACACGCTTCGCGCAACCAATGCAACATGTTGTCACTCGATTTCTTGCTTTTAATATTGTTGCTCCTTTGTGAAAATGAAAGAACTCCTAATGTATCAGATTGCCAAATATATTCGCGATTACGAGACAAAGTGTCGTTCAACATATGCCACCTTGCGTTTGCGCTCGCAAAAAGACCGTCGACTATGAAACCTAGAGGCAAAAACTGATTGACGCATGTTGGTCGAAGCCTTGGATATCAATACGTCCAGGCGCCGAATAGTCCAGTCCTTGCAAACTGAATCCAGCGATATACAGCAGGCCCACAATATAGTCAAGTGACAATATTATTGACCTATGAACTTTAAAAAAAATTCGCGCTTCGCGCGGCTAATGGCCCGCGCAATAGTTCATCATTCAAATGTGGCCCTTTGGCTGAAAAGGTTGGCCACCCCTGGTATAGGGCCATTACCGCGCCACGACCCACCAAGACATACAATCAAGTTTTAGGTCATATAACATGCGACTCCAATAAGTGTGCCAGAACGATCGGCAGCGAGAAAAGCTTGGCCGAAAAGGTCTATGCCCTTATGCAGACCGAAGACTTCGTTATATAGGCTATACAAAATACATATAGGTTTAATTGTCCATAGGCGCCTAAATGACTGGCGCCGAATGTTCCTGTCTTTGCAATCTGAACCTCACAAGACAAATACCATCCCGCTGGGAAAAATTTCATGCCAGTGAAGAAATACCAATTTGAAATCGTGTGCGTCTCTTAGTTTAGAAGCCTACGTTTGGGCGATTCTATATATTTTGATATAGCAGACTGGAAGTCACGAAATAACATCATGTAACGAAGTCATATCAACGGGTCCGCCCGCCCGAAGATGTTTAATCATTATTTACGGGCCCTCCCGTTTTAAAGACACTTCATTCAGCTCTACCGGTAAATCTAATTACGTGAGTAGAGAGGACAATAAATTGATAGCATAATATATATGCAATCGCCGATCTGATTGACCGATTATATCATGAATTATCGAAAATTTTCGCGCTTCGCGCTGACTCACAATACAGTACGGATAATTTCGTGACAAACGCGAACAACGTGATGGGGGTCGTTTTATCGCCCTATGGGAGCCCAAGACCCATGTTTTTTGGGGCCTGACGAGGTGCTGTTTCGTTCCTGCCAACGGGTATACGCCCGAAGATGTTTAATTATTATTATTGAGTGCAGGTCTCACCTTTTCAAACACGCCTCACTCAGCTCTACCGGCAAATCTGATTACGTGAGCAGAGAGAAGATAAAAATTGATAACAATATATGCAATTCCCGATCATACTGACCGATGAAATCATGAATTCTAGAAATTTTCCGCGCTTAGGCGACCAAAGCTCATTCGATCGCTAAACAAACTCCCAATGAACATGATGAATAGCGGTGAGCAGTGTATCGCGGGAGGGGGAGTTCGGTCTATAACCCTATGGGGGGCCCAAGACCAAAGTTTTGGGGGGGCCTGACGAAGAGCTGTTACGGCCCTGCCTATACATGCTTCTCCACCTCATTATAGCGTATACCGTGTGTTTTGAAACCAAATTTCATCCAGAAATACCAGCTGATTATGATAAGTCAAAATACAAAGTCGGAAGTTCTTGAAATGTATCTTGCTTAGCAATCGCAATTTTGACAGAAAAACTCAAATAACTCCGATTTTACTAGTTGGTATTGAGTCATATTTGTTTTGCATCGTCTTTGAAGACAACTCACCAATTTCATGGGGTTGACAGAAATATTTGATTTTTTAAAAATTTTCATTAATAAATTAAAAATTTCAATTGGGTCTGCGGAGTCTTATACTTGTTTGAATGGAACCAAATTTGGTGTGTAGCGTTTTTTAGGGGAACCTGACAATTTAATCAGTGAATGGCTGGAATCAGGAAAACAAAGTTTTTTTGAACAGCCCTAAAATGCTGACACGACCGTGACTGTTTCGTTTTTTTCTTGTTATTCAGTCATTCACTCTTGTATTGGTCACTGCCTGTACAGCCTTGGCGATCAAAAATTACTAGAACGTATAATATATGAAGAAGACCTGCGACTATGACTGTTATATTTCTGGTAATAACTAATATTTACGATGTTCGTAAGACGCTTTCTCTTTTGCTGTTATTGTCCTGCATCCACCATCCTTCTTTAGCCTAAGAATCTGTCATACTCGCCATAAATATTTCAATTCAGCTAGTCCTAGAAATACTATTCAAAATCCGCAACTAGCGCAATGATAGCTTATCATCCTTATTTACAAGTTGCATCGAGCCATCCGTAGTCCGTACATTCAGTCAAGTCATGCTCGCGGTATTTGTGTTCTTGGTTACTTGGTGTACTTGGCAGGGTTGTAATGACTCGAGTCATGACTCGACTCGAGTCAGACTCGAGTCACGATTTTTTTGTGACTCGACTTGACTCGAGTCATTTTCTTGAAATGGGAAAATGACTCGACTCGACTCGAGTCAATATTTTGATTGACTCGACTTGTACTCGAGTCATTTCGCATGACTCGACTCAAGTCATTGACTCGGCTTATTTTATATGACTTGAAGGTGAAGAAAGTTGCGAATCACAATGGTTAGATCAACGCATGTGACGAATTCTGTCGACATCGCTATTTGTCACCACTGCTTTCGTTGCACTCGTCTGACATCAGATATGCGCCGCCGTAAAAGCAAAAGACAATGGTACATAGTAGCAAAGAGCAATGCATTGTACAAAATCATCCAGTGATGAAGAGGTAATAGATCCTCCGCCATCAAAGTACTCAAGACATTTCAATTATACAAGCAAAAGAAGCAACCAATCGAAGCAAAGTCCAATTAGCGCAAAAGAAATGACTCAGATGGTGAAGTAGCCTACTTGGAAGAGACTGATAAGCTCACAGGTAGATATGAAGGCGATGATTTTTTGCATTTTTGGCCGACTAGAATGGATGAGTATCTAATGCTCTTCAGTGTGGTTCAAAATTGCTTTTCAATTCCTGCATCTAATGCGCCAGAGGAACGTGTATCCAGTCGATGTGGATTATTCTAAGGCCATGCCGCCTCAACATATATGAGAATCTCCTTTCCACTTTAGTATTTTTCAAGTGTAACTCATTGATTTGATCTGCTGTCTGTGAAAACACACAATACCCTCCGTCCGTTTGACGTTTTGTTAGGTATGTGCATTGTGCACGTGATGATAATGACTGGCTAATATTGTGTGATGTTTGTACAATAGGGCCGATCAAAAATACCTTCTTTTTTATTCTACTGGGTGGCTACTTGATAAAATTGCTACGTTGCATAAAAAGAACACTGAATCTGGCCTAATTTGAAAAAGTGGAATCAATGAAATGAGAGGAGAAAATTTTGGATTTGAAAATACATGGAGTATTTTTAGTGAGAAATGATTTCATATAATATAATTACATACTAGCAGTAAGTCGACTATTTTTCATATCCAAAATATTCCACTCTAATAACTCCGCTTCTTCTAGTTGGAATTGAGGCAAATTTTCTATGATTCATATTTTTACACAATCTAACAATATCATGAGGTAGCCGGTATATTTCGAAAGTCTCTATTTGTAATTAATCCAAATATTTTCTCTTAGCATTGCTTTCTACTGGTTGGAATTAAGCCAAATTTAAGTTGTTTTAGATAATCTAACAATTTTAAGAAGTAGCCTCTTTTTTGAGATTCTGTCTTCATTTTTTGGATTTTTTTTGTTAAATGTAGGGCAAATTCGACTAAGACAACAGTAAATCAGCACTAAAGTAACGCTCCGGCGACTATTTCGGCAGCTGAGCAGGAAAGTTGACCTTTTTTCTGGTCAACCACCTGATATGATGTGAAAGCAAAACTGTCCCTCTACATAAGCGTTTATCAGTTGATTCTTTACCAGCTTGTATCTAGCTAGACGTGAATTCGTAGGTCTTCTATCAGATAGTATGTAGACGTGAATTCGTTAATTCTCTATAAGCTATTTGTGAGCGGTCGTCGATGTGCTCGTAATAAAAACTGAATGCTTTTATTTGTAAAATATCAGACTGACAATACAGATATTTGATTTAAAGTTCTAAGATTAGTAACGTTATCGTATTGGCGGCATGTCTCGTCTATCTGTAGCATCGGTATATGAGGCCAGGAACTGCCTGTTATCTGCCTAACTAAATAAACTTGTGCCAAGACTATGATAGGGACAAAATATGCATGTTTGGCAAGCAAGGAATTCGATATCACCCAAGCAGAATTGAAAACATAAGTTGAACATGACTTCAATACTGTGACTTGGACTCGACTCGAGTCATAACACTATGACTCGGACTTGACCCTTAAAACGGTGACTTGGACTCGGACTCGAGTCGGTGATGAATTGAAAATGACTCGACTCGAGTCAAAACCACAAAAGTCAGATTGACTCGTGACCATGTGACTTGGTTACAACCCTGGTACTTGGTTACCTTTCTACAGGCGTAACAAATGATTAGTATCAACGACGTTAGTTTCGGATTGTAACCAGAATTAATTGGTAAGATTTGCATTGTAAGCCAGAACACCTTGGCCCTGATTTTGTTTCGTGCAACTTTGCGCAAACTTCAAGTGCTTTGGTCAGTCGGTCAACAAATATAATTAACAACAAATAATGTCTAAATTGATACGACTAAAGTCATTACATCCCTGCTCTAAATTCTATCTAAATTCCTACAAAACAATAGAAAGAAAACTGACTGAAAACAGGTTTATTGCCCCTCAATTCGGGCCGTCGCGAAAAGTGTCATAACATGTCACACAAGATTCCACGTACGCTCGTCCCGACAACCGTGGCCGCAAAACGCGCAATGGCAACAGGCCTCGTCTCGAAAAAAATCCTTACGCCGACCGTGTCCCGGCGCTCACCGCTTCCTCGCTATAGTGGCCAGGGCCTCTCGCCTCAATTTCTTCTCGTCCTGCCGGTGGTCCGACTCGCTGCTGCTACCAGACGAGGATGACGATTGCTTCGGCCGGCGGCGCTGTCCTTTCGCCGGTGGCTTTGGCGGGTCACTGTCAGAGTCGGACGACGTGTCCCGACGCTTTCCAGGCCGAGGGGCCGGCTCCTCAGACGAGGACTTTTTACTGCGTGCCTTTTTCTTGGGAGCGTCGATTACGCGATCACGCCCACGCTGTTTTTCTCTCGGTTTCTGGCGTGCGTCCTGGGCTGGGTCAGGTCGTCGAGCTTTTCGTGGTGGCGGTGGTGGAGACTCGTCTGACGATGACTCGGACGAGTCTTCCGATGATGGCGGCTTTCTTTTCGGCGGGGCACGTTTTTTCCTGGATTTTCCCTGTTCGTCGTCACTCGACCCGTCAGACGGGGTCTTCTGCTTGACCGGTTTCGAACGCCGCCGGGTATCCTGGGCCGGGATAGACTTTTCACTCTTTCTTGACTCCGCCACTTTCTCTCTTGACCCGCCACCTTTCTGTCTCACGGGACCCTCCTCTTCCGAAGAGGACTGCTCGTTGCTGGACTCAACTTTACGCTGCGGCGGGGCACTTCGCTTTCCCGACTTCTCCGATCGACGGGGCTTCGGAGAAGCGGACTGCGATTTTCGGCCTTTCTTTCGGGCGGCGGACTGCTTTCTGGCGTTTTTTCTGGCCCCGTCCGAGCTGTCCCGGCCTGATCCGGAGCTGTCCTTGGCCGAGTCCTCCGGCTCCGAGTCGTCAGAGTGTGATGACGCGTCTCTGGGCCGCGGTTTAGCGGCCTGACGCTTGACCACCTGCTGCAAACGGAGGAGGACGTAAAATTCCACAAAAGGTTTCCGGTTGCGCCAAAAAAAAATGCACAGGTTAGTAACAGAAGTCCTGATTTTTCGGAATACTGAAGCAGGTTTGCAGTACCTACTAAAGCAGTCCCATTTTTGGACAGATTGACAAATTTCGGTCTAGAATACTTACTTATTTTACTTGGAAATCGCTACTTCTACTAGTTTGGCATACCTACAAAGTGGTTTTGCTTTTAGACTACTTCCACGTAAAACTTTTTCATTTTTTAGGCATAAGCTGGCCTAGAATACTTCCTTTTTCATTACTCCGACATCGCTATTTCTACTCGATCAGCAGGATGATACGACGCTACCTCTACTTCTACTTCTATTGTGGCGACGACTTCTTTGACAGCCGATCGGAAAGCCGTTTCTTTTGACGGGGGTCCAGTAACTCTGGATTATTGGGTCAAACAAGTCCTACATACCTTGGTCACTTTGACCGGTTCCCTATCAGGTGAGTGTTCATCTTCGCTGTCGGATGATTGCTTTTTTCTGCAAAGCACAAACGAACCATTCATGATCGCCTGGTCAACTCATAGTAGTATACTTGTGTGTGTGTGTGTGGACTATTTTGAGAACGAAACAATCGATAGGCCTCGTACACAGACACTTAACGTCACAATGGACGCTGGTCCATTGCAAACATGGATTGAGCATGAGACTATCGGCTTGGCGACAAAGTTGTATATTGAATGTCGTACAAGTATTGCAGTCAATTCAAATTGGGTTACGTTTAGGTCCAGGATCAACAATTAGAGTACTCCAATCGAGTCGAGTGCCAATTGTTATGATTCGATTCGAACATAAACGCCTTCACATCAGTAGTATTTCATGATCGAATGTAAACATGGAATGGCAACGACCGATTCTTCTGCTTCGTTGATGCAGGAAACTGGATTGATTCGCGGCAGCGACTACAGGCAATCCAAAAGCTATCGTCCAGAGGACCAGAGCGCATAATATATTAAATCTGATCTTGATGGAAAGCAACTGTCACACCGACTCCGAAAACCAGAAATTAACATCAGAGCGTCGAAACATTCCAAAAATTAGATTAGAATTCCCTGCATTATAACCATCTAGTTGCCCCAAGCCTATGTCAATCAGCCGACAAAAAATCATTCACAACATACTGTCGCGGCTTTTTAACCGGCTTCTTTTCAGACACCTCCTCCTCGGACGATGACGGATCTTTGGTGCCCGGCGGGGGTGGCAACGAGTCATCTTCGCCCGACGTCGCTCCTGAACTCCTCCTCACCTGTATGACGTCGCAGTCGCACAAATGAAAAAATCGGTAGCCGTCACGGCGCTCATAACAAATTTGGCTCGATTTCAACCGATAGAAGCGTAGTTATTGGAGTAGAAGTAATTTTATATTTGAAAATAACAGTGGAGTGAATGTGGATGGAAATTCTATCATTTAGTTATAAATGCATTGCGATACCTTCGCTTTTACGCTGGAATTGAGTCAAATTAATTTGTATTCGTTTTTCAACATGAAAAATTCATGGGGTAGCCAGTAATTTTTTTTGAAACAAACCCAAAATTTTGCAACCTAATAATTTCGCTTTTACAGGTTGGAGCAGAGAAAGATTCCGCAGCGACTAAATAACCAGTCAAATTAAAAAAAATGAGTTATTTTCCAACAACCTTGGATTTGACTTCTTCCGCGTCGTCGCTCTCGTCCGACGACTCGACCTTTTCTTTCTTTGCCTTCTTGCCGTGCTTCTTCTTCTTGGACTTGCTCTTCTTTTTCTTCTTCTTTTTGCTTTCCTTCTTCTTCTGCTTCCTCTCGCTTCTTTTCTTTTTCTTTTTAATCTCTTCCTCGTCAGAGCTCTGGATAACGAGAAGGAATGGTCAGCAGGCGCGTAGCCAGCCGAAAAATAAGGGGGGGGGTTCGATTTTTTTTTTCTCATTTAGTAATATTGCATCAATTCATTAGGGTTAAGTACATGTGTGAATAGCGATTATACAAATCCTGGTGTTGACGATTATACGCGTATTATAAGCTTGTCGACGAGTCCGGAAGTGCTGTTAATTAGCGACTCACCGGTATGTCGTGAACAATTGAATATGCGCGCTTATCAATGCGTCTTACGCAGCCTCGGTGACGCTTGGCGCAAGTCAAAATGTATGGAATATGTGCTATAATGACGCCGATTTCAGGTGGTTCAAACCTTACCTATTTTACAATTATTATTAGTAGCGAAAATCATTTACGCATGTTGCATTAGTTGCTGACGATTACCCCTGACGAGTGTCAGCCGAAAATATTTGGGTTCATTTCAATATGAATATACTATTTAATTTACGCATGTACGCGCACGTCACACATGTTTGCGGACATTCGATGTTATTCAGTTTCGAGATGTCACTCTTTAATCACAATCAGCATATACTTAACGGCATTGCATCCAAGACATCGGGAAATTTGAGCCAAAACATGGTAGACCCGAGACACGGTAGTTAGGCTAGCGATATCTTCGGTACTAGGCCTATTGCAGATTCGATTGTAGAGCTTCTTGGAGGTACAGAACTTCAATATACAATTAAATAGTATATTCATATTGAAATGAACCCGAATATTTTCGGCTGACACTCGTCAGGGGTAATCGTCAGCAACTAGTAGAGAATTGGAAAGAACATTGTATATCAACAATCGTATCACAATATCAAAATACACCAACCAAAACTCTGTCAACAAAAGGAGTTCGTGTATCACCTAAAAATAGTACATTGAACGCTCTCTCATTCGAAATTTCATGCTGGTTACGTCATATTTTGTGATACGATTGTTGATATACAATGTTCTTTCCAATTCTCTACTAGTTGCTGACGATTACCCCTGACGAGTGTCAGCCGAAAATATTCGGGTTCATTTCAATATGAATATACTATTTAATTGTAGATTCGATTGTGTAGGCCAGCGATGATATCGTGCACACCGGGCAATGAATGACCTAATTTTGCAATCATCTCAGCGGGAGCTCGCGTCGCGTTACATTGTGCAGTGCAATACGCAGCGCGCACGGATGAATCTCGCTAATTGGCAACACGCCTTTCGTTACTGATAATACGACTTATTGAATTGCAACTGATAATACGACTTATTGAATTGCAACAGAGTATTAGCGTCAGAACGGTCATTTGAAAAGGACGGGGTTTCGCGTTTAAGGAGGGGCTTTCGCGCTTCGAAAGGAGGGGGTCCGACCCCCGAAACCCCCCGGCTACGCGTCTGGTTGTCAGTATCATCATCGAAGTCTCAGACAGTAGCAACACGAGCAGTTTCTAACGGCTTCAAAAGCATAGCCAAAATCAGCATGTAGACTCGGGTGTTATTCTGATTATTTCATGTTCTTACTTTCACGTAATTGAATGAACAACTTCAAAACAAAAAATATAGTTGGAAAGAGTCGCTCCCGTGTATATGCCACTGGAGTTAGCTGTTTTCATCGAAACTTCTGTCATCTATAGTTGATCACATAAACTTAGCTCTCACGCCGTTACCACTAGCACACATAGCATCGAGCTACCGTTTCAATTTTCCGATGCTCGATACCATGCTACGAGTGGTAAACTACAAATCCTTACCTCCGAAGAATCCTCCGGCTTGGCTTTCACAACTGTCTTCTTCACCCGCCTCTCCTTTTCCTCCTCAGAATCTCTAGCCTTGGAAGGCGAACCCCTCCTGGCCTTCCTGTCCGGAGCTTTCGGGGACCCGCTCCTTTCCGACGCCCTCCTGCGCCGTTCCTGCCTGCCCGAGTCTCTCCTGGGGCTGCGGCTCCGTCGCCCGCGATCCCTGGACCGGTCCGGCGATCTCCTGCGGTCGCGGGACCTGTCCAGGGACTTTCTTCGGTCACGAGAACGCGGTGGCGGGGACGGCCTGCGGTCGCGGGAGTAGTCGAACCTCCGCCGGTCCATGAATCTCGGTGGCGATCTGGATATCGATTAAAAAAGGGGGTGGAATAAAGCTCTAGTAGTCTGATGGTATCAGGGATGTGAGGGTCTGTGGACTAGCTTTAAGGGGTCCAGGAAAAGTGAACGACATTAGTCTTAATGTTTTCATTCAAAACTCAATATAATTTTGCCACGTTATCAATGATAGTATAATACCAACGAGAATAGAAATTGATGATTGCTAGTTTGGTGTTTCCAACGAGACCATTAGATAAAACAATAATTTGACTGGCTCCGTTAAAATTAGCCTTCTATCTAATTTACTTGTAATCCCATATCAAGAAAGAAGAGCGAAGAATAGATATATTTTATTTGGTTGTACGAGAACTAAAACCACCATGTTTTCTATGTAACAAGATTCTCTCAAACTACCTCGCAAAGGGCGTCCACGCAAACCCAAATAATTAACTACCCACAATAAAACACTGTGTTGCATAACGCCAGCAATGCCAATTTAAGGCAACTGTTATCAGCAAGGGCAATGTTAATCAGACGTAATTCCGGCCGGTTCGATACCTGAATAACAGTAAACCGGGAATATGCCTTGAGACGTCTGATCCAGGTACCCACATTTAGAAGCTAGACACAAGTTCCACCGCCAACACCACAAAGCTAATACCTGCGCCTGGGCGACGGAGAACGATTCCTGCGATACCAGTCCGAGGCTCCGCGGTAGCTGAGAAACAAGACTGATCAACAGCTGGGCCCACAAACTCTCGTGCACCCTATCGCACAAACCTCCTCGGAGACGGACGCCGGTCCCTGCTCCTAGACCTGCGTCTACGGCGCGGGGAACGCGAACCACGACGCGCGTTTCTAGGCGGCGAAGGCTTGCGTTGCTCCTCCTCCGATGAGCTGGATGACGAGTCCGCAGATCCTGCAGATTTCAATCCCCGTTACACACTTATTCTCAAAGCAGTCAGCGTTGTTACTTAAATACAGGTATAAACGAAGTTATCAAATCAGGGGTAGCCTAACTGTGAAGCTGAAATCTCAAAATATAAAAGTCTAGTCCAGTGGTTCCCAACGTGGGCGATATCGCCCCCTCGATTTGGCGGTCTAGGGGGGCAAAAATACCGAAGGGGGCGATAAGGGGGCGAAAACGGACGGAGGGGGCGATAGGGGGCGATGGCGCGTTAAAACGGCAACATGGAGTCAGGACAGTAACTGCCGCACCTCAAACCCCCAATTTTGGGGGCGAACTCGAAGGGGCCAAAAATAATTTTGTGAATTAACATAAATTATAGAGTAATTTTTTTAGAAATTCTCTCAACTTTTTCAAAAAATGTTCGCGCTGTGCGCGATTTAATATTGTGATATCTATATTGATTTTGGGGTACCCTTCCCCCTTCAACAATACGCATGATTTATGGAAATTGAGACACCGGCGATGGCCATTACTGCGCCACGACGCTCCAAGACATATAAAGTTATACACCATGTAACATACGACTCCGAGAAGTATGCCAGAACGATCAGCAGCGAGAAGACCTTGGCCGAAAAGGAATGCCCGTGTACTGACCGAAAACTTCGATATATATACATATATGTTTAATAGGGTTGTTCAGATTTGGGCAATTTTTTGGAAACTTGTTTTGCCTAATTCCAAATGATAGTTAAGTGCATAAAAACACCTCTAAAACCGATTTTGGTCATTTTCATCGCGGTCTTCCTTGCACGCAAAGCCCCCAAAGACCCACGAGTCAATTCTCCTTACTTCTGACGATCCACCAGAGTGTTTACGTCATATCTTTATCTGTAGTGTTGACCATGTCACTGGTTTGGAGCTTTTGTGGAGTTATCAGTTCAAGACGGCTATGTAAGGATGGGAAATATATCTGTATTCATAACTGTACTGAAATGCAGTCCTATAAATGCCAGATGTATCTTCGTTATACCATGCAGAACCGGTCTATCGTGTTCATGGGAAAGATGTATTGGTTGCACGTTTGTTATGAATCGTATACCGAAGAAGCACCATCGTGTTGTGATTGTGAGTCGAGCTCGACAACAGATGTGCAGATAATTCCAGCTGGTGTTAAGCTAGTAAATGTTACTGGAAGGTATGTAATATGTTATGTCAGTAATCTTTACCTCAATTTTAGTGTTACTGTAAAATACTGAGTTATCCAATTTGCTGGTAGGCTAGAACTTGGTTGAAGAAGAATGTCTGAAACAAAGCGGAGAAAGGTTGTGTCGGACCCACCAAGAACGAGATCGAAGTCTGGTCATTATTTAATTGGATAATCATCTGAGTGTATTATTCACTCCAAGTTCTACAGTATTTGCTCGACTCAACTGGAACGCATGAACTTTTTCTAAACTTTATGTTCCTGCTTGGCTGGACTGCAGCATTGGGCGTGACGCGCCGGGAAACGACTTGCGGTTCATTCAAGAGATACGCGGTTACGCAACTACCGATAAAGATGTTGCTGAATCTGCTCTCAATAAGTTGAAGAAGCATCCATGGTACATTGTGGAAGAAACTGTGGTTTATGCCTTGTTCTCAGAAAAAGAAAGTCGCGATACCAGAAAAAGCATTGCAAGCCGCCTACTGAAAGTTGAAAAACCTCAATCTTATCGACGTGGGTCACCCATTCTCTCGTCAGAAAGGACTATAGAGGATAACACCACTTTGGCTGATTTAGTGGGCCCTCAGTCATGGCATTTGTTCAACGAATTTGAGTGTTCTGGAGAATTGTTGAATCAGCCTGTGGAACAATGGCCTCAGCATGAATCATACAATTAAATGAGCCATTTTGTAAGCAATGTCAAAGTCGTTAATGACGCTGCTGAACGAGGAGTTAAACTCAACACCGACTTTGCTTCGATCATCACAGATGATGAGCGCCAAAAGAAAAGTCTGCTGCAAGTTGTTGAGCTACACCGTCAGAAGTATCACAACTTCAATAAATCCGCACTGAAATCCTATAAGCCTGCATGAGACTAGAGCCTGTTGTTATCCACCTTTTGTTTTTAAGCTTACCTAATTCTCAACATGTTCTTCAATGATAATAACTGTATTTTCATCTTTCACAATTGTCTCAAGTCACGTAAATGGTCGGCCTACTAGGTCCGGATTTGTGTTTGCCTTATTCTGCTTTTCAAGTTTGATAATGCAAATTTCCTTACAATAAATTCATCAAGTTTCAGAAACATAGTCTGGCCAGATTTCTTTTCTTATGTTAACTCAGTTGTAAGCACATAACAAAGTGGGTGACGACAGTGACTAATATGTATTGAGATTATTGATTCAGTTTCCGTAAGAACACCGTGGACGTTTTCTGACAGAATGCATTGGTAGTTGAGGATCAGAACCCCCATTTAGACTTAACTGTCATGATCTTTCGAGAAGAAGCCTTGTGTCGTGAGCTTTTGATATTTGCATTCTGGCCGTATTCGCTACTGTGACAACGTCTTGGACAGGACAGGCCTGAGTTTCTGTGTTCGGAGGTGGGGGAAGGGGGTGTCAACTTTCTTTCAGACTCATTAAATACTGCAAACCTGATGCGGATTAGGTGAATTGGAGCTACTATAAAGGTGAAATTACATTCATATACAATATGCCTTTGATTAACATTTACAGAGTTAAAACCGGCTGAAAATGCCTGTATTCGTTCATACATAAGCCTACCACCCGGCTACCTATACCAAATACGGGAAAGTGAAACGCAATTAGCATGTATAGGAATGTAGGTAAGTTCAATTGTCAAAAAGATAATTCAACCTGATATTTCCCAGCTCTACTCAGCCGTTTTCTACCGCAAACTTCACAAAAGCTACAAACCAGCAATGGTGAATCGTCGCTAGTAAGGAGAATTGGCCTGTGGGTCTTTGGGGGCTTTGCGCGCAAGGAAGACCGCAATGAAAATGAATAAAATCGGTTTTAGAGGTGTTTTTATGCACTAAACTATCATTTGGAATTACGCAAAACGAGTTTCCAAAAAATTGCCCAAATCTGAACAACCCTAATGTTTAATTGTCCGTAGGCGCCCCAACGAAAATTTAGCTGTAAAAGTGTAATTTCGAGGTCGAGCCGAAAAGTTGACCTTTTTCGGTTCCCAATAATTGGGGGGCGATGATCGGTGTGGAGCTTCAAAAGGGGGCGATGAGTCGAAAAAGGTTGGGAACCACTGGTCTAGTCTTTTGCCCAGCCCAGTGAAATCAGCCAAAACTAATAATTTCCTATTTGACTCGAATATACATGATATTTCACTTGCTACTGAATCTGGACATAACACAAAATCAATACTAGATTTGGACATGAAAATCGTTAATCTGCTCATCCGCTACACACAACGGCGAGACACCAAGCACAAGCGGAATCGATAAAGACGTCGTCCACAACAAGCATCGTGTCCCGGAAGCCACGCCGCCACCGCATCAATATACCTGACGATTCGGTCTTCCGAGCGCGATACTGCCTCCTCTTCTGAAGCGAGCTTCCGTCTTTCTCCTTCTTCGCCGCGTCCTCCTTCTCGTCTCCGCTGTTCCCGGATTTACTTCCCTCTTCTTTGTCCGATCCCTTCGCGTCCTCCGCTTTCCCGCTGTCCGCATTCTCCGGTTTGGCGGGCCTGCGAGAAAACATCGTTCAGCTCCTGTATCAGCGAGCGGTTTCCGACGGCCATCGGCCGATAATTCACCGCACGACAAAAAAATCCCATTCCATTTAGAGGCGATCAAAGTTGCCAGCTTTGCTACTCACGTTTAAGTAACCCTGTAAATTTCATATCAATTACAAGTAGAAGTAGGAAATTAAGTAATCGGAAGTAGTCACTAGGAATTGCGGGGTGCAATCTTCGAGACACTACAAACGGGTACAATTTTCCAAAACACGGTTGCCGTGATAATCGGGCTCATTTGCACAGTTGTGGGCACAAAGTAATTCGTGTTCAATGAAGAAATGAACGCGTTATTACCTGTAGCATCACAGAAAATCAATTCAACTATTGTCCTATTATACTTCGGCCCAAGATACCGGTCAGTGTTGGGACAACTCGGGTTAACTTTTTTCGAAGCAAAAATTTCGAGACCGGTAGTACAGCAGTGTCTTTCTGCTCATAACCTCTTGCATAATTTAAATCGGAATGATATAACAGTTAATACATTTATACTACTCGTCAACAGTTGGTTGGTAATTATATCGTGCGGATGTGTTGGTGGATTGTATATTAGATCATATCCACTTGTTTCAACTTTCTGAGGTTTCATATCGTATCGTCTACAGTCCACAGTCACCGACGTGGCCTAGTAGCCTATACACGAATATGCGAGCCATTAATTAAAGCTACATTCGTTACTCGATTCATAATTAGTAGTAAATAAATCTATACTTCAATCATGTTTCAAGATGCAAGGGCATGAATCCTGCCTGGAACTCCGAAAATTCAGCATGACTTAGTGACTTGACTCAAGTCACCTTCAAAAGTCAAACGACTTGACTTAACTCGAGTCAAAATGCGCAAATATACCTAGACTCGAATTGACTCGAATTGACTTGTGACTCGAAGGTAGCAACTTCATCCCAACACTGCTTTGCTTATCACACAACACAGCAGCCACATGCTTCATATAGTTATCAGTCGATATTGTACGGTTGCATTCTCAGGATCACATCAGTGATTGTAAGTTCCTCCAACCTACCAGCGCTTAGTATTGTGAAGCATTGCATCAAGAAATAGCCGCGTCAATAAACTCACTGTTTTTTCGCAGATGCCTTTGATGGAGACGGCGACCTTGATCCAGATGAAGACGAAGAGGAAGAAGTCGAAGCCCTCCTCCTACGCGGCGCTCCTCGGTCTGAAAACGATACCATTCAGCGGAGGAACCAAACAATCTAACATCTTCGCCCTTCCCCAATCCAAAGAGATATCATCTGGAGCGCTTTCACCGCAGAGCAACATCATATTATGATGGCACAACACTACGCAACTACACAGCGTACAACACCATATCGAAGGATTACTCCTAGGCAAAACCGTTACACTTTTCGATTGATACACTGTGGAATCCCGGTCGGGATTGGACCACATTCACCGTAGCTCGTTGAACTTAGTCACTAGTCGAAATCAGCAGCTATTGTACAAACGTTGGAACTTATTTCAGACCACAAACGTGCAGGCTATTATAATCTCGCAAAACGTGTAGGCAGTATCGATAAATTCGGAATTAATTACATTCGACATGAAAATTCCAATCCTAGACAAACATGACTTGATATTCGAGCAACATTTTAAACGTTCAAATTTCCGAGTCAAGAACGCGAGGGACATTCACATTTTGAAAATTTACCGCCATCTCAACGAGTCGGTCGGGTGTCCGCCATGAAATATGGACGATTCGTATTGTTATAATTTGTGCGATCTCAAAAACTGGGGAGAACAGACTTGACAGGTTGGAAATGATCTTCCAGGTTACAATAAAATGACTCCATCTCAGACAAATCAGAATAACTGGAGAGTTTTTCCAAAAATGAATGCTAATCGCAAAGCGAGTTGCGATCAACGCCTAGGCCGGTGAGTAATGGACACACGGTTAATACCAAAAGATAATAGATCACTGCACAGGCACTAGAATAAACTACCTTGGTCTCTCGCCGCTCTAGGCGAGCGAGATCGTGACCTCCTGGGCACGTTCCTCCGTCTGCTTCCAGAATACGAGCGACTCCTCCTCCTTCAAGCAAAAATCGTTCTCAAGCAAATCGGTTTTATACGGCTGAGAAGAATAGATAGAAAGTTAACATCCGACTTTAGTTTTCACGATAAAGCGGCATGACGCCGCGAGATGCGCTATTCCACGCACGCACATTTCCATTTGTCCAGCGTATTCTTTTTACCAATGGTGCAGGTTATTGGTTACAAAAGTGGCATAAAATTCAGGGAAATTTACACAAGACTTGCTTTTCTAGGTGCACAACTCTAAAAATTAGTGTTGCCCAGCATCAGCAAATAAGTTCACAACGATAAAACGTGGTTGACAACTGCCAGCAGCTTGCATCGGGGAACATATGATAAATAGAAATCGATTGATCATTACAGATTGCGACACGCCTGGCATATTATCTAATATAATGCGTCCACAAATCCGCATCAAAATGAAATTGCTAATCTATTCCCAGAAAGATTACAAGGTCATATTCATCAAGATATGACGATCATGTCAACCCTAAGATTAGGTCAAATATGCGATGTATTGCGTTTTCGTAACAGATATCCGAGTAGGGTTGTTTCCGCAGTATCTAGAGAGAAGTCCCGTGACCAATTTCAATAAAGCCTTGCGCTATCACATCTACGTTTTCGCAACAACCTACTCAAAACGGTATAACGTCTTTTCTGGAACAACGGAAAAGTTCAAAACATGCAGGCAGGAAAAGAGTGTTTTTTCCCATTACCAGTAAATAACCATGAAATGGAAGTTACAATTGAATTATTATAATATATCATATCGAAATAAACTCCAATATTTTCGTCACTCACTCACTCGTCAGGGGTAGGCTGATCGTCAGCAACTAGTAGAGAATTGGAAAGAACATTGTATATCACCAATCGTATCACTAAATATGACTACATGATGATTACCCCTGACAATTGTGTCAGTCAAAAAATTCTGGCCATTCAATATGAATATATTACGACATCACATATTCACAATCACAACATGGCCAAAAATTGTACAGAGATTTAGTCAAATCGCTTGAAGCAATCGCTAACCGGATATAATATTTGATTACTTTGCGAAGGTTTCATTACCATTGACTTTTATGAAGGTCCTGCATGTTTCGAACTTTTCAGTAGCGTCGAAAACCGGCTACATACCTCGAGAAATGCCCCCTATTCCGAGATCTTGACCGCCTGTTCCTGCCGCGGGACCTGGACCTCCTAGAGTCGCGTCTCCTCGATCTTGAACGGGACCTCCTGTTTCGCGATCTGCTCCTGTAGCACACCGCGCACGTTAAAACTGCGCCCGGTTTACCGAGCTGGAGGTGGGCTCAACACTGCACGAGTGCACGTGTTTGGAGTGGAGAATTCACGCTACCATTGAAATATTCATGTAACGATTCCAGAAAACAAATGCCTCACAAGCATAATCGATCGACCAACCCGTAAGCCAAGTGATTATGAGAGGATTACTGTAGCAGTCAGGACTGTCCAAACACTGTTACTTGCCTGCAATTGATCAAATGATCATGCACAATAACGTTGCAGTCTCGGTACCCTGTCTAAAATAATTGCCGATTACGGCCATAGTGGAATGCAATCATGAGATTGCTACTAATAATCATATGAAACATCGAGACATTCAAAACCAAGCCCACTAATCACATCAAAAACAACGCTGACGCAAGGGTTACACGATGTTTCAACTCTTTGAATAATTCATAAAGAAACATGCTTTCTTGCAAACAGAAAGCGCCTGCCTTAAAGTGTATCGCGTGTGTGGGATTGCGGAGTCGAAAAACTTGACAGGCGAAACCCCTTCACAACCAGACTCGACATCACTACCACGTTAAGTTTCAAATCGCAGCACAGACTCTTCTTTTCACTCGGAAAAGGAAAAAACTCGCTCAGAGTTTCTACAAGCAGCGACTAGGGCACCTTCTTAGTTCTTATACCAGTTCTAGTCGAATATTTCCCATCCAGTGAGGAGCTGACAGAATGCAATTAGGATTCAGACTCGAGACACGTCATGCGCGTATACAGCCAAGAAAAAAGCGTAGTAGAAAATATTTCGAGGCTCCATTTTCGCGTACTACGATAAGAACATGAAGACAAAACAAAGATATACGATGGTGATATTTGGTTGGCACGTGAGACTACAACACCGCAGGATATGTCAAGCGCTCCATTTCGACCCCTCTGACTACACCACTGCTCTTCTTCACAACAAATACCAAACAATCGATCCCGAGAGTATACAGCATCGCACG
This sequence comes from Botryllus schlosseri, assembly GCF_051294905.1. NCBI lineage: Eukaryota > Metazoa > Chordata > Ascidiacea > Stolidobranchia > Styelidae > Botryllus > Botryllus schlosseri. The sequence goes on along the minus strand of NC_137247.1, from coordinate 10,577,283 downwards.
TAACAACTAACCCAGATCTCTTTCTGCTTCCAGACCGATCCCTCCCGTCCGCTCTCTTCCTCTCGCTCCCTTTCTCCTCCTTAGAATCCTTCTCCTCTTTTTCCTTCTTCACCACCTCATCCGTTTTCGCATCATCCCTGCGCAAACGCTTCAAGGTTGAACGCACAAGGAAAAAACCAGCACGCACAAAGGCGTTACTCACTCCTTCGTTTCTACTCCGTTCACTTCCTCCTGCTCTTTATCTGGTTCCGCATCCTCCGCAGTTTTCTCTTTCTCCTCCTCGTCGTGCTTCTCTTTCTCCTCTTCCGTTTTCGCCGTTCCATTCTCTGTAAATTACAATCCTGATGACGGCGGGTAACATTCAGGATAACTTACAGCCTGCATTTGCTCGTATGGAGAAAGCAAATCTCCGACGCTGTTAGCGTTAAGATCATGACATCACAATACTGACACATTGAAAAATAAATGTAAATTAAGATATAGTAACCGCTCCGTAACACCACGTCAGAAAATAAGCTTGAGCCAAGGCCGAAAATAATCGAATCTGGGAAAGCATCGGCACAGCTCTGTTACCAGAAGCAACTGTGTTGGGTTGGGCCTCGGTCTTGATGCTGATTTCAATTTCTTCTTTCTTGTTACCGGAATCCTCAGGTCTGCAAAAAAAGCCGGTCCATTTGCGAAGAATCTTAGCGACAAAGTGAGGTATTCGATCGTATACAGCAGTGGTTCTCAACCTATTCGGCTTGCGGACAGGTAAAGTTGCAAAACAAATTTTGAGGGTCATGAGCTTTCAAATATCAAAAGACAAAGTATACAACTCGAAACTAAGAACAAGAAATTTGCCGGAAAGATAGAATCGTGACACTAACTTGATTCTGCCGCTGAATAGTAGCCTACTGTAAAATTTGATCTTAGTTTTCATATATTTCTGGTCTTAAATTAGTCCCAGGTTAATTTTCGAGGACAACTGCAGATTTTTGGTGTTGGACAAGTCGTAAGTATACCATGGACTCTATATATCATGTCGGAAAGCGTTCTGAAATCAGTGAAAATTTGGTGTTTCATTTCACTAATTAACAAAATTGAAATATACTCGGCAGTCCAGTGGGAAAGTTCACAAGTACCGGTTGAGAACCACAGGTATACAGTATATCGTCAGAAGGCCAAACCTCTCTCTTTCGCCACGGCGACTTCTACGTGGGGACGGCGTCCGGGACCTCCTGCTTCGTCTGTGACGTTTCCTGTCTCTGGAACGACTCCGAGACCGGCTCCTGGATCTGTGGAAGAGAGAGCGAGAATGAAGTGTCGGCAGCAACTGGAAAAACAACGGGGCAGCAGAGGACCAATGAGGGACCCTTTGCTGGCACTGACACTACATACGTGGTCAGTTGCTAACGCCAATAAAATGTAAGCACAATGGTCACTGAGTGGACTTAATTTTGTATCAAAAGCTTCTCACTCCCACTAAACAAACGTGACACCCAATACATATTGTTGTACCGATTCACCTCGACCTGTTCTTTTATTAGTCGCGGATCTGTATTAACCAACTTACTTACCCTATTTCACATATCAGTGTAGCACACAGTTGGACTTACTTTCCCATAATTTCACACACTGCATCCGGTCAGGTACAAATCGAATCTCATGTTTCATATCAATTTATTTTTCAAATCGCCTCGACATGATTGAAATTAAAACGCTCACAGAAATTAGCCAAACGTGACAAAACTCGAGGCCTCTCCCCCGTACTCAAGTAGAAATAACATAGTAACATTGTAAAAGCAAGTATTGTACCCAAGTTTTGCTGAAAATTGTCCAAGTAAAAGAGAGTAAATAGTGCAAGCGTAAAATAGAAGTACTTCGTTAATGACCCCCTCTGTCACCCAAGGCCATTGATTCCACTCAATTATCGAGCTATCTCTCTAGTTATTGATATTGGCATTCACTAGATCGCATTTACACCTATGTGGAAGTATCGCGATTCTTTACGTCTACGCAAGTACAGATCAACACATGCGTACGTGTAATTAAGAATTACATTTTCATCATCACTAATTTATCAAAATGTCACTTATCAAATTCTAAATTATAAAGCAATCGGTGTATTTCGACTTTGGCCTCTTGAAATTTCTCAACGCCCAACCGCCGAAAAGTCGTCACGAGAGAAGCGGCGAATTTCTCAGCGTCATCCGACTCTAAAATGCGTTTCGACAACGGCAAGTTAACTTTCCCCGCAACACCGAGCGAAACGCAATTGCAAGCCCACCTTTATCGAGAAGGTTACGGGTTGCTGACTGCGAGAAGCTCTGATGCATGGCGTCAGGAGATTTAACGGCGCTGCCTGTAATATTACCCCTGTCGGATAGAGCGTGGCCAAAATAAATGGTCAAAGTTTTGCATGGTAGCAGCAATATCACTGCTGATGAGCGTTGATACCAAGAAATGAAGCCGTAAATGGAATTACAACTGACTCCGCTTGATGCGGACACCGGATATCCCGCGGAACCACTCAGGAACGGAAAAAAAGGAAAAATTGCCAGTAAAACCCCGGTTCACCAGTACACAGGCTCACAATTCTTTTCGTTCTAAGGTTATGGCACAGTACACAGTACTTCGTTCCTTTTAACGCGAGACGAGTGATTATAGTGAATCAATGACGATTCATGCAGTAACAATTGACAATGAACTCATACAACGTCGTACCAACTTCAGTGTCACTCAAATCGGGTAGAGCTGCGTGCATCTTGTGAAATTGTCATTAAAGCATTCGAAGAAATGAGCAATGAGCTTCCTTGACAGTCCATTGCGTTGGTGGGGATATCAAGAAGTACTATTTCAACCCAATGTGCGTGTTACACTTACACAGTAATACGGTATTCACTGAACGGTTTGGTGTCGAAAATACTGTACAATACAATTAACCTGAAGGTTACGTACGTTTTATGCGATCTGTGCCAATTACTGCAGTATAGTGCAGACTGCAGATGCTATTGATTTATCACGGAACACAACCGTAAGTTGAACGTGTTGCGTGCCTTTACACATGACCATGATGCAAACAATGAATATACCGCTCAACTCGGACAAAGCTGTTTCTCTGCTTTATTCAGTCAAAAATGTGTGGAAACAAACTGTCCGCCTCACCGTTGTCTCTTCTTGTCCTTTTCCTTCCTGTCCTCCTCCACTTTGATCAGCGCTGCTAACTTCTCCGCTTCCGCCTACAATAGAACAGCATGTTAACAACGGCTAACGCCAGCCAGCACAGCATTAAACAACAGCGGGACAACCTAGCGTTAATGTTTGTTTCCGAGCTATACGTGCATTGCAACTGCTACAGCCGGGACCTTCAGAAAGTAGATATGGTCAAGCGGTCGCATACTTTAGGCTGTTAATAGGAGGTAGCTCATTTTGTGGAGCAGCTTAGAGTCCAACACAAAAATGACATAACAAATTTAAAAAAAGAAACTCCACAACTGCGATACAGGGACTATTTCTCCAGTTTTACGACAATTTCACTCGTTAAAGTGATAGAAATATGTCCCTAAACTACTTATTACTTTACAGAAGCCACAACGTAAATGGTAGTTCTGCCTGCAAACTAGTAAGTAGAAGTGTCAAAAAAAGATTACCGCTTGAGGAAGTAGTGCAGAAGTAGCAGCATTTCGTTACAGTTGCCTTTGCATACAACAAAAGTTCTATTGATGGTTGAATAGGGGCAAATTGAGGTATAACACTGTTCCAAAGCCATCTACGCCTCTTTAACGACAAGCTAGCAGACTTGAAGACTGTCTAATCTTTCTACTTGTGCCCTATAAGCGCTTATGTTTTATGACTGTCACAACGTCACAAACAGGCTTTCACATTCATTTTGACGTCAGTATAAACTGAGTAACAGAGACACAAGAGAGTAAGTAGGTATTTCTGAATCATTACTGACGTTAACGCGCCAAAAAATCAACACAAATGGAAATTATTCATCCCCAACAACTACACAGGACTGTGAACATGTCAGACATAGCATTCATCCCAACGTCAAAAAATCACTGTCACTACCTGACGAAGTTTCAGCTCTTCCTTCTTCTGCTCGATGAACCGTACCGGTATCCCGGTCGCATTGTCTTGCGCGGAAGTTAAAAGAGGCCACAACTCCCCGAGAAACAACCTCGAGTTCTTTGCATTCAAGAACCCGGTCAGATTTATCTGAAGCGTTTTCGGGTCTGGAAACTAAGAAACAAAAACAATGAGACTCACACAGCGTGAACTGGTAAGGTTGCAATTTCTCCTGAAAAGAGCCAATGGATATCAGAGATTATGGATCGGGATTTATAATAATTACAAAAATGGAATTGAACTTGAAATTTCTAGCACGACTCACCCTTTCATCCAAATGATTAAAAACGTAACCAATGACCACGTCGTCTTCAAATCCAAGAATTTCTGTAATCTTTTCGGTCACCCAAGGCTTCACTGTGTCGAGGTTAACTTTTTGCATGTCAATCTAGGAAAGAAGAAAAACGATTCACAGCAATACAATTACGAAACAAAAGCAATTCACAATTATCGAGCTCATTTTACGACGACAGATTAGGACTGGAATCGATCTACAAGGAGATTACTTGGTTATAAAAATAATATGAACTAATCTGTAATTAATGAAGTGCAAAGTTCAATACTTTGTCTGTGAAGGAAATAGTACCGTGCTGGCAAAAAACACCTACGCTATTGCAAGAAGGGAATCTCGATTAAAGATCATGAAAAAGAATATAGGGCCTATATATAAATTCAATTAGAAACGGTCTCATTACCTTCGCATCCAATCCTTCTGCAAACTTCATGGATTTCAACAGTTTCTTTTGCTTATTCGCAAACCTGTTATCTTGCTCGGTGCTGGTGCCCTGAATGCGTGAATAAGATATAAGAGCGTCCTATTTTCAGAATGACTTTCTGTCAGTTTCCGATTCGATGACTAATAGGATAGTTATACTTATAAAATTACACTAAAAGACATCCGAGTAAACAAAGAAGTGAACCATTACCATGCATGGGAAGGTGAAATAGTTTGTGAAGTTGTGAATTACCAGTAAGAGTAACCCAACCTACATCAAACCATAAGACAAGTTATTTAGAAATATAGTTATTGTAGTCATGGTAATCACATAGCTTAATTTATTAAATATACCGGTAATTAACTTGATAAATCTACAATGAAAATACTTCGAAATCCACAGGGAATACGGCACAAAATTGACGAGATACTCAATGATAATGGTTGTGCAATTAGAATTAGTTCTGCGCTACCACTATAAAACTATATTTCGATCCATGATACAAGATTTGCAAGCAAAACTTACTCTGAAAAATCCAGCGTCCATCTTTGATCTTTGCAGAACACGTATGCGCTACAGTAATAATGGCAATTCACTATAGTCGATCACAGTGGCGAATATTCTTTCAATATAAATATCTCAGAATCCAACATCCATTAGCATCAACTCTGCAACGCAAATAAATCAAGATTGGAAATCATTTCCATTTCACGAGCACGACAGTATTTGCAATTTGCATGGAATCATCTATGAAACATTTACTGCGTTCCAACAACTTTCATCATCTCAATGTATGGTAATTCGATTCGGTGTCATTTTCGCAAGCGTCATTCACATTCTTTCACTGACCGAAAATCTACCCTTGGTTTTCACATCACTATGTAATATGCAGTCGACAAGCATTAGCAGCACCATGGTTGGTGCATATGGGCCATATGGCTCATGGATGCATGTGCTTACCGTGAAAATCGACGTCTATACGTACAGTCGCTTGAAAATCGCAGTAATATCACACCAAATTTCAGTTCGCGGGATTTTATACAATCTCAGAGGTTAGCAATATCCAGCCATTTGCCGAAACACGAGTATACCGATCGAATTTCGAACCTCATCAAGCAAAGCAAACGCGCGGCCTGTTCTGCATAATCCACGGTTTGTCGGAAATCCTTCTTGCCAGACTATAAAAAAACGAGATCGCTTTCGGTAAAAGCGTAAAGTATCAGTATCAGTATATTGGTATTTTCATCATTTCAAAACACCACAAAACTACGATACAATGAAACGATAGGATGGTTTCGAAACGACTTGGAGTTGTCTTTGAAATCAGACACCCACCTGGGCCTAGGCGATGTAGAGAGGAGGCATGCACCTTAGAGTCATACTATAGAAAGTGACTAGTGACTAGTGACTAGTGACTAGAAAGTGACTAGTCACTTTCTATAGTCATACTCTATAGATTAAGAATGCACACTGAATGAGAAGTAAAGCAGAGAATATTTCCAAGTAGGCTTTATTTGACGGGACCTTTCAGACTGGCATTATAGAGGAGTCTCTATACTAGGGTTGCCATACGTCCGGAATTTCCCGGACATGTCCGGAATTTCACTGTTTAAACTAGCGTCCGGGAGGAATTTCTAAAATATGCCAAATGTCCGGAATTTTGAAGACTTGACGTAGGCTCATAATTTTTTCGTAAATCAACATAAAAACATTATTTTTGGGAATATTTATGCTGATGCATGATAATTTTCTTCGCGCTGGGCGCGATTTACTACCATATTTATTGTTTTAATATGAAGACTACACCACCCTCGCAAAAACTGCAATAAAATATAAATAAAATAAAAAACCTTCATTCACTGGAATAAGCCTAATTGTAATCGCAATTATAGGAGAACGGTATATTCCTAGAGATCGCTAAAGGCCGTTTAAATGCTTTATTCAAAGATAGTGGTTCCAAACGTGGGGGTCATTTGCCTTTATTCTGGGGTTCGCGAATATGTTGAACGTAATCAGCTTCCAAAATAGCCCGTGAGTAAGTCTGGGCAAAGGTGCTGACTTCTTTTAGTAATCAGCTCGTCAAATTTTGATCTGGGCCACGGAACATTTTCAAATTGGAGATGGAGTCGCGACCATAAAAGGTTGGAAACCACCGGATGTGAGGTGTTTATAAAGCTCCGTGGTGCGCACCGGCATAAGGCTGATAAACGATCTTATCGGTGGGGCATGAACACGACTTAAGGATGTACAATTACGCTCCCTGTATTTTCAAACTCATGATCCAAACCAGTTCTACCGCTAACTCTGATCATGTGGGCGGAGAGTAGTAACTATCTAGTAATATACAGAACAACCAATATTATTGACAGAATTCATTCAAAAAATTTAACGACCAGATGCCTATAGAAACCAGATTCATGTAGCAAGCCACCCGTCCCAGAAGTTACATCGACTACCCTATGGTGGGCTCAAAATCATTGATTATTTGGGCGGGAAGGGGCTGAAAACATGTGCTTTCGGTCCCGGTTACACAACACACAGCCACATACTCCTGAACCGGTTCGTGACCACCTCTGTTCTATGAGCAAAGCTTTGCTAGTGTGACGTCATAACTCATTTTAAAATCCACTAGTGGGCGCTAAAGAGTTGCCGGAATTTGGGTCAATGTAAACGTGGAATGGCAGCGACCGATTTTGCAGCTTCGTTCCGCTTCGCTGAAGCTTTACTCAGACTTATTTTACGGCAGCTACTGTAGAATTTCTGGCAATCCAAAAGTTGTCTTTCAGAGCTCGGAATTTACTGAATCCGGTCTTGATCGAAAGCTACTGTCGCACTGATTTCGAAAATACCAATCAAAATATGGTGAAGCACCGTACTGAGATGATAAATCACCCTCAACATCTAAAATCTGCATTGTTCAGAACAATCGGATGACCGCAAAACAATGACCATAACAATGACCCATTGCGGCTCTTCGATTGTTCGGACAATGCCGATAATTCAGACTTGGAGGGCGAATTCTAAGCGGTTCAGTGCCTGATCATAGGTTTATTTACATTTTCGGAATCAGTGCGACAGTAGCTTTCGAACAAGACCAGATTCAGTAAATTCTGAGCTCTGGAAGACAACTTTTGGATTGCCAGAAATCCTACAGTAGCTGCCGTAAAATAAGTCTGAGTAAAGCTTCAGCGAAGCGGAACGACGCTGCAAAATCGGTCGCTGCCATTCCACGTTTACATTCTATAGTCACAACATAGAAAACAGTTTTCTATGGTCACAGAAATATGGTAACTAGGGATGGTGTGAACGTGAGGTTCACGTTCGCGTTCTGTGTGTGAACCTCTGAAATTTAGAGGTTCGCGTTCACAACAGAACCTTGGTAGGTTCTGCACTGTGAACCTTTTTCATATATTACAATTTTCACTTCATTATAACATCTTTGATTCCAATTTATTGCATTTCAACTGCGGGCCACTCTGTGCATGGCGCTGGCAGCATAAAAAAATCAACATTAAACGAGCATGCACCTTGACAATCTCAAAAGTTTTACTTGCTTTGTTACAAAAGTTTGCTCGGAATAGCCAGCTCTCCGTTGGAGAATATTTATTGACTCGCTGCTGCGAGCTTGACCCGCAATCACACAACATCGCGAGCGAAATACATATAGTCAGCGAATGATGCTTATTCAACCAATCAATGAGATTGATATCGTTTTCTGATGTAAAAAATCTAGCAGGCGTACGGGGTTAATCTTGACTTCATATTTTTACTGCATCATTAAAACCAAATCCGTGCGATTGAGGTGTTGGCTACTGCTGTATAACTTGTTAATGGGGAAATATCGGTAGTGCGGTGAAAGGAGCTGTCTGTCCGATATTCTGCGATGGTATATACCGCAAGTCCGTATGTCATGGATAGCGGCTTACAATATCCTTATCTGGCATTAGCGGATACGAACGACGTCCTGCGTGTAGCTCTTTGACTGGTAGTTCAATAGACGACAATTGCCTTTTCCATATGTATTGGACGGATGGTTACTTCAAGCAGTAGGTTATACGGCGTACGTTGAGTCTCATATCAAAAGGGGCTAATATGCGATATGCGCTCGGTTATAACTGTGCGATAAGTCACGTGATGTGGTATTCCTCCATACAGATAGGAGAGAGGGAGCTAGAGCCTATCCACACTGTCCCATCTAAAAGGGAGTGATAGCGATAATCAAATCGTATAGGTTACTAAATGTAACAGGGGATGCAAGTACAAAATGAAATAATCGCAATACAGTTAAATACATAATGTATGGATTGATTGCAGCGGATGGTTATCATGTGAGGTCAAATCCCGTGGTCCAAGATACAATTGCATACAACTACATGATGGTTGGAAAAGGCAACAAAAAAAGTTTTTTTTGATGTTTTATTTAAATGAGAGAAGAGAAAGGTAAGGGCAAGGGAAGCGAATGGCGGAGATCGACAAGGGATTAGAAGTTGCCGCCAACCGCTGTAATATAGGGCACTACCGCCGCACTTAATTCATAATCGACTGAGACGAATGGATAATTAGTGTGGGAAGGATGTGGTGACCCTATTTACGAACGAAAAATAGAGCAACCAGTTGTGTGTTATTGTGAACCACCAATGTTCTAATTTCCATAACCGCTGGGAGTTAATAATCGAATAAAGCTTAAGGGAGCGGCGGTAAGTGTTGATGCGATGGGAGAAAAATTGTAAAAAGCGATGGGAAATATCCAGGCAGAACAAAGACATGCTGCGAAATGGTTGCGAGAAACGTCTGTTAATCAAAATTCCATTCGAATGTGCCGCCATAATCAGTCGAGCACGCAAAATGTGCTTTCCACGTGGGATAGGCGAAAATAAAAATATCTCAACGTGGTGGGGTCGCGAGGATGCCGGGTTGTACCAATGTCAATGCTCATCGTAATATTTCATAACACCGCCGATGGCGGGAACCTGCCTGCAGGAACTGCTCAGATGCCTTTTCACGACCCTCGATCGGAGGTGGTCGACTTTCGTTAAACGCGAAAACCGTCGCGGAAGCCGTAATAATCTTCTGGTACGAAACGCATTCGTAGCCAGCGCGCGATCGGCTATAGGACGCAATCGGTGTAGCGTTCCAATTCGAAGTGATGATGCAGTTTCTGGTATCGGCAGCAGGTGAAAGTTCGAATGAGCGTCTCCGGCATCCGGTACTCTAGCGCGACTCTCGGTGGGGCGGCACGAATGTCGGGTACGAGTTTCTGGAATTGTAAGACAAGCCGGCAGCAGTCGCAAATTGGATACTAACAACAGGCGAGCAAAATAAAATGTTAAACACACTGGTAGCAAGCAAACGTATACACAAAATTGCGAAATGCACATATGGCAGGCAACGAAGCAGATTGCGGATCAGCTCTGTAGGTGGAATCCTAGCACCGCTATATGTTGCAATTACTTCTACTTGTAGTAGTGACGTCATACACATGACGCAGAATAAAAATGAAAACCAAACGGGTCAACAAGGCATGTCGAAACACGTGCATTGTGCTGGCGAACTAAGTCGAGTGTCGATATCAAATCGCCATGTCGACGCGGGCTAATCAATAACTCGGTCCGCTAACGAATCGAAAGATAAAGAATAATCAAATAAGTAATAATCACAGCACGCACACCTAACATATCGCAAATGTAAACGTGCGCCCAGCTACTTTCGTGTGCTTCGAAGGCTGATTAATAATAATAATGGCGTATCGACCGGTGGAATACGCCTTAATAACGGTGTTCTAGGTATAATTTGCCTAAACGCTGGATAATTATTTTATCCAAAAACCGTATGATAATGTCCGGTCAGTGGATCATTTCGAGAAAATGGCGCACGGGCGAGACGCGAGTCGGCGGGACTCTACTTCTGCTTCGTTATGCAATCGTGAAAGTAAATAGTATGAGTTTGAACTGGGGGGTTGCAAATCATAAATTCCATGCGCATTAGAATTGCTGAATCGCGCACCAGCAGTCCCCATATCTAAAAACGGTTTGGCGAGATATCAAAGCCAGTACAAGGAAAATTACTTGGAAGCGTAATTTCCCCGTGCTCACGGCATTACATATACGACCCGGGAGCGAAAGCGAAGACCTACAGACCCCGTACTTCAACCGTACCCCAACTTCACGAGTTCCCCAAGTATAGCTGTAATGGGCATAGGTGATGTTAAGAGAATCGTGAGTATACAAAAATGTTTCACGGATATCTGTGACCAGATATCAGTAGCCATGCACTAAAATTGCATGGCGACCATATCTGCACAATGAAAAATCAAGCAAGGTAGTCTAATAATGAATATAGACTTAGAACAAAAGATGAAAGAAAACCGAGACCACGCTATTGTCATCAAGACAATGGCGAAGTCATTGAGGCAAAATTGATATAAAATGTGCAGCTAGTTTTCTGCGAAAATTAATGACAGGTCATAATCTTGCAAATTCCAAGGCGCCGTCAAGCGTCGTCCCAGAAGTCGAAATTTTGTGTACAACAGTCATGCTTAGTTTTATTTAGGTAACACGTTTAGTACAATAGCGTAAGGGGAATCGACAGATTAAACGATCCAACAAATGACGCGTGATGTGTTAACTGTATATCAAATTCAAATTCATGTAGAGGCGGTCTGTCGAGTTCAGAATCAAAAACTGATTGGTAGCGTGATAGCAGTGCTGCGATGCTGTAATTTTTACAATGTAACGTCATGTTAGATACCAAACCTGCCTTCTGAACGTCCGAAACGGCTGAGATCGTTATTTGATTGTGCTCATCCCTAATCGTGCGCTCGCGCATGTTTAGAGTCCAATCAAAATGGCGAAGGCAGTCCGCGCCAATTATGCAATAGGGCAGCGATGCGATCTCAAAACTGAACGTATAATCGACCGAAGAACCGAATGAAAGCGTCAATTGCGATTGACCATAGCCGAGAAGTATCGTTTCATTTGGACAACGGAACGCGACCGTAGGACTACCAAATGAATCAGTCAGGGCTTTTATGAAGTTATTTGCACTTCCCGAGTCAATTAAAATACGTGTTTAGTTCCGTAGTCAAAAACAAACAACAAATAGGAGGCATTAGGTTAGGTTAGGCATTAGTGTTGTAAAGTATTAGCGGTGGCTTTAGCGTCTGAAATCGATGTGGCCATACGTACTAGTTAATGAAGTATAAAGCGGGCGCGTTTCGATCAAAAGATGCATCTTAGTAGTTAGGTAAATGGGCGATTTGCCCGCATGCACCCTATTTACTTAAACAAACCAAGATTATCAATATAATAAACAGTGTAAGAATTAGCTCATTCTCAGTTTTGCAGCAATACTCGAAGGGGAATTCCCTTCTGGCTGTGCGGCAATTAAAAAAGGGGGCTTGACTGAGAGAAAACGAACAAAGAATCTGGATTGACCTTTGTACTCAGACTGGAGTACTTCTACTTGTACTTTTCCACTCCTGATTCTACCTCGCCTCTGGACACGAGACTTGTATATTTGATATATATTATATTTTCCCGCGAATAACAATGGATTGACATTTAATTTCAATGGTGTGCACGCCGACGAATCGGTATAGTTCTCCTGTCTTGACGTGTCGTTCCGCGGTGGGTTGATTAATCCAATTGCGTGTAAACACGATGGGATTTGGAAATATTTGTCCGTCAAACATGACGTCAGTATAGTATTTGTTCCTCCGGATCCGTATGTGAGATCCCGGTTCGTGTTTTAGGTGGATTGCCAACGCCGGGCGGATGAATTGATAAAGTGGATTTTCCTTTATTTACAATAAAATAATATGTATCTATCTGTAGCATAATAATATATAGCATGATGGGGATTGGTAGTGGTTGTCTGTCGTAGAGTTTTCTCCTGATAGAGATATCCTGGTGCGTGTTTTAGGTGTCCATACGCTCGGTTGTGCAAAGCGACGCCCACGGCCTGTGTCATACGCGAATCGTACTCTGCTTATAGACCGAGATTGTGGTAGGGGAGATGATCTGTTATAGTTATAAATATACGTGCCAACTCGAGTTCTCGAGAATATGAAAAAATACCCATGTAAATAAAGCCCGCTATTGTTACGGGTCACAGAGCACGGATCACGTGTCGACAATCGCTCGAAGCCCGTCGACGGATACCTTGAAAGCTCTCGGTATGGTGTATAATTGTGTATGGATTGTCGCGGTATTAGAATTGTGGTTACGGCTCGTTGGCGGTGCGAGGATCAGGTTTATAGTATACTATAACTACCTAGCTCGGGTATTATACGACGCGCTGCTATCGTTGCTTTGTCCAAGACCTAATTTACGATGATCAATATCGCTTTCGAAAATGACATGCGGGCGCGTAGACTGCATAGCGCCTTTTGTTTTGTGATCCATCCTGCTATGCCGAGGATCGATAATCTCGCTTTCGAAAACAGCCATGTCGCCTCGTACACAGCGCCTTTGTCCTGTAATACACCCCGCTGGGTCGAGGAATTATTCTCTTTGTTCGAAAACGTTGGACATTGGTCTCGGTCGTCGCTTGGTCACTATACTGGAAGCGAGAGTTGAGTATTGATTAAGTATCACGCCGATTTTCCCTCTGTTAATGTACTGCGGTACTGTCTCGCTCTGTTTTAATTATCACTGCGTATAGTGCTCTCACAAACATGCGGTTTTACAATCTGATAACCTCTTTTCCATACCGCTCGTGTGAGATTGCTGAGTCGAGACGATAGCTAGGAGTATGATATTGAAGGATGATGTATTCTGGCAGGTTAGAAAGTTAACTATAACCAACCCTAATCTCTGATAAATAGTGTCAACAAAATAATCACATGTTTCTTTATTTCATACATGAAACAGTTCATTCTTTGCAAATACGCGAATAGTCTTGTAAGAACAGCTCACGTTTGCCTGATCGGACTTGTACACGTAGATGGGTGACATCATAATATTTGTCAGCAGTGAATAACGGTATAATACCCCAATTTTTCAGATCAACAGAAATGTCACCATTCACTAGTGCATATGAATGTAGCTGTCTCTCCGAGTTTGTGCCAATGGATTCAGAATCCGTGGCAATACAGAGACCTCTGTAATTAACAATCTTGTCATCATACAAGCCTTTTTGGATATCTTCTGCGGACACGTACTGGAATTCAACCATCTCTGGACAGGGTAAGCGTGCTTTGCTCTTCGTAGCAGTAGAATTGCGACCAATGATTAATGACGGGGCATCAGTTCTTGCGTCAGCAGTGATCTTGATGTTACAGAATGTCATAGTATGACCTTGTCTGTATGCAGTTTCGATGCAGTCCAGTAATTTGTCATTGAATATCACTCCTGGTAGAGATTTTTTACCATCTGTGATCAAGACTTTCATATAAGTCATCTTGGGTCCATGTCGTCTGGTCGACGCCAGTTGTACACGTCCATCGAAGCTGACTTGCGTGCCATAGAGACTGGTAGCATTGTCAAAATTTGGGATATGAGACGGGGCAGCCTGTTTCAAGTCAGTATCTAGCTTGCGCTTCCTGGCAATATTTTCGTACGGGTTGTATTTACATGCCATGATGTAATTATGCCTGTAAGTATGTCACTAGAGAAAAAGAGTCTTGTATTTATATTCAAATGGTTGGGGGAAAAAGGCCGAGTAGATTGTCATAAAATTTCTTGCCGAGTTTTGCCGGCTCTATTTAACTGTGTTAAGTACCTTCTTCCAATTGTCATGTGGCTCACAGTGTCTATAAGTAAGTGTAAATTGGGTATGCGAGTATGGCACAAGAGAAAAAAGAGGCTTGTATGTATATTCAAATGGTTGGGGGAAAAGGCGAGTGGAGGGTCATAAAATGCCTTCCCGCGTTTTGCTGGCACTGTTAAACTGTGTTACGTACCTTCTTCTGCTTTGTCATGTGGCTACAGTGTCTATAAGTAAGTGTAAATTGAGCTTATAATCACAAATCTTTGCTCATGACTATGGCTGATAACGGGATACCAGAATTGATGGAAGGTGGTTATCCGGTAGACCTGCTCGATGCGATTAGCCCTGCAAATGATATTCCAGAAAATGTAGAAAATCCAGCCCAACCTCCTGCATTCCCATCCAGACGTAGACCTGGGGGTGAGAGGTTTGGGAAATATAGTAGACGAATGATGGAGCACCTCAAGGCGACCATTGTTGAGGCTATCTCAATCGCCCCATCGGAAGCGATGTTCACTATTCTGGGGGAAGTGGATGATATACTTTCGAGATCTAGTTTTCCTTCTCATGAAACATTCACTCAAGATTATAACCGGATAGAACAAGAAATTTCGCAAATACTCTCTCAGTCGAATGGACAGGATTTGCGTATGCAATTACCCTTGGAACGCATCATGCGTGCAAAAGTTGCCTTTCTCAAAGAGATGTCAGCTGCCAGAGCTACCATGAAATTTTATACAAATACGTAACTGTTTTGGTGTGCTATCATGTTTTTATTGCATGCTTATGCTGTAATATCATATGTATTAATGTGTGTTTTGTGCTACCTGTTATTGATTCTGTGTTTTTTGTTTCCAGAATGTCTAGGCGACGACACCTTGTTAGAATTGTGTCTGATTTCGCACAACCAAGCAGCTTGGGTATACCTGAAAATCTGATCGAGATCGTGGAAGAAAACTGGCACTCCATTCGCAGCTCCACTCTCGCACCACACAGTATACGCAGTCTACACAATTTCCGTATACTCGGCCGCAACCCAAGTGACGTCATCAACGATCTACAGGACATCTTCGTCTCACAACAGTATGGTTTTCGAATCAATTACGCTTTTGCCCACATACTTGATAATGTTGAGACAAGCGAATTGAGATACTATCATGCGTCCGAGAACGCGGGTGTTATGTTGGATACACCTAAAATGATTGCCAATCGCAGTGACTTTGACCAATTTGTAGACGATATAGACCTGGCCGCTGGCTTCGAGAGTGCTCGCTTTCAAAGAGACGATACTAAATTTGTTGTCTTGGCAGTCACAAACGTGACCTTTTATGTGTACAAATCTGACTTCAGATTAATTGGGTGTAGTACAATCGAAATACCAAAGTCTATTGTGAATTCGCGTAGTATTTTAACTTTAATGAAAAATCGACGTGGTGTACCATATGACGATAATTACTGTATATTCCGCTGTGTCGCTGTTATGCTTTGTGGTGTTGACTATAGTGATGGCGACTTGCAGTCTAAAACGCTCTCTCTGGTGGCACAATATTCCGCTTTATATGGGGACCCTGATTCTGGGGTATGCATGGCCGATTTACATAAAGTCGAGTCATGTCTTAAAGTATCCATCTGTGTCTACACATTGAAAGAAGGAGTCGGTTATATACTACGACACGGTGCTCGGGAGGGGTTGAAAATTAACGTACATTTAGAAGGAAGACATTCATGTTATATTAAAAACGTGAACTCATATTGCAAGAATTATAGCTGTGAGACTTGTCATCGCCTGTTCAGCTCAAAATATTATCTCGATCGTCATAATTGTTTTAAAGACATTCCTAATCACTATCGGGGAGGTATGTTCAAGCCTGAGCCTACTATATTTGAAGCGTTGGACGAATTGGGGATAATCGTGCCCAAACCATCTCGTTTCTATCCATATAACTTGGTTTTTGACTATGAAAGTATATTACAAAAAGGCTCGACTCCAAACGATACTACTAATGTGCACTATGTGGACTGTCATATACCGGCCGCGGTGGCCTTCGCATGTAATTTCCCGGGGTACGAGACCCCAGAAGTACTAATTAGTGATGGCGACCCTGGAGCGCTGGTTGCTAGGATGATGTCACGTTTTGAATTGATCCAAAGTGAGTGTTTTGAGGCATTATGTCAACAATTTCATGATGTGTTGGAACGATTAGATTGTATTGCTGAAGAAATGCATACCACTGAACCGGATGTCAAACGTATGAGCCCAGCGACCTTATTGAAACAGCGTTTTTTGAATTATTTGAGTCAATTACCTGTATTCTCTTTCAATGGGTCTCGTTATGATATACCTCTGATTATCCCGTATCTGGTGGAGTACTTATCAGACCCTATCAGTATTGTTAAGAGGGGTACGTCATATATGTCTTTGTCGACTAGTAGGTTCCGATTTTTGGATGTGACCTTGTATCTTGGCGCCGGCACAAGTTATGACGCATACATACGTTGTCATAACTGTGCTTCAACGAAGGCTTTTTTTCCATATAACTATTTCACTGATTTATCAGTATTGGATGAAAAATCCCTCCCAGACCACATACATTTTTATAACAAGCTGAAACGGTCTAATATAACAGATGAGCAATATCTTTGGTGTCAATCAAAGTGGGCGGAACATAAAATGACTACTTTTCGTGACTATCTATCTTTCTATGTCAGTTTAGATGTCGGGCCGTTACTGGAGGCCCTCACAAAGCACAAGCAACTCTTTGCTCGTTACTCAATTGACATGGCTAAACATGGTATATCTTTGCCCTCTCTGGCCTCAAGGTTGGTGTTTAATAGCATACCACCTGTATTCACCTTGTTGAATCAAAAGTATAGCCATATACACACCTTGATACGTGAAAATCTACGTGGCGGGCTTTCTGTTGTTTCATTGCGATATGCAGAGGCTAAAGTCACAAAAATCAAACCCCAAATCTATGGCGATAGCGCTCTACCTGTAGAACAGGTGCTAGGTCTGGATTCGAATTGTCTTTATTTGGATACTCTCCGTTCACGATTACCGGGGGGCTATCCTTGTCTGTGGTCACCTAATGAAGATTTTACTCTATTCTCCAGGACAAAAACGGCCCCGCTCTATGGAAAAATGGCTCACCAATGGCTAAGCTACATTGCGCACTGTCGGGGGGTCAAAATCCAACATCAATTCAATGGTCCTGAGCATCGTATCGGCCTGCTCCAGATTTGTATTGATGGGTATTATAGGACTCCACAAGGGCCTGTTGCACTTGAGCTGTTTGGATGTTTTCACCATGGTCACGGCTGCGAGTTGGGAGCCAGCCCGGATCGCCAAGCCCGCTGGGCCGCGACGCAGCGTAAAATCCAGTATATTCAAAAAGTGGGGTATAAATTGGAGTACATCACAGAATGTCAATGGGTCATTATGCGCCAACGAAGTGATATAGCTGCCTTTATTCAAACGCTCGAATCCAGTAAAATGGTGAAATGTCGGGTCCTTTCAAGTTCGAAACTCTTAGAGTTGGTGTCAAAAGATCAATTTTTTGGGGCCGTTGAGGTCGATATTCATGTGCCTAGTCACCTCAAGGAGCATTTTAGTGAGTTCTGTCCCCTGTTCAAACATGCTTACGTAAGTCGTGATGATATAGGCCCGTACATGAAAGCATTTGCTGAACAACATGGTTTTTTGAAACGGCCACGGAAATTCTTGATTGCTACTCTGCAGGCCACAAAAACATTGTTAATAACACCACTATTGAAGTGGTACCTCGAGAATGGGTTAATCGTTACTAAGATATTTCAAGCTATCGAGTTTGAACCCATTGAATGTTTCAATTCTCTTGTAGATACGATAACCGAGGCTAGAAGACGGGCTGACGATGACCCGTCCCAGAAGCCACTAGGGCAGTTCTATAAGGACATTGGAAATTCCTGTATAGGTAAAACTATCTCGAATTGTACAAAATATTCTGATGTCAAGATTGTTAACCGTCAAAAAGCTATGGTCTTGGTAAATGACTCCAGATTTAAATCAATGATTGAGTTGTCACCAGATATTTTTGAGGTGACCATGAAATTGAGAAAACATGTTTGGAACCAACCTAACCACATTGGGTACTTTGTGTATGGTTATGCGAAATTGGCCTTATTACGGTTCCATTCGTATATGTCCACCTACCTCCTGCCACGGTCCATTGAACTATTATACTCGGACACTGATTCCTGGTACGGCGCTATCTCCTCTGACAGCCTGCTAAAAGTTGTACAACCCGAAAAACAAGCAGAATTTTTTGAAAATTTTCACAAATATTTTCCAGCAATCGCCTGTGATGAGCACCGTAGCGAATTTTTGGCCAATCCTCTATCGTTCAATGATAAACGTGCCTGTTGTAAAGCTCGTAATCGATATGATCAACGGACCAGTGGTCTTTTCAAAATTGAGGCACAATCGAATATTTTCGTTGGTCTGTCCGCAAAGACTTATTATTGCAATGAGGATAAGTACTCGTGTAAAGGGCTCTCAAAGGTAAACAAACTGACTGCTGACATCTACCGGAAAGTGTTGTTTGAGAAAAAACCTCATGGGGATATTAATTCGGGTTTTGTACGGAAAAATGCCTCCATTTTTACCTATGAGCAATTTCGATCGGCCCTGTCTCACTTCTACTGTAAACGAATAGTCGAATCAGACGGTATTCATACGAGACCCTTGGAACTATGATTTTTTCCAAATGTGCACTTTCCGTATTCTGTGCTTTTTTTTTAAACCTGTTTTCGCATTATGCTCTCATGTTGATTCGAATTATTCTATGCATCTTGAACCTTTCACAATAGTGCTCGTTTTCTCGCGTTGTTTACAGACGATAGCATTAACTCCACAGGCCAATAGCTTACAGCAGGTGGGGAAAAGCGTATTGTGTTTCATGATTGTATAATACAATGAGTTTTTCTTTTCAGATTTTATCAGCGTATAGAAGGAATCATGGTGAGTTGAAACTGTTATGATTCATCATAAATTGAAATCATAATTGTCGCAATTCTCAGATGGATCAATACATTGATCATGCAGAATTCTTCCCGCTGCGGGAGTACATGTCTGGGTACGATCATTTACCTCCATGCGAGCAGAAAGACAAGTTTGAGATTGGGGTTCTGTTTGGCCTGATCATACGACACGAATACGGGGCAGACCGGGTGGAACTTTTGGCTGAGGTCTTGAAGATAGAGGCTTTGAACATGGACGTCAGAAGACTCAGAAACATCTTGGAGGAGATTGGGGGTGTGTAAATATGCTATTAGCTCTCTGTCGTTGCTAAGGCACGTTTATTCATAGACACAAGAATCTGCTGGCGTCCTCCTCGCCCGTCTCAGCTACAAGACCTGTCGAGTCACATGGAATTCCTAAAAACAGGTGGGGTTGTATATTGTGACACAAGTATGGAGTCTTACTATTATTTTATTTTATAGTGTTTCGGCGGCACGTCAAAGACATGTTAAAACGAAGACACTATTTTGTTGGCATACATTGTATATCTTTTGGTGCTCACTGTGAAATTTTATTCCACATTGAACGCTTTTTCTATCATCAACGCCTGTCGCTTGTGACTAGTTTTCGAAGGCGGCGTTTCAGTTTGTAATACGTGTGTTATTTTTGTTTTTCCAGATGACTCATAACTCAGCTAGCGATTTCATTAGTCATGTTTGTGGCCAGCTTTCACTCAATAGACTTCACCGCGACACCCAAGCCAACTGGCATCGTGTCTCTGTGCTGAAAGATATTCTGCTGGAAGACAATCTGACCGATCAGCAAACGATTCACTTCAAGAAAGAGTTGCAGGAGTGTCTACACACTGCCACCACCTTGAGACCAGGTAACCAAGCAGTAATAGTCATTACCCGACACATGTGTAACTATCCTTTGTGTTCTAGAATGGATGAGCTTTCGAGACGACCTGTTGCGGTGTGTGACGGAGCTGCAGTTTCTACCTGTGTTCACATATGAAGGCGATGATGTGACGAGCCGACTGCTGACTGATGCCCGTATCTTGAATCGTCGTCAAGTTGGCTTCACAGACCCAACCGATCGTGCCTCCTGCAGCGTACAGAGCCGTGATCAGCGCTTGACTCACGAAAGAAACGACAACACCCGATACCGCTTCATGAACCAGGGTTATCTCCGATCGGGTCATAGAGAAGATCGTCGCGCCCCTAAATCCGTTGACACATCACCCACCGTGGTTGACGCCCCGTTTGTCGTGGCGACACCACAGCGTGCCAGAGACATACATCATCAGTCGCCAGTGATACCAAGACCGAATCTGACTGCCCCGTTTGTCGTGGCGACACCGCAGCGTGCCAGAGACATACATCAGTCGCCAGTGCTACCAAGACCGAATCTGACTAAAATCGTAACAAAAAAGTCACCCGGGCGGGTATCACCTTACCCTCCCCCTCGTAGACCTCGAGTCTTGGCCATGACACCGCTGAGCCCTGATGATGCCACGTCTTCTCGCGTCGATTATGACACCTCGCTTCTGGTGTAAAAAGACGGGGTCGTGGACATTGTAAGATTCGCTGTGTGGACGGTTTGCGTGACGCTCTGAATCGCCATATTTTTTCGTGTACCTATCCTTGTTATATATATATAGAAGTGTGTTTGTGAATACATGTCTCGTCGCGTCAAAACAGCCTTGGTGATGGATTTCTCGACAGGGAGGGCGTGTCTTTTAGCAGGACCGTCGTTTTCGGGGAAGAGTACTTTTATATTTAAAGTCATAAAAAATATCGATCAGCTTTCAAAGGGGCGAATTAAAAGAATTATCTATTGCTATACGGCTTATCAAGACTCCTTTAACGAG
This sequence comes from Botryllus schlosseri, assembly GCF_051294905.1. Taxonomy (NCBI): domain Eukaryota; kingdom Metazoa; phylum Chordata; class Ascidiacea; order Stolidobranchia; family Styelidae; genus Botryllus; species Botryllus schlosseri. The sequence continues at coordinate 10,555,874 of NC_137247.1, read as the reverse complement.
CTACAAGGCGTTGAGTTTTACTCGGATCTCTCCATTTTGGATGAGTTGGCGACAAGCCGCCCGTGTCCTACTCTATTAATTATTGATGATAAAATGGAATTTTCGGACAGGGTGACCCCCTTTTTTACAGTCTACGCGAATCACGGCTCGGTGACCACAATATTCGCGGTCCAAAATCTATATTTCCAGTCCAAAAGATCGAGGGACCTCAGTCTCAGCACCCAGTATTTGATTATCATGCGTAATCCTAGAGATCGATCTCAGATTCGAGTTCTTGGCAAGCAAATGTACCCCGGTAACGCCAAGTTTCTAGTTGACGCGTATGCCGATGCGACAAAGAACGCTCACGGGTACATTTTTATAGATTTGACGCAAGCCACACCCGATTCTAGTCGTGTTAAAACAGGGGTGTTTCCTGGGGATGAACTCGTGTTGTACACGCCACTATAAATAGCGAAAGTACCGACACTTTTGACACTATATTCATAATGGCTCGGACCAAATCGCTGCCGAAACGTCACTGTTATATTAAGAAGCACGGCGAGACTTTGAAATTTCTGTCCAAGGCGTCGCCCGCGGTAAGGAAGGATATATTATTGGGTAGCTCTTCCGGTTTGGTGAAGGCATTTTGTGAAGTCTGTGTGAATGTTTTGAACGGCAATCTGCGACTGTCAAAACGCCATATACAAAATTTACACCCGCATAAAGACAAAATTCGAAAGCTGACAAGTAAAAAGTTGAGCTTGAAGACCAAGAGACGTGTATTACACGCCAACACACAACGAGGCGGTTTTATTAGCGGTATCTTATCAATCCTGCCATTGGCGGCATCGTTGCTGAAATCTGTTTTTGGCAAAAAATGAATTTCAAAAAAGTGATCATATCGCCTAACCCTCTGGCTCCCTCTAACGCGACTGATTTGAACTCCGAGTTGGACCGATCGATCAGCGCGATTTTGACTATGGACGTTTCGGCCGACAAGAAATTGTCCATGTATAACTCTGCCATCTCAAAGTATAAAAGTCAACGGGGTCAGATCGACAAGCCTCTTCAGATGAAGATGACCGACACCTCCAACGGGTTCACGAACGATCAGATAGCCACTCTCCGTGAATTACTGCACGAGGTGAAGCCGGGTCGGGTCACCTCGAAAGTAACACCGAAAGCCCCGTCGTCTCCAAGTACCCCCACCACAAGCAAGATAGCCAAAAGATCACCGCCACTGCAAGAGATCATCAAACGTAGCCGTCGAGCTAACAGGAAGCCGCCCCAGCTCTACGGATCGTGGACGGCCTACGACGATGACGAGTAAGGATAAATATTTTGATATCAAAGCCCCGGCGAGCTATCGCGGTAAATACTTGCACCCCGACAAGAAGGATTTGAAACAAGAGGATAGCTACACCCTGTTCTATCCGTATACCGGCAAATTTCAACGACAGAAGACGATCGTCGGCGGGCCATTTATTCAGATCCAGAGTGACCTCATGGACTTGTCTAATATTTCTAGTAGCAATGATGGCTATCGTTATGTGTTGGTGTCAATTTGTTGTTTTTCGAAATATATGTTTTTATACGCCACGAAACGAAAGCGTCCGATAGATATGATCGAGGGCTTCAACCAGGTATTCGCTCATAAGAGACCACACGTCGTTCAGACTGATGCCGGGAAAGAATTCACGGGGTCGGTTATACAGAGGTTTTTTAGAGACAACCACGTCAAGCACTTTTTTACCAACAGCGATACTAAGGCTAGCGTCGTAGAGCGTGTAATTCGTACGACCCGCAATGTATTGAATCGATACTTTGTCAAGAACCGCACACATCGCTACATCGACGTGCTGGGAGATATCGCAGAGAGCTATAACCAAACGTATCACACCGCGATTTTGATGCGACCGTCAGAGGTTACCAATAGCAACGCGTCTCTGGTGTTCGATAGACTATACAACGGAACCGGACCTCCGGTGTCACCCAAGCTACCCGTCGATCAACCAGTGAGAATTACCACCCGACGTGCCACGTTTGCAAAAGGGACAGCGGGGTCTTGGACTCGCGAGATATTTTACGTGCACACACGGAAATGGGGAAGCCCCGCTACGTACACCATCCGAGATTATAACGGGGACGTAATTAGTGGAACATTCTACGAAAGCGAATTACAAGCCATCGATAAAAAAGACGATGTCTATCGCGTCGAATCGATACAGAAAGTGATCGGGAGGGGGCGCAAGCGGAGATATCTAGTGCGCTGGGAGGGTTATCCAAAATCGATGGACTCTTACGTTGACGGTTTTGTATAAAACAGACACGACAACTCGACCGTGGTAATCATGGATTTATCGCAGCGGGGTACGTTACGGATACCTTTGGTGGTTCTACAGCTCGCGATACTGTTTTTTATCGTGGGTGTAACTGTGTACAACTTATTCACCGAAACCCAGACGGATATATCCTCGCTAACTAGGGTACTGTCTCTCCAAACCGCCGACGAAGATGACTCTTCTGGTTTTACCGAGTAATTCTTCAATGAGCGTTTTTAAGGCTAACACCGCGAACGATTTTGTAACCCAACTATTCTCCGAGTTAAAATATGATACAGAAAGATATGAGGCATCGCTTGCGGAGGTCATGTTCCCAGTGAGCTTCCAGCCCACGTTCACGGTAGACCACAAGCGTGCGGGTATCGAATTTTCTGACAGGGGCCATCGTCACGTGTATTACATACCGCCCGGCAAGTATCGCAGTGTCCCAGATATGTT